>NC_133900.1:73964035-75341345 GCF_964199755.1 Larus michahellis | reverse complement strand
AACTGCCCCCTTCGTCTGAGGCAGTGGGGTGGCCTATGAGTCTAACACAGATATTTTAACAACTTTTTCAGCCGGGATTACTGTAGCAGTGGTGTTGGCAAAGCACCCCACAACGTGCACATGGCCCCTCCAGGCGCCTTGCTGCTGCTGGATATTCAAGCAGCTCCTCGAGGCCCCTTTCATCTGCAGCGAGCTACGAGGTTATATTCCCCACCGTCGGTTGTTGGATAGGCCATTGAGATCCACATCTGCAGTTTCTGGGCTGGACAACAGACACTCGGCCCAATGAGGAATTTTTCTTCCAGATCTAAATTAGGCTGTGACTAGCCCAGACTCCCTCATTTGGCCTCCAGCAGTTCAGGTTGTCAAGGGAAAATCACCACAGCTCTCTGCTCATTGCACTGGCCTCTGCAAAGCCACAGGTCTGGTCGGTGTTTGCTTTGACACCGTGTAGTAGGGCAGTCTAGCCTCCAAGTCCATGCTCTTGGTGACCATCCCCAGCAAGAGGGATCCTTTGGCATTCTGCATTGGGGGCCTGGGAGGTGAGAAAGAAGGATAAACTGCTCCTGAGAGCTCAGCTGGTCCACGAATGAGCCATCAAGGCTTGCTGCTTCACTGGGACTGGCTGGGGTTGTAGAAGATAAAAAATACAAAGGGGCCCTTCTTATCTGTAGAATAATTTGTAAGGGCACGCAAACATGTAAACTCAGTCAGCACACAGAAGATTTCAGCAGTTAGCCTTGGAAGTTTTATGATTCCTTGGCTCAATTTTCAGCCTTTCATCTATGTACATTGAACTACCAGCCTAATGTGTCCTCTGTTTTCCTCTTGTGAACAGGAAGAAGCCAAAGAACACATCTATTGAAAAAATGAGAAAGCCAGGGGGAGGGTAGAGAAAAGAAACCCCTTATTTTCAGTGCAGTTGTTTATTTCTGTCCCCGTGGAGGCGTGTGAGACTCCTAAGCGTAACTGTGATTCATCATGAGAGCTCAGCAAGGTTTGGTTTCTGACAGTCTCTGAATTCAGAGAGCACTGGGGGAAAGAGTGCCTAAATCCGAGTTGTGTCCCTCTACTGATGTGGCAGCAGACCGGCTCTGGAGCTCTCGTATTAAATTACAAGTTGGTGCATTCAAGACTAAAGTTCTTTAGTGTGTCTGCATATTAATTGCCGTAAAATTGTGAGAAGGAGGCAAGGGAGGGAGGGAATGAGATAATCCCATTTCTGCAGAGTATAAAGAAATCATCACGTTGTTAAGTGGACAAAGGCCATTACCAGCTCAGCTGTAGCACACAGTCTGCTGGAGGGAAAGAACTACTCAGGTGTTTCTGAGTTTGTGAATAATTGCACTTCCCATTCAATCAGTATCTCACCCTGTTATCTAGAGCATATGGTATGGCACTACAACAGGATGTTTAAAATCATAGAATCATAGAATGGTTCGGGTTGGAAGGGACCTTAAAGATCATCTAGTTCCAACCCCCTGCCATGGGCAGGGACACCTCCCTCTAGACCAGGTTGCTCAGAGCCCCATCCAGCCTGGCCTTGAACACCTCCAGGGATGGGGCTTCCACCACCTCTCTGGGCAACCTGATCCAGTGCCTCACCACCCTCAACACCCTTTAATGTGACTTAAGTGGAAGGTTAGAGATCTATTTATGAATATCCTGCTAAGTCACACTGTGCTGAAAATTGGACTGTGTGTGGAGGCACAGACGCAGATAATCATAGCAAGGCTCTGAGTGTTCCTCTGATGTTCCTTAGATTGGGTTACATTGAATTTGGCTTGCCTTGTTGGAAAATTTTTGGCGTCCATTTAACTGGGTTTCCTGTAACTTCTCTTAAACTTGTTGCAGTCTCAAAATCCTTTTTTTAGAGTCTCCCCACGCCCCCTCCCCCCAAAGTATGTACTTTTTTCCCTCTTACGGTATGGTATTACTGTGCAACAGCAAGATGTTAAAAAAAAGGTTAGTAGAATATATAACTAGATTTCAAGTGGCTTTATTTTTCAATGCAGTGCTTTATACTAATGAGCTATATCTAAAAGAGTGGGGTGTTGTGAACTTTTTATTATAAATATTTATTAATTGCATAAACTAAAGTCTACTACTGATAAACATGTAACGTGTCCCACCTACATAAGCAGCGGTGCAAAAAGATGCTCATCTGGAAAGGAATCCACTTGGACTAGAAAATAACATGCATCTAGATGTGTTGTTCATCCAGAAAGCATCCTCTCCTTCCTGTTTTGAAGATAGTTTCATACTTCCTGCGTGCAATTGAGCTATTATTCTTCAGTTCAGACAGAAAATTGCTTTCCCTCAACAAGTCTGCAAGTTAAACGTCTGTGTCGATAAGTTAGAACAGGCGATAATGCTTTTGATAGGCTTGTACTAATCCGTTGGTACGAAATAGAAGTATGTGGTGAGTCTATAGCAGATCTGACAGCTCTGGTTTGACCGGCATGAGGACAGAGCCATGTTTTCAGCCTCTTTCAGAAATTGCTGTATCTTTGATTAATCATTTTAAAATGTAGGAGTCTTTCCTGTGTGCCTGTGTACAAGAATGTGAAATCTCCTCTCGTGAGTCAGACCAGATTTTGTGTGATTCAGTTTGTCTGAGCAATGAGATGACAGGAGCTGAACTGCCAGTCTGGTAAGTCCTGGAAGAAGGAGAAGAGGTATCATCATCCAAGACCAATATCCTGGCTTTTGCTCTGGAAACATTCCCAAAATGCTAACCCAACATTTTGGAGACATGCGGCTGGAAGACCAGTTGTGAATATGAATACAAACCTCCAAAAGCCAATGTTTGTGACATGAGAGCCGGGGCTGTGACTGCCTGCAGCCATCATCCTCCGGCAGAGCCATCCCCTCACTTGCAAACCGAACTTGGTGGAAGTATTGCTTGCTGATGAGACTCCCTTGAAACCCAGGCAGCTAAATCTAAGCGAAGACACCATTTCCTTTTCCTGATCTTCTAGAATGGACTCTAATCTAGTCCCACTCGTCCTCAGTAATTTTTCTTTGTCAATGACATTTCCAGGAATCGTGTATAGCTGCTTAGAGCACCACCTCTGTACTTGAATAAGATACCTGAAATTCAGCACTCAGGCCTCCAAAGGTGGACTATTTCACCCAAACCCATTTATCCCTCAGATTTGAGTTCAGGATTTATAGCCCCAGTCTGTAATCATGCAAAACTTAATTTTTGACAGGTTTGTTTTTTTTTTTTAATGTGAGCTTTGCATTGCTTGCAGGCTGAGGCTCAGATGGGAGGACTTTGTGCAGGCTGAAGCCAAGCCTTTCTGAACTTCATGTGAAGAGTAGCTGAGCAGCAGTGGCTTGCAGTCATGTATTTTGGATTGTTTTGTGTTTTCTTTTAAACTTTCTGTCTTTCTGAGGCAGGGACAGGACAGGACAGTTCCTGTGCCAGGCACTGCGGCTCCTATCCCAGCCCCAGAGAGGCAGGAAGGCTGCCGGGATTACAGCCGATGCAGATGGCTGTGCTCCAAGGTGCACATTTCCTGCAAGAAAGCTCAGCTGGGAATGCTGAAAACCAGCTGGAAAACCAGGTTAATGTTTGCCTTATGCAGTTGAGTCCTACACAAGGCTTCTTCACTGGAGCCTATGCTGCAAAAAGAAGTCAGGAGGAGTTCAGCAATGCGAGCTGCTGCTCCTGCAGGGTTTTACAAAGAGGGGACGGCAGCTGTTGTGTTGAGGACTCTGTGCAAGACTTATGTGTGGGCTGACTCCCTTGTCCCTGTCTACCCAGGCAAATGGAGGCAGGATGCACGGCAGGGGAGCAAAAAAGTCTGGCCAGCAGGTATGAACCTGAGCTGGCTGTGCAAAAACCTGTGGCTCTTGGTAAGGATGTGCCTCTGTTTGGGAAAGGTACCGGGGAAGCACTGTGCTGGCTGCCCCTTGCTGGGAAATTCCCACGCTGAAAGAGTCCAGGCTCCTGGCCACGGCAGCCTTGAAGCTCTCAGCCTCTTCCCTTGGGAGCACCCAATGCTCCCGTGTCCACCAGTGTTTGCCTTCTCCTGCCTCCTTGCCCTGCTGGCAGCAGGCACGGGACCAGCTCTCACCCCATGTCTCCCAGGGCCGTCACCGGCAGCAAATGGAGAAGTTCCTGTGTGCTCAGTAAGGCAGTGCCTCTCAAAAGCTTTTATCACCTGCTTGCACAACTCTGCATGGAATTACTGGGGAAAAAAGAACACCCCTACTCTGCTCTGACAAACTGCTGCTCCTCTGCAGAAGTTTTTGTCTGCTTGTTTGTTTGTATGTAGAGGATTTCTCTTCCTTTTCCTCCATTTATTAATCAGACTGTGCTGTCACTGTTTGGAGCTCCAGTCCAACATGGAGACAAACTCAGACTGCACGTTGAGGTTGGAGAGGAGGTGGTGGCCTGATAGAGCTGCACACCAGGGGCATCACCCACCGCAGAGTTCACAGGCGTCACAGACTCCCCTTACTGTGCCAAGCAGAAAACCCAGTGGCCATTGAATTAACAAGCCTTCCCCCTGCTTACTTTCGCTGGAGCTGCCTGCCTCCAAGTGTACCTCTTCCTCACTGCTGATGTGCTCAGTGGTGCCTCTGCATCTCCTGCCCTCTCAGTTCCCAAAACAACCAGGTCCAGGGCTGTCCTGCAGCCCTCCATCACGGATTCACAGGTGATTACTGGAGGTGATGGGTTTGTAACCTCCCCAGAGCCTGAGGGTGCTGATGTTTAGACACCCATCTTCAGGGGAAGGGGACTTTCCCACCAGTCCGTCTGTGACACAGATCAATTAACTGCTGATGTTTGGCTTCCACAGCAGGAGAAGACAAATGCCTGGTTTAACAAAGCAATGGTGAGCGCATGTAGCTGTGTAAGGCTTCCACGCTCTGCTTGCTCTCGGAGAAAGCTTTCCATCCAGCTCTTGAGGCAGTACAGCTGTGCCACCTCTATGTCTTGGCTGCTCCTCTCTGGTGCCTGTTCTGCAAGACATTTATTCTTGTCTTCCACAAAACAAGAGAAATCTGCAGATGTTGAAAACATTGTGGTGAAATATGACCCGTCAGGTTTAAGCTATAAAATAGTTCAGTCTCTGTGATGTGCTGCTCTAATTCCGTATCTGTTTATTGTTTAAGATGGATTCTTACTTGAACTGAAATATTCAAAAAATGAAATGGATAAGGGAACTTGATTCATATGCAAGGGGACATGTAAAGTTTTCTTCAAATCCACCGATCATGGGTATGAGACAAACACACCCCCAGCTTCTTCAGTCTTCTTGAATTCGGTCTGATTTAGTGTCTTGTCAATTTTTCCTGACCCAGAACACCACCATAAAATTTGGGTTTCTTCAGTAGAATTTATGGACTAGAAGAGCTATTCCATACTGTCCTCTGTTACGGACTGACAGGAGGCTGAGGCCCTTGCTGCGGAAACATCAGCACCAAGACCTTCCCATGGGAGCCGCTTGCTCCTTAGCAGCCTTGTCCGGGGGCTCTGCTGTGCTGGGATGCGAGGCAGCAGCATGGTCCCCATCTTCTCTGGTCTCCTCCTCAGCTCTCCCTTCCACCTGGGTGCCGATGAGACAATTTGAGCATTAGTTATTAATTCATAATTGTAGAATAAAACCACAGTAAGTCCGGAGAGACTCTGTGATCCCTTCTCAGTGTAGCGCTTGGCCATTGAACTCCAGTTTTGCAGCCTCTTGTACTGGTACCTCTCTGCTGCGGTGGTGAGCACAAACATAAATATCTCTGACAGCTCTGAAAGGGGGAGAAAATCTTTCTTAGGTCACCGGAAATAATGGATTAGGTTGTGAAACCTTTTCATTTTAAACAACGTGGTTTGGTCAAGGTGGGCTGTTTGCATGCAGGCAGGATACTTCAGTACCTTTTAGAATTTGCGGTTAAAGTATTCTCCTTAGACTACCTTTTCCACTCATCTAGCTTACATAAATATTTGACTTGAACAGATACCACTATTAATCTGTTTAGAATGCTGCTATACTGTTTACACAGAGAGGAAAGCTGTAAGCCTGCTTGTCCAAATAGTTTTAAGCAAGGGCAATGCTGCTTTTTAGCACCTGGCATAAATATTTGGAAAAATTTATAAATCCCAGATAACCTTGCCTCTCTCAGATGTATTTACTGCTTCCTAAAACCTTTTCCCTGAAGGTACCCTCTTTTTTTTTTTTGCTGTTGTTCTTTTGGGAAGAGCTTGATTTTTCTCTGTGAATTTTACTTGCCCATCCTTCATGATCCTAATCAACACTGTGTCCTTGTGAATTAAAACGTTTGTCTACCTGGATTTGTACAGATAACACGATTTAGTAGAATGGAGCGAGATCGCTTGAAAGGGCCTGCGATGTGAGTTAAAACGTGCATATTTGAATAGATCAGTTCAGAATAATGCAATAAGCTGTCTCATGTTGTGTATGCCTGGCTTGCTTCTTGCATCCCTTTGAGTTGCTTTATTATTCCCTTGAAGGTTTCCTATGCTGAGAGAGATTGCTTTTAAATAATAAAAACACCTAGCACCACTGCACTATGGCGGAGCTTTGTTCTGAAGCTGTTTTTTCTTTAGCTGGGATGTGTCTGAAAGAGGTTTGTTTTTTTTTTTTTCTTATGATTATATCCATTACCAATGATATGTATTTGTCATATCTGCTAGCTGAAATATATCTGATTGCAAGTGGAAGGGGAAAAAAAAACCCTGCCGTATTCTCTAAACAGTTTATGGTTGGTTCTTTTTCTGGCTGTGAGCCAAAAAAGATCAACTAGAATTTTTTTCTATGATTATGATAATTATTATACTAACATTCCAAGGGCGAGTCGCCTGCTCCAGACTCTAGTAAATCCACACAGAGCAAGGGGGAGCCGAGTGCCTTTGGGGCAGGAGTGTGCTTTGTGCATTGAGATTTCCATACAGCCTACCGATAACTGCTGTAAAACAAAAATATGATTATGAAGTGTTTTCCCAACTTCATTTAAGGTTTCTGTAATCTGTTCTTTTTTCTTTTTTTTTTCTTTTTTTCTTTTAAAAAAAAGAAAGCATTGCTTTTACACGAGAGCTCCTTTGAATTTGAGAGATCAGTTTCAGTGCGCTTGACCTCTTGTACTAGTTGTTCAGCCTTTCAGAAAACATTAGCTTCCTGGCTTTAAAAATCTGGGTCTTTTGAATCACGATAATAAAACTGCAGATTGATGAAGACTAAAACCGATCACTGGAGTTAAGGTGCGTTATAAATAACCATGTTATCAGCAAGTGCAAACTCACCTTATAAAAAATGATCTAAAGTTTGAAATGAAAAAGCCAGTTAAAAAACAAATGGGAAAAATTTGGAATTTCTTAGCTTACTTTCCACCTGCCTCTGTCTTGCTTGCCTTGGGGGCGGAAACAAGGGGTCAACCCAGTGGAGATCTGGGGATGATGGGATCTGCCTGTTGGGGGCTTTTTGGGCACTGAAGGGGAAGAGAAGGCAGCTCCGCAATGGAGGAGGGGAAGGTCAGAAGGAGCTCTGGGAGGGGAAGCCATGGATGCTCAAAAGACGGCACACTAGAGAAGGCAAGCTAGGGACCAAAGACTGCAATAAGCCAGGAGATGTTCAGCTATACTTAGGTGACTGCTACTAAAATTTGATACACAAACCAGGTTATTCATATAGCCATGAAGTTCGATACGAAGTTTTTTATAGTGATGCGCACAAATATTACCTGGAAATTCCAGTCCATTTTCCCCAGGATCCATGGACCTGGTGAAATATCATGAATTGTCCTGAATGCCACGTGTGCAGGACATGAGTTGTCACACAGAAGAGAAAATGATGAAGGGGAACATCTCTTCTAAAGAAGGCAGAGGAGGAAGAGGCAGCAAAATTTGAGAGGTACTTTGAGAGAAACCATGCCATGCTTACATGCTGTGCAGTGTCATGTTATAATTTCTTTTTAGTTCACAGCAATCTGATTTCTTTCCAGTCAGCTTTCTCATATGCAGAAACTCCACTAAGTTGCATTTAATTACAACACAAAGATTAAAAAATGATTTGTTCTTCTTGAACTGGTGCTCTGTAAATGTTCAAAGTGCCTGTAACCCCTACTGTATATCGCAGAGCAAAGCAATTGCATCCCATCTCCAGGAAGCTTGCCAGAACCCTCTTTTCTGCATTGTCTCCAAGTCAGGAAATCTAAACACGTATTACAGTTTGTCAAACTTCCCAAAGTGCGGCTATGTATTTTGTGGCATGGTGAGACTCTGTTTATACCTCCATCAACCATGAGCGTGAGAGCACTGAAAGAAGAAAGGAAAAAGAATAATGGGAAAGAAGAACAGAAGTAAGATGTTTCCCATTGGAAACTGCGAGTATTGGTATACAGGCTGTCTGATTTCAAAGTTGGGGGCCCATTCTCAGCTATATCATACAGGCAGCCAAACGCCTGGAAAAACTGACGGTGATTGAGCTGGGTGCAATGGTACGGTCAAACCTTTGTGGAGAGGAGGAGAGGGAAGGAAGGAAGAAGGCAGAGAGGAAGAAGAGGTGCAAACAATGCTTTGCAAATTCATGCAAAGAATGAATCTGTGTTCAGTGGCATGGAGAAATACTGTGAATTTGTTTAGGTGTTAACAAACTGTGTTTGGAGGAAGGAAATGCAAGTACAGATGTCCATCAGTTAATGCACTTCATTTAACATAAAAATGGTTACAGATTTTCCTTCCCATACGTACTCTAGTTCTGTTGAAATAAAATACTGCAGTTTTGCTGGGAGTTTTTTGACTTGAACAAAGAAAGGTGGACAAAATAAACGTTTTTTTTTATGTATACCTGATTCATTAAATATTTGAAAAATATTCATTAGGTTAACCTTGAAGATGTTAAAAATCTCCACCCAAAGCTACCTGTATATTTCATATTGTTAGTATTTACACCTTTCTCCAAAATCCCCACAAAAATATAATGCCAAGACCAGATAATCTCAGCATTTTGAAACGCTAGACAACTATGAAGGTGTCTGAAAGATACGTAGGTAGTCTATCTGTGAAAGCTGAAGTTTGGAAGTGTTGTGTGCCTCTCCGTGCTTACCTGCAGTGGAGCAATACTTTGTAATAGATCTCCTTGTAATAGGGCTCCTCAGGGCTGCTGCTGGTCTCTGCTTTGAACCTTGGTGCCAAACATAGGAAGGAGAGAAACTGTTGAGCTAAGATCAACTTTAACGTTGTTAGACAAAGGAAGGCAAGAAAAGCCTCAGAGGGTCAGATCCCAGACAGTCCTGCCAGCCCCCACCACACCGCAGAGCTTCCTTCTGGCCTGGAAAGTCAGGAGGGAAGTCAGTAGTCCTAATGGCAGGGAAGTCACCATCTGGACATGAGCTGGCAACGTGCCCTCGCAGCCCAGAAAACCAGCCGTATCCTGGGCTGCATCAAAAGCAGCCTGGCCAGCAGGTCGAGGGAGGTGATTCTGCCCCTCTGCTCCACTCTGTTTAGACCCCACCTGAAGTGCTGCATCCAGCTCTGGGGCCCCCAACATAAGACGGACATGGACCTGTTGGAGCAGGTCCAGTGGAGGGCCACAAAGACGATCCGAGGGCTGAAGCACCTCTGCTGTGAAGACAGGCTGAGAGAGTTGGGGTTGTTCAGCCTGGAGACGAGAAGGCTCTGGGGAGACCTTATAGCCCCTTCCAGTACCCAAAGGGGGCCTATGAGAAAGATGGGGACAAACTTTTTAGAAGGGCCTGTTGCGATAGGACAAGGGATAATGGCTTTAAACTGAAAGAGGGAAGATTTAGACTACATAGAAGGAAGAAATTTTTTACACTGAGGGTGGTGAAACACTGGCACAGGTTGCCCAGAGAGGTGGTAGATGCTCCATCCCCGCAAACATTCAAGGCCAGGTTGGATGGGGCTCTGAGCAACCTCATCTAGTTGAAGATGTCCCTGCTCATGTCAGGGGAGGTTGGACTAAATGAGCTTTATAGGTCCCTTCCAGCCAAAACTATTCTATGGTTCTACACTACGATTCTACAGTTCTGACCTGCTTTTTATTGTCATCCCAATATTTTCCCCCATGTTTTCTGTCTTCCCCTTCCTATGAGCATACTTTGCCTCAGTTACCATTGGGGCTGAGACCTGCCTGCAAAGAGAGGACTAGGGAAATGGTGGCCAGCAGAAGCTTTTCAGGAAAAGGTAAACCAGGACACAGATAGCATAGTGCTCTCCTTTGCACAATCTTCAGGCCAACAGCAGTGTGTGGTGTTGTTGACTCATGATAAATGTTGTGATTCGGGGTTCACAGTTCTGGAAAGAAACACGTACATAAAATCACAGAGATTTTTCTGCAAATATTTTTGAAGTCACGGGGCTACGCTGTTTTACAAAAACCACTTCTCCAAATAATTGTATGCAGGCTGCAACATAGCATTGGGCCTGGGTGGTGGCTGGGATGAGGAGCCTCCTGTGGCCCTGGCAGGCTGCATTGGCGGGTGAGGAGACAGGGGTCGGGAATTTAACTCTGCTTAAGCTCCCATCCCTGGGCAGACCTCTGCAGGCAGGAGGCAGAAAGAAATTCATGCTTGAAATAGATGAGTCCATGTTGCAGTGTGTCACAGCAGGAAAGGTTTTGTAAAATGCACAGGCTAAGCCTTATGTGCTGCAGAATAATCCAGGCTCTTCCGCAATCGCTGAAGGAGTTTCCTTCTTGGTCTAAAATGCCTGTCCTTCCAGGACAGGCTCTGACTTTTATGGTTTCAGATGGAACAGAAAATGGTTGGTTTTGGATTCAGCTCATCAAAACCACAGACAGAAACACTGTGCGATGCTGCAGTCAGCTCTTTCCATGAACAGGCAAGGGAAGGCATTGGATGAGATGCTTTGTGGTTATCTGTTACTTAAATACGCTGTCCCAAATTTGTGTATGTAACAAAAGTCATGGTAGAGACTATGTCCAAAGCTCAGTACAGCCTCTACAATGTGACTCTCTTATTGGAAATAATAAAAGAAGAAAGACTGACTTGTTTCTTTCTTCCTGTTAACACCTCAATTTCTGGACAGATTTTTAGTCTTGTGTTACTCAAATTTTAACAATCTCCCAAAAGGAGGGAGGATGACAGGAAAACTGAACGGCTGGGGACTGGGGGAATGGATGAATGCTGTAGAACTGGAGTCTCTCCAGGTCTCCTGAGCTATTTCTGGTTTTGCAACACTGGTTAGTTTGCAAAGCATTTTTCAGTAATTTAAACCTATCTGTTTTCATGGATGACTCATTTTAAGAAATTGCGTTCTGGCTAAAGGCAAATCTGTGCTATGTGCTTAGAGTAGAAATATCCTTCTCACAAAAAAAAAAAAAGAAAAAAGAGTGAGATTTTCTGTGCTGTACAGTCAAATAGTCTGCCTGAGATGGATAGGGTTCCCCTAGTATTTCTGTTAAAATTCAGTCTCAAACGCAGTAAATCTGAAGAGATTTGTGTTGGGTAATTAAGGTAAGAGTATGACAGTGCCTACCAAAAGCGCTAAAGGGCCATCTCTGCGGGGTTCAGTGAAACTCCACAAAATGAAAACAGGCAACAGATAAGGAGACAGACAACTCCAAGAACTAAAAGAACATAGTAAATAAAACGTATACTTGGAAAGCATTTTCCTGGGAATGAGCTTCTTGCAGAACACATGCAATCTGCAGCTCAGATCTAAAAAGAGGAAAAAGAGCACGTTCCAGCCTTGCTATGAGTGGTGGCGTAAGAATCAACTCTTAGCATTAAAACCAGCTGATTAGAAGTCAGCAAAAATGGATATTTTATTAAAGTGTTATTACAACAGAGTAGAGATTCTTTTATATCTCTCTCTGGGTTCACACATTACAGTTAACGTTAATATTTTTGCAAAATTGTCACCCTCCACAAATGGCTTAGAAATGCTATAGGATATTGAAACTTTCATAGATATATAAATTTACAATGTCTATATTGACAAAAATATTCTAATGCATTCCTGCTTTATGACGAAGTAGAGTAGATGGTGTTTTTCCTTCCACAGAAACAAAGCAATTTGCTGGCTGATAAAACAATTTCAAATACTCACCATCATTGGCACAAAAAGCTGGCCATCTGCAACCAATCTGAAACCAGCTAGTAAGGAAATTGGCCCAAAATGGCTGGTCAATGGCCCTGCTGGTCATATCATCCGTCACAGGACAAGTAGAAGAAGCGGTGAGAACACTGAATGAGAGGTAAAAATAAGAAAAATATTTCTAATGAGACACTGTGACTTGAAGCCACGGAGCCTCCTGTTTCCCAGGAGAGCGAGAACTTCTAATTTGCTTTCAGCAAAATAAGTTTGTTGAATTTTCATTTCTTAGTGTGGATTTTTTTGTGTGTTTTCAGTTTCACCTTGCTAGCAGGATGAACTTGCAAACCTCTTCCTGACCCTCCTTATACTTTCCCTTCCTGTTTAAGATCTCCTCTTCCTTTATTTTCCTGAGCACTTTCAAATATTTACCACTAGGTGCGCAGCCAGATGTGCAGCACCTGTACTCATCCTCTGAAGAGAGAATTCCAACAAATTTGCTCCTCTAGTGTTCTTATCCATCATGGCCATAATATGCTTAGCTCCTACATGATTGTAGAGGTGTAAAAGACCATGTAGGATATCTTTATCATTTGCTGGAACCCACAAAATGTCTAGATTAAGCTACTACTGCCCTCCTCTGCACTCGCTCCAGCACCTCGATATCTCTCTGGTATTGAGGTGCCCAGAACTGGACACAATACTCAAGGGGTGGCCTCACCAGTGCTGAGTACAGGGGGACAATCACCTCCCTCCTTCTGCTGGTCACACTATTTCTAGTACAAGCCAGGATGCCATTGGCCCTCTTGGCCACCTGGGCACACTGCTGGCTCATGTTCAGCCACTTGTCAATTAGAACCCCCAGGTTCTTTTCTGCCAGGCAGCTCTCCAGCCACACTATCAAGTCCCAGTGACAGACTGTGGGGATCGTACCTAGCTGGCAGCAATGACTAAGATGTTGTGGAGTTCCAATCTAGAAACAGCCCCTCCAAAACTGGCTAGCTGCCACCTAACAAAACTGTGGTTAGAAAAACAGCCCACTGCGGTGTTGGGGCGAAGGGAACTTTTTTCCTTTTGGCCACTGGCGAATGTCACACACACAGACTGACAGTCTTTGGAGGACTAAAACTATACATGGTAAACTGTACTTCAGCAGCTTGAGCCCATTCCCTCTTGTTCTATCGCTAATTACCTGTGAGAAGAGACCAGCACCAACCTCTCTACAGTGTCCTTTCAAGTAGTTGTAGAGAGTGATGAGGTCTCCCCTCAGCCTCCTCTTCCTCAAACTAAACAGTCCCAGCTCCTTCAATCGCTCCTCATAAGATTTATTCTCCAGGCCCTTCACCAGCTTCGTTGCCCTCCTCTGCACTCGCTCCAGCACCTCGATATCTCTCTGGTATTGAGGTGCCCAGAACTGGACACAATCCTCAAGGGGTGGCCTCACCAGTGCTGAGTACAGGGGGACAATCACCTCCCTCCTTCTGCTGGTCTAGCTGGCAGCAATGACTAAGATGTTGTGGAGTTCCAATCTAGAAACAGCCCCTCCAAAACTGGCTAGCTGCCACCTAACAAAACTGTGGTTAGAAAAACAGCCCACTGCGGTGTTGGGGCGAAGGGAGTTTGAGGAAGAGGAGGCTGAGGGGAGACCTCATCACTCTCTACAACTACTTGAAGGGACATTGTAGAGAGGTTGGTCTTTTACACCTCTACAATCATGTAGGAGCTAAGCACATTATGGCCATGATGGATAAGAACACTAGAGGAGCAAATTTGTTGGAATTCTCTCTTCAGAGGATGAGTACAGGTGCTGCACATCTGGCTGCGCACCTAGTGGTAAATATTTGAAAGTGCTCAGGAAAATAAAGGAAGAGGAGATCTTAAACAGGAAGGGAAAGTATAAGGAGGGTCAGGAAGAGGTTTGCAAGTTCATCCTGCTAGCAAGGTGAAACTGAAAACACACAAAAAAATCCACACTAAGAAATGAAAATTCAACAAACTTATTTTGCTGAAAGCAAATTAGAAGTTCTCGCTCTCCTGGGAAACAGGAGGCTCCGTGGCTTCAAGTCACAGTGTCTCATTAGAAATATTTTTCTTATTTTTACCTCTCATTCAGTGTTCTCACCGCTTCTTCTACTTGTCCTGTGACGGATGATATGACCCGCAGGGCCATTGACCAGCCATTTTGGGCCAATTTCCTTACTAGCTGGTTTCAGATTGGTTGCAGATTAATGCAGTGGAAAGCAGCCTTCTTCATTAGAGGACCTACATATTTTTTCCACATGAAGACTTAATAGGTGGCCCTTTGTTTAGCAGCTAAACTTATAGTAAGAATATACAAAAAAAATACTATTCCACATCATGGCAATATTCCCAAAGGATATGAACATATGAGAAATATGTCTTTTATAAAGATTTGGGCAACAGTAAATGCTGATGGGTTTTTTATGTTCTTAATTGTTCCAAATTCATAGAAATTTGATGTAGATATTTTTTTTTGTTTTAAGTGCCGGGTTTTTTTCTTGTGTTTGCTGAAGTACAGTTTACCATGTATAGTTTTAGTCCTCCAAAGACTGTCAGTCTGTGTGTGTGACATTCGCCAGTGGCCAAAAGGAAAAATGTTTGCTTCGCCCCAACACCGCAGTGGGCTGTTTTTCTAACCACAGTTTTGTTAGGTGGCAGCTAGCCAGTTTTGGAGGGGCTGTTTCTAGATTGGAACTCCACAACATCTTAGTCATTGCTGCCAGCTAGGTACGATCCCCACAGTCCGTCACTGGGACTTGATAGTGTGGCTGGAGAGCTGCCTGGCAGAAAAGAACCTGGGGGTTCTAATTGACAAGTGGCTGAACATGAGCCAGCAGTGTGCCCAGGTGGCCAAGAGGGCCAATGGCATCCTGGCTTGTACTAGAAATAGTGTGACCAGCAGAAGGAGGGAGGTGATTGTCCCCCTGTACTCAGCACTGGTGAGGCCACCCCTTGAGTATTGTGTCCAGTTCTGGGCACCTCAATACCAGAGAGATATCGAGGTGCTGGAGCGAGTGCAGAGGAGGGCAACGAAGCTGGTGAAGGGCCTGGAGAATGAATCTTATGAGGAGCGATTGAAGGAGCTGGGACTGTTTAGTTTGAGGAAGAGGAGGCCGAGGGGAGACCTCATCACTCTCTACAACTACTTGAAAGGACACTGTAGAGAGGTTGGTGCTGGTCTCTTCTCACAGGTAATTAGCGATAGAGCAAGAGGGAATGGGTTCAGGCTGCAGCAGGGTAGGTTTAGACTGGACATTAGGAAAGAATTCTTCACAGAAAGAGTGGTCAGACACTGGAATAGGCTGCCCAGGGAGGTGGTGGAGTCACCATCCCTGGATGTGTTTAAAGACTTGTTTAGATGTGGTGTTAAAGGATATCGTATAAGGGAGAACTTTGTAGAGTGGAGCTGATGGTTGGACTCGATGATCCCAAGGGTCTTTTCCAACCTAAATGATTCTATGATTCTATGATATGGGGGAAATCACAGCAAGTGGAACACTCACGGCCGGAGGAAATATTGACCTTGTCATGTGACACTGTATCCGACTTTGAAACCCGGATCCAGACACTGTGCTTATGCCAGAAAATAAAACCTCCCATTTTCCTGCCGGCATTCCTGGCTGTCAGATACTTCAGACAGCAGGAGCCTGGAGCCCCATTATCTATGTGCTTTATAACTCCCCCAGGGTTTGAGGTGGACTGAAGGGGTTCACACCTTTTCACTTCACACCTCAGCTGTCTATAATTTTATTTGCTTCCCGGTATCCAGATGTGAATTCCCTCACTGAGAGCAGTATTACTTTTGGTGCCCTCATTTCTTTGAATGGATGGTTCAAGCACATAATTTCTTTATCAAGCAGGATGAGACCTCTGACTGAGGTTTCTCAACCACACGTGATGGGGAGAAGGTAGCAGGAAAGCACCTCCCTGCAGGTGTTTTGTTCTCTTGCTCTTTCCCGGACACCTCCTGTGGGGCAGGATCCTCACTCTGACCCCATGTGTCTGTCTTTGTTTATGACTTGGGGGTTAGTCATTTCGTTTCCAGTCAAAACTGCCCAGCTCATGTAAGAGCTAGCGTATTTTTTGCTGATGTGTCCTCTTACTGTGCTGAAATACTACCACCAGCACTGCTGTGTCTCCACAGGACCTTCAGAAGACGACGTCCAGCTTGTGAAGGCTGTTGAGTTTCCCTGCTGATCACAACAAGGGTGTGATTTGATTAGTTACTCGAGCATCCAATTTTCGTTCCACTTTTTTTTTTTTCATCAGGAACTTTATTTTTGCTGATAACCTCTCGTCTGAGCAGATCTCGGTGTAACTCTCCCCAGGCTGATTGATGACTTCCTGGAGCGGGTGTTGCAAGGCCGTCTGCTGAACGCTGCTTCCTCCAGAGACTCCACAGAAACCCTGTGGGGCTGGGAATGGATTGCATACACCAGCAGCTCAGGAGCTGCAGCGTGCTCACGTTTTATGGCTCTTTTTTCCTTCTCATTATGTCTAATACTGGCCATCCAGGTGCTGTGGGCTTTCCCTTCCCCAGTTGTCTTGGTGACATGAATTTGCTAGGAACTCTTTATCTGAAGTCTATATTACCAGGATAAAAAACTGCTGCATTTGTATTTTTTTCGCATTTCAATGTAGCGATATCCCTCCAGAGGCATTAACAACTGTACTGCCGCAGCAGTATTTGTTTCCATCTTTAATTTGGCTGATTTCCACGTTGCATCTGCTCTTTGCTTTTAGAGTGATGGTAAAACTTGGAGTTCACATGTGTGATAAAGATCTGTACGAATGGACCTAATCAAGATTTCTTCTAGAACAAACTGTGGAGATCGTGCTGACCTACCTGACCAGTCATCCAAAAAATATGCCTATGGATTCAAGTCATTTATTAGTCTTGGCTTTTATTTTATTATTTTTTATGTTGCTCACCATGAAATGCTCTCTTGCTAAACATGAGATCCTGCTGGGGAATTTGGTAGCTCCGCTCCACTTCTGTTACTGTATGATTGAAATACGCTGTTGGTTTTGCTCTATAAATGTGAATCTCTTCCAGTTGACAGAGGCTTTTGTAGTACACAGATTGCTGCGCCCAGTATCTCGATCTGGATTCCATGCTCTTACTCATCCCAGCCTGTTAGTGTTATCTGCTGGGTTTTAGAAAAACAATTTTAGCTTTTATTTCCTGTCAGACCAACTTCCAGCCCAGTTTACTGCCTCCATCAAAAGTCTCTGAGACGCTACTGTCTGAAAGTCTTGAGCTATAGTATAAATAGATCTCGCAATTTGTTTATAAACATGCCTTTTTGCACAGATCATAGGAAAAAAATAAAAAGCTATAAAGGCATTTTGAAAGAACAGCCCCACTTAAGATGCCACATGTTTATTCAATAGCCTAGGCTCCTTCTGGAGTGTATGGTAAATAAATACATGACTGAATTAGATTTACAGCACGAACGTCTCCCATTAACTCATAAAGGATGTAGCAAAGCAGAACAGAAAGTCCCATCCTGTGCGGTGCTTGTTTGAGCGACCCTGCTTGGAGAAAGGAGGCTTGTTCCTCCCCGGACCCTCATCCCCGTGGGGCTGGGCAGGGTGGGATGTCCATGGGGGTGGCCGTACTGCTGTGCTCCTCGCAACGTGGTCCTGGGGTCAACTGGGAGCCTGACCCCCAGCACCGACTCCCAGGGCTGGTGTGTGTGTGTCTGTGTGTATGTGTATATGTGTGTGTGTGTGTGTGTGCAAGAACCCCCCCAGGCTAAATTCCCACCTCCCCGCGCGTAGGGCATGTATTTCATCACGGCCTTAGATTGCTTCCAGATGAGCGGAGACAACTACAGAGGAAAGCCTCTTTGCAAAGGAGGTGATGCTAGAAATGGCCTTTCTGTTTGGGCAGCCTTGCCGCAGGCGTGCCGAGCCCAGTCTCCCCTCTGGGAAGAGCAGAGAAGGGGAGACGAGAGCTGGCGAGCCCCCCTCTGCCCTGCTCCCTCTCACAGGGCTGTCCCTCCGCCCTGCAGCAGCCCAGCCAGAAAGCCACCTCTGGGTCAACTCTCCTCCCTCCCTACAAAGCAGACACCTTGGTGGCACGGGCTTTGCATTATGCCAGGGGGCTGCCATCTGCTGGGAATTATTTCTTTTTCAGTAAATTAATTTAATGAAGTGCAGTTCAACAGCCTTTCAGGGGTACCCGCAGACTCTTTCATTTGGTGTGATTATGATGAGGAGAGAGAATTGCCCGTTGCAGCAGTTGGTGAAGGTAGGACTGGTTGACCGTGCAGAGGTGGGACGAGGGGTGGCCGCGTCGGTGGTGCATCCCAGCAGTGGGCTCTGGAGGTTGCAGGGTGTCACAAGCTGTCCGTGAGTCGGTAGAGTCGCGTTGCCGCAAAAAAAGCAAACATCCCACTGGCTTGTATAAACAGGCGTATAGACTGCGCGAAATGTGAAGTAATCCTTCCGTCCTGCTCCACATGGATAGTGCCTCAGCTGGGAGTATGGCAGAGGAGGTATTCCGAGAGGGTCTGGAGAAACTGGAGCAAGTCCAGAGTGCGGCAGTGGGAGAGGTCATGTTTCCGAGGCCTGTGATCAATGAAGGCAGGCTGGATGAATTAAGCTTACTGTTGCCTGAGAAGAGCAGTGGTACAGGACCAGGCTGCAGCCTTAAGGGATGCATAAATGCTATGGGGGCTGGTCTGTCCTCCTTGGCATCGGCAGAGAGGATACAAATGAGCGGACTTTAATTTCAGCCAAGAAAATCCAGGTTAAACATTGGGAAAATCTTTCTCTTGGGGGAGGAGGGAAATGGCCGTCGGAGATGGACTCTGACAAGGCTGCAAGGTCACCAGCCGAGTGCCAACGTCGGGTCTCCTGCTCAGGAGGGCAGGGAGGCAGCAGACAGCCCGTCCTCCCCTTCCCTGGGGCACGGGATGCTGCCCCGTACCCCTCTCCATCCCCGCTCGCCCAAGGCATCCCCATCGACTGCACTGACCCCCTGGATGGGAAGCAGCCGCCCAAATCTTTGAGATTTCTTCACGTCCATTCGACTTCTAGCCGCGCTGAGCTCAATTTTTCGGCATAGATTTTGTTCTTTCCGAAGGAGTTGATGTATTACATCAGATCTAAAAGCGAAACTATACTGCTTGTAATTTTGTTGAAGATTTATTCTTGGGCAAGGCTAGACATTACAAAGGTTCAAAACAAATGAGGTGAGGTCAGCGTTGCGATTCCAGATTGTTTCTTTTTCGCCTTTGAGATGTATTATGCCTGGCATTTTAATGACTCCGGTTCATAATCCCATTTTTGCTCTGTGCGTTTTGGGTTTTTATTCAGAAAACCAAAAATGTGTCATTTAAAGGAGTCTTGCAGCAGTATAAACCACGTCCATCTACTTTAGATCTCGGGAAGTTAAGAACTTCCATATGTCATGACAGGAGCCCTGAGTCAGAGTATAATGTATGTGTTCTCAGCATGTAGAAATGGTAAAGCACTAGAGTTAACGTCTGGGAGAATCCAGCATTTGTTTCAGGTGGATTGCTCAGTCAAAACCTGAAAATATTCTTGGCAAGGCTCTAATAAGCGTGACGGTTTCAGGTTAGAGCTGCAGCAAGTGCCAGAAGACTATGAATTTCATTCATTTTTCTTGAGGATCCTGGAAAGAGCATCAGCACAAAACCTTTTCCTTTTATCTTTTTTTTTTTTTTTTTTTTCAACTGCATTTGATAGTTACAGTTTCCGTTTAGGCTGAGTCTGGCACTGCATAACCTGTGATGGGAATTCCATGGGTTTGGGGGGAAAAAAAAGGCTTTACATGGAAATTTTAGATACCCCTGTGAAGCGGATAGTTGAATAGCAGCTGCAGTAGCTCTTGGTATCTAAATTAATTGATTTTTTATTAAATGTAAACACAACCCCTAAAAGTTCAATACTGGAAAATAGGAATTTAGGGCAAATTTGGGTCTGCTCTCTGGCACCTCCCAGCAAACTGGGGACACAGGAGGATGGCAGGAGTCTTGCACCAGTTTGCTGTGGCTCTCTCTGAGGAAGTTTCTCTTCGCAGCAGTGGAAGTTACTTCCTTTTACAATGCCCAGAAATAATGTTCTAAATCAGAGCAGCACTTCCAAGGGCAGGTTCGTGTAGTTTGAGCTGTATTTTGAAAGAAACTGAACTGCTGCTCAGATGTGTGTTTTCTTATAAAAAGTATTTTCACACAAACACCGCTTCTTTGATAAATATGCTTTCAAGGTTGTTGGGTTAAGGGTTTGTTTATTTTTCAAAAGTATGTAATTTTTGTGGAAATTTTTTTCTTATAGAAAAAAAGCGAGCATCCATCTTATATCCAGAAACGCTGTTTATTTATTCATCTGTCCAAAGGCTAAAGCATATGACCCAAGCATAAACATTTTGGCTGTAAAGATGCCGCAAACGTTCATGGGAATTTCGGTTTGGGTACCTGAGACTTGTCTTTCCCTGGAAAAGATGAGCTTCAGCAGGTTTTGGTTCATGTGGTGCATTGCAAGCATATGACTGCCAAAAGGAATCGCCTTCTCTTCTTCATAAAAAGAAGAAAAGGCACAGTAGCGTGAGGAGCATGGCTTTCCTCCAGAACATAACCAAGGTGCAAGACTGACAGCACGCCTCTCCTCATGCAATCCGGATTCAAATATTCTTTGTTTCTTCTACTGCAGAAACTTTGGCTATTTCAGGTGAAAAATTTTCCAGGGCAGAAGAAGTATTTAATAACTTCTTTTCTGATCAGTTCTGATATAAATCATTGAACCACATGTAATTAATATTTTATTTTGCTGCTGCTGCTACTTTAGTGCCAGCCCAGAGCAGATGCTCACAAGTTTACTTCTTGCTGACTTTCCTAAGCACCATTCAGATTTTTCATATCACTTATCTTTCTTTTTGTCCCTCGGAAGGAACTGTCCTATCATAGTGACACAGAAGATTCTCAAATAATTTTTACCCAAATGTGTCTTCATTTAACTTGTAAAATTTCAGTTTCGTTTAAATTCAGGAAGGATGATGAATGGCACTTTTGAAAGCAAAATAGCTATTTCTCATGAGGCAACCAAGAGCTTGTTGTAGGCAGCAGAATGGCAATAATACAGTGAAGCTAATTAGAATAAATTATGCAGTGAGTTTTCTTTTTTTAAGGCTTTACTTTGGATGTCTCTCAGTTGTTCAGGATCATATGGCCTTCCTACATCTGCTTTTTTCTTTTTCTCATCTGCGCTGCTCTTTGGGAGAAAAGATTGTTTCCTTTCGTTCACAACCTTGAAAGTTATCAGAAATTGGGACTTCCAGGGAAATCATGCCCTTAGTTAGTACATTAACGTCCCTTTACATCCCTGACCCCCCCCAGACCCTGTGCTGTGATGCTGCCTCCAGCTTGGCAGGCAGCGACGTGTCCCACCAGTGTGTGTCATGAGCCCTTCTCCGGGAAACCAGGCATCTCTGGGCGTTCTGTGAGCCAACAACAACAAAATAGGGATAAGAAAGCAAACGTGATGGGGTCACTTGGGCAGTTTTCCCCAGCATCACTTCCAAGGAAGCATGTCAGTGAGAGCTCAGTTGAGACTCATAGCACCAAGACATCTCTGTAGCGTTGTACAAAGGTTTAACCTTTGCTTGAATACTTTCTTACCCAGAGTTTGTCTGCGTTTGACAACAGAAGGCTGAGGGTTTTTTTCTTTTTTTTTTTTTTTTAATCTCTTTGTAAAAATGACACATTCCTGAAAATGCCTGAAGAGCTCTGCTGAAAGAGCAGAAATAAGGGGCCCATTTGGACAGTCAGGCTACACGTCTGAAAATCAGTGTAGCTGCTGAGCTCGCTGGCAGCCTCAGCTGTAGGAACCTGTCACCCAAACACAGGAGGCTTTTTTCTGAACTTCAGACCCATTCCTTTCTTTTCACTGTTGTTTATCTCTAGTGCTGAGATGCGGAGAAGGGGAGATAAATCATTGAAATCCCTGGTATTTCGTAGTTCTATAAGTGCCTCCTGGTCACGGTGTGTACTTGCATCTTCTGAATAGCTAATCGCTGCTCAAACTGACAGCAGGTCAAAAGTGCAGAGCAGCCATCTCGGGGTTTTAAAAATAAATAAATAGCAGATTCTGTTGACTCTGGTGTGGAGAAATGCACATCTGAACTCCCTGTTGTATGCATGAGGTGTTTCCTCATTTACCAGACGGAAAATTTTGGATGAACTTCCTGTGGTGACGCATCTCCCATCAGAGCTCAGCAGATAATAACAGGGAAGGAGGCTGCGCCTCGGGATTGAACATGCGGGGTCCCGTCTCGGTGGGACTTGCTGCCCCAGTGATGCTGCGAACATTTCAGGAGCCCAGAGCAAGCACCACCAAAGTATGTAAACATCGGTGAGAAGAAAAAGAAGTAAAAAATGGAAGTAAAGGGACCCTTCTATACTCCGTATTCCTTTCCTTCTGTGGATAGCTGTCACACAGCAAGCAGAGCAGAAAGAAATGGGCAAACAAGTGGAAGGTGCCTTATCTGGGTGGACACGGGTGGCACAGGGAGGAGAGGCGGGAAGGAAGACGAGTTTGGCCTCAGGGCTCCACAGCGGGTTCTGAGAGTGTCCACGGTGGCAGGGTCCAGGCCCCTGCCCTGGGCAATGGCCTTGCAGATGAGCAGCCCAAAGTTGTTGTGGGGAGCGGGGACCTGCCACGGGCTGCGGGGAGGTCAGGGCTCTCCGCAGCCACCTCCGCTCCCTGCTTTGAAGGGCGGGTGCGAGTCAACGCGCTCAGTAAGGCGCTAAGCAGGTGGGAGTAGGAGGCTGGAAGGACCCACTAAGTGCTGGAAAGGGGTTGACTCAGAAAATAATGGAACGTAATAACAAGAGACGGCCAAAACTCCCAGGAAGTAGGACCACAGTAAAAAATGTGGACTATTCCTCTGAAAGAAAACAGTGAAAGCTTTCCGACAGGAAGGGAGACGTACCTCACCAGGGTAATGGTTAGGTTATGTAGCAGGTCTTTTCCATCTCTGGTTCCTGAGATCATACAGCCAGGCTTGTTCACTATAATTAAGCAAACCGTCAGGCACCATTTACCCAGGGGTGTGCCTTGGCTGCTCTGCGCTTCCCAACATGATGCAATTGCCTCCATTAAGCACAGCTCTCTGAGCACAAGCATCCGTGACTCATCAGAGGCTGTCTACCTGTCCGACTGCTCACAGACTCAATTAAACACCCTCACGGAGCAAAACACAGGGTCCCTTTGCACTGCGGCATACCGTGGCATGAAGTTACCTTATAAAAGTGTGCGCTCAGGACCATGGGGTATGTGGTGGCACCCTCCTGTGTGTGCATATGGAGAGCTAGAGGCTGCTCCAGCAACACAAAATCAGGCTTAGCAAAAAAATATTGCTCTCCCTAAAATAAATTTAAAAAAAAAAAAAAAAAAAAGAAGAAAAAAAAAGAAAAGTGGAAGTACGCTGAATGCCGTCCTTTTTAAAGATCTGATCTCTAGTTGCTCTGAATTCCACGCTGGTCTTTATCAGTGTCCTTTTTAACGTTGCACACACTTGGACTGCTGAATGGCAGAGATCCCCAGTGCAATGTAGGGGATGGTGTTAAGACTCGCCTAATACTTGAGACGCCTTGGTTTTATTCCCTGCTCTGATGGTCTAATCCCAGCTTCATCCCAGCTAAATTTAGGCACTTAACAGCTCTGCCTGAGGTAGGAGCTTTGCTTCTTTTCTGGATGAGGCAGGGATGACCCTGGGCTGTGATGTCTCTGAGCCTTATATTTCTCAGAACCTGGGGAGGGGGCTGAGGAGGTCGGGGAAGGGCTGGGAAAATACAAAGAGACTGGAAAAGAAGAGGCACTACTACCAGGCACTGAAGTGAAGGACTAACCATCAGGTAAAAGCCATCAATTTTCATCTCTGAAGTAGCAGAAATTGTGTTTATGTCAGAAAAGGGTAAAGAAGAGGAATGCGTTGAGGGTTGCCAGGCATGTTGATGCCACAGTAATGGGGAGCAGGGCAGGGAACTTTTATCTAGAGACCAACCCAGCCTGTTTCTTCATGCACCAGTACTGTGTACCAGGTAAATCTTCAGGATTTGAACAATGTCAGACTTCCCTTATGGACTTGTCAGGCCAAAGCTTGGATTCTCTGTAATAATTAGAAAACAAAGTAACAGGCCAGTTCCTATCTTTCTGTTCACCTCTGGAAGAGGATGTGGTAAGCCATGTTGAGAGAAAGGGAATGTTCACAGAGATGCCAGTAACAGTGCTGCTTGGTACATCAGCAGACGCTTGCAAGTGGCCTCACATCAGAGAAGAAATGGTAGATCGGCAGATGTCGCAACAATTATTTTTCACAGGTGCATGCGAAGGTTAGAGCAGACGTGGGATTTAAGAGACTATCGTATGTGGCTGCATGTCATCATCAGAATGCGTAGAGAAGAAATCACTGGATTCCTGTAAGCGGATGTTAATGTACTGCAGCTGGCTTCTGGTTTTTTTTTTTTTCGTTTCGGAGAGTACACCAAGTGTGTTATTACATGACTGTGGTAAAGAGCAGTGGACTCTAATGACCATAACAAATTAATCCTTACAAAAGCTCTATGAGTAGTAGCATTATTATTAGTGTTGGCAAAAGTCTTTAAAGGCAAAGCATGAAGTAAATGCAAGGTGTTTACAATCGCATTCCAGACGTTTGATAATGAACAGGCCCCTGGAGATGAGCTTGCTCCCACCATCTCCTCTGGAGCATGTCACAGATGAGGAGCGGACAAAGCGTCGCGCTGATCCCAGGGAATGCTGTTGGCTTTTAGGAAATGTCATCCTATGTCCTGTTGTAGCTTTGTTGATACTGCTGGTTTCCTTCATTTCTGCAGCAGGAAGCCTGGGGGATTGGAGTGCATCTGAAGCGCATCTTATCATTTGTACCTTGGTGGGCTTTGGCTTTGCTTCGCAAAATAGCTTTGCATAAAACAAATTATAAGAAAGTGTCTCTTTCGCCTAAAGCTGTGGCTCTAAATAGAAAAGACAAATGGAAAAATGTGAAAAAAGCGGAAAAATTAAACATGCCTGGCATCTTCCCTGTGGCAGACCTGGATTCCAGAAACCACACCAAAAGGCTGGCTGTCTTCCTTTAGCACTGTCACTATTCTGTTTCTCTACATTTTTAAAATTTTCCTTTTACCCTTTGGTAATTTCTTTCCCGTTCCTAGGATGAGTTGCCTGAAAGTCTCGCTGTTGGGTTGAGAGTAAAACCAGATTCGGAAGAAAGTTTCTACTTAGTGACATAGCGTGTGAAACTTCCCACTAGCCCGTGACACTCGAAGAAGTTTCCATCTCGGGGGAGAGCTGTGCTTCGAGCAGCCACAGGAGGTATTGCCCCGCTCCTAAATTGCTAGATTCTCCCCTGAAGGGCGAACCAGAAGCATTTTCTTCTAGCCTGACAGGTGAAGCAGGCATCCTGCTAGTCAGTGCCGGCTGTTATCCAGTCACCCCGCCAGGCAGCCGCATCCTGAACACTTCACGCTGCTTTAACTTGGTCACTTAATTGGCAAGAGGCTGCGCAGGTTAAAATTAACCCTCAGCTTCCTGAGCTTGGCTGCATTTTATGAAATAAAGATGCTTTGGGGACCTCTGAACTGTGGCTGTAGTTGAGAAGGTGCAGGGGGCAAACAGCTAAGAAATCCCTCTCTGGTAAGAGTGAGCCTGTACGGTTTGGTCTGTGTGAGAGAGCGGTCGTTTCTGTAATGATTTTTGAACTGGTCCCTCCTCTGCCCTTCTCCCTGCTGTGGGTTCCCAAGTCTTATTTTAAAGGTGGGATAAAATAAGTTGCCAAGGCCTGGGGTGACTTGCCCAGGATACCTTGACGGGTCATTTGGTCAAGCAAGGTGAGAGCAGATGTGGAAGAGGGAATCACCATCCCTGGAGGTATTTAAAAGATGGGTAGACGTGGTGCTTAGTGACGTGGTTTAGTGGTGATTTTGTCAGTGTTAGGTTGATGGTTGGACTCGATGATCTGAAAGGTCCCTTCCAACCTAGGCGATTCTATGGTTCTGTGTGTTCTGTCAGGGTACCCGCTGCTCCGGGTGTGCTCCGCAGTTAAAGCTGCTTGGGAAAAGTGGTCTGCAAATGCACAAGAAACATGTTGGACCATGAAAAGCAAGCATAAAAGAGATGAGGGATACTTCTCTTTGTTTACTCATGAGCTCCCAAAGTGGCAGTGTGGCCAGAAGTGCTAACGGGGTTGTCTGAATGTGCGTTCAGGGGATGCTCCGGAGGTTTCAGTCCAGGGCAGGGACGCCATTGATGTGAGAGAAGGTTTAGTCTGGGAACGAAGGTGTGCGTGCGTTGAAAAACACCGAGCAAGCTGCTCAGCTTTTGAACAGGGGGATGAAGGGAACCTGAAGATTATAAACACTTCCCTGGGAAATAACACCCTTGAGCTTGGACACACACCCTGTGACATTCAAGGAGCCGTTAACCAGGTGGCTTCCTCGGCTTTGTGGTATGTTCCCCATCACTGGGAGTTTTTGAACTCATGAGCTGAGCTGTCACTAAAGGAGATATGTTTAGTTCAAACTGGCATTAATTCAGGGAAGCCCTCTGGCCTGTGTGATAAAGGATATCAAAGCAGATAGTTACACTCGTCCTTCTTTTGATTTATTAACTTCTTAATATTTTCTCCAAATAGTGTGTTCACTGGATGTTTTTCCCAGATTGCAAAAGAGGTTCTGCGTAATTTAAAAAATTTGTTGTTGCAATCAGCAGTTTGCACTGATTTTTGAGCAGGAATGCATTTTCCTGTAAAGTACAACTAACTTCCACCCCCTCCTCTTCACCCCTGCCCCCGGTGAATTGGTTTCCAATTTCAAATACTAAATAGAAGGAATCTTTGCTGGTTTATATTCTGGGCAGAATTCATAGATTGCAAAGTTTTGTTGTGATCCATTTTATTGCAGCAAGATTCTTTCCAGAAACGTTATACTATGTGTTGCTGTTTTGTGATTGGGACATGTGGTAACTCTACTTCAAGAATGAGTCAGTGCCAGATTCCACAATACATTTCTACGTTGTCATCCATATAGAGGAAAATCAGAAACATCTGTCCCTTTTTCTTTTTTTTTTTTTTTAATTCATTGAAAAGAAATATTACAAGCACAAACTAGTATAGGTAGTAGAAGCTGATGCACAAGAGTGGAATGAAAAGAGCCATGTGGAAGTATATTCTTGAGTTTATTAATAAAAAAAAAGACAAATCACTAGCTATTATTTACTAGTAATAAACAATGATGTTTAATATTCTGCATTTCTTTAGGAGTTATCACTGCTTATCTTGTGACCATGTGTCTACGTGGAAGGTTATTATCAGCTTCCAGACTCTGAAATCAATTGTAATTTTCTTGAAGCTTGCAGCTGTGTTTTTAAATTTTCGCTCAAATTTCGTATTTTAGAAGTTCTTTTTTTTTTTTTTTTTTTTTTTCTGTAAGAATGTATTTATTATTCTGTCATTCCTTAGACCCTCCTTGGGCCAGGTATCTGTTCACCAGGACATGTACTTCCCTTCTGGTCACACTTTGTAATGCCAGAGCCAGGCAGAGCAACTTCAGCCTTACTGTACAGAAAATAGTTCCAGGCACTAAAAATTAAAATTGGAAAGATAATACTGTTAGGTTAACAGAAAGAAAAAGCTTGAAGAAGAGTAGGCAGAATGATCAGCTTCTTAGACCTTGGTCGATACAAATTTGTCTATAAGCTCACAGTCTCTCCCTTCAAGAAAGGCAGCAAAGTTGCTGTCACTTTTATCATGCTGGGGCGTATCAGCTCCGTGGGATAAACTCAGCAGCGTTCTTGCTCCGAATACTTGGAAAGCATCCCTTTCTGTCTCAGTTTTCAGCATTCCTGTAGATTAGGAATAGTCTATCTCTCTTTTTTCACCCTTCATAATTTGTATACAGAGGGAGATCACTTTTCCTGAGTGCTTGTCGCAGTTATTTTTTTGGAAAACAGCATGCATTTTTCCGAACGCTGTTGGCTGGTAATATGACAAGAATATATCGGTGCTATTCCCTTAGATTAACAAATCTCAGTCTAAACAAGATTGAGAGAGTAACGGTTGAAGGAAATATTTTCGTTCAAACTTCTTTAACAAACGTAGGCAGCAATTTAATATGCTTTGAAAAAACTGTCTCTAACACAGCAAATTATTTCTACTGGGGGAAGATAGGACATAGTTTTAAAAGCATCTGCATTTTCTCAAAAATATGACCAAAATATTTTATAACTAAGAATGATTTTGTTTCAAAATTTTCTACACATTTGAATATGAATATTTCACCCTCCGGACAGAAATTTTTTTTTTTTTTTGGTTTACTGAAAACTTTGGAAAATAACCATCACCCTTTTTAGCGGAATTACCAACGCAGCAGGTAACCAGTCACACGCATCACTCCTTGGCCTCGTATTTACATCAATGTCAAAAGTGTGAGAAGGTATATGTTGTCATGATGGTGAAATATTCTTTCTGCTTTGTTTCTAATTTTGACGGGGTAGGGACTGTCCTCTCTGATACTTGTTCCCATGTGACTTTTTGTGACCCTGCTGCCTTTGTGCGTGTTCCCATAACTAAAATATAGGACATGGTGCTACAGACTTTGGTAAAGGCCAAAAAGGTAATATTATTCAAAAAGTATTAGTCAGATGCAACAGATAGTTTACTTGGAATTTCCACTTTATATATGCCCTGCCCTCCTTCTCACACCTCCTCAGGTACCCTCTACTTGTGTGTCCAGCCTGCCCCAGCTGGCATGGCATTTCCTTTGCTCTTGTGGCAATTTTACTTGTCAGTGATCATGAGAGAAACAGGGAAATTGAAATCGAGCAGTTGGTAACAGTTTAATGAAGATTCGACAAGACGGGAATGTCAAGAGTACGCTAGCTTGTTTTTAGGAGCACTATCAATGCGCCCTTTATCATGTGGGAACAGTTGTGCCTTTGTTTTGGTGGAGCTGTTTTTTGGAAGATGAGTGAATAAGAGACCATTGATACTTTTTTTTTTTTCCTTTTTTCCCAAATCTCACATGTGTCCTTTGCCTGGCACATCTTTCTCTGAAGCATAAAAATAGCGTGCCACTTTGCTTTTTACCTATTTGAGGAGGCAAAAAGGGGGACAAGGAGCAGTGAGTACCAACACTGTTGGTACTAATGGCTAATTTTATCCTGAGACTCAGCAAATAATCAGCTATTCCCTGGCAAAGCCGGGGAGCATCACAGCTAGGTTCCCAAGCTTCTAACAACTAGACACGTGGTGACGAAGGATGAGGTAATTTCCAGACGATGGGTGGCAAGTGCCGTGAGAGTGACGGTGTCAGGAGAGCTGGTGGTGGGAACGGTCTCTTCACAAGTTGTTACCAAGGTTGTGCTCGGTAGACATCTGAGGTAGGTCCTGTGGAGAGAAAGAGAAGGGGAGGTGGAGGAAAACGGTGAATTAAAGTCTGTTCTGCTCGTTCATAATTGTTTTCATTCAGTTCTCCCTTTGGTTGTAACAGCCCAGGCTTTGGATGACAGATGGCTTATTGTTTCTCTCCTGTAAGCTGCTAAGAAATTTCTCGGGAGAAACATGCAGTGTCACTTTCAGTAAGGCACTTTGCAACATCCTGGCTCTGGCTGTGAAGGACCCGAGGTCTGAGTCACGTCGACCATAAGGAGGAAAAAAGTGGTGGGGCTTAATGTGTAGCATCCAAAAATACGCTTGCCGCTTCTACTAGGTGCTCTTCGATTTCAGTCTGGGGTCAGAAAACATAATGACTTCCAGATATTGCCAATATTAATACATAAAAGTCTTCCTTTTTTTGTGTTAAAGTGTTAGTTTAAAGCAATGAAAGAAATTACTGGAAATATAATCTTCCTGTAGAAAAAGTCTATTTCAGGTTTATTGGCCATGTGGTCGCACAGTGAGAAGCATGGCATCTCTAGAAACATCCATAATGAAACTTATCCTTTTGTAGACAGTAAAAGAATTTCAGTAAATTTAATTTGATCTTTTAGGTGTCATTTATTCAAGTAGTTATCACAAAACCTTGTGTGAATATAAACACATCATCTTTATGAAAATAAAAATAAAAAATAAAAAGGATTTGAGCTTGGATATTAGTGGAGATCTGGTCTATAGCCACAGAGGCGAGTGGGCGGCTAGACCATGAGAGGCCCTAAAATACAGGGTCAGAGAAGGTACTCTACATTAGGAATGGTTATTTTAGATCATCGAATACACAGTGTGGATATTTCTTTCAGAATTCTCTATACCATAATGTAAGACAAAAGTTTGGCTCTTTCAGTTTCAGCATAATATTTTTCTGGATGTGGTATCGCTTTAAAGCCCATCCTGTGGCTTTAATTCATCACATGAAAGCTGACTAATCTTTATGTGTATTTGTGAATACTGCAGCAGGCATAAAATAACCCTGTGCTTAATAACAAGTTATTGCTTTATTTGTTTTGTTTAAAGATATAATGAACCTTGCAGGGCAGGTTTGATTAACAATAAATTTGTTTGCAGTTCTCATGCATATCCAGTATCTTAGAGATACGGAAGTATCTCTAAGTATCTCTAAGGTACGGTGTATCTCAGAGACACGAAAGAAGGTTCTGGAAAAAGCCATAACCATGTGCAGACTTGCAGAAGCAAACCCACCTTAAATTTTTACCTCGAGACTAAAAAAGAAAACGTGTTATGCCTCTGGCCTATCATTCAGAAGATTTGATGACATGCCTGTAAATACAGGAAAACCTTCCAAACGTGGATCTGTAAAAAAAGAAAAGGGGAGAGTAAAACAAAAAACCACCCCATCAGCAAACAGGCAGCCCTGGAGCAGGTTGATGTAGTGGCAAGGTCCTGAATGAATGCAGAACCAGACCCCTAAAGTATTTAAAGACAGATCATGCAAAGTGCTTCTGAAAATAGGGCTGCTTGTTTTCTCCCAGAAACCACTCAGCAGTTCCCAAGCCCTCCAGGGCAGTGGAGGACCTGCCTCCATCGAAGTCAGTGGGGCGTTACCCTGACTCAGCTGGGGCCGGGCTTGCGCTCGCGTGCTCGTGAGAAAAGTAATGCTGAAAATTAGAAGAAATGATGTTCCTGGTCACGTTCTGTCTCAGTGTTCCACCTCCGAGTGCTGTAAGATCCTTTGACCTTTCTGTTCTCCTGTGAAGAGCCGTCACCTGATAAAACTTGGAGTTTGGGGTTTTTTTTTCCTTTTTCTTTTTCTTTAATGATTACAGTATCAGCTTTCACAGATCTGAACAAAATAAGGAGAGTTGCATTGGTGAGCAAATTCTTATTAACTATTTAAACGTGGCCAGGGAAGGGAGTAGGGTTTGTATTCAGCAAATGAGCTCAAGCTCACAAACTCTTATTTTATTCCTTCTTTTCTTGGAGCTGCATAACAAGGATGATTTATTTGCAAATGAATTACTTTAATAATAGGTTTTGAGTTACACAGAACATAGACGATCTTGACCCCATCTCTGCAGCTGTAAAAGTAAGAGCGTGGGTGTGGTTGCCTGGTGGCTGGCCAGGATGATACAGTTCAAGGGGGCGGATAAAATAACATTTACACTTACAGTAACTGTTTAAAAATGTAATTTGATTTCTGCCAAATCCTTCAAGTTCGTTTTGGGAATCCAGCATGTCAGGGCTGCCAACACTCAACTCTTCTCACCCTAGTTTTTTGCAAGTTTTCTCCTCCTGCCAGATGCATTTCGCTGCAATAATCTCGTTACGGAGCGTGAGGTTCCACCAGCCTTGCTCTGCTAATGATTACGGTGGGACACCCGGCCCATGGCCCTGCCTAAGCAAGCAGTGACCGAGCCTGGCCCGTAACACTCAGCGTGGTGCGGGAACGCGGTCCCAGAGGAAGTGTTCCACTTACAGCTCTGTTTGTAGCTGCTGCAGCAAATGCTCCCGAGCCAAGCAAGGTCAGGCATTTGTTGGATCCTTGAGGAAGCACGTGGCGGAGAAGGTGGAGGCTTGGAAGCTGGAGCTTGTTCTTCTGAGCTAGAATTGCAGAAGCGCTCCCCAGCAGTGGGGCACATGGGTACCAAGCTAACAAAGACAGAGAACGAGGTCTTGACCCCTTCGCAGTCACACAGCTGCTTTTTAAAAGGTGGCAAGTGTCGGCTGAAATAGCCAGATCATTCCAACTGGAGTAAGTTCCCTCTCCTCGTGTTCCTCCTATGGCAGCACCCTGTTAGAGGGCACAGGGTGACCCTGCACCAGGGCCGGCACAGGCTGCCACACGTGGAGCTTTGCTGTGTCAAGTCCTTGCAGCCCTTACCCCCCACACTGCTGCGCTGAGCAGCGCAGCCGGTCGGGAAGTGCCGTAGCATTCCTGAATGGAAAGCGCAAGGCATTATTTATGGCTAGGAATAACAATCGCTTCCAGTGGCATGCTGTGAGCTGTGCTTACCTGTGTAGATTGGTGGATTATAGTCTTTTGTTAGACGAAGAACCCAAGCAGGGTGGTGCTTGGGCTGCTCATGTGAAAAAAAAAGTGTTTTGAAGAGTTTGCAGTCTCTGCCGGTTGAAGACCCATGTTCACAACTGGTCCATTCATCCCAGTAGTCCTAAAAAAGGACTGCTTATGGAGTCCTTGCTGACAACAACCCATTGCACGACAATGTCCATGACTAATCGATGTCTTCCATTGCTGTGCCACGCTGGGGAATGGTTCCCAGAGCTTAAAACCTGAGGAACCACTGTCTGCCCTGTTTACATTCGGCCATCGTACTTCATCCACTTTGGCTAAAATATGATTTTTTTCAGATCAGCATCTGGTGTTGAACACATGAGAGATGTAGAATCAGCTCTTCAGTGACTTGTTCACATGGTGAATTATTGCCTTCGCTTATTAAGAAGAACTCAACCTTTCTGCCTTGAATTTGGCAAGCTTTTTCAGATTAAAAAGGTGGTGTGTTTTTTCAGATTAAAGAGAACTCTTAGTCCCAAATACTTTTTCTTAGTGAAGGTAACATACATGTGCACGCTGTCATCAAGTCAACCTTATTTTACATCTGGCTCCTGCAGTGGCAAGATTTGCGATGATCTTCTCTTCTTGTCCGTCAGCCTCTCTTACCTAACGCATTTGGAATTGGAACTTTCCTGATTTCAAACAAATTTGAAAGAGTGTAGAAGTCTCAAAGAAGAGAGTTCACGCTAGCTTGATGAAAAATTGGCCTGGGTAGAGAAGAAAGACTCGGAGAAGGGAGATCTCAGCTGTCGCACACTCTGTTTGGCAGCACAGGGCCAGCTGATCAGTGTGCTGTATTCACAGGCTACCTGCAACCTCTGTTGTCTCATTAGACGGGTCATAAGAGACACCGAGACTAGGGAGAGTTTTCCTTCTAGTTTTGTTTCCCCCGAGCCCCTTTCCACCAAAATTTGATACAAATTTAGGCATCAGGAATTCTGTTGTTCATGGAACATTTTCTTTTTTATAAAATGAATTGGTTTTCACTCATTCGGCTTTTCAGTGCATGACATTCTCTTCTGCCCTCAAGTCCTCTCTATCTTCTTGTCTTTCTCTTTCACCATCTCCGGATTTTTCAGCACCTAAAGCATGAGTATCAGACTGTGTGTAGAAGTCTATTATTGGTCTTAACAGTGCCTTATTTACACACTTGCTTTCTCCTTTCTTCAAAACCTTCCAGCTTTTCTTGCTGCAGTTTTGAAATGTGAAGGTTGCTTATCTGTCATCAACCCCAACTAGTCCTTGTAGCTGATGACTGCTGACCTAGTGCCTACCCAGTTCTGGATTTCCTGTTCCTGAGCCTTGCTTGGCTCTGGTATAACATATAGAGTTTTCCAGATCATTCCATACGGCCACCATGTTCTTCTCAGCACTGCAGCAAGCTCTTCGTCATCTTAGTCTTAACTGATAATTAGTTTTTATTGGCTTCTACTGATGTAAAATGGCATGGTACATCTTTTCAACAGAGCACACGAACACCCTGCAGCATAAGAGGAGTGAGCAAAAGACATTGGATCATCAATGAGAGACATCAATGATATCATCGATGAATTGCTTATAAGTTAGCACCGAGGACAATGTAATAATGATCTTCAGTAATTCTGCAACAGGGAAAAAAGTGATGACCTGCCTCAGGTCCTACACACAAGGTGCCAGAAGGTCATCGCTGTCCTCAGAAATGTTGCCTGTAAACTTTATGATCATATAACTTTGCATTCAATTTTATTTTGAATTACATTTCCATTATTAGGACAACATTCTTAACAAGCTTAGGTTCAATGAAAGCCATTGGATATACCACTGTGTAGACAAGAAAATCCTCTAGATCTAGATTGTTGTTCCTTTAAAAGTTCTGAAACTCTGCATTTTTTATGGAGAACTCGGGCACTCATTTTTAAAGGAAATTCCTTATAAAAATCTTCAACACATTTAAATAAGGTGTGAATATTTCTTTTTCTCTTCGCAAGTTTTTATTAAAGTCTTGACCAACTCTAAGTGATTCAAACACTGAAACTTCCATTCAGTATCAGCCCAGCTTTTGTAGAATCATGCAGCCAAAAATCTGGAAGACATTGAATAAACTGTACCCCAATCTTTAGTATTTTAGTAAACTCCGTTTAATCAGGCTGTCGAAGGAAACATGAGACTGTAAAATTGTTTAGACAGTGAAATAAGTGAAAACTAATCATGAGGAAATTTTCCTATCTCCATTCACTAAACAAATTCAACCCACAAAATGTGCTTAAGGTATCTTCTGAAGCGAGGATTTAGGAGTAGATTGTTTTAATTAGGAGATGGCAGTTTCAAACACAACTTTTGAATCCAACCCAAGATTTTCAGCGTACGCAGAGTGTTTCCAAAACACACTTTTAAATATTTGAGCTTCAACTCTGGTTTTAAGTACTGCAGTTTGATGAGCTGTTCTAGTCTGGGGCTAGTAAACAAGTCTAGAACTTGCTGGATTTCTCCCAGCAGATAAATCGTCATCCGCTTACTTTTAACGTTGTCTGGATTTGTCAAGTCTGTCTTGCAGTCTTTGTCTCCAGGATAACATGTAATGCTGTCACCTCATGGGAACACGGAAAAATGTGCAGTTGTAGTAATAACATTAAAGTGAGCTTTTTGTGAAAAATCTTCCTCGTGGCTATAAAAGAGGTCAGCTTCCCTGAAGGTAAATTTTCACAGCAGTCTGCAAGATTTTTGATATATCACCCCTGCTGAATTTTAATAGGGATAGAGTGCCTGGTTATGCATGTAATAAAGATGTTTGATCTACATCCAGATCATGGGTCTGGTCTGGTTTTAGCTTCCCAACATACAGCAGCTGCACAGGTAAGAGCGAACCGGTATGTGTGTGGATACAGGAGAGCATGAAAATGCCAGCTTTTGTTATTATGTTGCCCAGGGATTTCATGGGCCGAAAAAGATCTTTTCATCCAGAAGCAACATTTTTCCAGTTGCTAAGAGGATGTGAGGACACCTGAACATGAGGTTATTCCCTGCTGTGTTTAGGCTGAAACATATTGTGCTGTTTAGAGAGAGAGACATGCTTTTTTTCCATGTTTTTTTTTTTTGTTGTTGATTTTGTTAATTTTTAAACTGCTTTTTCTTCCTGTGCTCTTCTCTGCCTTCAGCATCCCAACATTTTCAACTTTCATACTTCACCCTTGGCATCACTTTTACTATAAAGAAAAAGCCCTTTTTAAAGCTGTGCTAGACAAGATGTCTGTTGGTTCTGAGAGGCTCTGTATTTGCCAAGCCTTGCGGAGATCTTTGTTTCTGAAGGATCTAAAGAGCCTCTGAGGTGCAGACAACACTATGGATAGGTGCGTGTGAGCGTAGCAGGTACCTCATTGCATCTTTATCCACAAACATTTTTGGACAAAAATCTACTAAGACACCATCTTGCTGTCCTAAGCCACCATTTCTCTTCTTCTAGGCAGGAGCTTCTGGTCCCTTCTGCTTTTCTTGGCACCTCTAAAAATACCTGGAGACCGCACGGTATCTCTGTCTTCTCGCTGCATGCAGGGAAGATGGGTCGGTTCATGGTCACAGCCGGGCTCTTTGAACCCAGGCTTGCTTTATCCCCTGAAGATACTATGATGATGTGTGTGTCACTCCATCAAAAAGTAGATGGGTTTTGACACACACGCACAAAAAAAAGCCTGACCAGACAGGGCCAGTGTCAGAGGTCTGGAGGTGGGTACCAGAGGGAGCTGGAGAGGGAGGGAGGGGGTTATCCGAGCTGTGAGGAAAGCTGAGAGACGGAGCTGAGTCACAAGTTTCCGACCGAACCGCCTCCAAGTTTCACAGAGTTTCTTTCCCAGCAGGGCAGCGGGCAGCAGGGCTCACCCTGTGAGCCGGGCAGAGTCTCCCCGGCTGGCTGAGCAGCCTGCATGGCTGGAAGGGAGGAGACATTGCTGGTTAGTCTTGTTCTGGCTGACAAGATCACTACTGTACTGACTTCTTGTAGCTGTAACAAAGTCCTTTCATCCCGCAGAGGGGATGTAAGATCTGATCTCTGGTGGGCTGGGTTTCTTCTCTTGCTGTGCTTTGTGTAAAAAGTCAGAAAGATTTTCCTTGGTTTCTCATTGTGGTACTGCTAGCCTAGTTGTTACACGACACTTTTTAAGAGCTATTTAAAATCTCAGCTGACTAAAGGGAGGGGGGAGGGAAGGCCTGTTTCATATTTCCCCACACAAAATATTATGTTTGTCCTTCGTTAGATAAAAAAAACAAATAAATCTCTGTTTTAATGTGGGTTGAGTTTAACGGGGGAATTCTTCAGGTTTCCAAATTTACCGAGTGTTCTTCCTGAGTGGTTAACTGTTCCCATATTTGTGAAAAGGAGGGGAGAGGAAATTACCAAAGAGGTTTTGAAAATTACCCTGGACGTTAATGGCTGTTTTCTGTTTGTTTTTTCTTGTAATTCTAATAAAGGTTTCTCAAGTCAGACTATTGTGCTGCTCCCTTCTAAATGTCTGCTATGGAAATAAGAACAATGTTGGGAAGATTTGGATGGATTTGGTCTGGTTTGCGTTACAAAGCATTTTTGTATCGTAAAGCCCTGGACCAGGTCTTTACCTCCACCATTAAACATGAAGGGACAGAAACTCAGCTGGTCTATGCTGGCTTAGTTCCACGGATTTCACTGCTGTGAACAAGTTAAAGATTTCACCCTTTGCAATAAGATTGGTCCTTATGAGGTTTATCTTCCTGTGGCTATGTAAATAGTCCCTGAAATATAAAAAAAAAAATATACCATTCAGCCTTGGTTAAATCACGGAAGAAATCAAGCGTGAGGTAAGTTGCAAAGGCAAACATCACTCTAGATGGAAGTCTTCAAGTGGCAGGACAGCACTGTGCCACATGGCTCTCTGCCTGGGGTAGCTGTAAGAGAAGTTAAACATCTGCTTAGAGAACGTGCAGGTAATTTAATCTTAGCTTAAGCCCACATGTGTAATAAAACATGCTCCTCTCCTCCGTGCCGCCTCTCAGGAGCCCAGGGACAGGTTCCTGGCACGTGTGCTGAGTCGAGAGCTGTGGCAGAGCCCTCGTGGCAGGGTGGCACTGGCCCTGGCTCCTGGCCACCCTGGCAGAGGTGCTCCCACCGGCCAGGCACGCTGAGGACTGAGCTGGTGACGACTGCAAAGGTGGTGGTACCCGGACCCTGGTGCAGCAGCAGCATCACTGCTCACACAGCCCCAAAGCCAAGGCAGCCTGCTTCTAACAACCTAGGAAAGCCTACTGATTTATTTATGAGTTTATACTAACCAGCCACGAAGTGTCAGCTAAAAATAACAGAAGGGGCAGCCTTGCAGGCTAGTGGCAGCCACCTTTGCCATCTTGTCAGAGCTGGAGCTTGATTTTGATTCCTGCTTTGCAGCTCTGTGAGCTGACAGAGGGATGCATTTTCAGATGCATGAAGATAACAAAAGTCGAGGATAGAAGCAACAAGCTTCTGAATACCCAGCTTGGCATCAGGCTCCTCGCTCCCTTCAGAAATCTCCCCCTTTCTCATGCGGTTACCCACACAGAAAATGGGTGCTCCTCTTTATAGGACTCTTTTTTATGGGACCTAATAATTTTGCTGGCTTCTGGAAGATTTTTTGGGGGTACTATTCTCTCTTTGTTTGAAACCCAGCCCAGTTGGGTTGACATAGCATGGAGAGTCCCAGCAGAGCACTGTAGAGCAGTCCAGAGGCTCTGAGGTCTCTGCTGAACAGCTAGAGGGTATGTAGCCGTGAGTGGAGTGGACAGAAAATTAGCCTTCAAAAAAAGAAAAGGAGAAACATGAAAAATTTTTATTTGGGATGTCTGCCAAGCCTACTCTGAGGCTTTTTAGAAGGGATGAGGTGGTGGCTGTAGAGGTTGTTATTCCATGAGCTAAACCAAGGAGGCAGGAAGCTCCCATCAATTGCTTTGTGGTAGAGTCCTCAGAGCGAGTTTCCACCTCATCCTGTCCTTTCTAGCAAAGAAGAAAAATGTGCATCCTTTAAAGTAGTAATTTGGAAAAAAATATAAGCAAAGTCTATGTAAACAAGCACTGGAGAAGTGCTGCCTGGTTTTGGCTTGGTGCAACTGTTTTTCCATGCATGGGCTTCTACACCGTCAGCAGGAACAGTACACCCTGCTGGACAGGACAAAATCCTGGACAAATATCCAGCCTGGAGTCAGAAAAAGAAAACCAGTTCAAGAACTAACAGCACTTGTCAGTGTCAATGGCACAGTCATTCTGCTGCTTGCTATGGGGATTATCTGGTGCTTGTTTCATGCTTGAAGGTAACTCTGCATAGGCTGGTAACTCTAGGCACCAGCCAAGGTCTCCTGCTTCCCATATAAATGTGGTCTATCCCCAAGATATAGAAGTTTTGCTTTTCACAGTTATGTACTGAAAGCAGAAACAGTCTTGTTTAAGGTTGGTGGGAATAGTTATATTCCAGAAGAGGTCAGTAAATGAACTTCACTGGCGAGGTCCAAAGATTGATGTATCTTTGCGTCTCTTGTGGTCAGTGCAGTGTGGCAGGCGGGTGGAACCCATGGACACCCGGGTAAAAGTCCCGAGGAAGGACTGGGCCAGGCCAGGAACTCGCACTGGGGAAAGAGATGTTTAAGTGACATCTGTAGGAGGCACTGGAGCGTACCCAGTTCCACCTTGCCGTACTGTGTTTACTGCTGCTCTCTGGTGTGTGTGGTGGCATCTTCTTCTGAGGTGCTTGAAGTGCTGGATAGCCTCTCACCTCACCCTGCATTTTCTCCTTTTCTGTGTGGAAATTGTGCTGTCAGTTCTTTCCTTCCACCTATGTAAGGAGAGAAGATATTTTTTTAGAGATAAAAGAATTGAAAAGGAAAGGCCAGCATAAAAAAAAGGGCATATGTTTTTCCTCCTTAGACTCTAATTTAATCTGAAAGCGGCTCAAACTTCCCTTCTCCTTCTGAGCCCAGGCCCTTTTCTCCTGCACCACAAAGCACTGCTAGTAGATAGAATCACAGAATAGTCTAGGTTGGAAGGGACCTTTCAGATCATCGAGTCCAACCATCAATGCAACTCTGACAAAAACCATCACTAAACCGTATCTCTAAGCACTACGTCTACCCGTCTTTTAAATACCTCCAGGGATGGTGCCTCAACCACTTCCCTGGGCAGCCTGTTACGATGCTTGATAACCCTTACAGTGTAAAGATTTTTCCTAATATCTAATCTAAACCTTCCCTGGCACAACTTGAGGCTGTTTCCTCTTGTCCCATCTCCTGTTACTTGGGAGAAGGGACCAACCCTGACCTGGCTACACCCTCCTTTCAGGGAGCTGTAGAGAGCGGTAAGGTCTCCCCTCAGCCTCCTTTTCTCCAGGCTGAACACCCCCAGCTCCCTCAGCTGCTCCTCATAAGGCTTGTGCTCCAGACCCCTCACCAGCTTCGTTGCCCTTCTCTGGACACGCTCCAGCACTTGGGTGTACAAAGGTTTGCCATGGTATTAACTTTCTTCTACTCCACCACACACAAAAACTTGTAAAGAAAGCTGAAAGAAGGAAACCAGGGCATGACTGACGCTGATGGGTATGCCTGTGAGCAAGGCCTCTGGCCACTGCCTTACCTGGCAGCACTCAGACAACTTCGCTTTGATATTGCACCCCTGAGACTAACAGATGTGCTCTGTGCAAGCTTAAACCACCACACTGTATGGCGTACGACAAGGTTGAACACTCAAGGGCTGCTTAGCTCGCTTCTGAGATATTTTTAAATTGGTACATTGATTTTTGCATTTTGGTGCTGGGTCTGTTTTTAAAAACCACCCCAATGTGGAACCCATTGAATAGATAAGCTGGAATCTGCAGTTGATAGAAGGAGTTAGTTGAAAGGACTGGGTTTTCTTCCTTTCATGACCAACCTCTTTCAGATAATGCAGTATCTTCTTAAAAGCTCTTTAAATAAATAACCAAATAAGATATTTTAAATGAAGGATTTCATAAACGGTCTTGAGAGAGGCTCGTTCTCCTTCCTTTCAATTAACCCCAGAGAGTTCACTGCAAAAGTCACCTGTTTTGATGTAAATTGCCTGCAGAACAAGGCACACATGGGCAAGCTCAAGCTCAGTGGCTTCTCTCACGTGCGCATGTGCAAGCCTGCATGTGTTGCACAGGGGGTCCGCAGGCAACAGACTGTTCTGACAGTATATGAGCACAGGTTTTGGTCACAGGACTTTTTAGTTGTTGATTCCGACGTGACATCATCCATGGTTTTGGGAACTAGTTTAATGGCTTACTTATTTAAGGGACTTCAGTTAAGAAGACTCCAGTAAAGAACTCACAATGGCAACATTAATTCAGATAATTTACTGCCTTTTTCTGCAGAACAAATGGACTCAATGCATTTTTATTTTAGCTCAAGCTCTTTTTAAAGTCTGATCAAATAGTTTGGGAATGTCGAGTTCCACATATGAAATGTTGGTTGTGGCCAATTAGGAATACATAATGCTGTTTCTGTTCTTGTTTTGGGTGAACTCCTTATTAAGCCAAGGATAAGCTTGTAGGTCTCTGAATGTCTTGGTGCCGGCGCATATTAATTTGTAGTTTTCTCACATCACCACGACCATGGAAACATAGACTAAGTCTTGCCTATAAAATTCTTTCACCAGCACTGTTATGTGAAGAAGAGCTCTACTGGAGATGAAGCTCCAAGGTCCTAACGTTAACTTGGCTTCTTTTCCTTCTCCAAACCAGGGTAAGTTCTTCTGCTAAGAGCATTATTTATGGCTGTGTCTATGCAAGGGCTAGTTGCTGCACTCCACAGTGGGCCATATATTCAGGTATGCTGTGCTCAGAAATGAGCAGTAACAAAAGCCGTTGGAAGGGATAAAATAAATAATGCACAGAGTGCCTGAAGGCACCTTTGAGAACCTCTCCAGGTTTGGAAATCGTGAGCCACAAGTTGAATGCAAGCTATTATGTTTAAGATATATAGAAGACTAACACTCTGTGGCTCTGATCAGTTTATTTTTTTGATCAAGATGTGCTTTGGACCTTTTGCGGAGGTTGGAAATGTATTTCCTTGTCTTGGTTTTAAGCCTGCTGCTTGATAACCTTGATTGCTGCCTGTTTCCTCTGTGTTAAGGAAAAGGGAACCATCATCCCTTGTGTGTTTTCCCCATGTATTTCATGATTTAATACAATTTCATTGCATCTCCTGTGCTGTCTTGATGTCTCTTGTAGTTCTACTAACTCCTTCAGGAAAAATAAATAAACAAGTAATCTCTGAATATATCTACAGATGAATGCAGTGGGAGAACATTTTCTTCTTTAAATAAATTCTAATGTTTCCAGGGCAGTGTGTTGATACTTTTCGCAGCGATCCAAACCTCTCTTTTCTGAGTGGTAATGGCTTCTTTAGAGCCTAATACTGGTACAGTTGGGGAAATTTTTCCCTGGCACACTGCTTTTAATGTACCAATGCCAACTGTAACATGACAAAGCTACATTATCAAAACCCTTGTGCCTATACTAGTCTCTAGAAAAAGAATCAGGTGTAATTCCATGATAAAGTATGGCTTTCTTTGCTTACTTTTAATTGCCAAAACACCACAACTCTGATTATCCATTTTGACTCAGCTGTTACAAGCTGCGACTTGCCTCCTTGGGCAAGCATACAATATGCTGTTCACAAATGCTTGAATGTGCCATGTCTTCTTTGATTCGGCTGTATTATTATTACTAGAACTATGAGAACACTTATAGAGTACCATGCCTATTCCTTTTTTTCTTTGATTCTTTTTTCCCTGACGTTTTTTTTGTGAGTTTTCTGTCAACAGTTTAATAAATACATTCGAGAAGTTCACGATCTTCACTAAGTAACTCTTGGTCTGCAGATTGTTGCAACTTGTGAGCAAAGGTAGGATTTAGAACATGCGTTGTGTTAATTATGCAAACTACCCAATCAAGCTACAACTTGGCACATAATTTAGGACTGGCTCAAGCACAATAGATTACTAATTATATAATTTGTGGTGCTAGCTGAATTGTTCAATGCAGCTGTTAACTATAAAGGAGACATAGAGTTTAAATTCTCTCCTGACAAAGAAGTATGTACCTGAGAGAAATGCTGTCTTTAGACTAGGAATATTTGAATGTTCTTAAAAAGCAACCTCGTAGCACATGGCTGTATTGCTGAACCATGATTCCCTTCAAAGGTAAATGCATAATTTTGGTGGGGGGGGTGGGGAATATCAGTTTGTGGTTATCAACAAAATTAAATTCCTTTCTCTCCAGCTTTCCTCCACCTTGCTTGTTCTGTTGCCATTTTTCTCAAGAGTTTGAGCCCTAAATATAGAGCAATTAGGATGAATATAGAAAGGAACTGCTTGTATGTAGTTCTGCACAGACAAAAGGGGTGACCGGTCTGAGGAGCTGACTGAAATAGTCAACTTGGTCGTTGAAGTTAAGGGTTGCGCACTTCACTGCTGGCAGGCTAATCTGTGCGTGCCACTTACCCTGCATGTGCAAGAATTTACTGGGCTTTGTTGCAAAAGTTATTGAAATGACATTGCAGCTAGCCAATTAATTCTATTTAAATGCTCGTTAATGGCCAGAGAACAAGCGTAGTGCAAAATAAAGCTAAATCTTCAAATGCTGTTTTGCCAATAATTAGACCCAGGGCTCGTAAGCAATGACCGGCTATTACAGTTTGCGTGAAAACCCTGACATTTTTCCCCTGACAAAGGCACTATTGAATGTGATGTTGTCATGATGGAGCTGCAGTTGCATTCGTTGACAGTGTGCCCGAGGGTAAGAGACTGGCACATATACAAGGTGTAGAAAATACTTAATTTACTTGTTAAATCAGCTCCCTGTGCCGTTTCACAGCAGCAAAAGTCTTTGCCAGTTGCGACTGTAGATCCTGCTAAAGCTTCACGGAGACGGTTTCTTTTTGCTCCTGTTTTTGCGGGGTGGATATTAGTCCTTTGCGCGTTTCAGAAAGTTTGGATAGAGATTCCTGGGAATGAGCAGGAAGGAGCCGCTCTCCCCTGGGCTGCCGGGGCGAGCGTAGCTGAGCGGAGCCACGCAGGAGAGAGCAGCGTGCTCCCCTTCTCTTAGGTGTGCAAACGACCCAGCGCTGCTTTGCCTGCGTACGTCCAATACCAGCCCTGGAAGAATTAAGTAAAGCCTTTGAAGGCAGGTGTGTGCCCAGGCTTTCTGGTTCAACATGGTACAGTAGGAGCTGGCCTCTTTAAAAAGAGGGGTGACCTGCTTTCCTGGCTGCCTCGTTTGCTTTGCGCCTATGGCCAGTAAAGACAAGCTTTGCTTAAAATGTGAAACCATCCCAAAGTGGAGACGCGTTCGTCTTCAGAGGTGATGCAGAGAGCTGACAAGTTAGTATTAGTACGCGTGTGTATGCACACAAACAGCAACAAATATCAGCCAAAAAAAGGAGAAAAGAGGCCTAGATGCGGTTGTGGTTGAGGGATTATTAGTTAAAGACTCTAACGGTTGGCTTGGAGATCCCGTGTGATACCGACTTTCTGTATTTGTGGGCAAGTCATGTACTTTCCATGTAACAAGTTTCTTATTTGTACAGAAAGATTTTCCTTCCTTTTCTATTCTTTTTCTTACCACATGTTTACACATTGCTTGCATGTTGTGGTTTCTTAGGGTCAATACATTTTATGTCAACACAGACATAACACAGGTTTAATGATATGTACAATCTAATTGCCGAGACTGTGGAAAGCTTTCAGGAAAATATGTTGTGAACCTAACAGCAAAATTGAAGACCTGTAAGTTCTCAAATTACACGTCATTTCTAGTTCTTTTTTGCTTTACATTTATGTCACCACTTAATTAGTAAACTTACAGTAATGTAACCCAAAAGATGGACAAGAATACTCGTCTTATCCTTGGTAGTTACAAGCAAAAAATAATTTGAGCAGATCAGTCAGTAATGCATTTGTCTTCCGACATCTGAAGCCAAACCCTCTGAAATGGATTACATGACAAATTTGCTCAGACATTGGTGGCAGACTTGGAACCACTGGAATGGGACCCTCATTTCTAAGACCTCTGCACTCTGGGGACCTTGTTCCAGTACGGACAGGCAAAGTTGGAAGCAGGATGCCTTTTTTTTCATCTCTAGAACCAGCTGATCTGGAAGGAAATTTGCTTCAAAAGCAAAAATTTATGGAGATGAAAACTTTTTCCCTCTGAGTGCGTTAGCTGGTTCACAAGTCATTGTTTCAAATCTGCTCAGGAATAACGATTCACTTGGCTTACCTCAGTGTAAAGATAGGACCTGTCTTTTAAGTTCAAATTTAGCTGTGGGTCCAAGCTACCCTGAATAGCGTTTGGAGTCACCATTCTTCTGTAACTTCATCCATGGCCTGTGCTTCAGCAGAGTAACACATCAACACTGTGGCCTCATCTGCTTAGTACCAGTTAAATAATCATGAACTCTATGGAAATGATTGTTATGATTTTATTTTTTTTTTAATTTAGAAGCGATCTGATTGGAGGAAAAGAAAATACAGGGAGTAGCATCACCCAAAAGCACTGTGCTGTCCCTGTGCTTGATCATTTACTAACAAGTATTACATTTCTAGTGATGGTGGCACAGATCCAGTTGCAGAGGTTGGGAAAGGATTTACAAAGAAATGTTTGGTTTTGTTAAAAACCAAAAGGTTAGATTTCTGTTTAAGCCATTCTTCTAGGAAAATTTAAGTATAACTAAAACTTTTAAGTGCTTTCCTTTGACTTTCAGTTTGTTAACACCATCTTGTCAGAGAAAGTCTTGCAGCTGTCAGTGTTTCTGAACATGCTGTAAGACAAAAAGAAAACATTTGAAAATACTAAGATACCTTTTTTCTTGATTAAAACGAATATTTGTTTTAATTGAAATCTGCTTAACTTTAATATAATTTAATTAAACTTCATTAATTCAAGTAGTTACAATTTTGATTACACAAATTAGTATTTTGCCCAGATTGTTGGATGACCGAAAGACAAACCTCTCATTGCAAGGAGGTAATAACTCAATCATCTAAGGGTGTTGAAATAGTTCTGCAAGTACATGCACAGGCGCTAGGTGAGACCTAGCAGTAGCGTATTGTGCTGACGGAGAGATTGCAGGTGCCTTGCTTTTGTAAAATGCCTCATTATCCAGCTCTTCTCTTGGGCATCTCTGCCCATGCTGGAAGTATATTCTGCAACATGAGAGTAGTTTGCTGCTCCTGCTCCATTCCCTCTGAACAGAGCTGCTCTTCTGTATAGGAGGTGATGGGATGGCTACGGATGAGAGGGAAGAGGAGAAAAAGGAGACACAGGCTATGTGTGCAGCGATGATAAATGAGATGCAAAGTGTGCTTTAGAAGAAGGGAGAGGGCGTGTTAAGGAAAAGAAGAATTGGACGTGTCCCAAGGGGAGAAGGAGGAGGCAGGGAGGGACAACCGTGTCCTGTGGAGAGCCCCAGATGTCCAAGGTAGCCACCTTGCACAGTACAGCGGCCGATTTACCCCTCTGCAGCTGTGGGGTCATTTCAGGAACAGTCCTGGTAGGGTCCAGAGGAAGTTACAGCCAGCTGTGCTCTGTCGGGAGGGAGAGGAACATCACGACGTGATGTAAGGACCCTGAGGATGAGAGCGGTAACCAGCAAACATGGGAGATTCCTCAGGGCTCCTGTTGTTGACAGGTCTACCTAAGGCCCTAGGGAATATGTTGTTATTCGAGGAAGCTTTAATGTTTTTAGCAGTTGTCTTCCAAGGAACCTGGAATGTTTTATTTTTCTGCATGGTAATTGCAGGTTTCCTGGGATGCCATGAACACATCAGATACACTTGATATGATGCTTAAGATTTGATTTGATCTCTTTCTTTTTTTACACCAGTGTGATCTCTTGCTTAATTGCAAATATTCCTGTTTCCTGTAACAATTAGGAGATTTTTAGTGTAGCTTTTGTGTAATTTTGTACAAGTGCCCTATAGCCAGACTGCTAAATCTGCTCCATTTCCTCTAAGAGAGGTTTCTTGTTTTGGAGAAAGGAACTGCTTTTATTTTCAACGGAGTTGAGAAAGGTGGTGGAAGATACATGTCGACATGTATATATCCCATATACACGTAATTCTGTGTAAAATGTGTGCTTGTGTCTATATGATAATAGAACATGTATATATAGGTGCATACATAGAGTGTAGGTTTAATTTCTGCTCTCATTCATATGCTTTTGTGGTGGATAGTGTGTGTTTGTAGTAGATACAGATAAAGCATTGGCCCAGTCTGTACTTTGCGTTGTTGTCAAACTGGTGTTTTCTATGCAACTCTAGCAAATGTTCAAGACTAGCTCTGAAATTCAGGGAAATGCATTACAGTAGATTGCTCTTAGTGCTATCATTTCTAGGTTCCAAACAAATCTCAGCAGCATGTTCCTGAACATCATGAAATATATATTTATTTTTTTTTTAATGAAAGGGGGACTGAGTACTGGCACAGGTTGCCCAGAGAGACTGCGGTGTTTCCATCCTTGGAGATATTCAAAAGCTGTCTGGACATGGTCCTGGGCAACCAGCTCTAGGTGGCCCTGCTTGAGCAGGGGGGTTGGACCAGGTGACCGCCAGAGGTCCCTTCCTACATCAGCCAGTCTGTGGTCCTGTGATTCTGCTACAAATCAGAGCTGGTTTGTGCCTGTTCGTGTTTAGCAAGACTTAAAGAGCTTCCCCTACTTTTTAGGCACATCTGTCATTCCCATAAAAAGCAGTAACTAAAGGAATGAAAATAGTTTTCTAGGAAGAGATGAACCCTCAAGATACTTCAGTGTGTTAATATATCTTCTGTGCTGTTGCTGCCTGGATTTGATTTGCTTGGGACTAATGGCAGGCCTTCCAACATGAGGATTATTCATGTGGAAGTTGCTGTTTCTTTCCATCTAGCAGAGCTGTGCCGGGCAATTCCTAGGGCTTGGTGTAAACTTCTTTCTACTAATTTCTTAATTATCTTAGCAAGGCATGCCCCGTATTTGATCTAGCTCAGCCATCCACTCGGATGACTCACAAAGTTGAATTTGCTGAATTGGAAAAGAATGCGAAGCACCCAGACGACATTGGCACTGCACAGCGTGGGGGAAGAGCTCCAGTACGACAGGAAACCAATCCATGTGGTGCTTTTCATCTTGGTCTGCAAATAATCTGCATGGTCTCATTGCCCGTGCCTGTTCCTATGAACCTGTGAGCCTCAAATCCGTATCCCAACTGTGTCAGTGCAATTTTACCCCTTTGAGTTCCGTATATAAATTTACGAGTTGCAAAGCAACTGGGAATGGCGCGATGCAGAGGAATTGTCTAGATGTGCTAAAAGCACTAGCTCCCTCCTCGTCCCAGCACCAGGAGGAAGCTAGGGATTTCTGCAGTAGGGACCAGGAGGACTCGGGGGCCATCCTATGCACTGGAAGCCAGGTCTCTTGTGGGAGCACTGGCAGCAGTTTGTGCCTCTCCTGGGGTTGTCACCCTTGTTTTCTTCTCACCCCTCTGCTCTGCTGCCTTCCCTCCAGCTTGGGAACCCCGCAGCCCTGGGGCTCGCGCAGCTCAGTACACGTATGAGTTAGGGCAGATCCCTCTTTCCACACACGTGCGTTGCACCTGGAGGTGTAAATCAGGATGAGCCGTGCAGTCCCATGGCTGGTTGAGCCAAATCTCCACTTTCCTCAGATGTGAAAAAAGAGGGGGCTTCATGTTATCTGCTGTCTTTCATGTGGAGCAAGTTGATTTTCATGGTTCAAAACAATGTAGGGCTATACATTTCTTACCTCGCTTTACGAACTTGGGGTGCCTGCCGTCTCCTGCGTATGGCTTTGCGGCCCATGGCTGATTCGTAAAACATAAGAAGGTGATAGCAGACGTGATGGCAACAAAACACCCTACCCTCTGGTCAGGGCAATGGGAACACAACTTTCCTGAGTGGCAGAGCCCAGGTGAAAGTGTGCGACTAATAACAAAAAGAGCAGTTTTGCAAAGCAGTACCATTTTGCTTAGTGCTAAGGACGCCATTTCGTTCCTGCTCTCCCGGCCTCCAAAAAATATGGGATCCAGGAAAGGCAGTCGCTTCTCTTCCCCCACAATGTTAGATTGTACTTGGATTTTAAAACGGCTGAGAAACACCGCTTTTAAGCATTCAGCCTGCTAGCAGGGACTGATCCTGGGGGAAATAGCTGATGTGAAGCATAAACAAGTTTGAAAACATACTGGCTAAGCGCTGACTGTGACCAGCTGATATATGTAAGCGAGCATTACTGTTTGGTGTTTTTTAAATAGTGTTTAATTAAAACAGGCTTACTACCGCTCTTGACTGTGGCTGCAGCGAAGCCCAAGACAGGTGGCTGGCTGTTATCGGGGAGCCGTTCCCTGCTACCATTAGAGGTGCTGCTTTCAGCAGCGCTTGTCAAAACCCGGTCGCCTCTGGGTGGTATCTGATCAGCTTGTGTTTTGAATGAGAGCACAAATCTTCTGGCAGGTGCGTGGTTGGATTTACGGGGCTGGGGACCACAGGGAGAGCTGGGGCTGGAAAGGGCTCCTTCCCTCGGGTCAGCACCGGGGCTGCTCTGCAGCTGAAAAAATGCAAGGGTAAATCCAAGTCAGACAGATAGTACTGCGAGGGATTCTGGTTTCCAGGCTGTTTCTTTTTCCAACAAACCCCCAAATATTTCTGTTTGGAGCGCTTTCAAGAGAAAGGGGGGAAGAGGTTTGTGAGTGTGTCCTCGTTGCTGAATGGTGGAGCAGTTAAGGAACTTGTCCAGGTCTCCTGTTGCTGCTTCGCCCAAGGAGGAGGCCGTCGGGAAGCCCTCAGCCTCTCCTCTTGAAGTTGTTGCACTTTGGATAAACAATTAACATTTACTAGAAGAGGGACTGGTGCTCAGGAAGTCTCATCTCTCAAAAGCAGACCCGCCAGGCTACTGATTCATGCACACACGTGTGCGTTCTCTCAATGAATAGTTAATGTTTTATTAAGAGTGGAGCGGATCCAAGGGGATGATTCAAATCTCCTCCTTGGATCCAATACTTGGCTTTCAACTAATATGCTTTTTGTTCCATCAAAAATGTCATTGCTTTTACACAACTCCTTCTTCTTCTCCCCATTTAAATGCCCTTCTTTGTTTCAGTTGATTTTTGTTTTGTTACTTGCCCAGACCCTGCCCCTCTCCTTTGCTCCTTGACCCTGAGAGTAGGAGATCTGTGGCTCCATTATATTTGAGATTAGCTGAATTTGGTGGAAGGGCTGAAGGTAGGTTTTCTTTTGAACTGAGCTGGGGAGGACTACGATGTTCCCATCTCCGTGCTGTCTTCCCAAACACTGAGAGCAAACTGACTCTCGCCTGCCCCACGTGCCCTTGGCGAGTCTGTAGACGCTTGGTGCTTCCCAGCCGCCTGCTTTGGAAACTGTCAGAAGTTGAACCTTCAACAGGCCAATTTTCGCCACTGCCCATTGCCATCTTCTGTCCCTCTCAGGGCGATTTCAAAGCTGGGGATGGCAGCTCCCCAGAGGGAAACACAAATTACAAGTGGTAACCGGCACTCACGGGCTGCGGGGTCACCCCATGTTGCATTGCGAAGGGAGAAACCCTGTGAGAAATCCCGAGCTGAGGACCTACAAATAACCTTGACCTTGTGGAACATAACCCCAGCCTAAATCTGAACCTCACCTGAACTCCACAGGCAAGCTGTTAGGGATTTCCAACTGCTTTTCACGGCTGTGAGCTGTAACTCAGGCTGCAAGGTTTCAACCCAGGGTTTTGTGCTGAGGCTGTAGATAGATTTCTCTGCCCACATGGTGGTATTAATATGCTTGCTGTTGCATAACCTATCCTGATCTCTGGGGGTAGATGCGGATGGAGAAAGTGGAAGTAGGGCTGAAACAGCTGAAGGAGATGAGGCTGTCTTCTCTGCACTGGCTGTTGGCCTGAATGATTGGATCAATCACAATGTGGAGAAGAATTAATGGCCACCTCGTGGCTGACAGTAAGATCAGCGGCTAAGTGGCATTTACAGGACTAGTCACTAATTGAAATTCAGATGTAACCATGAGCATCATTTGTTAAGCCTCTGCTTTCCTTCATTCCCTCTTTCTTTTGTCCAACATGTCCCTTCTAGCCAGCCTCTCCATCCCTGAAAACATCACTTGTCTGCTTTACCTCCAAGTGGTGATAAGAGAGCTGCGTAAAACAATTGTAAAGACACTGGCTCCCTGTCTAACCAAGCCCCATCTGTTGCAAACCGCAGTGATCGCATTGATATCCCAGCGCTATTAAACCATTCCATATGGGAAGCTTTGCCATGTACATAACCTTGCCCACAACAAAGCCTAGTGAAGGAGCTGTGATGTTAGGAAAAAACAATACAAATCAAGACAACGGTTAACATATTGGAAGAACATGTAAGCAGTCTGCCCGTTGTAAATTGTAAATTCCAATTGCCCACCATGCGGCCGGGGAAGAGGAATGTGAGTCATGCCAGCACCAACGCTCATATCTCAGACCATTTGCACCAACTGCTTTTACCATCTTGATAAAAGGGTGTTTCATGTTATTTGCTGTTCGTTGTGTGGAACAGGCTAATTTTTGTGATTCAGAACAATGTAGGGCTATACATTTCTCACCTAGCTTTACAAACTTGGGCTGCCTGCTGCGTCCTGTGTATGGCTTTGCAGATTGACCTCAAGTCTAGACTTCTCTTTTTTTTTTTAAGAGTACAATCATCATGTCCTTAAAGTGCTTCCTCTGTTTTGTTGTTGTGTCTATTCCCCCCACACACAATGTGAGCTCTACTTCTTGGCTCTCTGAATAAACTCCCTCTTACAGGAAAATCTGTAACACACCCTACTCTACTATTGCATACCGCTTTCTTTTATCCCAAGTAGTATTTGAGCTAACTTGGGTGATGCAAAATAAATTCAGGTTAGGCTATCCAAGCCATTTTAGGCTAAGTTTTGCCCTGGTAGGGAGAAAAAATGAATGATGTAATTACATTGAGATTTAGTGCTTGGTTAAAGGGTAGGATCTCACAGGAAATGCAGGAAAAGTCATTCCGCTTTTGAAAACCGTAGCCAATGTTCCCTCCAAAACTTGCCGCTTGCCATTTGCCTTCTGTTTTGCCAATGCTTTTATTAGTTACTTTGTAAAGGTGCCAAGAACACCAAAGAACCCGGGAGTTTTTATTAAAATTGTGGTCTAAGTTTAAGTGTTTCCTAGGTATGATGGTTGTGCAGAGACTATTCTGTAAGAAAAGCTGAGCAATGCCACCTCAGAGTCTACTTTGGGATGGGGAAATTACAGCCCAGTAGCCCCCACCTAAGTAAGGAGACATTTGAGCTGCACCACCCTTGTTAGAGAGGTGATGGTCACTCTGAAGAAGCATGGAGAAAGCAACCAAACTGAAACAAGCTCTGATGATTGTCCCGTGTAAACCCATGCTGTGCTGCCTTGTTGGCCTTTGTTTGGTCTGTGCAAAACACAGCCCACCTGTGGTTTTTGCACATCTGGTGCTTACCACTGCTTGGCTTAACTTGGAAGTGTGTTGGGAGTGGAGACGCACAGCCTGTCTCCCACCGCTAGCCTCACAGCAAGCCTCTGTGTGCAACACGGCCAGGAGTTTAGACGTTGGGTTGAAACCCAGGTCCCTTTCGAGTGGTGGGGTTGGGCCATTGAGCTTCCACCCCGGCTTAACTCATGAAACATCTCTGCCTCCTCCAGAACCCTGCTGCCTGTTTTGTGTCTTTACGGAAGTCTTGTCCTCTCTTTTCCTAATAATATTGTCTCCTTGTGGAGCTTACCAGATCCAGGCAAACTGAAATGATTATGCCACCAGCAGGGTATAAAATTTCCATTTTTCATTAGAGGCTTAGAACATTTTTTTTTTTTTTTTTTTAAAAAAAACCAAAAAACAAACAACCACCCAGTGGGGGAAACGTTCTGGGAAATTGGCGTTTTTCATGCACAGGCCAAACACAAGCCTTCCCTTTCAATTATTGAAATGCAATTAGAAAGTTACAGCTGTGGCTCATTCAGGCTCTCCTCTGATGCTCTGTGGGCCGGGGGGTTGGAAAGCAGGCCGCTCTACACCAGCTCGCAGGACTACGGTGGATGTGTAACTTGCAGCTGCTTTCAGGGTGCTTCCTAGTCTTTTCTTAGCTTATAGACTTTTCAAGTGGCAGATATTTTAGGATTTTTCTGCAGAAAGTTGAAAGAAATATCCTTCGTGTTCTTTCCGCTCTTAAGTTTGAGGGTTTTTTTCTGTTTTTCCAGACCTGAGGAACTCTTGGCGTTTTCTTTCCTGCTGTAACTGTCACACTTTAACTATTTTTTTTTTTTTTAAATCTTTGTTAATGACCACATTTTTATGAGCCTGTGGGACACGTTCCATGAGTACTTTCCTTTTCCTTCTGCACATGTGGTAATTTGGTTTCTAAAGATAATCTTCAGCATGCCAAGGCACTCTGAAGAGGATTTTTCCCGTGTTTCATGACAGCAGTGAACAGGCAAATCAAAAGCCTGGGTCTGAAGCAAATCAGACACCTCTTAGAGGAAAAGATTCTCACTTAATAGATTTTCTTCTCTGAGGAATGGAAACAGCACAGACGTTTCATCAACTGTGTTTTCCCTGACAGATGAAGGAAATTCTGGTCACTGCTGCCGTTCTTATTCCGCATGGATGTACTTCTGCAGAGAGCAGGGGTAGTTTGGAGGTCTGTCCGTGCCCCACACCGACTGCGGTATGAACGGCTCTCGTAGAGCCAAAGGACAGGGACAGACACCACTGCCTGAGTGCTTGTCCTCCAACTCAGAGATGCTGCAGAGCAGATGGGAGACCACTGTGGTAAATCCTGTTCTTCTTCCCTCAATGCAGTTAATGAAAAGCAACTTTCCACTCTTTTCCAAAAACATTTTCCTCTGGTGGTTTCGGTTTTGTATATTTCTTTTTTCCCTCCAATACCTAAAAGAGACACCTAGAACAATTGGAGGCACCATGGATTTCACAGCCACCAACACGTCTACAGGGCTACAAAGCTGGTGAGGGGTCTGGAGGACAAACCTTATGAAGAACGACTGAGGGAGCTGGGGTTGTTTAGCCTGGAGAAGAGGAGGCTGAGGGGAGACCTTATCACCCTCTACAACTACCTGAAAGGAGGTTGTAGAGAGATGGGGGCTGACCTCTTCTCCCTGGTGACAAGTGATAGGACGAGGGGAAACGGGTTCAAGTTACATCACGGGAGGTTTAGATTGGATATTAGGAAACATTTTTTCACTGAAAGGGTTATGAAACATTGGAATAGGCTGCCCAGGGAGGTGGTGGATTCACCATCCCTGGAGGTGTTTAAAAAAAAGGGTAGATGGGGCACTTAAGGACATGGTTTAGAAGTGGCTCTTGTCAGGGTAGGCTAAAGGTTGGACTCGATGATCTTGAAGGTCCCTTCCAACCTCAACAATTCTATGATTCTATGATTCTATGTCAGCAATTCTTGCCCATGTACCTACTTCTGCCTGAATGCAATCTGCTAAGCTGGAGATATTTCCTCATCTCAACAGACAGTGAAGAGCAGGGAGCAGAGCCTCTGGCTGTGGTTCAACCAAGAGAAGGCTGAAGTTCCACCAGTTGGAGGAGAGGAAGGACGACAGGGTTGCTGCTGACCCTCTCTCTCCTTCCATGGGAAGGTATCTTCTCCTCTTCTGTTGAAGTAACATTGGCCAGTGGTCCCGTTTCAGCAGCTCCAGGAGCAAGTCCAGAGCGTAGGACCTCTTCGTTCAACTGCAGCCAGGGTGACTACAATGTAAGCTGGAAAAGACCAAAGGAGAATATTTGTTTATTTAAAACAGGTTGTTATACACATCAAACAGGTCTTCCCATATTTAGAGAGAGAAGGGCAAAAAATTAACCCAGAAAGATGGTTGTAACAATTGCTAACCAGATAAAGAGTGTGTGGGAAGCTATAATTCTGGCTGGCAGATCAGCCAAAAAGCAGCCTGTTGCTGCCTGGGGTTTTTTTTTGAGAGACACTCAGAGGGACTATTTTAAATGGGATTTTGGCAATACTAATGATAAAATGTCAGGAATATTTAATCTCAACTCAAATTACCTCTTGTTGACACTGACCTAGCACTCTGTGAAGAAGATAGTGAAAGATAGTGGTTAAAGGAAGATGAAATAAACAGATGGAAAAAATAACACTACGCAGTGTAAAGCAGATAGAGTTTCAAGTGCGCCCTTTAAAAATGAAAACAAAAAAACCCCTTCCATTAAAAAAGAGCAAGAATACTTTGTTGTGTTTTTAATAAGAGCCACAATAGTTTCTAAAATGATGTTTCAATTAGCTATGACTTATTTTCTGCTGTTACGCACTTTCCTTTTCCACGATTGTTGTGCTATATCCTATAATTGCATTCTAATGATATTTCGGCCCGGGTTTTGAGTCTGCGGTTCTGCTGCAGCTTCCCACCCGTGGTGAGAATGACACTGCGAGGCCACGCGACGTGTTCTGCTTGGTCTCTGAGATCCTTTCTGAAGGAGTGATTTTGGCCTTGAGAAGGCTGTTTGTGAAATGAAGTTTAGGAGAGCAGTTCTCATTCATAAGACCTCTCTGGCTTTTTAAGGAAAACCTTTATAGCCGGTTTTCCCCTTGTTTCCTATCAACATTTTTTCACAGAGAAGCTAAACGGGGGTGCTGCCCATCACCCTCTCCTCTGAACTCTCATAAATGAGCAGGAACAGGCGTTGCAGTTCCAGCTGGCCAGTAAATGGAGTGTGAAAAAAAGCTTTACCTTTCTATTTTAAAACAGAACAGAGCTTTAAACTGCTGTACATAGAGAGATTACGGGCACTGAAACAGTAAAATAGCACATATCCTGTGCAGCAGATGGCGGGAGATGAATATTTCAGTCTTTCACAATTTTTACTCCATTTTCCTCAAGTGTTTTATATAGCTCCATTGAGACACCTTAATTGCTATAGGATACCTTCTCTCAGCAAAGATTTCCAAGAGTATTGCCAGTTTGCAATACAGGGGAAGACAATATTTAAGCCAAAGCAACATCCTTAAAACAAAACCCCTCTTTACATTTAAGAGTCTGTCTGTAGTCCGGTAAAGGAATAAGGTTAGGGTATGGTGAGACAATTTGAAATTATACAATTCTGGGCAGGAGCAACGCTGCAGACTCCTGTCAGGTATCCGTTAGCATCAACTGAAAATACTTATTGGTTCAAATTGCCTGGAGAAGCTCCAGTTCAGCAAGTGAGAAGGCAGAGGACAGCAAGGGGAGTGGGAAGCAGGAGCAGACGTTCTCAAAGGACCTGGTTCTGAACATGCACGTTCAGTAACGCCAGACCGATACTTCCAACCCCTGTTGACAAACCACTGGTAGGCTTTTGATAATACCAGTGGCACAGGGAAACTCATTGCTGTGCATGCCTGATGAGATGAAGGAGCGGTGAAAAAACATCATGCAGTGGTGACCTGAATATAGAGGGCATGTTTCAGTAGCGTTTTCTCTTTTTTTTTCTTTATAACAAGTTCTAGAAATGTTGTAATATTTAGCCTTAATTTTCGCCACAGATACAGTTAAGATACTCAAAAATACATAGAGAAAACTCCTCCTTCCTACTGCAGGCATACGAAAGAGCCCTCATGAGCTCCTGGAGTAGAAAAAGGGACTGCTTTGGAATGGGTCGTGCAGAGTTCTTCTGCTTCTACTGAGAAGAGAGCACTGCAAACCCTTGACATGCAGATCTCTCACTTCACGATTATACAGAGGACATAGTTTTGGCCAAGAGCCAGGTCAAATCCTGTTGTGATCACTACGAAGCAGTGATCACATACGAAGCATGCGCTGTATGAAAGTGGAACGAACCGGAGTTTATCTCTCAGAAAAACAAACAGAAATACCCCTTCAAAATCCAGCAGTTCCATCATCTTGCCCTTACGTATCTGTTTGCTCTCTTTCCCCAAGAGAATCTTCTCTAATGCCATCAGGAGCTCAGCCCACCTCCACGGTGACTGCTTAGTCATGGTCTGCAGAAAGGGCTTAGAGGAGAGAGGGAGGTACCAGGTGTGTTTGTGAAAAAGAAGCTGTAATCTGGAGACTGCTGCTGTCAGTAAAAACCTGCAATTCAAACTCCTCTGTCCTTTTCGAGGTTCTTCGGCAGTAAAGCAGACCTGCCCATCTAACTTTCCATCTGGAGCGAGGATGCTGCTGTGCCATCCTTGGAGGATGCGCGTTGTGAGGGGAGACAGAAGTCTACAGCATGAAATGATCAAAACCCCAAACTGAACCTGCAAAATATAAGATTTCATGAAACATACAGCTAATGAAACAGCAACATCACAGCAGCTTATAATTTCAGCTTGAAGCCTATTACTAGTCACACCATTTGCCTTTTATATTCCTGGCTTCCCTGAAAATGGTTGTCATCGCAATCAGCACTATTCATGGTAGTGCCGGTTCCCCAGTCCTTTTAGCCTGGGTCATAATCAAGTTTTCTGTAGTGTTTTTTTTTTTCTTTTAATGTTAGGGATACAAGTGTTTTATTTGCTCGTTGTTTCTTTACCGCCCTCCTCAATAGAAGTGTTTCTTTTGTATTGCTTACAGGTCTGGTTCTGTAGGAGATTATGTTCTCCCATCCCCTCCCTCCCAGGCGTGCACTTGCTTGAGCTGCTGGTGTGGGAGAGCACGGTGTTTCTATCCGCTATGCTTAAGCTCATGCAGACACAACCTTTGCTGTAAAACCAATCCCACAGCATTTAGCCCAAGTGTGCCATTTCCTCCTTCCAGGCCATGATACGAATGTGGTCTTTCATATGGTACAACTGGAAACGTTTGGGAGTTTCAAGAGGAGAAATTTTTATGAAGTTACGTGTCCCTTGCAGGTGGCACAGCTCTAGCATGGGGAACTTACTTTTTCCAGTTCCCCTCGCTTCTTCTAATCCATGTGTGAAGGCCAGGCAAGGTTGCTCCCTGGCATAATCTTGAACATTAAGAAAGATGCCTGATTAATGCACGCGCACATGCAGCGCTCCGCAGAGATGTGCCTGGTTAACACTAACGCTGCTGTCAATAATGAGCTTTCCAGAAGACAGGATGCTCAGCCACGCTCAGAAGCACAGCACTGGCCATGCCTGGGGACATCCCAGTGGTGTTCAGCCCCAAGGCAGGCATCTGAATGGTGTCTGCCTTGCTTTCTGTCCTGATGTTTTGTTATGGAAGCTGAGCAAAGTATCATTCGTGGTGTGAACATTTTCATAGAATCATAGAATTGCCTAGGCTGGAAGGGACCTTTCAGATCATCGAGTCCAACCATCAACCTAACTCTGACAAAAACCATCACTAAACCATGTCACTAAACACTACATCTACCCACCTCTTAAATACCTCCAGGGGGTATTTGCTTGCTAGTGCACTTGTTTTGGCAACTGGGAAGACACTCATGTGCAGAACTAGGAGAGCTTGCTCCCACCATAGGTAGGACACGGGGAGTGCAAGCAGATGTATGATCAAGGACTACATGAGGAGAATGCTAAAACAGAGGCCGTAGCCTCTGCAGGGTAACTCTTGCTGCCTAAATTTAGGCCTCTAGTGCTAGCTGAGATGTCCCAGAATATCTGAGACATCTGCACAGAGCTGGCAGCAATGACACAGGAGCTACAGGAGGTCCGTGTCATGCTGGAGGCCAGGCGTCTCCAACGCTCGAGCGTCTGAAAGGACACAAGAAGCTCAGCAGCTGAGTCGCGCCCCTGGGAGCTGGGGGGCGACAATGAAAATATGATTCAGTCCTTGGCAAGTTGTTTTCTGTAGATAATCAGTGTTTGCCAATGGGAACACAACTCAGCCTGAATCAGGCTGATTATTTCTGGAATTTTGGTTGCCGTTCTGCCTTCTGTTGTGGAAAGAAACATCTCTGTTATGTCGTTATGAGAGCCATCAGCTATGAGGCAATATTTAAGCCCGCTTGGCAGGCTGTGTAGACTACCTTAATGCCTCAGTCACAATGCAAATGCTGCAAACCAAGGCTTCCTCCAACACAATGTTTTGAAATAAAAATACTAAGGGGGTTTGTCTTGTTGATTTGCAGCAGGACTGCGTTCCCAGCTAGTTTAAAGGCTGTGGCTCGCCTTGTATCCTTGGGGATGGTCGTTCAGTTTCTGCTGGGGAAGATGGATGGTCCTGGTTCTCCCTTGGTCAGGTCCATAGCGTCTTTCAGGCAGTTCCTCACCTGTGGATCGACACCACTGCTCCCAGCCTCTCCTGTTTTCTGTTTCTCATCCCCTTCCCCCTCCTTGTCTCCATAAAATATGACAAACAGCACTGTGTTACACAAACTCTTCTGCCACAGTGGAAACATCTGTAGCCTGAACACTCCTGCAGAAATGTCGCTTGGGGGAATCGCTCCTCATTTTATGAGAAATCTCTTTCAAGGCCTCGGAGGGGCCAGGGAGGGAGGGAGGGGACGCTGGGTTTGACACTAGTTCTGTGTTGTTTTTCAGGGATTTTGTGGAAGAATGTTGTGTCTGATTTTGTGGATTGTCAAAATGAAGCCAGATGGCAGTGGATTAAGTGTAATGCTGCTTTGTTGTTCTTGGGTTCGCAACTGCGCTTCCCCTTGAGCAAGGGAGCCCTCCCCGCGCAGCAGCCCCAGCCCTGTGTTTCCCCGGCCACCGAGTGCCCCTTCCCATGGGCTCCCAAAAACGCTGCCCTGGAGGAAGGGGAGAGGGGAAGCTTTATTTTCGTGAGGGCTGCTAATTGGAAACTGCCTACTTGATATTTTTCGTGCCTAGATTATTCACCAAGAGCCTGTTTGCTGCTCTCTCCATCCGACGAAATACGGGTATTTTGCAATTGTAGTAATCGGTTTGCTCGCTGAAGTGAAGTCGCCGGGTGAGCAGCTGAGCCAGTGAAGCCTGGTTTCTTACGGATTTGTGTCTGGTAGCTGGATTTCCTGATGTTTAGAAAGGCGTGAGTTCAATTGAAGTATTTCCCATGAGGCATTCAAGTATTTCAAGCCTTTTGTTGATTCTTCAGTGTCTAATAAGGGATGTATTTATGCCTCAACCTTCCTCTCCGTGTGAATGCCTAATGGGGTCTCTTTCCTCTACCACTCTGCCTTATTTTCTTTATACTTATGGGCACATAATATCTTTTAGATCGTTATCCTTTGTCAAAGTTAGGGCACTGGAGATAGCCACTGGGCTCTGAAGGTACAGAGGGAGGCAGGCACAGAGAGAAAGGTGTGATTGCCTCAACTTTTTATTCTAGCAAATTGGGTTAAGGATAAATTATTAATTAGGGAGAAGGTGAATTTAAAGTTGTGATGCTGATTATTTTCTAGTTTCTTAATTAAAGTTAGATAGACAAATTTCCTCTTAGAAGTATCATTCTTCTCTGTACCCTCTCCTTTCAGCGTGAACAGATTTTCCTTTCCAGGGTAGTTTTTGATAGTTTTGCTTTTGAGCACTGTCCTATCCATCACCCAGATCCTTGAGAGGGCTGCTTAAGCTCTGCTCCGTTTGTTCATTCCCTATGGACCAGCGCAATCCCCCCCAGCTTATGAAAACACCAGCAAAGGATGCTCTACATTTTTCCTTTCAGACTACAGCATCATTTCAACCGTAATCTTAATACTTTCCATTTAATTTACTCCTCCATGATCTTTCGTTGCAATTTCAGTCTAAACCAGCAAATTTGATTTTGTAACAAAACTGCACTTCTTCGTGTAGCCCGGCAAAGGTCTGGTCCGAGTTTGTTGCAAAGTCCTTGGGCCTGGAAAACATTCTGACAAAAACCTGCTGCCTTGATAACGGAGGAGAAACCACAAGCCAAGCCAGTGTTGCTGCTTTGTTGTGCTCTGTCCTGCTCTTCCCTAGGAGAGCTTCGCAGCTGCTCAGAAATGGGTTTGAAACTCAGCTGTACTTCACAACTGTCCGGAGCTTTTTAGCCACCTTCGGCAAGTCACCATCCCTTATCTTTGTTGAGACTCAGCCTTTCCAGCATGACTTTCATGTCACGCACAAAGCCCTGTGCAGATCCATGTAATGTTGAGTTGTTCTGGATTCCTGATCTGATCTCAGCTGCTTAGCTTGCAAATTCTTTGATGTGCAGGCTTTCTGTGTGGTTTGCACAGCACAGTCTACCCTGAGAGTGTTTAGCAAAAGAAATTGCGGGAGGAGGGGGGCTGAAATTAGGGTAATGTTTGCTTTTATATTGCATGTTGTTATAGTATAGAATATAGATAGCCTTAAGCTAGTCACCGTCTCCAAAACGTAATAAATCATGACAATTTTATTGTGACCAGCTATTACCAAGATGCTCAGAAAGACCGGGGTTTCCTAACCTTCAGTTCAGTGACTTTAAAGATAAATTTTTCCTGATTCTTGAGGAGATACCCTGGTGATGTAAAGGAAATTTTTCAAAGAATTCATGTCCTAGTACTCAGTTTGTAACCTCTGCATTTCACCTTCTGCCTTGGTGGTCCAGCGGGGGCGGCCCCAACATCAATTCTGAGTGTTCTTTCATCTTCCCTGTACTACACTGCGCAGTCCGGAAGGTATAAATTAGACATACTCAAGTATTCCACTAATGTGCTTAGTCTATTTTAAGCAGAAAATTCACTAATGATTTATTTTCTGTTAAGCAGAAGTAGGTTTGGATGTGCTTTTGTTTTTGTTTATTCGCAGAAGTATTTTTCATTTATATTGTGAGCTTCTCCCCCTCAAATTCTTCTCCTGTTTTTCTTTACTGTATCCTGTTGTAATATTCCCTTTGGAAGGTCTTTTAGAGACTATTTTTTTACGGATTCTAAAAACTTCCTTCCTGGCATTTGCATTCTCTCTTCAGATGTCAAAATCAAAGATAATGGTCCATTGCTGGTGTTTTGGGAAGGGAGGGGTAGGCAAGGGAGTTCTCAGTCTCCACACACTCGGCGAGTCAACGTACTTTACGTGCGGTGTGAGGGACCTAGTGTGTACCAACAGTAGTTCACTGTTAGCCAGTACAAGGAGGAGACATTGAAATTCAAAGCAAGCGTTTTGAAAATTGTCAGTATTTTCTGATCCATTTCCCCCCACACAAAGCGAACAGATCTCCCAAGGAACTTGGTGAACATGGTGCAAATCTAAATACGAATGGCGATTTTGTCCACGGGGCATGAATATAGACTTGTTCTGGGGTACTTGTCAGGGATGCTCTGAACAACTGCTTCAGCCCGAAGCCTGTGACAGATGATAGCAACCCCATTCATATACACATAGTAACTACCTCGTTCCGCGGGAAGCTCCCAGCACCAGTTCCCTGGCAAAAGCAGCAAGAGGGAAGGTTGGTAGCATGAAGCACGGGTACATCGACATTGAACCTGTGGAGATTTGGGTTCATTTCCTGCCATTATATCATACACAGAAACAGTTTGGTGGCTTTGCTGTCCCAGATCTGGAATGTTTCAGCCTATGTGGTCTACAGAGGCCTGAAACTACAACAATAAAATGTTGTTGTGTCCGTGTTATCAACTGAGATTCACATAGCAGAACTGTGGTCGAAGTGCTTTTAAAAAAGCTTCTGTTTCATATGCCTGGGCCAGACCTTCATTTTTACCTTTTTAACAGTTAAAGGCGTCCAACAGAGCTTCTCCAGGTATAATTATGTTAGAAAAAGCACAGAAAATATTCACTGAAGACATCACCAGGCACTGATGTAATGTCAAATAAGTCTTATCTTCTCTACTTAGCTGAAGAGCTTTCTGTGGTTTTGCTGCAGGCCATAATACAGTGAAAGGGGAAGTACACTACGACACTAACCCAATAATGTGAGATTTGTAAGTCAGCTAAATGGACTTGCTTAAATTTGTTTTAAATAGTTTTGATGGAGTTGCCACTTCTAAGGAATTTCATGGTACGATGCATAAAAAAGAAATGTTCTCTCAAGGAGCTCTCATTTGAAATGATACTCAAGCGTTCGCATTGTGGACTGTAGAAAAAAACGTTCTTAATAATAAAAGTGATAAATATTTCCATTAGGAACTGTTCAAATTTCATTCAACCTTTTGTTGAATTTTATATATATGTGTGTATATATATAATATATTGTACAGTTATACATGCATTTGTTATGGTTTTTGAAAACACGCAAGATCTGAAATTTATAGCGTGTAAAAAAGTATAGTTAAACAGATCCGTGAGCACCAAAGCCAAAGGATCCTGGTTTGCTGTGGATTCATGAGTGCCGTGAGCTCCAAGAGGAGATTTTCCTGCTGTTTGGACATTCAAGACTTCTTTCCCGTGCTAGGAATGGGAGCTCTGCATTTTAGGAAGACATTCTCAGTGAGAGTTTTCTCACGGTGAAAATGCTATCAGTCTTTCATCTCCACCTGAAAGCTAACCCGCTTTCACCAAACTTGTTTAATCGCTGTTGAAAGCCCTTCTCATTTGTCAGAAGTGGTTGAAGCTGTTCCTTGAATCCAGAAGTCGCTGTGGGCTCTGGGAGCCTGACAAGCACTGTTACGTGAGCCGCTGGAAACTTAAAATGCATGTTCTGTGTGAGGGCAGAAGCCCACGAAAGGCCAGAGCTTGGGCTGCGTGGGGAGGGTCAGCAAAGCTGCTCTTCTAGTCACTGGTTTTAGACCTTTTTGCTTTGGAAGCAGACGACTTTAGGAAAAAGTAGCACTTACTCATTTTAGGTTTAGGTTACATCTCCATGCTAAATGCCCTGTCTTATCAACATCTCCCAGTTTGCAAAGGGCATTGCTGAGGAGGTTCTCTGTGTGTATGTATTACACGTTATACGCTTTATTTGTCCCCATGTAGACGTGTTTGTGTGCCCTTACAACTTTTGTTTCTGATGTAATCTATACCCTATGCATTGCACTTTCCCTTGGATAAATGAATTAGCAATCTAAGCAATTGGCATGCAAAAGGAGTCGTGCTTAGACCGATGCTTAATTCATTTAGTAAAACAAAGGGAGGTCATTTGCAAGACGTGCACTCTCCCCTGTTTGCGGAGCTTGCTGGGCCAGCAACGCTCTGTGCCTCTATCTCCAAGCAATAAAACGTTCAGCCTGAAAGGGCTGGGCTGCTCAGGAGCTGATGTATTGGAAACATCTCACCTTCTTGAAAGGAAGCGACCCCTTCCTACATGCTCTGTCCCACCAGCTGATAACTTCTGTGGGGTTTTTTTGTGTGTGTGGATATACTAGAACTTACAGTGAGTGTGACCTAAAGAATGCAGCCTTCCAATACCTAAAGATATTGGAAGGTATTATAGCAGCCTTCCTGTACCTAAAGGGGGCCTACAGGAAGGATGGGGAGGGACTCTTTATAAGGGAGTGTAGTGACAGGACACGGGGTTATGGCTTCAAACTGAAAGAGGGTAGATTTAGATTGGATATAAGGAAGAAATTTTTCACTATGAGGGTGGTGGGGCACTGGAAGAGGTTGCCCAGGGAGGTTGTGGATGCCCCATCCCTGGAGGTGTTCAAGGCCAGGCTGGATGGGGCTCTGAGCAGCCTGGTCTAGTGGGAGGTGTCCCTGCCCATGGCAGGGGGTTGGAACTAGAGGATCTTTAAGGTCCCTTCCAACCCGAACAATTCTGTGATTGTGTGTAACGCTTGCATACCTGAAAGTACGTCATTTTCCTAGTTGTAGCAATTAGTTCAATAAAAGATACAACCTTTCCACACAAGGAGAAGATCCTTTACCTCTCTGACATAAGAGCAGAGGCCCCAGAGCATCCTGTCTCAAATTTACACCTTCACAAGTTCCTGTGGTACGCATGGACATAACTATACTTGATAAAATGTGCCCTGGTTTTCTTTAGCTAGATTGCACAGGGTTTAAGCCCTTTAAGGGACGATCCAGTGTTCAGTGCAGTCAGTGAAAGCTCCTTCCCCAGAGAGGTTTGTCCTCTGATGAAAAGGCAGGTGCCGGGGCATGAGCAGGCCCGTCCCAGATGATGGTGGGCACTGGCACAGCCCCTGCCTGTTCCCAGCAAGGCTCTGCTGCTGAAAACAAGCGTCTACTAGTGGGCAACTCCCAGACGCTAATGCATTTCTTCCTCCTGTGCGAAACACACCTGTGCCTGTTCAGAGAGTTTCCCTGAAGGGCTCGGTGCAGCGCTGAGTCCTGTGGCTGCAGGTCTCGCAGCCGACTGCAATTCATGGGTACGTCCTGCCGGTGTGACCTACGTGGAGGACTTGGGCTGGCATTAAAAATGGCATTTGCTGAATGACATTGCGAAGCGACCTGCAAAAACAGGACGCTCCAACGCAGAAAGAATGCTACTCGATGCCATTATTTAACTATTAGCTGTTTAACAAATACAGTACCCCAGCCAGCCTCTGTCAGCATCCCATGGGCCAGCACAAAATATACTCCGTTGGTTTTGGACTGACCATGGAGCAAAACCATGTGCTGGCATGTAATATATGCAGTACTAAATGACGCAGAGATGGAATAGGTGCGGCAATAGGTGTGAACAGGGGACAAAATCTTGACTATTAGGAACTGCCACAACTGTATTTAGAGTAACAGCACGCCGAAGGGGGTTAAGAAAGTAAATGTGGTTCAAATTGGCCACGTCAGGAACAAATTAAATCAGCTTGGTAGAGGATCCAAGGAGAAACGCATTTGGAAACGCTTATATGCTGAAGCTGAGAGTCTGGCTAATAAGTAAGAAGAACTGGAATTTCTCAATAATCAAGATAAATTCAACTTAATTGTCTCATCAGGTTTCAGTGCTAGAGGGACCAGTATGTCAGAATATTGTATAAGCTGTTTAAGCAGGCTAAGGGAGATAAAAGAAACTGCGCGAGAGGAATGACTTTGTGTATGACCCAGTGACTTCTATCTGCCTAACTTAGAACTGGGAAGTGCAGGATCTCAAGAAATGCAGTGCAGTATGCTGATTACCAAAGCCCAGGAGCAAGCAGGGGTGGGCAGAGGTGACACCGTAAGTCACTGAGCTGAATCTGAGGACAGGATGAGCTGCTACCGCGTGTGGGAAGAGAACCGTGTAATTATGGGGAGCTCTATTTTGGAGACTTACTGAAGATGTCATTTAGCTACCTGTGAAACATCACTAGAGCAGGATTAAATACTACATGATAGGTCTACAAAGCAAACGCGTCAAACCTGGCGTGGAAGAATTCTGCTTTTAGGCGACCTCATAATAAATAAAAATGAACTTATCCACTCGACTGGAAATCAGGGGTTGTCTCAGGAAGAAGTGATCATGACCTGAATACATCCACTACAGTTGAAAACAGTCCCAAACAGTAATATTTATACATGGTATTTTGAAAAGGACAATTTCCCAAAGCCAAGGACAGCCCTTAATAAAATTGACTGGGGAAACAAAAAATATGAATGAAAATGGCAAGATTTTCAAGAAGAGTTTGCTAAATGGGCACAACATTGTTAAGATAACATGTGGCAAAAGAAGACAAAAAGTAGAAATGTGCTAACACATACGTACACATATGTTTAAATGCGTATGTATTTGTCCACACATATTTATATATGGGGCTATGTATGTATAAATATCTGTAGACACACATGTGAGCATGAATATACATAGTACTTACATATTTAAATAAACTGTGGGGCTGTACATTGGAAAAAAGGGCTAGAAAAAGGGAGATAGATAGTGGTTGATATTTATGTGTTATAAAGTATGGAATTACTAGCAAAGGCTAAAGCAAAATCTACTCTTGGCAAGCAAATAGTGTTCTAAAGGAGTTTTTAATTCACATAAGGAAAAAAGATGTAGCAATGGTGTAGGCTGAGCAAGGATTGAAGGTACTAAACCAGTTAATAACAAATGCATAGATGGCTGAAATGTTCAGAAAATATTTCTGGTTTATGTTTGGAAAGAAACAAGATGATGTACATATATCATGTGAGGATGATGAATTCTTTTACAGCCCCTCTATAATTTAGACAACGTTAGATGACTCCTACTTTAGGAAAACAGCTTTAAAGCAGTAAATCCTGTATAACCTGCAGCTATGCATCCTAAAAATTTAAAAAAAAAAAATGGCTGAGAAATTGCCTGGCCCACCGATGTGAGCTTTTAACAAATTTGGGGATATGGAGAAATTTGCCAAGACTGAAAGCGTGTTCTTTTTTTTTTGCCAATGTCCTAACGACACAAACTGGATAATTCTGATAACGGCAGGACAGCTTGCCTGACCTCACTTCCTCGCTTCCACTAAAATAACAGAGAAGCTGATACGGGGATTCAAGTAATAAAGAACAGAAATATTATTAATGGCAGACAGTGATGTTTTCATTAAACACAGGTCTTGTCAGGTAAGCTTGACTTGCCTGGTTTTATGTAAGATTACCTGCTTGGCTAATAAAGTAACTATGTAGGCACAATAGACCCTGAAAGCGTTCAGCTCAGTATTCTTACATAATTGGATCAAAAATGAAGCATTTTACATTCTTGTGTGAGCACACGTCAAGCGGCTAAGAACTGGTGTATCAAAAGCAGTTGATGCAAAATCACACTAACAAGGGTATTTCCAGTGAGATTCTAGTGCCAAAATCAGGACTCAGCCCGCTTCTGCTAATCTTCACTTCTTGGTCTTGCAGGAAAAATGCTGGATCACTCACTGATCGTGCAAAGTGCTATAGAAAAGGGAATCTGAATTGCCTAAAAAGTGGAGTTCAGACCAAATACAGAGTGTTTTAATACAGACAAATGTAAAATTGTAAACCTGGGAACATGTAGCACATCTACAGAAATAAAGAAGACACTTTAGGAAAAAAAATAATGAGTTTGGAAAGGCTTTAGAGATCTTAACGGACAACCTCAGAACATAGCCCTAGCCCAATGGCAGGGAGAAATGTCTAGTGTGATCATTGAGTACACACGCAGAAGGGAGTCAAGTCGGAGCAAGGGTCTGATTTTGTCTGTGTTCGTAGTTTCTGTGCGTGTAGGGAGACTCATGTGCAGTAACATCAATCCCATCACAGCCGGCACTTTAAAAGATGATTTAAAAATTGGAGGGGAATGCAGGGGATAGCAGAAATCTTACCGAAAGGCTAGGTAATATACCGGCTAGTTGAGGGTAGGTAATGTACCTGCTAGATGGAGCACAGTCTTTTCGGTCCACCTGAAAAACACACATGGATGTTAGTGCGAGTATAACACAGGTAGTGGTACAAGATGCAGATACCAGCTTGAGAAGGGCTCTTTCAGCCAGCTAGGAAATGCGTAATGTGAATTAATGACAATAACCCGAAGCAGTGTCATCAAATTAGCAATAAATTATCCGTATGTTTTTACAAGTATTAATGATTAATTCCCAGAACAAGCTACCAAAGAGACTGGTGGACTCCCCACCTTTTGGTTCTTCAAACCAGGATGGGACGCTTTTTTAGAAAGATTCCTGGTGGGACTAAACCCAGGCAGTGGGGTCGAGAAAGGGCACAGAGCAAGGGACGTGTCAGCCTGTGACATGCAAGAAGTCAGGCAAGATGACCTCCTTCTCTCTTCTAGTCTTGAACTCTATGAACTGCTCTCAGGATATAAACATGAATGTGAACGTTAATTCAAGGGTGGACTGCGCCCGCTACGTATTTGTACATGTATTTAATACAGACATTTAACTCCACCATAAGCAATTCCCTTTACTGTGTATAAAAAAAGTACATGAGAATTAGCGAGATGCTTTTTATGCCAGAGACTTCCTTGGTAATTAGGAGCAAGTCACTTAATTTCTGTGCCTCAGTTTGCCCACTTCTAGAGAGTGAACCCAGCTTTCCTCAGTCCCTCCCTCCACGCTGGAGAGACCTCTGGGAGGTACTACACAAACGTATTCTTCCAAAAAAGCACGGGCAATCCAAAAACTGGGGTAGGGCACAGGATTGATGTTTCTGATGGATCAGAGAGCTTCCATCCCGCAGAAGGTATCCGCGTTACCTTGGTCAGCAATCCACCCGTACCGTGAACCGTGACGAGATAAATATAATTGTCCTGGGATTGGTTATGTAACGAGCTTGCTTTGCAATTTAACTAATGAATGTGCTGAGAGCCCAGATTAATCTTTTAACTTCAACAATTTCTCCCAAGGGAAAACATATAGAGCCTGGCTATCTGTAATATTATCCTCTCCCAACTGCCTGAGTGATTTGGCCACTTGAATGTTTGTTTTGCTGACGTACGTACAGCTCGTGTATTCGTGGATTGTTCTGGAGGAGGTGGAAGGAGCCCTGAGCTTCACTTGACACTGTACAGACGGGTCTGCGGGCTTTCCCAGTCGGAGCCCTTCCTGACGGATGCCATGCGAGCTCTTTGGTGGGATGGTTTTAGTTGCTGGTATGGCACAAGTTGCTGTTTTGCGTTTTTTTTTCCCGGTAGCGACATAATTCTGTGCACTTTCAGCCCATGAAAGCTGTCCGTTTCAGAAAATAGTAGTTGTAAGTCTGGTACTATTATTGGTTCATTGAGGACAAGAGATTATTTCAATCACGTGGTTTTAGTTTCTTCATTATGTTCCTGTACTTCTGAGGAGTCTTCCAGAAATTGTAAAGGTACGGGATACAGGAGGTGTAGTAAGTTTTTATGACAAATGAAACATGACTTCCCAGAGTAACATACACTGTGTAAGATCCTTGCCATCTGTAAATTGCACCAAGTAGGTCAGCTTGGAAGTCAACATGCTATTTAAACTGTCACACTCTAGAGAACTGCTCGTGTAACATTGGTGATTAATGACTGCAGAGTCCATAGTCTCATTTCCAGGCAGACTGTCAGTGGCACTCAGTAGTCCCCGGAGAGTCCATAGTACAAGCGCTTGACAATCTTTCCTTTTATCTTTTGTGATCCAGTTCAGATTGCTGACTTTCCAAAAAGAGAAAACAAGGAGAGGGAACTGACATGAAAACACCAGCCTTCATTCTGGAGTAATTCCTAAATCTGATTTCCGCCCCCCCAGCTAGAGTTTGTTCCTATGTCCTGTATGCCTCAACAAGCTGAGGTATATATGCGGTGCAATCCCACGTGAGAACATTATATCAAATGCCCATGCCAGATGTGGATGTGGCCTGCCATCATGGAGGTCGGGGGAGACAGTTTCATCCCAGGAAACCCATCTCCTCCTGGCTGGTCTGTCTCCACCATCCTGAGCTGTGACCCACAGCTCATGATGCTCCTTCCCTGACTCCCCCTTGTCACCGCTGTTCCACCGAGGCAGAGTGTCAGCCAGGGCCATCCGCCCTCCACCTCCTTGTTCCCATCCTACCATCCATCTGTGGGCATCAGGGACAAGGCTATGTTTTATCATTGTGGGGACATCACAGAAATACTCAACAGCACTGGAGATTGTAGGGGTTTGGGTTTTTTTGTGTGTGTATGGTTGGACTCGATCATCTCAAAGGTCCTTTCCAACCATGAAGATTCTATGATTCTATGATTCCTTGTGTACTTGAAAGAGATGGCATAGTTCAGCCCCTTGACAGATCTGTGTGGACAAGAATGTAACATGCACAAGAGATAGGACTTTTATTTCCTTTTTTGCAAGCATTCTGCTGGCTGGCCCGGACCAGGGGCTGGAAGACAGGGCTCAGCTGTAGGCAAAGAGCTGACCTGGCCCCTGCCCCATCTGCTCCGGCATCACGGGGCTTCATGGGAGGCTGCATGGGCCTCTGTGTTTGCAGGACATGCTGATCTTTTCAACCCAACACAGGTGTCATCCATTACAATATTATCACCTAACATTGGATTATTACAATTTCCCACAATTTCACTTGACTAATCTTCTAACTTAGCTTGCACAGCATGTATTGCCAATGGTTGCAATATATACTGAAATCATTTCTTTAAAATAAATAAATGAGTGAGTCTAATACAATAGAGTTTATGGCACGTTGTCCTCCTGGGAATAATTTCAGCAGTAGTGAGGTATGGAATATCTGCAACTGGAAAGGTCTGTCCTTATACCCATATTTGCATAGATTGAGACAAACTGTATGAATTTGTTTTAAATTAAACAGAGCTAAATATGTAACTTTTTCACCTCCAATGTATGAAGCTGTAACAGTGAATTAGAAGTTTACCATGCAGGCGTCATTGCACCAGTCAGATCTATGAGATGCTGCTGTCGTTTCCATGCAAAAGAATGAATCGCAGCAGGAAAAAATACTGTCACTTTTTTGTGCTGTTGATGAAGAAAATCTGACGGAGCCTTTAGCCGGCTGCAGGCAAAGGAGGGAATCTGTAAATAATGCAGTGCACAGGCTGTAGTTTGGAGGAGATCCTTCTATGTTCCTCCCCAGCAGATGAAAGACAGGTTCAACACAGGTTCTTCCATCAACAGGTACAGCTCACCAGCTCTTCGGTTCAGAGCCAATAAATAATTCGCCTTCTGGGGAAATAATTTGCCTGGTATGGGTAAGGAAGTATTAATGCCGTATTCCAGAGTGAAGAATTCAGACAGGAATGAGTGCCCAAGAGGGCTGTTTGGGCGAGCAGGAGAGCGGAGAGTCTTTCTTCTGAGCAGAGACTTAGAGAGTTCGAGTGGGAAGGAAAATAGGAAAACATGTCATGAGATGGGAAAGGCTATTTAAGCAATCCAGTAACACTGGCATGAGAACAAATGAGTTTGAACTGGCCCTGAGTCTGGAAACTTAGAAAAGCCTCCTGGCTGTGGGAGGGGGTGAAAACTTGGCTAGTTTCTAAAATGGAAATTAAGTCTGTAACTGAGAGTGTCTGATGTGGTCACCTGTGACAGCAGGGCTCTGGGCTTTCTGATCTAGGGCGATCAGCCTCGGAGAGACCTCCCATGCAAGGAAGGATTTAAACACACGCTTTGCTCCACACGGGATGTATTTGCTAATGTTTAAGCTTCTGTAGCTTAAGCATGTTTTTTAAAAGTACATTGCATATGCATTGTTCAATTTTGCAGGCGGCTGACGCATGAGGCTTTTGCATATCTGGCCTTGTGACTGCCGTGGACATCTGGTCCCGTGCGGGCTGTGTCTCTCCGTATTCCATCCATCCCGGAGGAAGAGCAGCAGCTCCAGCAGGGCACTGCCAGCACACACCTGGGTTTTGGGCGACCGAGCACCGGCAGGCTGGCTCGGCAGGGACCCATCCCAGCTTTCCTCCAGCAACTGGGAGCCGGGGCGCAGTGCCGTCAGGGCAGGAAAGGCAAACACTGCTGCAAAGAAGCATCCATCAGGCTAAGGGCGTGACGGTCACACTCGCTGGTAGGACTTGACAGGTCCCTTGATGATTTCTTAAAACAAATATTTAACAAGGGATTTTATAATCACAAGTAGCAAGTATGCTTTTAAAATGTTTGAAGGCAAACAAACTTGCGTAAGAACGGATTGGAGGCCAAGACCTGGTTAGCCATAGATGTTTATATCAGGGGCTGGGGATTTCCTTCCGCCTGTTTTCGGCGTGTACGGCAGTTGCTTGCTTCAAGTCCCTCTCCAAAGCTGCCTTGCTTCCTGAATAACAATTCCTTCCTTAGGAGCAAGCGCTCATGATGGCTGAAGTCATTGCATGTGTTAGTGATTCGTGTAGTTGGGAGATCAGGGTTTCTTTTCCTCCATTGAAAATATGTTTTAAAAAAAAAAGATCTTTTTCTGCTGCCACTGCTTTCGTAATTAACATGCACACTCAGCTTTTGCATTACAGTGCAGCAGTACAACACCTTATCTGCAGTATAACATCTTACCCCTTTCTTGGGTACTTTTAAAACTAAAAATTACTAGATGAGAGGTCTTAAAGAGGTCTTTATTTTGCAAGGGTCAGGAAATTAGCAGAGCTTGTATTTTCATCCAGCTGCTTCCGGAGTTTACAAATTGCTCTTACATGGTTCAAGTCTTCACCACCAACTTCAAGTGTGCAGGAACAAGGTGAAGATCCAGCTTCCAAAGCATGGACTCGGGGTTAGAGATTGCGGGCCTCATCTTCCTTTTCCAAGGGGAAAGACAAGAGGAATCTTTTGTCTTGAAGCAACCTTCAAGATGGTCCCCTTGACTTTAATTAAATTTGAACAGTTTTGATTGGAAGGCTGAAAGAAGAAAAGAAACGCAAGGAAGGGCCAAACTGAAAATGGACTTTGATATATGCCGGAAAGAAAAGTAAAAGCTTCAAATTACAGTGTTGTCTGAGCAGCCTGCACACGCTTATCTGCCTGCGGGAGAAATGACCGGGAGGGTGTGGTTTTCTAAACCTTAAATTGCCCAGGTTTCTGCAATTCAGCTTTTCTTTGTACCTTCTGTCATGCCACAGGCTCCCCCGTCTGAGGCGGCTGCTCTCTGCCCGCGGAGCCGGGGCTGACGGCTGAGCGCGGTGTCCCTGCCCCAAACCCGTGCTTTTACCCCCGCACGACTCCGCCAGCAGCGGACAAGAGACACGGTGACACGTGAGTTTAAAGGCTTGTATTGGTTTTTTTGTACTGTTCATGCTTTTACCCTTTGGTTGGGCACAGATTGTTCCAGAGGAGCAAAGGCGGAAGGAAATGCTCCGGCAAACAAACCGGCCCCGGTTTGCGGCAGGAGGGAGAGTGCCACGCGGCAAGGCAGCGATGAATATTTACTGTGTCGGTCATTAGCGATTCAGTCTCCCCATAATCTAATGCCGGGATTATTATCATAATCTCCTGGAGAAGGCCATATAACGTACCTATCTTACGTTCCTTGGTAGCTGGTGTTAAAATACTACTTGTGTTCACACAGACGTGCAAGAGCGCCATGCTTACTTCATTACCTTTTTGTTAGCTTGATGTGTTTGGTTTTCTGTCTTCCTTTTGCGAAGAAGGTTTACTTCTTCAGTAAAGTGTGCTAAAATCCAACCGATTGTCTGTGGAGAGGTGCCATTTGTACTGCAGCTGCTTCAGCCCGTCGTTTTATTAATCCTCTGGAAACCCATTTCTTCCCCTCCCCCAGGTTAAAACCCACAGTCTCGCTGCAGCCTACAGTAGGAGGTAAATCAAGGCTACATTTGCCCCTGCTGTGTCTTGCAGTGTGATTTTAAGCATATAACTGCACCTGAGGTGAGGAGAGAAAGAAAACTTGGTTTAGTTTTTACCTTAGCTCACGTTCTCCTCCACTTATGCTCAGTTTGTAACTCAAATCGTCGTGTAATTCAGTACAGATACATGCAATGGTTGCAAACCTGCGAATACATGCGAATACGCAGAACATTTTATAAGTTTCATTTCTACTGGTGACCCTGATGGTCCATGTAGGAACATGGTACACGCGTGGACGTGCCAACGTAGGACCCAGGACTGCCATGAGGATACGTGGACATCCTCGCACACTGAAGCATACACAGTAGAGTAGAGGTCCAAGTACATAAATCAGCAGGACCTGTTCAAACATTTAAAGCTAGGCACTTCTTGGGGTGTTTTTAATGACTAGGGATGGACTACTTGCATCAAGATCTGCGTTGCTTTGACACCTACCAAGGAAAAACAACACAAAAAAAAAAAAAAAACCAACAGGAAAGATGTGCATATTACACATGTAGTTCATGCTTTCCCCTGCTGCCTGATGGCTAGGAAAGGGTTCCTCCAAGAGCAGGAAAAGCAAGAATACCTTTGGTGACTGTACTGGGCACTACACAAGGCACTTGTTTTCCCATCGTCTCCTGTAGGAATGGAGCTCCCTGTTCATCCCACCCTCCAAAGCACTTTTTGTTTGCTCATTCAGGTTCATGCAGAACGACATCAAGGCAGCTCCACCACTTTATTGAATCAGCACTGTCTGTTATCTGCTATTGCTGGAAAAGCACAAATGATGATCTATAAATAAAAGCTAGGATTCACCGTCAGGCATTTGGAAAGCTGCTGCCTTGCAAGGAGTTGTATCCTCAATACTCCCATCCACTTTCCTGAGACTGAAAATTCCTCTTAAGGAAGTAATCTGTTACTAATTTGCCATTTTCTATTCTTCCACCCCAAACCTCAGAGCCTATGTGTATTTTCCAAAAACATAAATTGAATCAATCTGCGGAAGCTTGTCTCTTCATTATCTTTTGCTTGTCACCTGAAAATATTCCTTCTCCTGCTGCTAATTTCCCTTACTTGTTTGTGGTCCCATACAAACGTCCTCCCCTTCACTCGCACGAGTTCTGCTTTTGGGAAGGCCGTTCCAAGCCCATGTGTTTGAACATTAACTGCATCAGGACTTCATTGTAGCACAGAGTTGGAAAAAGGAATGTTCCTGGCTCTGGGCTGTGATCGTCTATCAGAAGAGAAAATTGAATTGTCTTTTGGAAGAAGTTTGAAGGTGCTGGCATCTTCCCCCAGCACAGCTTTTCTTTTGCAAAACGCGAATAAATCTTGCACGCAGGATGAGATGATAGATTAGCTTCATTTCACTGCGAACCAGGAAATCAAACTACATTGTTTCCAGCAGGAAGGTAAATTAGTAAAGGCTTTCAGATGCAGAGAGTCTCCTCCAGGCTGACTGCTGGAGGGAAGCCGCCCGCTATTTCTGGAGCTGTCGGTCCCGGCCTCGCACTGCAGGGGCAGACGGAGGTCTGGGGCTGGTTTTGAGGGACGCTGTGGCCAGAGCCTTTTGGGAAGCTAACAAAGGCCCTCTCGGGTTAAAATGGCCAGACATTGGTATCACGCAAGGCTGCTTGACTTGGCCCTTGTTCGCAGGGCACGTCCGCTTCTTCCACGGGACTTTTTGCTTCTAGAAACTGGGATGCGCAAAGATGCAGTCAATCTTTCCGAGGCTTTCCCCAAAGGCTCAAGCTGAACCTGTAAAAAGGATCGTTACCTGAATCACGTGATTCGAGGGAACTCGACGCGGAACCAGAAACTGTCACCTTCGGTTCACGTTCAGGGAACGGTTAGTTGGCAGCTCCTGTCACGTACAACTGCCTCCAGCTTCGTACTGTTGTCATCCCTCTGAGTAAACACCAATTACTCCTTTACAAGGAAATCAAGGAGCTAAACACCCTGAAACTTCCTACCTGTCTATCGGCTCCTGGCAGCCCTCTCCTTGGTCCTCCAGTTTTACTTTAATACACCTGCACCATTCTTACTGAAACAAAGAGCCTTAGTGAAACAATGGTTTCCATGTGCCAGTAATTTCTTATTAAGGGATGATGACTACTTCTCTGTCTGGATTGATGCATCTTTTCAGCAAATGCCTTGTCTGAAAGCAGGTAGATTTTGATCTGATTTTTGGATATAATTCCAGTCCGCTTTTTGTTTGTCTATTCCCTAGTCATTTGCTTTCCACGCCTATAGCTACATGATATAGATACTGTTGAGACGCTGATGGCAAAAAATATGGGTGATGCTGTTATTTTATTTGCTGTTCTCCAGATTTTTGTTTGTAGCTTTTTATACTATATATTTAACTATCAGTTCACACAGGAAGAACATGGGGTTTCATAGTTACAGTCTGAGGAGTCAGCTGATCATCCTACAGCTATTTAGAAGAATATCGCAGTCTAGATCCAGTCAAAAGGGGTCTGAGACACTGAAGTAGCTACGATTCGTAGGAGGATTTTCAAAGAATAAAAAAATCCCCTTGCCTGCCTACATGCAGCAGTTCACATCTGACCGTGGGGAAGGATGCAGGAAGCAGGACAGTTTGAGCACGTAATTCCTAATTGGTTTCTCATCAGGGGATTAAGCAGCCCACAGTTGGTCTCCACACCCACAGAACCGGTTCGGGAAGCAGATATTAATTCAGCCACAGACTTAACTATCTTTCCCAGGCTGGTGTCACTCGCGTGTCCTGGCTGACAAAACCTTAGTAAGCCTCTTTATTTTAAGGAGAATGTTACAAGGCCATCAGCAACCCATGCATGTTAATTAGCAATGGACTTTATCGGGCAGTTCCCACAAAGCTCCAATTAAAGCAGTGACGAATCAAGTCCAGTGAGTAGTACCATACTCAGGGCTGCCGTGTCCCAGCACTGAGCAGGCGAGGGCAGAACCAGGCTCTAGAGGATGTGTTTTAGTAGCTGAGGGCTTGGTCACTGTAATAAACAAAATTTATTTGCTGAGGCATTTGTTGGACAGGGATCTTAGTCATTAGCCTGCTGCGAAAAAGTGCCCTGGAATGGAAACTATTGCACAGCCTTAGCTAGAGAGCTGCTTCCACCCCTGCTGCGATACCTCGTGTTTGCCCAGTCCTTTCCATTTGGAAGAGGGTTATAAGCTCTAGCACACAGCTCGCTCCCAAACGAGCAATAGGGACTATCGGCAGAGATAAATGGGCCCTGTCAGCACTACTTCGTAAGAGAGATAACTGAGTGAAAGGCAGCATGCTGTTTGTTCGAGACCCAAAAAGTAACCGGTGTTAGCACCAGAAAGCCGGCAGTCAGACCACAAGTAGTTGGGCTGCTGGCTTCAGCCTCTTCAGCGTGCAATATGTTTCCCTCTTTCAAACACCGCATTTTTCTTAAATATAAAATTCAGCACTCGGCATTGCAAAATGCCCGCAAGCTCATCCAAGCTTCTTTCCCTTGCTCCCTGAAATTTCTGTTTGCAGCTGCATATTGTGTGCCTGCCTATTATTTAGGAGGCTGCCTCTGGGCTGTACTGCTCTCCTAAGTTGTTGAAATTTATTTGCTGACTACCCTGCCTGGCCTTGTCCCCTCCTTTTTCCCGGTTCCTGAATGGGACTGGGCCCCGGCAGCTGTGACTGGGTGGCAGGGAATGCTTTCAGATTGCGTTATTTCAAAGAGCAGAGCGTCACTGTTTCATGCAGCTCTTCAACAGAGACTGTTTTTCTGGTTAGAATTTGTGTGTTCAGTGATTTTTTGTGGATTCCAGTGGCAGGAGAAGGAAATAGTGAGCTATAGTTTGTTATAGGCATTTACAGATCTATAACTTAAATGATAGATTATATATATAATCTTTAATAATAATAATTATATATAAATCATAGTACTGGAGTTAGGTGCAACATAAGTAGAATTGAGATACAGCTGATTAAACCCTTGCTCCATTGAATTCACTTAATTTTGCCATTGAGAGCAATGGGCCAGAGGTTTTACTAAAGCACTCGCTTCTGTTGCTTAGACTAGTCACAGCAGGGAGCCAGATGCTGCAAGCTGCTGCCGTTCCCCCCCCGCCATGAGTGCATGGTCAGCAAGCAGACGATGCAGTCCCAGAAGTCAGGAGTTGGTGAGGGCTTTCCCTCGGATCAGGTCTGAGAGCATCTCTGTGGCCCCGTTGCTGCACAAGGACTCTTGCGATGGAGGCCGGGCATCGGCATCGCAGGAGCCGTGGCGTCCCCCCATGGCGTGGGAGCGGCCAGCTGCCCCTTCCCCTCCTCACCTAACCGTGCTGTGGGCTGCTCCTAAAAAAGGTCCCCACGGGGTGTTGTGAGAACTCATTAAGTAGTTTGTCAAGCATTAAGGGACTCCTGGATCAGAGGAGCAGTTGTAAAGGCACGGTGTAATTAAAGCACAGCTTGCTTCATTAGGTATTATTAGCAGGGTTCTCCCTCACGTGTTCTGTGCTTTGCGGTTATTAAATGCTATCTCGTGGTCACATGTGAGAAGGTGCTGCGTGGTCTGAGGGCGGCAGGCACCATGGCCGTGGGAGACGGGGTGAGGTGTAAGGCTTCAGTGTCCCCCGGGGCAGAAGTCCTCCGCACTGCTTTCTGCCCCTGCCCTTTCCTTCCCTCTCCAGCAGCTCTTCCCGCCCCTGGCACTGAGGGGCAGAGAGGTGGCATCGCCTGTCTGCCTTGCTGACCCGCTTGGGGCCCTGGGAGAGGATTGCGAGGAGAGATTAAGACTTACTGTGAATCTGTATTAAGATTTTCACGTTCCCGTGCATTTCTCTTTGCCTATTGCGTTGTTATTTTCCAGTTAAGTAGGGCAGGCCTGCGCAGAGGACACGTGGTCGGCATGCCGGGTTGCTCGTGCAGATGCTGGTAGCTCTTGCAGCGGTTTTGTTGTGTTTGTTGTGTTTGTCCATGTGGAGCGAACATCGAACAGGGGAGTTCAGGTGCTCTCGGGCTGAAGCTGCGAGTGAGTTGGGCGGGTTGTCCTTTATCCTCACCAACCACACTGGAGTTTGCACCACAAAAGAGACAAAGGCTACTTTAAAGCGTTTTAGAGGGTGCTGAGGGTGGGGTGGGATTTTTTTGGTAGATGTTCTTTGTCCCGCAGATTGGGAAGTCAACAAGATTACTTACCTGCTGTCTGAAGGTACAGAATCTTCAAAGCGTAGTGAGCAAAACATCCTAATCAGGACAAGCAAGTCTTCTCTGAGACTAAATAGGCACCACTGGCAACCAGGGTGCCACCATCCAGGTGTGCCTTCCATCTTCCATGCATGATGAACCCCTTTTCTCTGCACCCCAGTACCCCCCTAGCCCCTTACCATAGCATGCTGGCAGCAGCTTGCAGTCACATCGAGGGCTGATTTTTCCCCCGATGGATCAGGGTCACGGGGAGTTTTGCTGCGCTCTTTCAGCTCAGAGAGTAGCTGAACGATGCACGGTGGAGGAAGGGGCATCTTGCTCTTCTCCAAGAGGCTGGTGACATTTGGCCTTGGGAACGCAGTAGGAAGTGCACCCACCCTTTAGGAAGCCAGAAAGCAAGGGACGTGCCCAGGGAGAAACCTTTTTGTTCAGACCGTATGGGTTGCCTCAGCACCTGTGCTGCTGTGCGTGGTAAGGCATGGAAGGTGGAAATGGGGAAGAGAAGGAGAACAAGCTTTTTGGATTACATATTGGGGTTCAGTGAGCAGAAGAATTAGTGAACACTACTTCCCTGTGCCTTTGTCTAATATGATGTAGCTCCAACATTAATTTTTCTTGAGGGCTGGCTATACATAGCTCCTTTTTCCTGCCTATCTGTCTTGATATCCAGTATGGTTTGGGTTTACTCTGCAGCCTTGCTTTTTGTGGGAACATTATTTTTTTTTTTCTCTTTCCTGCCCAGTCACCTATTCTCGTGGTAATTGTGATAATTTCATGTATATGGAGGCTTCTGCCATTCTGTCAGTGGGCTGAATTTGAAAAATGAATCCAAAAGGTACTGGGGAGAAAAAGAGCAGGGACGAACAAAGAGACTCACAGAGAGACAGAATAAGTGCAGAACTGCCCTATTTCTTTGGGAATCAGGGTAGAAGCAGTGTCATGGAGTTAAAATCAGGAACCAAATTCATACTGAAGGTGCAGAGCATTTTGTTTTATTTTATTTATTTTAAAGCAAGTGCATTTTATTCTAAGTTTTGCACTTTACTCTACATCAGTACGGTTTTTGTGTAATATCTCACTGTTGTGATGTGCCCTGTGTGGGTCCATATATGCCTGGGGGCTGAATTGAGGAGCACCTGGCTGGAGCACCCCATAGCTCCATAGTGGTCCACAGGCCCACATTTCTTCGCTCTGAAACACAAGGAGGGTGGGCAGACAAGTTTCCCAGAGATGCAGCAGACACACCTGGAGCCAGGACCAGGGATGAAGTCCCCCAAGCAGCTTGAATGGACTGTTGTACCTATTCCTAGCTGCCAGCATCCTGAAAGGCGGCTGGGGCACGCGGTTATCCAGCCACACAACTACAGTGTAGTGATTTGCTCAAACGGCTGGAAGCAAGCTTGTGGTATTTGTGAGGTTGCCAGCCCTGCCAAAGCCGGCCGGAGCAATCGGCCAAATCAGAGCGGTAACGCTCCCTTTGTTACATAACTAGCAAGGCAATTTTCTAATTTAGTATGTGAAATGCCGATGGCATTTATTATGTCAATTAGGATGAGCACATGTTTAGGAAGCACTTGAGGAGTCAATCATAATTGCTCGCACAGTCTGGCTTCGGCCACATGATTGACTTCCTTTGAGCAGGTAGACCCTGTGCCTTTGAGGAGCAGTTACCCACAGCCTGCCCGCTTTGCCACCACTCCTCTTCGCGCTTGGACTCCCAGCTTGTAGTTCTGGCATGAGCTCTTGGTCCCAGTCTGGGTTTACTGAACTTTGCAAAAAGCAAGAAACAGAAATTGTTACATCGAGCGACACAGCACTCGGCAGCTAGAGGCATGCCAGCAGCAAGGCTTCCCAGCAATACTACCTTCTGCTGAGGTGAGTTCATTCACAGGACTCGTTCCTCATAGTGTGGGTAGGCTAACCTGAGGATACGTACTGTCTTATTCATATCTTCTCTTCACTCAAATCTTGTCCAGCTGTTCCTAATATTCTCAAATTACTTCTGGGCTGAATTTTTTTTCATTTTAGCATGCTGAGTAAAGTTTGGTATCCATGAGATCGTCAGGAAGAGCAATTCAGGTTTGCGTGGGCGTGCGAGAGAGAGACAAAAAAGCAGAATGTATTTCCATACATTCCTAACAGAGGTTTCAGATACATAATTCCACAACAAAAAACTTTTTCCAGCATTGGTTTATTCTGTAAATTCCAGCATGAGCCACAGAGAAAACCTTTTTTTTTCTTTTTTTTCTTTTTTTTTTTTTTCCCAAAAAATCTGGTTCTGGTTTTTGAAGTTATTGTGCGTGCAGGCACACTATAACATTTCTGTTGGGTTTCACAGCTTGAGCTACAACTTAAAAAGTCGGGGTTATTCACCTACTGTACTGTCGGATTTTTCTATTCAGTTGGAAATGCCTTTCATCACTGAAGGCTCTGCAAAGTGCTTTGATTGTTATAAGCTCTAAGAAGGACTTTTTGACTAATAATAACTTTGAAACACCAGCTGTTTTAAAGCTGGGGCCTGGCAGAGGAGAGGTTTTGGAGCTCCTGTTTGTTGTCCCAGAGACATTCTGTACTGATGTGCTGAACTTTTAAATACAATTATTTTTGTCTAAGAGCCAGCTCTAACAGTCTTTCCTATAATCTTAAAAGTCAAACTGAACTCTGATCTGCTAAATCAATATCTCCGGGATCCCCAACTCTTGTCCAGCTTCTGACTTTTTACCTGAAGGTGTGCATCTCACCTCTGCCTATAACAAACCTCTGCTGGAGATGGTCTGCTACTGATTACACCTCAGGCAGAGAGAAAACGTTGTGGCTTCTCTATAGATAGAACAGATTTAAAAATAAGAGGGGAGGGGGGAAAAAAGAGAGAGAAAGATACACACAGGAGGAACACTGGTCCTAAGACATGATGATAAGGTTTTAGGCACTTCAGTGTTTTATAACCTTCTTTTGAACAAAGTTTCAAATCTAGGCTGACTGACTCACCCCTTTGGACTTAAGTGCAGCTGTGCCAAGGTTGGTGCAAATTATCATATGATATTTTTTAGCCAGATCTTTGGAATGTGAATCGCTGTCTTTTTGGATGGAAAATACTGTATAACAGGTATTACTGGAGTACGGGTCACTCTATAATGTTTTCCACAACTGTTGTCCAGTATTGTGAAACAAATAGGCTGCTCAATGGCCTCCAAAATAAGTACTGCCTTGAAGAGTAAGGTCAGTGTAATCTATAAAAAACTTTAGTCAGAGACATGCAGTTAGCAGCACAAAACATGATAACGGGAAAGCTGGGAAGCCCGCTACCAGGAAAAACAGTTTGATGAAAGATGATAAATTAAAACAGCATGAAAATTTACCTAACTAATGGCAAATAGTTTTGTGTAAGCATTCGTCTTGGTACCTCATCATAAAACCCTGAATATGAGATAGGTGGAGTGATTTTGTAACCCGGACACTCACAGGAGCAGTAAGGGCTACGATCTCCTGCATGTCATCGCAGCTAACCCTGCCTAACCCGAGGGTTTTGTGCTTTTGCTAGAGGGTGAAGGAGGACCTCTGCTCCCTCCGGGCTGTGATCCACTCTTCTCCCCGGTGTGGGTGAGCCACTAGATGGGGACAATGCCCAGATCTCCTGACCTGCCCACCTCTACCCGCTGGCGGCTGGGCTGAGGCCTCCTTAAAGAGTTAAAGGTGCCAACTCTCCTAGCAGTGTTGACCATGCAGTGCCATGCTGAACCGCATGAAAGGATGGCTGTGACTCATTCAGAGGTGCGCATTTGTAGGAAGAGGAGGACAGTCTGGCTAAGAAGAGGAGGACGACTCTGTCGGTAGTACCTCTGCGGCTTACGGGGTTGTGCAGCAGAGAAACAGGGCAAGGAAAGGCATCCCCTGTTAATCAATGGGTATAAGGATTTGTTATGCACATGCTTAGAGTCCAAAAATAACACAGGAGCATTAAAAAAATGTTACTTAAATACACACAGAAAAAAAAAAAAAACAAACAAAACCAACTAACATTTAGGGATCTTACTGTACTTTTCAGAATCCATTTTCCCTTTGCATGCTGGCGGCCTTTCCCTTGACTCTGAGGATTTCATTATCCCCAAGCCACGCCACTTCAGAGTAGCCAGAGCTAAATTCCTCTACCTGTTTTGCAGCTCATCTGTGTCACTCATTCATTTTCCAGTGATGCCTGTTCACTGACTTGTCTTTCACCATTTGGGATTTAAGCCGGGTGCTGCCCTTCCAGGCTACTGCATCACTGTTTCTCTGGCCTTTAGGCATCTATTTATTCCTTCCTGTGTTAGCCACTTCCTCACTATCATTCATCACTTAATTCTTTCTCCTTTAGACTTGGTTACTCATTTTCTGCTACCTGAAGCTTCTTCCATTTTGTGCCGCGCCACTTCCAAGTGCAGCCTCCTGAAGTGCTGGGTTAATATTTGACGGGGTTGGTGGTTGGAGGCAGCGGGGCTTTGCCACTCGGCTCGGCGAGCCCTCCTCTCCCTACGCTCCTGCCAGCGTAACCCTGATGGTAAGTCAGGATTTAAGCTTAAGGTTGCCTAAATGCTTCATTGGGATGGGACAGCTACGGGCTTGACTGTGCGAGGAGATGAAAGGCATTCTCTCTACCTGCTCTCCATGTTTACTGCCCATGCTTTTTGTCTGCGTTTGTTTTGTTATTCTCTTTAACGCTTCCGGTGGCTGCAAATTCCTAAGCAGTGAAGACCCGTAAGGTGCAAACTCCTTCAAACTGGTGCAGTCTGTTGAGTAACTTTTTAAAAAAATGTGTTACTATGATACTGGCTTTCACTTTAGTAAAAAGGTTATTTCATGCCCTGAATGGTCACATTGACCATTCTCATTCCAGCCTGTGGCTTAAATCTTGGCAATATTCATATCCAGGATGACAGTCATAGAATAGAATCACAGAATGGTTTGTGTTGGAAGGGACCCTTAAAGAACATCTAGTTCCAACCCCCTGCCATGGGCAGGGACACCTCCCACTAGACCAGGCTGCTCAACCTAGTGTTCTTCCTTCATCATTTGCACCATATTCCTGTGGTTCAGGTCTCTGCCTTGAACTGGAGCTTGGTTTACTGCAGTGTCCCAACACCTGAAATTCTTACAAGCTTAATTTTATCTATCTAAGTGAAGCTGTGCTAGGCGCTGTACCATTATGCTAAATCTGAGACCCAAGTTGTTGAAAACATCCTGCATAGCAGCAAAGTGGCAAACGCCGGTGTTATTTTCTTGGGCATGGCACCACCACCACATCTAAACGCTCCTCCTGCCAGTCGGCCGTGCAGCAACCGCTCCCTGCAAATACGGCTCTCGCGTAGACTGCCAAGGTGACATCCTCACCCTGCTGAGGTTGACAGTGGTGTTGACACTGACTGCAGATGGACCTAAGATTCCTCCCCCCTCCTTTCCCCTCTCCCCCTCCCCCACGCACGGGCCTCAAAGAAGAGAATTTCGGCAAGGTAATAATCGCCTTTTTTCACTTAGCAGTGGTTTACCATCTACCTGTACAGGGTTCCTTGCTCAAAGCGTAGTTTATTATTCATAGTTAATAGAAGAAGTAGAAATACGCACTGATTATCAGCACGTCAATTTTAAATCCTCTTTTCCTTCTCTTCTACATTGTTCAAGAGGAACGGTTAGTAAAACTTAACACCGAGGCTTTAAGTTTCCTAAAAGGACATGAAATTAATTATGTAGCTTGTTATGACAGCGCTTAAATGCTGTAAATACAAATGGCTGCAAACATTGCACAGACCAAATCTGTGCAACAGCTCCATCGCACGCCCCCCGTGCTGACTCCTGTGGTGGTATAGTCACCTCCCAAGGACAGACGGCAATCATTTCATTGTTTGCTATGTCCAGCACTTTAAGGTTCATCATAATACTTAAATACTAAAATATTTAAATACTAAAATATCCTGACATCCACCCTAAATACGTAAAGGGTGGGTGTCAGGAGGATGGGGCCAGGCTCTTTTCAGTGGTGCCCGGCGACAGGACAAGAGGTAACGGGCACAAACTTGAGCATAGGAAGTTCCAGCTATACATGAGGAGGAACTTCTTTACTTTGAGGGTGGCAGAGCCCTGGCACAGGCTGCCCAGAGAGGTGGTGGAGTCTCCGTCTCTGGAGACATTCCAAACCCGCCTGGACGCGTTCCTGTGCAACCTGCTCTGGGTGACCCTGCTCTGGCAGGGGGCTGGACTAGATGATCTCCAGAGGTCCCTTCCAACCCTATGGTTCTGTGATTCTATGATCATGGGTCAACACGGACCAGATTAGCCAGAAGAGACTGATAGATTGGGGTTTTTTTTCCAGAATTTATGTTGTTGTCCTCAATAAATTTTCTAAATAATGGAGGCCACAGGACTTGAATTAAGTCCTCCTAAAAATTCAATGCCTGTTACTAATTAGCGTGGATAGTTTTGTTTCCCTGTGCTGTAACAAGTATTTGTAATTTATGTAAGCATTGTAAAATTCAGGTACAGCTCCCTGCACCCACACTTTTTCACTAGCAATGCATTAGCATGTCAGGTTCATAAAGAGCATCCATGATATGGCCAGGGCAGTCTGGCTTCGCATCCACTGAGGCTTCTCTCATCATTTTTGCTGCAGCAGAGCATGGTCTTAGGGCAGCGATGCCTCTCTTTCTCCATTGTCATTGTGGAAATAATTGTAGTCACTTCCGAGCCGTAACATCATTCCCAGTTGTACCTAATTCGTATCAGGGGAGTTGATGTGTTGTACATGTGGGAGCGGAGGAGCGGTATTTTCAGGTTTAGGGCATAAGCCTGGGAGGGGTTCAGATGCCCGTGCTCCTGTTGCTGTGCCTCAATGCAGGGCTTGGAGCCCAGCTTTCATCAGGCTAGCTGATGGGAGCCACGCATTGGGTCTCCTGCCAGCAGGGAGCAAGAGTTGCTGTCCTTGGGAATATCCATGAAGCAACAAAATGTTGGGGTTGGCCGTATTCTGGTGCGTGGTGCATGGGGAGAGCACCCTCGTGGGTCCACCTCTGTGTGCTGGTACAAGGGGACGTGGCAGGAGAGTGCAGAACCAGCATGATATAGCCCAGTCCCCTGATTGCCCCAGGTGCGAGGCATTTTCAAAATGTAGGAAAGAACAAAGTTCAAGAAGCAATGCTATTTTTGTCATGCTTTATTGATTTCTAGCGCATTTTATGGCTATTTTTAAAGCCAGAATCCCACAAGTGCCCAAGCTGCCATTCTTGCGGGCAGCCCTGTTGGCTTCGGATGGGCTCCCTCCGTGAGCGAGGGGTGCAGAGATCAGCTGAGAGCTCGCTCTCTCTCTTGCCCTGCGAAACACAGCTACTGGTAAATCAAATACCAGCTCATGGCCACCCCACTTCATCAAGAAGGTGGCCAAGAGCTCCCTACCAGAAGTCACTTGCAGTGCCCAAACAGTCCCCACCTCAGCCTCACCATCAGCTTTTCTCTTGTTTCACTGTGCCGTGCGTCACCGTAGGAGAAATAAGTAACACTGGTTTTAATTCCTATATTAAGATAGCAGGTAGAGCTGTTTTCTGCACTACAGAAAGATGTTCCTTTCTTCACAAAGAGCCGTTCATAAAGCTCTGGTGAATATTTTTACAAAAGGAAACACTTGCCACGGTAAAGAGTATTTTAAATATTTGCAAGAATTCTAACAGGCGATGACTTTGATTCAAATGAAGCTACTGCTAATCAGGAGACAGAGCTTATGCAGAACTTAGCCTTGCAAGCAAAAAATATTATTATACAGCCACTTAGCGTAATTGCTACATAAGAATAGGATCTAGCAAAGCATTAAAGTGAATGTCTGACATTTAAGCATCTGGTTAGTGTTAGTGGGGCTATTATTTTACCTTTATGTCAGAAAACCCCTGCCACATTAAAGTTTAATTTCTCAGGTTTAGAGCCCGTGAGCTTTGCATAAAAATAAGGTTTTATTTTATATGAAAATGTGCTCTGTCATAGTCAGATTTATTTTTTTATTCTTTCCCTCATTTGCCCTCAAACATGGGTGTCTGAGGCTGACATATTGTCTAAGCAAATTAAGTCAAGCTGGAAGCAAGGGTACAGTGTTACGGCAGAGCAGCAAATAAGATTTACATTTCCAAGCAAGAGTAGCAATTAGGCCATTGCATATTTTATGTCTGCATGTTTATTTTCAAAGCGATATATCAAAATAAGCATAGATGTAATGAGACATAAGTGGTCCAACGAGCAGTCGGGGTTCATCAAGTAAAAACTACAAATTACTCTTCAGTTTTGCTGCCACCCACAGAGTTTATATCTTTAAAATACCAGCAGGCAGGTGCTCTGACCAGAGCTAATTGGGTCTGTAGTTAGGGAAACACTGGGTTTCTGTAATACAAATTATTAAGGTAATAGGCCTAACTTTGAGTGACACAGTACTTGGCATTGTGTTGTGGACTTCACTTCAGCGCGGGAGGTATTTGGTGCTTTGGGAAGTGAAATGAAGGTTTGAGCTGGTTATGCTGGTGCAGATGGTTATAACCGCTCGACTTGAGGCATCCAGAGCAGTGCCATGGCGGGGGGAATAAGCAGACAAGCTTTGAATGCAGGGTCCCAGGTCCCCGAGACAAGATAGTGAAGATCCGAGCTCTCCCCAAAATACGTTCTTGCTGCCTGTAACGCCGTTGTGCATAATGTAAAAGACGGGGTCTTGTGCTCAATGGTTTTGAAAATCAGAGAGATCCCTCGCTGCTGTGGGAAGAGGATGGTCTAGAGGGTGCCGAGCTCTAAATCCTCGTGAGCCCAAGAGTGTCCTCCCTCCGGCTGCGTGCGCAGCGTCTGCGTGCTCGTGTGCGTCAGGTGAAGCTGCTGCTTTCCCTCGCCGGCCGCCCTGAGCAGGCGGCTTGGGCAGTAACCCTTGTTCTCACCTCTATTTCTGCACGCAGTCCTGCAATGTTTGCCTACGCATCACGCTGCTTTTCCAGCGTAAGTAACATGACCACAAAATCAACTGACTGGAACCGCAATTATATGCTAATTTAAGGTTTTCAACCATTAAATGCCTGTAGTATTTTTTCCTATTTTGATAGCTTTCTTTACAATGAGGGTAACTGTGTAAGCTGAGCTACGTTTAAGAGAAAAGAAGTCCCTTGAGTTAACGGTCTCTTTTTTTTTTCTGCCCCCTTCTTGGCTTCACCCTGCCGCCCCGGAGATGCAATCCTTCCCTAATACCTGCCAGAGTACCTCCTATTCAAATACATACTGTGAGTACGGTATGAGAAAACGATCCAGAACATAACCCTTCGGCTTTCTTCCCCACAGATCCCATGGCACACAACCCTCGCTGCGTCTCTCACGAATAGAAAGCGGGTCGGGTATTGCCGTCTGCCCTCTTTTGAATTGCATCAATTCTGATTATGAGCCAGAAAGAAGAAGAAATGGAGGACAACTCCCCGCCACTCTGTGTCACCTGCGGCCAAGCACATTTGCCGGAAGAAAACCACTTGTACAGCTACACCGAAGAAGTAGACGATGATCTGATATGCCACATTTGCCTGCAACCTTTGCTTCAGCCCTTAGACACGCTCTGTGGTCACACCTTCTGCACAGCCTGCCTTACGAACTTCCTCGTGGAAAAAGACTTCTGCCCCATGGACCGCAAGCTTGTGATTCTCCAGACGTGCAGGAAGTCCAGCATACTAGTGAATAACCTCCTGGACAAGCTAATGGTTAGCTGCCCTTTCACAGAACACTGCTCAGAGGTCGTGCAACGCGGTCACCTCGAACAGCATTTCCAAACCCAGTAAGTTGTTGTTGCTAGACCTTTTTTTCACTCTTTTTCTTAAGGGGAGGAAAAAGTTACCTTCAGTTAATGCTGATAAAATTAGACAATTAATGCAATGAAAGATTTATAGATTTCGGTCCCGATGAACGCCTACAGTATCATGAATTTAGAGATGAATTTAGCCCATTTATATGACGATATCTCACTCTTTTTTTAGAATCAAATGCATTCAAGGTACTTCATGCTATCGTTAGCAGTTCTGGGCAGATACCTTGCGGTTAGCTGCATAATGGAAGTGTATATTTAGTCATCCAAAGAGATCTGTGAGTTTTGGGAAGCTGGGCTACCATAAATATTTTAGTTGTACATTAAGGGTTTTATAATTGCCCTTTCTTCAATCCTTTTTTGCATCACAAATGACCTATATGAGAAGTAGAGCAGAAAATATTCCGGTTTGGTATTGGTCTTTGGAGCTGAGCGCTCCTTGCTTCCAGGTGAGCACTTACCCATGCGCTGCATCGAGGGGCTCCCAGAGCTCCAGCTTCTCCAACATGGTGTGGAAGATGTCCCCGGCTGGACTCCACCTCCAGGCTTACCTCTCCTGGTGGGCAGGACACCCTCTCTCCTGCCTCCAGGAGAGACCTCTCCAGGGAGCAGTTTGGTTCCTCTGCAAGGAGGAAACTGATGACCTGTTTTGCAGGGTGAAAGCACATGCTGCTGCTTTTGTCTTGCATCTTCTGTCTTTTGAAAGGAAAGCAGAAGAGTAAAGAGATACATTCAGGGCTGTGCTTTCTGCCAGCAGACAAATGCAGATTTGAGGAGGGGTCTGAGGAGGGTCTAAGAGGTGTCCTTTTTTTTGGCCTATATCATTTGTCCAGTGAAAAGACTTCCCCCCGTGGTTTCCAGGTGTGAGTTGTGCTCCTAGGTGCGGTGTGGAGGAAGCCCTGGGCAACCAGCGCAGGGCTCCAGACTGCAGCTGGGGACACATCCCTGCACAGACGTGGTAGTGCTGAGGGTCAGAGCATCTCTGGTGAGCCGGAGCACGGAGGTGTGTTCACATGGCTGCAGGCTGCTGGGTCTTGAAGGCAGTCACTGGAAACGGCTCTGCAGCCTGCCGTTCAAACACGTCCCCATTTGAACTGGAGACCTCATTTCCTGAAGCACCTGGATTCTCGTAATGAATTTATTCACGGAAGATATTCACTGAAGTTATGGTGGTTTAACCAACCAAAAGAAGTGACTCTCTTGCACTACTAAAGCTGAAAAAAAACCATTAACAAGTGGTTTCTTGATGCCTTGCAAAGGTCAAGAGCCCACTTTTCACATGCCAGAGGCTTGGTGTTTGTGGATTTGGGTATCCTTGGCCCCCCCAGCTCTGGACCCAGCTACCCCTGTTGAGGGTGCTGCTGTCTCATGGCCCAGTGGTGTAAGAGGCGGTGGCAGCACCCTCCAGCCCAGGCCAGCAGTGCTCTGCAAGGTTGGCTTTCTGATGCTAAGGGGAAAAATTAGGAAATTTACTTATAATTTTCTGCCTTTGGTCAGTACTTCTCTGGCAGACCTCAAATACAGATTTCAGTAGTCGCGCAGGTAAAGGGGCTGGCAGTCTGCTGTGAGCTGCTGTCACTGAGATTACGTTTCTCTATAGATTCCGACAACAAAGTTGTTGAAATAGTGCAAATACCCTTTTCTCTTTGCTATACATATAGCTTACTTTAATGTATTTTAGATCCTCCTCTTTGTCTTCTTTTTTTATTTTTAGATATAGAATCATAGAATTGTCTAAGTTGGAAGGGACCTTTAAGATCATTGAGTCCAACTGTCAATATAACACTGCCAAAAACATCACTAAATGACGTGGAGCTGTGGCCACAAAACTAGCAGGAGAAGAACTCCCACACAATAAATAAGCACATTGGATTTTTGGTTTTTTTACACTGAAGCCACGCAACTAGCACAACTCCTGATTCCTAGTGTTAACTCTCCTACATGGACATGTACAAGTCACTTCAGCATCTAGGTTTCTCATCTTGAGGCAGTAGCAAAGTTACCCTTCACATATATGCCTTGCATAATTGCAGTGTTTTAAACCATGATTTGGTCCTCCAAAAGCCTGGCAAGTTTTATTCCAGTGCTTGTTGATGAATGTGGCCTGGATTTTCCCCTTAGGATCTTCAAGATCCTCACTTGGCCTGAGCCCAACCAGGGGTAGGAGGAACTGGCCTTGTAACACTTTCCCACACCCTCTTGCTGTTCCTCCTCCACTGTGCCAGGCTCCCCCCACCAAGTCCCGGCTTCCCAAACCCAGGGAGAAGGAGGCTGGAGAGACAGAGCAGTGGTTTCCCATCCCATCAAACCCTAAAGGCCCTAAGGCAGTGCAGTACGAGGCAGTGCTACATAGGGTGGGTGGCTTCTCCTTTGCCACTCATGACATGGATTTTCCTTCCTTGGCATGGAGAGCTCTTACCTTAACCCCAAAGGGCAGATGTAGGGGAGTAGGAAATCACAGGGAACTTTTTCTGCTGGAAGTTTCCACTTTTGAGGGGTGGGAGAGCAGTGCCACTGACATTCCTAGCCGAGGGAAGAACTAGGAGAGAACTTTCGGAGTGATCCCCTAAAGGGGGACTTCTGCAACCTTGTGCATGCAGACACTGTGCAGTACCTGCATGTTTTTTTAGCGCGGCATTAATTTATTATCAACAAAGGTGTGCCTCTGCCTCATTTCATTCTTGGAAATGCAGAAACCTCCCTCGCCATCCCACCTCCAACTCATGGCAGGGCAGGAGAGGAGAAGGGCATTGTGCTCTTGAGGCACCGGCTCCAGCACGCCCAGGCGCAGAGGAGATCGAGCTGGTGCTGTTCTCTTTAACGCCGGTGAATCAAAAGAGGGGAGAGAAAGTGTGTGACTTTGCTAATAAAAAAAAAAAAAAATAATAATCATAAACAACCCGGTGCCTGCGGTGAGAACGGCTCAGAGCTCATCTGAAATCTCGGCTGAACGTGATCTGTGTTCTCAGTGAATAAATTAAAGTAGGCTCCGCTAGAGTCAGCGGGGCAGTCGGCAGTCCTCGCATTTCTTGCATGATTCCGGCTCAGACCAATCCTGGTTCTCAGAAAATGAAAGCTTGCCGTGATCAGAGACGAGGTCACTGATGGGACAAGGTGAGTTTACTGTGTTTTGTGCTTTGTAATTGATGAGGGGACTGTATTTTTTTTTTAAATGCTGGTTGCTACAGAGTAGTCCATTAAAAGCATCCCTATTTAAAATGTTTGGGTTTGCATCCTTCAAAAAAAAAAACCAAACAAAAACCAACCGAGAAGTGATATGTCCTTGGTTGATTACATGATTTATGTTTGCACAAAAACATCCAACTGGATTTGGGGAATTCAGACTGAGATGCAAACAGCCAGCAGTTGGCTGTGATCTTTTGCGGCATTTTACTTTAAAAAAAGGTGTGGTCTTCTGATATCGCCTGCTTCAAAACTCCACGGGGGGTATTTTTTTTCTCCCCACCCCCCCCCCGCCACCCCCTGCCTCTGTTGTCAGACAGCTACACCCTTCCGTGATGCAGTTTAGCTCGTAACCCATCTGCTTGTGGGCAGTGATGTAAACGTACCAGCTGCCTCTGAAGAACCACTCTGAATCCTGCAGGAGGCAGGTCTCTTCCCCGAGCATCGCTCTCCTCTGCAGCATAAGTCACTGTCTCGCCAACCACGCTGTGCTGTCCCTAAACCCTCACATCTACCCACCCGAGAGTCAGATCGAGTAATCCTCTTACAGGTCAATGATTTTTGCAGTGTAGCTCCGTTTAAGGGATTTAAGCTCCAGTCGTAATGTGCTACCATTGCGTTGAAATGGGAAGGCTCGCTTAGAAGGGGCTTGGCTGGCACAAAAGCTTCGCGTTGTGTGTCCCACCAGCACACAGAGACAGTTGGAAGGAGGAAACCTAGCAGCAGTGCCAGCCCTGCACTGGAAATGAAGGCTCTCCTGTTACTGGTCCTACCTTGGCTAAGTCCGGCAAACTACATAGACAATGTGGGCAACCTGCACTTCTTGTACTCCGAGCTGTGAGTACGCACGGTCGCGCCGGCGTCGTGCTCTCTGTCTGTCTGTCTCACCCGAGCGGCGGGGAAGGGGCTCGCCACGAGCCTTTCTGGGGGGGTGTCCGTCTGTCTGTCCGCCTGTGTGTCTGTGCGTGTGCGTACGTGCGGAGAAAATCCCTCAACGTCTTGCCAACAGCTTCAAACCGTGCTGCGAACTAGCTGCTTCCCATCCGGAGGGCTAATAATAGCAGTACGTCCCCATCGCTTTCTGCTCTGGAAGCAGCTGAGCCAAGCTGCCTTTTTCCTTATCAACTTGCTTTTCTGTGCCGATGTTCTCAGTGGTTGTTGGGTTTGGATTTTGGGGTGGTTTTTTTTTTTTTCCATTTCTGAATCCGTGTCTTGTCTTCACTTTCCATAAATAGCTTCGCAGGGGAGGTGGGCATAGAAGAGGGCATGAGGACAGACAACCCCGGTGGAGCGCGCTCTGTGTGTACATGCGTAACGTTCGGTGGGTAGAGCTGCATGCCTGTAGCAAAACGCTGAAGAAGCCTTTCACCAGAAATAATTCACTTGAGACAGGAAAGAAATTCCCCGTATTTCTGGTTTTGCCCGCAGCGGACTGTTATTTTTCTCGGTAACGCAAATTTAAATGTAGCAATCCATTCATATATCTTCACGTTTTAAAAAAACCAGCCCACCTCAAACAACCCCATAGCTGATCTTTCCAGCCCGTAAAAGAAATATTCTATGGTATCATCTGTAAATGATATTAGTTTAATGTGTGCTTCAATGTTATTGTGCTAGTTAATAGGGTTTTTATGACTAGAAATAGATATTTGTTCCAGTATGTTTTAATTAATGGTGTTTTGTTTGTATTTTAACAAATTGTAAACTCTTAAGATCTTCCTTGAGATAATGAATGAAATGGCTGATTCTGCTCCAAAATGAAAAATGACTATATTGTGCCTACAGTGGGAATGTTTTAGTAACAGTTGTGATTAGTACCAATGAGACTAATTTCCAAACGATTTTGTCTCTGCTGTCAGACAAAAATAGCAGCGTTTTGCAGAAACACAAAGTCCCCTTTTGAAATTCTTGTGTGATATGCATGGCGGCTATTAATAATTCAGCCACGCTGCATACAACAGCTCAGGATTTCTGTATGCCATAGGTGTTTTTAAACACTTAACAAATCTGGTGTTGAGGGTTGCAGCTATGCCCTCATTTTAATTTACTGGCATTTTTTTTAAGAATGTTAATTTAAAAAAAAACCAAACCAAACAACAACAACAACAAAAAAAACCAGTTAAACCAAGCAGGCCACAGGAGCAATCAAGCTCAAAACAGAGCAGATGAACACTTATAATGGAAACGATGGCATCTGGGACATCTAGTTTCCAGGAAAACAAACTGATGAGATTAATCAGAGCACAGGCGCAGACGCAGCCTGCTCGCTTTTCTTGGGGAATTCAGGTTCACTGATTCTCCCAGGGTAAAAGGCTGCGACGTACGGTAGCTGTTCGTCTCTTATTTATTTAGCCTTCTAACCCACAGAGAAGTTAGTCTTGCTGGGTGTCGGCAGTCACGCTTAATGGAGTGGGTGTGGGCTGGGGCTTGGACGTGCATCTTCGGTTGTCAGCAATGGGAGGTGCAGGTCCCCGTCCCCTGGATGCTACCTGGCGCCGGGAGCCGGTGCTCAGGACCTCCTGCACCTCTCCATCTCTGGCCGAGGCAGCGGGAAGCAGGATTTGCTGGGGCTGACATAATCCAAAAGGGCGCTGGGCAGTTTGAGCTCATTTCAGGAATTTCTCCTCCTCTTCCGTGTGTATTCGTTGCCCCTGGCTGCTGCTGGATGCTGCACAAGGCACTGACGTACTAGTCTGTGGGATGGATTCAAGGTCCTCTCTAATAGCAGCAGTCGAAAGAAAAAGAGAAATACTGCTTTCGGTCCTGTTTAGTCAGTTTTTACAAACGTTATGACCTACAGGTTGTTACTTAGGTTGCTCAGGCAGTTGCATGCAGGATGTTTTTCATGCAAAGTTCTGTGAGTGGGACAGCGTGGGCACCGGTGTCCAGGGCAGCCTGGCACCTGGGGGCACAGGTTTACTGCCCCAGCCCTTTTGTGCCCCAAAACCCCACGGAGGCAGCTTCATAAGTCCTTCCCCACAGGCAACTGAAAAGCCACTGCCATGTGCACCGTATCTGACAACTTGACACACGGCTCAAAACTAGACTGTAGTAGGTGGAAAACATATTTTTTTTTTCATTATCGCACTATCTTTGGTTGCTGGCCAGTACAAACACTGGCCTCGGTCAGGACTCATTATTTTGTTGGCTGGCAGCCACCAGAGATACCAGCCGAGGGGAAGGAGGGGGCCGGCAGGGCTGCAAGAGGCAAGGGAAGAGCTGGAGGACCATCGGGGATGTGGTTACCATCACTGGTGCCAGAACAAGAGAAAGAATACGAGCGCTGGGATTCGCACTGCCCTCCTCTTCATACAGCCCATCTCTTCCCTTCTACCCCATTTGAACAAAGGTTGGGTTATTTGTGTTGCATTGGAGGGATTTGCTTTAGTTCGAGGGTATTTTTTTTCGTAAGCATGGAATGAGCGGCTTGGGGAATAAGGATTACAGTATAGCCTAAAGCCCGTCTGGAGACGCAGGCTCTGGAATCCATCTAAGAAATAAAGAGGAGATTTTAAGAGAGTCGAAGAGGAGAAATGAAGTTGGGGAAAGGCTGTGTCAGACCTCTGCAGTTCAGCTGGGTGCCATGCGGGCAGGAGAGAGAGGTGTGTGGATGTGTCGTAGTGGCACTTGATGAGATAGATGTTGGGTGCTGCTGTTGTTATTTTTCTATTAGCAGTCTGATAATTACAGGTATTCTGAGCAATCAAATACATGTCTCCTGATGCTGTCACCTGCACTAAAACCACTTCCCTGGCCGTTGCCTGTTGTCCCTCCCTTGCCCTCAGCAAAGATCTCAGCACAGATGCTCTTCTTGTCCTTGCTCTTAGCCAAGTCGTGAAGAGTAGCCCGTGGTAAGCTGGGGTGATCCCTCCTGAGGGGGAGCCCACAGAAACACCTGGCAGATGGACAAGAGAGGTGAGGTGTCCCTCGAGGAACCTCTGGGAGGAGGTGGGAGGTAGCCACACTAGCCCAGTAGCTCTCAGCATCGTAAAGGTCTACATGGGTCTTAAGGAGACCCCAGCCTGGGATCCATGCCTTCTCCTTTATATCCTTGTAAAGCTGCTTTGATAGGCATCTGCTCTCTTTCTTTCTTATATAAAATATCTTCAGAAAGGAAATACTTGCCTAAGCATTCTTTTGAGTCAGGGTATGTTGTTGCCCCCGGTTAAAGATAAGGTGTGTGGATGGAGAGGTAGCCTGTGGCCACTGCAGGAGGCTCTTCTGGGGGTGAGGACCTGGTGGAACTGCTCACACCGAGGGATGCCAGCCTCCATCACTGTCCCTCTTGCTTCAAAGCAGGACCTGTACAGACGGATGTTTCTCAATAGAAGGATCTTCTGCACTTTGAGCTCAATGAGCCACTCAGAAATAAATTAATGAGGGGAAGGAGGCTGCAAGACGAGACAGTCCCTCTCACCTTGTCCCTCCAAGGACTTCAGTCACGTGGAAAGCATGGGGTGGTTTCCAACATAATCCCCCTTCGGCACGTGGCCGTGCTGACTGAGCGAGCGCCCGGGAGGATGCTGGGCATCGTGTGTGCTCAGCACTGGTCCAGCACTGGGGGGCCGGTGGCAGACGCGCTTGCCGGCGTTGCTTCACTCCAGGCATTAAACATCTCCTGGCCTTGGTCACTGCTGGTAGTCCACCAGCCAGATCCACCCCACTAATTTGAATGGAGCCTTTTTTAAAAAAAATCTGTTGTTTGTTAGAGTGAAATGCACAGCCTACTCCTGCATGCAAAAAATTGCTTCTTTTTTTTCTTAACCCTCTTGGGTTTTACATGAAGTGGTCAAAGAGATCTCACCAAATTAACTGGATCAAGTTTCCCCATATAACTTTTATACGATAACTACTCTCTTAAATTTCAAAACAACACTTTGGGCTGGAATAGCCAGTAAAATTTAGCTTCTCGGTTCATTCAATTTAAAAAGAGGAGACACAAGCCCCAGCTGTCTTCTAGTGTCCTTGGGCACGTATTTTTGACAGTGAGAACAATTTAGTTCAAGCTATTAGGTGCACCCTTCCGGCCCCCTTCCAGCACTGAGCTTAACAGTGCAGCCAACTTCTTTAATTTCTATCCAACTCAGTGGGGAAACTTGTGTCTGGCTTCAAGTCTGTCCTTGTGAAATCAGCTGCACGGAGGCTGGGGAGAGCAGGGCATGCATTATTCATGACAAAATTGATAAGCCTGGAGCACCTTTTGGGCTCGTGTGTTAGTCCACTGCAAAAGCCACGTGTTGGCCTCCTTACTCCATGCAAAATTGTGCATATGGAAATCTGTGTCAGAGTTAAGCTGTGAAGTTAATTAAAGCTGAAAGTGTTGGAAAGCAAGGCTTGAATGGAAAGATTCTTGAATGAAAATATAAAGGAAATGTTTAGAATATCTGCATTAAATATTCAGGACAAGGCACGCTCAGATAAAATGTGAAGGGTCCTTTCTGGCGTACTAGAATTGGATGTCTCTCAGGGAAAGCAGAACTGAGGTGAATTAAAGCAGAAAGGCACGGGTGCATCAAGGGCTGACCATTAGCTTCACCCCTATGCTGCAGCCTCACAAAGGGGCCGGGGTGGAAACATGGCCGACTTTGACGTCTTGCGTGGAAGCAAGAACTACAGTCTTCTCAGTTCTTGACTCTTCCTGTCCCCGGTATCCTCGTTGGGAAAGCTTCTGCTCTGGATATTATCTTATATTGAGTCTGAGCAGGTACCGTGGTGCAGGGGAGCAGTAGGCATCGAGCACTCTCAGGCTCCCTTTGTTTCTCCCCAAGCTCTCTGCAAAGGCAGCAGATCCTCCAAGGAACTGGTTTTCCTTCAGACTTCTGCGATCTCTCCCAAAGTCTCCAGCAACAGCTAGTGTCACTTCCCCAGCCTGTCCCCTCACTGCCCCATGTCCAACACCGGTCCGCCATCCCTCTTGCTTGCTCTTCCACTCCAGCCCTCTGCTTCACACCTCTTCTGGTCCTTAATTTTGTTTATTGCCCTCTTCTCTCATGCCTTGACCCTGCCTCTGTCCTTCTTCTCCCTTTGTATTTCCAGCCTTTAGAATTGCATAGTAAATCTGGAAATTTTATTATGAAATATGGCCTGAAAGCCTCCTGGCAGAAGCCCACGTAGGTGATCTACAAATAAACTGTACTACACTAAAAAGTACAGGAGGAGTTGTAGTCTAAACTCATGGTGTTGAGGTGCCCAAAGTGAATTTTCTAAGTACATTAGGTGTTGTATTCAGGAGTGTTTGGTACGGACTAAGCTACTAAGCTGCTAGCGCAGGAGGTGCAGCAGAAAGTAATCATTTCTATTGATCATGACTGGTTTGGGTCTGGTCACTCTTTGACCAAGGGCTAATTGCACTCTGCCAAATATGCAGTGTTTTCCCCTTGTCACGGGGGTCTCGGTCTCTCCCCGACCTTCTGCCACCCTCTCCCAGAGACGGTACCTTTCGCCATCTGCACCTCCCGCCTGGTTCCACATCCCAGGTTGGAGAGCGATGCATTTTCGTAGCATGAGTAAGTGTTACGGGTTACCAGCTTTTTCCCCAGCTCTGTGATTTTAGGTGCAGAAATAAATTTGTCTGGGACAGCTCCAGAAACCAAAAACCCTTTGAGAGCTTTAAGAATTTGTTGATTCTGCCTGGGAATTTTGTGTGCAATGAAAGTTGGCATTTCAGTTATACTTTGAGAAAGATCCATGCGCGAAACTCGCCTTTACTCCGTTCACAGCTACCTACACACAGCTGAGATCAGAATTAGACCTTGTACTCTGCTGGAATGTTTTCTCATGGCTGGAGCCTTCTCACACCTTTGGAAAAGGCTGACGTTGGCCAGCGTCGATCTCAACAAATACGTTTTGTTGCCAAAAGTAAAACCTGAGCCAGCCAAAAAAAAGTGAAACCCTGCCAAGCTGTAAAGGCAATGTAACAATTACGGTTGGCAGAAAGGTTTCTTTTCATGAATGAGTTATGTCTCAGTTATGTCTGATTTTTGCGTAGGCTGCTCAAAAGAAGAGCGCTTACACGTCTTGCCCGTGTAACGGGAGCACGGAGGGGGCAAACCTTGTCCCGCTCGGGGGCTGCTTCACAACAGGCCATCTGCTTTGGGATGGGGACCAGAGGGCAAAGCACCGGGGGGGCTGGCGGGGTAGGAGGGAGGAGTGAGGTGATGGGAGCTGCAGGAGGTCGGTGGTTACTCAAAAGCAACATACTCTCATTTCTCGGCTGACATTAAGCCACACAGGCCGTATGCTACAAGTTTGGCCGACCTCCGCATCTCTCTGACAATTAACCTAGTTTAGCACTGGCACTGGCAGCATGACAAGGATATTTTTCCTTGAGCTATTTCCCTGACAAATCTGGCAGAACTGGGCTGTCCTGCAACGTGAGGATAAACGCTGCTCTTGCAGAGCTCTTATGCCTGTCATAGCTTAAAATCCTGCTCTGAATCCTGGTTCTGAGACCAGCTGCAACCCAGCTCGTGTCACTGTAGGGGAGCAAACTAGTAGGTCTGAGGGTTGTCTTGGGTTTTTGACCTTTTGGGGGAATCTGCCTTCAAGGTCCCTGGACCACGGAGCAGCCAGCGCCGTTTCGTGACCTTCTCCATGAGAAGAGCGATCGTTAAGGAACTAGGAGTGATTTTCCACATCTTGGCATGTGTCTGTGTGTCCAAACTGTCTCCCCCCGAGCCATGTAGTGACCAGGCGCACATGGATGCCAACAGCCCAGGTTTCGTAGTAACACGATTGGCAATGTTAGTCCAATGATAGTCCAAACCAATAGCAGAGACTGCGTGACAGCAAAGATGGGGCTGCTTGGGGCTTCCTATTTCAAAAGGAGGGTCCAGGCTGGTACCTTGAACTAGTATCTCAGTGGAGGGATCTGTTTGTCCATGACATGTCACATGTCATGACTACAAGCCCACTGCCACCGAAGGATTCCTGGCTTGGAGCTGAGCTCTATTTTGGCGTTAAGAATGTGAACTTTTTTTTAAACACCTTAGAAAGCTGAATTCACCCCTAGGCCTCAGCAAAGTTGCAGCTGGTGAAGACTGAATTTGCCCAGTGAATCCTTGGGCTCTCTCTAGAACATGCTTTATTCATTCATATAATTTATTAATTGACAACAGATTCTGAATATAAATTGAAGCAGATTCAGGAGCAACCTAATGAAATGACTGGAGATTGCAACAGATGCCGTACAACTTTTACACAAAAATATGAACCGTGAAGTGTCCGTAACTTCTACATATTGTACAATATGAATGGATTCCTTCCCTATATGAAGGAAAAGAAGCTGTCTGTAACAGTGGGCTGGTCAAGCCGTATTTCTATGAAGTTTTTTTCTTCTTTCTGTTGAGTTTCTGTTGGCAGCACCATCAAACTTTATTGATAAAGTCTTGTTCTTCTCAGCAGTGCAGGCAGACAATCAGATTTACAGCAATCACACATAGCCTTGACTGTGTCTGCTCTGGTATTCATTCTCTCCTCTTTTTATCAAGACACTGAGCTGAGCATAATGGATACCTGGGTGAGAAGGAAATAATCACCATTGACTCCTCTGTCTTTGTGGAGTTGTCTTGCTCCATGGACAATGTTGTGACACATGGCATGAAGTCACATTAAGACGAGATATTTGCAGTCGCGAGTCATTTTTTATTTGCTCTTCTAATAACTCACTGCATATTATTTACCTAAATAATGTAAAATAAATGAATAAAATGTCTTTAACGGTATAAATTTCAGCTACAAAATCTGATCATCAGTGTATTACTTTGGGATTTATTTTTCCCTCCTTGACTCTCTTAAAATTGCATTGGCAGGAAGCAAGTGTTTTAGGTCAGCAAGTCATTTCATGTGCACTTATTGGGAAGCTTACACCTTTATGTTATGCATTGCAGGCCCGTCGTTCACTAGACAGTGTTTAATATATTCTTAATGTAGAATTTCAATAATTTAGTAACCTCTTAAATAGAGGACGAGGGGAATCTGACATGCTCTGAGGATTGTATTTTCCTCTCTCCTCTGCAGAACTTAGTGAACTGATAAGATTAGTGGACTCATAGCCTCATTATGTTTCGTGTTTTATTAAGAACAGACAGTAATATTTTTGAAAGCACAATTCAGGTATTTTCTTTTCTCCTCCCATATGTGATAAGCATTACTGCTATATGTTATTTTTAACATTCAGTTAGCACTGGTGATGTCCCACTGTTTTTAACCTTCCTTCCCATGTAAAATGAGTAGTGGAATGGTTTCATAGGAGCATCTGCGGAGCCCCCTCTACTTGTGGATTTTATAACTCAACAGTATGAAAGGCCAGAAAACATCCCATGTGGAGCAGGCTTTTATGGAGAGGAGATGGGCATGATTAACCAAATCTGTCCTGTGATCCACAGGAGACCACTGGAAGCAGAGAGTATGCTGTGCTGCTGCTACTATATGAGGATGTGGAGGTTGATATGGATGAGCAGGGCTGTTTTGCTTGATATGTATGAGCATCTCCTGCCAAGAGGCTAAATTACAGTCAGAAATAAGCGTTCTATATGAAGAGCACATGTTGCGACACAGACCTTCGCCAAACAGGTTTTGCAGTGGGAGCGGGAATCCCAGGAGGTGGTTGTAACTTGCCCTTGTCAGCTCCCGAAGGAGCCTCACCACTGGTTCCGGTTTAAACATTTGGCACGTCTCTCCTTCGAGCATTGCTACCTGGTTTGTAATTACAGCAGTAAGATGGCACTGATGGAGAAAGGAAGAACACAATTCTTTCCCTGTGTGTATGTGCTGGTATTTCTTTTTCGCTGTTGTGTCTTCAGTCTGGAAAAAAGACGGCTGAGGGGGGACCTCATCAACACTTATAAATACTTAAAGGGTGGGTGTCAGGAGGATGGGGCCAGGCTCTTTTCAGTGGTGCCCGGGGACAGGACAAGAGGTAACAGGCACAAACTTGAGCATAGGAAGTTCCACCTAAACATGAGGAGGAACTTCTTTCCTGTGAGGGTGTCAGAGCCCTGGCACAGGCTGCCCAGAGAGGTGGTGGAGTCTCCGTCTCTGGAGACATTCCAAACCCGCCTGGATGCGTTCCTGTGCAACCTGCTCTGGGTGACCCTGCTCTGGCAGGGGGTTGGACTAGATGATCTCCAGAGGTCCCTTCCAACCCTAAGGTTCTGTGATTCTATGATTCTATACAGTTGTCATTGGGATCTGTTGTAGGCATGAGCATAGTTGAAAGTGCCAGTTGCTGCTACTTTGCCCCAACCCAGATGAAATATTCATGCCACTAATATTAGTAAGTCAGTCTAGAAATGCGGAGAAGATCCTGCCGTGGGTGCCCAGTGGTGGCTACCGCACTCCACACCATCCTCATGTCCCCCCTGCTGCCACCTGGGCCCTGGCATAGGACTGGCAGAGTCCTGTGCATCCTTCACAGCCCCTGGTGCTGGGAACGCGCTGTGCTCTCCACATCTGCTTTCCCCCTGCTCTGTGCTGTCATGGGCCAAGGTATGGCCATACAAATGTACTTTCACTACTGCTGTGTCGGTACATTTTCTCAATGCCCATTTTTAAATTGCATTTAGATTTTGCATATCTTGATGATTGAATGTGCGTCGTTTCTCACAAACATGCTGCTTCCAGTTTCTTCCCTCAGAGGAGATTAAATTCCAGTACATTCTTGTTCTGTCCTTCCAAGGCATGAGTGTAATGAGGTTGGACATTAATGGTTGCTGCATTTCACTTTTTTTCTGCTCTTTCCCCAGTGGTCTAAGCATCTGTAGGTTTGAAGGCACTTACAGTTACGGTCTTTGAGTTCAAAATAAATCAGAGGAGAATAGACCAAAACAGGACAGAGCATTTAATAAGATACATAGTCTACGTATAAACTTGCACTGAATATGTTGAGCTGACAAAGCAAATAAATGCAAAGTCCCACAAATTTGCCTTTTTTGTAGTCTAGGCTTGAATAATAGTAACATGACCCAAGTGAGCAAAAGAAATTGATAAAGGGAGGCCAAGACCAAGTAACCCTCTTCTAGAGCTGATGAACTGTGATCCATACCAGATATCTCCAAAACACTTTTGCTCCTCTTCCACCTACCTCACAACACAATCTGTCTTCCTTTTTCCTTCCCTTCCCTTCTCTTCCCTTCTTCTTCAGCAGATGCTTTAAGTCCCTCGTATTTTTGCTATCTCAGTATTGCAGAGAGGTTAACAGTCTCTATCTCAGAGAGAAAATGCATTTCACAGATTTGTGATAGCCTCCTTGCTTTTTTGTTAAGGCCTGCTAATTGTTGTTCGGATCTTCCTGTGCTTCGCGTCTCCTCTGTTTTTCAAATCCCCAGCAAATAGAGGTTGACAACCAACGCAAGAAACTACGATAGTGATTTTGTGCCCTGTGGTGCTTTACAACACCAAGAGAACTCACAGCTGACAGCATGAAGGTTTTTTGTCTGTGATGAGAGCGCTTGATTTGTTTGTGTGTTGGGTAAAAATAACAGTTTGCTCTTAAATAGTTGCTTATCTTTTTTGTGATGTTACATAAACTCTCTTGACGCTACCTGCCAAGTGTGAATTGGCTGCTTCTGCCCTATATATGTTTTGAGAGAAGACGTGGGTTTAAAGCTCTTTAAATAGGAATCTTTCTGTTGGTTCCCTTGACACGGCTTGTAATGCTCATTCACTCTCTGTCATCACCAGTGCCAGACTCTGTTTTGGTTTCTTTAGCCATTTTCCACCTGGCTGCTCCTGGCTACCCTAAATCTTTGTCTTTCCCTTGCTTCCTTTCAATTCCTGTTTTCTTTACACCTCTGCTCTTGCCTCTCCCACATGTCTGCCCCACTCGGTACAGCAGTACCAAGGCATCAAGTTTATTAGGGAAGCGTGGCCTTGAACACCGCACGGCAAGACGGCGGCATGACGGCAGCATGTTTCTTCTGTCTGGTGAAGGAGATTTGAACTGGTTTAAAAATATAGGGCACTCTTGGTCACAGACTCCATTGTAACCACCGTAGTAAAGGCACAGACTCAAGATCAAATAAGGTCAGAGTAGGCTGGTCCTGGATTTAACTGTGGCAGGTGAATGGAGATCACCAGTCCATAATTTCAAAGTCAGTTGAAGCTGGTAAGTTCAATCAGCCCATGGAGAGACACTTCTGCTGGGGCTGTACAAGCCCTGCCCTCCTTGTTGTAGTGATGGTGAGACCCTGTCTGCTCCCTTCCCTTGTCTCCAAGCACCTGAATGGCCTGTGAAATAGTGAAATAATCATAGAACCATAGAATCGCCTAGGTTGGGAGGGACCTTTCAGATCATCGAGTCCAACCATCAACCTAACTCTGACAAAAACCATCACTAAACCTTATCTCTAAGCACTGTCTATATCTGTCTTTTAAATACCTGCAGGGAAGGTGCCTCAACCACTTCCCTGGGCAGCCTGTTCCAATGCTTAATAACCCTTTCAGTGTAGAAATTTTTCCTAATATCCAATCTAAACCTCCTCTGGCGCAACTTGAGGCCATTTCCTCTTGTCCTATCGCCTGTTACTTGGGAGAAGAGACCTACACCCACCTGGCTACAGCCTGGCTACAGCCTTTCACCGAAATAGTCTGTGAAAGGGCTATTCCCTGGAGGGTCTTATCTTGTTCAAGTAGAGTAAGGAGGAAAGGGAAAGAGAGAAACTGGCTGACTTGGTCTGTTAAGGACCCTTGTGGTTAACTCCAACTGTGCTGAGCACGCCAAGCCGTGTGTTTCCATCGCCTCGCACTACTGCAGCACTACAAAACTCTGAGCTGGTAGTGCTTCTTATTTTAAATTTATGGATTTATGTATGAGTAGATTGTGAAGTTAAGCTGCAGAGCTTAACTTCAGCAAAACATGTGTAGTTGAAGGCTAAAAACAAAGAAAGCTTTATGGATTGACCGGGTTTGGTGAGACTCTCTTTATATTAACTTCATTTCAGCAGTCTTGGTGAACTCTAAACATTTATCTGTTAGACTAAACATAGGTTAAGCCAGGCTGTGAAATACCTCAGTTGTAGAACTGACATCTAATCAGAGTTTTATCAACTGATCCTCTCCCTAGTTAAATTACCACCTGGACTGAAATCCTTAGAAAAGTCGCAAACTGTCCTACAAAACACACTACAAACAGTGAAAATAAAATAAGCCAAGAAAATAGGGGGGGTCGTAAGTTCTCCCCTATATCATTCAATTCCTCTTACCTAGTTGATTTGTTTGATTCAAAGGTCTCATCTCTAGTTGTTATTCTGTCTCCTGTTCCTGTACTCAGACAGAGGAAGCTATGGAAGATGGAAGAAGTAATGAAAAGAGTAATATCAATGTGCTAGACTTTTTCCTCACTTAGATTAGTTCTCTACAGATATTATTCCATTGACTTCAGCAAATTACTGTCTTGAATTTGGGCAAACTTCTATTTTTTACACCTATATAGCAGAGAAATGGAATAGGAGAGATCCAAAAATCTATTTGGGGGAAAGGAGTATCTAACCACACTGGTTCACACCATGTGGTTTTTAGCAGAAACAGCAATTCTAAAAAACAGAACATCCCTTGAGGGCATGTGGGTGAATGAGTTGAAACAATACAAATAAAATGTCATGGACTCCAGCCCCTGCAATCTCTGTGACAACTTCCCCCTCCATCCAAAAAAACCACACCCCTGTGTGGGAGCCTTGTAAAACCTCAGACTCCACTTCTCCTGTCCCTTGTGACGGTGGTAGCTGCATGACAACAGATCTTACAAAATTGTGACTTTTCTCCTGTTTTGTTGTTTGGTTTTTTTTCTTGAAATTTATCTCCCTGGATTGTCAGACACAGACTCCATGACTTTAACACTCACCAGAAAGTCCCTCTGAAGCAGGGTGCTTTCGGGAGAGTAGCAGAACTGGTGATAAAACTGCGAGCCATCGCTGAATGGTCAGATCTGCAGCTAAAGGGAAGGGTGCAGAAAGGTCCCTCTTTGTCTCCAGTGTTGAAGCTAGTCCTTGTAAGGGTCATCCACATCACCACAGAAGGCTTCAAGGGGCTTAGGGGTGAACGGACTTGCTGTCTGTCGTATAAGCTACTGAAGAAGCTGAACGGTGTAGCTTTAGTCTGGGGACAAATCCTGGTCCCCTCTCACCACACCTCTGGCTGACCACAGTGATGGTGATGAAGTAAAATCATTTTGATGTCTCCATTTCACCTCAGTGTCCCAGACATGAGGAAGTGGAGGGTTCAGGTTTGGTTTTTTTCTGTTGGCTTCACGGAAATTCAGGGCTTATGGTTTTGGGTCTTCTTCATTCAAAAAGCTTCTATGCGATTTTTTCCCCATCTCCTGGCAGTGCTCTAGAGTGGGATAGGCCTGGCACCGTATGACACTCCTCCCTCCCTCCCTCTGTCCCCATCGTCCCACGTGGGGAGGCCCTGGGGACCAAGGAGGATGGGAGGCAGCCCATGTCCATCTGAGAGATACTCTGGTTTGCTGTGTGGACATACATAGGCAGGATTTCGAAATGACCTTGAGATCATGTTTTGCCTCCAAAGGTGCGTGACTTCCTGCAGAGGGACAGTGTTTCACTGTTTTCTGTGGGTACTGATGGGACAAATGGTCCTGCACGGACCTTCCCCGTGGAGCCCTGCTGACTTTCCCTGGATGTGGCCGTGACCAGGCAGGAGAGGGCTGATCCAGGGCTATCTCAGCTGCAGCATCCGTGCTGAGACACGCCTGTGCTCTCCTTTGTCAGAGAGAAACAGGGAAACTGGATCCTAAGTGATTTTATAATTTACATGTCTGTTTTTCGAGAGGTGTGTGCTCTTTGTAAAATTAGTCAGACTTGGTCTTCCTGAGCAATGTTTTCGAGATAAGATTATGACTGTGTGAAGCATTATTCTAGAATCACCTATTGTGCCGTTTGCTGAGGACAACTCCCTCGGCACTTCTTTTTTTCCCCCTCTCTGACATTTCCAAAAAGAACAGCTGTGCTGCCTGTGGTCCCCTGTGCCAGGGAGGCAGTTGCTGATGTTATCCTCCCCTCCCTTCTGACTGCTCTGCGAAGACTGCTTCTTCCAGGTCTTCTGAAACAGTCACATTGCAGAGAAATGATCCTCGCCCTTGCAAGCCAATGGTGAGCTCCCAGGTCCAGGGTAGAGCACAGAAATTCGGGTGATCCATGAAGCTGCATCTTTAGCAGCACTTACTTGGATGCTGCACCAGAGCTCTCTTTCAAGTCCTGACATCTTTTGTGCTTTTAGAAGGCAGATAGATGTCTGTTATTTTCATTCCCCTCTCTCCTTTTTGCTAGAGATGCTGAGGTATCTGGCGGGGAATAAAAATGCCGTTCCTACAGTTAGGGCTCTGTGGGACTGCTTTTATCCTTATTGCTTTTTGTGCTATGGTAGTTTAAGGAACCCACAAATGAGCCAAATCTGCGTTGTGGGAGACACTGAACGAAAACATAGTAAGCCCGAAGGACTTTTTATTACACATGAAATAAAGCGAACCTGTAACTTGTTTTCAAGATGTTGGCATGTTAAGGGTTAGACCCTCGCTCTCACAGAGCTCGAACTACGGCACAATATCGCCCCTTAATTGATCCTGAACCACTGCTAGACGCGGCTGATCAAACGAATCACCGACTACAGAGTCAGGTCCTTTTATAAAGGTTGCTGTCAGGAAAGTCTGCCTACTGAATTGGGAGAGCTTTTTTTTACCCCTAAAGTTTTATTAGGGCAACAGTGTTAAAAAGATACTTTTAACACGTTAATTAACAGAAAACAAGTTATCAAAGGAAAGAAAAAAATCATCTATTTTTCCACCAGTAGCAGAAGGATCTCTTGATTCACTTCTGTCTGTTATTTATGTCCATTGGCATGAAAGTCGGTGCTCTGTTATGCCTCCTCCTTTGTGGGCTAAAGGAACGGGCATGTACCTTTGTAGACTTAAAAACAAGCTGTAATTTTACTGATACCTTGATTATACATGGCCGCTATCTAGTGTGAAGAAAAGATCTTGGGATGCAGAGCCTGGAGTTATAGAGCGCAATGGCATTGGGAAACCAGCACCTAAAACTGGCACCGAGAGCTCTCAGTTTCTTTTTGGTGCCCAGAAGAAAGCGCAGGGAAGAAAGGGCAGAAATTATCCCAAAAAGATGGTGTGAGCACACAGGGAAGTTAATCCTTTAAAAAGACGGATGTGATGTGACAATACTTTTCTTACTCTGGGGTAGCTTCTCTGGTGAATGGTCTTACTCTGGAAGGGATGTCTCCAGGGAAGCTATCCTCGAATGTGTGTTTCTACACATGTAATATACATAATGTGGCTAAGATATCATTCCACAATCACTGCGGTAATCATGTACTTCCCTGTTGCAGACAATCCCTTAGGCATCAACCCCATCTCTGGAGGCTGATGTGGTTAGCCTTTGCAGAACACTTTGTGCTCAATTTTGGATGATGTCCTTAATGCCAGTGTCTGAGTACCCAGTAAACCCTCCTACGTGATGCTGTAGCATCTTCAATTAGCTTTTAAAGAAATAAGGAAATAATTTGCCGCGAGGCTGTTCTGTTTACAGTCACTAAATTGTTAGGTATTTCTTTCCCTTTCTTCCTCCTCCTCCTTTTCCCTCTGTGCTGCACCCGTAGGAACACCCGGTTCTGAGCTGTCTTGTTTCAGGGGCAGTTAAAAAATTTCCTTGGAAGGTACAACCAGCTGAAGATTGGTAAACCACCAACCACTGGTCCAAGGCATTGCAAAAAATACGAAAACAGAGACCTATATCTCAATTGCTAATGTAAATATTTAAATGCACTACCAGTTTTGTTTAGTCTGTCTACTCAGCTTTTTTTTTTATCCTCAATGTCCATGTCAAGCTGGGGCGGATATTTTGGAACCAGAGAAAATTTTCTCATTGTAGCTGTAAGGTTATTCTGTGTTATAAAGCTGGTCAGTTTGGCTCGATGATCCCTCTGCATTGACAGGCTGTTGCGGTAATATTTACACGGAGCAAGCAGGATTTGGTTTATGTCGGTCTGAATCCGGCCTGCCAACACCTCCAATGCCCCCAGCATGCTGCTGCCCACTGGACACTGGTCTAGATGTCCAGCTGGAGATCCTGCCTGTTGGTGATGGCTTGGGTCACCTTGAGTCATGACGTGGGTAGTGCCTTTGCTGTGAAAATTAGCAAGTGATGAGGCATGGCGTGAGCACACTGCTAGAGGTTAGATTGCCAGCTCCCTTCTGAAGGACCAGGGCCACCTCCGTTTGAAGAAGGCAGATGTAATTATCCCCTTTTCAGAGCCGATAATGAACTGACATTATTTCCTATGCCACCTTGGTTTTCCTTCAGGGGGGCCCATCATCACTGCTAAAGAGACCCAAGTCTACTTAAATTGTGACTTAACAAAATCGCGGCTTGGGCTGGAACAGCCTCGGGCGCAGAGACCGGCTGAGTCACCCAGATGCCACAACCTGTCACAGCGAATTCGCGGTTTGGATTCATTTCAAGGCAGCCTCTCGCACAGCGGCCCCGACCCATTTTTGTGGAAGCAGCAAGGTCAAGCAGGATGTGCCCTCTGCTAGGACAGCAGGGGAAAGGCCACCGTCTTGGGTGACCCAGGGGAATATAATTGCAGCTCATGCTCAAGTTTCTGTTCTCCAAACCTGCTGCCCAGGTTTGCCCACGGTGTTCTAGGTGCCCAGATGCATGCATGATGTTTATATTTTAATTTCAAAAGCAAAAGTTGTCATTAGAGCTTGAATATTGGAATTCCCAAGGCTACAGTGACGTAAAAGGGAAATGAAAGAGTGGCTTCCTAAAGAACATTTTGGGATTTTTTTCTATTTCCTGTATTTTAGTAGGATGAGTACATAAGTTAATGTGTTTTGTAACAGGACAGTATGAGGTGACTGTCTTTTACCCTGAATGGGTTTTTAATAAATTTAATAATTAAAGAAAAAACATAGTAAAAACATTTTTTCTTATTTATAGTATGCAAAAATAACATGAAATCTGAGAGCGGAGTGACTGAGAAAGCCTAAATAAACCCATAGCATCTGCAAACTAAAGAATATGAAAAAGCAGCAGCCTGAGCAACTTGGGCTTAAAGTAAGATACGGTGCAAAAGTTGTTTTCTCCTTTTCCTACTTTTTTACAGTGAGAACAGTCATTCACTGGCACAAGCTCCCCAGGGATATGGTAGAGTACCCACCACTTAAGGTTTTCAAGATGGGATTGGAGAGGGTGCTAGGTAATCTCATCTAGGTTTCCTTTCCGTGAAAGGTTGGACCACGTGGTCTTTCAGGGTGTCTTCCAACCTAGGCTTTTCTGTGATTCTATGACGCTTGCCTTTGTCAGGGAAATCCATTTTGTGTTGTTGGTAATACAGTACCTGTTTCTGAAGGCATCTTTTGTAATGAACGGGTTTCAGGGTCGGATTCCTGCTTCCACCCTAGTTTACGTATTTTATCCCTTGATTCCTCTGTTATAACCTGGTGGTCTAAGACAACAACACACAATTTTACGGAGAGGTTCTCAACCTGAAGTCTCTAAGGTCACTTCTTCAGCTACAGGCTGAAGAAGGGTTTGTGTACCTGGATGGTATTGACAGGTTTTCCCCAAGATACTGGCTGGACTATTAGAGGACAGTGCCTTTTCTTAAGAACCTCTCCCAACTTCAACCGAAAAGCCACAGCAGCTTTTGAAGCAGGATTCAGATTCTCCCTCCCCAGGTGCCAGTTTTTCCTTTGGCGATAGCACTGGGCTCCCTCCTGTTTAATCCGCCCCTCTGAATGAGCTTCAGCAGGAGGAGCAGAGGTCAGCCTTACCCCAACCCAACCCGAGCTTTAGTGGTAGGAGCACTCCCGAAAACCGAGGTGTGAGGGTGGGAGCTCCGCCAGGCTCCTTTGCCAAGCGAGAGCTGACAGTGGTCCAGGTACAACAGGAGGGAAACCGCACTGCTGGGTTTTTGGATGTTTTCCGTGATACTGAGCGCAGCACCGCCTATAGGTAGCTGTGTGGGGAGAAGGGTGAGTGGACTGGGCCTTTTTCAGATTTGGGTAAAGGAATTCAGGTTAAAAGTATTTCCGATAGTTCTGTTAAAAAATAGCGATTCAAAAAAAAAAGTGGTTTTCACAATTTTTAGAGCATAAGTGAGCATTTCCTACGATGTGAGCTTTCAGAGGACAGTAAACAACATTCCAGCCGTACTTGTGCTGTGGCTGGATATGGACTTTCTGGAGCCTTTAAATGCTTTTACAGTGTGTGTTTATTTTAATGGGAGAGTGAAATATCTCACTGAAACATCTCATATTCAACTGTGTGGAACCCATAAAACCGCAAGCAGTGAAGATTTTTGCATGCCCAATGGGTTTGGGGAGTTTTGTTCCGAAAACTGGCTTGTAATGTCCCTCTGATCCATCCTCTTCCAGCCATATGTGCAAAGGAGAAGACTGCAGAGCCAGGAGGAGGAGAAGCCAGAATGGTGTTTCTCTAGCAAAAGCTATGCTATCTTCACAAAAAACTAGTGTAATGAGATATTTAATCAATAGTGTGACTTATGCACTTCTTATGCCAGTGTCAATACTCATTTAGGCTGAAATCCTGGAAGCTGAACCAGAAAATGTTGTACTCTTCCTCCGCCACCCCTACAAGGAGCCCGTGTTGTTTTAGGGTTTTAAGACACAGCGATTTATGAGTCACATGCAGTTCACTTCCCATAGAACTGATTCAGGGTCCTCGTTGAATATCAGACATTGGATTTACTAAGACAGGAGAACTGCTTTTTAAAATGGGAAACATTTGTGACACCTTAAGATGCTGCTTAGTCATGGTAGCAGAGGTGATTGCTCAACACTCGGATGGGCATCTGACTGGGATTTCTGTGGTTTTTTGACTTCTGAGAAGGTGTGTTGAGACCTTCTTCTTCTGACCTTCCCCATGAGGAAGCCAGTGTGCGTGTTCAGAGCTTGACGTGTACCGAGATGTGTTAGTGACGTAATTCAGATACCATGCTGACCTAAAAGGGATCTTATGTGACTTTTGGGTCACTGAGGTCAGAGGCAGGTGCCACCAGAGCTGAGAGCTGTGGGTGGCTGTCCATAGCATGTTCTGGCAATAAGAGACAGCATTCGTTATTTACTGCCTGCAGCCCCATTGTTTCCTGTAATTTCAAATTCCAGCCGAGAACATATTAGTAAACCCGAGCCTTGCGCTGAAAACATCTTGAAATTCAACACAGTGCTCCCTTTTTATTATTTTACATCTAGAGGCTTGTGTGCGTGTGTCACTGCTTTGTGCCAACAGAAGCCTCAAACCTAATCTCAGTAATGCCGGCTGGTTGAGTCTGTGACTTAGCAGTTGTTGTAATTAGTTTTATTTTAAAAAGAAATGTGTGCTAAGTATGTGTAAATACGGAGTTTCTGTCTGGCAGGCTTTTCCCTCTGTAGCTGCAAGAATCGGGTTATGCTGATACTGTCACTCTTGTTAAAACGCCAAAACCCCTTGTCCCATTGCAAGCATATTTTGCTCACTGCATCACAAAGTTTTTATAGCATAGGTGGGGATAGTAGGAGGGGAAGACAACGCTGAGGTACTAAGTTCCAGGAGACTAGTTATACCTGCTGAATATAATCCGGTGATCAAAACCCTAAAGAATAAACGTGAAAAACACATGAATCAACAGATTGAATGCTTATTCTTAACACTAATTATATGTGCATCCACATAATTTGAAAAATGCGGTGTATTGGGTTATGCGGTGTTATGATGTATAGCATTGCAGTACCTTAAGAATTTCTTTGCCCTTGCACTTGTTGTTTTTGTCACAGATAACTTGAATTTAGCAGCATTAACATTTTTTGAGCCTTTATATATATATGCTGTGATTTTCCTTACGCTCATTTTTCAGTCAGGGCTCTAAATGAGGAATACTTTCAGTGATCCTGCTGAAGTCTCATTACATATGATCTCAATTCCTACTGTAAAAAGGTAAAATAATTATTTTATTAGTAAAAGGCAAAATCAGTGGTCAAGATTGCCTGCAGAGTACCAGTGCTGTTCTTTGAGTGGTCTTGGATGGACTTGAAAACCAGATATGAAGCTGCCGGCTGCTGACGGCAGGTCGTACGTTGCTTTCCAAACACCCAACTGACGCACTTTGTATGTGATTGCTCCCTCCTGCACGCCGTCTGTAGATGAAAGAATGTACACCTGTTGATAAGTACCCAAGTTTTCCATGAAGAAACCTCTCGCGGGCGTTTCTAATTTGTGTTTTCTCACTTTCTTTTGAAACAGTATTCATGTTGTATTCTTCTTCAGGAGTGGGGAAGGCTGAAGCTTTTAAGTGTGTTATATAGAAAATGATCTAATTCTGGGAGGTGGTGAAAGCACCTGGTAAAGTTTTCATCAAGGTCCACGTTCACTGAAGTCAAGAGGAGTTTTTAGTACTTTGGGACTTTAATGTAGCGCTTGAACAGGAATAGTGGGTTTAAATGATGTATTATATGTCAAATGCTAAAAGCACTAGAAGCCATCAGCACGGTTTACAGGCTCTCACCAGCTCCAAAATGCAAGTCCCATGTGTCTTATTCTTCCCTTTTATTTTGCTCTGAATCTCCTACCCAGGTACTCGCAGGTTCTTTGGCGTGTCAGTACCTGAGCACCTACCAAGAGCTAGAGCTAGTGTGCTGCTCCGCTGTTCTCCGTGTTTGTGTCAGCTGGTGTGAGTAGGGCGCATGAGATATGTAGATTACTCTTGGGGAGCTTTGGTATTTTATTGAGTAAGTTTGGTATAAATAAATGTTGCTGTTGTTTTGCATCACAAAAGACGGCTCTGGTTGTGTACTTCTGGCCAGTAACTTCCCTGTGATGACAAATGTTTGTTTATAGTAATCTAGGAGCAAAAAATGATTAATAGTCTGACTGCAGTTTTTCACCCCGGTTAATTCCTCATTTTTCTTGCTCGAGGTCTACTTGTGCTCTACAAGCGTTACACCTAAAGGCAGCATTGGAAAAGCTGTAGCAGCAACCCAAGGCCGTGCCTCATGTGAGCAGTGGAACAGGCTGCTGATGCCCTTGTGCGTTCTCAGAGCCCTGGTGGCTTGGGCACAGGCTGGGAAGGGGCAACAGAAGGAGAAGCCACAAAGTCAATTGTAAATATCAGTTTCTCTAAAGTGGTAGTTGTGTTAGGTACAATACAGAGGCTGTGCTAATCCATAAAAGAAGTTGGCATTTCCAGCCCGTATGCTGACTTGCTCATCTCAGCTGTCTCTAGCAATTTACAACTCCGTTCTCCTATATATAAAACAGCTGCAATTTGTTGGAATGGTTTAAGACTAGAACTTGAAACGATGCTTGAACCTTGAAGAGAAATCAGTACAGTTGTAGTTTCAAAATCATCACTGACAGAGTAATGGCTTGGAAGAAGTGTCGGGGGGGGAGAGAACATGATCTGGAGCAAAAATTTGTACACGGTCCCAACAACAACTGGGATCATTGCACAATAATCCCAGTCATGATTTTTGCCCACAATTGCAGGCAACCAGTATTGTTTACCTATTTCTTCCAATTCCCTGTTCCCATGATAGAGGTTAATGGGCCTTTTAAAAGATTTCATAATAGGAGCTGATGATGGTGGTTAAAATACAACTTTTTGCTTTTTAGAAAAGGAGAAAAAAAGCTTAAACGTGACCACATGTTACACGATGCTTCGGTAGCATGTACATGAAGCTTAAACTCTACAATTTATTTAAGAATAAAAACGTGTTCCAAGTTCTTTCAGCTCCCCTGAAAACTAGTAGGAAATCTGGAGATTCCTCCCTTCCCTCAGTAGGAGCAGTCAAATTTAAAATGGGGATTTGGTTTCCAGCGAATGCTTGTTCAATTTGGGTCTGGCACCGGCTGTCTGTCTGTCGGTAGTTTTGGGAACGGTGGGGACTGAACTCTGAACTGCGACTCTCTTCTTCACCAATGCAAGATACTTTCAAGGGCTTCTACCGACATCGCTTGCCATGCTTGTTCCTCCTTCTCAGCAGCCAAATCACAGAAAGGGGAGTACGTCACTGTAGCTGATGACTAACGTAGTCATTATAAAGATCGCTCAAGATATATTTTCCTCATATGCTTAGAAAAACTTTTTTTTTTTTAATCTGTGGGAACTAAAAGTCCTTTTGCTAGTGGTGCACACAAATTCGTACAGAGTAGCTGACGTGGAAGTGTAAGTCCACAGGTACTCCTGGGCACGTTCCTTATAGAATATACAAATGTATTTTGTTGGGCAGCATCATAGTGCAAAAGCACCGTAAAAATGACAGCCCTCCCCTGGGTCAGATCTTAAGAGGTAGGACACAGCACAACTTTAGGCTTTGCCGGTAAGGTAGTTCCAGAGTTTATTGAATTACGATGGCTTCATTAAAACAAAGAGGATGAAAAAAAACACCTTGGGAAAACATAACAGAGATACGTAGAAATTAAACTGAAAAAAACAGATATTTAAGAGGTTTTTCCTATCTTGTGGGAAAGTATTTAAGCTAAGTAACTTTAGCTTAAAGAAATAAGTGTTATGAGGACCTTTATAAATATTTATAGAGTAGTAATGCAGAAATATAGAACCACTAAATCTACTACGTGTTCATACTTTAGCAAAGGCCTCTGGTTGACAAAAGAGAGCAAATAACATGAGAAAATCTCTCTGACAGCTAGACAGAGAAGCCATTTGCCTCATCTGAACTTCCATCATAGCTATCTCTGTGCTGACACAGAACAGGGCGGTGTTTATGGAAGCGTAGGATGGAATCGCTGATCCTCAGCCCTCCGAGGCAGCGGGGATGAAGGCACTGACCCGCGCCTCCCTCCCAGGCGCCCTGACGCCCCAGGGGTCAGGAAGCTGCCTCTAAAAGGCTTTTATTTATAGTGTTATTGAAGTGAAAGAGTAATAGTAGCTGGGATGATTTCCCACTTAAATTAGGTGAAAAATGAGCATTTTTTTTTTTTTTCACCCCAAACAAGACGGCAAGCCTCTGGCACTGGGAGGCCATCAGGGAGAGGGTACCCAAGCGCATCAGTGCCAGGGTACAGAGTGCGCAGAACAGCAGTGGTGAGTATCTAGAAACGTTGCTAGCATTATGAAATTCAAGTGCAGGTGCAGAGAACGGCCTGTTTCGTGTTTAGACAAGGTTTTTGCAGCCTGACTTTCAGCGATTGTCTGTTGGAAACTAATCCAGGAGTTTAAGCTTTGCTTTTTAGATGGCTCGTCCCCTTCGTTATGAATAGTGAGGAAGGTTTAATGTAGGCAGGGCCTTCCTACCCGTAGCTGGTGATTACAGTAGCTTGAGGAATGCTCTTGACATGACACAATCCTTTATAAAAAGCCGAAAAGACAAATGCATTTTTAAAAAAATAAATAAGGTACTTATTTATGAAGCTTTTTTTCATATGCAGCATTCATGCAGTGGTTAATCCTTGCAAGAATTCAGAATTACCAAAGGGAAAGCATTGCTGTGTAAGCACTCAGTTCCAAGAATGATTTTCACATAGAGCAAAAAAGAGGAATTTTACACGTAGGACCAGGATTCACAGAAGTCCGATTTCTGAGCAAGGCTGATACAACGTCATTGGGTGTAAAGAGCAGCAGGGTATTGGTCACCTTCACTGCTGAAGATGTTGATGCCTCTGGCCTCTTAAGCGTTGGTATGGCTGGTCTGGAGGGAGGTTGTGCATTTGCTACATTTCAGCTTACATCTGTAACATGGGATTTAGTTGGAGTTTAGGTGCCTCGCTCCTTTTTCATTTTTGGCTTCAGTTTTTGGTGGCAAAAGTAAGATCAGAAGAGTCGGTGTCCTCTCTGCCTGAGAGTTGATCAAGTCAGTTCATTCCCTTATGACGGAGTTTCAGAAAGCTTTAGAGTTTAGGCATTTGGCCTGAAATCCCTATGGTTGGTATCTGCGTTAGGTTTGGGCTACAGCCACTGCTGATGGGCACACTGTGCGAATGGTCCCCGTGGGGCAGGAATTGCCAACACCTTCTTGTGAGTCAACCCCTTCGATTCACATCCCCCCCCTTCCTTCCCAGACATGGCAGGAGTGTCTCACCAGTGTCTCACAAGTGAAGCCATCAGCACCAGGATGCTCCTTGCTTGTCACCTTCAGTTTCTCCATCAGCCTTTCCACCGGATCCCTTCAGGGGTACCGGAGCAGTCGGGAGAGTTTGTGTGTCGGGGTCGGGGTGCGATACTCGCTGTCGGTACTTCTGATCCCGGCTTGCATCAAGCCCAAATTACACAGGGATGAGACCGCTTGCAGTGAGGACATAGCTGAAACATACTTGTCTACCGGGATCAGGGTTTAGCTTCGGATCAGCAATGACAGCCCATTAGGCAGTATTTTCTTCTGCTGGGCGATTGCTTTGTATACATTACTCTTAATTGCACGCAGACAATGTATTGCCAAACGGCACCGAAATGTGAGTGCGCTGGAAGTGATGTTGGGAAAGCGCTGCTGGAACTGGGCAGGGAGAGCTTCTGCTCTGTTTATTTGTGCCAGACCTGCCTCACAAGCACTGTCACTCTCTAGATTCACTTTTTTTCCCCTGTTTCCTGCCCAGGCAGGCAGGCGTGAGACAGGGAGAAAGAGGGATAGCCTGTGAAGTGACACAGATAGGGTGTTTTTAAAACAGCAAATGCATTTTAAATATATACATATATTTTTTGCCTGTGATATTCTTTCATTTAGAGAAGTGAAGTGAAAAAATCCATGCAGTTGTCCTTGTTTATGTTTTGCCTTTCTGTTTTGCCCCTGTGTCAGCCTGGGTAATGGAGATCCTTGAGGTCAACTTCTCTTTCAGGCCCTCCTTTGCCGTGCTGGTCAGGGATGCTGCAAGGAAAACGCACCGCTGTTTTCAAACCGCTGTTTTCAAACCACTCTTTTCATCTGGATTTGCAAATGACATGGAAATGTTTCTGTTGGCCTTGAGTTTGACCAAAGCTTGTTTTCGCAAATGGTAGGACCAAGTTAAGGCAGCCACGGGGTTTTGGATCTCCTGGCTCCAGCAGCACTTGGGATGCGCTGCTCCCAAAGCCTGGAGTGCAGAGTCTCCCTGGGGAGCGGAGCAGGGCACGGACAAGGCTTATCCTGCGGCCACCGGTGTTGATGCCAGCCAGAACTGCATCCCTGGGTGAAGTTTCAGCAGCAGCCACTGCCCTCCCACCACCCGGTGGTTAGCTCATACGGACGGGATTTAAGACAGCACGTTTCTGCTTCATAAAAGAGGCCGTGCAAATAGAAGAAACTATTTTCTGAATTTCCTGTATGCACCTAGTGACACTGCTTTAATGGTATGAACTGTCCAATGCACATTATTCATGTCTGTTTATCTCTCTCGGTTTTGGCCTTCAAATTGTTTCGGTATCGTATGGCTGGACGGACGTACTCGCTGTCCTGCGCGACTGAGAAGGAACATAAATCTGCAGTTCACCTTGGCCACCAGACAGTGCTGGGTTCACTTTCTGACTGGCCTCCGTTAATCAGGTATCCTGCTCTTCCAGCTGTAAATCAGGCAGCTGATTAATAATCACAGTGAGAGAGATAATTAGTACTAGCATGTAGCTGTTTTATGGATCTCTCTTTTCTGGGAGCCAAATCCAACCATATGGAAAAATGTAGTTGAGACACTATAAATATGATTCCACTTAGACAGTCATCTCTTCTGTTTTCTGTTATCACAGCAGTGTCAGCACAAGGAAAACAATGAAAGTGAAGGGATGCTGTTGCAGATTTTATTACAAGTTTGAGGGCCTGGGACTTTTTTTTTCTTCTTCTTCAAGGACACTGTGTTAATCTGAAGAAAGAGGGCTTGATTTGTGTTCATTTATGCCTGCCACAATTATTTAAGAAATAGCTTCAGTGCTCATACTTGAAGAGCTTTTTTTCTCTTTTAACTATTTCTGGCAGAGTTAGAAAGATATGCCTTGTGCTTTGTATCATGACAACTTGTCTTCTCCAATAAGCCACATCTTAAACCGTGTCAGCCCTCTCTGCAATTCAAAGTGACTGTCTTCTGTTCATTTTGGTTGGATTGATGCTGTTAACCGGGTGTCTGCAGTGCAGCCAGCAGCAGCGAGCGGGGATTTCCACAGAAAGTGAAGGCTTTGGTAGTGAAGTGCAGATGGACACCAGGCAGCGGCTGAATCCGTGTGGCTGGGAGTCTTTGGGCAGAGCCCATGTCTGATCTTCATGTCGACCTTCACGCAACATACCAAAAATAAAAAAGACCTCCGTTTGAGGACCCATTCACAAGGCTGGTGCTCTAATATCAGCTGCTGAAACTGTACTGTGAAAACAGGTGCAAATAAAATAAAACACGGATTAGGAATATCTCATCATATTCTGAATCTTTGCAGGACCTCTGTAAGGCAGAGATTGTTTTTGCGAACAGCAAACAATTCACCCCAAAGCCCTTTGTGCTCATTTCGTTGTGTTGGCTTTTTAGACTATTTTTAACTATTTTGATGAGCCTTCGTAGGCTGGATTAGCAAATGTGACCTTACTGCAAGCGGGAGAGGTCAAGGACAGGTTCCCAAAACGCCGTGTTGGAGAAGTTTAGGCAGGCTCCAAGAGGGGAAGGCCTTTGTGGTTCTGATCCCTGGGAAATATAAAGGAGAGCATCCTGCCATGGTGTGGGATGCTGCGGGGGGTGAGGAAGTCACACCTCTTTTTTCCAGAAGGAATAGGAAAACGCCTGCTACAGTGGAGCCAGGAGAGCTCTTCCTTTCTGTTTTACATGATTATTGTTGCAGTCTTTTCTTGGAATAGGTGCCCCACACAGCTTTTTGTTGGTCTTTAGAAGTAGTTGAGCAGCCTTCTCTTCCATTAGAGTATTTCCTTTTGAGACGTCTCATTTTGCTTGTGAAAGGTTTTAGAAATAACTTCTGCCACAGCCATTCCCATCCAAGCCTTACAGCATATACAAAGCCCTTACGCAGTTGCACCAATATGATACAGTTTGGGTTGGTTCTTTCTTCCCCTCTTTAAGACAAAAGTTGTCAGAAGTGGTATGAGGTAAATGATGGAAAATCATAATTCGGTGCTAAAAAAAAGGGTTTAATTTAATTGTCTCTCATAAAAAGCCAACACCATAGGAGAAATTAAATTGCTGCTCCTAAGCTGATATAGAGAGCTCTGTGACTTGTCCTCACCTCATCTTTCTGTCCCAGGAACTGCTTCCATAAATCATTTTTCTTCCAAGTCTTCCAAGTTCAGTGTACTACTTCTTTTTCTGACACATAACCCACTAGCGTTGTGTACCGTATGTATTATGCATTGCCTTTTTCGCATGCCATATATTACGAAGAGCTTTCTATCCCTAAGGGTTTCTGCAGCTATTTCTGTGAGTTCGTCCTACAGGGCGCTTTTATGAAAGTCATCAGTTAGCCTTTGCTATGAAGAAAGAGATAATAGTAAGTGAAAGTAGGCCAAGCTCATTAGATTATGATTAAAAGGCAGATTATTTTTTTTAATGCAGTGAATGAGGTTCTAGTGGGTGGGCACTGGGCAGAAGTGCATATGGAGAAAAGTCACAGGTGCTGTCTCCTTGGGCCACTCTGTCTCTTCAGTTAGTTTATAGCTTTAATTAAATACCGACTCATGAAGAACACAGCGACCTTTAATTTCATTCAAGTGACTTTCTTTAATAAGTCTTAAGAAAGAAATGCCATGCGTGGTCCTGCTTTTGCTGTCTAGGATGAATCTAGAGCAGATAGTTGGGACCACAATAAATTTGTTTCAAACCAGGCTTGTAATTTGCCTCTTACAAATCTGGATCTTCAGGTCTTCTGGGAACATGCGTGTCTCCACCACAAACAGAGGATTTTGTCACTGTGGAGGTCAAGTCAGGATTTAGGAATTAGGTTTTCCTCCAGAATTATTTTAGAGAAATAGAAGAGCTCAAGAAACAGCCTTGAGCTCCCCAAACCGGTGAAGTCCCAGGCTGGCCCAAGGACCTTGGTCTGAGGTCTGAGGACCTGTGCTCAGTCATTCGGTGAGCCTCCTTGGCTCCGGTGGGGCTGCAGGGCAGTGGGACCCCCCACCACCTCTCGCACCTCCTCATCAAGGTGATGATCCCTCTATTTTAGTGTCTCAGCTGAGCTGGAATAGCAGAGCTGGAAACACCTCTCCTATGAGGACAGGTTGAGACAATTGGGGTTGTTCAGCCTGGAGAAGAGAAGGCTCCAGGAGGACCTTATAGCCCCTTCCAGTACCTAAAAGGGCCTATAGGAGAGATGGGAAGGGACTCTTGATCAGGGAGTGTAGCTATAGGATGAGGGGTAATGGCTTCAAACTTGAAGAGGGTAGATTTAGGTTAGATATCAGGAAGAAATTCTTTACTGTGAGGGTGGTGAGGCACTGGAACAGGTTTCCCAGAGAAGCTGTGGATGCCTCATCCCTGGAGGTGTTCAAGGCCAGGTTGGATGGGGCTTTGAGCAGCCTGGTCTAGTAGGAGATGTTGGAACTAGATGATCTTTTTGTTCCTTTCCAACCCGAACCATGCTGTGATTCTATGGTCTTCATGGCTGAATTCGAAAAAAATTCATCAGGTGCAGTTCAAGTAGTAAATGGTCCATATGGGCAGCTCATGGGGACTTGGTTCCCGCAGACCCTGGGTGTTTGACTCCCACCTGCAGCCCTCCCTTCATTGGGTGCATTGGCTTCTACCTGAAGGGCAGACCTGCCTCCTGCATGAAGACCACAGCGCTGTGCTCCCGGTGTGACCGCCTTGGTGACCGGGTATGTTTTTCAGGCTCTAGGGTTGGGTAAGGTGCTCTTATTTCACCAGCAGACCTGGAGGAGCTGTCAGGCTTCACTCTGCTCTCCTTCATTGACCAGAGGCAAGGAGGAAATTACAGACTGTAGCCTCTGGCTTAATTATCCACCTGCTATTCCTGTACTTGCATCCGCAGTAACTATTTAGACGCTTGAGACTACACACAAGGCTGCGGCTCTCTATTTTTTCCTGACCACCAGTAGTCTTTCCGTGTAAGGTGGTAACCCAGCTACTTTGAAGGGCAGTTTTCCTTCTTTTTGATTCTGCGTAACATGATGGGACTGGCATTTTTCCCTCTTGTTAAGCATCCTTATTTCATCAGTTTGCACTCCAAGTGATTCCTTGACACCAGATAATTTCCATAAGTACACAACATTTAAATACAACTTGTTATCATGTCTCCCTTTCCCTCCCTTCTCCTTAGATGTAAAGGAGCATCCCACTATGGCCTTACCAAGGAACGGAAGAGGCGTTCCCAAGACTGCTCTCCCGACCATGGCTCCAGCTTAGCAGTAGCTGCCCTGGGTCCCGAGCTTTCGGCAGCTGCGGCCATCGCCTTAATGACAGATGAGCCGGGGCTGGTGAACCCAGCCTTCAGCCCCACCTCGGAGGACAGCCAGCCAGGCAGCAGCCCCGGAGACCTGCATCGCAGCAACCGAAACAGAAGTAAGAACTAAAAGGGATGGTTTCAGAGCCTGGTGGCCTCTTACAGCATTCTGTGAAACATGTGTTGTTGGAAGCCTTAAAAAAAAAAAAGGAGAGTGAAAGCTTTAATTTTACATGACTTATCAAATTGTGCACTCAGTGACCCAATAGATTTGAGGTGAAAAACAAATTTGCTTGTTCGGGAGCAGAATGAAGCTGAACAAGGACTAGACGCACACATGCAAACCACAGGTCTTAAGGAAGATTATTTAGGCAAGTCAGCTCACTTGGAAGAGAAAATGGCATTTATGATGTGCTGGGGAGATGGTATAGCTGTGTAATGGCTTCACCAAAACATGGTGGCCCAAGTAACCCCCATAGACCTTGCCATGGGCACCTACCCAAAAGCCTGTTGGGAACTGTGTTTGGCAGTTGCCAAGTATTTGCAGGAAAACAAGCCTTAAGAAGTTCCTTGGGAGCTTGGGGGATGTTTGCCAGGTGCTGCTCAGAGGAGCTTGTCCTGCTGAAATAACCACAGTCAGGGACAAGTTGCACCAGAAAACTGTGCCTTGATCCTTCACTGTGTGACACTGTGCCCGGCTCTGATGAGTATCGTATTTGAAAAACATGGCCTGGCCAAAGGCAGACTCAGAAGCGTTAATGGGGAGTTTAAAGCTTGTATTTGAGGACTTTGAAACCAAAATGAATAGCCCACCTTGCGGTGCACCAACTGCGTGGTTGGAGAATGGATGATGGGCTGAAGAAAGACTAGAAAAAGAACAGTGTTATTCTCTTGTCAGCATGGGGCTAGAGAGGCGAGGAAAAGGAGGAGACAAGAAGAGAACACCAGAATGAAATTAAATCTCACCACTTCTATTGCATTTAGAGGCCACAGTCTGGTTTGAGGGAATGTTGTATTATTAGGTTACAGTGTTTGGCCAGTATGCAGAGCTCCAAGAGACAGAACAGCAACAGCCATGAAGATATCTTCAGCAGGATGGAAAAGAGAGTGACGTGTTTTGAAAACATTATGACATTTGCTTTTTTTTGATATTGCCTTGCACGGGTTAGAAGACATGACTTAATTCGTCCCTCCCACCTGATAGTTTTTGAATTTTTGACATGAAATCTTCGGCTATCGTCGGTGGCTTTGGAAGCATTGCAGGGTTTTGAGGCAGTAGTGTGGGGTTTTTTTTCGAGAAGAGTTTTTAATAACAACTTCCAGCTTTTTTTTTGGTTGGGTTTTTTTTTGGTGTCAAACTTACATAGCTTGGGAAGGGCAGTGCTTCTTCCTTTTATATGCATTTTTCGTAGGATTGCTGTTGATTCTGCCTTGACTGAGGATTATTCTTTCCCAGGCTACCACACTCGCAGGAGATTTCTGTGTGTGGCTGGCAAAATGGACAGGGAAGGTGGCAATTCCAGGGTGTGGGACAGAGGTAGGATAATTGCACTCAGGTGCAGGTGGTTGCGACCTTGGACTATCAGCTAGGGTCAGGGGCAAAAGTGAGGTGCAGGCAGCCTTGCTGTTGATGTTGTGCCCCATCGTATGCCGGCGGCTGCAGAAATTGTGTATTGATTTGGTTTTTCACGCTGTTGCAGCTCGACACTTTGAACGCTCCACTATAAGAAGCAGATCTTTTAAAAAAATAAACAAGGCATTCAGCGTTCTTCGAAGGACAAAAAGTGGAAGCGCCGTTTCCAACCAGACTGACCGGGAAAGGGAGGCTGTTGGAAACTCCGCTGCTGGAGAGGAAGGTAATGCTTTGTTCTCCTTGTGTCATCACTTAAAATGGGCTAGGGGACCCTATCCACGTGGGAACTGGATGTCCATGACTGACGTGCCTTTCATGTGGTGGGCGATGCGTGATTAAAAAAAACCCAGAAAACTCCATCTTTCCTTATTTTCTTTTTAAAAAGTTGTTAGTGACTGGCAGGCAAGAATATTGCTGGGGTGTGGGGGAGCTCACGGAGGGCTGTTCTGGTAACAGCCTGCGTGCTACAGCCAGCCCGGTATCCAGCACACGGGATGTGGGATCTGGGCGTCTGGGATCTATTACTGGAGCTGTCATTGATTTGCTCTGTCACTTTGTTCAAGAGGCTTCATCAGCACGTGTCTGTCCCCCTAAAGCAAACGGATGGCAGTGATCGTACATTATAGGAAATTAATGACTTTTGGCTAATGTTTGTGAAGCACTGGAAATTCCCAGTGGGAGGATGGTATGGAAGTGCAAAGTACTGTCATTATTCCAGCACTGCTGTGGGATGTTTGGTGACAGACTTGTATTACCTCAGCCGGGCAGGTGATGAGGTAGGAGTGTTCTGCTCTTAAACAGGGGGGAGAGGCAAGTTTGTCTGACGTATGTCAAGGATGAGGGGTCTGGCAGGCAGTAACACTTACCATTTGGCGTTCTCAAAGCAATAAGCAAATGTTACTAATTGCTTTGGACCGTAATTACGAAGCCAATATTAGCGTTCGTGCATCAAGAGGAAGTGATGATAGAGCGGGAATCATTGTCTTAATCAAGGTCTTCACTGAGCTTATTATTCCTTTACTTGATGCCTCACCACTCACGTCTCTTCCCAGATCAAATGCCCAGGGTAAGGGCTTTAAAAAGACTAAATATGCAACTTCCCTTTGCTCTGCGTTTCAAGCTGTCATTGAAACCCACACAAAGCAAGGACAAAAGGCTGCCAAATGCTGTGTTTAGGCATCATTATTCTAGAAGTGCTGAATCAGAGAACAGTGTTCAATATTTCTTCTGCTTGATTTGCTTGTTCCTTCAGGAGAATTTCACTACGTTACTGTGTTCCTGGTACTTACTCTCCCACTCCACATACTTGCTGATGTAGCCAAAATAAAACCTGATAATTCAAAATTGTGAACCTTTTCCAGAAAAATAACGTGAATCTTCTCATTGGCCTGGAAACATCATTAACAACTTTACTGTCCCAAATATTTTATTATTTTTCCCTCAGTTGTCTATGGCCCTCTTTGAGCAGACAGATACATTTCTCATTCCGTAGCAACTGTTCAATTCATTGTAAGGAAAAGCTTTCTTTTCTTTAACTGGAGCGAAATTCTGCATGTCTGAAGCTCGTACTTTTCAAAAGACACCTCTTCAGGATGGGTCATAGACATTTTCATGACCGCTTTCTACCCAGGCTTATAGTTGACATTAGCAGCTGTTCCACTGAAAGCTTGGTTTCAAGAGTGTGTGGGAGATCTGGATGCCAACAGTACCTACCCAGTAACCCAGCGCAGTCCAGATGTTAACAGAAGGAGGGGTGAAGGTGACACTGGCCTTTACATTTCCAGCAGAATGAAAAGCGCTGTTGTCTCCTTTATAAGAGACATATAATGGGTGCCTGAAGTGGCAATCACTCCAGGGCCCCATTGACAATGTCAAGATGATCATTCTGTCCTTGACTCTGCTTGTGGTTTCATTCCTCTGCACCAAGCGTGCCTGTAAACTTCCACATATATTCCACTGCACTGGAAAAACCAGGTAGGCATGTAATTACTTAATGAGCAGTTGCTCTTACGTATGAGATCACAGAAGCTGGGTACCTAAATTACTATATTAATTACATATGCAAAGAATGTATTTTAATTACACAGTTCTGGAATTTGGACTTCAAAAAAACGCAAGCAAGTAACTTGCGTCAATACAGAGACAACTTTAACAAAGATCTCTACTCAGTCCTTTGCAACAGGTGCTTTGTGTAATCGCATCTCAAAGGCTCTCGCTGTGTCTTCTTGTTGGAAGAGGAAATGAATACGCTTCTTTCTGCAGCAGTTATCATCATCCTGCCAGCTGGAGGCTTGTTTTCTTCTCCAGTTCTGTCTATTTTCTTCTTTTATTTATTTTTTTTAAATCCTCAGCTGTTCTGAACAGTCTGCAGTTGGACTCCTGGTTAGAGTTGCTGGTTAATCTTCAGGGATAGCTGCAGTACGCTCTGCCCCGTGCTCGCTAAAGGTCCAACCCAAACCCATTGGAAAAAGGCAGCCCCACGTGCCTGTCTCCCCATTGCTACCCTGCTCTGCTGGGAGTGGAGGTGCCCCTGTAGGTGGTGGTTCCTGGCCTCGGAGGTCCCCACACCCAGCGTGAAAGATGCTGCTGCCTTGCCCAAGTTTCGCAGGTTCATGCCTGGGACCACCTGAGAGCCCACCTCAGCCATGCCTCAAAGCTTCAGGAGATCTGACAGCATCTCACCACCTCTCTGGTGGCTCCTTTCCTCACCAGGCTTAGTCAGCGCCTCAGCAGTGTGCCAGCCTCGCGGTGGGGACAGAGTGAAATCACCCCTTTTTGCTGACAACCTCGTGTTGATAAAGGAGCTGTCAGACCATCTGGCAAAGCGCAACGTATTATAGTCCACCTGTCCCCAGCTTTCAGAATTCCCTCATCTTAGTTCAGGTGTCTCTGTTTAATCTTTGTTTCGCCTGTATTTTCATCAAAGGAGCTCTGAGAACGAAAATCATGGTGCGTACCTATGTATTGGCCCTCAGCATAGGAGCACTGATGTCAAAGTAACTATTTGCCCACTGCAAAGTGTGTAGGTGCCTTCAATCTGAAGCCGAGATGTTTGTCGGGCCAATGCTTGGTTGCAATGTGAGTGTGAGGGTGCAAGACAAAATAATCATTCCTGACGGGGGAGAAAAAATATTTAAATAATCATGATTCTGCTTAACCCGAAACTGAATGCAGTACTGGTTTTGGAAAACTCCTTTGGTCCTCAGGGACACTGAAAAATATGATGTATAATGGCAAATGTATTTCTGTTATAATTACAGCAGAGAAATAGTTACAGTCTAATGGTACCTTATACGTGGAGCTGGTAGCAGTCCTGCGCTGTGAAGATCACTTCATGATTTCCATTTGCAACCTGTGGCTTGATTCATTTAACCCATGTCATATGCACCCATTTTGTATTTAAATAATTCATACTTTCTTTGTTCCTCTGTTTAAGCTTTTTGCTGACCGTTTCAGCAGGGAACTGTTCGTCGTCCAGACCGAAGAAAATGTTAGAAGTGAATGAAAAGTGCAAACACTGATGAGAAAATGTTTGGGGAAGGAGATGTTAGAATTTTCTGTGTTTTAAAAATTTGTTCTTTTGTAAATATCCATGCAAAAAATTACCCGTCTGTAGTGCAGCACCCAAGCTTGTGATATCTACTTGAGAGTAATCTCATTAATAGCGCTTACAGCTACAAATAGCTTTCCAGGTCTGAAGTAGAAGTTAGGATAATTTAAGAGAGTTAGTTTCATTCTGAGAAGTGAGGGAAGGTGACAGGGGCTTCCTTCCGGCACTGATGCATTTAAGATGTAATATCTTCTGACTGGATCTACTAGTGTAAATGACCTTGACAATCTACTTAAATGATAAAATATCTCCAAGCAAAGACCACTCCAGCCTTGCTATGTTTATTTGTATCACTGCGCTCTTACTTTGGCATCACACTTTTTAAATTCCCTTCCAAGAAAGACTATATGTGTGCGTGAGTATATATATATATGTATGCTCTTTACTCAAAGCTATCTACAAATACAAGTCATAAACCAGCTAACACTTTAGGAGAAAAGAATTTGGGAATGCAATTGCAAAAACCTCTGTGCAGTTTCGTTGCAGTAAAAGGGAGCCCTGCTGCTGGTTTTCAAAAATGTTCATCAGTCCCATTTTGCAGTCAAGCCATTGTAAAATAAATTGAATTTATGACTGCTTGAGGATGTCAAATGTTGTTCAAAGTCAAACTCATTCTTCTTAGTCTCATGGTGGGGGTAGTTCTACCATCTGTTATTGCTTTGCAGCAAGACCAAGGCAGCCCTGGCAGGCACTGGCAGGAGCACAGAAGAGACTCTCCTGATGTATGGGTGTATCTCACTCCTACTGTTCACTCTGAGCCCCGATGTATTTTTAATATATATATTTTATATGTATATATGTATTTATATATAAAAAAAATAGATAGACAGGTAGGTAGGTAGGTAGATAGATAGCTAGATAGACAGACAGACAGATAGATAGATACTATAAATACTCCAATGTCTGGGAAAGGTATGTGAAGAAAAAGAAGGTAAGTGAAACACAGATGGCTCTAGGTATCAACCATTTCATGTGCAGAAAAGAAAGGGGCTTATCCAGCCCCAGGACAAGACAGCGCAGCCCAGCTTCTGTCTCAGGAAGGCTGCACCCAGCAGGAATGCCATGCTGTTCCTGTTTTCCCCAGATTTGATTCAGTTGCAGTTCCTATTTTCCAAAACAGCTGTTGGACATCTTACAGAACTCTTTCAAAGCATCCTGCTCTAGGACGATGAGACAGGGAATTTCCAGAAGAACGAGGTTGTCTCTGTAGCATTTCCTCCACTGCAGACCAATAAACTTTGCCTGCTGTAGATGAGATGGCCACAACTCTTGTGAGACACATTCAACTCTGCAACAGCTTCATTTTAGCTTTTTTGGGACTCCTTTAGTGAGAGGAATGTTTAGAAGCAGGAAGAGGCATTAGAGCTGGCATTGCCTTCTACCTGCTCCCTGTACCGGACCAGCATCCCTGGGGAATTAATGGAGGCATTAAATCAAAATGATGGCAAGCCGCTGGGAGAATGAAATGCTAAATGAAAATCAATTGGGAAGGAAGAGTTGCAGAATGAAGTCCCACGCTAGTACAAATGCATGTGACATTCACAGACACAAGAATTTTTCCAAGAATAGGTTACACAAGCTTCATTTAAATTCCAGCGACCAGGTCCTAGGAAGTGTGAGCATGTGTCCCTGCAGATAGCCTTATTTGTGGGGGTGGGCTGGCACCTCGCATCGGTCAGACCTTCTGATCTAAATAAGGACTTGCAACCTAAGACACAAGAGTGACCTGTGACTAATCTGGACTCGAGAGTCATGGCAAATATTACACAGCGTTTCGTCACAGGAGTTGTCCTCGTGGCAGCACTGTCAGAAGGAGCACGGTGCACGCAGCAGTCAGCCAAAACCTGAGCACTGAAAGAACACAACCATTAAGTATTATAAACGGTGGGGATAAACTATTAAGCGTACTTAAAATTTTGTATTACAGTCTCACGGCCACTACACTAACAACTGCTCGCTGTCCTACGTCACACCAGACAAGCGGAGTTTACTGTGTAAAGCTGGCCTCTCCTATGTTTTTTTGTTACTGTAATGGGATGTGTGAAAATACCAATAATATTGCACACTAATATAAGGAAAATATTGCTTGAGGAAAAAAAAGCACACAGAACCTTTCTGAATGCAGATGACGTTTTATTATATTGACAGATTCAGAATGCTCCATACAACCCCCGGTGACAAAAACACAACACTCTGCGGGAAAACCTGCAAGAACCACCAAAAACAAGACAGAAAGTTTACTTCTTTCTAGATTCAGCAGCTCTTCGGTATTTAAGAACTGGAAATATAAAATGGTAAAGAAAGGTATGCAATACTCCTGGGTTTTCCTGCTCTGGAAAACCTGGTCAAAGGGAATGGAGAATAGTAATTAAGAGTGTAAGGGCTGGAAAATGGGGTCTGTGCAAAGTGGTGCTCCAACCTCACAGCAGGCGGTGTATATGTGAATGGTACAAGCCCTTAACCCAGTTGGAGTCCCTGAAATTAGGCTGACGGGGTCCCATTCGCTGTACGCAACCAGGTGCTGGAGCAAGGTCCACCCCTTCTGGGTATGGTGTTTACATTAGAAACACTCAAGTCGAAGAACATTGCTTTCCAGACACAGCATCCTCTTGAGACAGGCATGGTAGGTTTTGATCAAACTGCACACAATGTATGCAGAACATCTGGTGAAAAGGTGACCGTGAATTTTCTTTTAAAAAAGTATACGTATTTGTGTATTTTATACATTCAGTTTGTCAGACTTACTGTTACTTTATCAAAATAGGCATCGGCCTGCCACTTAGGACAGCCTAGGTTCTTGGTAGTACAAACCTTCATGTGTATGCCTGCGATGAAAGCAATAGGCAAGTCTTCAATGAAGCGAGCAGAATTTAAGGGATCATGGAGTTATTTTGGTTGCTTGGCCCTTCTGAGGAGAAAATGGTGCAATTTATTAGTTGTATTCAATAAAGAACAGAAATCAAATGAAGACGGGAGGTGAGGCAGTACATCCTGCTAACTATGAAAAGAGAAACCTTAGTGACTTGCAGACTGGCAAGAAAAATGTATTGGAAACATTTGTTTTGTTGTCGATTGCACACTTTGGAACGAAATTAGGTATTAAAAATTCCTCTAAAAGAATCTGCATGAAGTCATATTGAAAGCCAACCAAGTGCCACTGCAAGACTTCATAAACCAGTTAAGGCATTGTTCAAGATGCAAAGAAACTTAGATAAGTTTATACCTTATATAAAGATATATGTAAGTCATCTAAGGGTAGAGACTTGTTCACTGCCAGGTTGCTCCGATTTTGCTCTGGGATAATTACAGACTGAAATAACGTAAGACACTCAATAGCTCCTTCAGTCCACAGTTCTCCATGGTCAAGAAATGTAACTGGGTAATTCCTTTAGAAAAGTTTTCAGAACGAGGTATGGGAGAATTGAGCGTTGGAGTCAAAAAGCACAGTTTGTCAGGACATGAGGTGAATCGTCATGCAATGGGAAATGGAAGGAGTTCTGCTATAGCACTGCTTTGGTAGTCTGAAAAATATACGGAGATATTTACGTACGCTATTTCCATGCAGAGAAGATCTGGAGGCCCAGATTCCCATTTGCATTTTTATATATAAATACCCATTCTAACCACACAGACACTGTAAAATGTGCACGCTTATTCTGATGCGGGGGTCAGGCCTTTGGTGATTTTTGAGGAGTACTTGTATGGCTGGACTTTAGGCATCCCACTGCCTCTTTCTTCTTACGTAGCAGCGGAGAGAGCTCCGCACCTCCAGGGTGCGTTTAGTGGTGAAGCAGCTATCGCTCCCTTTGGGGGCCCACGCACTTGCCAGAGCAAGTAGATCACCAAATTACATATTTGGCATAGAGGCCTGGATTTAGATGGAGTAAATGCACCCTTCAGGCGTGAGAGACGCGAACAAGTTACAAGCTGGGCAAATAATGTTCAGAAAATCGAGGAGTGTGGGGAAAATAGACCACCTTCCATTCCTGAGACGTTAAAGTTGTGTGCAAAACTGAAGTAAGCCCGTATTCACACAGAATCCGCTACTACGAGAGTATCAACTAAATGAGTACTTGGATATTAGGTTGATGAAGGCTGTGTAGTTATCTAGATAGAATTTTATTGCCTGTCAACTCCGTATAAAACCACAAAGTCGAAGTCTGTGCTGCCGGTAGGTGCTTTTTACAGCCGTGGAGGAAGACAGCTTCCCGCCTCGAAGAGCATATGATCAAAGAAGTGGTAAGGGATGCAACATGGTGCTTCTTCATATTTTTTTCCTGTTCTTTCTTCCCCCTTGCTCTTTCCCAAAAGGTTTTGGTGCCTTGCTGGTTTGTTGCCTGCTAATTCTGTACTGGAAAATATTTATTCTATCATCTCGGTTACTGTTCCGTTAATTTTCATTTAACACTTCACCGCTATTTAGTAACAGCCACTGTACTTTTATTTCTAATACAGTTTCTTGAAAAAATATTAGCACTTTTTTTTTTTAACTTAACAGGTTTTTCATATAAGCGCTGGATTGGACCCCCACACAAAAAATTTAATAGCTTTTTCTCACCTACGGGGGATTCAAAATAGTTGAAGGCTTTTACAATTGTGTTAGAAAACTCACTGGTGCTTATGCTTCGTATTTGCTCACTGTTGAACGTGGATTAAAATTTTGAATTGACCTAGAAGGAAAGGAAGTATTAGTGATATGCTGTGAAAGCAAACATGCCAGTTGAAAAGCAGAGTTTGGAAGAGGATACTCTTTATCCAGTGCATTATAAATACAAAAAGGACCTCTGTCCACCAGGTCCCTTTTCCCCACACCAAGATCACCAGGGCCAGCAGAAATCTTCCTTCCAGGCACCTTGAGCATACTCGGGTTTTAATACAGACATGTCGTAGTAAGAGCCAGTCATTCCTGCTTCCTGGAGTCCAAGCAGGGATGAAGGGAGAGGGGTCTGGTAGGGAAACTACTGTGTGCTTTGGGTTGCCTGAGAAATCTTGCTTTTCTGCCAGCTGAAGGTAAAAAAACGCTTCCTTGAATGTCACAAGCCAAGCACCCAGTTATCAGCTATGGCATCAAAAAAGGAGGAAAACAGGGTAGCCTGGGATGCTACCAGCGAGACAGAGAGTGCAGCCCACCACAGCGGGGATGGATGTTTCTCGAGGGGTCCGTGCCCATCTGCTCTAGGGCCAGCAAGGAGCCATGGCCTGGTTCAGGGGGGTCTCTAGTGACAAAAAATGTACTTTGTTCCCTTAAAATATTAGCACATGTAACTGGTTTTGAGTACATGTCGTCTCTCTGGATTATATGAAAGGTTTAGGGCTGTGTTTTGTGGGGGAAAAAAAGGAAGTTTGAATGCATTAATTGAAAAAAAAAAAAAAATCCCTTCAAGTCCACTCAGCAAGAACACGTATCCTTTCCTCCCCGCTTAGTATAAATCACACCCCTGCCTAAAACCTAGTCTGGGTAACTGGCGGGTACTCAAAGCTGTGAGGTGCATGTTTTAACAAAGCAGAGCTGCGATGTCAAATAAATACCTTACAATGTGCATTTCCAGGTTTTCCCAGGTTGTATCACCTGATTCCAGATGGGGAAATTACCTGCATTAAGATCAACCGTACGGATCCCCATGAAAACCTGGCCATTCGGATTGTGGGAGGCAGTGAGACTCCTTTGGTTCACATCATCATACAGCATATCTATCGAGATGGGGTGATCGCCAGAGATGGAAGATTGCTGCCTGGAGACATGATACTAAAGGTACAGTACTGTGGAGGTACAAAGAAGAAGCACCCTAACAGAGAATAACACGGTGTAAATTCATTGTAAGGTGAGATTTGCAGTGTTGTTTGTTTGTGTGGGCAGAAAGATGTTCAGTTCCTCTGCATGCTGTGATGATTTCATTCATTTCAACAGATTTTGAGCCTCGCAGATTTGTTCTTTTTTCTTTTTCACTACCAGGCCTCTCTGATTTCTACCCAAACATGGTAGATCAGAAATGCAAAGTAGCACAATAGACTGCTGGCATTTCTGACCCAGTGGTACAGAAGTTGTCTGAAAGCAGGGGCTGGGCTTTTTGCCCAGTTTGTTTCTACTGAACTGTGGGCTCAAATCTGAGTTAGGGAGGTTTTCCATTGCCTTACATCCCACTTACACCAGGACAGGCGATAGGGGCCTGATCAGGGTTAAGTTATTCCGGCATCTGTCTCCCCTGTACATGTGTTCATCGGCGCAGAGCATGAGACACTGCCCGCTCTATCTTGGGAGCGTTGCTCCACCAGCAGCCACAGGTGAAATCTCTGCGAACAAACTTGAGCAGCGTTCAGGCATTAGCTGCTGGCTTCTACTTCTGCTCCTGTTTCTATAGAAATGTGTAACAGATGAATGAGAATTAGGCCAGATGGTTAAAGATCATGTGTCTTGTGAGCAGTGGCTTCAGCAGTAGCTTTTGAATGGGAACTGTACTCTCAGCTGCCCCAGCGACTTGGAGCTCTGCAAGGATGCTAAATTATATTAATGCTGACAGAAAATACTGGTTTCTTTCCTTGCTTTGACGTTTTGATGGTGTGTAGTTGGAGTGCACGAGGTATATTCACGTTGCAAGGCAAAGCTCCAGCTGCAGCTCGCCCAGGTGTACGCAAAGTAGCGTAACTCAGCTGGCTCGAATATTGGTGACAGGGTGTCCAGAGGTGGCAGAACTCAGCATAGGTTTTCCAAATTACAGGGAAACACGTGAGCAGGCTACGTTGTTCCCCCTGGGCCATGCTGCCATGGATAGACTGGTGCCAGCACCCAGGCTAACCAGTGTGGCATTAGCTGGGATAAGGCTACGGGAGATGGAAGTGGGGCGGTCCACAAGGTCTGGTATGCATATCTCGGGGTCATCTTCCAGGTGGGACGCTGGATGCCCATCTTACTGCCTGCTCTGGCACGCCTGGCTGGTGGCGTTGGTAAGCAGGAGGCATCTGGGTGAGCGTCACCCAGTTGTGCATTTTGGGAAGCTTTCTGTCGTGGTGCCGGCACAGAGCGGCAGAGTTAATGGCACCACTGAGACAGAACTGCTCCTGCAGGGCACATCCAAACTGCAGTGGGAAGCCGTGATTGCAGCACGGACAGGCCCAGCTCAGCTCTCTCCGGCCGTGGCTGACTGCCCGAGGATTTACCAAGGATTCCCAGGAATTTCAGCCCCATGGTGGTGCAGCTCATGCCGTTCATGGTACCCAAGCTGGCAACTTAAAAGTTAGTTGAGCTGTGTCTCTAGGGATGCAGTCCCTCCGTCAGACCGCAGCGGGGACAGCCCCGTCGTGCCCACACAGGCACTCCGTGATAACAAACGCCCGTCGAATGCTTTTGTCTGTGCCGGTGAATGTTTCTGTTGCAGTTTGGAGACGTTTCTTAATAGTTAAATGGTTCAACCTGTGCAATGCAAATAACTGCAAGGAAATGACTTGTCCGATTCGGGTTTTCCAGCCAGCAACAAATTACAACCTTGCAACTGGTTTTCATTTGGCAGTGATAAAATGCAGTGCCTAGTCACTCTTACATACACAAACAGGGCAGGGTTGACTGGAAGCTCTTTTTTTTTCTCTTTCTTTTCCCCAGCCAAATTAAAGAAGTGGCAGTTATGCATTTTTACCCCCATCTGAGATAAATCTTACCTGGAAAACACCGAGACACGTAAAAAGCCCAATTCTCTGGTGTGGTATATCAGCATAATTGCTAGCAAATATCCAGGGCATTTAAGCTTCTGCTTGAGGCTTTTTTCTTCATTTTAATTAGAGATTCATTAGTGGGGAATATTTTTTTTACTGTACCTAGAACAGCTGGGAGATAATGAAGAAGAGAAACAGCAGGGAAGTGGTGGGAGTGAAAGGAAAGGCTGGCGAGGCGACTTGAAATCAGAAGCCAGTGGAATAAAACTGAGATATATGAAAGGATATTGGAGCTTGGGAAAGAGCAATAATAAAGCTGAAAAATAACATGTATGTCTGGACACTATCATGGAGAAAGGGGAAAAAAGAAAAGGCAGAAAGTGTCTGTACAGTGCGTCCTTTCCTTGGGCGGAAGACTGTTCTGCACTGCAAACTTGGCCTCCTGCGTGACACAGTTTGCAATAGCACACGTCACTTCGGATGAAGACATCTGTGTAAACACATCTGCCCTCTCCCGTGCCAATTCAGATTAGACGGTCTTTCTGCTGCTGAGTTACGCTTCTCTCTTCCAGGTAAATGGCATGGACATCAAAAATGTGCCTCACAACTACGCCCTGTCGATCCTGAAGCAACCCTGCCACGTGCTCCGACTGACGGTGCTCCGAGAGCAGCGGTACCGGTGCCGAAACAGCGGACTTTCCCTTGATGCTCACTGCAATAGGGATGACAGTTTCCATGTTGTGCTAAACAAAAGCAGCCCGGACGAACAGCTGGGAATAAAGCTGGTCCGCAAGGCCGATGAACCGGGGGTATTTATTTTCAACTTGCTGGAAGGCGGCGTGGCTGCCCGTGATGGACAGCTTCAGGAGAACGACAGGGTGTTGGCCATCAATGGGCACGACCATCGGTACGGCAGTCCAGAGAGCGCGGCCCAGTTGATACAGGTTTGTCACCATCGCTTTGACACCAGTTTCTGAACTTTGCTAAAACCGAGAAGTGTAGTTTCACCATCTGTTGCAAAGCAGGGGTCAAAATTAGTGAGTGTGTATTTGAGGGAGGGAAGGAGACATGTCAGGCCTGGATGGGAATTTACACCTCTGAAAGCTCCTTGGTTTCACTGTGGGTACAAGGGTGACTATGGGCATGGGCTCTTGCAGTGATGCCTGCTATCATCAGGCTTTGTAACGTACAGATCAGTGTCAACATCCATATACTCTGTGGATCACCAAAGAGTGATGCCATCTGCCGAAAGGCAGGCCAGCTTTCATACTAACACCACTTGGTCCAGCTGGATCCTGACTCCTCCAGCTCCAAAGGAGCCACAGTGCTCCCCGGGGCAGCCCTGGAGCAGACCAGAGCGGCCTATGGCAATGGACGGCATGTTTCAGGATGAGCATCATCCTCCCAGGCACGGTGATTTCCCACGGGTGTGTTTTACCTTGTAGATATTTCTTAGCTAAATCCAGCATATGGAAATCCAGATGTTTGGAAAAACATGGATCTGTAGCTGTAGTTTTTATAAATCTTTATTTAGACTCACATGGAGAACTAAAGGGGTGCCTGTGTAATGCACTAAACAGTCTTGCCACAAAACTGTCAGAGGGAAAACCTGTGCCTTTCTCAGCTACAAAATCAGTCAGCTTCTGCCTCATTTCCCCTCCAGAACTATTTTCATTTGTTTTCATTCTTTATGGCCTGCATTTTTAGAAAACTTCAACATAAGCAAAGCCAAGGATCTTTTGTTGCTTTTATCCCGTATTTATAGCAGTTATTATACATAAGCAATTTTACGTTTCATTTGGAGGCACATAGACTCTTCACATTGAAGAATTTCTTGTGCCTTAATAACACGATGTCAAATCAGGCCGGCTGCTTCCCCTTTCCGACGGGTATAATCAAGGTACCATGAGTCGGACTGAAAGAAGCATTCAGATCCATGCGTTTTGTGGAAAGGATTCCTCCTTTAGCATAGGTTCAAGGTGGCTGTAGCCGACTTTTGTGGAGAAGTTCATAGCATGGGTAAAGAAAAGGCCGTCCCCTTGCATAATGCCAGTTGTTGAAATTCTGGTCCAGCATCTTTCTGGATTACTTTATGTAGCTCACTAACTGGGAGCAGAAGGCGGTGGTGGGGGGAGAAGTTTAAATTCTCTGAGGGGAACAAGTCTGGAATGAAAACCTTTCTGAAAAATTGGTATTCTTGGAACAGTTCTTTATGGCTACAAAACAAGGCAACAGTGCTTCATAAGCAAAAAACACATGCAGCCTAGAGATGAAATGGAAAAAATGACTAATGAGACCATTCACACACAAGTCTTTAAAAACGCAACTAAAGCTCTTATTGGGTTCCAAAGAGTGGATGTTATTTATAATAATGCTTGAAATGCACACCAGTCCCTGGGAATTCAAACAACATGCCCATCAAAGGGGAGACTCAGGTTTCCAAACAGCCAGGATTACATTGCATTGATGTGAGCTCTATGAATCACATTTGTCTAATGCAAAATTCCCAGAACCTGTGTCTTTTTTGTCATGTTTTTTCATCAATTATCATTTGCCTTTCCTGTTTCCATGTTGTGCCAGAGAAAAACCATTATACTGAAGCCACAAGTGTTTTGCATTTGCTTCTTACACGAAGGGATGTTTTACCCTGTCCTCTGATTTCTCAACAATATCCTGCCTGTGGAGACCTCAGTGTGTGTCACTCACGGTACATTCAGGCCTCCAAATTAATCATAGAATCATGGAATCGTCTAGGTTGGAAGGGACCTTTAAGATCATCGAGTCCAACCCTTAACCTAACACTGACAAAACCACCACTAAACCATGTCACTCAGCACTACATCTACCCATAAATCAATGGTGGTGGAAGCTTCAAATATGCCATCGGTTTCTTTAAAAACAGATAAAAGGTGGTGGTGGCTCATTAGCCCAAGCACAGCTGGGAAAACATCAGATTTCTGTGGAATCTGATGAGTTTTGACTTCTAAATAATGAATATTTGAGATGAATTTGATTCTTTAGGCCTTTAGCAATTATACTTTAGCATATGTGAAGCAGTTGTTAATCAGTAGATTAGGTGTCTGACTGTTTATAAGCTCAGTCACAAGAACTGAAACGAAGAAAACGCGTAAGTGCTAATTAGGAACGTGCACACATCGTAACACTTGGGAGTTTGCTGCTTCCCATTTGTCGCGTCATCTTTAGTCATGGCCTCGTGTCAGATGTGGCACTTTTAATCTAAATAACGTGACATTCCACATCTGTTTTCCGTGGGAGTGACAAGGAAAGGAACAAGGTAACAGATCAGTGGGCGCTCCTGTGAGCACATCAAGCTGAGCTGCACGGGTTGAGCCAGACTTTACTGCACCCAGATGTTCACCCTCCTCTCTCGGAGGATTTCGGGGCCGCTGCAACAGGCGCATGACCCTGTCTCCATCACAACAAACGCCGTCGGCATAAAGCAGGTCGTGATGCGGAGCTCACCCGTGCTCCACCATCCCTGCAGGAGACGGGGCAGCTTCTGCCGAGAGCAGCGCTGCTGCCTTTTTTCGAGATGCAGTTGCCTGCTAGATGCTCAGAAGTTGCCACCGTGTCTCCCTGCTTGGTTCGCTTTGGCTGTAGCACAAATTTCGGTTCTAGCAGATTGTTTCAGCTATTACTTGCATTCGAGTCTCAAAGCTAACCTCATTTCTTTAGTTCTTGCTTCGGCACAAAAAAAAAAATAGAAGGAATTGTGGGGGAAAAACAAGTGGTAAGAGGGAGGGAGGGATCAGAACGAAGCAGTAATTAATATTCTGATCAGTAGAAATGTTAATGGCTTTTTATATGGAAGTACGTAAATTCAAAAGCTGGTCTTGTTGTTTGGATAACTTTTTAAAACACTCTGGACTTCTGAGAAATTACTTAACTTGACTGACCTGGAGACAAATGTGACATTGCAATAGAGACCCTTGTTGAACTTTTGCTAGTTGTTCTACAAGAATTAATCACATTTACAACCTTCCTCTAAATAACCAACTTTGAGACTAACCATGTGGCAGCAGATGAGCTTTAAACAGAAGTTGCGTAAGTTGAAGTTGTTTGTTTTAAGAGAAAACTGGATTTTTGTGGGGCCATGTGCCCTTAGGAAGTTTAGGCTTGTATTGTTCAGTTCCATCTCAACCACACGACAAACTAGGGACCAGGGCGGTTTCCTTTCTCCTGAGATACAGTATTCTGCTTTTGGGTACCAGTTGAGTCCAGAGTTCGGGAATTAACACTCCGTTAAAACAGACCTGGTAAAAATATCTAGAAAGTTATTTTGAAATATGTCTCTATGTACCAACTGGTATATTATGAAGCTGTGGAGACTTGAGTTGCTGGTGAAAAAATAGCATCCCCCAAGATACTGGGAAAGTAACAAAGAAGTGCATGGTTTTTACTGCAATATCACCTTCCTTGGAAATAGCACAGCCTGAGCATGCACATTTCGGGCTTGAAGTCGGAGGTTTAGGAGAGGTAGGTTGCTTTTTTTTTAAACTATAGTGACATTTTTCAAAAGCATTTTTTAACTCTCAGCTACTACTATTGAATCCAGCTCCAGAAAAGACAAACCAGACTATAAAAACGAAAATCCCAGGGGCCTCCTCTGGCTTCTGTTAATTGTCTGCGGGAGATTTGATTTCAATAGCGCAACTGGATCTGGGTTTGGTTTCCAGCTGCTTGTTCAACGCCAGCTTTCCTTGGAGCTTCTCCCCAGCGAGCAGGGCACGTCAGCGTGCCAGCAAGCGAGTCGGGAGGTCTGATGCCACCAGGGCTGCGGTACCAACAAGCATCGCTACTGCAGCCCCAGGGGGACCAGACCTCCAGACGTGCTTGTGAAGGGCCCCATGTCAGATACTGAGTGGTTCCTCGGTAATAACTTGTGAGCAAAGAGGCAGGAGTCCCTCTGGAGACTGGCCCTTAAGAGCCCCTCCTGCCTGACACAGCACCAGGGTCTTTAGCCTGGAGAGAAGGAGATTAGAGGATTAATTTTTTTTTGTCTTCTGAATATGCTTCTATAGCATTGAGGCTATTTCTGCACTTCAGTATGTTGGTTTGCCCTTATGGCAGACATCTACGATTTACCCAGCTAAACCCCAGTCCCCCTCGGCTCTATCTTTGCATCGCTCTTGTCTTGAACAGATCCATACGAGCCTCACTGCAGGAAGAATGAAGCCATTTAGAACCAGAGAATCATGGAATGGTTTAGATTGGAAGGGGTCTTAAAGATCATCCAGTTCCAACCCCCTGCCCTGGGCAGGGACACCTCCCACTAGACCAGGCTGCTCAAAGCCCCATCCAGCCTGGCCTTGCTTCTGGGGAAACAGGGCTGATTCAATAAGACAGGAAAAAATTCACCTGTACATAGAATTAATAACACTGGTATCGGGCACACGCAGAACACCTTAAAAAACCATGAGCAAACGTAACTCAGTAGAAGCTTTGCAGCATCTCTCAGGCACATAAGTATTACGACTGCGTTGTGCAAAAAGGCCCAGAAGCATTTTGAGCTTATGTTGGGTTAATTGATTTTGCAGTTCCTGTTGCTAGAGTGAGAGTGTGAGCTGATTTCCCATTCTAACCTCCATTACTCTGCGTCCTTGCTTGTGCCCTCCCTCTTTCTCTGTGCTCTGCTGCAGTAGGACTTTATTTCTCAAAATGGTTGCACGTCCCTTTCTTTAAGCCACCTGACACTTGCAGGTGCACTCAGTTACATCGTTTGTTCCCCATTTTCACCACCAACACTTGAGCCCACCCCTTGTTACAGGGTTAATTGCATCTTTTCCTGAATTCCCATCCAGCAGCAGCAGCTCTGTCTGTCTCTCTCCCGTGGTGGACGCAGGTGTGTGTGAGAGAGCTGATGAGTGCTCGCTGTGGTGGATCACTGCTTCCAGCCAAATTTGGGGCAGATAGGAAGGGTTTTTCAATGTTAACACCAAATTTTCAAGAGAACTATAGAGTAGCAGGCAGTAAATTTTTATGATCTTTATTGACCTGAACTGATGCTGCTGCTTTAAGTCAATGCAACCACATTAGTGGGAAATTCAGACCATGCTTAAACAGGACCCACGTTTCGTGAATCCTCTGGGGCTGAAGTGGAGGGGTTTATTGCTCCAGTGCGGTGGGATTCATGCTGTACCTCCTCCCCGCAGGCCAGCGAGAAGCAGGTTCACTTCGTCGTGTCGCGGCAGACCAGGCAGCAGACCCCCGACATCTTGCAGGAGACAGGCTGGAGTTACGGCAGCCCCCAGCCCTGTCCTCCTGAGAGAAACAACCCCGGCAAGGTGAGGGCACGAGCGCTCGCGTGGTTTCTTTGCTGTCCGTGGGACAGGGGACTGGGGGGTGGACAGTGTCGTAGTGTCTCGGGGTGTCATCTCTGGTTTCCGTCATCAGAAGAAGCATTGGCTTATTTTGCATTGGGAACATAAAATCTGAGCTCATGATTTATCCACAGCTTCTGCCCTGACTCCTGGAGTCTCCGTCTCTGGAGACATTCCAAACCCGCCTGGACGCGTTCCTGTGCAACCTGCTCTGGGTGACCCTGCTCTGGCGGGGGGGTTGGACTAGATGATCTCCAGAGGTCCCTTCCAACCCTGACCATTCTGTGATTCTGTGACTCCGTCTGGGGTGGGGAGGGCATGAGAAGGTGCAGGGCAGCGGTGGGGCAGGCATGCACGCAGCCTCCTGGCCCGGGCATGGGCCCAGCCAGCTCTGTGAGCCAGCACAGGGCAACGTGCTCCAACGAAAATAAGAGACTTATCTGAACTTTCTCCATCTGGAGCAAAGTCTTCAGGCAAAAAAGCTGTCATACGCTGGCCTGAGAGATTGCCATAAGTTGCTGGAAAATTATGGTAATTATTAGTCTGTGGCTCATTACTTAAGACACCTGTGCTCTGACCTGGCTGGCAGTTTGGTGGCTGCGGTCCCTGCGGCCACTGCAATAGTGCTGTCCTTCTGTGGAGCTTTGGACCCCAAACCTGTTGGTTCTGCTCTCGCATGGGATGGGGGCTGTGAGGGATGGCAACATGCAGCATGGCCGGACCCGATCCAGGGCCACGCAGCACAGAGCCACCACCTCCCCCAGGTACGGCTCTGGTTACCAAACACTTTTTCTGAGTTTACTCAATGTTACTCTGTCTGTAGACAGAACAAGGTATGTCCTTGCAGGAGCTGGATTTGTTTATTTCACTGAATTTGAAGTCACGTGCCTGGCTAATTTATGTTAATCGCTCTGAGTGTCACCACTTATGCCAACCCTTGTGAGCTGGTCCCCAGGCCACCCGTGCCAGGGCTGCACGAGGGAGGTGGGCAGGCAGGGCTGGTTTAAATCCATCCTGCCTGATGGGCAGCCAGATGTGTCTTTAGAGGGACCTTTGGACTGAACCAGCTGTCAGATCAGGTGCACAGCTGTCAGCCAGGAGAGAAGCCCAGCTCCACGTTTTACAAATGCTTAAAAATGCCCTTTTTTTTTTTTTTCCCAGTTGTTCTTTTTTTTTAACTTCGTTATTCAGTGGTTTTGTGTGTAAAAAATATATTGGTGTCTATTTTTAGTTCTCCTTTTCCACAAAGTCATAACCACAGCCCTTGTTAGGTGAGACTGGATCAGCAGGAGTTAAGCCAGAGAGCGGAGTCAATGCTCGGTAGCTACTACCCGGTAGCAAATAGTGCCCAACTAATCATGCATCTGCAAGGCATTACTTCCTAATGAAGTAATGATTTCCTTAGGGAGATATGTGTAGGACAGCAAGTAGCTTGCGTTGCTACTGTACCATTCCCAGTGAAGCTCCAAGCACCTGCTAGCTCTACCGCGTTGATCTGATTAATTGATACCACACGGGATTATGTGGGAACACGACTTGTCTTCCATTAACTGCCCTAAATCCTTATTTTCTCTCTCTGTACCAAGCAGCGTTAGATGGGAATTCCTGGTAAATCCAATGTTATTTTGGGCAGCTGTGAGATTGAAGGGCCAGTGTTGACATTGTAACAGTCCTTTAAAGACTAATGAATCATTTTCTGTTGGATAGGTCACGGCTTTTAGGGGGATTTCCAGTTTGCCACAAGTGATGGGCACTACAGAAGTGCCTGAGGGGGTGTGCTGCTGTGGGCTTCTGTCCAGTGCCACCATTTGGGCACATTCCAGGGAAGATCACCGCCAAAAGAAAGAAAATTCTAAGCTGTTCCTAGCTCCCTTTAGCTTTGTGTGTGTGCAGTGGAGGGCTTATATTAGAGCAAATGCTCTGGCAATAGATCAGGAGATCCGTACAGCTGGTGGACACGACGAGCTTCAGGCGCCGTGGGCTTTTGGTCTGATACAATCATTACTGGAGTGTTATTTGCCCTTTTACAGGGTATGAGTGTGTCAGTTTGAATTTCTCATGCGTCTTTGCTGAAGGTTTAACTGAACATCATTTGCAATTCAAGTTCTTTAAACTCTAGGCTTTGGCAGCCTTAAAATGTTATTTGTTTTTAAATAGACATTAGTGCAGGAGTAATGCTCGCAGGCCGCGGGCCTGTGCAGTGTCCTAGTGCAGCCCACGCTCCCGCTCCGAACCCCGGCAGTGTTCCCACTCCGAACCCCGGCAATGCTCCCGCTCCGAACCCCGGCAGTGCTTGTTGGGCAGACTTCACTGTCAAGAGAGTTTCCGGTGTGTGCGTGGTTTGATGAGTCTGCTACCCGCTGCCATCGGTGGCATTGCTTTATCAGGTGTAATTGATAGAGAGATTGCTAACTGACTTGAATTCTGATCAATTTTGAGGTGGTTTTTGCCCCCTGAGCTCACTGTAAGAGGTGATAGCAGGTCAGGAATGTTCTCTTTGAGGGAAGCAGCTCTTGCTGTAGAGCACGTGTGTAAACGTGGGCTGAAATCTGCTCTCAAACCTTGGCTGTATTCAGCACCAAGAATAAACTCCAGCGTCCAGCAGCCGTCTCGCTTGTACAACAGCTCAGGAACCACTTATGGCCCAGCCCGTTGTCCCCGTGACAGCCTGGCTCCATCTGGAAAGCACGAGGAGGCGGCTCTCTTTCAGGCCGATGCCAATGGCAATCAATCAGCCACACAGCCAACAAGGCACGTTGGAGGAAGAGGAGGACGGTCCGTAGCGACCACGTCCTTCTCTGGCGGCAGTGATGGTGTGCCGGGAGACTGGTCCCACCGAGCTGTTTTCCGGGGTACGGAGCTGGGGGGAGGCACAGCCCAAACTGCTCCGGCTGCTGCCTGGCTGCAGAAGAGAGAAGATGTCAGAAACACTTTCTTGTGCTGCCGAGGTTGTTAGGTCGGGCTGTAATGCACAAACGGGCCAGATTTGATTCCTTTGAAGTCAGTGGGAGCTTTGCCATTAATTAAATAGCACTTGTTTTTAATTGGAACGGCTTTCTTACTCCTTTCTAACAAATTGTCTAGTACTTAAAACAAATCTGTCGCCCTGTTGCTCGAGCAGGCAATGTTTTCTGACCGGGCGAGCCGGTTAGCCTTCAGGTGAAGTACATTTTCCTAACAGATACAGCCTATGTCTTTTGCCTGCGAGACACGTGTCAAGGCCTTGATGTTGTGATAATCTGCTGTAAATATTTATTTTCCAGTAAATATACAGAAAAGAAAAAAAAAACTAAAGAGAGAAGGAGATGAACTGTTATGTTTTCCTTCTCCTGACCTCCGAGGTCACTTCAAAATGACAGAGAAGGACAATTGTTTAGAAGAGAATGCATTGAAATGCAGTCACTGATAAACATTGCCTTTTAACTGGTTTACTCATTATCAGCCGTACCTCCAAGAAAGCTCTACGTGTGTTTACTAAGAAAGGCTTTACTTGCCTTTCATCACTGCCTTCGTCTCAGCCCAGCCGCCCCAATTCCTTTCTATCTGCGACCATGTAAAAAATGACATGTGGAAGAGCAGCTTCAACAGAAAACTGGTCCTACATGGTTGAGCGTACTAGTACCAGTACTTTTATGATTCCTCATTGAAATGTAACAGGACAATTTGTTACCGAGCACTGCTTTGAAATCTGCTTGTCTCTGCACCAGTTCCTCAACCAGAGCATCGGCCGGTTTATCTGGTAACGTTTTTGGTGTCTGAGACATGACAGACGCTGCGTAAGTAACAGGCTTGCTCTGAACGCTCAGAGCTGCAAGTCTAATTCCAATTTCATGTTTTGTTACAAAATTTCAGACTGCATTTTTGTGGAAATCAGTGGTGCCCTTGCCCCACGTGCTCAGGAAGTGGCATTTTCCTGATGGAAAACCATTTCTTTCCAAGGGAAAAAGGACAATGTTTTTGCACAAATATCGATGAAACATTAAGTTTAGTTTGGACAAAGATAGAACGATGTTTAAAACATTTACACCTTAAAGACAAAGGTAAAAGGTTAAAATTATGTGGACTAGAGCATTTATATCTTTTTAAAAAGAGAATATTGTAAAACCTTCAGAAATGTTTAGGTTTATTTGCAAGCCGTAAGCCCAATTACTCTGACAAAGCGCCTGTGTTCTGCATGGGTCGGATGTGATATGTCCAAACAACTACATCAGTTTGGGTTTTGCCCTGGTGACTAAGAAGAGACCTTTTCCACTGCGTTCTTTGCCTTTTTGTTCCTGGAGCTCTGCGGCAGCCACTGTCATTCTTCTCAAGCATCTAGCGACCCTTTGCTAAGTTGCTAAAAGGTCCTGGGGCTTGTGATTGATGTTGCACCACAGAAATCCTGATGTGAAGTTAGTTCCACCGAACGTCCCCTTAAAAAGACCCCCACAGAACAAAGATATAACCTGCCCTACTCCCATAAAAGCTTCTTGCTGCTGCCTTCCTTCATCCATCGTCGTTACTGTGGGAGCAGCCGTGGACGTGCCTGCTCCGCTTTCTGTGCTGGTGGCTCAGGAATCGAGGTGGAATGTCTCTGTGGGATCTCAGATTTCTAAGAAGAGATTAACGTGGCTTTAAATGAGTTTTATGGATTTATAGGTTATTTTTGCATATTATAAATGTGAGGCCACACTTGTGAATGAGAATGTTGGGTTTGTTTTTTTTTTTTTAATATACGTTTGGAATGTATTTAGCAGCATGCTATTATATCTACGTGCGAGCCTGGGATGGATGGTGCTGTTCCTGCAAGAGGGGCTGGGATCTTCAGGAGTTGGTGCCAGAAGCACAGCTTATGAAATACTTCAGGAAATCAAAGCAATTAACGTTTAAATCCAGATTTTGTGGAGAAGCAGCCTTGTGTCTTGAACTCTTCTGTAAGAACTGGATGCGTTTTAAACGTGGGTTTCGGTTCGCAGGTTTTGTTGGAGGTTGTGTTGCCTCTCCATCCTGAGGCCGCCTGTGAGTTTGTTTCACCCTCCCTCATACACCAGTTATTGCCTGACAAGTGATGTGCTTGTAATTTTTTCTGTTCAGCGGGAGGAATAAGGGGATGACTGTCCTCAGATGGTAGAGGTGGCTGTCCCAAAGTGACCTTTTAAGCACAAGCAATAGGAAGAGCACCCTGGAAGCTGCTGCCTTTTGAGTCTATAAATGTCCTTCTCTTTTTCCTGAACAGAAACACGTATTCTTCAAGTGTGTTCCCACCAATTTATAGAGAAACACAGAAACCTGGAAGAGCAAATTGTTTATCTTGTAATCTCTCCCCACGAGTTTTATTCCTTTATCCCAGGTGGACCATTTCTCATTAACTACACAGATGATGTTCAGACTGCGAGCAGCGAGATAACAACCGTGACCTGATAGTCAAAGATATGAGGACAATTGGTGATATTAATACCAAGAACATTTAAAAAAAAAAAAAAAATCAGATTCCTTATTTACATTTCAAAGGTCTGCTTCTATTAATCTCAACACTAAACCACTTCTGACTTTGGCGGGAGAAGTGCCTGACTTTAACTATTAAAGCACGGATTATCTTGGTGGCAGCTCCGACTCCGCAGATGCCTGAGCCCCGGAGAGAGTCCTGCCCGCCATCTGGCCAGGCGTGGCAGGCGGCTGGGAAGCGCTTTTATATTCCATTAACAAATATTCATTTCAGTAGGAAAACGCCAAAGCTGTCAGGGAGGTCCCCATGCCCACTGGGTTTGTTGTTGCTGTTTTCTCCATCACAGAGCGCCCTTCACGCCGTCACCTGTCACGAGAAGGTGGTGGCTGTCCGGAAAGATCACACAGAATCGCTGGGAATGACTGTAGCAGGCGGAGCATCTAACCGGGAATGGGATTTGCCTATCTATGTGATAAGCGTCGAACCTGGAGGAGTTATCAGCAGAGACAGCAGGATAAAAACAGGTAAAAAGAGGGGATTTTGAAAGCCCGCTTTAATTCAAAGGATTCCTTTGAGAAACAGAGGGATAGTGAAAGAGCAGCCCACCCTGACATCTTCAGCCATCCCATAGATTTTTGGGATGTGTCAGACTAGAGGGTCTCAAGTCAGCAACCAGGAGGTGTATAATACGCAGCAGTAACCACCTCTGTGAAGTGGGATGTAGGCAGATTCTGGTGGGCCCAAAAAAACCCAACCAAACCCCACAGTTTTTCACAGGAAAATGAGCTTGCACCAACATCTCCTAAACTGCTGAAATCTTCATTGTGCAATCTGCATGGGCTTTTAATGTAAATTTTTGTGCTTGTTTGTCATGGCTTTGAAAGCAATATACAGGAGCAGAATTCCCATCGTACGTGAAGCAATGTCAGTGCCTTGTGGCTCAATATCATGTCTGGAAACGTTGGCTTCATAACTCCATTTGGCTCTCGATGTAACAGAGTGACAAAATTAATAGCTTCTCTCCCTCTGCATGAATAAGCCTTTGGAGTAAGATGAGGAGCATATTTTATCAGTGGGTTTCGCAGGAATAGGTAGGCAGTAGTGTCGCGGTTTTGGCCGCATTGGCCAATCCGAACGACAGACGGCCTTCCCCCCCCCTCTCCTCAGAGAGGAGAGGAAGAGATAAGGAGATTTACGAGTTTAGAAAAAGAACTAAACTACTTTAATGAAAATAATAATAAATAAGGAAATAGTAAATAATAATAGAATAATAAAAATTAAAAAAAAAAAGGTATACAATATACACAAAATCGTATCCAGCTCCCAGGATGACGATCGCAGCACCAGCAGACACAGGGAAAGTCCCAGACTGGAGTCAGCGACGGACAGGAGCTGAATTCCGTATCTGGAGTCAGGAGTGCTCGGATCGGGATCAAAGTCAGACAAACAGACAGGGTCCTCCTCAGATGTCGGCCATTGAAGAAAGAGAGCGAGAAACTTGCCCCTTTGATCCCTCACCTTTTATACTGAGCGTGATGCAGATGGCATGGAATACCCTGTTGGTCAGTTTTGGGTCACCTGTCCCGTCTGCCCCTCCCTGCAGGTGGGACCCCTCTACGCTTCTCCGCTTCCGACCCTCCAACGGGGCAAACAGCGAAGTTACCTGACCTTGGTTGTTATAGCAATAAGTCTAAGCAAGAGCCTCTGTGCATACCGTTCCTTGGTATAATCAGGTCTTATCACTCTGAGAGTGAACAGCTTCTGAACAATATGCTGTTAATTTCAGACTTTAGTCAGATAGAAGAGGCCCGGCTAAAAAGTAAAATTACAAATCAGAAAATTGGTTCTGTTTTACCACAAACCAGGACGTAGAGGAATGGTGAAACTCTCGGTTTTCAGGATGTTACATCTCCGAGGGCCAAGTACCGCGGTACCCTGCATTCAGCAACCACACAGCTCCCCGTCCCCTGGCCCTTCATCCCCGACGCTCACCTTCAGCCCAGAAGCTGGAGGGAAATCCTGAGTGTGAGGGAAGTGAAGGCACCCAAAAGTGGGGCAGAATAGCTGCAGCCCAGCCGAGCCCCAGCATCCGGGGTGGAACCTCCCCTTCGCGGGAGCTACGGCTGCTCAGCAAAACCCATGTAAGAACACGACAACAGGAGCAACCCAGCAGGTTTTCCCCTTTCCCCCTGCTGGGAAATGACTGCCTCTCAGTGGGATACATTTTCCAAAAAAATATGCATCATGAGGCAGCATGGAAAATTCAGCCTAGTTAATTTGATAAAATTAGAAACAAATGAATGCGTGATGCTATAACGGCGCCATAAGCCTCCACGGTTTAGAGCAGCCCTTAGGCTGTTGTCTCTCTCATCGGGGCAGACCACGAGAAGAGGTTAACATTCACGTCGCGCTGCCTGGAGTGCCAGGGAATACAGCCCCTGCCCGGAGGAACATCCCGGCAAAGCACAGAGGGCACCCAGGGAAGCCCTGGCGTTGGGGCCTGCCCTGGAAGCAGCCAGAACACTTGGCACTGTGGCCGCTTGCATGACATTAATGATGCCTTTATTGTTCTCCCTGTAGTAATTGAGGTCAGCTTTGCATTTTTCTCTGAAGCTGCTGTGCCTACATTATAAATAAGGCACACGGAAAGATGTTTTGGCTCGGGGCCGTTCAAACAGGCATTAACATTAAAATAATAACATGCTATTCCACAAAGCAAACTTAGCAAAGAGCCAGCTGGAGCTCAGTCCTCAGCTTAGGGAGCGCTGGGGGAAAGCCACCTTCGAGCTTTCAGGTTTCAAGCTCAGGTTGGGTACAAAAGCTCTTAGATGGAAGTGGGCTTCACAGACCTGGACTAGCATCAGGTGCCCGTACCAAAGCCGGTTGGTACCGCAGGACCCCGGCTGTGCCGTTTGGCTCCAGATACAGCATGTGACGCGACAAGAAACCAGGACCAAAGCCTCCAGAGCCCGGCGATGCTCCTGTGTACGGGGATTTAGCCTCTTCCCTCGTGCCTGCGGCATGTTTACCAGCATATGCTTCACGGCCACGTTAAATGATAGGATTAACAAACAGCCTCATCAGGCAGCAAGCTCTTGGTCCTGGCTTTGACTCGCTTGTTCAGGGGAGGGTGGGGAGAGGGTCCTGGGAACACTTGCAGGGGTTTTTATCATCCGTTTTACGTGTCTCAGGTGACATCCTCCTGAACGTGAACGGGATCGACCTGACGGGGGTGAGCCGGAGCGAGGCCGTGGCCTTGCTGAAACACACCAACTCGTCGGTGGTGCTCAAAGCCCTGGAGATGAGAGCGTGCGATGCCCAGGAGGAGCGGGGCCACCTGCCGTCCCCTGAGGCCACGCAGGCCACCTGCGAGAGCAGCGAGTGGTCACCGTCCTGGGTGATGTGGCTGGGGCTGCCACGGTAGGTCCACAGATTGCATCCTCTTGCTGAAGGGGAATGGGAGGAAAGATTTGTATTTTCTGGCACTTCTTTCTTTTGGCTTGATTCATTGCACTGACATCTTAATTAAATCCAGGCTCTGTCGCAGACTTGACTCTAAATACCTCCCTTTTGTAAACGGGTATGCGCACATGGAAAAACAGACACGTAGATCCCCGTTGCAGGGGAGGAAAAGATCCTGAATTGTTCCAGTCTTGAAAACATACCTGGCACTCGGGGAGTGAAAGGCAAAGCTCGCAGGGATACAGGAGCTTGCTGAACCCGGGGTCTCGGCTCGACCACCCTGCAGAAGGCAGAGCTACCCCTCCTGCAGCTCTCGAGCCCTTCTCCTTAGCCAAATCCAGACGATTTGTTTGACTTTGCCCAGATGTTGCAAAGCGCGTGCAGTTGGCCGGTGTCTCCGAATCACCTCTTTTAACCCCACCCCCGACTGGAAGAAGTACATTTGTCATACACAGGAAGCAGCTGTGTTGTCACTGCAGTAAGGGTAATAAAAGCCACATCGCATGTCGTTAAGCTCTCTCAAGCACGCTCGGTGTGCAGGGTGTATACCTGCAGCTCCGCCGACGTTTTGTAAAGTATTAAATGAGGACACGGGGTGAATCTGCGAACGGGCGAAGCTAGCATCGTACAGTTGAAGTTGGCATTCAGTTTTGAGGAACGAAGAATTTAGCTTGCAGGTTACTTTTGCCCATGCTTCTAACCCTGGCAGCAGTTCAGCGTGTTTTCCTCTTTTACGGAAGGGCACGGAAAGATGGTCTGCAGAACAGGTGGGCTTTTGCTCTAGGCAGAGTTTCAGGACTTCTCTTCATTTCCCAGTCTCGCATATCAGGTTAGATGTTTTCCCTCCTTCTGGCTTGAGCTGTTTTGAGCTCATTCACCTTGCAGCAAGGTCTGCTGTGAGGGCCAGATGTGTCCCAGGGCTTGGTCTGAGGCTAACGACTGCGTAACACGTGCTGAAGTGCTGCAAGAGCAGGAGGCAGGCTGCGTGTGTGTCGCCCACAGATGAAAGCGGAGAGAACTACATCCTTATTCCTGTGAAAGGGGAGCAGTAAAAAAGAAAAAGCAGTAAAGGGCTGGCCCAGAATTTGCTGCCCCAGGCAATGGTAAACTTTTTTCACCCAGTCTCGCTGCAGACAGGCAGGGCCAGGGAGGGCCTCATGCCTGCTCGCTGCTTCTGCACCCCGGAGCTTGGCCAGCTACGCACCAACATGAAGGCACTGGAGCACAGGTAACACTCCCAGCGGAGAGAGGAGGCTCGAGGCCCTATAGCTGCTGCAATCTGCAACGCTGAGTCTTGCCTTCCATCACCACCCGTCGCTAGATGGGCTGAAACAATTGCACCCCACCTTTGTTGTGCCGTATAGAAAAGCTGAGCTGCCTGGTCGTCATCTTCTACCCGCAGCTGCCTGAAGTCCTCATGCCCTCAGCAAGGTGACAGGGATGAAGCACAGAGCTTGGCAGTACTGCGGACTTGCACCCAAGGTTCACATCAGTCAGTTCTGCTTTGAAGTTTGGGAAGAAATGGTGTTTTTTCCCATTTTAAAAGCAGGCTCTAAGCTCATTCTATTCCTTCCCCCACGCTCCAAAGGCTGTGTGCGTGAAGCCATTCCCAGCCCTTTGGTCTGAAGGAAAACCATCCCCAGCATCAGCAAGGCTGCAGAGAGGGGCTCGTTGTGGCTCTGTCCCCAGCTGTGACCCCGTGCACAGAGCACGGCGGGGCCGAGGCAAAGCAGGGGGAATGGTGTGCTGAGCTGGTACGCTGCTCTGGACGTCAGATGAAGACAGGGACCAACGCTGATCAGACGTGACGGCAACAAAGGTGTTCCCCATCCTTATCAGTAGCTTGTTGGCTGAGTATGGGTGGTAGGATCAGGTTTGGGTTGCTCACTAGGAATTATCAGACCCTCCAGTCTTCCCCAGCGTGAGTGTGCTCACACTCTTACGTGTGTACTGAGTCTCCAGGGCCTGCACCGGATATCTGGAAGTCCTTCAGCAAGTTCTCTCACCAGGACGTGTATCGCATTAACTCATTTCCCTCCAGTCTGAGCATTTAACCTTTCCCTATCTGGCTTTCAGTTTGCTTTTGGCAAGGACCACGTGCCACTAGACCTCAAGGCATCAGCAGCAGCCTCACACGCTTTCTAGGCTGCTACAGAAAATTATTCTCTGTCCAAATACGTGTCTGACAGGTCCATCTTGGTAAAGATGCCTGATGTGCAACTATGGGGCAAGACGGTGAAGATTCACCTGTCTTAATTAAAATTGATGGCATTAGTAGAGCCATACCATTCACCAGAAGGACTGCTCCAAGGCACGTAAGTTTAAGAATGTTTGGTACAGCTAATGGAAAAGCAGAAATGTCAAAATCACGCCTATACAGGATCATGCAAGGTATTTGGGAAGATGGACAGGATGGGAAACACCTGCAAAACTGAACAAATAGAAAAGGCGGTAACATGGTAGGCCAGGAGCAGGCACCATAAAAAAAAAAAAAAAAAGAAAAAGAGGCAGCTGGATGGTGGAATCTTAAAATTCCATTGAGAAGGGAAAGATGTGACTCTAGACCAGCCATGGCAGGCTGTGTGAGTATCTGCTCACAGCAAACAAAGCGGGGAGCACAGAGACAGCCTGACATCGTGGCTTACAGCAGGACACTCGGGCTCAGGAAACCAAGGGAGGAGAGTCTTTCCTTCCATGTTCAAAAAACACAGAGTTTTGACGATAATCCTGTGAAGGATGGTCCCATAAAATGTGCTGAGTTGAGGTAAACACTAGAGGATGTCTACAAACCTCTGTCCGTGACTTATGAAGTAGAAAACTGGCAAACATTAATAATAGTTACATGATCAAGCATGCCTTCCTCACTTTTGAGGCTGCTGTGGTGTAAATGGTGTAAATGCCTAATTCTGTGTCCTGGCACTGAACTTGCCCCTTTCCCCAGGACTGCATACACATTGCAGCGACGGCACAAATATTGAGACTTAGGGAATGGCACCATCTTTCTGGATCAAGTCAGTGGCAGCAGAAATCAGACAGGTTATCTGACTCCTCGCTCCAAAAGCCTTGGGAAAGCCGTCTCGCATAATTTAACGTTTGTGGATCTCACCTCCATTTCAGCCCTTTTCTTGTGAGATCTCAAAATTGGCCTCGGTCACTTTTATACAGCTTGATAGTCCATAAGCAACTCCTCCGTTCTTTCTGTAGTCTAATCCAATACGCAGCGGTTATAAAATGGACACACATGTGCGTCCGACGTCTGTCAGAACTCGGAGGGCTGCGGGCTGGGCGTGGGGAGGAAGCTGTGATGCAGGACCTCAAGCATTCCTGCCCCAAGAACTTGTTTCAGGGAAGCTAATTTAATTGCTTGTTGTTGTTGTTGAGGAAGACAGGTCTGCTTTATTGTCAGAGGGAAACGCTGCTGTGAGGCGTGCACTAAGGAAATCATAGAATCGCTGAGGTTGGAAGGGACCTTTACGATCATCGAGTCCAACCTTTAACCTACCCTGACAAAAGCCACTTCTAAACCATGTCCCTCAGTGCCCCACGCGGGGCACTATAAATAAATAACGCGGAGCAGCTGGGGAATAGCCTTTCCCCAGCCCCGTGGTGCTGCTTCTGCTCTTGCTTGTTTCCCTGCTCTCCTTTCTTCGCTCTCCTCACATTTCCTCCCCCCACAGCTAAAGCTTAAAAACGCTTTATAGATCATCCTGTCATAACATTTACAAACATTAGCACTTCGCACGAGTGCTTTTCTTCATCTGCAAAGTGCGATGAGAAAGACAGGAGGTGGCCAAAGTCATTCCGCAAACTGGAGGTAGAACTGGACGTAAAACATGGAACTAGGAGACGTGGAACCCAAATTAACTCCATCCGGGCTGGAGGGCTCTGATGGGAGTAATTCTCAAATATTACTGTACTCCAGGGCCAGTCATCGACCGTGATGGGGCAGGGGGAGGGACTCGTGATTTTCATACCTGTTATTGCTGGAGTCCACCCGAAGCCAGGCTGGTTTTGATTCCCAGAGCGTAAGGCCACTCAGGCTTTGCGAAAAGCAGCAGAGAATTGTACATTTAACTACTTGAAAACAGGCACTCTTAAAATTCCTCCTGCACCACTAACCGATGCTCGGTTGTAGTATTTCTTACGATAGGACCCTGTGTCTAGACACTATTTATCCTCAAGCCTTGAATCTGAGGCAAGTTCACACATAAATTACTCCTTGTCCTCAGCTTTCGGAGTATTTACAGATCGAGGCAGAAGACGGTTCTCCTCGGACCAGTTGCAGTTTAGTGGCTTATGGCAGTTTAACCAGGTCAAAACACACAGACCGGGGCTCTCATTACGGCAGAGAGGTAACGGACTCACACACACTAAGCATCTTCGGATGACGCAAGTACTTATTTCATTTTCTCTCTGTGACACTTTCTTGCTTGTCTTTGTAACCGCACAGCCGCAAACAGACCCGAATGAACGAACTCATTGCTCCGGCAGAGCGGGCAGTGGCCGCTTACGCACCGAAATATTGGGAGCAAGCGGTAACAGACGTAGCTCAGATTTGCACACACCTGCCTCCCAGCATCCCTTCCCCATTTCTGACAGCACTAATGGACGGTGCACTGCCGTGTTTATACGCTCTGTCCCACAGGATGGAGATAAGGAACCATCAATTTACAGGCGTAAACACCACGTGGCCACTCCTGTTCTGTCGAGAGTTGAACTCTAGCTGTGGTCAGTGGGTTGGACTGTGCATGCACCAAGTGCCCACAAAGCTCAACACCCCCCATCAGGATGAGAGAAAATAGGAAAAACAAGAGAAAAAAAAAAAAAAAAAGCTTATGGGTCGAAGTAAAGACAGGGAAATCACTCTTGTGGGCACAACAGCCTTAGCTTGGGGAATTTAATTTAGAACATTTAATTACCAATTTGGGTATTGGGAACCAAAGGTGACAAACAAATAAACACTTTGGAAAATGCCTTTCCCCCCCTTTTCCCACAGCGAGCTTCACTCCAGCGCCTCTCCTCCCACTTCCCTGGTCTCCGCTGCCTTGTTGTCACAGCAGGTGACACCCGTCCCTTCAGTGAGGGGACCGGCAGCGCAGGGGGACAAAGTCAGGACAGGGTAGTTTCTCCCACTCCTTGCTTCCCATGTGTTTCCTCTGCTCTGGCAGAGAAAACAAGCCTAATGCCAGTATGCCACGTCTATTCCACTTAAACTTAGCACACGCTTTGACGGCAAATACGTATTTCTGTAACCTTACGGGCTGTATGTACAGAATGCATGTAAGCCTTGTGTGTCTGCACTGCCTTTTCTTCTCCTGTCTTGACCCGCTCGGCTTTTTCTTTTCTAAGGCATTAGGCTTTAGCTGCTCACCTTTCACTTTCGGCAACGTACTCCTTAAGGCAGCAAACAGAGCCTCCTGCCACCACCCCCCCCCCCCCCCAAAATCAACACTAGGTAATAGCACTACCGGCTGAAGCCTGGCACCGCTTGGTCATGACCTTGATAAGTACCATCAAACACAGAGGGTTTAAGTGATTTTGCACATTGAAGAAGTCCACAGATGGTAACGCAGTAATGCCTGGCTGCTGAGGAAAGAAGCAAACGTCACCTGTTTCTTACATTAGTGGATTCTTGTGCAAACAGTATATCCCTACCCTCCTGGCAGCAGGTGAATATTTGTAGGTCCTGAGGGACTAATCTAGCATTGCTATAAAATCCTGCTGTGAAACACAGCAAAAGCATCATGTGACAAATAAGAGTTTAAAAAAGGTAGACGCATTGGCCTTTAAGCTGCATTTAAGATAAGTAACTTACCTTTTTACAGAAGTGTCAGCCATTTCTTAGAAACCTAGAGTCTCTGAAGGGATCTTGTAGCAGTTCCGTGCCGTAGACCAGCCTATCCTTTCAGATTTGGAACAGCCAAAGGATTTTCAGGCTCTTCAGTCATTCCTGGGTACACCGGCAATGATGAGTGGGTCAAGTACCAAGCACAGAAATCTTGGTTGCTCTGTAGCTAATGAAACTCATCTTGTTTTTTCCTACTTGTTTAAAAAAAAAAGCACAAGGCAGGTATTGAGGTTATTACTGTGCTCAGAGCAACAGGCAATGCGTAGGAGTCTAACGACCTTACTACTCTGGCCTTTCCCTAGTCCTTGTTTCAGCTAAGCTTTGACTCAGCATAACTTCCAGTATCACAAAATAAATGTAAAGGGCAGAGGAAGAGGCAGATTTCAGCTCTCTTACCATAAAATACCGCGTTAATGGTTATAGTGAGGACAAGGTGTCCTCTTGACAGCAGCCTCAGCACTCCCAAGCACTGAAGGACACGGACAGGATTCTCTCCCATTCCATGCTGCGACTTACCACGTTCCCTGACAAGAAAAGCTCAGGGTCCCTTCTTCCACTGGTCATCTCTGTGATTTTTGGGAATTCTGGCTCATTTCATTGTCCCTGAAATTATTTAGCTTTGACATGCACCACAGTAATAAGTCACTGGACCGTACAAGGCAGATAAAACCACCTCTAGAATAACGGTTTACAAATATTAAATCCAGTCTCACTTAAGTGTTTTTTCTCCATCACTTTCAATTGCAACTGGATCATTTCCATTAATTTTTACTCTATGAAGCAATTTATTTAATATTTTAACCCCAAGATTAACCTAGTAGTTTTACTTTTAAGATAAGCGGTTGTGGAAAGCGGCAGTACAAAAAGCCAGGAGGGAAGCGTAGGTGTCTACTGCAGTGGAACTTCAGTGCTATTTTAGGTCTTCAAAACACTCTACGGGTGTAGGAAGAGGCAGATTCATCATTAAGGATTCACCAGAACCTAAAGTTAACTGCAAGGCATTTAATAAGACTGGTTTGTTTCAGGTATTTGTACAGCTGCAAAGAAATAGTATTACGAAGAAACACATCTGGAAGTCTTGGCTTCAGCATCGTAGGAGGTTATGAAGAACATACTGGGAACAAACCATTCTTCATCAAATCCATCGTTGCGGGAACACCAGCATATAATGATGGCAGAATTAGGTAATGATAACTATCTAATGAAAAGTAGCATTTAAGTAAGTCTTTCATCTAGTTCATTGGGGTTTTTTCCTAAACAAGTTTCCATGGAGACAGTGTGTGTGGGGGGGGAAAGGACTCACTGATCCAGAACTCTGACAGACCTGGCAATAGGACATGAGCGTCCTGAACTTTCATAGATTTGCCTTCATAGTAGAATATTTTCAGATGTCTAGCAATCACTAGTAGTACATGAATAAGTACAAAGATAAGTCAGTTTGATCTCCGGCGTAGTATGTGCCAGCACACAGCAGCTTTCCCACATCCCCAGCCCAAAAAAAACCCCCAACCAACCACCCACCCACCCACCTTCCCTGCAAACACCAATACAACTTAAGACGGTAAATGCAGAATTATGGAGCAAACTTAAATCAATTAAGTAGTCTTAAAACACAGTTTGTTCAGAGCACGGATCATTCCCACCTGAAAGAACTACATCTTATTTTCTTTCAAATATGTCTAATTAATTATAAAGTTGTAAGAAAAAAAAATAATGAAAAAACCAAGCAAAGTATTTTCACCTGCTTTATTCCCTTACTCATGAACCATGGTTAGCCAGAGAAGGAATAGTAAAACTCATTTCTACGCCTTCCTCACAGGACACGCTTTGGCATTTGCAAGTGTTTAAGGTAAGAAGTCACCTTGTTTAATTGTTCTCCCATCTTTGCCTTTGGTTTTTCAGATGCGGCGACATCCTCCTTGCCGTCAACGGCAGGAACACATCGGGAATGATGCACACCTGCTTGGCAAGGATGCTCAAAGAACTGAAAGGAAAAATTACTCTCACAATCGTGTCCTGGCCTGGCACTTTTTTATAAAATATGGAGAGTATAACACGTAATTTAAAGCAGGAAAAAAAAAAAAAAGGAACGTCAGTCTTTCTTTGCTTTTTTGGGGGGTGAAGTATGTGTTTATAAAGAAAAGGTTTGTGAAATTTCAACCTGCATGTCAAGAAAGGTCAAGTTTAGGCAAAGCAAGGACACTCGTCAGAAAAATCAGAGTGATTTAAGCTACGGACTTAAGTCTTTCCTTCCCCGTGTTCTTAAGATTTTTTTGTTGTTTTTTTTTTATAAATATATATATATTTAATGCATTTAATAATAATAATGAAATTGAAGGAGCAGCAGCTCCTACTCACCTACTTTATTTTAATTTACAGAAAGAAATCCTTGAATAACTTCTGGAAAAATTTCTTGCAATTTTTCTAGTTGCAAAAATCAGGTGAAGGTTTTTATCCAACACAATAATAGCACTTTGATTATGTGTATTTTTCATGGTCAGCATGAAGCTGGTATTTTCAAGACTTTCAAGTACTGTTTGTTAGTCTGTAAAACTGTGAATTAAATTTCTAAAATAATTAAAAATAACTGTAACTGTGTACTTGTACAGACATTATTTTCATCCAAAACCAAATGACCTCGTTTCCCTGCTATGTTTTGATTAATGCTATTAAATGTAGGATTTTTATATAGAATTATTGTTTATAAGGAAGTACACTGCACCCTGCTAATACCATCAGTTAAGTCTTCTAAATAGCACCCTGACAGGGCACTACGTTTGCAGGACTGCCGTGCCAACTGCACTCGATACTGTTCTGGATGGATGGAGTAAATCTGAAACTGGTGATGGTCTTGTATTTTTCTTAAAATAGTTGTTTGCCTTTCTCTGCAAATTACCCATGTTTCAAAGTCTTTTTTTTTTTTTTTTTCCTCACAAGTTGGCAATGGGAGGAGGATATGCTTGTTAATCTTTAGCATGTTAAGGACAGCTGTTCCCCTAGAACGAAGGCTAAAATGAACTTTCTCTTAAGCCACTGAAAAGCAGCAGGGGTGATTATCCAGCTCAGCTCACCCATATGCACCCACACAAACCAGACACAATTACCAAGTGTATGATCACAGCACTCAGTGTTCCACCAGACTAAGAACAATCAGCACCTTTCCCAGATTTTCTAATTTTTTTTTCGTTTCACCTTAGTACAAGGTTCTTGAAGAGTCTGCAATTCCTGCCTGTCCCTGTAGTAAAGGATGACCTTTTCAAATATGAACTCCAAAAGCTATACTAAACCCACGCTGTTCCAGATGGTGGTATATAATAAAGTGAATGCACATTGTTTCTAAAGTCAGTAAAGCAATGACCTTCCCACTGGCTTATGAAAAAAGGAGACAATTTAATACAAAGAATTTAAGCCCTAGGTATATTGTAAGCGCATAAGCCTCTAGCTGTAAGACGTCTTCTCGCTGCTTCTTAAAAGACAAAGTCAGTCCAGAAATCTTAACATGAAAAATTCATTCTTTTATTTTCAAAAAAAACAAAGTAACTTTTGATTTCAAACTAACAGAACAAGATTAAGAGCAAATTATTTTAATACCCAGAAAAATAACAAGATTTATAGTCATCTATTTCTGGCACTAATATATATGCAAGTAGGCAAAAATCACACAGGCCTATTCCGCGGGGGCAGCTTCAGTGTTTTCCTGTTCAGGAGCAGGTTCACCGCTGGCTTCTTTTCCTTCTTTGCTTCTTTTGGATTTTTTGTGTTTGTGCCTTCTGTGGCTGTCCCCTTCTTCACTGTCGTGACGACGTCTGCTGTTACTAAATAGAGAGAGAGAAAAAAAAAAAAAAATACCTCAAACAATTGCACGACACTTCAGGCCCCACTTAATTAACAGAGGACCAAAAAACCAGCCCTTTGCATTCGTATTTGAAAACTGGCACCTGCTCCTGTTCCGACCCAGGTAGTATTTGGATGTCAGCACAGAATTTAATTTTTCATGGCATGGTACATACATCCACCCATCCTGTACTTTTTGTTGGGAAACTGGAATGATTTTTTTTTTTTTTTACATTTGTAACTCATGTTCCAATAGCAAGACTTTTAATAATGTCATGTCCCTATGGGCATCCCTTAATGGTTTATTGACCCCGTTCCCTGGACTTAACCTTTATTTCTAACTTCAAAAGAATCAAGTTGAACAATTTCTATCAAGTGACCATGAGGATTATTTTACTTACTAAGAATCACTGTTGAGCTCTTACGTCAATGCTGCTGAATGTCAGCTTTACTCCATTTCTTTCTGACCTACCATTTCTACCCTTCTTTCCCCAAATTCATAATTCCTGTTCACTACCTAAGACTGTCACATCCATTATTCAATATGAAGTTACCTGGGGCCAACATCACTTTTTGTCTGACCACATTTTATGTGGCAGACTTGTTCCAAGTAGTACATCTAAGTGTTTATACAGTCTTTCCACAAAACTCCAGTTTGTCTGGGGTTCTTTCAAAAATTTACTTTATTTTTTTAAACTGTTCAAGTCTTTCATATCCTATTAAAAAAAAAAAAATCAAACCTTCGAGATGACTTGTGTCTAGTCTCTTCTTTCTCTCTGTGTCTCCTGTCTCTGTGTCTGTCTTCTTTCTCTCTACTTGTTCTATGGCGGTCATAGCCTCTTTCTGCATAGTCTCTGTATCTGTATCGTTCTTCGTCACTGATTAAAAAAAGATGATATTTTCAGGAAAGCAGTATATATATTAAAAAAAAAAAAAAGACATTCCTACACACTCTCAAGATATAAATGACAGAAAAACTCAGTGTTGCTTCTGGGTTTCTAAATGAGATCCACAACATATGCTATAAGGACATTAAGCTCTTCACTTTAAACACTAGACTTCTGTGGTTAATGTAATTTTGAAAGAGGATTGTACAATAAAAATGGAAGGAAAGGAGAATACAACAGTGCCACATTAAAGTTTATTACCACAAGTGCTGCCCTGCCACAATGCTGGTAAAACCCCCTAAATATTACAGGCTATACAAGAATTTAAAAGCTTTACTTACGAATGTATTTTCCTATTTTGACTTAATGAAAAGGGCAGTTCTAAGAGTTTAGTGAAATTAAAAAAAAAAAAAAGAAAATTAGAGCAGTGTCTATAGTTAGCCAACACCACTCAAATGCTGTATTAGCATAGCTTAAAAAGGCATGCTCATTTAATCAATTCTCTACCAAGAAAATACTACCCAGATATAGTGTCCAGTATCAATTGACAATGAAAGTTATATACAAATGAATTTACTGTAACTATTTATGTATCACACGAAGTCTTTGTAACCATAGTTTGGAAGATCCCTACCAAGTCCTACAGAAAGACACAATGTGACCAGGTTTTCAGAGGCAGGAATTAAAACAAATAACAATTCAGATACTATTAAGCTGACAGAAGCCAAGTGTTTCATGCTTTCTTTGCCAACACTTGCCATAAAGGAAAGACTCTTCCTGAGGACCCTGACAGCAGCAGAAGAGAGCAGACAGGTCACACAAGCAGAACATCTCAAGCCCAGGGAGATTTCTCACTCCTGGAGCAGTGAGAACTTGGATCAAAACAGTTTTACCTGCCATAACTTGGATCCTGTGGCCATTTCCCAAATGAAAACATTACATCGGCGATTATTACGGCTAGGCATGAAAACTCAGAAAAGCGTGAATGCCTCATGCAAGAGCACTAGTCTTTCTATGACGCTTTGTACGATTATATCATGAAGCAAATTTAAAAAATTAGCAATTTAAGATACCGTAGAGAAGCATCAAACGCCCCACAGAAAATCCTATTTTTCTAAGGGACATGAAAAATATTCACACACCAAAACCAGGAAAACTACAGGGGAAAAAAAAATATCAGGAAAATTACTAAAGAACTCAAAGTTATGATTTGTCACTGAGCAATATGGCTGCATTGAGTAGTGCCTGTATTGTTATAAAACTCTTATAATATTTATATGATTTTATAATGCACTTATAACTACAGATCTGAGAGCAAGCTGATCAAATCCTACACAGTACGTTTGTGACAGATCACAGAATCCCAGACTGGCTGGGGTTGGAAGGCATGACTGCAGGTCCGCTGGTCCAAACCCCCGCTCAAGCAGGGCCACCAGGACCAACAGTTGCCCAGGACCATGTCTAGAGAGCTTTTGGATATCTCCAAGGATGGAGACTCCGCGACCTCTCCAGCAGTGCTCAGTCACCCTCACAGGCATCATGCCACTATCATTTCTCTTAACTATTGGCCCCCCCCAAGACAAAAGTGTAGTTTAACCTCATTAAACACTTTTTAAAAAGACTATGTTAAATCTAACATGTCTCTCCCACAAGAAAACCCTACAACAGAGACATGTCAACTTATAAAAAATGAAGGCAGTGCAGCCACAGAACATGAATTCCGATGATGCTACTCCACATCCAGCTTAAGGCACCCTAGGTTACAGCCCAGGGTATGAAAGCAAATTCACTTGTTCCACTGAGATGGCCAAAACACAGACAGGTAAACTAAAGCAGTTGGGGGTGGGGGGAAGGGAGAAAATAAATCCCAAATCTTACAATGCTGAAAACCTCAAGTCTTACGTCTTTAACCTGTTTCTATCTGTATCAATCCTTAACCAGTGTTTTACCTTCAAGTTTCTACTCTACTCTCAGGAGAAGGAGGGACACGTAGGGGAGACACAGTCCAAGTCCCTTTCTACTGAGCATTTCTTCTCATGAGAAACAAACTCAAGGCTTCAGGGAAAAGGGTAAAAGCAACAATTAGAAGAGTTTTCTTATCAAATGTTACAGAAAGATGAAGGTTGATATCAGCTGCTAGTTTCTAGGATAAGTCATAGCGAAGAGAAGACTCGCCTAGCTCACACAGCAGTTGGTTTTGCGGTTCAGAATGACAGTCTTCATTAGATCTATGTTTGAAGCGTGTTTTAATTTGATGTGTAATAAAGCAGCACCATAAAGACATCATGTGCCTGGTGAAGGCTAGTTACAAAGCTGTTTTATGATATAAAAAAAAATTATAAAGTTAAAAATCAAATTAAAATTAGGTTCTGAAATCTACCAAAAGTTTCAATCAAAAGGTGAAGTCTAATTTGAACAACAACTGAAAATTTTTGTTAGTGGTGGGATTCCTGTACTAACATCCCTTTAAAAGTGCTTCTAGTCATCACAATTTTAGGAGCCTTACACTTCTGCAGCCTTGCAGGGATAGGAAAAAGGTAGCACCAATTCAGCTATAGTTTACTCCCAATATCTGATATTCCTATCCAGAACTAACACTTTGATGATCAGTATCTAATTAAAAAGTCAAAATTTGAACGTCTAACGCTGCCTTTGGATGAGCTTGCTGTAAGAAGTTAGATTACTACTTGTAGACTTACAGCTTGGTTTCAAAGCTGAGATTCAAAACCTTTAACGTTAACTCGCTGTCTGCATTTGCTCTGCTACACAACTTTTTAAAACACTCTAGAAAAGTTTAAAAATATTATTGATACTCCTTTATATCTATATATATATCCTCTCTCTCTCTATATATATATATCCTATATATATTGATACTCCTTTTTGTAAACCTTATTTTGGCAAATTGCTAAGGAACCATGACAGCTTGTAAGCGTGCCTGAAAACAAACAGCCTTTCTATAAGTAAAGCAAAAAATCAGTTTGCCAAGTCCAGTATGTTGGGAGCTTTCAGGAACAGGAATAAGTGCTATGTACCCAATGTTACACCACTGATCTCCTCCCCATTTTGTATCTGGGCTTACAGTTATCAAAGCCTTCAAGGGACAGCCTTGAGAGCACTACAACCTTTGACCTGTGTCCTCCTGGGAAAGAAGCCCAAAACCAGTCCGTTCCATAAAATCTCCATTCTCTACACCTTTGGTTACTTTTTTGAAACAGACTACAAGCTATTAACTTCACAAATCAGGAGATCTCACTTTGGCAGAGATGCCTAACTTCTGATATCTTTCCCATATATTCAAAAACCCCTTCAACAAAGAATAACAGAAGGAGTTAGGCTGGACAGGACTTCATGGAGGTCACTTAGGCTAACGCCTCCTCAACACAGGGCTAACTCAGAAGTCTGGTCAGGTGCTCAGGAGCTTGTTCAGTAAAGTTCTGAGTATCTCAGAGGCTGGAGATTTCATGACCTCTACCTGCAATCTCTCTTACCAGCTGATGACTCTTTTTGTGATTATTCCCTCCCTCCCTCCATGTAATTGGAATTTCCCTTGCTGTGACTTTTAACTATTGCCTCTTGTCCTTTCTCTGTGCACCTTGAAAAAGAGCCTGGCTCTATCTTCTCTATAACCGCCCAGTAGGTAGCTGAAAATAGCCTTTAAGAACCCTCCTCATCCTTCTCCTTTCAAGCTAAATAAACTCCAAGCCCTTAGCCCTCCTAACCACCCTTTCAGACCTCCACTGGACTCTCTGGTCTGTCAATGTCTTCTTTGTCCTACCGAGGGTCCCAAGACTGGGCACAGTACTTTGCACGTTGTATCAAGTGCCAAATAAAAGGGGAATATCGGCATTCTCCACCTGCGGGATACACTCTAATGCAGCTCAGTGCATTTTGACCATTATCGCACAAGGAGCACCGGGTCCCGTTCAATTTGCTGTCCATCAGGACACCAAGTCCTTTCCTGTTAGCTGCTTTCTGGCCAGACAGACCCTACATCTGCTCTGTTGCTTGGGACTATTGGGTTCCAGGAACTTAGAAATACAGTTGTTGTGGTTTGGTTTTGTTTTTCAAATTGCTGAGGAAGAACCACAAAATGGTAACGTATCAATCAAATTCCAAAGTTTACATTTTTTAGTGGTAACTAATTGAATTGAAACTATCAAAACTAAAAAAGAAAACATAGTCTTTGCAGAAGAGACAACAGTCCAAAAAGAATGGCATCTTCTCAAGGAAGCAGACTGAGATACATAGTAAAAATGCATGATTTCATCTGAGGATAGCTGGGTAAAGGTAGAACAGAATATAAAGAGAGCTGAAGGTCCCATTTTCTTACCATTTTAAGAAGTACTATAGCACAAATACAGGCTATTTATCTGGAAAAGAAGTGCCGCAAAACATCGAAAGCAGTAATTTCTGAGCAGTAAAAAGCTAAAGATGATGCTTACTCCAAATCCCACCACAGTATTGCTTAAACAAAGCTTGAACAAAGGGAATTTCAATAAAAGTAATGCATCTGTGCAGCCTCTAAAGTAGTCCACGTTCTCTTCCTTGTAGCTCATTTAATTTTATTTTCTTAAGTGCATAGAATTGAAAATAAACCTTCTTGAAAAACACTGCATCTGCATGTTCTGTCTTAAGCTTCTCCCACCATCTCTGGGACTCCCAAACCAACTTATACTAGCTAAGGGCCTCCTGTTTTCTTACACAGCCATGTGGCAACAGCTTTGCTACAGATGGTGGATAATTTAGTCACATAAAAAAGTTGAAGCCTGCTCTTCCCCCTCCTTTACAGATAACTCTGGCAGCAGCACAGAGATTTCTCGAGGCCTGGAAGCTATTAAGGTTCATTTCAAGCACCCTTGAATGACCAGGCTTCTTTCTGGCCTTCAATCAAGCTGTCTGAGAAACAGATGTTTAGATTGGTCTTGAGTTCTCAGAAACTGACCCTGGAACACAGCACATGCACACGGGAGAGGACATCACCACATCAGCATACATGGAAAATCCCTCGTCTTGCACCAAGTTTGGGTCTTCAGCTAACAATCATCATGCGAAAAAATGTCATCTCTCAACTGAAGTAATGTTGACTCTGGGTGCTCTTAATCCCCACAGCGCAAAATCACCGGTAAAAACAATCCGCCTAACAGCTAACATACATATTCTGCAAAAAGGGAAACTTAACAAAAAGCACTGAGAAAAGCATCAGGATGTTTACCCCAAAATACTTAGCAAATGATGAGCAAAGTAAATTTAGATAAATCTGGAAAGCCAACAGACCTCTGCTCTATGGAGTCACAGTGAGCTCAACATAAATGCTTTGTACTTGAGCACATGAACCACAGAAGAATTGCAGCTTTTTTCTTTTTTCTTTTTTTTTTTTTTAAAGCAATTAGAGAGTTGAAAGCCGAATAAAGTTATCTGCCATTATTTTCATCATCTGCCTGAAAATGGAAAAATGTTCTTGACCTTGCAATAATAGTTCTCAAAAAGATAGGGCAGATAATTATCCAGCTAGTGCTAACGACCAAACTAACCGTTTTAGCAGCTAATAACACCATTAATTAAGGTCAAATGTTGCACTGCATTGCTCTTAGCACTGAATTGACAACGAGGATTCATTAGTACTTCTACAGATTTTTCTAGAACTACCAATGTCAAAGCGAGCTGGCTATCTCACTCATACACAGAGCTTAAATCATACCTTTGACCCGTAAAGCACTAGGACCAGTTTGGATGTATGCTGTTGTTTTTACACTTCTGGTTTACATTTAGGAATTTAATTGTAGTTTCTAAGAGAAAGGGGGGAAGGGGAGGAAACCACACCCTCTAGCTCTTTGGAATATACAGCTGAACACTAAATTTTAATGTTGAAGCACACTGTTTAACACAGACACAGGGTTTTGAGCAGAGTTGCAGCATGCTTAAGACATTTCACTAACCTGTTGAAGACACTTGGAGTTGGACTGTGATCTCGGTCCCTTTCTCTGTCTCTGGTACGTTCTCGATCTCTGTCTCGGTCCCGGTCGCGATCCCGATCTCTGGATCGCTCTCTCTCACGTTCCCTATCCTTGTCTCTTCGTGCATAGTAATCCCACTGTTTGCTGGTGTCCATAAGACTAGACCACGAAGGAGCAGAACCTGCAAGGTGCGGAAAGGTGACTAAAGAAAAAGACGCGGGTATTAGAAAGAACAAAATGAGATACCATATGAAAACTGTAATACTACTTATGCATGAAAACACAGACATTTGTCAGCCTCCTCCACTGACATTTTTCAATCTCCCCCGTTTACATAAAAGCTAATTCTGAGCAAACTCTGTATTTTTTCCATGATGCTAATAAAGGCCTCTGGCACTCATTTAAGTACTCGTTATGAAGATATACAGAACCAGGATATACAGCACAAGCCTGTCTAAATCCTTTTGAAAAAAAATACATATATTTTGTGCAAAGATTTGCTGAAAGAATCTGATTTTATGTGGTCAAATGGCTTTGTTTTGGGGGAACAACAGAACAAAAACAACCGAAAACAAAACTGCCTTTGAAACCCAGTTGCTCTGAAAATACAGTTCAGAAAAACAGGGAAAAAAGATGCTTCCAACTTTATATTTAGATGCTACTATTTTTATGTTTTGTCTGTTTAAAAAAATGGTATTTAAAATATAATGTTAGTTACAAAGTTCTCATTCACTAATTTATATTCTATACTGTGCTTTGCCATACTTTTCTTATTAGAGAATGTAACAGCTTTAGAAATAAATTCCATAAATTCGTACTGGGGAGAAGAAATAATGCTCCTACTTATTCTTTGTAGGATACCATTTCTAATGAATACTCAGCACAACCGCTATTACCACTAAAATATAATAGTTTCAGAAAATTAAGCGTATTATCTTCATCTAAAAGATGATGCGCTTAAGAAGGAAATCACAACACCATCTCACAATATTTTTAGATAACCAGCAATGGGCAGAGAGAAGGGACATGCTTCTCCATTGCTTTCTGCCAAGTCCGATATAATAAATAACTACTACTCTTAATGCCCCGATTGTTCTGTCCTGCCCTCCCTCTCCAGAAGCCCTGTGAATGCATCCTATTAATGAAAAATAAGGGCTGTAGTATTTAACTGGAAACAGCACTCTCTAGTGGACTTACAGTACAGAGGGACTCCCACTTTCTGCTTATCTGCTTTGCTAGCCAATGATAACATAGCCTTCAATAAATCGTTTGTTTTGAGCTCCACTTCTTTATCTATAATACGAGAACAATATTCACTTGACTCCATGGTGTCACAAAGAGAGATTAATAGTATAATTAACATAAACATCCACTGAACAATGTAAAGTGCCTTACTGATGCTGTATTTAATGCTGTCGAGTTATAAACCCAGTGTTTTCTCCTGACAGCGATGTTCAGACTGCCTTGCCTATGTCTGGGGTACGGCTGCCCCAGAAAGCTTTGGCAGAAGCTTCAGGACAGCAGTTTGCCAAACATCCAAAGGAGGAATACAAGAGACCTTTTGAGCAGGCAGTGGAGCAGGAAAAAACACTTCATTGTTAAAATACATATGCAATGAAAAGCATTATAATTCTTTAAAAAAGCATTTATACGAGGTTTTGCCTCTAACAAAATGCTTGACACTGTTTCACTTCAGGGCTACAGACAAAATGAGGAGTTAACAGAAAAAAATACCCTAATACAATAGTATGTTGTTCATTATACTGCCAAAACCTGAAATTCTTCTAAGGAAAGCAGCCAGAAATAGCAAAAAAACAGATGGACTTTAAAGACTGCTAATTTCCTTGACTTGCCACTATGTCAACAACATACGTATGGTCTACAAGACACTGGCTGCCAGAATATTCCGATCTAAAGTGTAAACTTAAGTTTAACTTTAAAGGTATGCTACAAAAAAAAATTATTAATGGCAATATAAACTTTTATGATAAATTTTGGTCACACCCTCGCATCTGCAGTAATTCTCATGAGACAGAAGTACGCCACCTCCACCCCAATAACCTGAGATAAACCAGTTATTCGATACTCTGCGCTTTTTTTTTCTAGATTTTCAGCAGTAATTATTTACAACATGCAAGAAGCTTACTTCCCAATATGAATTGGTGTTCTGCGTTTACTACTTAGAATGGAGTAATTTATCACTTGTAATATTTCTACATGGATTATTCTAATAATTTCTACAAAGACACTTCCGAAGTTTAACTCCTATTTTATTTTTAAAACAGGAAGAGAGGGAGCTTTGAACAATCTGTAGTTTTGGAGACTCAAGTCCTGTTTTGGAGACGGTTTAAAAATTTAAAGCTGCATGGTGGCACAGTATAAGGCAAACTAGTAATACATCTTCTTTGTGCCTCAAAAAATACTGACTCTCAAACTGTTTCTGTAATGCTAAATTTCTTGCAAGTTCTAAACTATAAAGAACATAAATAAAGATATAAAGAACATATCATAAAGATATAAAGACATTTAGAGCACACAGAGAAATGCGCAAGGAAAAAGCAAACAAGCGCTCAATACGAGTCGCTTCCCCACCGGACCAAATGCAGTGCCATATATCGGCAGCTCAATAAAACTCAAAGATTTGATGGCAAAGGTAGCTTTGATACAGTGGAAGACCACAAAGGCAAAATAGATATTCTTGAAGCTACAAGTTAAGGATATTATTTTACTATGCAACCCTCCTAACAGGCTTGCAGTAGGAAACATGCCTGACCACTAGGGAAAAGACACAAAGGCATGAGATTAGCAATTTGAATAGGCAGAAGAAAGGCTAGTGCCTTCATCAAGATTGGTAATTTTTGCAGTGCGTTTCATATGTTCGTCTTCCCCCATAATTTTGACAAAGCCATGAAACACACAGACTGGCAAAGAAGAAAATGGGTTGTAGACCCAGTGCTATCATCCAAAGTAACTATTAAATAATTATATTTAGTGATTCCTAATTAAAATGATCATCTGTACCCTACTGCGCCACTGAGCCCTCCATTTACCTAAGCTCTGATGCTCGGAGAGCACTGGTAAAATTGGCCTGCGATCATGTTATGAGACAGGGACTGTGAGAGTAAGATTCTGGCCAGGAAAACATCTTTCACTAAGAGATGAACAACAGCGATAAAATGCCACTCAGCCTCTACAGATCCAAAAGTATGTATGTCAGGCACAGCTTAGAGACAGACAATTTGCTTTTTGCTGCAAATAGGAAAGCTTTTGCCACAACAGGGATGTCAGATACACTGGCAAGATGGGCACAGGGTGTGCTCCTTGGTCTCCATAATCATACAAAGGCAAACATAATTTTTTAACCCTGCTAAGGGAGTTCAAATTCAATGTTGGCATGGTGACAATGACAGTCATCTTTTGAATATCGGTACTCCAACAACATAAACGTGCCATCACCTCTGAATGTCAACATAAAACTTGGAAATATTATTGTGTCCCTGACAATACTTGACAGAATAGCAAATTCTAACAAAAGAGATTCCAAAGTGAAAAACATTTAAAATTGGAGACTACATATTAGATGCAATGTACATACTAACGACAGTAAAACTGCTTTCCTTATGATACTCTGCATGGCTTTAGATGTTGAAGCTTCAGCAAAATAGTCACTTGGGTATCTTAGTCACCTGCCTCAGCTTTAGCTTTTTGCTAAAACTTCATCAAACACAGTTTGATTATTGCTAAAGAATTAGTTAGTGTAAAGCAGCTGTTTGCCCACATGAAAAAATATTGAAAACTTAACAAGCTTTCATGCATAAAAGCAAACACTTGATAACTGATGAGGATCCTTTCAATGTTAACAAAGTACCACTTGTTACTCCATAAACTGCTCCAACTTCAAGTTACAAGCCATTCAAAAGTGTGATTTTGTATTTCTTCTTTAAAGACTTATGAACATCTGGGAGATACATTATCTGAACATTTGATCTGTGCTGAACATTATGTATCCCCAGAACCAGACAGAACTTTCCTTACAATTTCTCCTCAGAGCAGCTAGGGTCTAAAGAAACAAAGAGCAAGGAGACAGAAAAAATCAGCTGGAAGAAAAGGCACCAGGCGTGGGGCTGGATGGCAGATGCAGTGACTGGCAACATGCAAGGCCCTGCACCCGGGTCGGAGCAATCCTCAATATCAGGACAGAACGGGGGATGAATTGATTGAGAGCAGCCCGGCAGAGAAGGACTTGGCGATACTGGTGGACAAAAAAAATTAAATGAGGCAGCAACGTGAGTTTGCATCCCAGAAAGCAAATGGTATCCTGGGCTGCATAAAAAGAATTGTGGCCAGCAGTTTGAGGGGGGTGATTCTCCCTCTGTGCGCCCTCCTGAGACCCCAGCTCTCAGGCCCCCAGTACAAGACAGACATGTTAGAGTAGGTCCAGAGCAGCGCCACGAAAAATCATCAGAGTGCCGGAACATCTCTCCTAGGTTGTTCAATGTAGAGAAGAGTAGGCTCCAGGGAGACCTTTTTGCAGCCTTTCAACACTTAAAGGGGGCTTATAAGAAAGATGGAGAGACATTTTTACCAGGGCCCGTAGTGACAGGACAAAGGACAATGGTTTTAAACAGAAAAAGGGTACGTTTAGATTGGACTTAAGGAAGAAATTCTTTACTGTGAGGGTGGCAGGACACTGGAACAGGTTACCTACAGAAGCTGCGGATGCCCCATCCCTGGAGGTGTTCAAGGCCAGGCTGGATGGAGCTTTGAGCAGCCTGGTCTAGTGGGAGGTGTTCCTGCCTATGGCAGGGGGGTAGACTAGATCTTTGTTGGTCCCTTCCAACCCAAACCATTCTGTGATTCTATGTTTACTTTGTCTTCCCAATTTTGGATAGCTCAGGAAGAAGCTGACATCTTAGCATTGCTGTCACTCTTCCAGCTCAAGAAGCAGAGCCATGCCAGGTAACAGTTGTAAACTCACTGTAGGTTCTGTGGATGTCCATTCGACTGCACATAATGAAATTTCTATTTGGTTCACTTTTACTATAAAACCAGAATGCGATGTTCTTCAGCTTCATATTTTTTCCATAACATTGACCAATAAAGACTGACTTTGCAACAGAATAGCTGAAGATTATAGTATCTTCAACAAACAGTTTTTTCAAAGGAGAGGTACATCTGCCAGGATTTCTCAATGATTGGTCTTGCTGGTTAAAATTCTGATGATATCTCAACACTACTTGTCCTCCTGCTTCTAAATCCTACCAGTTCTTGGAAAATTCTCACTGACTTGTGGTCTGTATTACGGTCTATTATTTTTCAAAATGACAGTTCTGCAAAAGCAGCATGGAAAGAAATCTAGGATACAAATTAGTAAGCAAAACAATATTATTTACCAACAGCTGTTAAATTTGCAACAGCGTGTATCAGTTTGCAATAGTAGGCAATGAGCTTTCATAATGAATCACTGAAAGGACTGTTTAGTCTCTCAGCTAAAATCCTGATAAGTGTATCAAACAATTTGATATAGCACTAGTCAAAATTTTCAAAGCCAACAAGCTACTCACCACTGCCATACGAAAATGCACGAACAGAACGACCATCATAGCCAGAAGAATGTCCACTGTTGAAAAGAAAAACGTGTAAAAATCCAGTTTTACCATCATAGCTACTTCCATCAATAAATATATACTTTTAATATTACTCCTCTGAATTCTTACCACCATACAGACTAAAACAAAGGGTCTGTTATAAATGGATTTAAGTCCTCCATTTTAAGCATTGCTAATTAATTAAGCTGTCTATCAACACAAACACGTATATTTCATATTTTACTACAGGCGGTGAAAATAGCATTCTCTGTTCTTAAAATTTAAAACAAAAAATATTTGTATCATCAAAGCTGTTCTGTATTTTCAATTAATTTTCTATTTCAAATATTTCTTGTATCGTAAGATGTTTCTGCACTGGTACTGAACTTAATCTGCAATTGCTTTTAAGTGCTTCATTCACGAATGAAGCCATTCTCATTCTTTCTGTTAAAAAGTAGATACGTGATTGTATCTAAGAACAGGTGGACTTCAAATGTGTAGTTCTATAAATAAACTATTAAATTAGCTACACGTTTTCTAAGCTGACTTCTTTCAGTGGTAGCCAACTCAAGCAGGTAAAAACTAGAAAGGTTAAAAAGGACGGTATGTGCCCAGGACATAATTCACACATATATAATTTTTTCGTGCCTTTTAGCACTTCCTACATAACTGGAATGAATCATCTTTGCTGTATTTATCTTAAGTGTTCTTGAAGGCACTTTAACATTAAGAAATAAGTTTTGGGTTAGCTTAATTTAAAAACAAAGCAAAACCAATGATAATGAAAGGCCAATGCAACATTTTAACATTTAAAAGCATGAGATTTAGTTCCTAGGTTCCACAATAAACTTGATTTTTTCACATCCTATTTCAGAAACTATATAAATATTCACTACAAGTAAATGCAATGACCACTGCTTAACAGTCAGAAGCAGCAGTCACTCACAGCAATTGTCAGTAAGAAATAATAAATTTACTTTCATGCACGTCAAATGCACCCAGTTGGGGTTTTTTTCTGAATTAAATCAGATGAGGATTGTCTCAGAGATTTACTGTCACCATACTGTAGCAAATACGTTAACAGAATTTTCAGTTTCAAAGGAACAGATTTGTGTACCTTCCTTCAGTGAAACCCAAAGGACCGGCAAAAAAGAGGCTTGTGCCATCTTCTTAAGTAAGCTTTGTACATGACCTGGTTTTGCCCTCCAGCAAAATATAAACACTTTTCAAGGACTGTGCTGGCCAACCTTTTTTTCTTCCTTTTATATATATATAAAAATATACATGTACGCATATACACATGCGTGTATATAAAAAAGATAATGAAAAAATACCATTAGCCTACTAAAGCCGAACACTTAGAACAAACACAGTAGAAATACAGATTTGGATTCTGTGGAACTCCGGAGTTTCCTATAGCTTATGAGGGCTTGAATCTGTGGCTAAATTCTTTATTCGCATTTATAGAACAGGATATGGCAGCTGATACAGTTCACATCAATAAGCCTTCAGACTACTAAAGAATACTTTAACGATCCTTACCTTGACTCTGCTCTTAAGTCTTGGCATTGATACAGTGTCATAACTCAACTAAACTAGTAAGTGGTCAAGTAATCTACTCAAAAGAATATTATCAGACAGGTGAGACTAGTAACATTTCTGTAAAAAGCTGAAAATGTCTCCCCAGTCCCAGATAAAAATCTATAAAACACTGGGTCGTGTAAGAATCCTTACTAATTTACTTCAATGACAGAATACCGATATTTTGCTTTATAAGATTTCAAAGAGATAGTCACCTTTCTATTGTGGGTATGAGGGAAGGTGGAGGACCGCCAGGTGGTGGTGCAAAGCCTGGAATAATAAATCAGGTGAGGGGGAAAGAATGAAAAAAACACCAAAACAAACCATAAACACATAAAAGTAGGCTAAGCATACAATGGCAAACAAATTCCAGAGTACAACACAAAAAATTGTTTCTCACTGTGTAAATAGCTTTTAATTTTGTAAGACTGAGAACTACTTTGATTAAACGTGTATTATCAGTGCTTCAAAGCAAATACCTTATCATTTAAAAAAATATAATAATTTAGCAGCACAGGAAAATTCCTGAGTATCTAACAATACTTAATAAACAACAATCACAACTATTTTCTGCATAGCTGAAAAAAAAAAAAAGACTGGAAAGAAGAGAAGGAAGCACAAATATAAGAAAACGGCCAATTAGGTCCACTAGTCAACAGCATTTTCATACATTTTCTTTTCTGTCTGGCATCAATATAACTAAACCTACATCTATACATATAGTTTTGTATTTATGAACTTCTATCTACAAAACTAAAAGGAAGTTGATAAGTTGCACATGAGTTAAGTTTTCATTTCCTAACCAACTGTGGAAAAAAAATGCTAAGCAAGTTTACCTGGTGGTGGCACTGTTATTGGTATACCTAAAAAGACAACAAATAATACATCAGTTATAATAATAGTTTATGTTTATTATCTGTAGATCTAAAATCAGATTGAGCTATCACCACATACGTGATCTAGAAAAATGGTAACTTATTTTCTGTGTCCTCAGATGAAGACCCCATATTAATACCAATTGTTAAGATTTTGTGCAAGCCTTGGGAAATATATCTTTTTATTTAAGTTCCTATTCTTCAGGATCTTATTTAATTAGAGACAAAAATAATGAAGAATGACTCTGGGTCTCAAGATTAGAATTAAATCCATAACCCTAAAATGTTTAGTATCCACAAGGAAAGTAACATCCCATAGAATATATTTGCTTATTTTATATTCCATGACTGGATGAAAGGAAATACAATTGGCCTCTGACCTTTAATAACTTAGTATAGGAAATGGTAGGTCCACGTGGACAAAATATTTTAGAGCAACAGTATGCATTACAGACTTTTCAGTCAATGCTATGCCACACTGCAATTAATCATTCAGTTGCTACTTGGAGGGAAAAATAAATAAATAAATAAACATTTGGTACTCTATTTTCTTGTAAGTATCTGAGAAAGGAGCATCCTTTAATACAAACACATTCAAAAACTGTCCTAACTTTTCTCGTTAGGCCTAGCTTAGCTGTTACAAATCTCACTAAAAGCTGAGAAATTTTTACCAACTAAATTATCTGACCTAACAAAATATACTACCTCAACATCTAAACCTATCTTATTTGATTATGAAAGGAATGATTACAAGGCAAAAATCATCTGTACACTTTAAAGGACATTATCTTCTCACACTTTGCAAAGAAATAGCTTTACCTCAACTGAACACAAACCACTGTTACATGAAAATAATAAACTGGGCTAAAACAATATTGTCAGAAAACAGACTGCTTTACCAGGCATAAACCTCCTTCAGTTATGAGCAACTCTACTTCTATTAAAAAAATAAGTACTTTCAATCTGACAACTTACTGCAAGACTTTGGGGGGAAGAAAACAGAAAACTTTGCCAAGTGCTTTCATCAGTTTTGCCATAAAAGCATAAACATTCAGACAGAACAGCCGCCAGACCCACTTAAATTAAAACCCATCACATTCAAGTTCCAGGCTTCATCATTCAGAAGCTATCCTAGATGAACTGGCCATTGCATGATTAATTTCATGTATATATCATTAGTTCAACATTAGAACTAAAAGAGAATTGTATGGCAGCAACATTTAACTATATCTACATATTATGATGCCTAGAAATGCCAACTGCTCCCAAATTGCCTTGGCAGAAGGACAGAATGAAGGAATGTGCAAGCTGAGGAAGAGTAATCAATATCAACGTTCAGCAGTTGCTGATGATTTCACTGACATGAATTCTTACCAGCATTAATCCTATAGGATTAAACAAATCGTGAAACAAAACTGAGGTTGCTGTCCAATCCCGAAGACTTAAAATCTAATCTCTCAGACAAAATGTAAATCAGGAGCCAGTGAACCCCCAAAGCCAAATCATTTTCTCTTCACCAGCGCAAAAGCTTTCCAAAGTGCACCATCCTTATTAAGAACTCTGGAAATCACACCATAAAAAGTTTGAGTGTGTAACATTTAAAAGACCAAACACTCCTAATGAAAATTGCTGAAAGAAAAGGAAGACTGGGAACTCAAACTGTTACATAGCTGAAGTATTTTCTATTAATCTCTTTTGGTTAATTGTCCACCTTAACAGATTCTTCACGAGCCTACAACATATAAAATGTGTGTATATATACACACAGACATATATATAGAGAAAAAATATCTCTTAACAGCAACATTAAGAACATAAGCTAGAAAAATATCAGAAGTTCTCTCAAACTGATTAATTTATTAGCTCTACCTTATGCTTAAAAAAATTTCAATTGATGCACTAATACCAGTCTCAGCACTATGCACAGAATTGCCTGGAAAACCATCAGCTAATCCTCTTTACAAAAAGGAAGAAATCCTGATTAAACAATTAATATATTCCTCAGAGTTTTATCTTGTGCAGAAACACAAATAAAAATCTCATCACAAGATTAAAAGCCAAATGAAAAGCTTCACCTAAGATTTATTCAAATAAAGTTAAGACAGAGCGAATACAACTGAGATACAGAGACCAAATGTCCAAATGATTTTAATGAATTGGGTAATGCCAGGTATTATGCTAAAAAAAAAAACCCCAACAACCCACATAGACATTTTTTCCTCAAAAACCTTCAGGAACATTTAGAAAGTCATGATTAATGATTATATCATTTTAAGACAGAGGCTAATTTACTTGATGGTATCATAATGGAAGAAACATTCTTCTACATTCCAACTTAGCAAGTATCACTGAAAAGATCTAAACAAAGTTTTTTTTCTTCACCTTCTTTGCTAAGACACAGATGTGACACAAAGTAAGAAAGAAAAAAAATCAAAATTCATTTAATGGAAAATTAAGAATCTCTTAACTCTTCACTCCACCTTCTACTAATGCAGAAGCATCATCAGCCATTTACTTCTGAGAAAGAAAAAAAGACTCTGAAATATTGAGTCACTTCTTGCAATGTAGTGACTAAACGTAAGTAGGAGTGCAAGAAGGTGACTGAACGCAGATCACATCATGTCCCTACTACATGTTGTACCGCCACAAAGATACACCTGGCTTAAACCTAAATATTCAGACTCATGCGTCAAAAGCAATCCAAATGGCATTAGCGCAGCATTTTACCTCGTGTGCTCCAAATTGCTTTCAGGACATTGTATAGCATCCTACTAACTTAAGGCTGATAAATATTTACAGAAAACCAAACAGGTCTTACTAAAGGAAAGCAATGCCACATGTGCTCTGCTTGGGGAATAAGGAATCAGACAGGGTAACGCTGCTACAGTTTAATAACATACTGCAAATCAACTGAACTTTGTAACAGCCCACAGCAACATAATATAACTCAACTTGGTGTAAAAACTTCTTTTGCCACAGGCTAAACTGAGTCAAATTCTCTCTCCTTTATCAGAAGATAAAAATTACTCACTTAGATTGCTGGGGCTGAGCAGACGTACACTTACTTGCTAAGCCCTGGTATAAGTCTAGGCAGTCAAACTTTCCAAAGTTATGCAACAGAAGTTCAATACTTCAGAGTAATTTATTTTTTTTTCCCCCCAACAAATACATGTCACATTTTAACTACACTCTTAAAGCAAAACACATAAAACAACTTTTAAAGCCTGTTAAACAGAAGCATCCACGTTCTTCTTTAGATTTAAATTACTCCAACATAGCAATAAACCAAGCAAACAAAAAACAACACATTGTTTGCCACAGCCAGTGATCTCCTAGGAGTACTGGAGAATTTTCTGCATTTGGCCCTTTGAATCGTTCCAGGACTCGTTCCTCAAAAAAGATTTGAATCTCAAGAGCGAATGAATTCAGAACAAGAGATTTAACTTCAAAGCAAGATCTTTTTTCAAAGGGGCTTTTGGAGGATGTTTTATATTTGGAATACTTAAAATTTGCTGGCAAGTAGTCCTGGTTTAATATTGGGTAAGAGTAGCTTTTTTCCCCCCTCCTCCTCCATTGAACCTAGGAGGGATGGCAGATTCTATTTTAGGAACAGCTTTGAAGATAAAGAGCTGGCAACGGCACAATTAAAACACAGGCCTGAAGAAACCAAATCCACAGCTCTTAATGGTTATTTTCAAATCTACTCGAAGCGCGGAAGGATGTTGGAGTTGTCCTTCTGAACAAGTGAATGTCATAAACCTGTCTGTAAACCACAAGACTAAAGCCAAACCTGCTTGCTAAATCTGTAACACGTGTGGATTTCTTTCACCTTTGAAAACTTAACAGGTAAGGGGTTTCATAAGAACAGTCCAGTACACCTATATGACATCCTTGCACCACGTGCGTTTGGGGTTCATCTCATTTACAACTTAGATCACCTTTTCTGTACCACAATTACACAAATTACTTTCTAAAAACTTGCAATGCATTACCTATATTATTTTATCAGAAAGGTTTTAATGCAGCTTAAAACCACAGTTGGCATTAGCATCATGTTCCTCTCCTTTCTGTCCCCCCGACCCCGCAGTCAGGAAACATGACAAAACAGCCAGAGCAGTAGCATGTTCTCTCTTCAGACACCCTATTTTTTATATTTACACACAAAAACTTTGAACTTTAATCTTAAAATCTCTTCTCTTCTGTTTTCTAGGTTGCACCATTTTGTGTGTGACAATCACTGATGAAAGCTAGAGCTTGCCAGGCAGCAGGAGTTAGTAGTTTTAAAATCATCAGCGGCAACTGAAGAAAACAACCTCTTCCATGAGGCTTTAAACCCTATAAAAACCCAGACAAATTTGTTGCACAGAAATAATGATGCTACTTCCTTTCTTATATGTAAGAGTATTAACAGAGAAACTTTTAAAAGATTCCCTGTACGAACAGAACAGCAAAGAAACCGCTCAGCATGATTTCAGAACAAGTTAAAAGAATGCAAGGAACAAAAGGAGAAAATAAGGAAAGGGGCTCCACCTTACATCAGTCTCTTCTATAAACAAATCCTTCACTTTCCTACTCAAACAGTCCCCAGAGTTTCTCCATCTATTTTCACTTCCCAGTGACCATTCTTCTTAGTTCCTTGCTAAGTCCTTTTGAACTTAATTCCTTAAAATGACAACACTCCGGTAACTGCACTATTTGTGCAAATGCCCGTGACACTCCCTGCAATAAATTTCCATTAATATAAAGTTTTGGTAATTATTCAGTAAATATCAGTAAATTTCAAGCCAGATTTAACAATGAGAAGATTACTCAAAGAGCTTTGATTCCTCTAAGACTTACAGACACAGGACGCTGGACAAAAACATCAGCTGCTAATAAGACCTCTGACTAAAAGAGAGGATACAGCACAAAGGTGATTCCTACCAGACTTTTGGGAATTCATACATACTGTGAGGGGAAAGGGGAATTAAAGCTTCTGCTGCTGCTTTGACCTTAGACATCAGAGAATCCAACTTCCGAAACAAATTCATGGTATGCCATACTTCATAGTTCAAAAGTTTGTAGGACGATTTGTTAACGTGTATCTCTCATTAGCGTTAACAGTAGTTTAATTACAGAAAACAGCTTCTCACTTCAAACATTTTCAAGGACACAAGATCCAACACTTAGTCTTTAGGTGATTAGTTACTACTTGGAATTACGCTTAGTGAGAAAGTAGAGACAAAAGTTTCTGTTTCTGTCTTGCAGATAGATTTAAGAAAAGAGTAGAACACAAAATTCTGCAATTCTACACATATAGCCAAATGTGCATGGAATGCGTTGTCTTTAATTCATTATCATCTAGCACCTGATGATGACGCATCTCTCATTTTCACATCCTATGTGGATATTTACCTGGTGGGGGAATCAGAGGTGGAGCAGTACTGACAGTTGGAGGGGGTGGGAGGAAAGGAGGTGGTGGAAGGTGGGTAGGTGGAGCTCCTGGAGGGAAAAATGGAGGTGGCTTGGTAAAATTGTCTACTTCAGGATTAGATCGTTCTGAAAGAACCTGTAAAATATCAAACTATAGTTACAATTGCTATGTCATAAGGGTAGAAGATAGGTTTCCTCTCTTTCCAGTTACTACAACAGGGAAGTATTACTTATGCACCTGAAGAGCCATATTCAGATGGTTTAAGCTCTACCTGCATCCCTACGTTCAGTGTCCCATACTTGCCAAGTACCTCTGAAGGCGTAGGAGCAGCCAATAGGGAACACCAAACGTGAGATCTGAGAGGGAATATAAGCCATCTGAATATGGCTCAAAACACCACTTTATGTATAAAGGAAAATATTTTAAAAATCAAAATGAAAAGCATGAAAACCCCCAAGACTTTAAGTTACTTAAACACTGTGAGATCAGCTGAAAAACACATGGCAGCGTTTTCAATATTAGCACTACAATCCATCATTATTTTCATGGTTTAACCTTAACGTAAGTTGGCATGGAAATGCAGCTAGGGCACCAAGCAACCTTGACTCTTCTCCACAGGTAAATCAGGAGAGAAAAAGTGTATTTAATCTTAAAGCATTTAGTTGATTTCTTAAGATAATCCAAGCCCATAAAGACTAATCCTACAATTTATGGTAAAATAATACAATATCATTTGGAAAAAAATAATACTATCTACTATTTATTCCTCCACAACTTGTTTTTAAAAGACTTTAAAAGACGTATGCATTTCTCAAACTGCATACGAAGCGGCTTTCACTTGCAGCATTAGCGTCTGGCAGGAATAGGGGAGAAATGGACAGTCAGTTTAAATATTTATCTTTTTCACTTAGTAAACAAAATGCTATCCCATGCAGATCTAGCAAAGCCAATGCTGTCTCCTGGATTGTAAGCCTGCAATATTGCTCATTTCCTTTCAGTAAGAAGTATACCAAAACATTTATCTTTTGAAATATACCAAATATTTCATCTTAATCTATTTCAATTAAATGCCACAACTTTCTTCCTGAACTTAAAGCTACTTTTGTTTTACTCATTCATACACACTGAAATGCTTTAATCACAAGCTATGGGGAAAGCAAAAGTGTCTTCTAGTCAAAGATAGTGTGCAAATCTACAGTATAAAACCTGTATGTTGCTGTTTTCATTAGCACGCCGTCGTCCTTCAACCCTGCTGATAGTGATGGTCTGTCCAATCACATCTATTGTGCCAGATAATCGCCTGCAACACAGCACAAACCAGAATCAACAAGCAGAATTAGAAAAGGAGGGAAAAAAAAAAAAAAAGAAAAAGAAAAGAGAGAGAAGAAAGTCTTATGGACTTCTCTAATTCTAAATGCCAAAAGTTCCTTCTCCTGTATAGAACATAAAAGACCATTTCTGAAGAACATTCAATATGATAAATTTGCTGGACTATGCAAGTGTGTCAAACTAAACAATGCAGCAATAAAGACTCCTGTAGGACAAAGGCTGACTCTCCGCATTCTCCTTCCATCCCCTACAAGATAATAAATCTACACTTCTGCTACTGATAAAAGAAAAAAGACCAACTCAAGAACTATGGTGATATCACAAAAAACTCAGGAAGAAAAAATATATTAAACAGAACACCTACAAAAATCTTAAGTAAAATAGTTATAAACTAATCATTAGAAATAATTTCTAAACGGCAAGAAACCATATTGAAGGATTCCATGGAAGATCAAACAAAGGTAAATTAGGAGGCAGACATAAACATAAGCCAACCCTACCATGCATACTGTCAATATCGCAGCACATATTGAACAAGAGCAGCTGCTCTCTCTCTCATCTTGGAATACACAGTCTTAATATCAAACAGTAAGTATATGAAACTAGCAGACACCGAGTCTTCAATTAAACCTTGCACGGAACTTAAAGGCATCTTAGAGCAGCCGTTCATACTTCTGCTCCTCGGTTTTCCATATGCAAAATGTCTCTCTCTCAAACACCTCTAAAGCGTTTGCACAGCTAAGCACTAAGTTCACCTTCTTTAAAGAAACTGGCAACAGCAGCACCAGACCCACCTCAGTCTCCCTTACACCACCGACAGGCAACAACGGAATATAATGTAAATTAAGAACACTCACCTTAGAAGTAGTTAGTAATGGACTTTTAGAGAAAAATGACAAGAAAAGTGATGTGCATATACACATTCTTTCCCTCACAGTTTCTGCCAATCAAAAAATTGAAGGACTTCCCTTGTAACTCTCTTTAATAGCTCCTGATTAACTTGCATTTGCACTATCTCTTTTGAACACACTTTTACTTTTGATTTCCAGTAATGAGACCTGTTTCAGCTATTTTTTTGCCTGACAATTGTATTTGGTGCCCTACAGTACTTGTGTTAAAAATAAAAAAAATCCCCGGCTCTCTGGCAGTGTAATATTCGTGGTACCTCTGCTGTATCTCTTTCTCAGTCGTCTCTTTCCCAAGCTGAACTAGTCCACATCTCTCCTCATGCAGAAGCAAGTCTATAACTTTCATTATTTATTTCATCTTTTTGTGGAACCTTCCTACCTCTACTATATCTTTTCTTGCCTGACATAAACAGAACCACAGATAATATTCAGCTCTCAACGCATCACGGCTTTATGTACTACCATAATGACTTTCCTCGGTTTGTTCCCCACTGCTAATGATGACTACCATTCAATTTTCTTATTTTGGCTAACACTGGAAATTGAAATAACATTTTGGGATGCAGCAACAACAATTCCAAGATCTCTTTCTCAATGGGTATGATTATAAATTATTAATGATTAATTTGAACAAGTGCATCTTATTTAGAAAAATGCAATCTAGTATTTAATGTTTCAGTGATTTCAGTTCACTATGAACGAGTTATTCCAGTTCACACTGGAGTCAATGTGTGAATTTCAAATGCAAATGTATCTCATTTCAGTTTCCAAATGAGTCAATCTATTAAGCTTATGCCTGTTAGACTTAACACAGTTCCTACTATAAAATTCTTAATTCCCATGTACATATTTGCATAGTCTGTTAAGAGAGATATCTTTAAGCCCCCAAAATCATCTGACCTCATGGCCACACAGCTGTCAACTGCAACTTTATTTTTAACCTTTCAAAGCAGATTAAAAACGCTACACTGAGGGTAAAGACACAATGGCATTCCATTGGATACAAACACTAAAATTTAAAGCATACTCAGTCTCTCAAAATCTTCAATAAATCAATCACACGGGAATATACTGACAGTAAAGAAGGACTCCAGGCGCCACACCAGAAAATAGCATGAAAAGGATCTGAATGTCATCTACCGTAACTAAAACCTGGTACCTGTGACAAAGGGTCTCTTCACTATTTTGAAGAGTGGAAGAAACTAAAGTACAGTGAACTTTCCTGTTTGCAGCCCCAAACCAAATGAAATCCAGAAACCTAGCTTTATAGAGAATTTATAGCTCTATTATTCTTATGCAGACAGAACCAAACCTACCTGCTTTGCAGCCCACGGTTAATTTCTAAAAAAGGTTAAAAAGCAGGATTCACTTAGGTCAACTCCATTAGAAAATGAGGCACAAAATTACATTGCTAATGGATGAGAGACACAAAGGTACCTCTGTGTCACATCTATAAGGGAAACCACCGTACAGAAAACTGACAATATTTACCAATAGCATGATACATAACAAAGTTAAAAAAAAAAATGGGAAAAAATCTTTCAAGAAATTACATAAAATAAATGCATAGAAAGAAAAAAAACACTAGTTTTAGAAGATAAGTTCTTGCATTTTTTCTCTTTGGTGGACTACTAACCACATTAATAGAAATAGCAGGGAGAACAGCTGGAAGGTGGGATTACAGGCTCCAAGTTCTGCTGGACTGATAGCTCTGACCCCAATTGTTCAAATGCCTAGATTCCAATGCAGCTGAGAAAGACACAGCAGACACTAGAGGATCAATTAGATCTCCCAGAGATAATCTAAAGTTCCTTGGCAGACTGCATACTGAGGATGATCCAAACGCCTGTCCTCTGAGCTTTTCAATACCTGGGTTTAGAGCTTCCTCCTGGATTTTAAAGCAAGCTCATGAACCACAACAGTTTGTAGGAAAAAAATAATAAAGTCCGATGGTATAAGTCTAAGAACACATCTGCAAACTAAACCAGCAGCTTTTCCAAGGATAACACAAGTTTAAGAAATTCTCTTATCTTCTAACACCCCATCCTAAAAGTCAAGGTTGTTTCAGTCTAAATCCTGAAATAATCAACACCTGCTTTCTGATCCTCCCATTGGTCTTGCATAGTATTCCAGCACTGCCACTCTTTGGATTATCATTATTTTGCCTTCAGCTACTAAATTGGAAACATAGGCATTATAAAACAATTGCTAAACCAACTGTTTCACTTCAAAGGGGAAAAAAAAAAAAAAGACAACTGAATTTTTGTAAAACAACAAAAGTTTGCATCAGTCTTCACTCTGACAGCTCATTTGGTTTCAGAGTTCTAAGACACTGGTTTTCCTCCGTTGCTGGTATCTTCTCTTAATTATCTAAAACTGTAACCTAGAAAACTCATTTTACCCAGCTTTAGTCCTTGTGTATGATAGATGACTCTTCTACGGCAAGAAGTCCCTCCTCAGGTGACTCCCTGCTTGGCTCACTCCACTGTTTTACAGGGCTTCCACCTGGGAGCTGTATATTTCAAATTAAGACTCTTCCTCTCTTGCACTGCTTGCACACTGCCAGCAGCTCTTGGAACCAGCACTGAAAACAGGCAATGGACACCAATGCAAGAGTACTGGGCATGAAAGTAATATGTGCAACAACTATACTACAATAATACTAATTTGGGCTTGGGAAGCAGCCTGAATACAACACTGCATTATCGAAGGAAGCAAACCTAGACTACCAGTTGGTATCAGCCTTACTGATATGAACAGGGCTTTCACTGAATTTTTTCTGGAGGCTGAAGAGTACACCTATGCTCACTCATTCTCACTGAGCTGATGCTTTATAATTATTTTGTAAATAATGCTTTATAGCGGTATGCCCATTGTTCTTCCCAACAGCTGCCAAGAGATTTAATTTTTGTAATGATGGATAAGTTAAGTAATTTGCCATCATATCTTGAACATGACAAATCCTATATTTCCAAGACTGCAATAATGATTTCATTAAGTACTCCACTAAGAGCTTGAAATTGAACAAGAGAAAGCATACGTTCAGTTGCAAATGGAGCAGCAGATGACACCACTGTCAAAAACATAATCTTCACAGAGGCATAAGAGGCATCCGAAGTGTCCAGAATTTCACAGTTCAGCAGTTTTGCAAAAGGGACAAATCTGAAGCCTCGGATCTTGATTAAGTCATAGCAAGTTGGCACATGGGTAAATCTGAAGACCCCCCAGCCATTACCTATCTTAGCTGTAAAATGTTAAGCCAGCATTACCAGGTTTCTGTCTCAGTGCTGTATACAAAGAAAAGAAAGGGTTTGGTTTGTCCTTTACGTGATTGGGGCACCTGGGATACAGATGCATTCCCAATGGATACACCCGAACATAAAAAGGCAATCCATGCGTGTGGGATGCACATGAACCCACAGCAGAGTTCATACAAAGTGTAGCTTGAGAGGAACATTCCATCAACTCAGTCAGTGATTTCACTCTAATTAGAGAGTCGTTATTTACGAGCTATTTGCACTAGGAACACCACCCTCCATGGAGATTTAATTCAGAATAATATCTCAATCTCATTTGGCAAGATGAATTTATTTAGGTTCCACAGAGCAAAGAGAAAGGGGGGGAAAAAGCAGAAGGGAAAAGGAAAAAAAAAAGAAAAAAAAAAAAAGACAAACCCAATTATTTTCCAGAGTCATAGCTTCAGAAATCACTTATCCCCACCACAAATAATGAACCACTTTTTTGGAACTGCCCCACACGCACTTTTCCAAATTCAGAAACAGACTAACTACTGGATGCCACACTTATTCACTAGACTTATAGTCTAGTCTAAGAATTATAGCATACTTTAAAAATGGTACTTAATACGTTCTTGTGTTCCTGCTTGTCTTGCTTACGTGTTTTATGCTTTATTTTCCTCCTCTTGAGGATAGCCTCAACTTTGCTGAGCTCACTTGCCACTGACTGATATAATTAAGAAGCAAACAAATGTAATACAGAAATCATTGATATATGAAATAGACATTTTTCAAAAATAATATTGGTTTTCATTGTTTAGTCTCACAAGGCTAGCTCATGAAACAAGAGAAACCTGCATTTTTTTCACAGTAATGACATATCACAAATCCATTTTCTATAAAAATTCTGTTTACAGAAAGACCCAAGCACAGACAAAGCTGATAAATAGCCCATCGCACTGACAGGCTAATTTCCCTGAAAGCAAAATTCATTTAAATGTAACATACTCTTCCATAATAACACAAAAAGCATAAATGGAGATTAAAAAGCTAAGAGCTTCTGACAGAACTAAGTTTTGTGACAGAGAGCTGTTCTAGATATTACCAGAACGGGAAAATACCAGTTTTTGCATCCAGCTTGTAAATGAAACTTCTGCTTATTTCCCTGCTTTAAAGCAGGGAAAGCAATTTTGAAGCAATACTATCTCAGAGTCCTTGAAAAATGACATAAGGAAAAACACTGGTCTAAAAACCAGTAAAATTTCTCTATGACCTGGCTGGTTAGGACAGGTTTGAAATATGCCAAATCCTCTCCATGTTGCAGAAAACACTGCACCCAAAAGAGACTCCTTCAGGTTTTTACCTTAATTGTGACTATGCATACAATGAACCTGTAATTAACTACCTCTAGAGAACAAACGTTCTGTTTTATACCATATTGTTTGTATATGATGTGCATTTACTAAACCATTTCCATTATGTTCTAACTCCTCCTCAACAGACCTAAACATCACAAAGTCCAGACAAGAGGTTCAGGTGTCATTTCTAAACAACTAATAGCTCCGCTATGATTAAGACAGTCATTGTTTACAAACTCAAGCAAAATTTCTCACACAGACACATTGTATGAACAAGCACTGAATTTTTCTTTGAATTAAACATTTAGGATGCAATTCTAGTGAAGTAGTAACTTATTTGCTGGTGAGCAATAATTCTGTTTCTTTTTTGTAAACTACAACCTACATATTGGTAATGCGCAACAGCCTTGCTAGACCTCAGAGATTTATTATTTTTTTTTGAGAATTTCAACTGCAATCATCTGCAAATACCTACTTTACTCAAACTAAAAAGGTAAAAACAGCAGGCATAGAATTATTTTAATGTTTGCTTACAAACAAATAAAAAAAAGCAAAACTCACTATCTGTCCTCATACTTCCCATTGAAGAGAAATATGTGCTGTAAAATCTACATGTAAAATTGTCCACAAAGCAACGTTGAAGCTCTGACTGGTAAATGGGGAATTAAAAAGTGTTAAATTAGGATCTGATTAGGATGTCCTGATTTCCCCCTCCCTTACCTTAATTTGGGTGATTTGTCCCTCCTATATTGTTCCTGCCACTTCCTGATGCCTTAACTGGCTTTTCTGGAGGCAGTGGTTGTCTGTGACTGAGAAGAGGTACTGCTTCTGCTGAGATAAATTGCCTAAGTCTTTCTTTTCTTGCGTCTCTATCTTCTTTCCTCTTTGAGTTTTTCTTGTCATCATGCCCAGCTCCTTACCAATCCCCACACCAATGCTGCTACACCCAGTTGCACCATTTTTCCTCTCTTTCACCAAATATATTAACTACAATACATCAGAAGCTGAGAGAAGTTTTCCTGCTACGTGAGAGATACTTCCAGCAATTTCACAACAAAGCTATTACAAATGCCTCATTGCATAAAGGCAATTATTTTAAATTATCAAAGAACTGGACTGATGAAAAATTTCTGCCTACCTAAAATTAAGTCTCTAATTAAAGAAAAAAAAAGGTCCAATCTCATAGAACACTGTCTGTTTATAAAGAAATTAGTAATGCAGGTTTTTATATACAGAAAACAGTAGCTGTGTTCTGAAGAAGTCATTCAAGTAGAAGTATACATAATCCATACAGTTAAGACTCGTTCATTCACTGAGCTACTCTCGCACTTCTAAGCATACAATTTTCTTTCAAAATCTCTTCTGACCACTTGGTAGAAATACCTTTTTCTTTACATAAGAATTTATTTTAAGCAAATGTATCGAAAGGAGTGGATATTGAATATGGAAAGAAGTCAGTTTTGCCATCATTGTAACAACACTGTATTCACCCTAAACGTATATAAAACAACCTATTCGAAACACTGGAATGCAGAGGTTATACGGCTGGAAACCTAGGGGTTTGTTTCCTCTTTATCTACACAACAGACCAACTCCGCTTACTGGCTTCTCATTCTTAAAGATATACGGGTTTTCCAACCTTTGCTAAGGTAAACTTAGTTCCCGGAGAAAACAGACACATCTTAATTTTCTCATGAAAGCTCTGTTTAACAACCAATATACTAACCTTGAACCTTTAAAAGATGGTTACTTAAACTTGGGATTGCCAACTTCAGGCAGAAAACAAAAAAGTACCACATAAAAATACGGTATAAAGACATCTGTGATTAAATAGATTTATCCTAGCTAGAGCATACAGCAAAGATTTCACCAATGAAGCCTATACCATGCACATATATCACCTAATTGTATTAAGTTTTCTCACAACAAATGCAAATTTCACAGAATCACGGAATTTACACAATGCATTTATTTTTTCTACAACTTTAAGCTTCACTACATTTTAATATCCTGGTCATTAACTACTTTCTAAAGTATTTTAGACATTCTCTGTCCAACAGTGAGATGCATAAAGAATTGAAATCCTGTAACAAAACCTGTACTAGATATAAATTTGGAATCCTTACCCTGTCAACCGTACATTCAATTTTGAGAACTCTGTTACAAGAATATCACACATCAGAAACAATTCAGAGAATTAAAAAAAATATAAAATATTACAGGGTTGGTAAAAAGTTTGGAAGACTTTTACTACTTCTTAGACAAACAAAGATAAAAAAAAACCCAACAACTAAAACCTACTAAAACCTGCAGTATAACCTGAAAGCTCATAGAAGAATTTAGGCTACCAGGAGGAATATTCTAGGAGTGAAAGAAAAATGCAGGCAAGAGCATCACACAAGATTGTTTTTTCCACCCAAGCGAAATATATTTGGGTGTTAAACTGACTCTTAAAGGATGGAATAATTAAACATGAGTGCCTCTGAATTAGTCAAGGTACTTATGGATGCAATGCTAAAGACAAGTCATAGATGCCAATCTTTAACTGTTGATGACTAAAGCGTACAACCTGCTCTACTTCCCTTACCATCATTTATAATACAGTGGCTTTTAATTTGCACAGAACCAAAATTCCAAAACAGGATCACTTGATAACTAAGTGAAGCAGAAGCATGGATTCATCCTAAGCCAAGTGCCAGACAGCAAACAGCAATAGCTGAGATATAAAGGACAGAATTTAATAAAGCATGGGGCTGCAAGAAGGAAAGGAAGAAACCCTAGTTAGGAAATAATTTCTCGCATTTCAAAGAAAGTATACTAAAATATTAAAATACGGAGAAGCTAAAGCCACCTTGCAGGAAAGAGATCGGGTTCCGGGAATTCTTGCAGTGGAAGTCATAGTTGTCTGACTCCATCTTGTTAAACTGAGAAGACATGTTAGCTAATACGCATAAAGGAGCTAGATCAAAACATTTTGTTGGCCAGTCTAATTCTACACAAAAACCACGGTGTGATCAACACCTGGATTTTTATAGCTGCCTTGTTATTTGGTCCTGTTGCTTTTTCTCCCCTTTCTTTCTACTTTCTCTTTCCCAAACAGCCAGCATTCATGTGTAATGGTAACTGAAGGCCAAAAGTGATTAGGATCACTCTTCCCCTCATGTCTACCTGTTACAAAAACATATTTTCCTTTTTTCCTAGAGAAATCATGAACTTCAAATACATAAAGGTAGCAGAATGAAAAGTTTTTTGGTCTTGACTTACAACTGTCTAACTGACCTGTTTGTTGGAATTCCTGATTTGAATAAGGCAGGAGGAGATGTGAAATCAGCTTTGGTCGACTGCACTGCCAACTCTTTCTCCAAATTTCCAGTTCTGCCCTGCTGTACCTTCAAAATAATGTTCCATCATTAGTTTAACCTCAGAAGCGTAGTAGCCCCAACACTCAGCAAAGCACATAGGCAACACAAAAAGAAAGTAACTTTAATAAGGTATTTTAAAAACTGTCACCTTTGCACAGCTAGTAAGATTCTGTATTTTATAAGGATATATTACTTAAGTATTGTATTTAATATAAAGAAGCATTATGTCAGAGAACAAATTATTAACAGAAGACTAGACATTTTTAATATTTATTTTCCAAGCATTTGATTTGGACATTAACAGACCAGACTGATTTTCTTGTAGAATTTCCTGTATGAACAAAATAACATCTTAATTTTTAAGAGACGCAAACTTATTAAAATAATAAAAATCTTCATAATCCTAACGACAGAGATACCTAACAAGTCTGCTACCCAAAACCAAACCACAAGACAAGAAACTGAGTGGATTCTTCGTCTGCCTTACTGACCACGAGATCTAGTAACCACTTAATTTCTGAGTCATAGCAAGGGGTCACCTCACACTCTGGGTTATGCAAACTTTAAAAGATTTTTCATTAGTTCAGACTGAATACTTCAAAAACATACTGCTGTTTCCGAAGTACTGCAAAATTCCAGAGACAAATTATTAAAGCTATACCAGACCTTTGGTGCAAGTACTTCAAGTATCATTTGACTTCAGCAGCGCATTATACATGAAAGAAAACCCTACGTTGGTTAGCATTGAAGACAAACCGGTACTGATTCAGTTTTTAACGACACTCCCACTGTACCAACCACACGGCTACAGCACTCGCAATAGCTACTTCCCTCATGGTATAACATCACATAGGCTGTGATCTCTCAGCTTCTTGTAGGCAAGTGAACTAATAAGCTTTTGCAGAATCTCACTTCTAAACGCAGGCACCTCTTTCCCAACCCCCCGGAAATGTACACAAATAGTTAAGATCCATTAAAAATGGAATTAAACTTTAATATCCAGAAATATGGGGGAAAAAAAAAAAAAAGGCAACCTGACAAGTTTGGTTTAAGCTTTTAAAACTCTGAAAAGTAAGACTTATATTAATTAATGAGTAACTGGAAAATGCAGGAGGCAAAATCTTGCCATTTACAGAAGATTAATCCAAACATATCATGTAAATTACATGAGACATGAGAGTATTTCAGAAGAGTGGAAAAAAGTTAATGAAATTATTTAATAATTACATATAACCTCTCTGTAAAACACATGACAAACTGTTACTTCAGACTCTTACAACACAATTATTACCTGTACTGTTTGATCACTGCACCCCCAGAGAGTCAATACTGAGCTAGAAATAGGGGATGCTTTGGTTTGGAATACTTATCCTTCTTCCTTCGGGACAACACTTCAGAGAAATTTGAAGTGTAGTCAGTTACAAATCGTAACTCCCATTTCCCAACATTTCCGCCATTCCATAACACTATTATAATGATAACTGAGGAAGGCAAAAAACCCCAGGGAGCTTCTGATCTGTTCTTGCTAAGATAAAGTCAAAATGACTGGATACCCTCAAGTAGCGTATGAGAGGAAACAAAATATCTGTCTGCAATTGACACTTCTGTCACAGGAACATACAGAAGAAAACAACAAATAGTTCCAAGTCAGTTTAATGACAGTTCAAGAACAAAAATGACTGCATATTGCAAAAAACCAAAATAAATATCCCTTGTAATCTAACTTCAACTTTAGTGTCTAACAAAAGAATAAATGAGAAAATGAGAAGTTGAAAAAAAGTTCAATCCTTAAGATAAATCCTGTCACACAGATTTTTCTGTTCTCTGAAAATCAGAATTTCCAAACAGAAAAATATTATATATAACTTGATTTATTGCCATGTAATTCCAAAAGGACAACAGAAAAATATGGAAGATTGATTTTCAAATCTCAGAGTTGCCAAGGGTGTTACAAAACACAGTAAGAGCTAAAAGGCCGCAGGAAAAATAAACATGCCATAACGTACAAAAGCTTCCCCAGCACATCTGCACAAATTCTTTAATCTGCACAAACAAATGCACTACAACTAAAAATAAACCATCACATAAAGAAAAATTAATTTCACTGAGAAATTGGTTAGTTCACCAGGCCATTAACTCACATGCTTGCAGAAGGGTGACGAATAAAATACCACTTTTTAATCAGCATTTTGTGACATACGCAGAATGTCACTGATGTAAGATGAGGGTTTGAAATAATGGCTACGTCCATTTCAGTTGTTCTTCAATCAGTCTGTGGTGGCATGGGAATCAATACTCAACAAAAATGACAGCAACCAACAAAAGTTTACTAAAATTCACCTTAAAAAGATGGTATCTGCCATCGAGAATCTCTGCACTGGGTCTTACTTCCATAGACTTGTCTTCAGCCTAAGTTAAATAACACATTGCCCATTAAGATACCATAAAACTCTTTAGACCTGGGCCACAATCTGCATAATGGTACAGACGCAATCTAGCTGTAGCTAGTCTGTCACACTATCCACACAAATTGCCAGGGAAGCAACACAGAAACGCTCTAGGCTCAAGGTGGGGAGTCAGGTGCAAACTCTAACACGGGCACTGAACTGAGCAAAACAAGCTTATGACACACAAACAGCTTTACAGGCGAAAAAGCCTGTAGAATACCACAAAAGTTGTACTAATTACCGTAATTTTATTTGTGGTTGAGGTAACTGGTAAAATTTCAAGACCCATTCGTATTCTCTTTTGTTTTTCACAGTAAGCTTTCCAGGTATCTTCGTTGAACCCATAGTTGAAATAATCAGAGAGATCAGCCCCTTTAAATAGAAAAGCACAGGGTTTTATGACACTACAAAGCTCATCTTTTCTTTTCTTCACTGAACATACATACACCTCTATTTATAACATCAAAACAGATTAGGTATTGATCTAAAAACATACTACTGAGATGTACAATACAGTCTTACATCAGTAAACATACAGTATTCATAGCTAAGGCTATAAAAACTTTATATAAGTTTTTATTTAAAACTATTCTTTAGTCAGAAAGAGTATTTTGCCTAGCATCCTGTCTCAGGGATCAAAAGTAGATACTTACAGAATATCATAGGATATTATAATCCCCATATCTTTACAATAGGATAAATCTAAGATCTACAAGTTTGCTGTATGCTCAGTGAAGAACCACTGACTTTTGCTTGTTCTGTATTTGATTCCTCATTTCGACTCCTAATTCCATTTGATGCCATGAAGTATTTTTATTGTAAGAGACAGACCAGACGTAACTCAAATAGCTAACAGTTCAAACACCAGAATATTATCAAAGGCTTCTTTTTTCCATTTTATAGACAGTATTTGCATTGCCAAAGCAATATACAAACACTAGAAAAAACTATACAGAGCAGCAAGACGTACTGCCACTAAAAAAACCCCAACAATGCTGGTATTAGATAAGTCTGGCCAAATCACTTGAGCCAACCAGACAAAACACACAGGAGACATATGGAAAGCCCACGTGCTACCAGCTTCTTCTTCAAAACTTAAGGACGTTTATGCGTGAACACAAAGAAGCCCAAGCAGCTACGTTTCACCATTTTTTATGCTCAAACCTGCTAGAACTGCTTTCCCTTCTGCTTTATTCTTCGGTCCTACGGCACAGACCAATAGCTATAATCTCCACAGAAATGGAGATTTCCAAGGAGAGTTCAGGATATACATGTATTTAAAAAAAAAAATAAAGCACGTCCTACAGTCTCTTTTTACTGACACGTGTGGAACGTCTAGTAAGAAACATGGCACACCCACACAGCACAAAGGCAACAAATAACTTAGCTGATTTTTCCAAGTTATATTGTACAGTATCTTCTAGCTATATGGTAGAAAACATCAACATGCAGTAAACGGCAATTATGATTAAAATAACCTACTGAATCCCTACATATCAGTTAACATAAACCAGAGCATTACCTGGCTTTCTCCAAGGTTTATCTTCAAAAGAATCTAAATCTACTTCCAGAAGTGGCACACCATTAATACTCCCTGGTGCATCTAGATCCACCCCTTTAATTTTTGCAGCACCTGTGAAGAAAAATTAGAAAGTTAGAGCCTTCTGTCTCTACCAAGTAGAGTTTTAACAGTTGTAACACACTTAAAATAGATATAAAAAGTCAGATTTAAATTTATCAAGAAGTTTTGGAAACGAAAATGACTTCCTTAATCCAAAACAATCAAACATTTTTTTTTACATTTTTACTAATATTACTGTGCAAGTTTTCTTACCAGAAGATCCATAAGCTCGTCCTCCTGTCTTAATATTGAGATTCACAGGTGCCGCTCCATAACTTAAAGAAATTAACAAAACTGAATTAGACAGAGAAAACTCTTAAAACAGAAGAAAACACAAAACAAGAGTTAGCTAGATCCAGAAACAAACTGGACCCAGGCTCAATCGTCATCCTGAATCTCTAGCTTTCCAAGCTGGTAACACTGTAAAAGTAAAGAGATCAGCCTAGGAGGAAGAGAGTGTACCTTTCTATGCTCAGTAGCAACTTCTCCAACTAATAAACAGTTGTGAAGCAAGTCCCAGTCACTCTTCCTGAGTTGAAAGGATAAAGACCTTGATAGAAACAAGAATGGACAGAACCAGGAGAAGAGAGAAAGGAAAAACGCAGTTCATTTAGGGATACAGATGACACTCTGGGGATTAGCATAAAAACAAAAGAAATAATAATAAAAAAGAAAGGGTTTAGACAGATCCTTTTTCCTTTTCATAATTATTCCATTTAATCTGTACAGAAGTGGAAAATACAAGCATTTCTCTACAATGATTGAAAGGCTGTCTGTTTCAATGTACTATCTTTGTGACCAACAGAAAAGTATGTAACATTTCACTTTCTAAAATACTTGAGAGCTTTCTTCATAAAAATGCACTCAGAAATCTGGATACTGAACTGATCTAACTACCCTAGGAATTACAGTATTGTTCACTTGGATCGTTAAGAGCTAGCTTTCACTACCATTTGCATGCAATGTAGCCTGTCCTCACAGGTTGTATCAAACCATAAAAATAATGAGATTAACATATAATTAGAAGGCAGCGTACAGTTTACAGTCCCACTTCCATGCAGTTTTAGTTTTCCTTCAAGTGCTACAACAGTACAAAACTCATGCAAAACGTTTAACTTTCTCGTCAGCCATGCTGTATTTGTGCATGACTTTTTCAAACAAATCTTTTTTTTTTTTAAACAGCAGTTAACTACTATATGAAAAATCTTTTAATCCTATAAAAGGAACCTGCTATACTAAAGTTAAAACAAACAGCAATGTTTAGTTTGTTTTACATTACTGCCCTTACATGAACCTTCTGTCCAATTTGCCCAGAAAAAAAGGTTTTTCAGAAAACAACCATTTCTACATAAAACTTTCCACTCTAATTACATTTAGGATCATCTGCTTGTTGTTTTCTGTATTCAAGAGCACCAGCAAATCCACTGAGAATATAAATCCAGTTTTGCTTTAGTCTCACAAAATTTGAGGTCACTGCCTACACCACAAGTTACTGAAAGCAGACAAATAAAGAACTGGAAGAATTACTATTTTTTATATTACATTGATTTGCAGTTAGTTTGGGATAAGACATATTGAAAGTTTTAAAATACTGTGTTTCAAAAAATTAGTAGATCACCTGCATTCTAAAGTTAAGAACACAATAACATACATGAATCAGACCTACTTGCAGACCTCATATAATTCTATTAAGAAATGACGCCCTAGTAACTCTGGTTTTAATAAGCATAAAAACTTTAGGATTGCCAAGATAAACAAGTAAACCACTTCCCTCAGAAAACTTCCATATAATGAAAAATAATATTTCATAATTTTGGATAAAATTAACACTGCTCAAGAGTGTTCAGTGAAAAACCAAGCCCTTTTATCAAGAGAAGCAGCAATACGGGGCAATAATAGTAGCAAAAAATTTCTTGTATGGTACAAGCGCCTAAACCATGATCTTGAGAAATTATGTCCAGAGGCTGGCCACTCCATCCTGAAGTGCATTAAAATCATATTTGAGAACATCAAGAGGAACTGCAACTATACAGGTCTAATTAGAACTGTATCCACTACAAACAGGACCAAGGACAAATGTTTCTAAGGTTCTCTGTGCTTACCACTCTATCATTTGCAACAAAAATGTCACCATCACAATAACAACCCTAAAAATACTATGTTGCATAGCCATTCCATAATAAAAACCAACTCTCTACTTTACAAATTTAATAAAAGTACTTCTCAAAATCTGAAAACAAAATTTAACTCATACAACAGCTCTTCTTTTAAGACAACTCACTGAATTCATTTCACTTTTTTGTTTTCAAGCCACTATATCATTAAAAACATTGTTAAAGAGCTGAAAAAAACCTAAATTGAGACTAACTATGCATACATTTTGACATTGGCAAGTATTAAAGAGCCTGAATTAATAATTAATATAATCTTTAAAGTTCCCCCAGTTAATCTTTGCAAATAACTTACCTATACTGTGGAGCTCCTGTTTTAATATCCCCTATGGTGACTTGAACATCATCTTCATCATCATCACTATCACTATCGCTGTCATCCTCAGCCTCTGCCACCTTCTACGAAAGAAAAAGTCATTGCTTAGACAGAAAGCAGTCACTTACCTTTACAGTGGAAAAACAACCCAAACAAAACTATCCGTTCTAGAAATCTTCGAAAGAAGAAAGTTCTCCTTTTCCCAGACCTCAGCACTTAGCCGCATTAACAGTAAATTTAGGAGGCTCACCTGCTGAAATGCTACAAGTATCTGAAACATCTGGATCAAAATAGGGAAGTATCTTTAATACTAAGCTCTGTTTCTGAAACATGACATTTCCTAAATAAGCATAAAATAGTTTCCACTATCTAATATCCTTCTCCTCTATACGTAGCTCATACACACTGGTTCTACTCCTATCTTGTCACCCAGGAAAGAACGTAAAGATACACAAGACTAGCTTCTTACCATCCTCAGTTACATATCCAGGGTAAATCAAATAAATGTTTTCCCAGTTGTAGACGAACACTGCGCTTCAGAGATATCTATTAAGTTCCTAACATCAGTAAACTATATAATATGCTTGAGATTTTTTCAGCAAACAGGCTGAAAACAGATACAAGAGCACACTGCATGCTGTTCTGTCCCACAGCATTCAAGCTTGCTGGTAAATAAAAGAGTCATGCCAGTTCATACCAAGGGTTCATCTTGTAATCCAGTGTTTTGAGTTTGTTTGGTGTTTTGGTTTGGTTTTCCCCTCCCAGACACCACAGGGGAGAGAAAAAACAGGGCAAACACATATGATGCTCCCCCCTAGCAGTCTTTCTGCTGCTGATCATCATCAGCCCAGGGAATTTCCTAAGCCAGTTATGGCTTGTCTATTTAGTAACCCCCAATGGATTTTTCTCTCAAGTACTTGCCCAGACTTCCCTTCAACTTATATAAACTCCCAGCAGCGACACTCTCTTTGGCAAGGAGTTCCATAGCACTGTCTACTGCATGAAGAGCCAATCTCTTACTTGTTTTCATCCTGGCTCCTACAACTTTCATTTAACAGTCCCAGTTCTCATATGGAAGGGACTGTGAGAAGTAAATCCTTATTTATAGTCTCTGTATGTGATTTTGTTAGCCTCCATCATATCCCGCATATTCCCATCTTCCAGGCTGAGAAGTCCTTGCCTACTCAGACATTCCTTGTATAGAAGCTACCCTGATTACTCTTGCTGTTCCTCTTCTCTCACTTTTTTCAGTTGAAGTAAAGCCTTCATGATCTAAGTGGAACGAAACAGCACACAAAATTCAGGGTGCAACTGCACCATGAATTTATTTAATGATACCTTCCATTTTGTTCTCCATTCATTTTCTGTTACATCCCAAGGTTTAACTGCTTTTTAGACTCCAGACAAGCAGCTAACTGTCAGTTTCATGGATCTTTCTACATATCTTGGTGCTCCTCCTAAGTGGTAATGATCAGCTCAGAGACCACCATTTTATTTGTAAACTTGTTTTTCCTCCCGCAAACATCACTCTTCTTTTTCTATGCACAATTATTAACTAGTCAGCTCTTCACAGGTAGTACTTGCTATTACTATCTTGAATAACTCTGTAGCATTAGAAAACTTGTGATCCCACAAATTATCCCTTTTCCAAGTAACTCATAAACACGTTAAACAGCACAGGTTATACACAACATTCCAGAGAATCCCTACTGGAGGTGACCTTCCTTCACTGTGAAAACGGAATCTTTACTCCTATCCTCTGTTTTCTGTCTTTTACACATCAATTATCCACGTGGGACTTACCCTACAGCTGCTTAGTTTTCTTAAAATCCTTTGGTGAGAAATTTCTTCAAAATTTTTGTGGAATCCAAGTCAACCAGTTCACCCTTATTCACATACTCATTGAATCCTTCAGCAAGAGGCTGAACATACCAAAGTCAAGTTGATTCTGCCCAGGCAGGCTGCAGTTATCCAAGCACAGCTGAGTTCTAGCCCTTACATATGATACCATTTATTAACTTGCTTGGTACATAAATTAGACAAGTACGATGTTGGAGTGCAGTTCATCCTTACTATACAACATTAATATAATTTACATAGCAATTAAGAGTCTAATCAAGGGGCGGAGAAGTCTAGATCAGTATAAATATTCTGCAAACGACAGCTGAAGACAGTCTTTCAACGCCCCACTGACGAAAAGGACAAGTTCACCACTCTCACACACACCAGGCAACCCATGTAGTAGAGAGCAATTACAAATGCATCGAACAGGAAATAAAATTTTGTCTGTAGTGTGTACCTTTTCAAACGAAACCAACTTCACTTACAAACAATAATTTCTTAGTTCCCTCCTCACAGAAATATTCACCTTTTCTTATTCAGCCAGCTTGAACACCATCCATTTTTCTAGGTAACTGCTACCCTTTGTGTGGACCTTTTAACGTGAAGTTCTCAATTCTATAGAGATGTTCTAATGATATCCTAACAACACTAGGCTTTATATAGGTGAGAAACACAAAGACCTACAAGTACAAGGAAACTGCACCAATGAGGATTTTCAGAAATATTTTAAAATCAGCATGTCCAAAAAAGTATACTATTGTCTCCTTGGACTTAACATACTAAATCTACACCCACCTATAGTATAAGCAGCAGCACAAAAAGCCTTTGGTGCATTTAAAATAGCGAGCTTTTCAGTTTAAACAACTGAAATAAGGTTTTTAAAAGTTTTCATAAGTTTTTTTTTTATTCCAACTTTAAATAAGTTGGAATATCTTTCATAAATAATTAGATTTACTCAAAAAATACACCTTTGAGAGAGGCCAGTCCTTAAAACTTGCACAAATATTATGATAATGATTTCCTCATCACTTAAGAGAATTCTTGCAAGATATTAGCTAAAAAATCCCAGTGAAGTAAAATTACAATTTTTTTCATAGAACAGATTTAAACTGTTCCCATTCACAGTAAAATGAGTCCTTTCATCAACATTGCAACTGTAAATTTCATTTCCTGGTCCCTTCCTTCATCATACTAACACTGAAGTTACAAGTCATACTGAACACTGAAGACTACTACCAAAGAAGCCTGTTATGTTGCCTCTGAAAAGCACGCGTAATTCATCTCTTGATGCATATTTTCACATAGTTCTGCAAACGATGATTGTTTATCATGTTCAAAAAAGAAAAATGAACAGATGATTTTATTTTCCTAGCAGTGAGGAAAAATAGAGAGTATAATTGTGAAAAAGATGTCTTTGAGAAAAGACAGTTGTCTTGAACACCATCTTTTCCCCCAAAAAACCATTCATTTATTTTCTGTAAGTTAGATTTAAAAAGTGGACTGCAGCTGGAAATTGGATTTCCTCATTTAATAATTTCTACAGAGTTTCTGGAGACAGTGTCAAACACCTTTCAGAAAATCAAAGGCATACACTTACGCATTAATTCATTTAATCATAAGTCCTAGCCAAATTACAAGTACCCCATAAATCAAAACAAATTAAAGCAGTATTTCAAAAACACATTTAAAACTACCGTTTTCACAACGCCATTTTCTGCAGCTTCCTCTTCACTTCCAGGTGGGGGTGGAGCACTTGAACAAAAACAAACAGGAAAAGATCAAACTAGGTATTTATGGCCATATTATCTCACATATATCAGACAATGATGAAAAAAGCTTTGCTACATCATTGCAGAGAACAGACAAAGCTCCGGCCACGTTCTGCATTATTTTAAAAAAACAACTAATTCATTAAAAAAAATTTCTAGATTAATATAACTTTACATTAGCAGGATAATATTTAGCTCTCATAAATCATACTAACTGGCTGCTTGTAGAATACTTGGAAGTAATAATGCACTACACCTGGATCCTCTTGAAATCAGAGTGAAATCCTTCATAATATATGAAGGGAGAATAATAGCTTCCCCCCCGCCCCTGCAGACTGACACTTTCAAAGACATAATGGGAAAAAAAACATTTAAATACCCATAGGTAATGTTGCACTGAACCAAAATTCTCACATCTGCATTGTGAAATTTTCTTCCACCATACGGAATAGCTACAATGCAACGATGAATTCAATTACATTTTAACTGTAGACTGAAAACTGTAAAAATTTTAAAACTACTGGTCCCTGTAAAATGACCAGCACTGTCAAATCTATGCAAACGAGCCGTCTCACTGGGCTTACCTACTGCTGCTTCTTACACAGCAATATTTTAATTTCCACAGTTCCATTAACTGTTAGAATATTGCACCACAAACAGTGGAGTAAGCAGGGAACGATTTAGAAACAATATTCTTTCACTGAAAAGATATTTCTGAAATGGAGTGGGCAACTGCCAAGTTTTATTGAATAGGATGATGTTGACCCCATCTTCTGTTGGCAAAATACCCACTCTTGAGTGTTACACCAAATTCCGACACAGCCCAGGTATGGCCCCAGGATTCAAGCTTGACCATTTCCCTTCACCACCCAGTAAAATGACAGACTACCTACAGAACCTGAGTAAAACCTCACTATTTTTCTATACACAAACAATGCCAAAAATGAGAAGCCAGAGACCAAAGCTTTTAACAGGTAAACTGTCACCACACTTCCAGAGTTCCAAACATAACCCATTAGAAGCATAAGTTACCATTTGCTATGCTTTTTAGTCCGTAACTATGTATTGCAGTAGCCAAATGCCAAGCTAGACACTGTTGACCGGCAACTGGAGTAAAACACCGCTGTTTCTAAAGATAATTTTGGTTGCCACGCAAATAATTTTCTTAAACAACAGTAATACTGACAGAAGGTGCCAGGTCAAGAAAAGGTAACCAAATACAAGGCATCAATTGATCTGGAATAGCTTCCAAATAAAGAGCAAACAAATAATTAGAGTTCTTTGTCCTGGGAAAAAGAGGATTCAAGATGAATGCAACAAAGATCTAGAAAACTCTTAAGTGACATGGAAAAGGTGAGAGGAAACAACTACTCCTTATACTACACGAACTAATGGGAATCCAATAAGTGCATCTAGTAACCACTTCAAAAGGGTATCGTACGTAGTCAATGGTGGATGTCATTACTGCTGTATCACACTGTGCCTGTCAAAAGCTGACGTCAGTTCAAAAAAGCAACTGAGCAAGCTTACAGACAAGTCATCCAAAGGTAACTAAGTTCAAGAGTTCTTACTGAAAAAAATCTCTGTTGACTGGAAGCATTTATAGAAAATAACAATGCACGTTTTCTTGCATTGGCTTACCCTGTATTTATTTAATTTATCTCGACAATGAACAATTTCCATAGTTTATCAATTGTGAGACTTCTTTCATTCAGTACGAGACTGATGCCCATTTCCAGTCAGCTATCAACCTCCATCAACTTAGCAAGATTTTCACAGAAGCATCTTGTGCTTTCCCTCATACAGCGCCTTATTACTCAAGCAGGCTCTCACAAATACTTCCAAAGCTTTTTCTAAATTTCTTTCAAATACTCTCTTACTAATAAAAAACCCAATCGCCAAACCCTAAGCAGATGTGTTACGTGACCTGCACAAAGTAGCTGGTAATCTTCCACTGCTTCCTTGTATTCCTCTTTTCATAACTACATCGTAAACTCTTTGGGAGACTGTCTTTTAATTTCTAATTTATCCAAAACAAATGCAGTCCTGATCCATCCTAAGACTGCAAAGCACAATTATTACAGAAATGAAAAAACCTGTTGGCATTTTGTGAGGGGTATTGCTGTCCATACAGTTAAAACCGATAACTTTAATACTCAAGTATGCCGATTTTACAGGTAAAACCATTTCACAGAAAAGCCAAGTCATTCTAGCAGACCAAACATACCGTCCTAAGGGGATTTTCAAAGACACCAAAGTGTGTCCAGGCATTATGGACTTTCAAGCAGCTGGGAAGAAGAATGTAAGGAATACAATTTTTGTGTAGCCACGCTACAGGACTACCAGTTGTCAGGGTACTCACCTAGCTTTTTCTTCCTCAGGTCTCTCTGCTTCATTTTCATCTACCACAAAAGAAAAAAACCAACACAATAGTTAAGAATAAAATCCCCTGAACACCAACTGGGCCAGATATCTTGCCATGCAGATTATTAGGCAACTCTTCAGTTTACGATTGAGACATTTTCATAACATTTCGATTGTGAAATCAGTTGAGCAGACCCCCAAGCCCTCACAGCCCTCTGTACTGACAGCTCCGCCACCAGGGCAGGGTTTAGTTTGCAGGTTTTGTTATGATTTGAACGTAAAGAAAGACCCTAAAGTTGTAAAGAAAGTTTATGCGTAAAAGGTTAAGGCTGCTTCAGCACTCCAAGGCCGGAGCCCGGGCAGGGGCCGCCTGTGGGGCGGGAGCGCCATGCGGGGCCTCGGAGGGGCCGTCAGCGCCTCACAGACCGGCGGCGGGGGCAGGGATCCCGCGGGGAGGGGGCCGCACAGCCCCGGGCCGGCACCGCCGGAGGGCTGGCCGGGAGGAGGGGACTCAGCAGCCGCGGGGGTGGCGGGACGAGGCGGGGGGGACCCTTTTAGACGGCGGCCGGAGCAGCCCCGGCTCGACGGGCAGGTGCGGGCCGCGCTCCGGCCTGGCGAGGCGGCGCACGCCGCGGCCTACCCGCCCCCTCACACGCCGCCGCCAGCCCCCCCGCACCGGGGGAGGTGGGCTGGGGACGGGGGTCTGGGAAGGTCCGTACCGCCATAGAGCCACTCCTCCTCCTCGTCGCCGGCAGCCCCGCCGAGGTCCGCCGACAGCCGCTCCACCTCGCCGGTCGACATGGCCGCCTGCCGCGGGAGGCGAGGGCCCAGGCCCGGCGGTGCCGGGGCCTCCCGCCGCTGGGCAGCACCGCCGCGCCGCCCGGGACCTCCGCCGGCACGTCACGCCGGGATCGGGCGGCGGCTCCGGGGAAGGGGGGTTGCGAGCGGCCAGGCGGCCCAACGGCACCGCTGGCGGAGGAACGGCCGCCGCCTGCTCGGCGCTTCCCCTCCCCCGCCGATGAGTGACACGCACAGGAAGCGGGCCCGGCCCGGCCCCGCGGCGCCCTGGGCACCGGCATGCGGCGGGGGGGGCGGCCCGGCGGCCAGGGGAGGTGGCCGGGCGCGGCCCGGCGCCCTCCGAGGGGCCCTGCCGGGCCGGCAGCCATGAGAAGCGGAGGGGCCTCCTGGCCCCCCGCGGGAGGAGCGGGGCCGGGCCGGAGGGAAAGGGGGAGAGCGGCCAGCGGCTGCCCGCCCCGCGGAGCCGGACCCGCCGCCGGGACTCACCTGGGCTGCGCTTTCCCCAGCCTCCCCAGGCGCGGCCGGCCTGCCCGAGCCGCCTCCCCTTTGTCTGCGCCGCTGTCAGCGGCCCTTGCGCTCCGCTGTATCCCCGAAGGGCCGGCCGCCCCCTCGGCAGGGATCCCCGGCAGCGCGGCCATCTCCTCCAGGACACCCTCGCCCACCTCCGGGCGCAGGGCTGGGCTAACCGCCGGACGACCCGGGGCTGCGCTTACACCGGCGGCAGCGGCCGGAGCAGCCTCTAGCCGGGACAAACGCGCTGCTACTTCTACCAGCGCTGTGCTAGCCCTCGGCTCGGGGACCCTCCCAGCTGGAGGTAGTATGTTAGGTTTAACAGCTCTAAATAGGGTTTGTTTTTTTTTTTTTTCCTTTTTCCTCCACAAATTGCCTAATTTTATTTTTAGCTCCAATAGGGATTTAACATTCATCGGGTGCTGTGAGTGTTCCAGAGTGTTAATTATGCATTTCATGAAGAAATTGCTCTATTTAAAAGCGGTGGGAAGTAGCGAGCTGTTTTTACTGATGATTTTTCTCACTTTACCTCTGTGAGTGCTGCACTAACTGCAAGATTCATTAGAAAATTTTAAGGACCAACAACTGTCAAAACAAGTTCTGACCAGTTGTGCGTACAAATGGAGTCTTCAGCATCTTACCATGTTTGTGAACACTAAAAAAGGGACTCCTCTTTCACAGCAGCACAGCTTGTGAAAAATCAGACCACAGGGCTCGGCTGTATTATAAACACATCACAACTCTGGGAAGGGGCGAACTTATTCTTTGAATTGCCTGCAGAGAGAACCTTGTTCTAAAGTTTTATATATGGAGTTCACATGAACAAACTACCTTCTTAAAAGGCACGTTTTTTTTCCCTGGAAATTAAATGTTTGGGTGTCACATAAAGATAGGCTGGAAGGGACCTTAAAGATAATCTAGTTACGACTCCCCCTGCCATGGGCAGGGACACCTCCCACTAGACCAGGTTGCTCAAACATGAATTATGTGGTATAATTGGGTAGGCTTTCATCATGCAATTCCATCTTTTGTACATGTGGAGTGGAGTGGAGTCAGCAAAGGTGGTTTTCACCCAAAACATTTCTAGACACTTGTTTCTCACAAAAAAAAATTATATTGCAGTATCTCTTACTGGGCATCAGTATCTTTCTTCATTTTCACTACTGTTTTGTTTACTTGACCATTTAATACACTTCTGGCTGACATTAAAGGACATGGAAGAACTCGTAATACCTTCCTTTGAATGTAGACACAAGGAAGAAAAAAATACTCTTGTGGAAAACACCAGGAAGAGAAATCAGGAGTAGGTGTTGAACATAAAATCTCTTAAAATACAACATGGATCCTCAAAGCAGTTTTCCTTGTAGAAACCTTTAAATAAGCATCACATTCAGCTGGTGGTCACATAAAAATCCATCTTGAACAGCTTGAGTAGCCTGAACATTGGAAGCTGGCACAAGAAGGCTAAGTCCTGGAAATAGCTGCTGGCCTTCCACTTCTCCCAGGAAGATCTTTACCCATCCCTGGCTCTGGCTGGACAGAGAGGGTGCTCTGAACTGTTTCCTGCTTTGCTTATGAGGACAAAGTGCTGGCCTAGATGGCATTTTAACTTCTGCCCTCAAAGATAAAACCTCCCACCAGTCCCAGTCTCTGGAAGGGACCTTGCAGTTTCTCCTTCCTGCTCCACAGGGGGAGAGCAGTAGTTGAGGCCTCAAAAAAAGGCTTCTCCCAAGGCCCTGAACAGCTAAAAGGCTGAGGAGAGAAGACGACATCTTTGCAAGCTGCATAAACATCTGAACTCGCAGGTTACACTACAGAAACTCACAAGAAGATACCAAGTTTATGGGAGACCTTTAATACAGTTAATTTTCTAACACAGTAGTTGTAAATTTGCACATGGGATACAGTAAGCTGTAAAAACTACTTGGATAAATCTGTTTTGTAATTTAACCACTATACTTTAAACTGATTAACCTCATTTTGTCTTCTGGCTAGTAATCCTTTTCTTTCCCCCCCAACATTGGCATATGCAGAACTAGTTGCAATCTATATGGTATTTATAAAGTAAAAAAGCTATTTGTTTTCTTAAAAAAGCATCTGCTGTTTTGACACTATGTCTGAAAAAAAAAAAAAGAAAATCAACCTTTTAAAAATGGTAACTAAAGAGTCAGACAAGTCAATAATATATCTAGCTTTTGTCCATGGCACTCAAGCAGAAAGCAAAAGCTCAGAGATACATAATCTCCGAGGTAATTCAATCTGAGAGGAGGATAATTCTACTTGTGTATAAACCCAGGGGTCCAGTCACCAATCCTTTCTTGGCATTCATTTTTCAAATCAAAATAGTTGAGAAGGCTTTTTCTAGCATCACAAAGTTATATGCCCTAAGATTAAAACAACAGATTGGGGTTGGAACAGCACAAAGACATAAGCCTGCATTTGGAAGAGGGAAGAATGCATCGGGGTAGGAACGTGCATGGAGCAGACTAGAAGGAGAGGATTTAATTTCATTACTGGAAATCTGGCAATTCTGCATTATTCATGTCTTTCAGTGTTCTGAAACCAAATGAACCAGAAAGAGACCTAAGATGACCAGTTAAGATAGTGGATGAACTAATTAAATCATTTATCTTTTTGTTATTGCTGATAATCCAAACATGTCAGAAAAAAAATTGCCTTCTCATTCTGTAGGGCACAGATTTGCAAGCGAGCCATCCATTCTCTGGAGAGAAAAAACTGTAGATACATATTATGGCATTTTCTCTAGTTAGTTTTGAAACTGATTTTGAGATCAAGAGCTTTTAAAAGTAGAAATGGAATTAAAATGATTTGTCATTTGCTTCCAACTGTATATCATGAAAGCTGAATTTATTAAAAAAGACTATTTCTTGTTGCTAGCTCATCAACCACTGGAGTTGTTAATACTAACACAAGAAATACAGAATTGTAGGACAGGGAATGGCGGTGGAAGTGTCACCTTTCCAGTGCTGTACATTTAAAAAAAGTATCAACAAAACAGTTGTTCTCCCAGTATAACAAAGATACCGATGCCGCACAAAAGAGGTAGTGACATAAATAGTGACCCTGAATTGTTTTAACATTTACCAGAAGCAAGACCAAAGGAGCTCCCAGCCTTTTCAGGAAAACGCCGGGCAAAACAGAACTGTCAGGGCCCAGATGTCCCTCCTGATACCAGCCAGAGCTACAGACTGTCGCAGAGTTTCTAATACAGACCGTATGCGAGAGAAACATTTTAACGTTTGTCAAAATTTGGCACTGACAGCAAAAAGAAGAGCCCCTTACCCTCTCCTCTCCCAGAGGCGCATGCCCGCTGCTGCTCTCACCAGGTAACAGCCCTAGGAGGGCGGGAGAGCTGGCCCAGGCTAACCCCGGGGGATGTCAGGCCCCGCAGCCAGCAGCGGGTCCCACAGGCAATGCTACAGCACAGCCCTCACGGCCGATAGAAAGGCCTCACCGCCGCCATGAACCCCGCCGGAGCCACCCGGGCCGCCGCAGCCCCCCTTGTGCCGCTCTCTTCCCTCACAAACCCCGCCGGAGACCCTCAGGCCGCTCCCTTCCCTCACAAACCCCACCGAAGACGCTCGGGCCGCTCCCCCTCCTCAAAGACCCCACCGAAGACGCCCGGGCCGCCCCCTCACCTCACAGACCCCGCCGGAGACCCTCGGCCCGCCCCCTCCCCTCACAGACCCCGCCGGAGACCCCCAAGTCACACCCTCCCCTCACAGATCCCACCAGAGCCACCGGCGCCACTTCCCTCAGGGCCGCGGCGCACCGCCCCTCCCCGCCGGCGGGCAGCCAGCCAACCAACCCCCGCCCGCTACGTCATCCCGCGGCGTCGGCGGCGCGCCGGGCACGTGCGGTGTGTTGTGGCTGTCAGCGCTGCCCGCCATGGCGGCGCCGGTGGCGGAGTTGCGGCGAGTGTGCCGGCAGGCCTGGGAGCCCGTGCTGGCTAAGGCACCCCGGGCCGTCGTCTTCTTGGACGCGGCCTCCGCCGAGGCGCTGCACTGGGGCGGTGGCGGGGCCGGGGAGCTGCTGGCGGCGGGGGCGCTGGCCGTCAGGGCGCTGGCGGCTGAGGCGGCGGGGGCGGCCCGCGTCGTCTTGGTGGTGAGCGGGGGGCTGCGGGGCGGCGCGGCCGCCGCCGTGAGGGAGTTGCTGGGCCAGGGCGGTGTGCGGCACTGCGTGCTGGTGTCTGGCGGCGAGGCGGAGGGCGGCGGGCCGGCCGAGCTGGAGGATTCGCTGCGGCGGTGGATGGGCGAGGGCGGCCGCGCCGAGGTGGTGCTGCGGGGACCGCCGCTCCTGGCCCCCGTCTCGGCGGAGCTCTGCCTGCTGCCCGCCCTGACGGGGCTCCTCCAGCCTCTGCCCGGCCCTGGCGGGCCCGGCCCTGCGGAGGTCGGGCTGGGCGCCCTGCCCGCCGAGCTGCGGGCGGCGGTGCGGGCCCTGGTGGGTGACCTCGACGCTCTCTTCACCGCCTTGGGCCTGCGGGAGGAGAGCTTCGCCGTGGGGGCACTCAGCAGGGTTATTGCTGCTGAGCTGGCAAGCTACGCCCCAGCCAGGAACAGGAGGAGGATGGCTACCAACAAGGCCTCTGTCGTCTTCGTGGACAGGACCTTGGACCTCGCTGGTAAGAAATCCCTCACTGGTGCGGGGGCTGTCATCCCTGTGGGCCCACATCCACCCCGTCGGGAGGGTTTCAGGTAGTTGCAGGAGTCCTTGTGGCCTGGCAGATGTGTAATACCATGACCATGGTGGTTGCTCACACGTCCTTGCTCTCCAGTGGGTCACAGAAACCCAGAGTGAAGCAGAAGGCACTGCTGGAAACACAAGGGTTTGTTTGTCACTCCCACTTTCCTGCAAACTAGGGACCTTCACTGTGCCAGTGGGGCATCCCAAGGTGTGAAAGAAATGGTCTGCACATTTCAGACTGGGCCTTGTGGAATACTGTGACATGTTTCCCAGTGTATCTACTTGTTACCCTTGTCATTAAACCTGTCTAAACAGATATACATCCATATATACACTTAGCTATATCTGTATGCCTGAAAGTGTCTCTGTATGTGTATATATATGGTTTTTATATGCTCTCCATAATGCTTAGTCTTTGAGTGAAACAACTGCATGCGGCTGGTGTTGTTAACTTGAAAATATTATGTTTGAGTGAAAACAATACAGATTTGTTTATACAACACTCTGGGAAGCAAACGAGTGTAAGAATGAACCATATGGTAAATTTAATACTGCCAGTTAATGCAAAATTGATGCAAAAGATGACAAGTGTAGAGAGTGTGTGACAGCCCACTCGGAAACTGTCAGGAGAATGTCTTGTATTGTAATTGACCTGCAAGCTTAGTAAGCAAGGTAAAGTCTTTTAAGCTGGTAAGATGTGGTATCAAAAGGGCAGAAAGGGAAAGATCAACTGAATGAGTTGCCAGAAGGTGCTGGGCCAGTGACCCAGAAAGAGTTTGTATCATGCTCTCGCTTCTGGAATAACGATCTTTCAGAGGAAACAGTAAACTCAGAGAATAATTGATATAGGAGTGGCTGCATTCGCTTACCCCATCATATTATTGATAGACCTGCTCACATATACAGTGTGCAGGCCTCATTCCGTTTGCATTATCTGTGGTCAATAATTCAGTTCATAGTTTTGCTACCACATGTCCCATAGCAAGAGCTTGGCACAATGTTGCACCTGCAGCTCATCTGTCTCTGAATTGTCTTCTATCTTTTCTTTTTTTTTTTTTTCTTTCCCGCCCTCGATTTTGGCTTTGTGTAATCCCTGCGGTGTTACAGGGTTCGTAGCTGTCGACAATGTGCTGAAGAGCAGCTATGGATCTGAGCAGTTAATGCTGTGCTGTGGTTGGGGAGATTGCTGGGAAGGCTGCAGGAGGGCGGACTTGGATGAAGAGCCTTAAAATGAAACTGTGAGAGGAGTGCCCATTTGGGGTGGGAACCAGTGAAACTGGGCAAGGATTTGTGCATTCAGGTGGTGGGAAGAATTAAAAACAAGAAAAGGAACTGGAAATTGTGGGTGACAGGGAATTGCCTGGCAAGGTGGCTGTTGAGGAGGCATGAGGAGAGATAATTGTTATCAGCTTATATCTGGGGAGTAAAGTCTGGGATCTTGTACTTCAGCAGGAGAAGGTTTTTCAGAGAAAACATCAGGGCTGTGGTGGGGCACCGTTGGAGGTGATGCATCAAAGCTCTTGGAGTACTGGTGAGAAAGTAAAGTATTAATTTTTTTAGGAATATATTCTTTTCAGTATCTGTAACTGAAAACAAGATCCCTTCATGCAGCCATTCTTTTGTTACCAACAAACATCTCCAGAATTCATTGACAGTTTCACTGAAGCATTCTTATGCTTTGGGCGTGATACCATACTCTTGCCATCAAGTACAGTGCAAACTGAAGGAAGAAAAATTTAGTGCATTTCAGAGGTAAATTGGTATATTTCCCTGATTTTAGTGCCACACAATAGGGTTTGTTTCTTTGGTTTGCTAGAAAAGGTACAGTAAAAAGTACATGAAAAGAACAGCATTTAAGTTGTGAAACCAGTTGTCAAGAAGTGGGAAATGGCAGAATTAAGTCGTACCTGAAATCTTTAATTTTCTTAGGTGTGTTCAGCCTTTTATATACTCTCTCCCCTGTCCCCCTACCTGCGACCTCACTGCTTGGCCTTCAGGTGAATGACTCTGTTGAATTTCAGCCTTACACTTTGTAAAAGCTAAAGCTTCCTATCTACAAGTTTCCGGATTGGTATTGGCAACTGGGCCAGTGGATATTTTTTTCAAGCTATGTTATGTATTTGCAGTCAGCAGTGTAAAAAATAAATAATTTTTGTTTTCAAATAACAGCTTGGTCCAGGTGGAAGTCTTTGAGGTAGACTTTCTCATTTGCAGCTCATTTCAAACAACTTTTTAAATCTGCCCTCTCTAAAGATGAAAGATTTTTGGATTTTATTTGTAAATGTCTTACTGATACCTGAATCTTGTCCAACATGTGGGCTGCAGATATAAGAAATGGTTATTTATCAATGAATTATGGGAATGCTTTCATATTCCAAGCACTTCCATAAAAACCTGCCCATTCATTAGGAGTAGGTGCCGGGATACTCTCTGATTAAGTCAGGCTACTGCTTTGAACCAGGTGATTTTGAATCACTCTGAATTAGGCTACCAGGAGGCAAATATTTTCTAACTCGAAGACCTGGATGGAATACAGCTTTAGGTATCTCTAGATGATGTCTAAAGGAGTTGCACTAACAGATGTCTTATTTTTGGCTCACGTTCCACTCTTATCTAGAGCAAATAAGATGTTAGGCTAGAATAACAAATAGTTTTCAGTAATTCCAATTGATTTCTCATAGTAAAAATCAAAATGTCTCAAAAGTGCCTTTTCTGGTGCTGCATTTGCAAACAACTGAACTAAGGGAAAATACTGGTACTTAAATAATAAGAACTTTCCACTTTAAAGAACATACTAAAGAATTATTAAGTACGTTTTTGTAAAGAACTTCTGGTGACAGTGTCAGGAAACTGTATTATCTTTGTTGTGACAATTATTTAAAAAAATAATTAGTCACATATAAAATGGCATGTTTTTCTATCCAAAAAATCAGAAAGCATCTAACTGACTAGGTTAGCTTTCTAGGTTCCATGAAGGAAAGAATCTCTATTACTCTAAAATTTAGTTGGAGCTCTATTGAATACTTCTTATAATCTTTTTTTTTTTTTTTGGTGTTCAGCATTTCTTATGGTTGCTGTATTTAATGAATAGACAGGAAAATACTGAATTAAGATAAATAATTCTCCCTTTTGTCCTGTATGGCATAATATTCAGCTGAGCTGTAACGGGGATCTTCTTTTTATGGCCTTCGCTGGAGTGGCATGGCTTCAACTGGGGATGTCATGGACACTGCCTATGCCTGCAGTGTAGGATCTTATGGATAAAGGAGTGCCCCAGAAGGTGGGATATGTGTTTTTATGCCCTGGTGAGATCCCAGACTTAGTACTTTGTGCTCACTTCGTGAGTTCCAATGGTATAAAACTTTGTTGCTGGTGCTGTCCCTAATCTGTATGTATGAGTAGTGCTGCTTTTGTTTGCCTACTTATTTTAAAGTTCGCTACCTTTGCTTTAAAAAGCAGAATAAATCTTCCCGGCTACAGTGTTTCTCTGATAAGTGACAGTTAAAGTCAGAGCTAACTCTGGCACCATAACTGCTCTTTATTTTTCTCCTCTATTATTTGTGCCCCTAAATATTTGCATTGTGATATCATATTGTGACCCCACACTCCTTTAACATGTTTCTTAGTCACCACTTTGCTGCATTCACCTTTTATGAAGCGCTTTTTTCTGGCTTCCCAGATTTCCTTTTTCATTCGTAAGCTCATTGATGCCTTTCAGATATTGGTGTTCAGAACAGCTGGATGCATTTCTCTTTCCAGTCTCACGGTGCTTTGCAGCCTTTGGGATGTGGGCTGCTGTAAGCACAGGGAATAGTGAGGTCTCTCACCCACTGGTATGTGCAGGGGGTTTTGAAATGCAATACAGTGAGCAAAAGACAGAGAAGAATGAATAGCAGGGGATGCCTGCCCAGTTAACGTGTAGCTTTGAATAATAACCTTTGTATGAGAGTCGTTGAAATTGGATGTTTCAGTGCTGTCAGCAACAGCACTTTTATCTTCCTCTGGTAGTTTTGCATGTATTGGTGTGGAATAATTACTAAATTGGCCAAGAATACAAAAGTACAGCATTGTTCACACATTAAGGAAAGTCATAAAATCAAGAGGCTCCTGAGGTAGAACACAGCTGCAGCTGGCACACAAAGAATGCAACATCTGCAATTCCCTGTACAAGGTTGTTTGCAAAACTGCACGAGGGATGGAACGGAATGCGATTGTTCCGTGGCCTTCCCTTGTGATGAATAGCAGATATGGGAACAAGATGGTACTACGGAACAGATAAGCTGCCTACTTACTTATTACAAAACAGATAAGCATCCCTACTTGTTACCTGAGCCAACATTTTGTCAAATGTTGATGAAATGCTGTCCTTTGTGCGAACTTTGCTCATTACAATGTACCAAAACACGCCTCCATCCCGGAGGCTACCCACCCCCAAGGTGCGACCACTCTTCCTTGAGTACACCAATCATAATAAAAGTATTTATGACTAAAGTCACTCAAACTCCACTTTGAAGATAAAAAAATAGTATAAAAATAGCCTGAGAGAGGTGGCATATCGGGGAAGACACCATCGCAAACAAGTCAGGAGAACTCCATCACTGACTTCCGGGACCAGCTGACGGGCTGAGCCTTTCTTCCCCCTCCATAGGGACGCCTTTGGGTAAGACTTAGGTTATACTGAGTGTTTCTTCGGGGAACTTAGAAATTTCTCTAGAGAATCTCTATCCTACATTTATAGCCAGGCTGTATGGCTTATGACTTTGTCGCGCATTTGTATACTTAACAATATCTTTATTTGCACGTGCTTTGCAGACAGTGTATTTATCACTGGCAATCCTAAGAACCTTTATATCTGTTGTTTAAATAAACTGCACTGTTTAAGTAGCTAGTCGTTTTGGTTTCTCACTGAATGTGACCAAAGACTCAAGAGTGGCTGTGCTAGTTCATGAGCACAACTAGGCTGAAGGTGCAGTCCACTATTAGTGTATCCAAATCGTAATAGTTTAATACATATTAAACGTGATTGGTCTCATAGTGCTGAATTGGGCATCTCTCGGAATTTAAACCTAGCCGCACCTAGCCTCCCACCTCAGTGAGGAGTGTTAGAACGCAAGGGGGTTTATCTTCTGCGAAAACCGCTTTGCCCCTTTTCACGCAACAATTGGTCAAAATCGCAGGAATGTTTTGCCACAGCCAAGGCTGCAAACTCAGGTTTAACTTTCTGTATCATCTCCCTTGGTCTCAGCTAGCCATCATCTTCGCATCACACCCTTGCGCTGGTTGTAATGTTTTCAGCCTTTTAACAGGTACAAAAAGCACAGTTCAGGTGCTCATCAATGAAGCGTAGGTGCCATTCCCTTTCAGTTCCTGGGAGCAGACACAGTGAAGAGAAAGTTGCGGCGTGCCTTAATCATCCTACTGCATAATCCCATTCATAGAGAAGGATGGGAGTGAAGTCTAACGTAGGCCCATGCCTTTCTGGTACAGTCTGGTTCTGACTAATGTCTTTTTTGGATTATTTTTGTTTTAAACTGTTTGTTTGTAATTGTCGGTCTATTTCTTTCATTATATCTGTAATGTTTCTAATTTGGAGCGCTTTACTCATGCTCTCTTTGATTGTGGCATCTTCCAAGTTGATGCACTGGTGGATTGACACTAATGTCTTTTTAAAGGAAACAAAACCGTGTTTTTTTTCTTCCTTACTATATAAGCTGAGGCTTTGAAAATATAAATACTGAGGCCCATAGAGTACAGTAGTCCCCTTTTTATGAAGCAGGCTGGGGCTTTGACACAGGAGGCAACTGATGCTTAAATTATTCTGGTTACTTGAGGTTGCAGACTGCAGCTGTGAGGAGTGATGGCAGCTGAAAATATTCAAGTGGTGTCAACTCAGTACTGTGGGTCAGGGTGCAGCCTCTGCTGTGGTGTGGTTCGTAAAGATTCTGCTATTGCAGGATAGGTACACAATTTTTTTTATAATAGGTTTTTAAATGCTTCGGATGTTAAATTTGTTACATAGGCTTTACAGAGATAAGCAAATAAATGGAATGATTTTTGCCTGTTTAAAGAAAACAGCAGGTGGCTAGGTCAGTGCAGGGGACTTGGAAATTACATGAGCCTTGTGCAGATGCATAAGTGTTTATCTCTAAATTTACTACTCTATATATACATGTTGCAATAGCTGTCTGTGAGAAATAGGAAATCTCATATTTCTATGGCGGCAATCTGATGCTGCTGTGCTTGTCTGTGGGCTTCCTTGCTCCTACTGCTGGCTACAAGTTTTTTGGGTTTTTTTTGGAGGTGGAGGGGTTGTGGATTTTGTGGTTTGTTTGGGGTTTTTTTTGTGTGTGTGTGTGGTTTTTTGTTTGTTTTTTAGATTCAGTAGCCAGCATAGCGGGATAGATAACTGACTACTTTGATGTTCCTTTGCCTGTACAAAGGAGAATGTAGATCTGTCTTTTGGCAAGGTAGAAGGATGCTCTAGTTTGCCTTGAATGCTGCACAATGGTTCCTGTGAACATAGAAGCTGCTTTCCAGTGCTGTTTAACAAGGTCAGCTTAAGCTAATGCTGGATGTAAGAATATGGCAACATGCTGATAAGCTTTGTAACTGCAGCTTCAAATGTCCAGGGAACAGGTGTACACATTTCTGCCTTCTTGATATTTTACACCCTGTTCTTGTTGAGGTGATGCATTGCCTAGGAAAGTTGTGTCACAGGAATTGTCCCCCTGGTGTCCTTTAGTGTGAAGTCTTCCTAGTGATGATCTTACTGGGAAAAGTATTGGGTGAGCATGCAGTGTTGAAACAGCATGAAAACTGGAATGGGTTTGTCTATGTATCTTTCCTGAACTCATCTACAAAGTAGTTGAACCAGAAGATGTTAAGAAGGCTTGATGGTGGGGACAAGACATGCCTTGTGTACTGTTTTGGTGTACACTGATTTATATTTAAACTTTGATTGAAGGAAAAGCCCCCAGTAGAAATTAGCTGCATTAGTTGTTCTCTAGTGAGCAATGCCTTTGTAGGAGAACTGCTTTCATATTCAAGCTCCTCATGTTTAACAACTGACTTTCAAGTCTTCCATTGCCCAAGCGCTCGCATTGCTTCTATGATGTGCAATCTCCCCTCAAATCTGCGTTTTTTCTTCGTATTGTTTTTGAACCAGACAGTAGAATCAGTAGGAGAACATAATAATTGAAGCACAAACAGTGTGATATAGGGCTAGTAATGGGCTTAGGAAAATATTTTCTTGTATGCATGTCACTGATGCCTCTTTGGAGGAAGGAGGGTGTAGTTAATGAGTTCCTGGCTGCTGTTAACTAATCAGTTAGTTGACTTTGCCAATTGTGCCAGCTACAACCTGTATCAAATGTCACATATTTCAGTTTGTAACTCTTAATGAGAGGGCAAAGTAAAATTAGAAGAGTGCGATACATAAGATTTCCTGTATCCTCAAAGCTGGGTATTAGCCTGGTGTGAAGACTCCTATTTTGCATTGGTCAGATAACTTTTCCTTGTCACTTTAACACCTGATCTATGTGCATGTTGGCAGCATTAAAGCTGCCAGCTGCCTTGAACGTGTTCGTCATGAGAAGCTGCTGAGCTTCTGCTCTCAACAGCGATGAGGAAAGAGGATGGAAACCAGTCCCATGCAGTCTGTGGAAGTCAGTGTGATTGAAAAGCAACTCTCCATGACTTCCTGTCCTAGTCTCATGAGCTTTAATTGTCTTTCCAGCCTTGACTGGTTTGCATAGTTGGTCAGGGGTGACAGGGATTTTTAAAAGCTACAGGAGATGGTTTCTGATTGATTTGATCATTAGTGCCTGCAGACCAGCGGGAGCCTCCAAGAAGTAGCAGTTGTGGGAAGGAGACTGAGATGGCACTTGCTAATTGCGGAAGCAACTTAAACACACTGAGACTTTCCCCCTCTGCCAAGGATAAAGGGGGATGTTAATAATTAACGTGGGTTTATTTGCATTCGGGGTGTTTCCAGTTCAGCCAAGTGTCTTGTCTAGCTAAATGTTGCTCGCGTGCAGCGAGTGTGGAGAGATAGACATTGCTTCCAGTATGTGGGGGTGGAGGTTCAGAAGATTACCATCTGTTTTCCATGTCTGTAACTTTGCGAGTGTTGATAACGGCAGTGTGGCTGACAAGTGACTGACCTAGTAAGAAGAATGTAGGGATTTTGGAGAGCAGATGGCTTAGGGAGTCGCAAAGACAACCCAGCTCGTTTCATCTGTATTTCAGTGGTCTAAATCTGGCTGGGGATGGTAGAAAGGAAAGTTGCTGTCATTCTGTGACTATTACAATCTCTGGTGAAACAAATTGGTAATCTCAATCCAGCTGAGCGGACAGGTGTCCACGTTGCAGTACTACCACGTGCTGGACACATGTGCCTTCCTTGCCTTTTGTGGGTAGAGGCATTACCAGCATGGAGTTTGACTCTACTTTTCTCCTGCTTTTTCATCCTTGCTTCTCACTTGTCCTGCAATGCAGAATAGTTGATAAACTATGAGGTGGTTTTACAGCGTGGCTGATGTAGACTTGCTGGAGACAACCTTCTGCTTATCCAAGAGAATTTAATAATCTGACCCCATTAATATTCTTGATGTAAGGGCCTTTTTTTGGATTTGTGGAGCATGTGAAGCTGACTTCACCTGTTGAAACAGACATCTGTTTTTGGAAATGTTCAGAAGTGAGAACAGATAGAGGGCCACATGGACAGACTTTAATGGGGTAGGACCAGAGCCTAAAAGATCTTTTTCCTACCTCTCAAAGGTGGCTTCAGAAGTTCCCTTTCTCCTGTGAGTAAAGCCAGGAGAACACTACTAAGCTCAGCGCTGGTGTCCAGCCCTGTAGTGGTAGCTGAACCATAGCTAAAGTGGCAGGATACAAATATCTTCAACTTGTTCCTGTCTTCAAGGCAGTAAGGTTTCTGGTCCCCCTCTCCAAATTTTTCATCTGTAGTGTGTGTCATGTTGTTCTCCTTTGGCTTGGCTCACAGTCTGAATATTCTGTAAGTTGGTTGTAGTGCCTGTGTTGAGGGTTGGTGAATGGAAAGAAGAACGTGTGTGTTTGAAATCAGGAGAATTGGAAGAAAATGTGCCGACTGGAATTCAGAGTTTCTCTTGGAACAAGGTCAACTTGATATTTTATGCTATGTAACTTGGGTTGTTTTAGTCATATTATGTTGGTTTCACCTGTGCTGCCCTCAGTCCACGTAGGAGTGATGACCTTGATGATGGCATGTTGTTGGTAATTGCTTATTTTAATATTATGCCAGTCTATATGGGTAACTACATGGGCAACCTGCATACAGCCCTTTTATGCACAGTCCTATTAGTTTAGAAAAGCATAGTTTGCATATGTGCATGTATATATAAATGTTTGCCTTGTTTTTTTTAATAACCATTGCAAATCTTGTTTAACTAACAACTTTCTCATGCAAAGAGAAACATTTTGCATAATTAAGTGCAGAATCAGTGAATTTTAGACTTAGCAAAATCAGCTACGTCTAATTTATGCTTTTTAAATGAGTCTTTCTGAAGTGTTATCAATACTTTTAACTTCAGACATTCTAGAAATTAATTTTGCTTTTGTAGCAAAATATCTTTGAAAAGCTAATTGTGGTCTTGATGTTGTGTCTACCAGTGTCCTTCTTCTCAAAACATGGTGGTTATTTTGCTCACAGTTCCTTGTCTTGTTTTTTTGGTTGTTTCCACCCCCCCACCCCCCCCCCAGTTATGTACCTGACACTTTCGGTGTTTCTTTTTTTCCTAGGAGCAGTTGGTCATCATGGCGACAATCTTGCAGAGAAGATACTTTCTGTGCTTCCCAAGCTGCCCGGCCACAAGACCGATGTGATGGTTAACATGGTGGAACTTACGGCACTGCAGACTACAGATGAAACTTGCAGTATTATAGCACCTGGCTGCTTAGCACAACCAAAGTAAACATTCTTTTTTTTTTTTTTTTCTTTTTTCAAGATGTTGAATGTGTTTGTTATCTTTTGGTGAAAAAAAGGAACAGAGAACAAGTCTTTTCTTTTTTAAAAAAGTAAAATAATCGAGTTTACAGCAAAAACCCATCTGGTCCTCATTCTGCGGGAATATAATCAGTTTGTATGTGTATGTTAAGCAAGTGGGCCAGATAAGACTCCCAAAAGTGAGAGATTCTCAGGACCTTTTTAGATTTGGGTTGCTTAAATTGCTGTAGGTTGCTGTAATAGAAATCAGTACAGACTAAATACCAAAAAGTCTTCCTTGTGACATCTTTTTTTCTGCCTAAGTAACAGGTCACACAAGCAGGTAGGTCTTAAGTGTGGCTTTCTTTTCCCATAAGCTTCTTTATAATTATAAAGTGAGCTGCATGCTGAATTCTTATTAGAGTACCTGTTAACTTAAGGTTTTATCCCTGTTTTCAAACACAATACCTGTGGAGAAAGATAATTAGGTGCAAATTTAGGTATACAGACAGCTTCAGGAGGCCCTGGTTTTTGCCTAACAAGGACAACCTAAACTTTCAACAATTGTACTCAGCTATGTATAATTTGCAGCTAAGACATTACTTGTAAAGTGCATCAGCTTTGATGTTTCCTTTTCTAAATTTGTCTGAACTGAAACTTTCCTGCAGCTTCTGTTACTGGGCATAAATCAGGAAATACACCAGGTGCTCGTTTCACTCCACACAAAAAAAAATTTGCTCAGTATTGATCTAGAAATTCATGCAGTGCAAAGGAGATTAAAAGTTCTTTCTCTTTTGCTGTATTAGGGTTTTTCAAGATGGGCTATCTAATATAGAGTCTATTCTTTTGTTTTGACTCCTTTTGGTACTTCACACCTGCACTCTACTCCCTCTTTTCCCCCCCACAAAGACTTCACAGAAGACTTTCCACTGTTCCAATATATGGTCTTTATTTTCTGAGAGCCTCCAGATCCTTTGTCATCTTCCATCCCCCACATGTGCTGTAACCGGGTCCAGTTTCTAGGTTTCACATTGCATAACTCTCTTCTTCCTTAGGAGTTGGAGAGGAAACATTTCCTCAAATAGGTGGACTCAATTGTAAGTTGCTGCCGGGTTGACTAACTTAAATAAAATTTGTTCTGGTTTTCTTCTCGCTGGCTGCTTTCCACCAGAAGTAGAAGTGAGATGTCCTTAAGATCTGTCTATGCAGCAAAATGAAGAGGCCATTGCCCGTGGTAGACATGCTGTGGTAGCTGTTGTTTGTGCTAATATTGGGTAGCTACCAGAAATAAAGAAAGTTTCTGGCAGTGTGGACTAGGTAAAAAAATAAAGATATTTATTGCCCTGAGACTGTTGACCTGTGCTACTACTCCATTATTCCTAACATTATTGAGATTGAGGAGACTAAAGCTTGTGCTAGTATGCCTTCCCATGCTAAAATTGACTTCATTCTTCTCTATAGTCACATTTTTAGGAATAGTCTGCAGAGTTTTATTGTATTCTAAGGTGGCTAATAGTATATATACGGAGGTTTGTTTGCCTTTTTGCTAACTAGTGGGAAGGTGCCTCTGTTAACAGTACAGTTAGACTTAATGTATTTTGCAAAGTCTCCTGTGGACACAGGTGGTTAAAGAGCAACAGGATTTGGCTACAAGATGTTTGGCTGCAAATCTGCAAGTGCAGTAAAGTTGGATGACAGCAGCTGGTACCTGGTGCCAGAGCAGTGATGTCGTTACCACAGCAGTCTGTGACGGCTTCCCCAAAATACCCTCCCTCTGCAAAGTCATCTTATAGAATCTGTTACACTGGAAATTTTGAAGAACAGATTAGGAAAATAGTGATTTTAAAAAGGATTGATCTTGCCTTGGAGCAGAGCAAAGGGACTAGATGACCTCTCAAAATCTCTCCTGTGATCATTGCGCACAACCGAAGAAGTGTTGCATTCCTGAGAATAGTCTCCAAACTACAAAGAATGCGGCTCTGTGATGTTCAACCCTGCATCTTGCAATTTTTCTCCAACTATGTAATGATTAGGAATAGTTTCTAACTTATAATAGGTATTTTGAAACAAGCTTACGACAAATGCTGAAAAGTACTAGAAATCATAACAGTGTCTGAATGAGTGGATGAAGGTAGTAGCTTCCATTCCGGTCAACAGGACCGTGCTCTTAGTGTTGGATTATAAATGTCAACGTTGATCATCTTTGCTGGTGTAAAATGGTTGAAGTTCTTCTGAAACACTGCAATGTATTTAAAGTTCCCACCAGTAAGTTTCCCTGTCAATTCTGGAAGAAATTCCATCTGATGCTCTCAGTTCTTCATCTACATGGTTATTGCCGTTGGTAGCCGTCTCAGAAGTGTTTCTTGTAATTGAAAACTTAAGTCTTGATTTATATTTGTAAATGATGCATGGCAAGGAGTGTTCCTCTGCTTGTAAATTTTCTGTTTACTGTGGCGAGTGAAAGTGCCAGTACCTTTTCCCAGAGACAGAACCAGTAACTTCAGTTACACCCAAGTGGAATGTGTGGGGGCTCTTTTACGTGAAACATTGTGATCAGACTGTGTTGTTTCACAGACTCACATATTCAGAATATTTTTCAAATGTTTTCATTATTTTCTCTCAAGTAATACTTGAGCATGCCGTGATGGGGAGAGAGGTCTGCTCCCTCCACACAGCTTGCTATATTTAACTTTTCTTATGGAATGCTTCTCCAGCAGAAACATCTGGGCTCAGTTACAGAGTTAGCAAACAGAATTAATGAATAATTTATGGCTGGTGTGGTGAAATAAAGCAGGGTTCTTTTCTCAAATCTAAGGAAATAATGGGCTGCTTTAAAGATTTAGATGAAAATGTAAATGCCATGTGCTGCTTAAGTTACTGTACTTTGAAGGTGCTCTCTTTGTGAGGAAGGGAAATTCTTTAAAAAAAAAAAAAGAAATCTGTTCTAGAATTCTTAATTTTATTGGTAGCCTTAAAAATCTTTCAAAGTAATTGTTTGCCCTGCTGTAGTTACTGACGTTGTTGCTCCAGTGTGAATGTTAGTTGAGCTATGCTCTTTGAGAATTGTGTCAAAAAAAATTATTCCATTTTATATACAGATGGATATATACATATAAAAAGGATGAAGCAGTTTATAGATGTAAAACTAAGGACAGTCACTCTGGATCAGAACTGTTAGTTTCTGATTAAAAAACATGATAGCCACCTTGCCCTTCCAAACAAATGATGATGCATAATAGAAGTGGAAATTGTAGTGAAAGCTTAACGGCAGAGGTAATTAAAAAAAAAAAAAAGATATTGATTGCAGCGCCTTGCTGGGCTTTGTATTTTGACAACCCGCATGGTGTTTTTGGAGGAATTTCTAACAATTTCAGCTTCTGATTTTAAGCGTACATGCAGTGGCTTCTAGGAGTTGTCTGCTTGGATGAACGTCAAGCTCTCTGTGTTTGTGGGCCATCCATCATGTCCGTTTAATAACGTTTTGGCCACTGGGTTTCTCAAAGCACCTATCTCTTTACCAGTGCTTTTAAGATTGGTATTTTACCATGTGGAAGCATCCTGCTGTCAGTAATGGGTTTATCTTGATGGAAGTTTGTCTTGTGCTGTTTTCCACCTCTTGCAAGCTGGGAGCTGAGGTGCGTGGAGGCCCCGTGGCTCCCTGAAGCCCCAGGTCAGGGTTGAGATGCCTGTGTCCTGGCCACAGATCTGTGACATGTGAGAACAAGAAGTAAAGAGCTGTGTAGTACAGATCAGAGGGTTAGAGCACCTCTCCTATGAGGACAGGCTGAGAGAGTTGGGTTGGTTCAGGATGGAGAAGAGAATGCTCCAGGAAGACCTTATAGCCCCTTCCAGTGTCTGAAGGGGGCCTCTAAGAAAGCTGGAGAGGGACTTTTTGCAAGGGCACATAGTGATGGGATGAAGGGCGATGGCTTCAAACTGGAAGAGGGTGGATTTAGATTAGGTAGTATTAGGAAGTATAGGTAGTATTAGGAAGAAATTCTTTATTGTGAGGGTGGTGAGACACTGGAAGAGGTTGCCCAGGGAAGATGTGGATGCCCCATCCCTGGAGGTGTTCCAGGCCAGGCTGGATGGGGCTTTGAGCAGCCTGGTCTAGTGGGAGGTGTCCCTGCCCATGGCAGGGGGTTGGAACTAGATGATCTTTCAAGGTCCCTTCCAACCCAAACCATTCTATGATTCTATATTGAACCGTGGGCAACTGAAGAAATATGTACGTTTGCTCTTTTTTTTCATCTGCTCTTGTATTACCCAGGAATGCTTTTGATGTGCTCTCGTATTTTGCTGAATAAACTGAATACCTAATTTGTTTATGCACATTTCAAGAACTCACTGAATAGAGATTTTTCTTGCCTGTTTTTCCACTCTTGCTTCCTTTTCTCTGATCTTTGGAGTCTGTAAGCTTCTTGGAATTCAAGGTGGTGTTAAAATCTCAGGAGAAGACCAGATGTTTATTTAAATTATATATGTGTTTAATGCAATATACAAAAAACCATTGGGTTTTTATAGCAAGCATTTAACCATAAAGATGCAAAACTGTAACGTAACACTTCATGTCTGTGCTGCTACACCTCAAGCAGTTCAATGAGCAATATAGCTGAGGTGTCTGGCCACTTTTGACAAAGCAGCTGGAGCCACTAAATCATCTGAATTTGCATTGCGGGGGGCGTGTGGGGAGTTAAAAATAACAATTTCAGAATGAGGTGATCTTGTTGATGAGTGTGATGCAGAAAACATTGATATGCAGGCCAGATGTCTGAAACGTGGCACTCACAAAATCTTTCCTTAGGTCTTTGTACAAGAGCTGGAAAGAGAGGTGTGCTGGGGTGCAGAGAAAGGGAGTTGCTTAAAAATGAGAACATTCCTGGAGACGTAATAGTAAAATTTCACTGTCTCGTGTCAATGGCAATTGGAAACGCATACTTCTCCCAATCTTACTTAGTTCCGAGGTTGTTAATTCCTATTTTGGATTCAATAGTGCTTTTTTTTTTTTTTTCACAAGTGCTAGAACTGTTACAGTTTGGAGGGAGAAGAAAGCCCTGCTCCAGCTGCACCGTTGCTCTTGTGCACGATGTGGTGGTGCAGCGCTCTCCTGGTACTGGTGGGACTTGGACAACCCTGAGTGTAGAGGAAGGCCATGAGGTGAGGGGACTTGTATTCCAGTCCTGGCTCTGCTGTTGGCTTGCAGTGTGATCTTGGACAGGTCACTTAACTTCTTTCTACTCCTGTTTCCTCTCCTAGTCCTTGTCCAAGAGCTTCTTTTTTAAACCAGTAAAGCAGGGAATTTCTTAGGATACAAGTTTGCAGACAACACGGCACAAAATCTTAGGGGTTCTGATCTTTAGGAGGGTACAAATAATGTTGCACATGATTTAGGTGGGGAGTTAAGGTGTCAGGACAAGCAAAGGCAGGAGCTCCATTTGTCTGTTCCTCAGTACTGTGTCTTTCCCACTCCTACACGCAGTGCTTTGTTGTGCTGGGGAGAGGGGACTGTTTTGAGATGTATCCCCCCAGCCCCCTTTCCTGTGAGCTGATGGAATGTCAGTTCTAACGATCTCTGTAAAACACACCACTGCAGTATTCTTTGAACAATCATGTGTATTATGTGAATTTAAAACGAAAGATCATTTGTGTTTGTATGGCAAAGAAAAGAGCAGCAAGAATTAAAACTGTAAAGGAAATTAAAGTCTCCTTTTAAGCTGGGTAATAGACTTTTTTTTTAATGGTTGATTCTATTCTCTTGATTTCTTTTTTTTAATTTAATTTTTTTTAACCGTCGAACAAGTGTCTGAATGATATCAGAGTGATGGTTTTCTTATCACTGAATTAATTACAAACTAAGCTTTGGGAGGATGGTTTTTAGATCTTTGGGTTGTTTTCAATTTTATTTTTTTAAATATTTCCTTTGTGCCAGCTGTAGATATTAATTAAAAAAAACCCAACCTTTTTTGCATGCAAAACCCAATTTTTTTGCATGCATAAGTTTATAAAAGGTTGTAATAAGAAGGTAATTTGTGTCAGTGTTATTCCTGAATGAGCTGGGAATTTATGGCATAAATTAGAGTAATTTTCCTTTCTGGAATGTTAATATTAAAGAGGAAACATTAATACTACAGTAAGAAAATCCAGATGACACTACTATATTGCTTCATATCCACTGAGAGTCTTGCGGAGGAGGAAGGGTAAACCAAAACAATGGATGGCAAGGCTCTTTCGGATGCAAAGAGGGAGAGCTGCGCGCTGTAAATCACTTTTGGATCTGCTCTGGTATATTGTCGGTGGTTGAGCAGCAGCGGGGTGCTGCTGGGGCTCCCTGCGTCTGCTGGCTCCCTGCCTGTCCCTGCTTCTGGGGTGCTCCTCCAGCTTTTCCACTGCTGGATGCTTCCCTCTGCTGGGAGCTGCTTGCTCCTGCTCTCACAGGACCTGGCCTCCTGCCTCTGCTTCAGTGCCCTGCTGAGCTCTGCTCTTGAGGATCGCTTTAAACTGAAACTTAACCACCCAAGAAAAAAAAAACGAACCCAACCAACCGAAAAAAAAAAAAAAAGCCACCACCCACGTACAGCCTTTTCGTATCTGCCTTTCTGAACAAGGTGAGCAGCACTTTCATGGAGAAAAGGAGGTCTTAACTGCAGGATTTATGAAGAGCAGACATCACATGGCATTAAAAAAAACCTTTAAATTTTCCTTCACCAATGACAGGAGAAATTACAGCCCAGCCCCATGCTTCTAGGACTCATGCTGTGCTGCTGAGGTGCATTTTCAGGGAGGTGAATTGGGCTTTACAGGATTTTTTTGTTGGTTCCTTTTGCCTTTTCAGTAGTCCATCCAGGAGATGTTTCACTAAGCGGTGGATTGGGCAGTAGGAATGCCCCAAACACAACGTCCCCTGTTGCCACCACATTGCTGGACTGGCAGTCTTCCTGCTCACCACTTTATTTCACTCATATGGGCTCAGAGCAGAGCCCTGAATCGAGACCTATTCAGAGTTGTTTTTTTTTTTTATTGTTTGAAATTTCTCATGGCATCTTCTTGTTGGGAATAACAGCCCCGGCTGCGTCAGCTTCTGGGGTTTGTCAGTCAAGACAAGCTTTCCAGGAGACGCTTTCTGCTCAGTTTCAAACCAGCCTGAATCAAATGAACATAATTGACTGTTGCCACAGGATAAGATGAACAAGCTGATAAGATTTATTATATCTTACAATAAATGTGTATATTTTGCCTGGATCCTTTCAACACAGGACTTCCTTGAAATGGAAAAAAGGAAGGGGTGAGGGAGGGTGTGCTGAGGATGGAAAATTCTGGGAAGAGGTCAAGACCTCCAGCTTGCCTGTGCTGTGGAATGTTGAGCATTGCTAGAAGACCTCGCTGCTGCTCTGCAAAACCCTGGTTTGCAGTAGTAGTGGGTTTATTGAAGTAACCGGTGGAGGAATCACGTGAGGCTTCTTCATCTGGCCAGGTTCCTGCCTAATAGGTGCCACGTTTTTTTTCAATAGCCTGTTATGACAGGCCTCAGAAGCCTTAGAAAGTTGTCTTCTAGATAAGAGGAAGCTGGAAGCTTATTTTCCTTGAGATAAAGAATGAATTGGGCTGACAAACTCTCGGCATCAGCTGGGCTCTTCTTCCTTATCTGTGCTTCTCAAGCCCACAAAAAGGACTTCTGGGGGTTGTGGGAAGCTGGATGGCTCAAGACTTTGTTCCTTGTGCTTTGAGGACCTCTAACTGCACTGTTTGTCTGTGCTACCCAGCTTACTAATGAGAGTTTTGAGCCAGAATTGGGGTCTTTTCCTGGGCCCTCTGACAATCACATAGCCATCTTCAGAGTGCGAGGGTGAAGAGGTTCAAGATGCCATCGCCTGAGGAATCTGCTGGCTGAAAATGGCAAAATTCAGAACACTTCGTGCTTTTTGAAGACATATTTTTGTGGTTGTTTTTTTTTTTGTTTGGTTGTTTTTTTTGTGGAGGACTGCCTGTATTTATGTTATTCTCAATTTAATGACAGTACCCAAATAGAGATTATGTCCCAAGTTCCTGACTTTTTCCTTTGCCCATGGAAAGACACAATAAATTTGAGTGTTACTGAGATGTTGTCCAACCACTACCAGGTCTCTGAGTACTTGTATCTGTAGCAGGTTAGCACAGCAAGGTAACTTAATGTCTGTAAGGAAATTCCGGGAGTACAGTCCCTCAGCTAGTTTATCTTCTGCCTGTTTCCTTGTTAGCATCACTCTCTGTTCTGCAGGTACGTTCCTTGCAAGATGTACAGAAGGACAAATCTCTTCCAGATTAACTATCAGAAAGAGTAACTACTGATGTCTGCAGTTGGAACAGAAAGGGAAGATCTTTATGCTGCTTTGGGGTGGTGGTTTTTTGGCTGTTTGCAGCATTTTTTTTTAAAACTGACATCCCTTTCTTGTTACCTGAATGCTCTTGTTTGTGAATTCTGTGTGTTTCTTTTTTCCCCTGTGTAAGTTTGCAGACTGCTTTTCTCTTGGTGTGGCCACAGTGCAAGTTTCTGCAGATGTATTCAGAGTTCAGCATGAAGACTGTGTCTGTTTAAGTAGACTTTATGAATCTCCGAAGTGAGCTCCAATCTTTCTTGTGTTATAGTATGATCTTCCAGGAACTGTTGCTTGGCTGACATTGTGAGATTTTTCTAAAACTAGCTCTTACTCTGCTTGGCCAACTGCCTTCAAGTTTGCCTCCTGAACGACCTCAACAACGAGGTTTTAAAATGCAGTGATATGCATTGGCCTTGTTACATGCTGCGGACTTACTCGTTTGCCGTTCAACCGTAGTGCCAGGACAGAGAATGACTGAGTGACCTGGAGGGGTGTTTTAGTTTATCATTCTCGTACTATGAAGTAAGCTTGATGTATCTTACAATGGAGAAAAAAGTGCCATAACAGACTGATGAGAAGAACAAATGGCAGCTGCTCATTCGGATGACATATCAGTGTTTGGGAAGGAAACAGTATTATCTGTTAGCAACAGGTTTGGTTGCAAGTTTTGCCTATGTGATTGGGATTCTTTCATGATTCCAAACTTAATATGAAACAGGAATCAAAGCTCACACAGGCTAAAATTTATGTGAAGTGAGCTATTTACCTGGCAAAGCTTAAAGATGCTTTTACTCTGGTTAGTAGACAGAATCTGTGCATGGAGAAAGACTTATTTGTTTTTTTACAGATCAATCCTTACACAAGTATTGATTATAATTTGTTATAATTGATCGAAAATTCCAGCTTTCTCTTCTGTTATTTTAGCATAGCTAAATAATATTTAGTGTTGCTCCTGTTGTTTAGATGGCAGATCTTGGATTCTAATTCATAATGCCTTGCTTCAGTGCCCACCTCTCTTCGTGCATCTGATTTCCTGAAGTGTAGCAAAGAGATGCTGAAATGGGTTTTGCTACTGTATAGCTGCTCACAGTTTCAAAAGTGACAGTGCAAATTGACCAAATCAAGCCAGTTTTTATGCCCTGATGAACTGCACCCATAAGCGGTCCTTCTGCAGGCTCTGGATGATTCTGCTACACCAAGTACCACTTAATTTCCATAGATTGTGAATGTATTTTTTAAAATGATCTTCAACTGGGAAAGTTTCCCATTCGCTGTGGGAGAGAAAAGTTTTATGACCTTACCTAAATCTCTCCATGACTATACTACTTCTTTAAATAAGCAACCAGAAAAAGAAATCCATATTGAGCCATTTTCAATTACTGGAAACAGCAGCAAAACGTAGACTGAATGCATATGCTTCACGTGGACACTCGAGCTCCAGTTACCCCTTAGAAAAAGGAAATGAATCTCGACAGAAAAAGCTGCAGTTCTTATTAATGACAAGGGAATATGTCATGGCTTCAAACGCTCTTTGCACAGGTCGGAAAATACCATCAATGCTACGCTTGGTTTGATGGTAAGGAGGGAATGTGGAGGAGGAGGGGAATTAGCACCCACTGCACTTCTTATACAAGCCCTTTTTAGGAGGAGGACACAGTGTTAGTATTGAATGACTACAAAAACCCACTGAAAATCCAGAGATTTTGGATTAGGACAAAATTCTGCTCTCCTTACTCATCCTGTGGTAGGCAGAAATGTATCAGGGAGGGATTGTAAGAAGATATCCAGAGCACAGAGTAAATATATGCAATGTAGACAGACGGCCTTTATCTCGTTCTCCATGACAGATCAACCAGAATATGGAAATCGTTACAAAAATGAACGCCTGAGGCTCTCATTCTTTCTGAATAGCTGTCAGTTTGGTTTTGAAGGCTAGAATTGGACATATTAGGGTTGCATGGGATCTGAAGAAGCTAGGGCTCTAGGTTTGCATTGAAACTATGATAAGTATGCTACTTTGAAGTAAAAGAGGGGAATAAAGAAGACATGCAGAGCCAAACCCTCAACTTGATCTAAGTTTGCTTTCACCAACATGGTGGCAGAGAATCTGGCCCCGCATGTCCAAACAACACGTCTTTTATATGTAAGGTCTGCTTCAGATTATTTTTTTACTATTTATTTTGGGTCTCCAAGTCTCTACTTGAATACTTGTTCTCAACTCATAAAGAGTATCTTTGACTGTTTTAACTCGTCTGTGCCATAAGACTTCATAAGCAATGATTTTTGTGGTAACTGGGTCACTTATGGAGAGGATTGTCTTTCCTTTTGTGATGAAGACATATTCCTGTACGTTAAGCCCCCGAAATGGCCTAGTCAAGAGGTTGCATCGGTAACTCAAGGCTTTAGGCCAGCAAACGAGGGAGGGAGGTCAAAGGAGACTACCAAAAAGTGGCCTTATAAATCAAAAACATTGAGGAGAGGGAATTCCTGGCATTCCATGGTATCTGGGTTTATTTTCTTACATTTCTCTAATAAGAAAAACACATTTCAGATGTGTTCTTGGTAAATGTTTTCACTTGTCTCATCTATCTCTGCTGCCAAATGTGACCCAAAATATATTGGTTTTACATGCCTCGAGGACATCTATTGGCTAACTAACCACTGCATCTGTAAAAGTGGACTTGGCACTCCAGTGCAATCCCTGAATGTAGATTCAATTGTCAGCACCTCATTACTAACTGTTCTTTCACTGGAATCATTTTTATTAAAATAACCTTATGCAATAGCTTTAAAACACAGAACAGAATGCTCTAAAGTAACCTATTATCTTACATGTAGTATTCCCAAGTAATCCATATGTTGTAAGGATCAGACTTTATTTTTAGCATAACTCATTTGCTTTGTCCAAAAGCTAAATTAAAATCCCTGACAAGTAACTCTTTAATATACACATTTTAAAGAGCTGCTTGGCAAGAATTTTGATATACCTTGTAGTGTACAAAATCCTACTCAGAAGCTTTCAATTAACTTGATTCATACAGTAACTGGGTCTGGCATTCTGCGTAAGCTGTCCTGCAGCTTGTAGGAATGAAACATTTTACAGAACTATTTTGCTGGACTAAAAAGCAGCCAGTTGAAACTCAGGCAGGACTAAATGATGGTTATGAATATTATGAAGTTTTAAGAAATTATTTGCATGCACTTTTTGTCCTTAGCCCCTGCAGAGTTTGGCCGCTGTTAGAGGAGCAGATTGAATTTTGGGGTAATGCTGGAATGATTTAAGTGACCAAGAGGGCTGTGGTGTATCTTGGAATCCTTTCAGCATCAAGCCTTCCCTTTACCTTCTGAAGTACTGTATATCCACATCTACTAATTGGAAAACAGGGTGGGTCAGGTCCCAATAAACAATTCTACTTCCAAGAGGAAGAATTTCACTTTTCAGTGATTTCTCAGTGATTTTTTTCTTTTGTTTGTCTTGAAGGAAGCAAACTCATTTCAGCGTTCAACTGGATGGTCGGTTGTTTTGTTTCTGGCAGTCCTCGATTGTTTATTTGGATCAGTCTGTCTTTAATTGCTGCTTTGGGGTCTGAAGATCAGGTGCCGCTTCTGCTTTTGAATGGTAGTGGACAGCTGGAGTAACCCTTTTTTTTAAAAAAAAAAAAACAAACAACCAAACAAACAAAAAACTCTACTTGCCAATAACTTCATACCCTTCTGCAGGAGTGCCTTTGAGAAATCTTTGAAGACTTCCAAAAGAATATATCACCACGGGGGTAGGAGAAGAAGAGGAAGGAGCGCTCCTAGACCTGGTCCCATGCTGAGTCAATGCAAAGGAGCTTAATCCTGAATACCTGTCAAGAAGTGACAACACTAAACTATTTGGAACTGAAACTTGTTTTTGCAAGTCCAAGTATGATGCATAGCTATCCACTGAGTGCCTCAGTGCCACCATAATTGTTTAAGAGCTCTTTTAGTACTACTGTTTGAATAATTTTTAGGGTAGCTAGATGTTTTGTGGGCTGTGATAAAGGCTCTTCTGCAGAGATGGCTGGTGTGAAGCTATTGCAGAAGGGAGGGAACCCTACCAGCTGGTTAGTGGATGAAAATGATAACAATTTGTATTATGTATTGGTAAATAACATAATTTTAAAAAGTAACAGATAGGGGTTAGAAGAAGGATAGAGTTAAAATCTTTTGAGGTATGCTGACCACATTTTAGAGCTAGGACTCTGCCCAGTTGATAGTTAATCTGCTATTCTCTTTGCACAGAACATGTTCAAAATCATGTCTGTGTACAAGATGGAGCTTAGTGGCAGTTAATATTTCAAGGATTAGTAAGGACTAAACATCAGTCAGCCTCTGTCAAAACCAGCCCTGCCTTCCTGAGATGCATCTTGCTTGCTCTCCTCTCTCTCTCTCAGTAATCTGCCGGCTCCCTCTGCTTAGGGTGTCAGCAGAATGGGTTAAAATGATCAAACCTTGTGTTTGGTAAGTACGCTTGTTGTAGATCAAAAAGAAGAATCCTTAAAAAAGATTAATAAAATCCCTGGTTTATTGGTACACTTGACTTCCAGTAAAGTTTTTGAAATAATCCAAGTTATGGAAGAGACACACTGAAATTCATATATTTCAAGACAAGCAGAGGTATTTGGTTAGAGGATAATAATCTTGCAAGATTATAGACTTCAGAGGTTCTTGAAGTTGATAAGTAACTGTCATAAAAGGACTTCAGGCAAAGATGATGATCTGTTTCTTGTTGGTGCAATTGCCAGACATGACTTCTGTTTCAGGGCTGTTTGCATGACTAATGCTTCCCTTTCACTCATGCTTCAGCCTGGTGAGCAGCAACAGCTCTGCATCGGTTCCTTTTCCTACACCCCTTACCTTCCTGAATGTGCCGTTGTTTCCTCAAGACTTGCCTCAATGTAACATCTTCCAGAATTAGCATTATGACAAAAAACATATTGCAGTTTGACATTATATGACAGTAGTCGTATAATGGTGTGAAACATCACTGGCAGTCTGTTTTGTAGAATATGAATAGAGCTGGCTTCGGAAATGTGTTTAGAGACCACCTGGTTCTTTGCCAGTCATTTCACGTTCGTGCTGTTGCTTCTTCCAGTTCAGCGGGAGCAGCCTTGTTTATAGGAACTCTCTTTCCCGCAAAACATTTGATAGCTGCTGAAGAAAAATAATCTTATAGCAGTTATCACCCGCATATGAAATTGCAAAGCTAAGTCTGTTTGCTTATGTGACTCCCAGTATGTGTACGTGACAGTCTTAGCATAGAATCCCAGGTTGGAAGGGACCGCACAGATCATCTGGTTCAACCTTTCTTGGCAACGGCATGATCTAGACAAGATGGCCCAACACCCTCTCCAGCTCAGTCTTAAAAGTGTCCAATGCTGGGGAATCCACCACTTCCTGGGGAGATTATTCCAGTGGCAGGTTGTTCTCATTGTGAAAAATTGTCCTCTTGTATCCAATCGGAATCTCCCCAGAAGTAACTCATCTTTTCCATGTGACTCCTTGTAAAAAGAGAGTCTCCACTGTCCTTGTAACCACCTTTTAAATACTGGAACATGGTGATAAGGTCTCCCCTAAACCTTTTCTCAAGGCTGAGAAAATTTAAATTAAAATTTTCCAAAGGGAACAGGAGCTTTGGTGTTCTGGTCAGTAACCCAATTCAGAGTTCTAATAATTTTGTAATTTGCAGACAACAAGGCATTATGGAATTAAGCACTAGTTCTCCTTTTCACAGGGTGGTTTGGAGAAGGAAGAGTTCTGATATAAGTAGTTTCTCCCTGCAACGTTGGCCTCTTCTGCTTCTCAGGTTTTTTTTACACATTTTGATGTACTGCACTTGGATGCCACAGCGCATATAGGGGAAGACAATTTATATATGTATATGTATTTCCCCCCCCGATGTCACGAATAGATCTGGTTTACCTGCACACACAGCTTTGTTAGTGTTGGCATGGGTCATCTGCAGAACGATAGCTGAGAGAGGTGAGTTAGTCCAAGAGTTGCAGAGATTTTGGATGATGTTTGGTCCACAAGCGGACCCCTCTTGATCTTGAGACCTGTTGTATTTGTAAGGCTTTCATGTGTTCTCAGGGCTGCTGGTCACAAGCTTATACATGAAATATAACGCATCACTGCTGTAGGTTAACAACCAGCGTGGACTTAGGTTAGAGGGTTTATGTTGATTGTGGCAGTGGTAAGATATTTATACAATATTACAATTTTGGGGGTATATTTTTATTCCACCTATGGAATGTCTGAGGAATATTTTCCTACTCACTTTGTTCTGATTATGTAGCATTTTCTAGAAAGCCACAGTTGGTAAATTTTAAAGTTGCTCTATAAAAGAACTACTAGTCATTCTGTAAATCCTGCAAACTAAGAATTCTGGCTCAATATGAAGTTTATCTTCTTATCTCTTCTATTACTAAGAAAGAAGAAAAGAAAGTGTAGTTTAAGGAAACTGCCTTAATGTTTTACAGCATATAATCCAATTGAATACTCCATACTATATTGCTTCCTTATGTTTCACCTTTGCTTGACCTTGAAGTTTACAGGTTCAAGTGGATATTAATGATCTTGGGTATAGCTAAAATAAACAGAACACAAAGGTGATGAGAATCCATAGCTCCCCAAACTATTAATCGGACTGTGTGGTTTTGTTCTTAACACAGGAAAATGCTATATTGGCTGTCTGTAATCAGATGAAACATTGTTGAAGTGCTGTCTGTCTAAACGATTATTCAGTGTGACCATATCAGTTCAAATATATATATATATATATATATATGTAGTAAATTGTATTGCAAAAAGATTTGAATGTTTTCTAGGAAGTTTTTCACTAGCAACCGCTCTAATAGTTAGCTCATACAGAAATTCTGTATTACTAGTCTATGTAAATGGAATAGAAGAAGATGATTTATAAATTAATTTTCTATTCAGATACAGTGTGTGTGCGTGTGCGTTTGTGCCGACTTTTGTTATGGTAAAATACGGTCCACAGATTACTGTTCTGCTGTCTTGAATTATTTTGCTATTTTCGTTTAGTGCACGCTGGTGTCATTGGTTTACACTATTCCTCTTTGATACTGGAACCAGCAATGAGTGGAGTTGCATTACTTTGCAGTAACATCATGCCGTGCGCAGCTGCATTGTCTCATGTATGTGGTCATTAGCAAGTAAAGTTGTTCTGTGTCGTGGATGCTGAAGTATATGTTAAAAGTTTTGGCTTTCTGAAGCCAAAAAACTTCTTGTATGTGTATCGTAGCATACATATATATATAAATACGTCTATATTTAGATCAACATGAAACAGGACTGTGGTTAAGATGCTTGTCCTTACAAGTTTACATGATGCTTGGCTCGAGGAAATGTTTGATAAAACTTAAGGCGGTGGGTTTGGCAAGTGACGAACCTGCTTCAGATGGTGGTTGACCACAGTCATCGGACTTGTGTACATACTCTGTTTTGTAAGTATGGCCATCTGTAAAATAGATGTATGAATGAGCCAGAAAAGTTAATTTTTTTTTTTAATTAAAAAAAAAAGGCAAAACGTAGAATTCTGTGTTACCATTCACTTTTGTTGGGAGTTTTTTTCCCCTGCTTTTTAATCAATTCCTGATAGGAACCTTGCCAACCTTTTAATAATTAATTGTTAAATTTTTTTGTAATTCACTTCACCCGTGGGACCAAAAATTGTCAAATTTTATGAGTCTGATTTACCGTCCATTATCTGTGAAGGGGCGGGGAGAGGAATTCAGCCCCAAGCAAAGAGCCGTAGGTAAACAGAGCAGTTGTGGGGCAGTTTGGGGTTGCCGTGTTGGTTGTGTTCATAAGAACCTCCCCAGTTGTTTGGTTTTAAGTTCTCCCATGCTCCACTGATAACAGGGAGCATTTTTCTTCCTGGTTTGGCATATAGTGGTCATGGTTTTATTGGAACACAACAGTTTATATGAAACATAGTAGTTTTGCAACTTCAAATAACGATGTTGTTTTAAAAACTGTTTTGAGATAATTCTTTCACAATTCTTGTCTGTCTGAAATGAGCTTGTGATTTTGTGTATTCTCAGCATTTTTTAGACTTTTGCTATTATGTCCATGAAAATACTGTCCCATACTTCATGCGCTTCATTGTAAGATGAACCAAAACTTATTCTCTCATGATGCTCAGTAACAAATTCAAAGAATAATTTCCTGTTCCTGTTGGTCTTAGTCATTGGTCGTGTCTGATGAATCTTATTTTCTCTTCTCCTAGTGGTAATTAACAGCCTCTTTTACCATCCCGCATCGAAAATGATTGCAAAATTTAAATTAAGTTGACCAGGTGTACAGCATTGCCCTGAAGTGTCGGTATCTGTAGGTGTGCCTTTATGGGGGGGATCCATGCTAAGGTGAAAACAGGGGAGAGGAGGCAAAATATTACGGAATTGTTGACTTCAAGTGGCAAACTCTATCTTCTTATGAACAAGTCTACTGCATTAGTCCAATTAATGCCATACTTTCTTGGTATGTATACCTGTATATTGAACAACATACAGTGAACTGGCCAATAAGCTCCTGATAAAAATGTGTTACTTCTAGCACTTTACAAATATTTCAGGTAGTCTGGAGGAGAATCTATTGTAAAACTTCGCAGCTAATCATCAGCTCCCGTTTTTGCTCATAGGCTTTAGCCTTGCTGGCTGCAAGCTGATTTGCAAGACCTTGACTATTATCTTAGAACTGCTTTTAAAATGCCTGGCAGCTTCTGTTTTATCTGTCTGCTGTTTAAAATGAAGTGTTTTAAAATAAATTGGTGGCAAAAGGTTGTTAAGAAGCTAGTCTGTTTTTAATATTTTTTCTCTGTATCTTTAGAATGATTTTTTTTTTAATTAAAAATTTATGCTGCTGGTGTCTTGTAGAAAAGTAATCTGATCGTATAATTTGATAATGAAGTTTGATAACATCTAAGAAATAATGATTTGGTCATATAGGACTATGTTCCCTGTAGGAATATTTTAACAATACAGAAACATTTATATACTAGGAAATACTCCTAGTCTGGGAATAGTAAATAGCAAAGTATGTCACATAGGCAAGGTCTCTAGTTTTCTTTTTGTGAAAGTTCAGTAGTTTAGTAGTTTACAGAGCTAATAGTATAGAAAATTCTCTTATGTGACCCTTCCTGTTGTAGGACTTGATTTATTTTTTGCTCAACTATCTCATGAAGTACTGAAATATCTTCTGAACTTTGCAGTGCACTTTAATTGGCAGATTAATTTCTCATAGCTTCTTCCATCATTTTTTGTAGTGTGATTGTTACATTAAAATTGCTGTTTGCAGCGTAGAAAAATGCAAAGCTCAAAACTGTACGCGTTGTTGAGGCAGAAAAGTTGGTGTTTTAACAGCACTCCTCATGACCTTTAGTGAATCGATTGTTTTATCAATCAAATTATACTAGTATGAGTTAATTAATTAACTTGATCTTGATGTGACACAGCCTTCCTGGAGCATAGGCAGAAAGGAGGGAGAGGAAAGAAGGGTCTGTATAAACACCACATGCAAAGGCTGGAGCTATCAGCCTGCCATTAGCCCTTTATCTAAGAGGCTCTTGGCATATAAATCAAACAATAACCTCTCTGTTTTGACTCGGTGCCAAAGTACACAGCCACAGTTGAGTCTAGAGGAGATTACACCCACCGAGTGGCTTGAGGGCTTGGAGTGAAACTGGGAAATAACCGTTAAATTATTCAGGAACACATTTATGTGCTTTAATGTTGGCTGTTGGACTTCTTTTTTTTTTTTTTTTTAGTACCATTTGCATGTTCTAATTGTAAAAACCAATACACGGAGGGCATTTTAACACACGTCTAAGTGAGGATGTGAGAATAATGTCCTAAGCTGGATGGCTGTGAAGAGCTCATTTTTTTAAAAAGTTTTGTGTGTTTTGCCATGTTGCAGTATTTTTACCAATCTGTGGTGAGAGTGGTTATGTCCAATGCTCCTTCTGCAGTTTTCTTCAAGCACAATATCAAGATGACATTAGCTTTCTGCTTACCTTTATTTCTACAATTAGGATGGATTGGAAAACAGTTCAAGTTTCTACTGTCTATGGGGAGCGTGTAATTAGGCTGAGCAGATTTGCCGACCATATGAAACGTCCAACAGCTGAATTACAGTCAGCTGCTAAGAGCCATTTCAAAACTTCAAAAAGTTGTCATTTTACTCTCTTAAAAATGAAAAGCGTTGGTCCCTTCTGGGAATGTGCAATTTACATTTATCTGAAAATAAACCCTTTGCGTTTTTTTGTATTTTTCTTTGCAGAAACTCTGGCTGCATCTTCAGCTGAACACACGTTGGCTTGTCCATCGAGTGCTTGCGCTCGGGTTGCGATCAAACACGCTGCAATGCTGGAGATTGAAGTCCTGGAAATACTGATAGCTGTTTCTATATACAAAAATTTTGATAAGTTATATTAGAGCTGTTTGGTTGCTTTCCGTAGGCTAAAATGAAGAACGGCTTCTTCCTCTGAGCCCAGCTGTGTCTGGGCAGCGCGGTGTTGTGGAGGTCAGCTCTTCTCATGCCCATAGCATTCCCTGCAGCATCGAACGGAGGCTGCTCAGGGGAGGCTGTTCCACGCATGGCTGTTGGCTCATTCCCGTGTGAGGGCCGCTGTGCATGGAGTGGGGTGCATTTGGGGACTTGGCTGTGTCCCCCCACAGTTGTCGGGCTGGCGTGCGTCTCCAGGAATGCGCAGTATATCCGGCACAGCCTCCGCTCCCTCCGAAACAGCTGGGGAATTGGAGGAGGGAGGATGTCTCTTGATACGTGGCCCCTCGCTTCAGGCTCATCGCCAAATCGTTGCATCTTATCGCAGGCTTGTGCTTCTCTTCGGTTTATCGGTATTCGAAATCCAGCAATGGATTTGTCTTTTGTGACGGTCCTCTAACCACCCTGGTGGTGTTTTTTGAAGTGCTGTGCACTTAGTGTGGATGTTGTGTCTTCTTAAACAAATGTGAGTTATTGAAAAGGATAAGTTGGCGGTGGCACGCTTACCTTTTTTGTTTTGTTTTTTTTTTTTAATAGTCGCTCAGTTTTGTGCAGCTTTGTGGTATTAATGAAGCTCTAATTTAATCTTCACTGAATTTTTCCCTCTTCCCTTCCTCTTATGAAAATATACAGGCATAGCTGAGCTGTAAAGCTTTATGGACATAAGGTGAAAGTTTTGCTGATAGAATAACCACAGAATCTGTCTCATGTTGAGACTATCGCAATTTCCTTTCTGATTTTTTTTTTTTTTAGTCTGTAAAAGTACAAACACAACTACTTCGTTATGCTGAAGTGCTGTCATTTCAGCTGGTTAATTTTTGAAGCCCACTCACTGTTGTTTTCTGCCGCTTATTCAGAGTCTGTGTCAGCAAGTTGCTCTTTGAAATCCCGTGTCCTTTGCCAGGTGTAGAAGTAACCATATTTGCTTATTCTTCCTTCTTTAACATCTTGCTCGTATGATGTCCTCCACCTGGTTATTTGCTGTTTCTGATGTAGGCAGTGCTTTCACCTGACCCCAGGCAGTTTAAAATCAAAACAAAGCTGTACAAAGTCATCTTTTTCTTTCTTGTTTTGAGCTACGGGAGACCTGGGAAGGAAACTGGCTTCTCAGTTTGGCCTTTGAAAAGGTTATGGAAGAGACTCTTGACCTGTTTTTCAGTAAGCCTGGGGACAGGGCAAGGGTTGCATGTAACTGAAAGAAAAAGTTTGTTATGCCAGTGTTTTATAAGCAGAAAACAGGATGACCTGAATTTGTCCTGTTAGGCAAAGCAGTCCAGGCAAAAATCCAGTAATAGATAATGTACATGTCAATTTTATCCTCCTTGACTTGAAAATAGAGCATATTAAAATAATTTGCAATAGCTTGCCAGACACTACAGATGTGGCTGATAATTTTGGTGGTTATGGTATGCTGCTTGGACAACAGTGTTTAATTTGTTTTCATTTGGTTAATTATACATGCTGATTGAAGAAATACATTGCTAAACTAATATTATAAATGCTAAAGGTGTTAAGAATGGCCTATTAGTAGATCTGAAAACATAATCATAAATGGAGAACACTTAGTCATTGAGTGGACGTATTTTCTTGTATGGGCTTATTGCTTTTTCACCATTTGCTCTTGCATTAGTGACCTGGAAGACTGTATTTTAATAATTTATCAGTGACAGACAAGACCTGGAGCAGTAAGGGAAGTAAATGTCTTTCTGTACTGGTGGTGAGAAGCAAGAGGTACATCATTTCAGCCAAGTCTAAAATTGTGGTGGTGTGCATTGGAACCCCCCACCTCCATGGTTAATGTGTCCACAGGTTTCTGTCTTTGCCTGTAGGTTTGCATCTGCTCTGAGAGTTTGTTCTCCATTGACTGGCGCTTGATTTCACCTATTTCCAGATTACAACTTCCAGCTTGGTAATAGCATGTCCCAGTGCCATCAACTTCTCCTGTTGTCCCCAAATGTGTTCAAAATGAGTCGCTTTGAGACTAAGCATACAGACAATCACAGATGGGGACACTTTTAGTCTCTTGGATAACCTTGGTGTTATTGTCCTTGCAGGACTGGACCAGACCAGATCAAGAAAATAAGCTACAATTATTTTAACAGATGCAAGATTAGGCATTTGGTTATCAACCTGTAGGATCAAGCAAATTAGTTGAGGGATCGGAGCTGTGTTTAAAAGTCACCAACTTTTTCCTACCTGGCTCAGTGCATAGTGCCGCACGGAACGTGTTGCCACAGCTGAAAGGGGAACCAGTTCCCACCCAGTGAGTGAGTGTTGCTGAAGCGAGCGTGCCATCCCCCAAGAACTGCTTTACAAACTGCACCCTTACTTTTGCTCAGGGCTCTGGCTTTTTCACCTTGGCATCTTGCTCCCAGTGAGCAGCAGATTTCATTGAGCCGTCTTTCCTTGGGGTACTGTACATTTGGGAATCCAGCTAGTTAGCCACTTCACACCTATATTGTTCTAGTCTTGATTTTTATTTTTATTTTTCCATCTCTCCTATCTTTAATTAAAGAAAGAGTCCCTCTGGAGGCTGCAAATCAGAGGTGCTGTGAACCACCTGCAGCTGTCTTTGGTCAGCAGAGAACATCCCAGTCTCTGACCCGCTTATCATCAGCACCTGTTTCCTGGCACTGTCGGTAGCTGATGTCTCATTTTTGGATTCGTACAGATTATGGGGTCTGATGATTTGGTCCTTGTTCCCTCTATGTCTTAGTGATTCAGCTTTGAAAACTGGCATGCAAATACCAGAAGTAGGGAAGTCGCGTCTTTTGGGTGTCTAGTGTTCTCCCTCTTCCTTTATAAACTTCTTTGTTGTTTTAAAGTCCAAGTTATATGCAGTTAAATGTTAATTAGTTTGGGATCAGAGAATGGCTTATTAAAAAAAATGTAACGTTTATGTATGAGGGGAAGGGAGAAATTTGCAATTAACAGATGTTTGTCAAAAAAACCCCTTGCTTTATGTATTTCAAATGGTATAGCTGTGCCTGACAGGGCTTCTCAAAGACTTTAGCCTTATCTCTGGACAGAATGTAATGTTTTTGTTTAATAAACTTCTAATTTGTCTAGCAGGTAACTGCTATGCTTGTTTTTATTACGTTCTGTTTCTGAGATAGCTGATTGATTAGGTACTATGACCATAACCATAACAGGAAGGGACAGAGTATTAAAACCTGTAAGCAAAACTAAACTTGTTGGTGAAACTGGTTAATGGCAGAAGCCCCTGAATTTTAGTACTCTCTTCTCTTTGCCAGGCATACCATGCCCTGCAAAACATTTGGAGATGCACCAAAGTGTGCACTGTAATATTTACCTATTACTGTGACACTTATTTTGAATGGTGGTTTACAGTTCCTGATCTGTATTGTAGTGAATTGTGAAATGTAATGAATTTATTTTTTCTTAAGCAAAACAACATAATTCAGACAACATTTTTAGAGGTTTTGTAATGCATAATTTTTTTTTTTTTTTTAAATCTACTTAGTTTCAGAAAACTACTTTCAGAGCACAGTGGTTCACTAGATAACTTGTAAAATCAATAAATAATCCTTGGGAAGTCAAGGAATGCAAGAGGAAGGAGAAATTTGAATTGGAGTACTGGATTGCATACAAATGACTGATTACAGCACCAGTGTCATCGGATTTGGGGCGTTTGGACCAAAGCAGAGGAACTGCAGATGGGAAAAAGAGGAGGGGAAGGGCACCATGACAAGAGCTGGAAGGCAGCCGCAGACAAATGTCTCACCAAAAGAGGAAGATAAGATAATATTGTTTCTGAGTGTTAGAAATCTCTAAAAGGAAAATGTTGTGGTAACTTCTCAGATCAGGCAAGAGGCAACAGTAGAGCCCTGTACTGCCTCTGACTGACCCATTCCCAGCAGCCGTTCCTGCCTTGCCATTGATGAAGTTAAAGAATGGGCAGTCGTTCAAAGGAAAAGCCCTTCTCTGAAGGTGTAATGGAGGGGGAAAAGCGTTTTCAGCAGAAAACATACAAGTACTTTTGTTGCTCTTTTTCCCTATTTTATTTCCAAAAAAAGTGACTGAACACAGGAACTGTTGCTTTCCATGCGTTGACCTAGTCAGTTGGCTGTGTGTGTGAGCTATAAATATATATTGATCTCATCCTGTTATATATTGTTCTAGTGGTTTAGGTATCACATATAGGTATTCTGCAAAGCAGTGGGAAGAAAAATGTCTAGCGAAACTCAGAGAGCCAAGCATACAGGAGCGTGGTTGACCTCCATCTGCTTTTAGGCTGTACCACAGTTGTTTTGCTTTTTGCTATTTTTGGTGTGCTAAAGCAGCCCTCAGGGATCGTGCAAACTTAGGTCCTGGGGATTAAAGAAAACCTACTGTGGCTAAAGGAGGAAGAAAGAGTTTACAAAGCAAAAAGCAAACCACCCTCACTGCCATTTTGTTTTTAGTGCATTAGTGTGACTCATTCTTACTTTTTTATTTTTAAAAGTTTAAAATAATCAGTCTGTTATTTTGGAGGGGTTTTATTGCTTAAACTAGTAGTAGGAAGTAGAAGTACCAGCTGGGACAGGGACTTGTAGTAGTGCTTGTACAGGTACAGTACCCGTTGCTTTCGGAGACCTTGCAGTCTGAATTGGCAGGACTGATCAACACGTGGTGTGGAAGGGGGGAGCAGCAGGGACAAGGGGTAGAAAAATGGTGCAGCCTTATCACATACATTCTGACTTCTGCTGAGGTCTGTAGATGCTTTTGGTATGAATTTTCCACGCTTTACTATTTGCTAAATATCCTCACGAAGTATAGGAGTGAGAAAGAGGAGACTACAAAAACCTGTGCAAAATTTGGGAGACTTTTATTTTGCTTCTTCGTGTTTTTTGTTTTCCTTTGTTTTAAAGTCTTAGCTGCTGGCGTCTGTGTTTGTGGGAGAGTCTCTGCTCATATTTGTGGTGATGAAGAGAATTTGGAAAATGAGAACAGGTTAAAATCTTAGAAAACAGAAGCTTGATTTTTCTTCCAAATAGGAAAATAAGTATTTTTAAAAGTAGCTTCCTGCTGGTTTAGGCCTGATTCCTGATCTCTGTAGACTTTTATTCAGAGCTGCATGTTTAGGAAGGGATTAGTTAATGGGCAAAGCGGTGACCTTTTGCAAACCAAACCTCAGGCGTGCATGTAAATGGCTGCAAGACATACACTGTGAACGGGATCAACAGGCTGCATTTAAAAGTGGGTAGGACTGAATCATGACAGTTGGATAGATAGTCTGTGAGAACAGCATACCCAAGGATCCATTCCTTAAGGGAGATTGTGTTGAAGCATTTAGTTGCTTTGGAAAGCTCTTTCTTATTTCTTGCATATGTTATAAATGGCCATGCTTTTTCCCTGCGAGGCACCCCCTTGGAGCTGCTGCCCCTGAACAGTGTGCAGCATCAGTGCTCAGATCGCGCTTGGTGGTGGAGAAGAGGGAGCTGCTGCAGATGCCCCGGCTGCTTTGGGATGTGCTGCCTGCTCCCTCCATCACTGGAGGAAGGTGGAGTTGCACTGTGTGAAAGAGAAATGGAAAGACTGTGTCAGGTCATCTGATTTCTTCCTTTCCTAAATCATGGTGATAGGATGAAATTTGTTCTTCCTATTCATTTGTGGTTTGTGCAGAAGAAGGGTAACTCAACCTTCTTCCCACGGTCCTTCCACCCACGCAGGCTTTGACAGAGGATGTGGGTTCCTGGGATGACAGGAGCGGGCCTTGGTGATCCTCTTACCTGGCTTGGGGGAGAGCACGGATTTGCTCAGTCCAGCCCTGCTGTTGCAGCAGAGTGTAAGCACAGCTGCTCTGTAATGGGTGTCAAATTAATTGTTGGGGGTTTTTATTTTCCATGAAACAAAGCTTGTTTTGGCATATTTATAAGCATGTTGTAAATGACATCAAAACGTATTTAGAAGTTAAATGTCTCCTGAGGAAAAAACAGAGGGAAGCTTTCTCTTTAAAAAAGAAAATAAATAAAAACAAAATCCAACACAGTTAATCCCAATGTGTGGCTTTAGCCCCAGGCGAGGGTTTTTCTCCCTTCTCCTTCCCCCCCCTACTGAGAAAACACTGAATTCATTCACAACAGCAACAAATGCAGTGTCCTGGAGGAGAGCACTGACAGGGAACTGAGTGCAGATGAGCCACAGAAATTCCTAATTTGTGCTTAGCAACAGCAACAATAAAAAGGAAATCTGTAAATACGGAAACCATAAGGACAGTTACATTCTGCTATGGACTATTCTTTTCATGGAAGGAGAATCCATGAAACCCAAAGTGACAGGAGTTCATCAAATCATACCAACAGCCTTCAGCGTTGGAAATATTGGCTTTGGGATTGAAACTCTCTTGGGGAAGTTAGAGCCCATCCTTTCCATGTCTTTTTGGTAACTGAAGAAGTTTGAACTGTTTCTGGTTGAACAGTAGTGATTACCTTGAGGCTGACATGCTTATTTATTATATGTGAATTCTAACACTTTATAATTAATAGCAAAAAAAATCTAGATTTTTTTTTCTGTGAAACTGTAGTAACTGTTCCCCTAAGACAAATCAAGCTTTTGTGTCACTTTATTTTTGCTTGTATCCATCCCACCTCAGAGGAGTTACTAAGTAGAAGCACTCATCTTAAAATATAAATGTCGTCTTAAGCTTACTCCATTATTCAAGCAATGTTTAGTGTAACCCTGTCATTTTCTTATAGTGATCCAGCTGCCAAAGCTCTCTGGGAGTCCTTCATGAACCTCAAACAAAAGGAAGCTGTGATGGAGGCGAGGAGACACCTTGTGGAGGCCGCGAGCAGAGAAAATTTACCTATTAAGATGAGCATGGGTGAGTGGCGTATGACATGCTCTTCCCTACATAGTGGAAATGCGAAAGATGATGTCAGCTCCTCTTCTTCCACTTAACTTTCTCGGGGAAAACCTTATCCCCATCCTTGTCGACAGATTTTGGGTGAGCATCGTGGCTACCGTAGGATATTTCTGGTATATAAGCGAGAGGCAAACGTTTTCTTTTAAATAAATCAACCTTAAAAAGACTGAGAGTGGTTGCGAAGCAATGGAGTTCTGTGAAGGAGGATTTTAAAGGCATGCAAGCGGTTAGCAACACCGCTTGTCTTTATTCTGCAAAGCATGAGAATTTGGGTATTCAGCAGGATTTGTGTCCTGAACGCAGGCATTGTAAATAGCATCTGATCTGATGGAAGTTGTGCAGATCTTGCATATGATTGCATTATACAGGTAGTGATTGCATTCCATAGGTAGTGAGGTTTATATGAAGTAAGACTGCCTGGGTCAAGAGACTTTAAGCTGAAAACCACGTCTGGGCACTCGTTAAACCCAAATTCTTCAAAATACTGAAGATACAGATTATAACATAATGACTTTCAATAGCTTTTTTAGAACCTCGTTCTCACTATATATCATACTCGGTGAAATGCAGGAATTCATATAATGTTAGGCTTATAAAAACTGGTGTTGTTCTATACCGCAATAATTTTTTGCATTTTTATGTACTGTAAGACTGCTTTATGCTGAACTTTTCATCAAGAGAGAAAGGTCCTCATGGAATAAGAGTAATAGGCTTTTATCTGGGACTCCGGAGTAAACTGCCAAGATATTGTAGAATTAGATGTACAGCCAACTCATGAGCTCTTAACAGCTATAACATTTCATATATTGTATGGTCTTTACAAATACCTAGAGCATGCATCCAGTAGATTATTAATCAGAAATACTAGATCTCTGCAACAGTAACGCTGTAAGATGTTTTAAAAAAATGAAAAAGGAGCAGCTGTGAGAGGGCTATTACAAATTTGTCTGAAGGGGGTAAGGCACAGTAAATAATAAAATCTTGTTTAAGCTTTCACTGATAGTGTGTGTGTGAGTATTCACCATAATAACATTAAGAAGCTCCCACTGTTTTTCTGTTACGTATGCCTTAAAAAAAAAAATTATTAATGTTAAAATTCAGCTTTGTTTCGAAAGTAATTACGTCCTGTCCTAGAGAGGTTACGATCCATCTACTGCCTTTGCTGCTTTGTGTGAATGATTAGATCAGTCTCTGTGTCCCCTTCCCGTGGTGTCCAGTGAAGGCTGCAATAACCAGGTTCTTAATCATATGAGCCAACACTTACTGATGGCAGCCTAAACATCTGACACACGGGGGCCCAATATAGTGCCATATAGAAACATTTAAGAGCTGATGGTGAAACAAATTTCTGATGCTGTAGTTCTTGAGACTTGTTTTTTGTTGAAGTGTCGCTGTAATTTACTAATGTTTTATGGAACTTTGTTAATTATTTTGTGAACTGGATATTTAGCTTGCACTAGAATCTTAATCAGTTGTTAACTTTGTGGTTGAACTTCAAAGGGCGAAACAAAATTTGAGGCAATCTTGTAAACGATAAGCAGACGTAAAATGAGAAACAAGGGCACTACACTCACCAAAATCAAAACTTCTTATTGAGCTTAAATGCAGAAAACCTGAAACTCACGCCCAGATGTCATATTGTCCAGTGACACATATTCGTTAATGACTTCTTAGAACAAATCTGCATCTTTACAGCATTCATTGCTCATTCATTGTGCTACAGAACATCTTAGTTCTCTGTAGGGAAGCTGGAAATGGTGCTGTTTATCAATTGCTGCTTTTGCTGAGAAGGAAAAATTCTAGTGGCCTGTTCTAGTCCCGATTACTGTGTTTAGTTGAAAGGCTCCTTCCACTGCGGCTGTGATATGACGCAAGACTGGCTGGAGAGAAGGGAAATGCTTTCGCTCTGCTTAGACTTCAGTTTTTATGATTTTACCTCAGGTTCTGCCTGTATCAGAAAGTCTCGGTGGATTGCACACTGGTTTTCCCAACACTTAGGGTATTTTCTGAGTTTTTTATGGCCCTAATATTAAATGTCAGAGAGCTTTTCTAGCATGAAAGTTGCCTCGTACTCTCTTTACTAAGACCAGCTGTGTCAGATGGTAAGAGTGTTTTCCTTACTACTACTTTTTTTGGGCTTTTTTTTTTCCCCCTGGAAATAAGGAGTGAATTACATTTGAAAGCAAAGCTTTGAATTCCATTTGGTGTAGCCGAGCCCTCCTGCAGTGGCCACCTGCCTGAAAAACTGCATCACATGGGATGCCGGCAGCACGGGAGCCCTGTGCTGCGATGGGAAACTCAATCCCATCCTGTTTCTGTATTTTCTAGTGTAAAGAAAATAAATTCTGTTGTTTTCTGGGCTTTGACAGGCTGCTTGTTCCTCGGAGGTGTGCGTGTGCTTGCCCACGTTTCCCCTGCAAGCGACGTGCCTGACACCCTGACACTCTGCCTGGCAAGAGCTCTGACACTTGTGGGAGGACACACAGCTCAAGAATTTGCTTTCTGCTATCTTCTGAATGTGTCCTCCTCCTCCTGAGAGAGAAGGAGAGTAGGAGAACTGTAGAAGGGGACACATGTCTTCTCCGCAACAGCCTCAAACGTTTGCAGGCCACTGGGAACTCCTTCTCCCGTTGAAGTCAGTGGGAGTGGAGAGAGGAGAGGAGTTCTGAGGAAAGAGAAGGAAGAAAAATAAAGGAAATCAGCAATTTTAGCCACATTTTTTGAGCTGAGTGTACTGGAGCACTGCTTTCTGGTGGTCTTGATTTGCATATTCAATTTATTAGTTGTATCAAGGAAAGTGGTAGTGGGCACGTCTGTAAGTCCTGTTGACTTTCAGAAGGGTTCAATGTAGAAAGAAGGTGGCCGGAGATAGGATGGGCACAGCTGGCAACATTTTCTTGGAAGTTTTGGTGGATGGATTATTGGAGCAAGCCCAGTTTCAAATTTCAGACCACCTCCATGACATTCGTAAACAGAGCAGAATTCTCTCCTTTTGCTTTAGCCATCTTATACTTAGGTTTCCAGGTGGGCCATTAAGTGGTCTTACACCATCTTCAAGGAAGATTTACATTTTTTTCCTTTTTTTTTTCCTTCCATTTATGTTTGAGGAAAGTGCAGTTTTTAGCTGTCATTTCACTTTGTGAGTGAAAGAATTATGTTGTCATTACAACCTTCAGTGAGCGACATGGCTAGTAAGCTGTTCAGAACAGTTAATTGCAAGCATTTTAAAATCCTGTTTCTTTCTTAAAGAAGAATTGCAAGTCTTGGGAAACCGTATTACAAAGGGAGACAAAGCGCCAAATGATGGTCCGTAAAACCAACTAGAACACAAAATTGTGGAGCTACTTTTCCCTTTCCTAACAAAACAAAACCTGGGCTGTATTGCTATGTGGCATATTGGAATTTTCAGGGGTCAGCCCTGGAGAAGGCAGGCAAAGCACAGTGCAGAATTCCAGCCAGCATAAACATAAAAAACATGTGGTACGTCCGGGTTACTTATTGTTTAATCTGTTTCATCCATAAATACATAACATGGGTATATGGTTTTTTGAAGATGTAATTTCCTGTGGAGTTTAGTAATGCTGCCAGTATTGACTTTTGGGGAGTATTTGGTATTGCTTACTGTGGGCATGCTGACATTGAGCCTCTTCTTTACGGGATGCTATAAATGCACGGAAAACGTGTTACTAAATAGTAGTTAACTTCTAAGTTTTGCCTTAACCCTTTCAACTAGATACATTTCCCAAAACGGTATGTGTTTGCATGTAAACAGGTGGAGCTGTCTTTTGCTAGAAGCCCAATTCTAAATAAAGAGGCATTAAAATATTCCATATATACATATACACACACAGACCTTAAGTAAAACCCAAAACAACAAAATGCTTTTTAAGAACTTTTGTTTCTTAAAAAAAGAGGCTCCATTTTGCCTCTGTGGCAGTTGCATTTGTGTTCTGGATACCCAAGTGAATGCTGATGAATATCTGCGGAAGGTAAATATTTGCTAAGGTCTGGTCAGGTATCCCATTGTGTAGGTGTAAATGTGTAGGTGTAAATTATTTTGGCGTAATAACAATCCTGGCATTTAAAGGAATTTATTTTATTTAAAGAATTAAGTCTCCTTTTGAAAAGCTCTTTGGAAATCAGTTTAGAAGATCATCAGAATAACCTTTTGGTGAGATTTATAGCATCGTGCTGAATTCGAGCGAGATAATAAATACCGGAGAGGGATTACTGCTGCTCAGCTCTTAAAGTAAGTGACTGTAAGGAGTTCTGCTCTGAGGCAGCAGCCTGACTTACAGCACAGCGGAAAGGTTGCTGGTTTTTCCATTCCTCTACTTCCCGTTCCGTTCTTCATAGGTCTGATGCATATCTTAATCATCTTCTGAACGTGGCAGCCCATGAATCTCTTGTTGAAAGCTTTGCTATTAGCATAGCATTTGGCAGCGGTAAAAACTCTGCTACAAATGTTCTTTTGTGGCTTTAGAAACACCCTTGCTCTTCTGTTTGAAAAGAGCACAGTAAACCTTGATCGGGTCTCAATTCCTTTATTGTGTCTTTTTACTGGCATGGAGACTGACGAAAGTCGAAACACTGGTATAGTAACAGAAACAAAGTGCAGTGTGCTGTTACATGAGCCCTTGTTAGCAGAAGAAAAGCTTTTTGGTTTCTTTCCATTTGAACTGTGCAAATGGAGTTTTAAAAATCAAGCTCGCTACAAAATTAGCAAAGCCTCAGGCTTTGTGAAGTGAGGAGGAGCACTGTAACTTTTTCAGATGGGCTGGCTTACATGGGTTGAATTGAACTCTAAAATTTGTTTCAGTAGAAATGGGAAGATCCTGAAATTTTTATCCTTTAGATATGAAATAACATTTTGAGTTGGAAAAGTACCTTAAAATGGGCAGGAAAACATAGATGAATACCTCATCTAAAACATAAAGACTATAAAGAATATAAAATGTGAGGGGGTTTTGGTTTTTTTTTCTGGTTTTTTTTTTTTTTTTTTTTAAATAAAGAGTTGCATTGGACTGTAATGGTGTTTAACATGTTATTTTTTCCTTGATGAGATGTGTGTAAAAATATTCAAGATTCAATACCATCAATTCCTGGGATAAGCTTTAAGGATAAAAGCGACCTGCTAAGAAAATGAGCTGTAATAAAGTAGATAAGTACATACATATCTTTCCAGATAAACCAAGTCTGATCTCAGATATCTAAAATCCACCCTGGCCAACCCTTAGGACGATTCTGCGATAGAGACAGGTAGTGAGACAATGTGAGTCTGGGTTTGAGGTCCTTAGGAAGGAGGAGAAGGCCGATCCGCATTGCAGGGCTCAAAGCGGTTGCCAGGGTGTGTGAATCCCTTTTGCAGCACGTCTCTGGGTAAGTGATGGGTACCTGGATAACAGGCAGGCTTGGGAGACGCTATGGCCCCCTGTTCTGCAGAGAGGAGATCATTTTGTAGACCGGTTCTTGGGATGTTTATGTACGTTTCTCTGCTGCCTCTTTACCTGGTCTCCAAACCCATTGGGAGAGCAAGCTGCAGAATCAGTGAGACGGCTGCCAAAGTCTCACTCCATGGAGCGGGAGGCTTCCTGTACCAACTCAACTGAGATAGGCCTGGTTTAGCCTGAGGAGTCCCGAATTCCTGACAGTGGGTCTCACAGTGCTGCTCCAAGGGCTCACTGGTGTTCTCGGGGCATTTTTCTAAGGAGAGGGGACGCTGCTTGTCTGAGACCTGGACTCCTTCCGTTGCGCAGTCTGGATCCTGAACAGGCGGTTTCTGAGTTAAATTAGTCTGCTCTTTGCTTCATCAAAAGTAACAGAAGTCCTGCAGCGTGGGGCCATCTAGCCAAGCGGATTTGGTTTTTCCAGCCTGTTGCAATACTGAGTTCCTGATTTCTCCCTGTAGTGCAACTAAAAACGTAGTCTTGACCTGAAGCAAATGTTCCCAATCCCAGTGATGGTCAATATAGCAGATGTTTTGTTGCATCACTCACCCCCGGAGGCAGGAAGGCTTTTTGCTTCTCAGAGTGCTAAATGTTTTTGAAGAGTTTGAAGTGTTTCTGAAAGTTTTGGATACATTCCTATTTTGGGAGGGGTGGGGGGTTGGGAAGGGGTCTTCTGTATAGGCCTTTACATTCCTGGGGAACACTCTTCTAGTATGTGGTGGGGTTAGGCTTTCCCTGCTAACTCTTGTACGAATAGTCATTACCACATTGAGAACTGTAGAAAGAAATTGATATTATGGCTGTTTCACCTTGCAGTGTTACACCAGGATGAAGTTCAGGGTTTCAACCCTGTTGAGTATGATCAGTGTTCACCTAACTAAATAGATCTCATCTTCTGGTAGTCATTGGGTTTTGCCAGTCTAGGACAGAGATGTGCTCCAAGCTCCAGATGTGCAAAGAGCCTTCTGCTGTTTTTCTTAAGCAACTAAACTTTTCAGGTCATCTCTGTAACTCATTAAATATAACAGAAAGGATGAAGGATACTGATGGTCCTGCCAACAAAGTTCTCTGTTTTTCAGGAGATGTGACAACATAACTGAGATGGAGAGATGTTCAGGAGCAGAAGTTTGTTTTTCATCAGTAAGTGACAGTGCGTTTCTGTGTAGTGTTGCTTAGAAGCACCACCAGCTGAAGAGCCATCTTTGCACTCATCATTAGGCTTCTTTCAAGTTGGATGCTGAATTCAGGAAGGTGGAGTGCCAGTTCATTTTGGTTTTTTCAGTTTCACCTGCTGATACAGAGTAGCATTCTTGAGAGCCCAAAACAATTGCTCAAAAGAGCAAACAAACATCCCTTAGAATAACTGGAAGTATATGAGGCGTGATGTCCAGGTGCGTATTTTGCAATTTATGCTCCATCCCTTCATTTTCAGTCTAGCACATATAGGTTCCTAGAGTTGAAAGAAACGTGGGATTTATGAGGAGCCAAGTACTTAGGCTCTTGGTGTGAATCCTGTGCAGGTTAAACAGTGAATGGATTGGAAATGGCTGTTAGTGTGGAGGAAACAGTGTGGCAGAAGCTTGGTGATTAAAGAAGAAGATAGGGCAATAGCAGAAGGCTCATTTTGAGAGCACAGATATGCATCCTTTCTTATCAAGTGCATCCCAGAGAAAGAATTCTGTAATGTGAAGTTGCCTGAAAAGTCTTGGCAGGAAATTTGCCCTTTTTGATGGCTGCCTGCAGTTTAGAACAGAATGAGTGGTATCAACAAATATGGATGAATTGTAGAATAATTTGGAGTCGGAAGGGAACTCTGGAGGTCATCTGGTCCAACCTCCTGCTCAAACCAAGGACAGCTTAAGAGTTAGACTAATATGTTGGACCTTGTTCAGCTGAATTTTGAATATGTTCAAGGATGGCAGTTCCACAGGCAGTCTGGGTGCCCTGCACCAGTCTTAACTGCTCTTGGGGAACAGATGTTCTCCTTTATATATGGTTTGATTTTTAACTTGCCGCAGTGTGCATGACCATTGCTTCTTGTCCTCTCACTGTGCACCTCCGAGAAGTCTGATGCAGTCTTCTCTGTAATCACTCATTATGTCTGTGAGGACAGTAAGTAGCTTCCCTCCCTGCTTTCATTTCTTGAGACGAAACAAACCCATCTCCTTCAGCCATTACTTGCGCATCATTTTCACTAGCCCCTTAAACCATTGTAGTGACCCGTTTCAACTCGCCCCAATGTGTCTTGTACTGTGGAGCCCAAAACTTAGTCCTCCAGATGCTGTCTCGCAAGTACTAAATAAAGGGTTGTAAAAGCTTCCCTCTGCCTGCCGGCTGCATTTGTGCTGGTGCCACCGAGCACATGGTTCGCTTCCATTGCTGCAAGGGCATACGGCTGATTGATGTTCAACTTGACAGACACGTTTAATCCTGAACTTTAGAGAGATTTAGGTCACAGATCCACTATTAAGACTATTGCAAATGGAAGAAAGACAGGAAAAGTTGAAATAAAGGCTGGGGGAAAAAAGGACTTTATGATTGCTGCAAAATGGCATGTTGAATGTGGCAAAAGGCTTGCTGGTGTCTGATGCATCCATGAAATGTGTTCTTAGTGAGTGCTATTGTTTCTACAGTTCAAAAGGGAACTGTTTCTACAGTTCAAAATGTTGAAATATTGTGCTAGCAAATAATAAATTTTAAGCCTCCTTGCTGGACTTTTGCTCAAACATTGGAAATGTATAAAAACAAGAGGACTTCTTATGCGCAGTTACTTCAGCTTACTGGTGTTAACCGCATTTGTTTTATTTGGGCAAAAGCTTGAGAACTGAAAAAGAGGTACTGTGCCAGGACCAGACACAGGCTCTGACTCTTTAATACCAATGAGTTTAAAAGTGAAGGAACTCATAACTGGTGGAGCAGTGGAGAGGAGTATTTCATGAGGAAGAAGAAAAGTCTAAAGTGATAAAGGCAGCTGTAGGTAGCTTGTTCTTATCTAGCTCTGTTGATCTTGTAGCTTCTCAGATGATTAGTGAATCCTTTTTTTTTTTTTTTCTTTTTTTCTTTTTAAAAACAACTTACCAGTTTCTTGCCTTCGTCTCTCACCTTTCCTTTCTCCTCCCTCCCTTAAATTGTCTTTCAGTAGGTTATGTTCCTTTATGACTTGGGGAAGACACCACTTCACATCTCCCTGTTATTTGTTCACAGGTTTGAATACCTCTAATGGCAGAGTATCAGTTTGACCCTTAAAAGTGCATTTTTTTTCTGTGAAATGTACACACTAAATTCCATTGTATTGAGGAGAGAAGAGAGGTAAAAATGATAGAACCTCTGTATCATTTATACATCCTATCTGAAAAAAGTACCTCAAAGTACCAAATCTTCATCTTAATCATAGAGATGAGAAGAACGGTGTGGAACGTGCAACGCCGCTGGGTTCTCCCCCTGCAACAAGAGCTACAGCATTTGGGAATGGGTTTGGAAGTTGCCCTGGGACTTAAGTCCTGCCTCCACTTAAAGGAAACCTGCCTAATTTAGAGAAGGAGACTGAGGTAGACAATGTGAAGTGCACTCATAACAAAATAAAATAAATTTTAAGCAGAACAGGTTAACAAGGATGTTTTAAACCAAAACTGAAATTACTCAAAGTAGTATTAAAGAAAAAAATAGAAGTTTTGTAGAGCATCCTGTGCTTCCTCTACTGCAAGAAGTTTAGTTGGAGGCAAAATTTTCCCCTCGATATTCTATGAAGATACTCTCTGCAGGGGACTGTAAATGGCTTTTTGCTGTTCTTGTTTAGGAAATCAAGTGGTGTTCAGGTGTGTTCTGAGTGTTGTGGATTGGTTTGGGGTTGGGGTTTTTTTGTTTGCTTGTTTAATGACTGCTGTATTATGCATTACATGAATTTACCTTAAAAAAAGACGTGTAATATTGGGACTACTCACACTTAATTTAAGTTTAAAGAAAGACTTTGGTTGGTTCTGAAGTATCAAGTACCATGTTTTAGCCTAAGCTCTTGTTGAATTTTTAGGTTCGGGTTGTTTTTCTTTTTATTCTGTGACTTAATATTCTTGCAGAAAGAACAGTTCCTAGGTTAAGTTAGTTTACAAAGTTTCAGTAAAGGTATCTTTGTCTCAACTGTCTCTTGTTGTTGGGTGAATAACCTGCTGCATGCTAAATAGTCTCTTGTGGTGTGAGATGGGTAATGGTTCAAGCCCTAATAAAGTTGTAAAGCATGGCATATTTGTGTCTCGTACCTCACTTACTTTGCACTTCACTGCTGTAAAGCAGTTAGCAGATGGAAGTGAAACACAGAACCCTGTGCAGTGATGTGAAACAGAGAAATATGTTGGTGGTATGTTATCTTTGATTAAATTGTAGTTAGCACATGGATGCAAGACTATTTGGCTAACCTTACTGTTACTTTTAAGAAGGCAGTGGGGTGACCATAGTCTGTCTTTGTGTCCGGACTTTTTGGATAAAGTCTGTCCTTTTTTTTTTTTTTCTTTTTTCTTTTTTTTTTTTTTTTTTTCCTAGACAGTAAACCCAAACACTTGAATAGCAACTTGTGGCCAGGTCTCCTTCCATGTCTGGTTGTGATTAGAGTTCAAGATAATTCTTAAAAATTTAAAAGAAAACAGACATGTGTTGCTTTTGCAGGAGTTTTGCAAATATATCATTTCATTATTTATGTTCTTTGCTAATGTAATACTGCAAAGCTTATATTAACTTCAGTATGAAGTCTTTTTGTCTTAATAAAAGTATTGTGAAAAGGCTATATTAATGTGATCTTTAGACAATTTACATGATGTTCACAATAGTTGGGAGTAAACATTAATGTACAGATAAACGTTTGTGAAGCTCTGAAACAAAAGTTGAATGTAAATGTACATTGTCATTAATTTTTTGTACTGTATATCTTTAAGAGGAAGTGACTGTAGGTTAAAAGCTTAAAAATTTAAATAGCATTTACTTGCATATCTACTGGTAACTAGTATTGTTTTGAGAGGTGTTGTAAGTAACAGCTCTTCTTCATTGGCTGGAATCTGTAGTGAGCCACAGTGTTTCTAACGTGTCTGAACAAACAACTTTGATATCAAACAAACCAAACTGCCCCAGAAAGGTCGAAATGCTTCTTCCAGTTTTTGATTGCCAATTAGTCAGTAGTAGGTATAAAGCTAGATCAGTAATCCTGCTATATAGAAATAAGTTAATTTTTAATATATGTATGTGTATATATATATAAAGTAAAGTGTTAAAGGTACCATTGGTAGTTACGGAATGTTGATGCAGCTTCCTGAAAAGACGTAATTGTATTGCCATCTTCTGTTCTCTGCTAAAATTTATTTGGTAGGTTATTTCAGGTAAACACCAGAGACTTCTTTTATTCGCAAGGCTTACTTTATTTTTTGCTGATGTTGGTTCTATTATATCTTTGCAGTCTTGAAAAGAAATATTTTGAAGTTTTGAATTTGAAGTTTGTTTGTTTTTAAAAAAAAAAAGGCACTTGTAGACTGTACTTGTAGACTGTCCATCTGTGATCATTAGGACATGGTTAAAAACACAGGAGCAGGTCCCTTAAGCCTCTTTGAACCTTGGTGAAAAATAAAACACTTATTGTTTAAGACCAATAAAAGGAAAATTACTGCAATTGCTGTTATTTATATCTGTGGGGAAGCAGAGTGGTTGGAAATAAGATACAACTTGCTGTATGTGTATGATATCTTTGATTCATAGGGTGCATCAGCCATAATGACTGTGTTTTACATCAGCAGGAGAGCTTATGGATATGGGCCAGGAGATGCCAAGCTTGGCACACAGCGGAAACACGTGGCACCTGCACTTTGCTGGAACACTGGGGCAGCTGTGGACATCAGCACTAAGTACCGTGCTTTGCATGTCTTAGGAAATGACAGAAAGGGCTTCAGAATTTCTTTACGTGAAGAAAGCTCACAAAGTCTCTAACGTAAGACTTGCAGTGGAACATGGCAATACACTAACACTGGGTGGCTTGCCCAGTGCTTTTTTTCCAAGCATAATTGTGTCAGCCTCATCCTTCAGTCTCGCGAAGGATGACTCGTTACACAAGAGACATGGTGAATTACATATGTACATATTCATACATCATCATGTTTTCCATCCCTATTTATTTGCTTACCACCCAAAATCATTGTTAGGGTATTCTCAGCTGCAGAAGTCTTCCAGAAATCATCAGAGAAATAATCAGTCCTGTGAATAACATACCAAAGAAGAACAACGACCTCCCTCTCTCTGGGACAGCGTGCCAAGAACACGATGAAGTACTCAACTGTCTGAAAACATATGTCTTAGTGCTAAATGAGGACATGCGCAAGCCACCTGAAATCCTTTGGGCATGTTATTTTAAGACAAACAAGTTGATTCATTTCTGTGAGAAGTTTAAAGCATCCAGGAGATGATTCAACCAAATTTGCAGATCTCAAGTCCCTTTACGGTCACAGTGAATTACTGTTTTCAAGGATTACTGGTTTTTTTAGGGCTGGAGACCCTCTGGTTGGGACTTGGCCTAGTACTCAGTATTTATTAAGCTTGTGGAAGAGGTGAAAAATAAGGTAATGAAATATGACCATGATACATATTTAGTCAAGACAAAGAAGTTGATTTGAGAAACTCTGGTATGCCAGTATTAAATTGGAAGTATAATATAGATGGCAACCCTAGGAAGCTTAATTCTGGAAGCTACCTAAGCTACCAGTTATGTTTGTTAAAGCCTTCTGAATGTACTCAGAAACTTGAAACTGTGGATAATCTAGGAATCGTAAATCAGCTGGGGTCATATTTAGGTATCTGCATTTAGGTGCTTAGAACCGAAAATCTTGATGATTATGTTAGAGTGCTTTAGTTACATTTGTCCCACCTAATTGATTAGGTTTTATTTGTCTTAAGACATGTAAAAGAATTTTGAAAGAGTAGTAACAGAACTGGTATTTAAGTGTGGTTTCCATTTTGTAATATAAGACTGACGCTAATTAGGAGAGAAGGCTAAAATAGCATATGGCACTTGTGTGAATATAAATGATCTATATAATTATAAGTTAATATCTCTATATAATTATAAGTTAATAGATCTATATGTTAAAACAAAGATTTAATGGTACTGTACACATCTAGTGATGAATAATAAACTGCTTTTGAGATAACCAACTCAGTGCTACAGCTGATGAGACTGAAGCCAAGTCAGGTTAGATGTTCAGACTCACATGGCAAGAGTTAGTTGAGCAGTAAATAGAGTCCAGTTTTATTTATTCTGGGTGTATACCTCTATTCCAGAATTTGCTAGACCTCAGCATAGTTGTCGCCTTTGTCAATGGCTCCTATGTCCTTGAAAGCCACTGCTACAAACCTTCAGACATGTGACATGTCTCTGCCTCCCTGAAGGTCCGTCACTCTGGAGTGACTTGAGATGGACTGGAAGGCCCACGAGGGGCAGGGAAGAGTGGCTGAACTCCAATGCCTGTGTCCTGCAGCTACTCCTAAGGTGGCAGGAGGAACAGGGGTCAGTAAGGGCAGCGAGGGAGGAAGGCTGGTCACAGCTTTTCCTCAGTGACACAGTGCTGCTGGGGACAAGGTAGCAGGAGGCTGCTGCTGCCATGTGGTTTGGGACATACTTCAGGGGCTGCTCAGACCCCAAAGGTGGACTTATCCTGGGATTGCTGTAGTGGGGACTTGCCATTAGTGCTCATACCTGTGACCGTGGGGTTGTCTGGATACTAGAGCTCCTGCAACAGAAAAGGCAGAGAGAGGCTTACAAGTGACCATCAACCCCAGAGCAGATGGGTTTGTGTTTGTGGGAGATGGGCGTATGCTCTTAGAAATAAGCTTGTGACATTTGCTCTCAGTCTGCTGTACGGTTTAGTGCTTTTCAGGTCCAGAGCTTTATCCTGGAGAAGGCAGCCAAACAGCATCTCATACTGGCCTACTTTTCATCTCTCCAAAGAGCTAGAGAGTAGTTGGCATTCGTCTCTTCTTTATTAACAGTTTAAGGACTGGATGACTTTTGAAGTTAACGAAAGTTGAGATCAAATTGGTTTTGTGACACTTGCTGTTCAAGAGTGTTACTGAAACTTCCTAATAAGTATGAAAGCATTTTGAGTTAATAAGAATGACATCTGGTAATTACACTAACAAAGAGGTATAAGGGGCGTCATCTGTCCTACTAAATTGCTCTCACTTAGTTTGCAAAATATCTGACGCCCTTAGCAGTACTGTTCCCAATTGGCTTCATGGAGTGTAAGAGCTTTCTACATTCCTCGTAAGTATCCGGCATTGGACATGATCAGAGGCAAGCTACTGGGGGAGACAGATCTATATTCCTAAGACTGTGGATGAGGAAAACAATTTATTTGGAATTTTTCAGCCCTCTACTGCCTTGAAAAATCTCGCCTGTGAACATAAGCGTGCCAAGGTCCTTTCTTATTCATGGTTCTGTCAAGTGAAAAATGGACCTCAGCTCAAACTGTGTTCTTGCATAAAACTGAACAAAGTTTAAAGCTATGTGTATTTGGCGGTTCCTGTAGTCTTGGAAAAGCATCCACTTATTTATTCAATTGGTCACAAAATGTACTTTCCTCTTTACTTGTTTTCTTGTCCCTATGGAGATAATTAACTAAGTGTTAGATGAAAAAATAAGGACTGTATGTTTGGAACAGCGCATTGATAATTCTGACCTTTGCTCTTTAGACACCTCGTTCATCCATAAATCTTTACGTAAAAAAAAAATGCACTTTGGGATTCTGAATTTTTAAAATTTACCTTCTAGCAGTAAATCTATCTTGAAAAATAATTATTTTCTTGAAGCGATGCCTGTATTACACTGCGTAGACTGCAGCATTAATATAAAATGGAAAAAAGTCATACCGTGGAATCATGTCTCAATGTCTACAAATGTGGTTTGTCTGTTTAACTTTTTCTTTAACTGTTGAGGTGAAAGTCTTTCTGTTCCACATAGGCTACTCTCACTACTCAAAAAACAGATTTTTGACAGACCTTTAATACCAGTTGCTGGTAATTTCTGCCCCAGTATGTCTAACTCGAGTGAACTGCTTTACTAGTAGTAGAATTATTTCTTCTCTTCAGTCTTACTGTACATATCATCATTTGCACATGCAGTATTAACTGTGAATTTTCTGTATGTAGATGTTGGTATTCAGTGCTGCTATTTTCGTATTTAACAAAAAATAATTTATTTCAATTAATTAATTTTTTTAAAATACAAAGTACGGCTTCTGTAATGTTGAAGTTGGCAAAAGTGATCTGTAGTTCTTGTGGAATCTGCCCTGAATTCTTGAAAGTTGGAGGTGGAATTCAACATCTGTATGTCCCAATATGTTTGCAAATGAATTATCGTAGGAGTGAAGGATTGAAGGGGGCCATTTGTATTGAATTAAGTCTGTGAGCATTTATGCAACTGCTCATTAGACACTCATCAAACCCCGCCTTAGAACAAGTTAAATTTGTTTGTCTCCACTATAGGAAGATTGATTGATACAGAAATATGTTTTTTAATGTCATGTGTAAGTATATTCGTGCTTTATTTATGCCCATTGGTTTTATTACCAATATTGGCCCTTCATGTAAACGTTTTTTGTGCATTTATGGAGATGTCTATTTTTTTACAGGTGGGGTAGGGAGCCCATATAAGCCAGGCTTTTCTGTTTTGCTTTCATAGCTGAAGTTCTCTGTCCCCCTAAGACTTTGGTGCCCACGCAGACACCTGGCTATGCATAGGTGTAGAGTTTGGAGCAGAGTGTGACTGTGATGGAGCAGGAAGAGGAGAAAAGAGGAGGACAAGACGCTCACACTAAAGTCCTTTCTGGCAGTAGTTGCCATCTTCTGCCTGATAACCTCTGGACTTGCTTTAGAAGAACAAAATGACCACTGAAACATGATGATGCGGTTGGCATCTGTCTTCTCTTCATTTCGTAGGACCTGTCTGCCACGTTGCAACACAAAAGGACTTGAAACGACAGATGGACTTTAAAAAAATAAAGGGCCGGTAGGGTTGGGTTTTGATTGAATTTAGTCTGTTGTGCCGAAATCTCCCTCTGTGAGCAAGCAGCAGGGAAGGTGGTGAGGATTTAGGCCTCAAGAAAAGTCATTTAGTTGCTGATTACCACCAATCACGTTCCCAAATTCCTTTCCTCATCTACTAGAACAGTGGTATTTATCAGCCAGCTGTCCAGGGAGGTTTCTGTGTAGAAGTTGGCTGGAACTCTTGAACCCTGGATCCGAGTGGTTCCATGAATATTGTAAATAACACAGATGAGATGCTGGACTCTTTAATGCCAATGTAAGTTTTGTTAATGACTTTCTAAGGTCAGGATTTCGCTTATGTTTACATATGTGTTGGACTTTCTTTTGGTGGTACTCTGAGGGTGGGAAAGAATTTGATTGTTTATCTAAAATGGTGCTGAATGGATCTCAGACTGATCCAGTGCTGCATCTGGATTCACTTTCACAAGGGATGATATGGAACAAAACTCTTGAAAAATTATTTTTTTTAAATTGAAATCAGAAGTCTTGAAAGCCCTCCCATTTTACTGTTTCGTATGAGGGAAGGGCTGGCAACTTCATGTTTTCTCAATTGAAGCGAGTTATCAGGTTTTGAGTATGCTTCTATATATCGGGACTGCTATAGGTAATAATGCAGTCATTATCAAAGGTATGCTGCAAGGCATCATGGGCTGACATTTCCAAATCACCATGTAAATCTGCCTGACACAGCTTTAAAAGAAATAAAACAAGACTGAAAGCTCCACTGTTTAGTCTGAAAACACACATGGCTGTGGTTGGTGTTTTAGCCTATGTGGGCTAACTGTGGAAGCCTTTTGTCAGCTCTCTGGCCTACTGAGTGGTGTCAGCTTGATTTGTGTGTTAATTTGCTGACTTTTTGGTTTGATGCGTTCTGTTAAAATTCACATAAAGAGCCTGTGTGGTTTTGCTTTACTTAGCAGCTTTCCCTAATCTAAATGCTCTTCCAAAGACCGCCCTTGGTATCACTGAAACTAAGAGAAAGAGCTTTCAATGTTTATTCACTGTTGGAATCATTTATTCACCATTTATATGATACTGAAAGGATGGAGGCAAATTGAGAGCCTTGTAAGGTGATGATATAACCAAGCACAGAGAAGAAACACAGTGGCAGTCTTACAAGATCTTTCCCTTATGGAAAAATACTAAATACAATGATCAGTGGGTTAAGCCATGAACCGCCTAGCATCAGCTCAGCCTAGTGCCTTGCTGGCACCAAAGCTTATCCTGTTTAGGTTAAAGTATCCTCCTCACTCCATCTCACGCGTCCCTGTTCTTTAGGTCTGGTTTGCTTGAGGAAGATGACTCGTTACTGGCAGAGGCTGCCAGAAGCCATGAAACAGCCCCAGACTGGATCTCAGTCCAGGCTTGCAATTAGGATTGTGTTTTGACACCATTTTTCCTTGTGTGTTGATGATTTTCTTGAGGCAGACAAGGTACTATGGACCTTCTTCCCTGGAATGAATCACTTTGAAAATATAAATCGATTGAGCAGTTTAGCTGGCACTTCAATGTTGGATAGAATAACTAATTCTGTAGTGTTTGTATGGCTGAATGACTCACCTCATGCTCTTCTCTTAAGGAGAGATCTACAGGCCAATGTATGGGCACCGGGGTGTTTATTTTCAAATAGCGGGTGAAATCATGCTGCGCTTACTGCATCTCAGAAACTGAAGAGTCACGCCTTGGAAGTGTCCCTTCCAAGAACAGCTCCAGAAAACAGTTCCCTGAATTTCTAACATCATCTCTGGTTTTTGAGTCAACACTGGTCAAAAATGCACCCTTGAGAAGCAGCTGGAGGGTGTGGGTTTGGTCTCAGGTAGAAGACTCACAAATTCCCATTGGACTTTTGATAAAAATAGGAAGATCAACCATTGTTTAGAAGTAGTCGTCAAGTATTATTTCCCTAGCTTAAATGAATGTCCCTCTATGCCTGAAACCAAAAAATGGTATTACCCTTTATGTCAGCCTCTGTGTATTGTTAAATACCTGCCATACCACATATCTCAAGCCGTAATTCATGGATGAAGTAAGTCTTTGTCCTGACCTGTTGCTGCAGCTTGAAGCTCCCAGTGATTGCAGTGAAGCTAGGATCAGGCCCGTAGTGGAGAGAGCCTCTGAAGTTCTCTATAACCCATTCACTATAATTTAAAAAAATCTGTATTTGTATTTGCCGCCACTGAATGCCGTGTCCTGTTTTCCTTTCCACAGGCAGAGTCACCCCAGAACAGCTCAGCTCATACATTCAGCTTTTCAAAAATAATCTCAAAGCTTTGGAGAACCATTGTGGTCTTCTACAGCTTGTGCTGGCCACGGTCCAGACTTTGAAACACCCCCAGACTTCCAAATGGGACAACTTCCTTGCCTTTGAGAGATTACTTCTGCAGGTACATATTATGTGATTTTATTTGACCTAAGTAAAAATGTTTTATTTAATTTTTTGAATTCCCATTGAATTTTGTAGCTTGTATTTTTTACAAAGTGTGTTATATGTCTTGCTAAAAAGCTGTTCCTTGTTGCCAAACTGGTAAAAGGAATGGGAACCTACATAGTTAATCTTTTGTGGTTTTGTCTAAGAATAATTTTATAAACAAAAGGGTACACGTTAAAGGTGAAGTGCATAAATAATCTGAATTGGGTGACGGTTTTGCATCCATATGAAATTTCAAGGTGATACAACTTTTAGTGTTGGGTAGGACTATTATTATTATCACTATCAGTCTGAAGATGCTTCTTGAGGTAACATGCTGAATCAAATGCAGAGAGAACTTTGTTACTGTGTGAGTGTAAAATTTGTGTAATTTACTGAGCGGGTGAAAGCATAGTTGGAAATTACATGCACCAAGACAGTGAGGTTTCTCTTGCTCACAGCTGTCATCTACCCTCAGCTTTTCCCACTACCACGTTTTTTATGGCATCCTGTTGGTGACCACAATATTATTTACATACCATTTTGTATCACACTTGGATTTCTTTCAGGAAATTAAGAGTTAGTGGTATATTGAACTCTGTCCTACTAACCTTTGGAGATGTACCAAACAAAGCAGGAGTTTTTCTAAGAACCTAATAGAGTTAATTTCTGCTGAAATTCAGGGAAAGCTCAAAACTTTCCCCCCTGTGCTCTCATTCTTCTGCCACTGTGTTGTTTTTAGAGGGACAACCTTCTGAAATCCTGGCAAGAGGCAAGTCTTCATGAGCTAACTTCTGATGAAGTTAGAGTTGGCCTTAAATGAGTGAAGTGTCTAGTGAGGATCTCAACTAAAACCAGTTACTTCTTTTGTAAAAATTAGCTGTCTTTGTCTTGTCAAAATCAAACCAACCAAAAGCTTGTAAAAACCAAACAACCTGACTCTTCCCATTCTCTCTGGCAGTGGCATGTGATCCCTGGTCCTTTGAGAAGACTCAGCCCATTCTTCATAGCTTTGTAGTCAATGAATTTCTGTGACAATTGGGGGGCAAAAAATACAGAACTTAAATAGTACATTAATTTAAAAAACTGTTCTCTCTTGGTAAGACTGAAATATTTTTGCATAACATAGGCAGTCTTCTTTCTGTAGTTAATAAACAAACACATCTCAAGTAAGAGAACTCATTGCAACCATTCTTTGGTTTGTCTGGACTGTAGAGCATGGGACTGACAGGCCGTAGTCCCCTTTTCTCTCCTGCGGTGACTCATGGCACATAGCTCTTTTCAGAGTCTGGCTAAGTTCCATCTTAAAACCAGTTCAGATTTAGAATCAAAATAAAGCTGCAAGCTCAGCATTGTTTTCAGAACAACAGACAACTGCGTATATAAAAGCCATGCCGTAAATTGTCAGGGAGTGGAAAAACAGAGGTAAGAAACAACCAAACTATATATTTCATAAAAAAGAAGTGTATAACAAGCACTCTCATAATCGTAGGTGGCTTTGGGTTATACCCACTGCTTTCCACCCATCATATTAAGGTAAATTGCGTTAGCCAAAGCAAACTCTCTAGGCTAACATTTGTAACTGTTCCTTAAGCACATACTCATTTTCAGTAGTTCAAACAACAGTTATTTTGAATTAGACAATCTGTACAGTGTGTATCCTTTTACGGACTCTATTTTGAAGACAGAGTCTGACACGCGTTATCTGCTTCTGGGCACGTGGCCTGTCTCTGATCTGCTGACACGGGTTTGTAGGAAGAGCAAAATACTGAAACGCCCAGAAGACGAGAGAGATATTTTTATTTTAAAAAAATGAACTAGGACATTACATTGTGTACACAGCACTCTGCATTAAATTTGATGCCGTGGTAGTTTATTTCGGCAGGACTACTGAGAAATTCTTTAGCATAATTGTTACGTTTCAGATATTTTAAAATAATAAATCTTTAGAAATCCTCAATATAAAGTAATTGTTTCAACATGAAAGTGATATTGTTACTATCCTATATTGGAGCCATGGAGAAGACGACAACTGTTTGTGAAAGATCTACTGGGAGTAATATTATTAGACTTGGACAGTGTAGGAATTCTAGAGTTTTCACTGATGGATGCATGTCAGACTGCAGCTGATGCCAAAGGAGATAACCCAGTATAAACAGCTGGTGTTAAAATTCTCAGATTTCCCAAAAAAATAAATCTGCACAGTTTTGGAATTTCTCTCATTACTGGATCTCTCTGATGGGTCTCATGATTCTCTGCTTAGTCTACTTTGTGCTTTTCAGAAAAACCACATTGCTCACATTAAACCTTTAATGTAACTCTTACATTGACGAATGTCTTCCATTTTTCTTCTCTTTACTCCTCCTTGATTCTTCACTACTGTTAGTTGATGTTGTAAGTACTCAGTACTAAAAATGGCCTACCAGAGGTAGAAAGCAGCCCACTTCCAGTATTTTATCATCATTAAAGATCTGTACTACGTTTTTCGGGCCTGTGTTGTCTCAATAAGTTTTTTACATCTCCAGCAAGGAAATTTGGTTTAGACTAGAAGTCTGCTGCAAGTCAGTGCAGCTGCACGCTTGCTACGGAGTTGTCCTCTCCTTAACTGGGATGGATAAATGGTCTGCGAGCGAAACTGGATTTTGATGAGATCATGGCCTTGACCTCAAAGGAAAGAGGATCTTTGTGCTGGGTTACAAGTAATGCGTCAGGGTGATTCATCTTGTCCATCACAAGTTTTCTCTGTGTTCTGCTGCTCTACCTCTGCCCATAATGGAGCTTTTACTACCCAGAAGTTTTAAATGCTTTGTGAATTGAGACAGTATATTCTGTTTACCAAGGAGATATCCCAACCTATCACATTTTCCTTCTCTTGAGGTCCTCCTTCCATTTTTCTAATTCTGAGATCCATAAAACTGATGGGTGGGCAGGGGAACACAAGCTAAATGCTGCACCGTGCTGCCTGTGACTCCCTAGCGCTCCTCGTGTCACTGCCTTGCTTTCCTTCAAGTGAGGATTTAAAATTTAGGGAGGTAGCAGAAAGTAAGAAAAGAGTGTTGTCACTCCACACTTTTCAGCTCTGTTTAGCTGTAATCCCCCGTTCTCCTCAAAATTATGACTTTCATGGAGGTGATTAAGCAGTAGAGGCCCGTGAAGTGCAAAAGCACAAGAGGAGCAACTCTCTCCAGAGTTTAAACAAAATGTGACACTGTGAGAGAAAAAGAATTTTTTTTTTTTTTTTTTTTTTTAACAGGTACTGCTTGTATGTTCACTGAGCGGGGATTTCTGCCTCCAAATTCAGTTTAAGCAGTAGGCAGTGTGAACGGGGGGCACAATGTGCCCCAAGAGAAAGTGCAGGTGCTTTGTGAGGGGTACTGCTCTGAAATTCCCCGGGTTGGATGCTGCCTCTTGGAACTGGCTGCATCCTTCCAGCATAATCTTGTTCTCAAGATTTAAGGGCGAAGTACTTCTCATACTGAGCAGAAGTCTATTTTATGGATAGTCCCATCCATTTAAATAGCAAGGTTGAAGTTTATTCAGCGCAAGCAAGTTTATCGGACTGCATTTGTAAAATAGCACATGGAGTACTTGAAATGCATCTCCCCCCAGGTAAAACAGACATCTCCAAGCAATATAAAATTCTGCTGCTGTACTTTGGAATGAGGCAGAAGAGGGAGGATTTAAGTTGATTCCAAGTTTCTGTAGGTTGCCATGAGCAAAGACATTGGCACATCAGAAGGTTTTACTCTTACTACTGCCATTTCTGCGCAGCAGCGAATTCTAGCAACACTTACTGGTTAGCACTGCATGGCAGCTAAAGGTTCGTTACATCTTGTCCTCAGCTAATTGTCTGCTGCACATATTTAAATGCAAACCTTTCCGCTAAACTAGGTGTATTTAATATGCCAGGTCCTGTGTGTGCTGAGTTTGGATCTTACGGCAGAAAGTTCCCAGCGCAGATGCCAATAGAATGTTTTCTTTCTGTAACATATAATGACTAGTAGTAACTCAAGCTAAAAGAAAAATATCTTCCACGTTATTACTGATGTTACTTGCTTTATTCCTTACAAACAACTCATACTTTATGAGGCATTTTATTGCATCAGGACTGTTGAAAGCAAACATCTATTTCGACCTCCCTAAAAAAGGGGAGGAGTGCGTTTCTTCTTTAGGATGAGGACATTCTCTTCTTTTTTTGAGACGTCTGAGCTAAAATTAATTTTAAACCTATAGGTGTACCAGAACTGTTATCCTAAAGTAACTTCATTGCCAAAGTAAGGAACTCTGAAAGATTACTAAATTAATTGTTATTTGTTATTATACTGTTATTATATTGGGATTTTTGCTTCTTGGGGCTTTTTTGTGGCACAAAGATTTTGCAGCTGCTGACCAACATTTCACAGTTTACTGGGAAAGTCAACAGCTTCAGTATTGACCTGGAGCCCTGATGCTCCCATTGGATCTCAGTGCTGTCAAAATTTTGTTTTGTGATGCTGAGCAATGTCACATAATCTCAAGAGTAATTGGAATTAAAATACTAAAAAAAGGATAAACAAAAATCCCACAAAACAAAAAATCCCCCAAACGTTTGCCGTTTCATTCTATAGATGAATGAAAAAGTCGAGGGCAAACTGGGGACTATATTGTTCTGGCTGGCTGCAATTAGCTTTGATTCATATCCAGCTAAAAATCCTTTCAATTGTCTGATTTCTTAGACTTACAGCTCCTTGAACTGGGACCAAGTCCCTTCTGAGCTTTGACTCCCTTCGTGTCCTGCACTGTCTATGGGGCAAATGCCTTGCTGATTGGGCCGGTGTTCCCACACATAGCATCTCCCAGCTATGGCATCAGAAATATCATAAGCGAGTTTGGAAATGGCATGTTTCTAGCAGATATTGAGGACAGCTATTCAATTGACGTGACAATGTGTCCCACCACCTTACACACATTGTCCTTTTGCTCTTGGATTTGAGCTAATGATCAGCCTACACAGCTCAATAGTGTGTTGCTTTTATACGTCTAGTCATGGAATCATAGAATGGTTTGGGTTGGGAGGGACCTTAAAGCTCACCTAGTTCCAACCCCCTGCCATGGGCAGGGACACCTCCCACTAGACCAGGCTGCTCAAAGCCCCATCCAGCCTGGCCTTGAACACCTCCAGGGATGGGGCAGCCACAGCTTCCCTGGGCAACCTGTTCCAGTGCCTCACCACCCTAGTCTCCACCAAGAACATACAGGTGGGCACTGTGTGTTGCCTTCACTGCCTAGAAAAACAAAATCAGCGCTATAATGCCAATTAGCAAGCTGAGATAGTTCTTACAAGAGGGGCTGCCATCTATCTATATATCAAAGTTGTCGTTATGTGTGAATTCGATACGGAATATGTGATGTATCTATCAATGTCATTTTACCTTCTAAAGTTAAACTTATTCATTTTCAAAGGATGACTTCATTGTTTTTTAAATTTTACAAGTTCTTTTCCATTCTTCTTTTTTCAAAGCTTTGCTATCGTAGGAAAGAGAACACTGTAATATTTTAGCAGAAGCAACTGGAGTTTTTAGTGGCTCCTGGTAATAATATAAGTAGGTCAAATACTCTGGTGGTAGAAGGTATGTATACATATTTACATGGAGAGCTCCTGACAGCACAGCATTTTCATGTTTAAATTTCCAAATACTAATTAGTTGCATTTTATTTTATTTCTATTTTCCCATTTTGGTGCTGTAAAATTTGTCAGAAGACAGATTTTTTTTTTTTTTTTGTCCTTGGTGTCTTGAGAAACAGAAAATATGGACATGTTTTTAAGAGAAACAGAAACCTCATGCCAGATGGTCATTCCAATGTTTTTATTTTTCCGTTGGCGGAAAGTGGTTATGAGGTTAATAAAATTACATCATTCTTTCTCCTATGAATATTAGAGTGCAAACTTACAAAAAAAAGAAGTGGAAAAACTGCAATACAGCTGAGCATTTTACATTATAGTTAATGTTTCAGCAGCAAGATCTAATAACTAGAATGTTCGTAACCATCCCATCCTGTGCCGTGATTCTCTACCATTTTTACAAATACAGGGTACGCATGACTCATCACTTAATCAAAGATGACATTATTATTTATTTGCACTTTTGGCCATTGCAGAATATGGTAGGCGTTGTTCACATTTGCATGCTTGCACAGGACCCCGTGCCAATAAATTTGGAAAGTGTAAGACGCCAGCCTGCAGACTTTCCCTGCCTAGAACTCGCTGTAGTTTGCAGACGTCTGAGCTTTTCTGCAGGGTACGGTAGTTACGAGGTGACACTTAACTGACTCTAAACTGGTATAAACCAAAAGCTCAAGCATGGGCTTCAGGGCTGCCCAAGCAAGCAGTTTGATACAAAGCAGTGAGGAGATGGAAAAGCTTTTAGAGTAGTTCCTCTTGCTCTCCAAGAATAATTCATAGTGCAGCTGTAGAGGGACCCTTATTTCTACATAGAATAGATTAAGGTCAGTGGCATTCTTTGTTGTTATTATTATTTATATTTCTTTAGTCTATGTGTGATTTACAATTATGTAGCTCAGCTCAGTGTCTTTTTGGTGGCCTACGGTATCGATAAATACATCTTTTTAGAAAAGATACTGCAACGGCATTTGGAAAGAAGACCCGTGATGTCTGTAATTAGAGACGTTATATTGAAAAAAAAATCCTGAAATTAGATCAGTCACTTTTCAACATAAAGTTACATATGGAATGAATTGTCTTGGTGGGAGTCTTATGTGATACCATGTTGATTGCAAAGGTCGTCCTCTGGAATTTGGTACCTTTTGGATGAGATTGCAGTTTAGACACTGATACGCATTCTGTCTTACACAGCTAGAGAATCAAATGTAATTTGTTGATGGCTTCTGAAGAGAAAATAGTCCTGCAGCAATCACTTGCTGAACCTTCCAAATTATTTACAGTAAGTTCTTATTTAACCATCCGTTCGTTAGACTTGCTCCATTCAAAGTAGGAATCGTTTCCAGAACATGTAACCCCATTTGGATTCTGCCTTTATACATGTGATATTTACATGTGATATACAAGCAAGTATTTATGCTGTGTAAAATTTATGTGAAATTTCATGGCCTTGCTTAAAAACTGGGGTATGTAAGCCCTGAAATACTGTTGCTTCTTGTCACCTGCCTCGCATGGTCTCAGTTCATTTCTTTTGCTTGCTTAGTGCCTCTTATGTTCACGATGCCTTGTTTTTAACAAGAATTCAGTTGTGTTTATGTGTTTTCTATACATTTCTATAAAACAGAGACCTAAACTGCTGGGGACACCTCAGCGCTGCAGCAATACAGGTAAAACAGTGGACTAAATTTGTGGAAGTGATGAGCTGCTGTGAGTGTGCTTGGTTTTGTGCACCATCCATGATACTCCATAAAGGAGGGGCTTGTTGGTTACAATTCATATTCCATGTTCTCAGGGAGCTCAGTTATGGACCATTTCCCAGGTTTGACGTGCCAGAATTAAGAGATTCCAACTAGTTTTGCTCAGAAAAAAAGATTTGTGTGTGCGTCCGTGTATATATACATATATACACACAAAGTCTTCTACTCTTCATATGTATGTATATAATTCTTCTAGTCAAACTAATTTTCTGTGAGTAGAATGCTCTTGTCAGGCTACTTTGAAAGCAAAATAAAGTACAGGTAGGAATTGTTTTAATGTTGTTTTAACATTAAATAAATCCTTTGAGAGTGGAGTGAAGAGAAGCTATTCTTACTGGCAATTTATTAATCTGTTGAAAGAAAACTGTTTTAAGTTTTTCTAACTCTGGCTGACCAAGGGGTTAAAATATCTTAATTAGAGTTACCATATATGGGAGCTAAGGGTATCTTTCTGTATTCTTCTCAAAGAAACGTGCTTGCATTTGGTCTGAAAAATTGCGAATTATTGCTATTGTGGCTCTCATTTAAAAAGCAAAGATCTCCCTCCCTCATCTTCTGAAAGAGCTAATATTTTGTATCCAGATAAGGGTCACATAGAGCCTCTAAAATGAACACTTAATAAAGGAATGGCTTTCTTAAGTGAACAAATGTCCACATGAATAAAACTTAAAAAGCCTTGGGGGAAGAAAAGGCTAAACATATTCAGTCAGTGGGAACCGTTAAATTAATGTTCTATGTACAAAAACAAAGTACTTGCTGTAAAATAAGAATCCCAATGTACAAATGATTGTAATGGGAAGCAAAAAAACACTACCACCCCCTCTACACACAAACAAGTGATTTTGTTAGAAGTTTAAACAGTTAATAGGGGGGGTTCTGAGAGTTTTCTTTTGAGATACATGTTGAGATTACATGGCAGTTGATGCTAGCCCACGTTGCGGAAGGGCAGCACGGTTCTCAGTTTCGTATGCCCACGTGTCACCAGCCATAGCTGGAGCCCTTCATCAGCCCCAGGGAATCCCTGTGCAGAGCTATGACTCGGCCTGTCACTTGCCATTCTTTCTCCTCTGTGACTTTTCTCCTTAAAATGTAGTATCAACTGCTTACTTGCTGTAAAAGATAACATTAACTGTGCCGAAAGGCAGATGCCCTTGCTCCCTGTCACTATACGTGGAGAAGCTGCAGAGAAGCACAATATTAACAATATTGAATGAGTCACCGTTTAATCTTACACAGATAATTATGCTCCAAGAGGCGAAGCTTCTGTCACGTGCACACATCCTTGCTTTGCTGTATGTGTAGCTCCACTGATAGAGTGATTTATGTTAGTGGCAGGATCTGCTTTCCAGTCCCTAAATTCTAAAGGAGATTGTTGAAGAGAAGGACTTGGGGGCGTTGGTTGATGAGAAGCTCAACATGAGCCGGCGATGTGCGCTCGCAGGCCAGAAAGCCAACCCCATCCTAGGCTGCATCAATGGCAGGGTGGCCAGCAGGGCAGGGAGAGGATTCTGCCCCTCTGCTCTGCTCCAGTCTGACCCCACCTGGAGTACTGTGTCCAGCTCTGGTGCCACCAACGTAAGAAGGACATGGACCTGCTGGAGCAAGTCCAAAGGAGGGTCACAAAGATGACCAGAGGGCTGAAGCACCTCTTTTGTGAGGACAGGCTGAGAGAGTTGGGGTTGTTCAGCCTGGAGAAGAGAAGGCTCCAGGGAGACCTTGTAGCCCCTTCCAGTACCTAAAGGGGCTACAAGAAAGATGGGGAGGGACTCTTGACCAGGGAATGTGGTGATAGGATGAGGGGTAACAGTTTTAAACTGAAAGAAGGGAGATTTAGATGAGATATCAGGAAGAAATTCTTTACTGTGAGGGTGGTGAGACACTGGAACAGGTTGCCCGGGGAAGTTGTGGCTGCCCCATCCCTGGAGGTGTTCAAGGCCAGGCTGGATGGGGCTTTGAGCAGCCTGGTCTAGTGGGAGGCGTCCCTGCCCATGGCAGGGGGCTGGAACTAGATGATCTTTAAGGTCCCTTCCAACTCTAACCATTCTATGATTGTTGCCGCCCTTACCAAAAAATTTACCTGATTTCTTTTTATTATCACTTGCACAGGTCAGGCTGAGTAGTGAAATGTGTTTTAAAAAAAAAAAAAAAAAAAAGAGCACTCTTCCAAAAACATGGGAAATGTCTCCAATGGACTGGGCAAATCTCTTGTCTTATTAGCCTGCAGAAAAATGGCATGTACTGTTTTGGATCTAAGAAAGTGGAGGATTCAAGCTCTCTTGGCAACAGCATTTTATAATATATATTGGGAGGCAGGGAGCTGTAAGCGGTGCCTTTTTAGGTGTGACTATAATGGTCACAGGTAAGCAGTGCAAGAATGCAGATTCCTGTAGTCCATCTTTTTGCCTCTCAACAACAGACATCCCATTAGCAATTACTTCATAAGCCTTCTGATGGACAAGTTAGTTGGCAAGATTATGCCAAGTACTGAATCAAGTGTGTTATTGTGGTGTTTAGTCTCTGCTAATAAGCTTATTAATTTGGTGTTAATTGTGTGTTACTGGACAGGCAAAGTGGGATAGGAACAGAGATGGGGAGGTAAACAGCTCCACCTGTGCTCTGGTATTTTATTTTCTATCTATCTATTTTGTTCATTATGATACCTGGTTTTTTTGATAAAGGGACTTGTTTGTTGTGTTTTTTGGATGCTTTCAGTCAAGGTGATTCACTCAGCTTGTCATCGTCTAGGTTAGAAAAGCAGGGGCATTTTAGGACAATACATAGGTTTCTTAGCTAATAATCCTAACTGGATTTTGCCCCTGCTATAGGTTTGGAGCAGGACTGCGTTTACCTTCGGGTTTTGTCTTCTTTCACTAATTATATTATAGCCTTTAAGGAAATGAGCATAGCCTTGTTTTTACAGTCCGTGTGTTGTCCTGAGGTAAGATTCCAGGTACTGTTGTAATAATAATGAAATCATCACCACAGGGCACAGCATCTCGTGGTGAGAGCTCTACTCGCAGGAACTGCTTATCATTGTGGTTGCTAGCTCAAAGGCAGTAAATCACCTGTCAAATCTCTTATCTGCAAAGCAGTTTGATAGTGCCAGCACCGTATCTCTGTTTCTGAGTATGATTATATGAGTCTCTCAGCTTAGTTTTCCTTCTTTTGTGGAGGATATACTTGATTATTTCCTACAGGCTGGCAAGGAGAAAGCGGAGAAACAACACAACTGAAAACTAATGAAAACTTTATTGTGGGCCATATCCAAAATTAACAGTGGGGCTGCCACGTTGCATTCCCTCTGTCTCCCCACCTTAATGAGTTGCATATTTCCCTTTCCGCTGGCCCACACACTTCCTCGGATCACAGACATTTCTGGGCACAGGGTACACGCGCAGCCACCCAGGTGCGCACCAAACTGCTTTTCCCACACTCGGGGCTGTCTGGACGTTAGTCAGCCCCAACCTGGAAAGCAGATACCGATCCCTAGCTGTAAGCCTAGCCTCTCCGTTTGTCTCGCGTCCCGCAGAATATGCTAAAAGGATTTTTGCCCCAGCAAGAAAATAAACTTTGGTGAGTTTTGATGTGCTTGTTCCAACATGTCTTTATGGCTGTGGCCTTCAAATCGGAGCTCTTACCTCTGTCTGCATCGTCTGTTCTTGGTCATGAAGCTCTTTGAAGGCACAACTGTGCTCAAACTCTAAGGCTAATATTTTTCCCCAAACCATTATTTTCGGTACAAAAGTAAGTATATTCTTAATTTGATTTTGCTTACTTGATGGAAAACAAGGTGGCGTTAGTTTTCTGAGTTGTCAGGTCAGCCAAGATCAGGGTGGTCTAGGAGTTAACTGCTTTTCACAACTTAAGATTTTATCTTTATACCTGGTGAAATTGAACTGGCAATTCACAAAACTCTGCGTTGTTGTTGACCACGTTTTCAATGAAAACCCCCACCCCCAAAGGAAGCTACACCAAGAGGTAGTACTGCACAACAAGCTGATTGCGGCTCAGTCCAGCTATGGAGCCACGGTAGATTTTTCTTCATTATAAATTATGATCTCATTGTTTGCAGATGTATAGACTTGCTTGATAGCATTTGCTCACTTCCACTAAAGAAGACAGGCTCAGTTATCCTTGTCTAGGTTAGAAAAGCAGGTCTTGTTTGAAGGCAACGTGCTGACTCAGCCAGAAAAATCTTACTGGAATTTTACCTCTGCAGTACGTCATGAAGAATCATTTTTAAAATCAAATATGGCTTGTCAGAGGTCTGCCTGTGTAGTACTTATTGCCTTGCGTCCTCTTGGATATGACCAGTTACCTCTCCTTAAACAAACTTGTAACCCTAACTCCTTCCCTCTTGGAGAGGTGTAAAATATTATGTTTTAAGCAAAGTGGTTACTATTGCCCCGGCTATCCCATAGGTATGTGTAACAGACAATGACTTGATCATAGTAGGTGTTTCCTACACATCCCTGAGGTTTCTTGGGAAATGGAGAGAGATTTCTTCTAGTGGTTTTCTTTCTCTAGATTTTCTCCAGTTCATGCCTCTTTCAGCTAAGTTACATTTTATTGCCATGAAGTTTCTATAGGGACTTTCTCGATCTAAGAAGATCCCTCTTTGGAAGCCCGCCTGTGTCACCCCATGGCACCGTATTGGGGTACCCGAGCATTAAAGTCAGCGTACCCTAGGCCTGACAGAAGTGGATGTATGCTGGAAGCTGCCTGCTGGCTATGGTGTTCCCAGCTCGCCGCGGAGCAGCGCGAGGGCTGGTACGAGACACACTGGTGACCGCTTCCTTCTCATTTGCCCCCCACATCCCCCCAGAAAGCAAAAAGAAACACTTGCTCCACACCTAGAAATGACCTGCATTTACCTAGTCTGAGGCTTCTGTAGCATTGTTTTCTCTGTGTGTACTATTTAATGTCTTCTGTAAGAATGGTTTGTTAATTAAAAATGTAGTAGGCACTGGAGGAAAAATGAAATTTCTCTCTGGATGTCTCCCCCCTGCACCACCCCATCCCAGGGTGTTTGCCTTGGTGTGCCTTTAAAACAAACAGCATGTGGTTTTGTGAGTGTTCCTGTAATTCAAAATAGTCATCTTGCCTGCAGAAATGAAGGGCACCACGCACACGTAAAACTTGCATGGTATTTTCTAATGCAATACGACAGCCGGTTTGTGCAGCTGTGTCTAATAAGGCATGAATACAGTTAACTGCTATTTACCTCCTCTCACTCTGTTTGTTTGGAGTACAGAAATGCTGTACATTCACATTAGGCAAGTCAGTGTAGAAATCTAACTTGGACTATTGATGGGAAGTATTTCATAATTTTATAGCAGGTTAAAACATATGGTTGTAGTTAGAAGAAATAAATGGCTTAGTCCATAAAGCACTGCCATTCAGCACAACTGTCGGGTTGATGTAGGTTTATCCTTCAGGAGAGTAAAATGTAGGTAACGAATAAGTGATAAATGATAGTCTGGGTCTCTGCCTGGGGAAGGGAAAAGTTTCAAATTCTTTTTAACGAGGGCATTAGTAAGAGAAGAGGAAAAGGTAATGTGCCAGAGATGAGAAACTCTCCAAATATGACTTAATTCTATCCATCAGTTTCTCTTCTAGTGTTTCTTCCCTGTCCATCCTGAAGTCTAGGGAAAGTGAAATAGCTGCTAAGCCATCGACAGCAAAGGATTCAGACATCTTCCATAGTTACATCCGACTTACCCTCACATAGTGGTGCTGCCTTCCCTGAACAGAGCAGAAGGGTTGTTCTCTGATAAAAATAAGGAACGTTTTCTTTAAGATTTTTTTAAATGTCTCCATTTTTCTCTGATTTTCTTAACCCAGTATTCTTCTGTAACACAGGAGATTTGGGAAGTTAAATTTGGGAAGATGTAGGCACTGTATTAAGTGAGGTTATCAAATGCTGTAGCAATTAAATGTATCTGCTCAGAATATCGTTTTTTAGTCATCAATAGGATCAGAGCGCGGTTAAAATAAAGATTCCCCAAGAAGACTGGCATGGGTCCTCAACTGCCTTTTTATGAACGGATACTTTAAAAATAGCTATGGTGTCCCTGGTGACCAGACCTGGTGATTTGGTTTGGTTCTGTTTGGTTTTGAAAGTACATTTTAAAAAAGCATTCATTCTTATATCTGTTTTAACAGATACAGTTATGAGAAAACTCTGAAAGTCTCTATTTGCAGAATAAAAGAAAAAAATTAAAAAGCTAAAATTCTTGGTATCATGTACTGCTACCTAAAGTTCATTATCTGTAATGGACAGTAGCCTTAGCTGGACATAAGTCTTCTGATTGTGACTGTATGATACATAGGAATACATTTCAAAATATGTGTTCTTGTCCCAAAAGCCAAGTGAAAAGCGCTCTGACCCTTCTCACTTGTCTTAATTGAGTTATACTGCATCCCCTTTGTGTCGGTTTTTCCCCAGACTGTAGATGGATTTTCTGTGCAGTTTATTTCATTTCTGGAATTACTCAAAAAATACTCAGTACTCAAGGAGCCAGTGCACAACACTCCAGTACCCTGTATTCCACAGTAGTTCTGGAGACTTTTAGAACAACTGAGATAGGACCTTCTGTGTGCTCTTATCTACTGTTTTCTCCAAGCTTGTCATGGTGAGAAGTTGTCTTTTGCTAGAATTACTGGAAAATTGATGCTTTTTCTCCTGTGTCCCGTGGAAAAAAGGTTGTTGGAGAATCTCCCTACTGTGGGAGGGAAATGGTTCACTACATCTTTTCATTGCGTCTACAGAGACGGCAGCAGATACACAAAGATGTCAGCTGCTGCTGCTGCTTCAAGGGAGTGTCAATCACTGACGTAGGCAAAGTTTTGCGTTGTCTGCATACTGTTCTAGTTTCATCTGCTTGTTCGCTGCAGAGAAGAGGTTGAATGTACTGAAGGCACATGGGCCAGCATTTAGTTGGTAGGGGTCTGACTGTGTGCATTGGCAGCAAACATGGAGATTGGGAAGCCACCATGTGTTTCAGGGGACATAATAGCTGAGAAGTCTATTAGCAGGATGCAAAAGTTCAGTGTTTTGCTTCAGGTTCAGATTTGACCCAGTTCTTGCAGTTACACGTAATGAAACTTTTTCTGTATGAATTCAACCTGTGTAAGGCTATCAGTTTGAACTCCAGATGTCAGCATCTGCAAATGGTTGGGCCGCCCCTGTGAAATTAATTGTTTCCTAGCCTATCACTGCGTGCATTTGTGTTTTATCCATAGCCTGAGCAAGCTCTTTATTGGAAGCGATCGCTACTGGAAAATGAATTTCTTTAGTATCTGATGGGTGGACTTAGAGCGGTAAAGACAAGCATGGAGCAGTGTGCCCTTTCGCATCCTGCTTCCCTTCGGTAAGTCAAAAGAGGGTACGCAGTTCTAAGGCGTCAGTAAAGCACCCTTGCTGGGCACTAGTTATCTTGTCCTTTTCCTGGAGGTGCTGTTCATAGGGGTTTTATTTTCATAAAATATGTAGAGGCAGGGGATACCTTTAAATCTTTTAACTCTTAAATGTTTTCAGTAAGCAGTGGCACGGGAACAGAGTTTCTTAAAAATACAAAAGCTAAATGCTGCTTCACAGAGGGAGCAACATATTTCGTGCAGATGGGCTCTCAAACGGCGATGGAAACAGCAACTCATGGATGACCAGGTGACATGTTTTTCTGTCCTGAAGAACTAAAAATAATTTACATATTTTTGTTTTTAAAACATTTGCATGTCATCTTGGTGTGATTACTGGCACATGTTGTATTGATTCAACTTTATTGTCGCATTATTCTCTCACATTCAGGGGCCACATGTGCTCCACATCTGGTGAACATTCAAAGGCCTTTTGAAAAACATCACCACGTTTTTGTTCTTAGAAATGGTTATGACAAATATCACGCTCTTGCATCTGCTTCTGCTATTGGTTGCAAACAGGATGCACTAGGCTGTGCCTACTGTCCAGTTACAAAAACACCAAAGATAACATAATACATTTCCTGTTAACCAAGGCGATTTACCGCCTGACTGTTGGTCCTTGTTCCTCGCACCAGAATGACCGTGCATCCTTGTGCTGGTGGAATCACGGTGGACTGTAGTGGATGTATATCTCTTTACGGCCACTTCCATTAGACTATGCAATATGAGGGAAAAGGGACAGCAGGAAGAAAACTAATGCATTTTTAGGAATGAATAGGCACTGTATTAAGTGAGGTTACCAAATGCTGTAGCAATTAAATGTATCTGCTCAGAATATTGTTTTTCAGTCATCAGTAGGATGACTATTGCATAGTTATTTATGCTCAAATATAATCTTGCTTTGGAAGAGACCATGCCTTAAAAACTGCTAGCATAGTGTTCAATGTCAAAAGTCACCAATAAACTATTACTTAAAACATCCTGGAAAAAGTTGAATGTTTTTCTGCAGATCTGTCAGTACCATTCTGGGGTGGTACATTGCTGAGTGCATTTTATAGTGTGACTGCATGACTATTTGCCATGCTTCATGACGATGACGTTGCATTTATCATGAACCTTTCCTGGTGTGAAGTACGCTCATTCTGAAGACCATCTGTTTAGAATATACAGTTCCCCGTACCAAATCAGTTGCATGCAAAGGAGATTGCAGTGCGCTTTTCACACATTATTTATTATGTAGGGCAAAGTTAAAAATCATGATTAGCATCTTCTTACATTTCACCCTTAGGTGCATATAATATAAAATCTCATTTGGAGGCACCTAAAGCCAAACTCAAACCTGAAACATGTTTAGTTGGGCTTAGAATGAAGGAGAAAATATTCTCCTGACTCAATAATGAACTTCATTTCTCTTTTGGGACTTGACTTCTGACACAGAGAGAAGGCCAAAATAAAAACCAGAGTGAGTGAGGGCCCCGACTTAAACCTGCTTTTAATTAAGCCTTGTAAAGAAGCTTTTCTGCTAAAACTCTCAGGTTGAAGAGTTCATGCAAAAAAACCCTCCCTGTGGCTTATGAACAGCCAAAGTGGGGACAATTCAAACACACATTTTTGAATAGTTTAAACCAGAAAAAAATGCAAGTGAGAAAGTCCATGTTATTTGTTTAATGCAGTTTTTAGCAGACTACTCCTTCTCCAGTTGTCGTCTTTTTTTATTATTCTGAGTGTTTCAGTTTAAAACTTAATGCCGCTACAAGATGTTTTGATATTAGCAAACATGAAAACTAAATTGCTTTGGTTTCCTCTTTTCCTAATTGCACATAAATCTGACCCAGTTCAGCTGGACACAGTTACAGTGCGTTAGAAATGTAATACACATTTCAAATCAGAATCCTTGCGCCAAGGCAAAGGTCAAAGTAATTTTCCTGTTTGTTTGTTTTTAAAGGGATTAAATAAATGTAGTTTTACCACAAGGAAAATGACAGTGCCCATTGCTCAAGAACAGCTTTTAAGTGCACGTTTGAATGGGAGTAGTCAACCCTGTCTGGAGCGGTGGCCGGGATCATTTCAGAAGGAAAGGTTGCATGCTTTCTGTGCAAAGTGATGCTCGTTGTGCAAGACTTCTGCTAGATCGCTTACACTATCAACCCCAGACGAGAGCTTACACCACATTAAAATAAAGCTGTGGCTTCAGTGACAGGCTGTAAACAAAAAGGGGTGGGATACAGCTAATGGCAGCAGTATAGCGTTAAAGGAAAATAAATAATTCCCTTTTACTTGCAACTGGCAAAGGCCCAAATCCTGAAACTTCATCAATCATCCTTGATGACTAGATGAGATCATAAACCGAATGAGGAAAAATAAACTTGAATTTAACTTAAATTGTGATTGGCACAGTAAAAATTAACTTTCACCCAAAAAAATGTTTTCTTCTTCCAAAACATTTCTAATTGCAGCCCTTCCCAACTTTTCCCCACCCATTGCAGAATTTCCAAGTGCTCTTCACTGCTGGTAGAAGTCATCCCTTATCCTTCCACGTCTGTTTTTCAGCATGTGCTTTTAGTTTTTTCTTGAGAAGCAAACTGGTTTTGCATTTCTTCCAAAAAAACATTTTAAGTGTAGTCTTCATATAAATACTGAACATCATGTTATTCATAACCTCATAATTCACCAGTCTACCAGCTGAATAATGTAGCAGGCATGGAATTCTAGGCAGCAAAGGATGCTGTACAGACCAGGAGGGCCATTCTGACAAAAATCTGTTGGGGAAAAAACTTCCTGAGAAAAATACATGAAGTTTCTTTTTCAGTTCTTCACACATCGAGGGCTTATTATGAACAAAAGACACACTCTAGGGAACAGTTATGTACTATCAGAAAAACTGACTTGATATTTTAATTTTTACAGCTGTTTATATTTCGCGCCACGACTTTTTACAAAGTTTCTGTATAATATCCCTTGAGAGAGAGGTTTGTTCTTCATGAGCTGATAGCTTTAAATATAAAAGTTACGTTCTGGAAAGCTGGAGACCTGGTAGAAATAATACTAAAATTCCGCCAACAATATGAAGTCCTGAGGTCGTGAAGTCAGTTTTGGAGCTGACAAACTGCATCTTTATTTAAAAGATAAAGTAGCGTGTCATGAATATTGCAGTCAGGCAATGATCATTACTGATTATTTGAGAAACATCAGGTACACAAAGAATCGGTTTAACACTTTCTTTTGATCGCAAAATGGCTTCTTTTGAAGCAATAAGCAAGGAAATTTTGTAGTTTTAGGTCACTGGTTTAAGGGCACTGTTACATCCTAACTGTTCATGCACATACAAAGTAAGTTGAGAATATCAGTCTCGTTCTTAGGGGTCTAATTGGTGCCAAATTGGCAGAGATTGAGTAGGAAGAGAGCTTGGGCTACCCCCTAACCTCTTGAGCTTTTGCATACTTACTTTATCAGTTGTGTAGATAAAGGCCTTTGCTTCACTGTGCTGTCAGTCTGCTCCTTGCTGTAGGATGAAAACACTGAATTTAATTATGTAGCTGTGGGCCTGGGTTCAGCCATCCCCTGTGATGTCAGATGCGTGAAGTGAACTTCTGCTGGAAATTAGCGTATTACGGATGAGCACTGGGAACAAACTACAGGAGTGATGTTTTTGATAGATACTGTGAGAGGTTTCTTTTTTTCCCCCCCTTCATTTAAAAAAAAAAAAAAAAGTAAGTCATAAACACTGACTTAGAATTGGTTATGTAGCATTGAAATGGTGGACCGGTCATGCTGTTTATTTATTGACTTACATAGTAAGATTTTTGGGGAAAGCTATTGTAGACTGAGTTAAATTTCAGTCAGCATATGACAACGCCACGGTATTTTATGTGGAGAGAACTTTGTAAGTTGAGAACTTGTGATTTTGGAGGAATGTCTTTCGAAGGCTCACTGCTGGTTGCAGCTCACAGTACCAGAGGGATGCAGCCAAAATAGTATCTTAACTTTTTTTTTTTCCCCCAGTTATACATGTCAATTTTTCTGGCTGTGTTGGCAGGAGGTTCAGTGTGCGGATAGATGTTTATCCTTTTATACGTGCTCATGTTCATGTAATCATTCTTGCCAGAAAGTGGAGACTTAAGCACAGAGGATTTTGAGACTCTTTTCTTGATGTTCGGGTTATTACTGGTTGTTTCGTTGTTGTTCAGTTACCTACTAATTATTCTCAGGCTGAATATTTTGCTCTTAACTGCAAACTTTCCATTGCTCTGTGCCATTCAAGTTGAGGATTTGCCCTTCTTAACAGGATTTTAATAGCTCCACACCAAAAGTTGGTAGATCCATATATTTGGAAGGATTTGGCAGATAAGGGTATGTTCTGGAAGATTAGGTGAGTAAATTTCAGGCATCTTCCATGAATTCAGCCTTTCAGATTAAACATAAAATACTGTTGTTCCTATAGTAATCTAGAAATTTAGCAAGCTGGCTTTTGGTAAAAGCAGTAAGAATTAGGGGTAAATGAGAGATATTAGGAAGTTTTTCCAATTATCGTTTCTTGTTTTGGTAACAGCAAATACGTATTTGCCATGTCCTTCACTTTATCCATGTGTTCTAAACGGTTGCAAGTTTTAAATCATCACTAAAATAGTTAAATAATCATTCTTCTTGTTCTTCTCTTAATCCTTCAGGAATCGGGTACTGGGGAGAAAGATTCCGGGAGCCAGTTCTCTTGCAGGAAAGAGGAATACGGATCACTGTTTTGGGGGTATTTGTCCAATTAGTGGACTGGTTTGGGTGTCAAGATCTGGCAAAGAAATTTAGCTGGCTTCCCCAAGGGGAGTGAAAGGCGTTGAAGGCAGTGAATATAATCCAGGTAGCTTCATTTTCCTTTTCTAAAGCTTCTGCCAAGGATCACCTAAGCCCTCACAAAAGTTGTGCTAAACAGAAGAGAACTGTTGCACTTAACGTATACGTTTGCCTTTAGTGGCTAATGGAACATTAGTGCCGTATATTCACATCATCTTTCATTTAGGACATGAAGTATATAGCGACTTCTGTTCTTTCCTTGAGGAATTTGGATTGTCAGAGAAGCATCTGGTTTATGTAAATGAGCAAGGAATTCGGTACAGGAGATGATTGCAAAATAGTATCTCTATGGTCGCTGCATCAGTAATTTTGTAAAAAGAAACGTTTATTACTCCTAGAAGTCCTGTCCCTTTTTCGGTGTTCAGTGTTAATGAACATGTTTTCCTCCTGCCAATTAAAAAAAAAAAAAAAAAAAATTAAAGAAGAAGAGGCAGGAGGGTGTTCTCTCTGGGGCTGCAGCGGGATTTTCCTGGTGTTGGGCAACTGCTGCGGGAGGCCGAGGTTCAGCCCGGATCGGGTTTCCAGGAGGCGGCTCTGCTCCCTCCGCCGCTCCAACACTGCCACCTGCAGGGACCGCCTCGGGAAGTGGCCCGCCAGCCCCGGCCACTTCATCCCCGGGCCCCGGCCCCGGCCCGGCCATCCCCGGTCCCTGCTCCGCCATCCCCATCGCCGGCCCCGCCAGCCCCAGCCCCTTCATCCCCTTCCCTCCATCGCCAGCCCCGGCCCCGCCATCCCCAGTCCCTGACCCAGCATCCCTGGTCCCTCCATTCCCATCACGGCCATCCCCGGTCCTTGCTTTGCCATCTCCATCACCAGCCCCTTCATCCCTGGACCCTCAGTCGCCATCCCGAGTCCCATCATCCCTATCCCCGGTCCCTGCCCTGCCATCCCCGGCCCCTCCATCCCTGGTCCCTGCCCCACTATTCCCATCCCCGGCCCCGCCATCCCTGGTCCCTGCCCCACCATCCCTGGCCCCTCCATCCCCTGTCCCTGCCCCACCATCCCCATCCTGGACACTGCTATCCCCTATCCCCGGCCCTGCCATCTTTGCCCCACCATCCCCAGCCCCACTATCCCCAGCCCGTCCCAAACAGGGCAGCAGGGGCAAAAATGTTAAAGCTTAATTTTTCTATTTCTTTATTTTTTTTTCATCTGTCTCTGACTCGGTCGTGTGTTTTGATAAAATGATTGCGGTGGCATTTCTGTCGCATGCTTTCTGACGTGGAAAAACAAATCAAACCCTACTTATCGCATGAATCATTGTTCAAGTCAGCAGTAGTCCTCTTGTGTAAAATCTGCCAGTAAAAGCCGGGAGGATGGGGATTAAACCTGGAGCACATTAAATTAGTTCCAGTCTATCCCGAGCAGGCTCAGCATTGCTTGCTTAGGCAGGCAAAACGGAAACAGGCAGTTTATAACAAGGCTGGTTTAAAAACTGTGGGGTTCATTTGAAAAAGATTTATATCCCCCACTTATATAAACATTAGAAATGTGGGCTGCAAGCAGGAGGCAAATCTTTATCGAAATCTCTTTAAGAGCTTTTTCATTGTGAATAAAATGGACAGCGTGTACTCTTGTTTGAAGATTCGCCAATATTTGTACAATAATCTTTTCTCAATGCTCCGACTAATTAAAATACGGCTCAGGGTAGAAGAGCAAGACCACCAACTGGTAATTTGCTGGGAGCTGGCAAAAGTGGCGATGACTGAGGGAAATTATTTGGAGGCAGGAGAAAAGATTGTCCTGAGACCGGTTTAGGTTTTCTGTAGTGGTTAATAAAAAAATAAAAAAAGTGCAATTTTAAAGAGCAAACAACTGCGTCTAGATTTATCTAAACCCACCCCCCTTCCCTGATGGATGCCGCCGGTCTTAAACAGTGTAGAAATGCTATGGGGTTCGTGGTCTTTGCTGGGGCCTGCAGCACTGTCTGCTGGCAAGGTCGGAATGTTTGCTCCAAGAAAACTAAAAGTATTCTGGGAGGTGAGGGTCCTGGGTGACGGCTGGGGTAGCTAGTTGGATTGTACCGTTTGGGGGTAACTTCGTTGTGATGATGTTATTTTGGAAGTTTGTTTGTGGAAGGATTAAACATACATTAGTGCAGTAGGAAAATCTATTTTCATTTTCAGTATTAACACACAATTTTATTTCTAGCTGTTGCAATACCATTCTACTTTGTTTATTTAGGGTACATGTTGTAAGAGTTGTCCAGGTCCTGGATTTAACAGAAAGTGCTTTTCATATTTCATTTTGATGTTAATAAACAGTGTCTAAAGGAGCTTTGTAATACTATTCTGCCTTCCAAAGTGGGATCCAAGTCTCAGATAAATGACTTAAAGTATTTTGTGAGTTGTAACATATAACCAAGAGCCTCTGGATTCTCTTAGTCAAACTATGGTTTCTCATACCTCTTCTTTTTTGTTGCCGTGGTGTCTCCATACGGAATATCACTTATGCCCCAAATGTCTCATTCTCGTGTCCTGAGAGCGGACGGACAGACAGCTTGTTAGAAAAGCAGGAGCTTTCTGTGCTGTGGAGGGGGTGAAGAATTTTCTAGCGATTGCCAGAAAAAGAAATTAGTATTTTTCTGCTGTTATAGTGGTATGCATACGCTGCAGTAGAAGCAGTAGGGGTTGGAAGCACTCCCACCCCGAGGTGTGGAGAGCCAGATAAGAAGAATAGAAATTACATCAAAGTGCTGCATTTTCTCTCGTGCAAGAGAGACTGTGAGGTAGGTAGACGTACCCATCCTGGCTTTTGAAAAAGAAGCCAGTTAATACTGAGCTCCATCCCATGACAGCTTGATGGCTATCGATACTCCAGTTAAATAGGCTACAGCGGGCTCAGAATGTGCTTCTACTCCCTTGGCGTCAGCCTGACGTGACTTGCTGTCTATGTGGGGGCTGCAAAGGGAATTATTTGCTGCGCTGAGTGTTATTACTTGTACCTGGGACTCAGCATCAGGCCATCTGAGCACATGAATTAATGCTTGGTAGGGTGAGGAAGCTACCGCTGCTTACAGGTGGAGGAAAGCCAGAAGCTCACAGTCGGACGTGGAGGTAGGCATCAGTCTCCACTCTCAGTCTGGTGCCTGACCACTGGGCCGTGCCCCCTTTCTCCCCTACCAACAGGCACAATGGCGAGCTAGAAAGCATCTTGGTACCTCACCGACTGGCACGTACAACTGCATTTTTGTGTGTGGAGCAGTTTGTTTGTTGGATTTGTTTTGGGGCTTTTTTTAACATTGCACATACAAACAACTTTTTTTTCGCCTGTTACTGAAGTTTAAATTGCAAGTGTTATAACTCAGCACACTTTGATATTCTCCTGTTATAATTTTAAAAAACAGTCAATATAAATGTAACTTAGGAAACATTAGGGCTTATCTTTAAGGCTGGTTTGGTTTTTTTTTTTCTCATTAAAATGGCATGGTGGAATATACATTTCTCCAGATCTTCACAGTGAAACTTGAACATAAGAAATCCTTTCTGCATGAAGCAACTAGGAAGTATATATGAAAGTAACTGAAAACTTCTGAAGTCCTTAAATGTTTGGAATGACATGCATGATTTAAGTGTTTTTAGATATTGGGACCAGATGTCCTGTGCTCCAGTCGGCTCCCTTTGCACAAATGTGATATCACAAGGGATACTTACGCTGACTCAGGCGTTTGGCTGAGTGGGAGGCAAATCCCAGGGGGACAGAAAGCTGGGATTGTTTTTCTAGTTGTAGCTCATGCCGGACAAACGGACGGGGAGGAGGAGTGGCAGGAGCAATCCCTGGCAGCCAGGATGCCCTCACATGGCCTTTGCAGCCGGTGGTGGGAGAGCAGCCTGACGTTTTCTCCATCCAGAGCAAGGAGCCAGCTGCAAAACCACCACCGTTGCCACCCAGCATGGATGGGAGTACTGAAGGGAGCCAAAAGAGGAGATGACTTGCTGCATGACAGCCACGGGAAGGGCACATGGGCCAAGGGGTATAGAGCATCATGACTGACAAGCAGGTGTCGGATATGCTTTCTAATAACTGGTGTCCCAAAAGGTCATATACCCCCATGCATAGGTGTGCCCAGCCCAGGGTGTGCAGTCTGTTCACCATCGCATGTAAATACAAGCGTGGAGGATTGCCCAGAAGCTGTGGATGCCCCATCCCTGGGGGTGTTCAAGGCCAGGCTGGATGGGGCTTGGAGCAACCTGGTCTGGTGGGAGGTGTCCCTGCCCATGGCAGGGGGGTTGGGACTAGATGATCTTTAAGGTCTCTTCCAACCCAAACCATTCTATGATTCCTGCTTGGTTAAGGAGCTGAAGGAGCAGCTCGTAGGCTCTGGAGTTAAACTGTGCTTGACGAGAGTACTGTTAGCCTCTAGAGCAGGATAGGATTTCAGAATTTTTTCACCATGGCACTATCACAGTGGAAAAATAATTGCCATTTTGCCTATGCCTGTATTTCACTTGGTGTTTTATAGTAGATATATGACCAGTAGTCACTGCGGCTGCAGTTCTTTAACATTTATAGGGAAAAACCCCTTATCCTTTACTTTGAAGTATCACTATTTTTTCTGCCATCTGCTGCTCTCTGTAAGATGGCGACCTGATTAGCTTTTAATGGCAATTGAAAACTGGACAGGAAAATTAAGATTTTAATCTGATACATTTCATAGGATGAAATGAGGTATAGTTGTGTAATTAAGCTTGTTTTATTCTTCCCTGTCTGATAAAGGGAAGGACAGTGTTCTTCCTTGTGCAAATCATGCCACGACGAGCATCCTCCAGTGAAGATGTCCCATCAGTGAAAGATTCCTTCCACACACAAAAATGGATGAGGAGCTCCTGAGTTACAGACTTACTCATGCGTGTGACATCTGCCTTTAATCACCATGAAAGCCTGAATCCTGTTTAAAGCATGGTGAGCCTTGTACAAAGGCTAGAAATGTCAGTAGTCTATTGTGATAACATTTACTGTACTGATTAACAGCCGTGGTGCTCTGCAGTGGACTGATAATCTGCCTTCGCATGTCTTTGTGTTGCCGTTCTGTCTCCTTCCTGTGGTTCCAGCCGGGACCGTGGGCAGAGCAGTGGGATCTTCTCCTCTGCAAACCTCCCATGTCCATATATTTTTGCTTTGTGGTTTATGTCACATATTATGTCTTCATCTATCTGCATACCGAGGTATAAAATATTTTAAAGACAACGCGAAACATTTCCAAGTTAGCTACTGTTTAAATTCATATCTGTAAAAGGCAGTAATGTGATCCAGCATCTAGTCTCATATGACCATCTCATGCAAGTTGATGTTTTAAATGGCTTTCAAGTTTCTTGACTTGTAGGAGTTTCAATTTCTAGTGTTTTGGAAAATTCCAACAGTTTTTGGCAGGTATGTTTGTCGTAGTGGTAGATTTTTACTAGCTAAAGAAAAAGAGCAAAAGAGAAGGGATAGGGAGAGAGAATGCTGCTTTGCTCAGATCTGCATCGATTTCCAGTGAAATTGTCACCAAAAAGTTGGGTCTCGGGGATACTGTGAAATGAGGTATGTTTTAGTACCCTTAGTCAGCATATTTTGTGTAACAGTATAATTTCTAAGCACCGCTAAAACTTTCAGGTATATGTTTGGCCCTAACTTGGAATGATGATTTCTATGATGCTTTGGCACAAACTGGCATTGGTGCTTGTGGCAACGTATGATAGATGTCCTGATTGTCTGTTAATATCAAACTTCTACAGGCAGAAGTTGACTGGAATTGTTTAAAACGTTTGATGGTGAGGTAACACACTTCAACACAAAAAGCCAACAGCAACAAGAATACAAATTTCTTCCAAATGAAGCCAAACAGTTGTATGGGCTCCAAATTCCTTTTGTTTTTCACTCCTTAGGACTCCTTTTCCCATTTTACCCTTGTCCCAGGCCATCTCGTTTTCCCATTTCTGGTACCAGTGTCCACCACGGACTGACCCATCACCAGAAGTACGGAGGTTTCCCTGCAGCCCTAAGGAGTTTCTGGAACATCTGCTATTTGACTGGCGTAGGAGTGAAGGATGATGCATAGAACAAAGGGCTGAGAGAGAAGAGGTGCCTCAAAAGGCACGAATGTGGAGGAAAAAGGCACAAGATGGGGTTGTTTTGACTGTCAGTCTCCTTGTATAACGCACTGCTGTGTGCCAGCCCTCACAGCATGTCCAGTGTTTCAATACATATTACCTTTATCCTTTCTGCTATTTCTGAAGTATTTTTCCTTCGCAGTTCACAATTCTTTTCCCTGCAATTAAGCACTGTGCCAAAGACTTTATGCATCACCAGATGCATTTTATGCATAGTGTTTTATTGCGTGAGACCACTGAGCTTGTGCTTTCTGCTTGTTTTCTGTCCTTTCACCCTCCAAATTCTTATTGAAATATGCACGCAACTGAGAACATCTCCACTAACTTGAGAACTGGAAAACTCATGGTTTCAGCTTTCCTTGTTTCTCCTGTGCCTTTCTTGACTAGATTCAAGAGCTGTCTTGTACTCTGAGATTGTCTTCTGTCTGAAGAGATGTACATAGGCTGTTATTCTTCCTTTGATAAGCCAACTGTCTCACTCTGAAGAAATTAACTCTTTTGTTTTGTAACTCTCTCCAACATTATGTCTAGTTTTCCACAGCTTCTTAAAAATGTGGACACTGGAACTGGGCGTGATGTGTTGGAATTAATCCTGAGAGTGCCACATACTGTAAGAAACCTGCTCCCCTACTTCTTTCCCCTGGACATTGTATTTTGTAGTTTGTATTGGTCCTTTTGCCATGGCTTTGAGGTAAATAAGCCCATTCTGGATTGGACCAAAAATGTAGCTGAGCTAGTTTGCTTTGTCTAAGCATACTCAAAAGCAGCTACCTACAGAAGATTAAGAGAAAAGGACAAGGTTATATGATACTCTCCCAGCTCCAACCATTTTGAGTTCTGGAACAGATGTGGTTTCTGTGTATTTACTAATATTTGATGGAATTTTTTCCCCTGCAAGTTTTCCCATCATTTTTGTGAGCCCAAGTAAGAATTTAGCAGCACAGCAACCTTTGGCAAGGAGTTCCACATCTGAGCAAATTGCATGAAGAGCTACCTCCTTTTAATTTGCTTTTTAAACTGGCTCTTACCAGCCTTGTTTGTTGCCCCTTAGTTGTTGTGTTGGGGCAGAGAGTGAGCAATCGATCCCCACCTGCCTCCTCTAGTCCACTCAGGATTTTTTAGACCTTTTATCCCCTTTGGGTCATCTGTTTTTCCATCCTGAAGGGTTATAGCTAGTGATCTGAGCAGGGATTTGTGTCCTTTTCTTTGTCCAGAACATCTCTCAAATCTTTTTCAGTAACCATCTCCCAGGATAGAATTCCCTCCCTCTGCAGATATGGTCTGCACTATTGAAGGACTGATTTACTTTTATATTTTTCTTGATTTATACTCCTTTTGTTTGTTTTCTGTCCCTGTGGATTCTTAATCCTTGCTTTGTAGTGACTGAACGCTTTCTCATTGTTCTCCTCAAAGCCGATGTGAATGGTAACCTCCTAGGTTATTATGTTATTCCTGTGCCCTTTTCTCAGTTTGGAACCCCTACCATCCTCTGGTAGTTTTCCCAATATCCCAAGGCTGTAAAAACAAACAAGCAACCTCAAAAAAACAACACACAGAAAATCCTGACATGCCTAGCACCAAGATCTTTCTGTGATACGTGTTTTATCTTGACTGTGCCTGTACTCCTTTTTCGTTCTTCTGACACCATTTTTGCCGTGCTGATTCATGTTTTTACCGAGCACGTCTGTAGAAGCCATCACGGCTAAAAGCTTTTGACTGAGTAGGTTGGAAGTGCTCCCTTTTTAACTTGCTGGTGAGTCTCTTATGTCAAACATGCGGTGATTTAAGTAAAATTGTCCTTATCCTTGCAGAGCTTTGTCTAATAAAATCCAGACTTATTAAATATCCTTTTTTTCAGCATGCTGTTGCTGCTGAGCCCCTGCGAACCCATTAAAATATCTTAACACAGCTGTACACTTAGATGGTTTCCAAAGAGAGAGGGAAAAGCGGGGCCATATGATGTAATGATACAGACAGCATCACTCACTGGGAAGAGGTGATTTCTGTGTGGAAGATAGACATCAGTGGGTTTATTAGAAGCTTTTGTGATGGCGTTTAGATTTTCTCAAAATGTATGTGTAAGTCACAGTTCTGACATAGTAACTGAATCTGCCTCTTGTAACACAAGAAACAAAAATAAGAAGTTGCAAGGTGACTGAAAATGGGAAATTGTTGTCAAACAACTGTGGTGCTCAGCAAAGACAGGAGAACGGTGGTAAGAGGAAATCTTAATTATGTTGTTCAAAATGTAGTTTCTTTTTATGTCCTAAGGAAGTTAATACTGGAATACACGACTTTGGCTATGGGTTATAGGTGGAATCCGATTGCTTGGGTCATGATCATGGGCTAGGGAGTTCCTGGCTGACAGAACTATCCTGGGCTTTGCATTTGTTTTGGTTTTAGAAATGATAGGGCTTGAACAGCTTGTTTTAAATATTTTTGTTGTTATCACATATTAGCTGCTAAGTGTCGGTGGTATGTTTTTGGAATTATGCAAGACACATGTTAAAAAAATTTCTCTCTGACCAGAAGAGCTTACGAATGTTGTGCTTTCTAAAAGCTTTGTGTTGTAAATTAATTTTTCTTGCCTTTGACTCGTCAACTATGTTTTGCAGTAAGTGCTGACATCCTGCACAGATATTCAGCAGGTATAAATTGGCAAAGGACTGTTGATGTCTGCAGTGTTGACTGATAGACACCAATTAAGAATCTGGCCACATGACAGTGTATTGAAGAAGTCATCCAAAGAGCAGGTGATTATTTATGTAATCGTCTTTTATATCTCTTGGCAACCTTAAACTCTAGTTCATGTAGGCTTCAAGCCAGTGCTGTTGCCTAAGGAAGCGGTCCAATCCTTGGCCTTCATGGCTAGCGTAAGTGTTTCTGTGGCCAAGCAGTAAACCCGAGCAGAGAACCAGTCTGGTTGAAACGATTTATTTTAATGGACAGTCACAGAAACACTTCAGCAGGCGCAGAAGCGAGAGCCTGCTGTGGTGGGCAGAAGGCAAGGATGAAGGCCAATTGGGAGAGCACGCATGTAGGTTGAACGTGAATCTGTGTCTTTGACAGCACGAGCCAGGTTAAAAATAGCTTTTAAAAAGCTTACTCATTTTCTTTTATTTGCTTTTTATTTGTTTACGGTAGAATTTTAAGACTCTGTCTACAAGGGCTGCCTGGAAATTGTCTCTGCCGTTTTGAGAATGTGGTTCCTGGGGCGATGCTCGGAGTGGGTGATAAATGCAGAAAAGGGGACAAGCGATAGAGTTGGCTCCGTAGGGATATTTCATTAAAGACAGAGGAGTCATTAAGAGTAATGACAGGGGAGACAGGTCCTAGATGCTTTTACTGTTTCCTGTGTCTCTCACTAGCAGTTTGGTTCTCCAGTATTTTCTGTATACATGTATTCTTGGGGGATTTCTGTATCGTCTGTCCAGTGAATAGACAGACACTGTCATTAAAGAGAGGAAGATGCAAGCCTGCAAGTCTCTTGGTACTGACAGGAGCAAGTCATAAACCTGTTTTGGTCTCCAACAAAAGGCAATGTGATCTTTCTCCTTATCTTTAATGGCTTTTTTTTTTTTTTTTTTCACTGAAAGTGGCCATTTACTGCCAGCATCTCACACCTCCACTCTCAAGCTGCTATGAATTCGCTGAATGCTTCGTCCGCTTTCCCCTAAGGCTAAATTTGTTCCTTCCCCCTGCAAGGCGAAGCTTTGTCAACCCTCCCCAGCTGGAAACATCAGTTTGAGACTAAAACTTTTCTGGCATCCAAACTCACTTCCTGCAAAAGGAAGTGTACAGATGGTGGACTCTAGTTATCAAAATGATTTCATCCTCTTCTTAACTAGCCTGCCTGAATAACTGGATGCTATATTTTAACACTGAGAGATTGAGGGGTTTCCTAATGGTGAGACTGCAGTACTTCGAAGACCATCGTTTTTTGTGTTGTACTTTGGGTTGGTTGTTCTTCAGTCATACCCTACAAATATGTAAAGAGAAGACAAAGAGAAGGTATATTTTTATCAAAACCTGCCCAAGTCAAAAATTATAACAATTTCTAGAGCTTCGTATGGAAAAACATAATTTGCGTGATAAGATCATACTTATTGTGTCAAATCACCAATCAACGATAGGCCATTTAATGAAAACTAAATACATTAAATGCTTGTTTTGCTGGGAGTAGAGAGTACAGACATCTTCTCACCCATATGGAAGTTACGTGCAATCAACCCCAAATCTCAGGTGGCCAAACAGTGTAAAACAGCGAGTAACAGAACTGCAGCATTTGATTTATGGGCAGCTGAGCACTGCAGGCAGCGAAGACTCCTCCTTAGCTTGGCGGCGCCTCTCGTTTTCGCTAAGATGACTACTGCTGCAGAGATCTGTTGCCATCAAAGGATCTGAGCTGGTTTTGCATACCCATGAGGTCCTCCCTTGGTGCCGTTGTCACCCTCAGCAGCTAGAATATTCTGCCTTCATCTAGATAGTGGGGAAGCTAACACTCCGCATGGCAAAGTCACGAAACACAAAATGTCAAATCCAGGTAAAACATGACAAATCAAAGAGAGTAACATTGGAAAGCTGCTTATTCCGCAGCTCATGAACCCTCTTTTCCCACCTAACTTATCAGTAGAAGGAGCTTCTATTAAATAGGGCAGTCCAGGACCACGGGGCAGCAAATCACCCAAGGGCTGGTGAGTTTCCAGTGATCCTTCTGCTGGTTTTACCTGCAGGTGGGTTTTGGGGTTGTTTTTTAGTTTTGCTTTTCCCCAGTGAAATTCCTCACTGTTTTAAGGCTGCGTGGTTCCCATTCCAAAAAGTTCTGTTAACTCATGCGACCTCTGAAGGAATTAAACATGGTTTGCTTCCTAAACGGAAAGCCACTAGAGTATTTACATAGTGAAGTAGTCTCTTAAGATTTATCTCCTCCTTCCTCCTGGATTTTAAAAGAAAATAAATTCCACTTGCTTGAAGTTGATTTTTGCTTTAATATTTTTAATGATGTGTTGAGGACAGTGGGCTGGAAGCACAGGGATTAGAGTGCTCGGTTCTCTTCTCAATTTTGTCAGGGACACGTGTTAATTCAAGTAAACTCTGACCCTCCTCTTCTCTTCCTCCCCAGCATACTCTGTTTTCTATTGTGTAAAAGATGTCTAATGATACATATGGCTTTAGATTCTTACAGGTTTATTTAATACTGAAAATAATGCCTTTCGCAGAAATGCAAAACATTTTTTCTTGGGTTTATTACGCTTCCTCCTAATTCCTGTAGATCCTTTAAATCACATTTTAAATGTCACTTTAGAAGCACAATATCATGTTTAGTGTTTAAAAACTAAAAAAAATTATTTTTGTACTTTCTTCACTGTCCTCCCATCTGCCAAAACTTGGGCCTTTTGCAAATATCAGCAAATTGACGTCAGTTCATTTACCCTTAGGGATAGTAAATTATTACACAGCTTAAGTTATAAAAATAAATAACTAAGGAGGGTGGAGAAAAGAGATGGAAAACAACAAAAATCTATCACAGACTCTCCCTGGATTCGGAAGAATATATGATTATAGCATTAAAATGTCCAAACAATGCAACCGAGCAGAAGGCGTTAGAGCTTGGGCCTTAACTGGCTCTGCATTAGGCAGCGTTAATGTTTTTATACAGCCTTTGGAAAGCTCAGAATTGACCTGTCTTTATTATTTTTATTGGCTCCCTTGATGATAGACAAATGGGGCTAACCTGAGGCCAACATAACCAGCAGGAAATTTGGGTCATGGGTAGTTACATTTTTAAAACTTGTGTTTTAGGGTTGTTCAATCAGGGTAATTGATTGATTGTTAGGCGGTGCAGGGAGCCCCTAAATCATCGGAGGTGGCCAGATAATGACAATCTGCCAGTGGATTTTGTTAGAGGCAAATTTCCCAGCTCCCTGCGGAGCCGTGCTCTGCAGTGAGGCTGCGAGTCCCTTTTTTTTTTTTCATGCACTCTCCAATCCAACTAGCCTGTTTGGACAAAATAGCCTCTGAAACTTGGCAGTTCCATTTGAAGTCCTCTGTAGTGCCATTTCCCAAGAGATAAGGGAAAAACATTCCAGAGAAGTTCATACCCCAGAAAGACCCTACATGCGTTCTGAAGTTAACGGTTTATTATAGCTCTTTAATTTTTTTTTCTCTTTCATTTTTACTTTGAAGATAAGAGGTGGCAATTGTTGCTTTAAGTTGTTGAGTTTTAGCCCGCCCTACAGTAAATCATCCTGAAAGTTTAAACCAATTTTTTTTTTAATCATGTACGTTTGAAAGTTTGCCAGAGATGCTGTACACGTGTACTTTCAGGAGCTGCTATCCTCAGGCAGGAGCTGTTGACCCCACTGTTTTATACGACCGTGTGCATCCTCAGTGGTCCATGCATTTGGATAATTTGTGCATGCAAAATAGAGGTTTTTCAAGAACTCATCTTTGGTGTTGTAGGAGCATGCTATGAGATATTTAGAGATGGGGTGAAGTAGACAGTTTGTCTGTTGGGATGGGAAGGGGGAATAAATGATGCGTTAGTAGATGGTAGATCATGTTCAACAATACATGGCATAGGGCTTGACTCTCCTGAAATGTGAATTCAGGTTAATATAGATTGATGTTTGTCATGTGGTCCAGAATAACTCCACATGTAGGTTAATCTTCAGTTCTTAGATTTTTTAGGACTGATTAGGCTTTTGTTCGTTGCAGGTGGCTTCCTCCTGGTAGCTGCGTACCTCTGAATTCCTCGAAGTTTTGTGTTTTTCCATTTTAGGAACCGGTTGGTCTGATATTTATTGTACTGGCATACAGATGAGAATTTGTTTGTGTCACTTTTCAAGGAAGAGAGCAGGTAATACTGAGCTGAGGCAGGGCTGAGTTGAAATTTGGGAACCAAACAGCCTTGTCCTGAGGGTGGCCCAGCTGCCAGCGTATGCCAGACCGGTGCCAAACACCATGGACTTGCTTCCCAGATGGAGCAGCGCCTGGACTCGCTGTGCATGGGATTTAACGCTCCCTGCCCATAACACACACATTGTGCCAACCCCTAAAATTTTTGGCTCCCACATGCTTTTGACCACTGTAGCTTTGTAATTTACTGCTTCAAGTCCACAGTGTGCGCTTACTGTTAGGTTTAGCATGTGGGTAGTCAGAAAATTCTTCTCCAAGGTATGTATTTGAATAGGAGCATAACATCTGACCACATTAAAGTCTCTTGAAAGATGGGTCCATGGCAAAACAAGTATGTCAGGAGCAGGGTGGGGCCCAAAGTCCACAGAACTCTTGTTTCCTATAGCACAGGCTGGAAAAAAGTTTCTTGAGAGCGTGAGTAGTTCGTGCTTGCTTTGTGATTGCGATCTGTAATGTGTCGGTGTAGGTATAAAAATTACTGTTCCTGAGATGCTTGTAAGTGTTTATGAGGTTGTCAAAGAACAACTGAAACAAAAGAGAACCAAAACCAGGACCCCCTAAAGTGTTGTACGGAGGATGCCAGGAGATGAAACTTTTGGTTTCCATGTTGCTAAAGTTAAGAGTCTGAAACCCCTGCCCAGGTTTCAGAAAAAACTACTCAGTTGTCGTAAGACCTCAAAACTAAATTAATGCAGTCAAAAGCAGTGATAAACCTAATTGCTTGATTTTGGTATTGTAGAAACCTGTGTCTCTTTCTGGTTTGTTTGTTTTGTATTTTATTTACTTATGTCAATCTATTAAAGGGTACGTTATTTATATTTTTATTATTAAGTTACTGTACTATATTATTAAGTTACTGTAGTAACAACCAACAATTAATGTTTGCAGACTTGACTCTTTGGACTATAAGAGATTTGATGTTGCGCTGTACACTATGAATTGACCCACAGGTGTTCACAGGGAGCTAAGGGGCAGGGTACTGGTGTCACAGGAGACCTCTTGGATGCATCCGAGCAGTCACTGCCACCAAGAGAGGAAGGCTGCTCTTCTCTCCTCCCACACCTTCATCCCCACGCAGAGGCAGCCTTCTCCTCCTGCTTGCCTTCTGCTGGCCCCGCTTCTCACCCTGTCCCACTGCTGAGCTGCAAACTAACCCACAGCAGAAAACTAGTCTGTGGAGATTTCATGTGGAGGTGTGCATGTGCAGAGGGGGTGTCAGTTTGCCACTATGATCAGTCACTCCACTGTCCTGAGTGGCAGAGACCCACACAGTGGATCCAAACCCCAGCCCTGGTTTGACGTGACGTGGACGTCAGCATGGCACTTCAGGGGATGCATGTCTCAAGTCTCCTTTTTACAACCACAGGAAAGCTGCATGGACACCTCTCCCACAGAGATAAGAAGAAGCAAGTGTGGTTTCAAATACTGAGGACCTAGGACATCCCAGCAGACCCTCAGTTTCCCCCCTCCTTTTCTCTGCCAGCCTTCCTCTCCTCATAGACACGTTATGAGCATCTTTCAGCCGCACGGTCATGCAGTTCTCCCCGCTTCCACACAGCCTGTGCCTTATTAACCTTGGAGCATGGATGTGCTGTGGGAATGAGCCCGAGATGCTTATCACAGAAGGCTTTTTTGGTGTGGAAGACCACTGTTAGATGGCTTGAGAAGCTGTCGAGTGTGCTGCGAAGGAGGCAGAGGGAGAAGAGGGTCAGGGCACACACCAGGCAGGTGATCCCTCCCCTGTCCTTGCTCCTGTTGTACAGCTCCTCTAGGAAACCACGCCGGTCACTTAAACCACACGCTTCACAGGTGGTTCCTTCTGTTTCTGATTTTTTGTGTTTCTGACCAGAAAGCACAGGGTCCGGTCTGCAGAGGTGCTGAGAGCTCACAATAGCAACTGAAGTCAATGGGAGCTGGGCTTTGAACTCCCTGCTCAAGTACAAAATCAGGCCCAAGGAGGAGGACGAGAATTTAGAGCAAGTGTTTGACCTTGTGTTTTGTACCATTTTTACCTATACTGCAAAGATTGCTGCTCCCGCCCTCACATCTTACTGGGACAAGGAGAAGATCTAATCATCAGGCTTTTCAAGTGCTTAGAGGCTGCTATCATGAGTGCCTAGGAAAAAACTTGTAAGAAACTAATAAATTTTCTATCTGAGCAGCAAGTAAGTCACAGGATGACGGGCTGACAAGTGAGAATGCAAATATTGAACAATGTTTCATTAAACGAATGCTGCTATTATGAGAAATAATAACTTCTGGATGCAGGCAGGAGTATGACTGATGTCTGGTAAGCACTACGGGGACAATCTGACGGGATCTTCCTTCTGTTTTTCAGACTATTGGCGAGTCAGAAATGCCCAGTGTTTTGAACCAGTTATTGCCAATGATCAAGTCTTACAACAAGAGGACGAAAGATGATTATACCTGCGAGGATTTCCTTATCTTGCTGGTCTATATGTATTCTGTGGTCGGAGAAATCAAAAGTGGAAAAGAGCTGGAAGCAGCTGAAGAAGAGGTGAAAAAGGCCCTAGTCAAGGCCATTTGTGATGAGCCAGAGCCATCTCCTGTGTTGCGGAAAATAACAGGTAGGATTCTGCTTGTGTGGTGAGAAATTGGATGGCTGTGAACGCAGGAACTGGGAGAAACATATAAAAGCGGCTTGACTGGTCTGTGGTGCTGAGGGTACGTGAGTAAGCACAAGGATTTCCTGTAGATTTGTTCCATCTCCCATGTTCGCATATGCCAAGTGCTGACAGGCTGTTCTTGAATAGTGCTGAGTCTGATGAAAGCTCTACAAGTTGTTCTTTTTGTTAAAGGTTGGCGAAGTTTGTGTGTTTTCATAAGGTAAGCTTTTCCACAGTTTCTTTCATTGATCAGTGTAAAGTTGACCCTGGGAAGTCAAAATTAATCCTGGAAACATGTTCAGTGAACCACAGTTGTTTCGTGAATGCGCGGAGCTGGCCTGTCTGGCATAAAAGAAGAAATGTGTCTAAAACCAACATTGAGCTTTTTGCTGAAACGACATGAACATTAGCCTTTAAAAATAGCATGCTAAGCCTTTTTTTAGATGAGCACTCGTAGAGCAGAAAGCCCTAACCTCTTGTTGCTGGTGTCATGTTTAAAAAAAAAAAAAAAAGTTAAAAAACTTTCATTAAAATGAGTGAACTATGGCTCCAGGGTGGCGTATCTGAATGGCAGAAGGGATCTTGCTTCCTGGTGTCACTTTTCTCAATATTTACTAATAGAGAGCAGGTCGTCGACCAGGTCACCTTTGAGGTAGGGAGCATATGAACATAAACCAAAATGTTGTGAGGAGCTGACAATTGAAAACTTTTGACAAGAATGGGCCTAAGTGGCGAGTCTCGAGGGCAGTGGAGTAATTCTGCTGTTGGTTATTCTGGCATTATTCCCTGTGGATGCATCTGCTTCAAAACACGATTGTGGTCTGCCTGGTCTGCTGTTGCTTTGAGTGTAAAATAGTTTAATGGTTAAAAGACTCTTACTGTAAAAATGGGCATGTTCAGTCATATTTGCACTGTGCTGTTATTTTAATGCCATGAGACCCACAGTGTTCGAAGCCTTCTTGTGGGCTTTTGCTCTCCTGTTTTTCAATATGTGCTGCACGTCCTGTCCTCTATATGGTGCTTCCCTCACAACTTCAGTGGTGTCTTCTACTGGATACGGTGCGGTCATTTGTAAACCTCCATTTTCATATTTTGCCTTTTCTCCTATGATCAACGGTGTTTTGGATCACAGTTTTATGAATTTCCCTTTGTTGTGCCTAACGTAAGTATAGGAAGACCTGAAGTCTCTAAAACTTCAGTCGAGTACCAAAGAGAAGCTGCATTCCTGTGTACATAGATGCTTCCCTTGTTGCTCTCTGTGCTCTCAGGTTATGTAGTTGCAAGCACAGACGGACATCAAAACAGACATCAAAACAGACATTGTGCTTGTCTTATGTTCCATAACCTGTCGATAATTCCACAGTTTTTACAAATATATGTGTATGCTTGATTTCCAGAGTGCATGTTTCCTGAGTAAAAGTGAATATCTGAGTGTTTGCTCTCAACTTATGGGCAGATGAACAGGTGAATGAATGTTTCAGTACAAAGATTCTTCGGTTTATGAAATAAAATTACTTCTGTCTTTTTACACAGTGGGTGTCTGAAATATGGCATTAATCTCTTTAGGCGTAAGTATTCGCTCTGTGGGGCAATTGCCTATGAAAAAGAGAAAGCCTTGACACTGTGCAAGCACTGTTCAGCAACAGCCAAAGCGTTTGTGTGTTATCAACGCGAGTTTAGCCACAAATCCAAAACACAGAACCCTCCAAGCTGCCGTGAAGAAGGTTAACTCCATCCCAGCCAGACCCAGTACAGGCAGTTTTAGACCAAGCATGTCATTATTACATTATGAAGTTAAATGCATAACACAAAGCCAGAGTCCTTGCATCCTTCTATTTCTGTATCTGTGTGTTTAGCACAACGTTGTTTGTGCTTTCTGCACAAGTGTGTGAGAGTATTTCCCCTTGATTGCATACTTTTTTGATGCGTCAGCATTCTTTGTTTTTATATCTTATTTAGAACAACAGTTCTTTTGACTTATTCATATAAGAGGGGAAAAAAAAATTTACTGTCATGACCAAAAATAAGGATTGTTTTGGGAGGAGAGTATAAAACGGAATTTCTAGGAATGCCCCTTAGGTAGCTTTCAAGCCTTTATTCATCCAACAGATTGCTTTCTAAGCATTAGTGGAATTTGCTGAATTTGGAATTTGCGGTATTTGCAGTACAGTTGATTTGGGAAGACTGAGAAAACATAGAATCATAGAATCATTTAGGTTGGAAAAGACCCTTGGGATCATCAAGTCCAACCATCAACCCCACTCTACAAAGTTCTCCCCTACTCCATATCCCTTAACACCACATCTAAATGACTCTCAAACACATCCAGGGATGGTGACTCCACCACCTCCCTGGGCAGCCTATTCCAGTGTCTGACCACTCTTTTTGTGAAGAATTCTTTCCTAATGTCCAGCCTGAACCTACCCTGCTGCAGCTTGAGCCCATTCCCTCTTGTTCTATCGCTAATTACCTGTGAGAAGAGACCAGCACCAACCTCTCTACAATGTCCTTTCAAGTAGTTGTAGAGAGTGATGAGGTCTCCCCTCGGCCTCCTCTTCCTCAAACTAAACAGTCCCAGCTCCTTCAATCGCTCCTCATAAGATTTATTCTCCAGGCCCTTCACCAGCTTCGTTGCCCTCCTCTGCACTCGCTCCAGCACCTCGATATCTCTCTGGTATTGAGGTGCCCAGAACTGGACACAATACTCAAGGGGTGGCCTCACCAGTGCTGAGTACAGGGGGACAATCACCTCCCTCCTTCTGCTGGTCACACTATTTCTAGTACAAGCCAGGATGCCATTGGCTTTCTTGGCCACCTGGGCACACTGCTGGCTCATGTTCAGCCGTTTGTCAATTAGAACCCCCAGGTCCTTTTCTGCCAGGCAAGCATGAGCAGCTTTAGACCTACTCTTCCTTGACCTGTATTTTGCCAGGCCCGTGTTCTACATCCTGCTTCCCTCTGAATCTTGGGGACCTAATGTCCTGGTTTGAGGTACACCTTGCTTGCTGCTTGAAAGGCAAAGCAAGTGAAAATGGTATGAGCACCCACAAGCTTCCCGTCAAAGGCACAGCAGGACTTCCATTGTAGCAGGGCTGAAAGTCATGGAATAGATGGCAGTGCCAGTTTCCCCTTTTGGTACGATAGCGGATATAATGCTGAGACATCTTCTGCTCCCAGCAGAACATGCTGTGAACTACAGACCCACTGTTCCTTTTAGCAGGTGCTGGTTGGCCGGTTTTTACGAGGTCAGCCCAGGTCTGCAAGTTAACAACAGCCACGGGTCTGGACAGGTCATGGTCCAGACCTACAGCGTTCTGCCCTCATTTTACTCCAAGTCAGAAACAAGAGCAAACCTTTTCTGCTCTTAAATGGCCCCAAAAGTTAATTAGACTAAAATCAATGTCAGTAATTCTTGGAATCTCTCATTCATGATCAGAACAAAGCAATGCAGTCTTTTATTTTGAGTTTTCCATCAAGGTAAATGGTAGGAAGGATGTTAAATTGGACATGCCAGGAGAGGAAAGGAGGCTGGTTACTGGGTAGATTCAAGACATTCCCTGCTGACTCACTCCTCGCCTCCAGGTTACCGTGTGGGACCCAAGTTCCTGAATATTCAATATCCGTTCTGCAGTTAATCTGCTCTTACTAAGGAGCTTAACCTGCAGAGCTGCAGGTTTAACTTTCAAACCCTGCTGGTGATGCGTGATTGCACAGTTTTGGTTGTAGCAACAGGTAGCAAGTCATAGTTGCCTTTAAAAAGGCACACGGAATACTCTGCAGGCTGCAAAGCCAAGCACTTCAGAGTTGAGAAATGCCACTAACTCAGTTTCCCATGCAACCGTCATTTGACTCATGTAGCACTGTCTTCAGTTTCACGAGGTGTATTTTCTACGAGCCATGGCTGCATTCAGTGTATGGACTGAACACCACAGAGAACCAAGAAAATACAGCTTCAGTCATTCTTACACATGATGAATAAGTACTAATAAAGTAAGTGAGACTTTCTACATGATATTCAGCAAGTAACTTCCGCTGGGTCTCAGTTTGCAGTTCATGAAGTGGACTGGCACTCTCAGCTTTGTGTGACTCATTTTTGGAACTTGAAGAAGAAAAGCATTAAATTAAATTTTAACTTAAATAAACGGTATTAGTGATTACATTTCTTTGAACTGGGAGGACTTTGTGCTCTGATTCCCGATACAGCTGGTGCCTGATGTTTTGGTTTTAGTGTGGACCCAACACTGTACTGAGGCTGTTTGGTTGATTTAAGCTGAAATGAAGAGCTATATCTCAGCTGTGGCTCTGAACTGCTGCCCAAGTGCTTTGCTTTCCTCTTCTCTGCAAAGCATGGAAGGTGTGCAGGCTTGACAGTTACATTTTTGTTGGTTTTATTTGTTGTTCCCATGGAGTCGCTTGAGAAATAAAATGCAAAACCCTTGTAAAACTTTAGAAAACTTGACTTCTGAGGTCAAGTCATCAGTCGAAGTAATAGCCTGGTTTATACGAGGTATCTTTTATTCCTATTAAGCTTGTTAAATGTAAACTTCCTCATGCTTGCCTGAGTCTGCGCCTGTAGGAAATCTCCAGCGATGTGACTCCCTTGCAGAACTAGTGCAAACCTCCCCCAGAAGATGCAGCTCGTCGGTGCACAGGGGGTGTTTATGCTGTGTCTGGTTTTTGGTGTTACCTAGCGAAACGGGATTAGTATTTGCAGTAGTGGAAAAGAAGGCGATTCTCAGAGACGTGAGTCTATCCATCCAGTTGGCCACACTGGATTTCCCCGATGTAGCCGAGATGATTACAACCCTCTGCAGAATACGTTAAGACGCAGCACTTGCGTAAGCTTATATTGTGAAAGAAGCATAAGCGCTCACAATTTCCTGGCTGTTGAGTGTTAGGCTTCTCAGCCTTATTGTTGCCCGAACATATGTTTTCCAAAATATTTGTACAATAACACTCTATGTTTATGTAACACCTTGTTTCGTTGAAGCACTAAAAATATTCTGGAACCGTTAATTAAAACGAAAAAGCAAGACGATAATCACCCAATGAGATTTAAGAAATATGATACAATTTTTTTGTATGCATACTAATATAGAAGTATATTAGTGGTGTTGTGTTTGATGGAACTGTTAAATAATACGTGTTGTGGTAGACTATCTTAATGCCTTGGGTAATAAAACTGAATGTAACAGTTCCAAGATTTCTCCTGGGTGTAATTTACCGCAGACATATGTTCTTCATCACAGTTTCCAGCAGAATGTTACAAATTGGAGGGGAAACAGAATAGACCAAAACATAATGGAAAATGATGCTTTTCAACAGAATCCTGGGTTTGGGGGTATTTGCAGGGGGGACGTCTTTTTGGCAGCTGTTTAAAAAAAATCTGTATATCAGTATATATTTTTATATACTGTAAAATATCGTATTTATTTTATCATCTTATCTGTTCATCTAGTTTTGTTAGAAGTCCATGTAGAGCTGTGTACAGCTACAGAGGTATGCAAAAGTAATGCAGAGCCGCAAAGCAATTAAAAAATGTATTTTTTCAGCTGCGCTGTTCTCTCTTTTTCATCTGCAAATCTCTGTGGGAGCTTTGTAGAACAGATCTGCCTTTCGTGGTGTGCTCCGGAGGCCGGCCGGGCTGCGGGGCACCCAGCTACGCTGCCCACCTGCAGTAACTCCCAGCTGGTGGGGCTGTAGCCATCAGTTGCACCCTCTCGAGCATAGGAACCCTCTTGTGCCCGGAACTGCCGTTTATCAGCCTCTAAAAATGGAAATTTTTAATCATAAATTGTATTTCTGGACTTTTTCGTTGCATTTTCTAAATTCTGTGTGTCGAAGTGTAGGCGTTGACATATTGAGTTAGACACATGGTGTCTTGGCTGCTTCTGGTTGTCCTCAGCACACGATTCTTGGGGGAGATGTTGCATATTAATGAGGTTACACATTAATGAAGGTATCATTACCTTATTGATAACGTGGCCTAAATATCGTGAGTCCTAAAGTCAATCTGGGTTTTGTGATAAGCATTCACATTCCTAGACAGGGACGGCCAGTTCCCTCAGAGGACAGACACACTCATTTTTATTTGGCTGTGGTCTTGGCTTCACTGCTGGTTTGGAGCAACGATTTCCCAAACCTGGTTGTATTATGGGTAGGTAGGTACGAAATTCGGTCCTTGGCTGCAATTACAACGTAGTCCCTTTGGATGTGATTGAAGGTACCACCCGCCTGGTGTAGGAGAGGGCTTCCCCACCTTCCCAGCGGAGGTGTAGCTCAGGTATCTGCCAGTGGGTTCTTTTTCCCTACCCCACATTCATGCCGTTCAGGAAAATATTGTGAAACTGCCATTGTTTCAAACCATAAAATCCAGGAGTAAATTCTGAGTGATTTTAAATTTCCCATGCTTTTATCAAGAGCGTTTTCTATAACGTTAATGAAGTTTCCACTAGTTCAGTGAAAGGCTAGCCCTGTCCCTCCCTTGTATAATAGCTTATTTCCAAGTAATCCATGAGTTTCACAACAGAACCGATGGGAGGGGGGGGGGAAAGGAAACTTGAAGAAAACATTTGTGCTTTTTTATTTTATTTTGCTGTTTATTGAGAGTTTAATCCTTATTACAAAGAGACTTTTTTCACATGTTCTTAAAATTAAAACACATTATTAAGGGCAACATGTAGACAAATTAGAGAAGGCTTAATCTGGAATTTCTATGCAGTGTAGGTATTCATGCTCAGAACTATAACTGTATTTATGCAAAATAAAATAGAGCTGCAACCACATTATTATCTTGCTATCATTTAGGGAAATAATAGAAAAATCAAAATCAAATATTGTCCCTTCTGAGTTTTCAAAGATGACATAATTCAAGAAATTCAGAGTTTTATTCTTTATTTGGAACATTTAGAGAAGTCCTAACCAGCTGTACTGTCTTCAGGGCTTTCCCAAGAGCTTCCCTTTTCCCCGTTCATGCTCCGGGAGCTCTGCATTTGCGTTCCCTGCACCGAACCCGAGAGCGATGTGTTCGCAGGCGCTGGGTCCTGCAGGTCTGGGGTACGGGACTCGGGTTTAAGCGTTGCTCCTTGATTCCAGGCGCGCGTGGGAGTCTGGCTGCCGGTAAGTTGAGTCGATAGGGATCAGCTCCCCACCAGAGCAAAGGTTTATAAACTAAACTGTTTATGTTAAAAGTTCATAGAGTGGGTTAGGGAGGGTGGGGGAATACCTCAACACATCAAATAGCTAAACATTGAATGTCCAGACAGGCTGCTCTCTGAAATACCGATTAGCTGCTTCTAGTCCCTGACGCTAAAGGGTCATTTTCGTGCCTAACTTTAGCAGGACAGTTTTGCACTCCGGTTTGATTTGCGAAGAAGACCTCTTCCCACCAGGTTAGGCTGTTGTATGTGCATGATTAGAGGCTGTGCCGTTTGGGGAATCTGCTCTGTCCTGTAGCCTGCGAGTCATGACTGCTGCTCCATAATGAAGGCAAACGCCAGAAATGCCACTGCATCTGGTCTGTGTAGAAATAAATCTGCTGTGTTTTAGAGAGGAGCTGTAAATGCTGGTGTGGTGTGGCTGGGCAAACTGCGGGGCTGTTGCCGTCGTCGTGGATGTGTTACAGGGAAGAAAAACTTTCTCATAGGATAGCTCCACTCAAATGATAAAAAAGAAAGTCATCTCAGATTATAGCAAATTTTCTTTCTCTTTCTCCCATGCTCCCTGTGCCTCCCCCAGGAGCGAGGAGATGGTCCCTGCCCCGCAGACCCTCCCGGGCTGGCGTGCAGATAAAGCACAGTTGAAATGAGTTTTCCCTTTTGTCTTGGATGACAAAATGTAGTCTCTGTTGATAGAGCTAAATAGCTTCATCCTGCCACAGAGCAGACATTATTACTGCGGCCAGATGAAACCCAGACCATTTTCTCCCCAGTTCTGAAATGAGAGTTTGATGCTCAGGACATGGGTTTTTATTCCTGTTGCCCCAGCTGATTTTATAGGCACCTAAAATACCCCTCTCTCTGACTGGCAGAGGGTGTGTGTGTAAAGTGACCTCCTGGTATCTGTCTTAATTTCTTGATCTGTTTTGGACACGATCCAGTGGAAAGTATTTGTGGTCCAGCAGTCCTAGAGGATGGTGGATCCGATGTTCACCCTTCCAGGAGCACTGAGAAGACAAGAGCAAAGCTGGTGCCCGGCAGGCGAGAGGGGCTGCCTGGGGAGCTCCTGCAGTTTAATCCGCCCTGAGATGCTGCCGCGACGCTTCAGTCCTTTGCTTCATGGTAACAGAGCTGTTGGGAAAAAAGATCACTTCACACATCCCAAGATATTAACCTGACTTACATAAGAGTCACAAAAGGATTGTTATGACTTCCCTGCGAAACTGGGGAGAGATGGGGTATGCACCGAAGCAATGTCCTGCTCTGCTTTAGCCACTGACCCTGCAGGCACTGAGTGCATGTCCTAATTTTTGTCAGCTCTGCTTAGGTCCCTTGAGTTCTCCAAGACCTCGGTACCTCTCCACAGTGACCTTTCTGAAGGCTTCTTCCCATTTTAGTTCAAAATCCACAGTTGGCAAATGGGAGATGAGCGAGCCACATCAGCGGTTGCTGACTTCAGGCTTTTGTATCACTCCCTGGGTAGATTTCCTCAGCTATTTCTCGGCTGGGAAACGTGGAGGGTTTTCTAGTGAACTGTTTGGGAGACATATTGTTTGTACTAGTGTCGTGGATTAATTTATATCTAAATTTGCATATGTATGGTTTTTGCATGTCTTAAAAAATTAGGCAAATCTTACAAATCAGTATAAAGCTGTGGTACTAGAGGTGAGAAAATCAGGCCACTTGGTACATACGCAGGGGTGTTTTGTTTGGATTTCATGATGTACATTAAAACGTATGGCTGAAGATAATCTCAGTAGAAGCCCAGTGGAGTTGTTGTTTTTTCTTAAAGTTTTTTTTAAACTTTCATATGTTGTCTGTTTATTTTGTCTTCAGCACCTGGTCTCAGTTGGCTCCAAACTGGATAGTAATTTTCATTGAAGTGTTTATAACATGAAGTCTTTTTTTTTTTTTTTTTTTTCTTTCTCCTTTTTTAACATGAGACATATGCCTGCAGCTCTGCAGGCCGCTGTCCCGCTGCCAACTTAGCAGGACAGCCAACTGCAACAGGAAACCGACATGGTGCAATTTTCATTAATGATTTGTATTCTCTTTCAGCATGCAAATTCAACAGCATTTAGTGGATGCTCCTGACATCAAATATCTCTTCGCTTTAAGCAGAAAATGAAAACAGAAGCTGCTTTAGAATCAGGCAACTTTTTAGAAGGGAGTTGTATGTGTGTGTGGCAAGGCTAAATCCTTTTCTTTCTTCTTTCCATTCGAGTCACTTCCTTGCAAAACCTTAAGGTTTTGGCATATTGTAAAATTATGAGTAAATTCTTGCTGTTTTGCAGAGCACACCCTGCCTGGCAAACTAAAAATAGTGAAGTATTAAATAACTGTCAAATTAAGAAAAGAGAAGAAAAAAAAAAAAAAGAAAGAGAAAAGGACTTGTTAGTAGTCACCACCCATATGACAGAAATCCACTGAGATTTTGGGGTTTTGTTTTTCTTTTGCACACAGGCACAAATGTTAAGGTCTTTGCTGTAGCTTGCAAAATTTTACTTTGTTACATTTGAGTGCCTTCTTGTAAGAGTTTCTAAGTATTCTATTATAATTCTTGACAATTTGGTATCTGTTTTAAATACCACACTGTGTGCTGGATGTGATGGCACAAGGAGAGACAGCATCGCCTCTGCCAAGACAAGGAGGAGTAACTGTCAGCTTCAGATATTTCTAGTTGTTTTCTTCACCTCCCTGGTGGTGATAATTCTCTTGTGCTTACCGTGAGATTTTATCAGGGGTGTATTCTGTCCTTTGAATTTTGGGCAGTCATCCTATTTCAGGCTAGCGATCTCCATGTATTTTAATGATGACGCAATGTGTTGAAACCCAATATTTCAAGAAGCAGTTGAGTCCAGCCGTAAAATGGGAGTCATAAGGCTGTGTGTTAATCACAGTGTTAAACTAAAAAAAATCTCTTGAATAGTTGAGTATAACCCATTTTTATTTTGCAGAACCTTTGCCGTGTTGGCCATCTTAACATCTCAACAGCAGCACCGGGAATATAAAAGTCACACTGGAAAGAATTTTTGAATTTAATAAATAGCTCAGTGATTTATGGCTTAAACATACATCACTTGTTTATGCAGCTCACTAGTCAGCATGCCCTAATTTTCCCCTCTTCATCCCAGGCTTTGGAGGCTCATGGATTTTGGCTCTGGACGTCGTCTTGTTCAATCATTCATTATAGTCAAGATAATTTGCTTTCACATGCATTTTATTTTAAGGATCAGGTTCTGCTTCTGTATAAATGAGTGTGAAAACATACACTGAAGCTCCTCCTGCCTGCAACAGTCCTGACATCAAACTTAAGGGACGAATCAAACTATCGTGATGTGATCCATGGATTGATTCTCATGGAAGGGGACAAGGAGGATTAAATATTTTCATTGATCTGTCAACCTTGCTAATACAGCTTTTTCTTAATATAACAATTGAAGTGCCTTCCTTAGAATTGTTGTTAGTGCTGCAACTGTTTTGTTTTCAATAGCATCTAAATAGTGTCACGTACTACAGAAGATCAAAAGCTCTGTCGTATTTCAATGAATACTTTCTCACGTATCTCTTCACGTGTACTCAAGCCCTGACTATAAACCTAAGAGGCAAATCTCTCAGGGTCTCGAATTTTAAATCAACATGGGGAAGGTGCTCTCATAGTCCCTTTCTCCATATTTGTTCTTGTTTAGTTTTAAATTTTATAGCTGAGTAAATGTCACCTCTGGTGGTTAAAGTTCAGGTCAAGTTACATTTTGCTGTGACCCTCCTGCTCTCTGTTGCAGACACCGGGACTGTGGTCTGTCAAGACAGGAAAGTTCACAGATCATAGCCTACGGATTATTTTTTTTTCCCCTCTCTTTCTTGGATATCCTTTCATCAGGCAAGAAAAACTGGATTGAGGGAGTTCTGTTAATTGAGAGTTTTTTGTAAATAACAGTGATGTTTGCACCCTACACAATTTTAGAAAGCATTATGCATCGCTGAGGCTGATTTAGAACCAGATGGTTGATTCTCTTTTAATTTCCCACTTTATTCGTTAAAATAAACATTATTGTGGAAATACTTGCCTGATGAGAGGTGGCAACAGCCAGTCGTAGTCAGACATTTATTTAATGAAAAACGATACAAATATGTATTTGACTTGCATGGCTTTGTGTAAATGTGGGGAATGCGTGGGTATTATGTGTGAATGTTCCTGGTTTATTCAAATCTCCTTCTTCGGGCTTTTGTTTTGGGTGCTGTCTGTGCATATTTCTTTTACAAATCTGTGTACGCCGTATGTATTGATGTAGCCCCAAGACTTTAAAAAAAAATAGAGGGAAAGATAGGTAGATTTCGAGTTATAAAGGAGTCTTTGGGGAATGCTTATAGCCACGGAGGAGTGCTGCAGCCTGCTCACCAAGCCGAGCTACCCAGATGACAGCTTCTTTCCCAGGCTGTTACCGAATATCAGCACGTATATGCCCAGGAGGCTCCCCAGAGATATGCTCCTGTCCCGGTGGGAATTCTGCCTTTCTTCCTTATGTTCCTTAAAATGTTGAGCAATTGGAGAATATATAGACATGGCTGAGGCTTGTGTTACCTTAAAGGATGTTTATTAGAATGGAGGCCGCAAATGAGAAAAACCTAATCAAATAAAAATTCAGAAAGAGCCTTGCTTCCAGTAGCCTTGCTTACTAGCAGATGAGAATTAGGAGTCAGAGAAAGAGAATCTAATTCTTCAGTTTCTTCATCATCTCTTCTCTTCTGCCCCTTTCTGCCATCCTCTCCATCCTCTCCATCCTATGCTTACGTTCCTGCAAATCCTGTGCACTAATTGAGGAAGAAATGTCAGAAGAAATAGTAAGGGCTAATCAATTTCATCCGTATTTCATTGTTCATGCTGGAGAACCGTAATTCTGGCATTTGTTATCTTTTGAGTGCTTGCCTTCGCAAACTCACTGTTGTTCCTTTGATGCTTCCAACATAATTTCCCAAGTAAGCAAACAAAACACTTAAAAGCTGAAACAACATTTTGACTGTTGAGAATGGTACTTATTTTACTGGCACGTTCAGATAATTTGGCTGCACATCATAGCTGTCGGCTGCTTGCACTAGTGACCAGTGTAATAGCAAGTTGTCTTCCAAACGGACCAAATATTTATCAGCGGGTAAACATACCATGTAGGCTTTGCAGGTATTTGAGTATCACAGAATGGCAGGGGTTGGAAGGGACCTCTGGAGATCATCCAGTCCAACCCCCTGCCAGAGCAGGGTCACCCAGAGCAGGTTGCACAGGACTCAAATAGTACTCAACAGAGTACTGAATTTTATGAATAATGGATTCAATTTGATATTTTCTGCCTATATTCCTTTAGCTTTTTTTGTCTCTTCATGCCAAAGCTCTTTTCCCCCACCATCCATCTCTTTTTCCTCCCTGTTCATCTGTTTTTACATCCACCCCCATTTCCAGCCCATGGCCCCAGTTCTTCCCTCTGCCTCTCCGTCACCCACATGGATCCAGTCCGCCCTTAGCTCCTTGCTGCGCTTCCTTTTATGGCCCACCTCCTCCTCGTCTGCCTTTGGTCTCCCCAGGCTCCCCCCTGTAGGTTGTCTCCCACCTCTGCTCCATCTGTGTATGTAAGTAGCTTCCTTACCCTTCGTTATTCCTAATTTCAAGTCAAGCATTTATGGTGGGGAGACTTCAGTGACCAGTTGTGGTATCCCCAGATGAAAATGCCATGTTCTTTACTCTCCCACTCAGAGATCACCTCTGTTCCCCAGAACAAGCTACTGTAGGATAGTTCCAGCCACAACTGGTTGCCAAATTGATTTTTATAAAGGAAAAAAACAAAAATAAATTAAGGCATTAAGCTTATTTTTGTATAGCTCCTTAAAACCCCTCTGTTGCTACATTTCTCCCACAAAACATGTACTTGTACCAGTCAGGGATGGAAGTGGAGTATGCTGGGTTTGTTCCCACCACCCTACTTTAACCCAGGTTTAAAATAGGAACCTTGTCTGTCTATCTGTCTTTTTATGACTAACAGAAAGAGGTTTTTCAAGGGTATGATTCATCTTGTTTAGTTGGGTGTGTTGAACCTGCCTTATGAAGTACTTGTCCCACCATTCCCAAGGGAGAGGCATGGGAACCATCCTTCACCAAGCTGGTTATGTACCTACGGAGCAGACATACCTGCCTGGCTTGTGACCTGTCTGCAAGGAGCCACAGCGGGATGGGGACGGTCACTGCCCAAGCCGCTCCTGGGGGCTTCATCAGTAAAGGTCAGGTTACAAAGGTTGGATGTTGCTTTGGTTTTGTTCATAATTATTCATTCGTGCCTTTCTATTTACTTCACATTCTGCAAACCCCTTCTTTCTTCAGAAATAGTCTTATACTGAAAGTTCATCTCCTTTCACCGGTGCTGTCTTTGTCTAAAGGTCTGGATATTTTACTTCAAGTTCATGGCCCTAGCTTATATCCATGGTGGTTCCTTCTCAGCATTTCTCTGTGCAGAAAATAGACATTTCTCTGGCATATATTTTGAGAAATAAGAATATTTATAAGTGATAATATATACTCATTTACCGGTTTTATAAGACAACAAATTACACTGGTATTTTTTCTTCCATTTTCCATGCCTGTTTACCATCTGCTTCTCCAGCAGCGCAGTGTTTCTGGCAGATAGATAGGAACTGGGAGGGCATCATGCCTTTTGTTTTGCAGTAAGTGGGGGGTTCTGCACTTTACAATGAACATGTCCCTTCCTTAGCTTACTCCCTGGGTTTGAGGTCCCATCTTGTGTCTTGCCTGTGCAAATAACTTCTTCCAGTCTCGTAGTGGTAGACAGAGCGGTTTGGTTTGTTTTTCCTTGTAGCAGCTGTGATTGTTGATTTAATATCTATTTGATTGTCATATATTCACGAGTATCTCTTTCCTTGTTTTGAGGAGATAAACTGGGATGAGTCATAGAGCACTTATTCCCAGAGATAGCTTCAGCAATCGAAGCGGGACCATGAATACTTCAGGCAAAAGTACTAGATATTAGGCATAGATGGTATGAAGGTCACTGGTTTTTGTTATTTTTCCCCCTCCCTAAGTAGATGAAGTTCTCTTCAGACTGCAGAAATACCAATTAGTGTGCTTCATTCTGAAATGTAATCGGATTTAAAATGTAAAAAATCCCTTTCGGCTACAGTGTAACCGGGCCCCTAATTATGACAGGCATATGTTCCCCTCCATCTTTCTTCCCTCCACCCATGTAGATAATTGTCCTTCTTGAATGATTTCTTCTTTGTAAAAATCTTTGTGACGTTGAACTCCTGCTTTGCTCAAAGCAATGCTGTTATCTGGTGCATTAGGTTGGTGTTGTTGGATTCTCGCAGGGTAATATACAATATAGTTACACTGATTACTTGCTATTTCGTGTGTCATCTGTGTTTTGGAATATCTCAAAGCTTGTCAGTCTTCCGCTGGGGATTACATCATTTTGAGGGTCTCAACCGGTCTGAAACAAAAGCATACTTCAGTGGTAAAATATGTATGCCCGGACAGCTGGCGGTCTTTCAAGGCTCCAAACTTGACACAGAGTTAATCTCAGAGTAATGTATTTTCTTCTATTCATAGTAACTAAACAATTATTTCCATGCTGGATTTTTTTGCCTTTTTAAATTATTTTTTTCCTTTTTTAATGTAGGGTTTTCTTTATGGATGGTAATTACTGACATAAAATAGAGTTCTTTATTTTTTTTCCCAGCCACTGCAGGATTTTTTCTGGGGTGGTGATTTTGGTTTCTGCATGGTCTTTGAATGTTTTCATAGAATCACAGAATCATAGGGTTGGAAGGGACCTCTGGAGATCATCTAGTCCAACCCCCTGCCAGAGCAGGGTCACCCAGAGCAGGTTGCACAGGAACGCGTCCAGGCGGGTTTTGAATGTCTCCAGAGACGGAGACTCCACCACCTCTCTGGGCAGCCTGTGCCAGTGCTCTGCCACCCTCAAAGTAAAGAATTTCCTCCTCATGTTTAGGTGGAACTTCCTATGCTCAAGTTTGTGCCCGTTACCTCTTGTCCTGTCGCCAGGCACCACTGAAAAGAGCCTGGCCCCATCCTCCTGACACCCACCCTTTAAGTATTTATAAGCGCTGATAAGATCCCCCCTCAGCCGTCTTTTTTCCAGACTGAAGAGACCCAAATCCCTCAGCCTTTCCTCATAAGAGAGGTGCTCCAGTCCTCTAATCATCTTCATAGCCCTTTGCTGCAACCTCTCCAGCAGTTCCTTGTCCCTCTTGAACCGGGGAGCCCAGAACTGGACACAGTACTCCAGGTGCGGCCTCACCAAGGCAGAGCAGAGGGGGAGGATGACCTCCCTCGACCTGCTGGCCTGACACTCTTCTTGATGCACCCCAGGATGCCATTGGCCTTCTTGGCCACAAGGGCACATTGCTGGCTCATGACCATCCTGTTGTCCACCAGGACTCCCAGGTCTCTTTCCACCGAGCTGCTCTCCAGCAGGTCAGCCCCAACCTGTCCTGGTGCATGGGGTTATTCCTCCCCAGGTGCAGCACCCTACACTTGCCCTTATTGAATTTCATAAGGTTCCTCTCTGCCCAAATCTCCAACCTGTCTTGGTCTGTCTGTATGGCGGCACAGCCTTCCGGTGTGTCAGCCATCCCCCCCAGCTTTGTGTCATCGGCAAACTTGCTGAGGGTGCACTCTATCCCCTCATCCAGGTCATTGATGAATATATTGAAGAGGACTGGACCCAGTACTGACCCCTGGGGAACACCACTCGTCACTGACCTCCAACTAGACTCTGTGCCCCTAATCACGACCCTCTGAGCTCTGTCTTTCAAAAAGTTATCTATCCACCATACTGTCCATTCATCAAGCCCACTCTTCCTAAGCTTCCCTATGAGGATGCTGTGGGAGACCGTGTCGAACGCCTTGCTTAAGTCAAGGTAGACCACATCTACCGCCCTCCCCTCATCTATCCATCCAGTCATGCCATCATAGAAGGCTATCAGATTAGTCAGACATGATTTCCCCTTGGTGAATCCATGTTAAGTGCTTCTGATAGCTTTCTTTCCTCCACATGCCTTGAGATGACGCCCAGAACGAGCTGTTCCATCATCTTTCCAGGGATGGAGGTGAGGCTGACCGGCCTGTAGTTCCCCAGCTCCTCCTTCTTGCCCTTTTTGAAGACTGGAGTGACATTGGCTTTCCTCCAGTCCTCAGGCACCTCACCTGTTCTCCAGGACCTTTCAAAGATGATGGAGAGCAGCCCAGCAATGACTTCTGCCAGCTCCCTCAGCACTCTCAGGTGCATCCCATTGGGGCCCATGGACTTATGAATATCTAATTGCTCTAATTGATCCCTCACTCAATCTTCCTCAACCCAAGGGAAGTCTTCCTCTTTCCCCATTACTTTCTCCAAAGCCTGGGACTCCTGAGGGCTGGGCCGAGCAGTAAAGACCGAAGCAAAGAAGGCATTCAGTAACTCTGCCTTCTCCACATCCTCCGTCACCATGGCTCCTGTTTCATTCAACAGTGGGCCCACAACTTCTCTGGTCTTCCTTGTTTTGGCAATGGTTAATTCAAATTAACAGTTTTTTCTCTAGCGGTAAGCCTGATCTTGTTTTAAACGTTGTAGTCTCTCTGCTATTAGCTTGCCTTTTTTTTCAGGGGCGGACCTTTAGGGAGAAAGTTGCCTGCACCTGCTAAGCTACCTGGTCCCCTATTGAACTAAACCAACAAATTGGTATCACAGAACATACCAACCCATCTTGTAAGCACTATTTTTGTTGTAAAGGCTTCGTAAGGGTTGATTTGAGAGACAACTAATTGCACTGGGGTGAATTTCATCCCCATACCCGCTATATAAAATGGCTTCAGAGCTGTAACGAGAAGGTGCTAGAAAAAACGGCAATGCAAAATTGGACTGAGAATTTGCCATGTGCATACTTAATCTAGATTGTCATGCTATGCGTACTACTTTGTCAGATTTAAAAGATATACACTGCATTTAACTTGTTCTGAGGAAAACCTGTCTGCTAAACTAACCAACTCACAGCTTTTATTCGGGCGGCCCAATTCCAGGCTCCTGCCCTGGTGAGTCCTCTTTCGGTATCAGCTTCTGCCGTGGGGCTCACCCGTGGACGGGCAAATCCTGCTTTGGGAGCCGCTGCGTTCAGAAGCACGGCGGGAATCTCTCCCGCAGACCCACGAGGTAAGGGTGTAGCCAGCGTGCAAACACCTGCAGAATATTCTCCGCTTTAACAGAGTATCTCTTTTATTTTCCTAAAATATTATTTCATCAAATATTTTTATCCTGTCTCCCTAATGTTAAAAATTTGCCTTTCCATTTGAAAGAGGATTTAGGCATAGAGTTTGAGTAACTAATATGAACTAATAATAACAAATATAAAATATAAATGAACTGATGATATTAATTTATTTTAATTTGGCATATAATACCAATAAGTAAATTACTATTGTTGGGGATATGTGTGTGGGTCTATTTCTATATTTGATTCGCCTGAAAACTTGTGTGAGTTAAATTAATAGCTTGCAGAAGGTAAGGTTTTCTCTTGATTTTTTTGGTAGATTTTTTTCTTTAATTTGCAAAGATTTCAGGTTAAGAGAGTTACGGTAGTGGGGAATTTATGCTTTTATTTCAAATAAGATGCAGACATCGCTGGCGTGACAGATAAGTTCTTTCTATATGTAGAAAGGCATTTAAATAAGTGGAAAATGAACACGAAAAAGTTCTGGGACATTTTTAAAGACTGGAGCTTTCAAAAAACACCCCTTAAAAAGGTTTTTTATCTCCTTTTAATTCATTACAGATTAATGAAATCTATGTTCCTCTTAATTCTAGTGGCATTTCATTTTAATTAATTTTTTTCTCTTTCTTGTGTGCAAGAACTTTCCAATAGAAAGAGATGAGATGGCTTTCATTCTTTCTTTTCAAGGCACACCACTGCCAAAACAGCACTTTGTAAGAAATTAAGCGGAGTTGTGCAGGCTCTTATTGCTGCTGTTTAAATACACGGCAAATCTGATTTTCCCATTGGTTTGGGTGCAAGTCATGCAGTCAGGTATCTAAGTATGCAGGTCGTGCAAATGACAAGTTTATTGAAGGGTCAGTATAGTTATCAATGGCAGCTGTTCATAGAGTCCTTAACACTGAGCTGAAAATTTATCTTTCGATTTGAATGGTTCTCACCTCTAGAAACGTTATAAGGTCTCCAGAGCATTACTATTTTTAACTAAATAGTGGTTATGTTTTTCAGTTTACTTAGGCATCAGACCAAAGATCATTGAAGTCGATGCGAATTCTTCCACTTACGTCAGCGTGCTCTGGGTCATGCCCTTAATCAACTGTTGTGTTCGCTATCCAAACCCGAAGAGATTACGGAATAAAAACTAGTGCGGTACAAACCAAAATGGGTTCAACAATAGCCTTAAATACTAATTCTGCCTCCCGGCAAGCCAGTGGAAGATATAAAAGCATCCCATGGGAAAAGTTGGGGGTGTTTGTTGCGTTAAAGTTACCTTCCAGCTAATCTAACCTAACCATGGTAGAAGCGTTTCGGCACGACCACCTTGCCCACACACCGATGTCAGTGATGAGAGGGTTGGGGCCGGCGATAAAACACCGCGTGAAGTTTTGGAGCGTGAGTGTTTATCATTAGGCAAGCACCCGCTCATCTGTGAAGTAGAAAAAGGGGTTTGGTCTTTGTTTTGAAGGTCTTTTAATCAGAACAGAACAATTAGATTTATGCTGCAGAAGTTTTGAAAGACGTGGAGAAGGTGATAGTAATAATTAAGAAACTCTACATCAGGAACCCTGAAAATATGCTTGGAATAGAAAGTTCAGTAGTCCAAAAATTAGGTATTCAGGTATTTTACTGTAAGTTTCATAATAAGGAGAAAGAAGGAAATCTATGATGTTATGCAACATTACTCCATTAGTGTTCAGAGGAAAAACTGGAAGGGAAAAAACCAAACCAAAAGACTATATTTAACCCTTTCACATCATTACATTATAACTGAGTAATCCAGTGGAATTTAAAAAATATTTTTAAGTAAAAAAATATATTTGAGTATATATATGTTTAAGTAAAAGAAAGGGAAGGGAAATACCCTAATATTAAAAATATTCCAGACAACCAGACAAATAAAAAACGTGCAATAGAAAAAAATAGGTACCTGATTTTGAAGCCTGATTTTAAGGCAAGCATGTTCAGCCTTCTCTCTGGAAAGGCTTAGAAAAGCATTAAATGAGGCTAATTTTTGATGGGTCTGTTCAGGCCCTTACTGAACATCACAAGAGGAATATTCTTAGGGGTGAAAAACATTGTTAGATAGAAAATTATTGTGCCTCTGAACTGAGGGATAACATGAATAGTAAAATGGAAAATCCTTCACTCGTGAATCTGAATGTGCAAAACCTTTTACTTGCTTTTATTTGGCAGAAGCATTAGCCTTGTGGGAAGCCTTCATGATAGGAAACCCTTTTGTCTGTGTGATGCTGAATTTTAGCTTTGCAACAAGAAAAAGCACGAGCTACTCAAATGTGATAATGGTATTCATCTTAAAATGTAAGTTTCTTTAGTTTAATTTTTAAAATATAAGCTTTTTTTGAATTATCAAAAGGGAGCTGAAAGAAATGGATATCATTATGCTTAAGTGTTGTCTGCTTTCCAGTTTCGTTCCATGCTAAATTATTCCCTTGACAAACAGGGTAGAAAGTATTTGTATTTCAGACGTTTTATGATTAATCAGCCTCAGTGTTTGTGTCTGGGTTAATAAAAACAGAGCTACTGTTGAAGGGTGGAAATAATCATGCTGGCTTACGCCTGCGTCAATGCTCCTGCCTCTGTTGGGTACATTTTTTCCAGCGTGTATCAAATACCGTATAGAAGGTAGAGCAGTGATTGAGGAAACAGCTGCTAAAGGGCTGTTTAGGCAAAGCCTTTCACTTACACACTATAGGGTTTGGTGGCAGAGGTGCCTTGGTATTATTAGTGGTTAGTTATTCATGTTAGGTGCCTGAAATTCATTTTTGATGGTGGCAAATTCTCAAAAGGTGTTTGTTACTATTGGGCCAGGGGTGGGGACAGGTTAGGCTGGTGCTCCTCACCCGTGAGAATCAGGTCCGTGAGATTTTTCTAATTGGCTTTGTGGTCCAGATGACGGAGCGGTTTCATTGAAGAGCTTTTGAGCAGAATTCTCCAGCGACTTTGAAAAGATTACCATTGAAGGTCCTTCGGTGCAATTTTCGGTCACCATGGGTAAAGTGCTCCCTTGCGGTCTCAGCTTTGGTAGAAATTGCTTCTCTGATGTTTTGCAGATGCACCCAGAGGGGATCTCAGCTCAGGTTTCTGGCCGCTTATCATGAAGCCGCAAGGCTCTCGGAGGGGCATCGCCGAGGACATCTGAAGTTCAGACTTATCAAAGAGAAGAAGCTGAGCCGCGGGGTCCGTGCTTTCCCTGGCATATCCGGGTTGGGTGGAGAGCGGGGTCAGTGCTGGGGATCAAAGTGGAGAGATGCACACCGTGAATACTGCCTTTGTTCCTCAACCCTGGTTATCAAAGAGGAAGGTACTTATTAGCACAGAAGTGAGAAGGGAGTGTTGCTGGCTTGAAAGCTGTTGTTATCTGGATTTTTGCATGGGAGTAGACAGAGAGAAGAAAATGTTCCTCCAAACACCGCCTTATCCACTAGTTTGTTTCATAATTTCCTTCACACAATCAATTTGCATTCTTTACAAGCTGTGTTTGGCTTCTGCCTTTTCTCTACCAAGGGGAAACGGAAGTAAGTGGCTCATTTTCTTGTATGACTTTGACATCTTCCACACTTCGTAAGAAACAGAAAATTTTCTTCTAAAGATGGTCTTGAATAACAAGCATTTACATGGTTTAGAACGGGAGAAGCAGATTTTTTTGACTGAGAGCTGAAATTGTGCATGCGGCTTTATAGTGTAAGTTCTCACTTACGTGCACGGTGATGATTTGTTCAGATAAGGCTGCTCAGTTTGTCCAGGCAAATGCCACCCCATGAGCGAGTGCCATTGTATGTAAAGGTCAGCATAGAAAAGTAAAGCAAATGGTCACCATGACATAGCCATGATGATTTATTCTATTATTATAAATATTAACGTAATAATGTAAAATGCACGCTGGGTTTTTTTGAATAGCTACAAAAAAACCCGGTATTTCCATATGTAGGACAATTCAGCCGAAAAGAGGTTCTTTCTGTCCATTAGTCTAAGGACAAATAATGAAAAACTGTACCAGTTCCCGGTCACTATCGATCACGAGAGACTAATAGTGGTTTTACAGCGTCATTTTAGCAGGTTGCTGTTGGTTTTAGCTTGGATTAATTCCCTGATATGGTTCGCAGTGTAACTTGTCCATCGGCTCATCCCAGTATGACCAAGGGAACCGGTTTGCAGTGCCGGAGGGTGCTGGGAAGGGTGAGGACTCCTGCCGTCATCCTGGCTGCTGGGCAGCCGGAACCACCATTTGTTTCATGAACTTTAATGCCACGTGATTAGCGCTTTATCAGCCAAATTCATGGATTCTGTAGCTTTTCACCAGGGCATCCTCCTGCTTTTTCTGTTCAGTCTTTCCCCTGATTGTTGAACTGTAGGTGAAATAAAATAGCGGGCAACCCTCCTGGAGATAGGAGAAGCCGTGTCAGTCCTCCTCCAGCGCCCTTCAGCACGTAGCTGGTGCCATCGCGGTCCTGCAGCTTTTGTCTACTCATAATAGCAGAAATGCATCCTAATGAGCGATAAGTCGTGCTGTGGGATGGGGGCTAAATCCCGCTTCCCCTTTCCCTCCCCATCCTCACAGCACTCGCCGGCATTTGTCTCCAAGGGCGCTGGTTATATCTTTATATGCCCTCCTTTATTCGTTTTAATCTAATCTACCTCCCTTACATCATTCTCCTCTCTTCCTGCCGGGAAGTGGTGCCGAGGGGAGCTCCCCTGGTCCCCCGAGAGTTGTCCTGGGGAGATATCTTGTGCTGTCGAAGGCCCCGTTTTACGCTTTGTGGAATGCAGATGGTCTAGACGCAAATTGCATTTTGCCTTTCAACACAAAACCCCGCATTTTTAATGCATACCTCCAATAAATACAGCAAGAGCCCCAGTCAGCAGTGGTACCTTAAGGCAGGTATTCCAGCTGTCTTGGAGTTTTATGTGGCATCATTATGGCATATTTTATATGTCCAGCTCAGGAATAGGGGGTTGCTAAAAGCAATACCATACTGTCGGTGTGCTAATTTAAGTCCTTGCTGTGTTTTTTCATACTTTATTCTTTTTAATTAGCTGTCGGTTATGCTGCTCCACAAGGAACTACTGCTTCAACAGAAGTCAGGCTTATTTTGTTAATCCACGTTTATACTACGTACAACTACACAGCTTAACCTCCGTTTGCAATTTTTTTTGAGAGATTATGCTTTGCCCGCAGATCGTACCAATCTCTGTCTGGATGAAATGTGAAATTAAATTTTAAAAGCGCAAGCGGTATTTATTTTTAACCAATTATATAAAGCTTGCTTAAATGTGCTGAAGACTTTTTTAAAAAACTGATTTCAAAGACATTTTGATAAATTTAAATGCAGGTTTTTCCAGTTAATAATAGAACTGATAGATCATAATGTCATAAAAGCTTCACTTGGCTAGACCTCATCCGTTGCTATCTAGTTTTTATCCGTAAATTGGAAATTGGTTCTCTGTATCTAGCAACCAAAGATTTTCTCAGCTTTGAGTGAACTGGCCTTTGAATTGAGCTGGATGAATAAACTGACTTCAAGAAAATGTTCTCCCTGCACCTGCAGAAGAAGCTGCAGCTGCCAAAAGATGAATACTTCAAAAAACTTGGATCCCTAGGATTTAGCCAGTGATTTCTGCCAGTTCAGTACTTTGATGTTCTTTGAAAGTTCAGCACCAAATGCACAGTAATGGGGGTTATTATGTAAGTGTTGCCCTTTTTTAAAAGACCTAACATAATCTCAATTTGCAATCTTAATAAGCAAAAAAATCCAACTTAAATAAAACTGTTTGTTGGTGGAGGCAGTTTTTAATACCTGCTTTTTATTCATCCTCTTGTCGGGGAAGTCAGCACGGCCTTTCCGTACGACTCTGTCAGTGCAGGTGTTGAAGGTCAGCTGCCAGCAGAGAGAGGTATTCGTTTAAAAGACAAAAAGATACACCAAGGAGGGAAGCATCATTTCACTAAGTCACTAGGGATGGAGGGTGTTCATCTAAGGTTTCTGGAAGAATTTCAGGAAGGAGCAGCTGAGTTACAGTCATATAACTCACTGAAAACAATTACCTCAGCAAAGAAACAGATGTGGCCGATAGCATACCTAGCTTAGGAAAGCGGGGATAACAAGGCCAAGTGCCAGGTCCTGCACTTGGGTCACAACAACCCCCTGCAGCGCTACAGGCTTGGGGCAGAGTGGCTGGAGAGCTGCCTGGTGGAAAAGGACCTGGGGGTGTTGGTCAACAGCCGGCTGAATATGAGCCAGCAGTGTGCCCAGGTGGCCAAGAAGGCCAACAGCATCTTGGCTTGTATCAGGAACAGTGTGGCCAGCAGGACTAGGGAAGTGATCGCCCCCTTGTACTCGGCACTGGTGAGGCCCCACCTCGAGAGCTGTGTCCAGTTTTGGGCTACAAGAAAGACATTGAGGTGCTGGAGCGTGTCCAGAGAAGGGCAACGAAGCCAGTGAGGGGTCTGGAGCACAAGCCTTATGAGGAGCGGCTGAGGGAGCTGGGGGTGTTCAGCCTGGAGAAAAGGATGCTAAAAGGTTGTTCCAGAAAAATCAAAGATCGTGATAATTTCCAGAAAAATCTTATGCAGTTAGAAAACAGGTTGCAGAACTTCACCATGAATAAATGCAAAGTGGCAAGCATTGGAAAGAGCATGTAACACTCTCTTTTTCCTGTATCCAGTGAAAATGACATCTGGTAAGGTTTTTTTGCAAGTAAGAGATTAGCTGTATGTTTAAGCCTGGACAGCAGTTGTCAGATAAATTAATTTAGTATTAGCATCTTTTTGAGGGTGTTTTTTTGCATAAATTGAGATTGACATTTACAAATGAAATTATCTTCCTTTTTATTGTGTTCAGCTCTTGTCATAAATTAATAGAAAAAGTAGAGAAATGAAGCAATGGAAAGTGAATAGCTGGAAGATCATATAAGGAACCAGAGTTATCTGGAAAAGCTTGGAAGAGACATGGGGGAAAAAAAGTCTAAAACATGAGGTTTTGTGTGAAGACTTTTGTTCAGAGGTGTTATTCGCCTGTGATAGGGGGATGCTGAAGTTAAAATGGCAGACAGTTTAAATGCTATCAATGGAGACGTCTTCTCAGGTGTAGCTTTTGTGTTCGTTTTCTAATGTGAACCCAGGAGACTCACACAGTCGCAGGGTGCACATACGCACTTTCACGTACGTCCATGAAGGTACGTGCCCGGGAAAGTCCGCCCATGGCTGGAAGAGATGATTCTGCAAAGGCAGGATCTAAAGCTAAATTCCTTTCTCGGGCTCTTGCCCGAGCAGACTTTGCAGGATCGTATCGCGAACAGTCACGTTGCAGGGAACACATGCTGGTATTTCGGATGGTCAGGTGTCACATCTTTAAAGATAGCACCCTTTCAGCAGGAAGAAGCCCTCAACTACCAGAACAAAATTATATCAGAGATATAGAAGAAATATATTCTTTTAGTAATGATGATGTGGTAGAAATCGAATAAAAGTGCTGTATTTCACAGTTGGACACTTCAAAGGATACTCCTCTCCCAGTAATCCTCTGATCTGCTTCATGTCACAGGTCACCTAAACAGTATTTACAAACCCCCTGGCTGGAGCACTCCTTCGGGATTTAAGGTGTCGCAACTTTTTTTGACATCAAAAGTTCAAGTGCACTGATACTTCTCTGGGAATGTTACAGCGGAGTTAATTTTTATGTAGACTCATGTTTATGAATATGTCTCCTCAAGACTGATGTGAAACTTGCCTGGAGAGGGGGAAAGGTTTTCTCCTGCCGGCCGTGTGATGAGGGTAGACGGTGTCTGGTAGTTAGCTGGGCGCTACTTGGAATGTGCCCGAAAAGGTGAGGGCCAAAGCAGGAGTCAAAAGGCTTGGCTTAACCGTCGACCGGTGTGTCACTGAGAAACTGGTGTGAACTCTGGGTTCCTGTTGCGTCTGAATGTAACTCCTCCAAAGTCCTCTGCCACCTTGAAGAGTGAAATGCAACGATAGTAATTGCTGCTACAGTTTTGAGTGTGGGCTGGACTTGGATGTCAGGTCTCACTTTTGGCTGGTGTTTGCCGTGGGGTGCTCGGGCAGTGATGGTTTCTGCTCTCAGGCAGGCATCGTCCTTGGTTTGAGGTTGCCTTTCTGAATCCTCTAAGTCGTGAGGTTTGGGAATTTTATACTGATCAGAGAGCTGCTGGTTGCTTCAGTTAGCTGGGTCCTATCTTTTACTTTTTCCACAAAGTAAGTTTATTTTTTACCCTCTCTTATAATTGCAAGCAAATGACAGCATGAGTTGATTACTGCAAACCCTTGCAGTAGGAAAGCTGCTCTGTGAAGCTGGGCTGTTAGGCACGTTGGCAGGCCTTTGAAGAGAATTTTTTTTCGTGCTCTTCTTCCTGTTTGTTTTTTACAGGAAAGGAGAGCATATTCAAAATGTTTCTACAGCACCAAGGTGAAAGGCCCAAGTTAGTTCCTTGGGTCATGGCTGAAATAAAACTCCCAAGTATTTTACTCTTGCCGAACTAGGAATGCCTGGTTGCTTTGTCCATGAACGATTTGAAGGAAGAGGGATATTTTTTCAAATCTGTTTAATTAAGATGCCTCTTCAGTTCTCCCTGTCCCTCATTTCAATAGGTTTTCAGAGACTTTCAAACCAGAACTACACAGGGCTCTATTTCAAGTGCGCTGTAAAGAGCTGATAATATAGCCTCTGTGGCTGGGGCACAGAATCTTCCTTATATAGCTTTTCTGAACAGGATACGTTTGTTCTGCAACAGATCTTGCGTTGTTTATTCCCGATAACTATTCTCAAGTCAGTATAAATGACACTTCCAGATAACTTTCTTCCTCCCTGATAACAATCTGGTAGTTTATACCACTTTCCAGAAGTGTGTATTTCTGTTTAGTTTTTTAGGGTGTCTTTAGTGTTTGGTATGGCCAAAGTCGTAATTCTTTCAGTATCTGCCAGCTAGATCGGTTTTGAGAAGAGTCTCTTCAAAGCAATGTCTGTTTAGAACTGACTTATTTATGTGTAGTTTCTGTTCTACAACAAAGCAGTCAAAGAAACGGAGCATCAGTTGCTGGTGCCTGAGAAAGAGGCCTGAGAAAGGTCTCAGAAAACAGGTATGATTTAGAAAGTCATTGCAAGAACTCTGTGTTCTGAATCGCTGTGTACTCTTGCACGTTTCAGATCTTATTTTTAAGGCTTTGTTTATTGAACGAAGCACTGAGGGAAGCAGAGGCAACAGTGGGTCGTGCTGTGATCGGGATCCAGGGAGGTTACTAGCAAGGCTCTCCAAGGATGGTGCTCAGGACAGTTCTAGGGTCCCACAAATGGCTTCAGCATATTAGGGGTGCGCTCATCTAGGTTGCCGGTGACCCTGAGTTGTCAGTACAGGGGAAGGTGGGCTGTCATGCAGAAGGAAACTGGACAACGTCAAAGCCTCATAGAAATGAGGTAGAATTTCATAAGTCAAAATATAGGATGGGACTAATAATAAAATTTTCTTGTCTGGAAAGAGTCACTGTGGTATATTACCGAGGGATCCTGAACTACAGCCTGATGCTGGTGCATGTCAGGGCAGCAAATCACAGCCGGGCAGACGTGGCATCAGTGCTGCGGAATTGGGGCTAGGAGATTGCCTCCGGTTCTGTTTGCCCACATGCATGAAAAGTTGACTGTAGCCGAAAACAAGTTAAGAAGAGAGCATGTTGAATGCCAAGGAAGGAATTGTTGGGTGCTAAAGAGGCATATGCATTTTCCAGGATGGAGAAGAATACTTAATAAGAATAGGGAGCAGAACAGGAGTATCTTAGGTAGGGGCGCTAGCTAGTTTGAATTACATAGCGTAGCAAAAAAAAGGCAAAGACAGCAGGTGGTTGCTCTCTCTAAAGACACTTACGAGGCAAAAAACAGGGAAACAGTGATGTTGACTACATCTACCAGAAGATAATACTGGTGTAAAAACAAATAGTATATAAACCTGATCGTTAATAATGTAGGAAACCAGTAACAAGTTTCTAACTGTGGAGTAGTAGCACAGTTGTATGAAGGTCAGAGGGAGCAGAAACCCCCCTCTTGCAGCCTGTTCTCCAAGCAGAGCTCAGTAAATTAGTAGAACTGTGCAATGTGGTGGCCTACAAAAACAAGAAACTAATAACAAGGGACTGACGATTGTCAAGAAAGACTTTTCCAGTCCTTTTTGTTCCTAAGTTCTAGGTTGGCTAATAAGATATTGGAAAGCTAAATCCAAAGTATCCAGGGGTTTAGAAGAGCTGTAATATCTCTCCTGCCATCTCTTTCAGGCATTTTAAAGTACTTTCTAATTTGTTTTCTGTTCCAACATTGCATTTACCAGTAGAAAAAGGTGCTGGAGGTTGCTTTATAGTAATAGAGAACCTCTGGAGCAGGAAAATCTACTTCTTACACCAAAAAGGCTAAGCAGATTATTTAATAAATGTAAAGAAATGGATTGACCCTACTGTGCTTAACTGTTAATATGAAACTGCATTTCATGTGAATTTACTCTTAGCTCATTTGAAGCATTCAGGTGATGAAAGGATTTCCCTTATGAAGCCCCGCTCCCCTCTTATGCCCTCAGCTATTTATTATTTTATGAAAGCCATGCATTTGAACAATTCAAAGCTTTTATTATTTGATTTCTACCAACAATTGCTGTCAAAGATTCTCTTTGAGAAATCATTTTGAATCAAGATGAGAAGGGGCTCCAATTTCGTATCACCAACAAAATTATTATATTTGTCAAATGTTTGTTACAAATGCGATAAAAAAGGTAGTCAGAGCAGGATCCACTTTAATATGTACATATTCCGTACCCGTGTGTATAGATTCTCCTGTTCATGTCTTTCAAACAAAAAGGCAAATGAAGTTTCTTTAGTCTTTACAACATCATTATGCGTGGGGAATATATAGATTGCGCCAGTGATTTGTAGGACTTCAGCAATAGCTACAATCCCTCGTTATAATGCACTCCAAAAGATGATGTTCAGAGTGGTTGTAAACTGAGACGAACAAAATTAATTAGTCTGCAGCACAGTTACAAAGTCTGCCAAGCATACCCTGTCCACTTCCATCTTCACGGCTCTGGTTCCAGCAAAGATGTTGTGGCTCAGCCTCCCGTTAAGAATGGATGCTTGGAGCCTGCCTGACTGCCAAGAGCTGTGTAATTGGGACCTCCCTTCTTCATGGCTTAACGAATTGAGGACTCACCAACTACAATGTGGAGTAGACCAAAAGAACGTGCTGGGGCAATAGGATTGAGTGTCAGCACTCCCTGGTGCCATCCTCTTCTCTTCCCCCCGCAGCAGTAGTTGAGCAGCAATAACTATGCAGTGCATTTCTGTTGCGCATGCAGAATGGTCCTGGCACATCCCCAAGGCCCTGGATTCTCCGGGGATGGGCTGCACGGCACGTGTTGCTGCATAGACTGGTGCGTGGCTGAGATTTCTTCTACTGAAATATGGGAGCCATGTGTGCGCGTGCCTGGATTACGTGCCACGACCGTGCAACGTCATCTGGCCAGGTCTGCTCGAACCACCCATCCAGCGCGATGATCCTGTGCCACACAGAGTGGGCTTGTTACATGTTGGAGTAAGAAAAGGGAGTGACTCCCTTCCGCACATCAAAGCAATGAGAGCTGAGAACCCCGAGACTGTAAGATTTAGGAAGTATAAGTCTTTGGCATTTTTTTCCTCAAACTAATTTTGTCTAGGGTCATAACTAGGCTTGGCTACACATCTGTCTTTACACTTCTGTGAGGGAGCATAGCTGTTGTAAATATAAACGTCTTTCCAACTTCCATTTAATGGATAATTCCACAAATGTACAGTATTTTTAAATTGATTCTCTGCATATTTAACTTCTAAAGGCACTGAAATAGAGAGACTTTGCAAAGCAGCATCTAAAATGTAGCACTTAGGATTGCGAGCAGCTGTGTATGGGAATCGCACAATGCACATAATGTACTGTGACGGCAGGGGAGGTGGTTTTGCAGAGAATTGATGCATTTTTTAACTTTCAGGGTCACTTTAGACACCGCTGTGCAGATCAGCCCTCAAAATTATAAGACAGAAGAAACTAATAAATATTTTTATGAATGCAGAAGTTAATAATAAGAGTGCCTGCAATAACATTTATGTGATCAAGAATTAAAGAACATAAAAGCATTTTTACATGAAAGAGATAAATTTTCTGAATAATCTGTAAAAGAATTTAAGTCCATTTGAAGCTCAGATTAGGGTGGTTTTTTGAACTGAAACAATGTGTACCTTTCAGTGTGGTTAAAACTTTCTCTCAAATGCAGGCATTTATTTTTTTTTTTTAATTTTTTTAAATTCTATAACCACAGAAAATACGCGTCCGTTTTCTTTCTGCTTTAAAAAAGACATATTTCAGCTTTATGAAGGAGGTGTTCTCCGCGGAACGGGCGCTGATGAGAACCATGCAGAGAACAGGAAGTTCAGAAGACGGGGGATGGCAGCCGAGAGCGGCTCCATCTGCTCTGGAAACGCAGCGCTGTACGGCGGAGGCCAAAACAACTGACAAGACAAAGTCATTATTTATGGAAAGACTCTGAACTCTGGCCGTTTGTCAAGCTGACTCAAGTAGTCTGCTGCTGGCCCTGATGAGCTAGCAAGTATCTAACATAGATTTGTGCTCTAATAAATGTCAGATACAGAGGCGTTACTGAAACAAATTGCTAAAATATTAGGAGAAAAGGGGAATGTAGATTGAACAGCGAAAGATCCCAATGACGAACTTCACTAATAAAGACTGAGGAGGATCAGAACACCTTATTTTCAAAAGAAAAGCATGGAGGGGAGCAGTGCGATGTCCCAGCCCTGAAGCCAGTGGCAGAACTCGCGTTGACTGATGGGGAGGTAGGGTTTCACCCGCTGAGTGCAGCGTTTCAGTGGACTTCTCCATCCCTTTGCTTCAGGAGCTGGGATGGTTCACGTCTTTGTGAAATAGTTTCAACGTCTGCCCATTTAGTAGAAGTTCCAGTCCCCAGGCCAATGAAAGCATGCCCTGTTCTCTTTAAAAATGTGCATCAGCAAGGACAAACATTGTCTTTTAGACTAATAAAAAATGATTGGGATGACGCTGTGCTTTTTTTATGTTAACCTCTGTTGAAAGCTGGAAGCTAGAAAAAAAAAAAAGTCCACTGAAAGAAGTATGGATAATCTCATGGCCAAGTCAGGTTGGGTGCATTTTTTTGTCTGTTGCTTGGGGGTGTCCCAAATCTTGTCATCATTCTCAAATATATGAATTATAGTGTGTTAGAAGATTACCATAAGGAAGACTTCTTTCCATAGCTGTATAGCATACATGCTATGTACAGTCAACAACTATAAATTCATGTGCCTTCCTGCTTGATTGCTCCACTACCTGAATTTAATAGCGTTGAAGAATTTGATGTCATCTTCAAAAAGCGTTGTGTTTCTCCAGTTAGTTACGGGCATTTTCCTATTGCAAAAATATTCGCTAAACATAGGCACTTCTTAAAAAAAAAATAAACCCAAACCTCCTAGTAGGAAGCCTGTCTAGATTCATTGCTTGGCTGCGTGACACACAGCAAGAAAGGGAGCCACATGTTCCTGTCTGGAAAGTGATCAGTTACATTATTCTAAGCATTAAAATGTGTCCGTATGTGTGCATCTGTACACACAGAGACACGCATACTTCAGATCGTGCTGATAATGACATTTCCAGTCTCCAAAGAAAAATAGATTGTGTACGAAATCCTTTATTTACCAGGCATAGAATTTCATTGTGGTCTACCCTTCGACTTTAAAAATACTCCCTGTTATGATGGCAAGAGCAGTCTTGGAGCAGTTAACTGATTCTGTGGAGAGCCTCTCATTCAGCCTGTTACTGAATTTAAAAAAAGGAGTACAATGATCTCCTACTTTATTTATCATATTTTATCTAGTGTAAGGACAAGGTATGTATATCTGTAGTTCTGTATAAAATAATATATCCGTTATAGCCCTGTACATTGGATATTCTAGAGTGCCGAGAGTCTCACGATGAGTTGTAGTCATGCGACGCAGTCATTTATCACATGCCTGTGACAGTCTCACCTGCACGCTGGCCATTAATCTGTTCTCCAAGAACATCTAACATTGCTGTCCCCAGGCAATTTTGCAGTTTTCCTGCATAGAAAGGCCAAAAAAAAAAAAGTGCTACAAAACTTTTCTTTCCATCCTATCAAAGGTAGAACTTCCTCCAAAAGTGCTCTCAGTGAGGTCTAAAATGAGCAAGGTTCAGTCTAGAAGTAGTGATGAAGCTGTGGATGCCCCATTATTGGAAGTGTTCAAGGTCAGGTTGAGTAGGGCTTTGATCAACCTGATCTAGTTAAAGATGTCCCTGCTCACGGCAGGGGGATTGGACTAGGTGGTCTTTGAAGGTCCCTTCCAACCCAAACCATTTTATGGTTCGGTGAAGCAGGACATTAACAACGTGGGTGATTTTGGAAAGCTATCACTTCTAACCTTCAACAAGGTGGGGGCAACCGCATTTCTGCTGACCCCAGAAAGGCATCCATCGCAGGCACTGCAAACTGTAGAGGGCTTTGGCAAAGGTAGTAGTTTGGAAAGGAACGAAGCCATCTTTCAGGCATTGGGATCTGAGGATATCACCTCGAGTAGGGACTGTAGATGATGAGGAAGCAGCTGAAATAATACACATGGTCTGCAGCTCGACCCAGCCTAATTAGGAGGAACTGGAACAAGGCTTTGGGACCTCCCAGAGTTTTGCTGGTGACAGTAATAGTGGTTGTAACAGCGCCGAATCTATATGGGGCTTTGTCTCTCTGTCAGAGGGTGGCGTAGAGGGACCCTCCTAGGACAGAGTGCAGAATGGACCATGAAGTCAAGGTACAAGCACAGACCCATGCTGGATCATGCCTTCCCAGCACTTTTCCTATCACAATGTTCCTTGCTGTCAGCTTAAAAACAGCCACTTTGGGGGCTCTGAGTATTAGGTCCAATGTGACGGTGAGCCTTCTGCAAATAGCAGAACCACGCAGTGGTGGCTTTACTCTCTCTTGTGCCGCGCGTTATTGAACGGTGGTTTATGGTCATGAAATTGAGCTGCATTTTTCTGTCTCCATCAGGAATTTGTTTTTGTCAGTAACAAAACAAATGCATTTTGTCAGTAAATTTATTTACTTTTTCTTCACTTAATTGTACTTTTCAGTGCAGAAGACAAGTCTTGGTTTTGGGAAGGGGAGAGGGGTCAGATATTTTGCAACTGAGCAGCCAGTTCCTAAGTTCTGCACTACAAAGGTTATTGCGCATTTTTACTGCATTTGATACTCATTATGCTGTACATGATCTGTTCTTTCCATGAGGAATCCTGCAGATGTAAAGGCTCACACTATGATTGCTTTAATTAGAAATAAAGTGTCAAGAAACTTGGCACCTTTTTTATTCTTTGTTCAAATAACAAATGCTAAACACATGGGCACCAATCAATTCCTGGAGCAATTTAGCTGATTTGAGTGGCATTACAGCAGGGGTCATTTAGTCTATGACATTAATTTAAAATGATTTTTTTTTTTTTTATTGGCTTCTCAAATTAGTGTTGCCGTCTAAAAATCTCTGGTAAAAAGAAGAATAGCCTGAGAGCCATGAAAAGCATCTTCAGCCATACTTCCACTTGGCAAGTCGTTTGCGAGGCGATTTTCTGAATGTTGCTCTTTTGCTAAGGTTGGAGAGAAGAGAGAGTATTTTTTATGAATCCCTCTTTTTTTGTTGTTTCTGGGAGAGTGACAGCTTTGCAGCTTACTGAAGATCCTCTTCTGCAACTAGAGCTCAGGCGCGTCCTTGCAAATTGTCGGCTGAAGTAGCTTGCTGCTGCGAGTTACGGGCAGCAAGGGTTGCAGAATTGGGCTCTTCAGTTGCAATATTGTCAAAGAAGCTGTTACAAATAGTCATAAGATCATTAAAATGTTTTCATTGGGATTTGCTTTGAGAAATAGCCATTTCACATGCCTTTGCTGCAAATGTTAATTTGTATGTGTGTCCACGCTCATTTCCAAGGTGCAAAATTAGCAAATGGCTTGTGGAATGGATCAGTAAAGCTATTGTGCTCTGTGGAGAAGGGAATAAACCAGCTATTTTAACCCCGGCCGAGGCTTCCCCTCTCCTGGGCTTCCTAGCGGATCCTTTTGAGATATATCTGTTCGCGAAATAAAGCCACTTTTTATGCTTTTTAGTACTTGCTGACTATTTGCCAAGGATTTCTATGAAGTATCTGTGCATATCGCCTGAGACAACACGACGCTGCTTCCCCCGTTTCCTGTGCTGAATGGGCAGCCCCAGCGATAAACTGTAACACTACTCAAGGTAGGAAGGGTGAGCTGCCAGAAACTATTTATCACTTCACTGGCTTTGTACCATGCACATCCGTCTGCAGTTAAATTGAGGTTATAAGAGGAGTTTTCTTTTTGCTCCAGCTTTGCCAGCGATAGTATCTTGCATAAAGATGAAAATAGAAGTTCAGTGTTTAGCCCTTAGATGTTCCCATGCCATGAAAGGGAGATGGAAGTGATAGAAAATTTGGAAGTGATAAAAAATTTGACTCAGACACCTTCAGTTTCTGACAGCTGGTGCTATAGTGTTAATCTGCCATTAATGTCACTAATGGGAACGCCTCTTTCTTATGGCAGATGTCAGTATGGTGCTTTATGTACTAATATATAATGTCAGGTTTCAGCACAAATTTTCATCCTCGTTGGGTATTTTAGGAGTTTGTAAAATATTAACATCTCCTGTCCTTTCACTCTCTTTGACGTTGCGGTTAGGGATAAATAAGTGACTTCTCTTTTGTCATTTTAGAGACTGTAGATATTTTAGGCTAAAAGTAAGACATGCATGATATTCTAAGGCAAAGCTTTGGGTAATTCTGTGCAGTTCATCTCTTTATAGACCCATAAATCCAGCTGAAGTTAATCTTAAATGCTTCCTACAGTCGAATGAGAGTTTACCTTTTCTGATGTTTCTCTCTTATTTGGCATCAAGTACCACGAATCCCATGATACTTGTGATAACTGTGGTGTAAAATGGATACATCATCAAAAAACTCAGCCTGTGCTCAGCAACGTAGCACGTCTGCTTTTTGCACACCCAAAGCAGAGGTGCATCTTCATGATCAATGCTGATTGTGTTTTGATGTTAATGGTTGTGCCATTAACACCTGAGGAAAAAAAAATCAAAAAATCAAAGAAACAACAGATTTGACTTGTAAACAGGAGTATTTGAGATGCGGCATCCCCTGGTTACTGTGATAGCAGATGGCTGATGGTACACACCATGCCATATACATCTTCAAATAATTCACTAATTGTTGCAAAAATGTGCCTTTGCTAAGAGATATTCCCTGTGATTGTATCATTGCTTTCCAGCTTTCATTCCTACTGACTGCCATTTGCTCAAGTTTAAGCTTTTTGAAGAGTTGGCTCGTGCTGACGGGAATATTGGCTGCCTCTCTCCTGGGCTGGAGTGGGACAGGGCGCTCGCGCCGACCGCCCCGCTGTCTGAAGACAAGGAGCCTGAGAGCAGAGCACACCGCTGGGGAGCAATTCCGTGCTGGGTGACCTCCCGGCCGCTACGCACGAAGCATCCCCTTTCCCATGCTTTCTCCAGACCTTGGCAGTGGCCGAGAGCTGAAGGGATGGGAGGGTGTGGTGGGAGAGGCTGACTTGGGGATGGAGGCAGGCAAGGAAGGCTTTATTTCTAGACCTAGGGAAGAGAGTGTGTGTAAGAACGCTTTAGGAATATTTTGCATGTGAACCCAGAGCTTTAAGTGGGGCATATTTTGAATTAATCAAAATACGTCATTGAAACAAACTTATTTGTATAACCAAAATTCCATCATACAGTCAAAATTAACTTTTTTTTTCTTTAAATTTATGGCAACGGCTACCTTATTTATATTCATGCTTTTCTGAGCATGTCAAAAATGCTTAATATATCACTTGAAATACATTAGTGCAATAACTATGTTTTCTTTTTGTACCAAAATACAAAAATGCATGATAAAAATACCATGAAGGGAAATAATTGATTGCTAGTCCATGCCGTAGAGACTGACTGACTACACAACACCCTTAAGTAATTAAATTGCTTTAACTACAGATAGCTAGGCCAGATTCCTTTACGGGATTCCCGCCCCCCACCCAGGATTCATCATTTTGGTTCACTTGATGTTGACCTTGCTGTAAGCTAAAAACACACAGATAATATGTTAAACCCAACTCGTAGTCTTGTTTTTGCTTTATGGAAGAAAAGAGTTGTTTTTACTCCATTATTTTAATGTTTGTACTTAAAGAACTTCAAAAAGGTCAGTTGCTTTCAGTACTTTGATGTGTTTGAGGTTTTCTTTCATAAAGAAATGGTGGTATTAAAGCTACTCAAGTAAAGGAGGCTTTTTCTGATAAAAATCCAGCTCTCATGATTTGCTGCCTGGTTTTACCGTGCATTCCCCCCTTTCCTTTTGAATTTTGCTCTTGCAAGGAAGGGTAGCTAAATAAATACAGTAGCACAGAAGCAAATGGAAAACATCTGTTTTTCTTATTCAGGAATTTAGTGAGTCAGGTTTTATGAACATCTGAACTCAGCACTTTTATATTTTTGTTGAATTTTCTGTAGTTTAAAATTATTTTTATAAAACATATACTTAAAGACAATACTGCAAGAAGTATTGAGAGAAATGCCAAAGCCCTAAAGGAATAAAGGGAAGGTACGTTCTGATTTTGTTTTCTTTTTAATGGAAGCGATTCAGAACACCCAGGAAATAAGAAGACCACACTGGACCAAAGCACAGTTTAGCCTGGTCTGGTGCCTGTGTCTGGTTGTGGCCAGTACAAGGAAATTAAAGACCTGCTTTTTTCAGAGCAGTCCTTCCCTGATGCACCATCCTGTTTTCCAACAATCAGAGCTGTAAAGTATTTGCTGAGCTAGAAGAGGATCTTGTGGTGAGAATGGCAGTGTAATGGAGGTGGATATTCTGTGATTTATAATTGGCAAGGCTAAAGGATATTTGAAATAGATGGAGGGACAGATTCTTTTTGCAGGAAATGGTTAAGTATTCTGGCTTAAAGAGAAGGTCATTCTAGTACAGCAGCTTTTAAAACCATGATGTTCTCATGATGAAGACAAGTGATTTTACCTAAAATATTAAGAATGCCTTTCTCCATATTTCATCAAGTTGAAAAATACTTCTTACACTAGTATGGCCTATTTTTTGTATCACTGGTGTCATTGTGAAAGTTCTGTTGCAGTCTCTCACTCCCTCAGACCACGAGCTCGTCTTCTTTGTTTCTACAGCTTTCTCCTTCTCTGCATTCAGAGGACCTTCAAAACTTTATTCTGTACAAGTCATAGAATCACAGAATGATTCGGGTTGGAAGGGACCTTAAAAATCATCTAGTTCCAACCCCCTGCCCTGGGCAGGGACACCTCCCACTAGACCAGGCTGCTCAAAGCCCCATCCAGCCTGGCCTTGAACACCTCCAGGGATGGGGCAGCCACAGCTTCTCTGGGCAACCTCTTCCAGTGTCTCACCACCCTCACAGTAAAGAATTTCTTCCTAATATCCAATCTAAATCTACCCTCCTTCAGTTCGAAAACATTACCCCTTGTCCTATCATTACACTGCCTGATAAAGAGTCCATCCCCGTCCTTCCTGTAAGCCCCCTTTAGGTACTGGAAGGGGCAATAAGGTCTGGAGAGTCTGGTATTTGAGACAGATGTAAGCATCACCGCATTACCAGAGCTGGATGTCGTTACTTTTTAAAGTCACCTAATGTTCCCACATTTATATCTTCCCTTGCTGAGATGTTCATTACTGAGATGTTCATTACTACTGCAAATGTTCATTAATTCAGTACCTAAAGGTGTTACGTCATCTTTATTTTGGCAGCCTTAAAGATAGGTGATGCTTACTCCCACCCATCTTCCTCACCTGTAAATTGCTAAAAGTGGGAATAAATGATTCATGCACGAAAATCCAACTCTTCATACAGATTATTTAAATCCTCTTCATTGAAAGCTAAGCTTTCAATTCTCCTGCCAAACGCCAGTGTGCATTTTCTTGCAGTCACAGCAGCGATGATGTGATGCCACAAGTACTCTTTTGGTAATCTGTAGCGAAGGAAAAGAGCCTACAGCTTTTGTGTCTTGAGCTAGTAAAGTTTACAAACTGTGTGAACATCCAACACCTCCAAATATATTTTTTTGGCTCCAAGTGGTGGACATCCAGACTGTATTAAAACACAACATGCTGGGCACCAAAAGGTTAGAAAATTCAAGTTAGTCCCACCTTTAAAGTGCATGTTGAAAAAAACTGAGACTGAAAATTATGTCACCTATCAGAAAATGTTTTGTGCTAACAAAAATAAAAAACAAATGTATTAAAACATGATATTTCAGTCTGAAGTGTTGAAAAAGGCAGTGTGGGCAATGAGGTTAACAACTGATAATTATGGCAGAAAGCACCTTCTTCTTGTTTTTTGGCGGATGTTTGGTTGCAGCCATTCCTCTTCCCTGGAGAGGTTTGGTGGCCTGGAAGGTCTCGTGTAGTTTGAAACATGGAAAACTAAGTATACCAAACCCACTGTGTTGTTTTGAGCACTGGAATACTAATATCTACTGATACAGTGAATGCCAGCGCTATTTTCTGTATCTGATTACCTACATGGGGAAGAGCACCTGGTCAGTCAGGCCCACCCATTAAAAGGATGCACATTTTTTTGTGATGTTGCTCATATGAGCTAATTATTGGCTTTGGCACGCATGTTATTCATTATTTTTTGGCAAGAATGTGAAAAAGGCATTTTGTTCTGAAAATAGCTAAAAGAAAAGAGGTGGGAGGAAGAAAAAGTGCTTTTGTAATTGGTCCAGAGTGAATTGGGAATCCATCCCTCTCCATCTCCTACTTGCGCAATTTCAAATCCGCTGCCCTTCAAGGTCAGTTGAGCCGGGTCAGAGCAATTCAAAGGAGCAGTGTGCTTTGTAGTTTGAACATCCTGTTGGCTTCGGCTTTTTCTGTTAGATCTTCAGTATCTTGTTTTACGCCTCCACGATGGCTCTGGCAATTTGTATCACCTGAAAAGTCTTGCTTACAATAGGATTGGCTCCAAATAGCTGGGTTCATTTGTCTCTTACGTGCTTTCTTAAACTTCCAGCCTGGTCCCAGTTTAAGATTTATAGACACTGAAAATGTTTGTTTTCCCTTCAGGGTACTTACATTTCCAAAAACATTTCTGTATTGTTTTCACTTCATTACATAGAAAGCTGGGACGCGAAGCCTACTGTTAAAAACACTCTTAAGCTACTCTATGCTCTATATTTACAGATGTAGTTAAACTGAAAAGAGAGCGGCTATAGCATTGCTCACCTACTAGAATGACAACAACAATAGGTAGTTCCTGATCTTGAGGCTTGACTTCTGGACAGTTTTCTTTAAGTTCCAAAGTACATGCTATTGATGCTGTGTAAGTAGTAATAATGACGATGAGCTTTCAAGTAAAGAGCCCAATTTCCATTTATCTTGGGAGCTGTCAGCACAGTATCTGAACATCCTGACGCTGTTAAACTCTCAGGTGGGTGGAATTCATCAATCATGACCAACTGGCAATTTCTTAACAGGAATAAACTGGTGTAGCTCCATATAATTATTGAGCATCTGTGTTGTTCTAGGCCAGCTGAGAATTTGTCCTATAATTTTGGTTACCTCCGTGGGGCTGTGTATGGTCACCATCCTTAGAGAATGAGCTAAAAAACACATTCAGCTCCTTTTTGTCTCAGTTTAAGGGGTCCATTTTAGTTGTTTTTTAAAGAATTAGTGAGATTGAGGATTCTCACGAGAATCGTCTCCCTCTCCTAATGAGAAAACCAAAACTCTTTCCCTCCTACCATAAGAGTTTCTCTAGCAGGATATGGCTACCTCTGGCTTGAAATGAAGGGTTTCAGATATCCCACCTGTGTCAGACATGCATCCTTTTGTTTGTCCTGCTCCTTGTTGTTATATTTATTGGCAAAAAGGAAAGACTAGCTACTTTGGAGGAATTTTCCATCCTTCATGTCCATAATTTTGTGCTTTTACCTTACGTATTTTCATATGTGTATGAAAATCAGTGTCTGCCTGTTGGTTTTTTTTTTCTTTCCCTGACGGAAGTTTCGTACAACAAGAAAAAAAATCTTTATCACAAAATTCCCAAAATGGAGAATGGAAATACACTGGATGCAGTTTTGGGCTGTAGCTCTTAAGAAGTGGAGACAAAGGCAAAACACGATGAGGAATGACTCGGTTGAATTTAAGTGACTTTTGCATCATCTTTCGCCCTCCTAGTCGGTGGACTGCTCTGGGGATGGGAGACTTTTCTGGCATAAGAGAAACAAGCCTGGGCATACCTAATTTAATGGCAGCACCCAGAAGTGGCTAAAGGGGACATAAAGTTGTTTAGCATTTCTGTGTCAGCATCTTCTTCTGCCATCACTGTCTATATGCCAACAGTTGTGAAGAGGTTTTTTGTAGGGCTGTTTTAACGGTAATCTGACACAGTTTTATGCCAGCACGTCTTCCTTGAAAATGTGGGGAATCCTTGTTGGATTCCTTTCTGCCATGTTAGCCCTTTGCACGATGCCAGTGTGGGGAGGAAGATCTCATCCTCTCCTTCATGCCTTTATTTAAGATGCTGAGTAAGATGCTTACTCAGATAATCAGTAATACCTTTGGATAAACGCATTCATGATTTCTGGATGCAGGACTTTGACTCTGCTTTCCAACCTTGCATCTCAAAATTCTGTACAAAGATTGATGAGGATGATTCATCCCCATCACGTACCTATGGATGCGAAGACAGAGACTGTGACACATTCAGGATAAGAAAGGCAATGTTCACAAAACCCCAGGTTAGAAACGGTTTCCTGAGTCCTGGTCTAATTTCTTGAGCAATGATTGGTTTCTTCTATTCCAGAACCATCTTACATGATGATATCTCCTGCTCCATTCTCTTAGCATGCGACGCAAAAGTTTAATTGAGTCCTTTAAATGATTTTCCAAGCTGAAGTGGGTCCTCATTGTGTGCAGCCAAACTTGAAACAGGCGGGACAAGCGTTCTCGCTGTACCCCGTGCTTATCAACGTGTCAGATTGGACCAAGAACATTCTGTAAAAGTTATTCCTCATTACGACAAATCCCCTAGCTAGATTACAGCATCGACAAATTTTTACCAGATTTTTACTGCCAAGTTCACTGGGAGCACATCTGGAACTATTAGACATCGCCGCGTCTGGCATATCATGTTCCTTTTCCATTTAGGGCAGGTTGGTCATCGTCGGGAGAAATCCTAGCTGCAATCTCATGTCCTTTCCCACCACTAATATAAAGGAATGGCCCGAATTCTTTGTTCTCTCTTTGACATAGTTAAGGTCTATAAGCTGAATTGAGGAGGCACAGAAGAGAGGTGCGTTTGCATACTGATACATGTGCTAGAGAGTTTACTGAGTAAGGCATTTATATGTCCAGAGGGAGAGAGAATCATGCCCCCAGGTCCCAGGTCTTGGGCCCTACAGGAGAAGGAGCCTGACAGGACCCTGAAACATCCCTCAGTGCATCCCTCAACCCTGGGCAGGATCAGTTCCACCTAAACCCTTCCTACCAGATGTTTCTCTGACCAGTTCTTAAAAACTGCCCATGATCTCCCCTAAAACTTCCAGAACTCCCCTAGAGAATCAAGCGCTTAACTCCCCTTACTGGAAAAGTTTCTCCTAACATCCAGTATCTTGAATTTTCCTGCAGCCTAACTTCAGCCTCAGTGGCCATAGAAAGTCTGCTCGGTAAAGGGTGACAGAGAAGAGTATTTGAAAAATGCTCCCCTGTTCCTTCCTGTGTTCCCTGCCCCAGGCTAAACCAACCAAGGGATCTTATTCTTGGTTTTTCTGGTGCTGCGATGATTCTGGGCGCTTTGCTCCGGGCTCTCTCCAAGTTTTCCATCTGTTTCCTCAAGCACGGTGGTCACAACAAGGAGCAATGCTGCAACGGAGTCATCCCTGCAGAGCAGAGGGCTGTATTATTTCGTGTTTCTCCCACATGATGCTTCTGTCTGTAATTCCCAGCGCGGGGCTTGCTTCTCCTGTGGTGGTACGCCTCTGATTGTAAGTCTGGCCTGTTCCTACCCTCCCCTTCCTAAAAACAGGCTCTATTTTTGCCTCCTCCTGGCCTTTTAAAACTGCAGCCGTTGCCTGCGCCTCCTCAAAGAAAGCCTGTAATGGGTCTGAGATTAGTTCGCTGGCTTCTTTAAATTCTCTCAGGTGCAATTCATCTGGCCCAGCTGACATGAAAACATCTCAGCTTATCTAGTCTGGTTTTCCTCTAGTCTGTCCGTGATCTTTTTACTATCTGATCACGTTATCTTTCCTAGCAAAGGCTGCAGCAAAAAGGCATCAAACCCATTAACTTTCTGAGTAATACCTGTAGATAGATTTACCTTGCATTTAATAACAATATCTTTAATTTTCGTTGTCATCTGCCTGACATTCCTTCCTTCCTTTCCTCTTTCCCTTTTCCCTCCTTCGAATGTTTCCTTGCCATCCCTCTCAGGGGACATCAAAAGCACCTCTGTGCGTTCTGATTTAGCCCCTGTGTGCCTGTATTTCATCTGCAGTGGTCTGAGCTGAGTTGCACTTCCCATGACTTGTTGTTTCTGAATTCAGCAAAGACCTCATGATTCAGCCAAGTGGGTCTCCTCCTGTGCTTCTAGGTTTTCTGCTTTGCAGGGGAAATTTATGCTTGTGTCTTGTTTTGTGTCTTTTAGGAAACAGTAACTTTCCTGAGGTCTTTTTACCTTGTTGGTTTGGTTTGGGTGTTGTTTTGTATACAAAGTTGCTTAGCTTTTTCAGTCTGTTTTCTTAAATATAGTTCCTGTTCTTCCTCTTCCCTTCCTGAAACAGGTGAACTCAGGCATTTCAAGATTTTTGTTAATGCAATTGCCTTCTATAACTCAGTTCCCTGATGTCTGTAAAAATTAAATCTCAAAAAGCCCTGCCTCTAATGACTTTTTCTATCATCTGTATAAAAACCAAATGATCAGCTGTGCATTTCAGGACTTTACGGATTGTAGTACAGGAGCTAAAGGTGACTTAACTAATGAAAAATCAGAAACTTAAACCTGAAAAATATTTTTTATATGTTGTGTGATCTGTGGAAAACGCTACTACGAAATCTCTAAGGGCAAGTTGGTGTTGTATTTTTAGTACAACCCCAAATACGCACTTGGATTACGACGTAGCTTAGCATCCCGACTGCTGGTGGTAAAGGCTGCCTGTGTCTGCACAGAGCGTCATGAATTTCTGAGACGAGAGGGGAAAGTACAGGGCAGAGCTTCGGATTGCACAAACCCCTTCCACAGACTCAGCCACTTAACCTGCCTGGTGGATGAGCCATCCTCAGCGACAGCCAGGTCGACCTGGCCAAGTCCTTTGCGTCACGGCCTGGAACGTCTCACTGTGATACCGAGTGGCTGACAATGGGCAGACAAGGTGCCTATGCACCTCCCTGCCCGGGGCTGACATCTATTGCAGCGCGTCAGCCTGAGGTGCAGAGGAATTACGGATGTTTGCCAGGAAAGAAAGGCTGAGGGATTTGGGTCTCTTCAGTCTGGAAAAAAGACGGCTGAGGGGGGACCTTATCAACACATATAAATACTTAAAGGGTGGGTGTCAGGAGGATGGGGCCAGGCAGTTTTCAGTGGTGCCCGGGGACAGGACAAGAGGTAACGGGCACAAACTTGAGCATAGGAAGTTCCACCTAAACGTGAGGAGGAACCTCTTTACTCTGAGGGTGGCAGAGCCCTGGCACAGGCTGCCCAGAGAGGTGGTGGAGTCTCCGTCTCTGGAGACATTCAAAACCCGCCTGGACGCGTTCCTGTGCAACCTGCTCTGGGTGACCCTGCTCTGGCAGGGGGTTGGACTAGATGATCTCCAGAGGTCCCTTCCAACACTATGGTTCTGTGATTCTATGATTCTATCAATGTGGATCTGGGAGTATTGGCAGGTCTGTGCTTTACAGGAAAGCGTACTCATAACCACAGGTAATCAACAACTTTACAGTAGCAGGAAGCCAGTAGCAGTAGTTCTGTAAAGTCTGTTCCAATAGGCTATATAAAAATGCTAAGCATGGAGTATAGAGGATACAGGCTGATACAACATTTTGAATGCTGTATTTTAGGTAAGCTTTCTTTGTGTAGACTTTTCGCCACCAAGATGAAAGACTGGAAGATAAGCTGTTTGATTTACAGTTTTGTTTTGCATTAAAAGATTATGCTCCATTGCCTTGTTTGCATGGGAGATAGGTAATAGGGTTATTTTTAGCGATGCTGATAAGTGGATGGTGAGTGGTGACCGGTTGTTCCTGGGATGCTCCCTCTTTCACTTTTCGTATTGTCTGTTCTGTAAATCATTAATACCTTGTGTATGTTTGCACTATATGTAAGGCTAAGGTGGCAAACATCCACACGAAGAACATGAAGGCCAACTTGCATGTAGGTACAGGCTTTAGCTGAGCAGTGGGGTGTGCCAGCAGAGGAAGCTTTGGTCTGCATTGCCCTTGGGTGCAATGTAGTAGCATCTTACAGAAAAGCTTGACTTGCCGCAGGTTATTTTTCTAGAAAACAGTGGAAATGTGGCCACAAAATCACCTGGGATATGGAGGTGGCCTGAGGCTGACCTTCCCTGTGCGACCAGAGGGGTCCTGGAGACAGCAGCAGGGGTGCAGAGAGTGCGGGTGGGGAGCATGGTGTGCATCAGCCCATGTCCCTCAGGAGCTCACCCTGCCAGGACAGACATCTCCGCCTCAGCGCCAGCTTGCTCAACAGCCGTCCTGGATGTCCAGGCTTCTCTCAGTTTTAACAGATCAAAGATCTACACATCTGTCACTCAGCTTCTGTGTTACCTCATGGGTCTTGTCACGTCTGTGCTTTTGCACCTTGTGCTCCTGAAATTGCTAACTCTTTGGAGGTGTGCGCTCTGTGGATGGTTTGGTATCATGTCTTGGAGACGTGGAGCTGGATTGTTCAGATACAGTAATGAAAACATTCCTTTTTCATCCATAAAGACAAATCTTGCCATTTTTTTAAAGCTTTGTCCCTGTGTAATGAACAACTTCTCTGAACTAGGAGAAAGTCAAATAACCACTCCTCACCGTGTCATTGCCATGTATGCACTGGGATACTTACTGCTTGGGACAACCGCTTCTTTCCTTTGCCACAAAGTGAAAATCAAGAGGGAAAGTTTTCAAATTGCTCTGGCATACGTCTTCCAGAGATGAAAAAGAGCTGTAGGTTTATTTCTCCTTTGCGTTGTCAGGCACAGCAGCAATTTTCTGACCACAGAAAGGGTGTGTTCTGGTATCTACCCAATTTTAGAAAGAATGGCACTTCTGCCAGTTGCGTCTGTAAAAGAACATCTGAGCACCAGAAGAAACGGCAGCTGAGAGTCGATGTTGCAGGATAATGCTGGAAATGCTCTTCTGAGGTCAGCAAAAGTGTTTGTCCCAGTTCTGAAAATCCTGAAGTGAATTAGAAAAAATATTGCAATATGAGGGAGAAGTCTTTGCATGCATATCTGAAGCCATGATGATATACGAGTTGGTTAGCGGTATGCCAACCTGAAAAAAATTATGTCACGGTTACCAGGTGGTATTCCATTATGGTGGCCTTTTTTCCTTCTTTTTCTGTGCTTTGAAGAGAAGTTGGGGGGAAAGAAGCAAATATGTGACAAGCAGCGTATGCAAACTGTAAGGTGGAAGTGGTAAATGAAGAAGACCACATTTGGAAGAGACAGATGGTGCTTTTCTTGATCATACGGTAGCACTGTCAATAGAAATGATTTGGAGTTAGGGAAGTGGGGAGGCCAGACGCGTTTCCTAAATGCAGGATGATTTATTTGTAGAACATGCAGAAATGCAGGGAACAAAAACATTAAGCAGCCCTTGGAGACGTGCATGAACATGATACATTTACATGTGGTCTACGCTGAACTCCTGGCCATTCGCATGGGATCTTTGATTATGTATTCTTGCTTTGGCTGGTGACATTTCCCAGCGTCTCCTCTCCCCGTTGCCAGTTTCTCCTTCTCTGGTACCTGCTTAGCTCTTGCTGTGACGCATCTTCTTCCAGATCCCATGTCAGCCAAAATTGTCTTATTTCTGCCCATGGTTATTTCTGTTCTGGTTGTTTGTGGATTAACCTTCAGTCAGCGAGACGTTTGTTCTTGATTAACAGGTGCAGCCGTAAGCCTGATTTGGCAAAAGCCTGGATATTTGGTTAGTTTATCATAATGCTAGAAGGCATATAGATGTCCTGCATCAGCAGGAATGGTGCAGTACAGGCAAATAAAACAGGTAAAATTTCATTGTGTGCTCAGGAGGATTTACATATATAATGGAAAGGATGATTTCTGAAACTCAGTCGCTGGAGGAAATAACTTTCTGCGACTTTGTGTTTTTATAATTACTTAAGCAGCAATTCATGTCTGTTACTACTGATAATATGTAATCACAAAGACTTTCTGAAGAATAGTGTAGCAAGAGAATAATTAACCTTTTAATTATCATTTGTTTGATTGTGTTGTGTGGTTTCTAGGAAGCTTTTTCTAGTTTTTATTGTAGCTTGAACAGTAAATCTTAAATCCTTTTAACTGCGTGTGCCTAATTATATAAAATAAAATTTTCATAGCAATATATGGAAGGTATATGATGTGCAAAAAAGCTTTCTAGAATATAGGAAACAAATCCTTAAATACAGTTTAAGAGTTAAAAAAAAAGAGAGGAAAAAAGAAAAGACAGTTTGCAAGCAAAACCTTTATGAAAATACAAGAAGGTACTTTTGAAAATCCACTTTTCATCTTCTTTGTCCTGCAAAGATGATAAAACTAACGGTATTTCACAGACTCGTGGAAGGAAACAAAGCAGATCTTTCAGTTGACAGGGTGAGAAGAATTTTGCTAAAGCTACAGTAAGAAGGGCAGAATCTACAAGCTTGCCAGGCTCAGGAGTTTAAACCAAATCTGTTTGAAAATAGTCTAATCCTGCTTACATATATCTTAAAACTTAACGGGAGATTGAATATTCAGTGGTTTTGACTTTCACAGCATTAAAAAAACTGTCCCTTGAGGTTCACTGTTCTGTTGTCTGAGGGAGAATATGTTTGTTTGTACTAAATATGAATCATTGGGGGGTTTGAGAGGAGAATTATGAAGACAAAATGCTTTTGAAAACTTCCTCACATCAGGAACACTGCAAAAGATCGGATGATGATTAAATGCTCCTCTACAGGTTGCGATTCTGTTCATACAAAAGACCTTTTAAAGACTGATTTTTGCATCATTCTTCCTGGATACTGCTCCGATGTACCACGGCGGGACCCGCTCAGCCATGGAGAGTTACACTGCAGTAGTGGGAACGATGTTGAAGGGTCCGGCTGGTTGAAAGGAACTTCTTAGTCCCCACAAACTCTTCATGTGGGATGTACTGTGATACGAAGTCACACATCTCCTGTCGAGATGTGACGTGTTTGGAAAAGATCACCTGATGTTGAAGTTTGTGAAGACAGCTCCACACCTGGCTGTTAGTGCTGTTTAAACTTGTGTTTCTTGTACCTTTGGAATTCTGTTAAACTTTATTTTCAGGTGGGCATGAGAGCTGTTGATATGGTCAGGTGGCTTCAGAGTCCCTCATTTAAGTCTAGGCTTGTCCTTAACTAGGAGTTAACTTCAGGAGAGCTTCAGTAATTCGGTGGGGTAAAAACCCCTCCACCTGTGGATTGCCCGAGGGCAGTGGTGATGCCCGTCCCTGTCCCTGTCCCTATTGCACCCCAGACCTGCCTCAAGATCGGCCCCACTCTCAGAGCAATTCAGTATTGTGTCAGTTCGTCTTTACTCCTCAACACATTTCCCTCTTTCCTAGATTTCCTGGGGCTGGCAGGCCTTCCCTTCATTTTGCAGCCCCAGCTTGAACTGAGTTTATATTCAGCGGTGACTGGGCAGCGCTGCTGGCTGGATAAAGTCACTGTAATCTTCCTTCCAGAGCCGTGCTGGATGAATGCTGAAAAGTTAATCCATCTACCTGAACTGGAAATGCTGAGTTTCAACGACCTGGTCCATATTACTTGTAGAGCAACGAGATAGAAAATTTTGTTTAAACAATAGAAAGTAAGCTTAAGAGCTGCTGGTGCATGTAGCGGGCTTTATTCAGAGAGAGGTGTGTAATTTTGATCATACCATGAAATTGCACAATAACTGGCCAAGCAGGCGTGGACAGCAGTGATGGGGATCAAGAATCTTACCCGGATTCATCGCTGAGGCTGTGCCAAGCATAATTTTGGTGAGACCGATAGGAAGAGAGAATTGCGTGCTTCAGTGAAGCATCAAATGATTCCTCTTTATTCCAGCAATGGGGAGTGTTTGAGACAAGCATTTTGCTTTATCACAGTAAAAACGCCCGGCTGGCTGCACAGTACCTTGCTGCCCTCCACTCAGACACTTGAGTTTCTTTGCGTTGGGGACTGTTCAGGATATATTAGTTATGAGCTGAAATCACAGAGATTTTAGTTGACTAACTCGTACAGATTCAGACTCTTAGTTTGCAAAGGATTGACCTAAAAGATACCTTGAAATCTGTCCTCGGAGCTCTGAAGTTTATTTTTGTTTCTGCGCAGCTGGTGTACATGTGTTGCTTTAAGACCACATGTTAAACGTCTTATGAAATGCTAGAAAATACACTGTACATGCTATGGACTTGCTTAGCAAGTCTTAGTAACTTTATTCCTTCAGAAATGAAAAAATACTAATTTACCTGATTTGTCATAATAGGTTAGCCCATATTTACTTTTTTCTTTTAATGAAAGGCAGTTAAGTAACCTCAAAAAAGATTTGATGTTTATTAGACTACCATTTGTATCCTTTCAGGGTTTAGAACAATGAGATTGTGTGTTGTGGAGTTTGCTTCGGTTTGGTTTGTTTTTCCGGAAGGCCTGGAAGCAGCAGTTGAAATTCTCAATCCACTGAAGCTGATGGCAAATTCTTAGGACCAAAATCCCTTTCTTTATGCCAGGCCTGTGTGATACGCTGCTAGTCATCAGCCTTGACTGACTGCAGCAAGTTGGAGAAGCATTCATAGTGAAGACTTTGGTAGCCAGTAGACTACAGAAGCAGTCTTATGGTAGGTCACGAAGACTGAAATCCTAAAAGGGATTATAAAAATCAGTGAACTGAAAATGTAAATAATTATCAGCAAGCAAAGATTCTTGGCACTGGTTTAAGCGGTGCAGACATAACTACCTGGGGATTTCCCAACAGTTCACCCATTACCTTTACCATAACTGCCTTCAACTAAGTTTTCCTGAAGCTGTTCAATGGTGACGTTGGCTCATGATGCAGCATCTGCTGTAGGAATAAAGACATTTTTGTGTGCGTTTCGACATGTTTGAGATGAGACCTGCCCAACTTCTGGAGCTGTTCATTAGCTACTTCTCATGATAGATTGACCAGTTTTGATATCTCAGAAATAAGACCTCAGAAACATACAGAGGTCTTCTCCAGAAAAATGTATTTCTTTAAATGCAGAACTGTGTGGGTTGGTAATGCTAAATTGAGCACTCTGTGATCTGCAACAAGTATCAGTCTTCTACTTTTATGACTTTCTGAGCCCTCAAACTAAGCAAACTACTACGTTTCCTGATGTTCTTAAGAGAAAAAAATGCAGTAAGAGTGAGTAACTGAAGGTAAGTCAAGTTCTGTGTTGTGTTTAAGGTGAGCCTCTTCATTCTGCAAGTGCCGTAAATGTTGCTCCCCCTCCATAATTGTGCTCATTTGAACAACTTCTCTGATAACGCTGGTCAAATTCTGCAATTAGCCTATAAATTAAGATGCGCATTTCAGTTTCTTGTAGTTAAACATAAGCAAAATCTTGCAGAGAGGCTGTTTTTGGAGAAATCAGGAATAATATGGATTAATTCACATCAAGCGTTGCCTTTCACTAATTAAGCAGCTTGATCGCTGCTGCTCTGATGTGTTGCACACCAGTTTACCCATCAGTGCTTGAAAGGCTCCCCATAGCATCGTTGGCTCTTGCTTGGCTGCTCATTGAGGCGCCGTTTCTGGGGGAGCTCAGGCAGTCACAGACTCCTGAAGCCCCAAGACATGGTGAGAGGGGGACTACCCTCTCAGTAAAAGCCAATCTTGCCGCAGCCACTGCAATCAACTTCCAGCTGACGTACCAGGGGCCAGATTTGCTCATTGATCTCAGCTGTTTTGCGCTGCTCCGCCGGTCCCCTGATGGTTTGGTAACTGTCAGCTTTTTTTAGTTGGGGGACGCACACCATCTGCTTTGATATAGCAGTGAATATGCACATAAAAATATACGTATAAGGCTATTACTGCATATCTTCAAACCGTGGAAATACCATGTATGACATTTCTAATCATGTATAAAATTAGGAATGTTTACAGAATATTAAAAAAAAATTAAAGACTTAAGGATAAAAAAATTGCAGGGATGATGCAGTTATCCTCAAATCAAGGGTATTAAACTCTAGTAAACCCTAAAGTCAGAGTTACACCCACCCTTGAAAGTAATTTGAACATTTCAACAGAATCAGTCTTAACTCCCTGTGGTAATGGCATGAAATGAGAATGGAGGGGGAGTCCTTAAAAACTCAATCCCAGGTTTAAATTTGGGATTGCAAATGCTTTAAGTGCAATCAAAAGTGTAGCAGAGAATTAGAGCAGGACTGAGTTACAGTTGTTTGTATGCTTAACTGTGCAAGTGTTACCTAGTATGTCTGGATTTCTTTTAAGTATAAGCTTATAGTATAGCCTATATATATTTATAACCTTCAGTATAACTCTGATTTGATTCTACTTCCGATCTGTTCTCTTTTGCCAAGTTTGTAAAACGTCTATTAACAAATCATATGAGATCTCAGACAGGGAGTGTGGAACTTTAGTACGAAGTTAGGGCTGGAAGGAAAGTCATCCCAGTGTCTTTTTGTAATTTGTAAGGGAAACATTACAGCTGTGCAGCTAAATTTGCAGAAAGAATTGAGCACTCAGAAGCTTCTGTCATTTCTTTGCATCCCGAGGCAACCATTTGTGAGCCAGGTATTGTAATCAAATGGACAAAAAGCACATAGGATGCACTAACGGCTTTCCCAGTATTTTTTTTTCTTCTGTTATTTTTAAATTTCATAGACTTTTTTAATGTTTGAAGAATATATATAGGAAGTCTGCAAGAACAGAGTAGAATTTGGTCAGTGTAGCTGGCGCACAAGGCGTTCAGAAAGGAGAGGAGTTTTTTTTCAGATTTAGCCTGCAGGTTTATTTTACAAGAGAGATTGAATTTCTAGAAAATCCCTCCCATGAAAACTCTGCAAAAAGTGTTCAGTGCAATCAAATCAAATATTTTTGTTTGGGGGGGAAAAAAAAAAAGAAAACTAAACAAAACCCCAAACTGTTTTACTGGGTCTATTTGACATCCCCTGTGTAAACTGATCTGGTTCTGATCATGGTCATGAAATGTGAGGTCTGATTGCAACAGTTCTTGACCCAGACACAAACAAACAGTGCTTCTTGCTTTAATTTAATTTTGGTCTATGGTTGGAGCACCACCTCCATCAGGGAATATAACTCCCGGCTCGTTACAAACACGCGAAGTAAACCAGCGCGACTGCAGAGCCACCGAAGGCATGGACCACGCTGAGTCTTTGACTGCCTTTGTCCTTATCACCTTAAATCTACAGTGAATAAGGCCAGTAGCTGGTTGCTTACTGTCGGTCTCAGTCTCACCAAACTGAAAGTATATATGTGTATAGTGTAGATCTTAAAATAAACTCAGGATTTTTGTAAATTACAGTCTCATAAAGTGAATTCTTTAAGCTGATTGGACACAAAAGTATGCATAAAAGTTCCCTCATGAAAAAGGAAACAACAGCATCCGAAGAGTGAAAACTAATGTACATCCATGTCAAACACCATAAATTGCTGGTGGAATATGATAGTTGGGACCTGCTCCTGATCCCACCCCATCCTGTGCGGGGGGTAGTTTCCCCCTTACTTCTCTGAGAGCCAAGTTTGTCCCTAAGGAGAATCCCAGCAGTCATCACATGTCTTAGCTGCTCCAGACTTGGCCCTTATGCAATGATTAAAGCCAGAAATTGTTGATACCACCATTTTTCTCCTTTGCCTGTTTCTCATCTCGAGTTTTATATTTGATTCCCCAATACCCCTGTGTCCCGACGTGTGATCTCCAGACTTGTTTTGTGCACAGGCATTGGCTCGTGAAAGTCCAAGCTTATTTTTCCTGAGTTTGCCTTGGTTTTTATACCCAGAAACTTGAGAATCTGGCAGCTGCCTGAGGCTGGACAAATGTAATTTTTGGCTCTTTCCTGGGCCCTTGAATCATTTTCTTTTTCTAATTTCTTAGTCTTTTCTGGCACTGGGGCAGCAAGCTCAGGCACTCAGGGCTTTTCCTGGGCAGCCTCCCTTATGCCATGCAACCCCTCTCAAGCCTCCGAGCTTTGTCCACCACAGAGAAGGTCAGGAAGAAGATTTTAATCTCTCTCCTCTCACACCACCTGAATTCAGGCTTGAACTAGTTGTCCCATCGTCATCCCCTGTGGGAGGAGGAGTCTTTTCGTAGCCCCAGAGTGGCAGGATGCAGGCTCCACAGCCAGCCCCAGGGCAGCAGTGTCCCCCGCTCCCCACCATGGCCAGGCTGGGATTTTCCTCCTAGGAGATGCCACCATGCCCCTCCCCCTCCGTCACTTAACCAGTTCAAAAGAGTAAAAACATGCTCAACATAATCTAACTGTGTCTAGAAGGCCAGAGAATGAAAAATATAGCCCCAGTCTTCCTCTCGCACTGCCTTTGGTAAATATGTGGCCATTTGAGAAGATAATCTTGCTATTTGATTCAAAGTTTATCAAAAATAAGAGGGGGAAAATTTAACAGACTCGGTGAGTGACTTGAGGAAATTGCCATCAGGATTTTGGCAGACCCTGAAACCAGGAGGTTTCTCTCTGCGGTTGTTTATTCTGTGCTATGTGCTCTTACTAAATAGCAATATATTGCTGGGCTGTGGTATCCAAGTGCCTTACAGAAATTGAGATTGCGTAAACAAGGAGCAAAACACATTTCAGGTGTTGGTGTTTTGGCAGTCAGTGTTAGTTTGTAGTCTGAGTTTTCCATGTTAGGGAATACCTAGGGTGGAAACAAGGGGTTTGAATTCAGTCCTGCCGGTGAGGAGGTGCTGGCGTCTCTCTGGCTCTCCACCTCTGCCATGGCTTGCACAGCTGCGGGCAGCTGCTCGTCCTCCTCACAAGCTCCCACCGCTCCCAGTGAGGGCTCACCAAGTGATCCAGTTAGCCAAGAGACTGAGAGGGAATCTCATCAGTGCTTATCAATATCTAAAGGGCGGGTGTCAAGAGGATGGGGCCAGACTCTTCTCAGTGGTGCCCGGCGGCAGGACAAGGGGCAACGGGCACAAACTGGAACACAGGAAATTCCATCTCAATATGAGGAAAAACGTCTATACTTTGAGAGTGCCAGAGCACTGGAACAGGCTGCCCAGAGAGGTGGGCAGCTGTGTATCTCCTTCTCTGGAGATACTCAAAACCCACCTGGACGCATTCCTGTGCAATCTGCTCTGGCAGGGGGGTTGGACGTGGTGATCTCCAGAGGTCCCTTCCAACCCCAACCATTCTGTGATTCTGTGATTTCTCAGCAACTCTGTGAGATCACCACAAGAAAGGACTTTGCAGAAGAAAACCAGTGTTGCAGACGTGTGTGAGGAAGATGCAGACCGCTGCATTTTTGAATTGCCTTCCAGCGGTAGCTGGTCATCTACACGTTGCCCACCTTCCAGCTTTCTTAAATGTGTGGAGATAGGCCTTGCCATAAAGTGATGATCTGCAAAAAGTTCCTCAGAGCAGAAGTATCGTTAGTCTCGCTGATATCTGAGTCATAGTTATTGAAAACAGTTGCAAACCTGTCATATCACAACAGAGATGCACAACAGTTTTACCTTGGGGTAAAATTTCTGTTTCCTGAACAGTGTCAGGAGATTTTTACTAGCTCCTGGTGTCTGCCTGTCCCCTTTTTTACTGCAATGAAAATGACTCTTGCTTTCTTTGTTTTTATAATTCCCCATCCTTGGTAATCCATGGAATAGGTTAGTGCTTCTCAGATGACCTGTTTGTGTTTAGAAAAAGGGAATTGTATTCAATTACAGTGCAGGCAACCCATAGAATTCATCAGTCGTAACTCTCTGTTGCACTAATGGACAAAAGGAGAGGGAAATGGTTATCTGAAAGCTGCGTCTGCCCAGCAGTTAGAGAAATTGAGAAAAGCCATCAGGTTCTTTAGAGGAAAAACATTCTACTTAGCACTGAAATCTATGACAGCGCGTGGCAAAAATTGAGTATCTCCCTGGATTATTATGGCTTAAAAGTGATCTTTTTGGCTTCTTTTATTGTGAAGCACTTTCAGTCTACCTTTTTTTTTCTCCCCAGAAGACCATTCACAGTCCAGAGCTAAGTTACCCAGAGAATATGTCCTTTCACATTAATATCAAAAGAGCGAAATGATAGGAATGATTCCAACAGCCGGCAAAACTTCTTTTAAACCAAAAAACCCAAGCGCCTGAGAAGATCCATGTTTTTATATGGCCCTATCCTGTAAGCTTCCTTTGTTTCGTTCCCTGAGATCCTGGCATGTGGTTGCTTGGACAGGATTGTCCTGCTCTGTGATGAGTTCCAGCTGCTGGTTTGGCACCCTTGTTCAGGAGGTGTCGCTTGGTTCCTATCTAGGTCTCTCTTGTGCCAAGACGCCTTGCAGGAGAGCGGGCTATCCATTGCGTCTCTTGGCAATGAGGTCTTTCTTTTAGCAAAAAAAAGATGGTGATGGTTTACATAAACGGAAAGAAACTGCAGTTTTGAAGGAACCCAACTCTATTGTGTGAGGTTTCTTCTACGGAAGGAGCAAAATATTACGCAATGAGCATTCTTTTGTTGTTTTTTCCGTAAGAAATGAGAAACAAATTATGCAGCTTTTATTTTTCAGATGTGCTGAGCACATATTGAACTGGAAGCCCGGTTCTGCATTCCTGAGAGCTTCGGAGCACAGCTGCCCTCCTCAGAACAGGTCACTGTAGATGCACCCTCACAGTTTTGTGCTGAGAACATCATATTTGCATGCACACCTCAGTTTGCCATATGTTCCTAACGTAATAGCAAGCAATTAAAACAATATCCTTATCACAACATTCACACAGTGATGTATTGCTTTGGAAAGAAATTCCTGTGCTATTCCCCAACACATGTCAAAAAGGTAAAAAACATGATTTGAAAGGGAAATAGTTTGGGGTTTGTTTTCTTTTTCTTTAAATTGGCTCTCTCCTTGCAGTGATATTTTAAAGAGAAATGCTGAACTTGGTTATGGAGGATTGTTTTGTTTTAACAGTATCACAGTGTTTATAGTAAGGTAATTTCTAAGTTAATTACAGCAAACTCTGCATCTTCTAATGGCATATTCTTAAATATAGAATTAAGTGGGTTTAATGTGAAATGTAAAATGTAATGTAAAAGTAAAATAGTAGGTTTATTTTTTAAAGTCGAAGATTTTCTTTTCCCTGTCAGTCAATACAACATGTGTCAAAGGAAGACCAGCCCAGCGTTTGTGAAAGCTGAGAAGAAACAGCATTCACAGTTGTTCCATTACCTCTATCATTTCTTTATCCACAAAGAGACATTTGGCTGTTTTTTGATGTTGGAATTGAGATTCACTGGTGACAGAGGAGAAGGGGACTTCATATGGAGGGAAGTTGTTATTTACCCATCATGAGAACCCACCAGAAAATGGAAACAGTGCCATGCGAGGGTTGTCCCACCCGTTGGCTGGGCATGCTGGAAGTCTGTTGCCCTGTGGATTTGGGGAAATCTGAGGTCAGCGCAGATCCCGCTTGTTGGTTTAACGTGCAGGCACCATGCAAGGAGGTGGCTGCTCAAAGGGAACAACTCCTGGTGTCTCCTCGTATTAGACGTGCTGTCAGTGCTCACATAGAGCAGGGAAGGCTCGTGTCGAGTCCTGTCGTGGTGGATGTGGGTCGGATGGAGGGGATGTCGCTCCTGCCTGGCCTGACAAGCTGACTCCGTCATCCCTCACCAGAGGTGTGGGAAGAGCGGCTCTCCCACTTGCTCAGCAAGACAGTGTCCGTCGGTGGGGGCTTCAGAGGCTGACCTCTTCAGCCTCTGCACAGCACGTCGCATTCAAGCAGTAATTAGCAATGGGGTGGAACTAACTCGGGGAACGCAGGAACAATGCCGTCGCCCAGCTACTAAAAAAAAAGCTACTACCTTTTAAATTAAATCAGTGTCTGGGGGAAGTTACTGACTTGTCTCTTCCTCCCCTGCCTTGTCTGCTTCTTCCCTTCCAACCCCATTCAAATATTTCTAAGCTGTCTTTCAGCAAAGGCTGCAAATAAGAGCATTTTTCTCTGAGGCAGACACAACTGATTATGGGTATACAATGATACTTAATTGTATTTCTGTAGTGGAAGTGAAACATTCTGCTCCGTTATCAGCTTTGCTATCAGTCCGTATGATTTTTATGGCATAGTATTTCTGTACTGTTACTGTATATGCAATTGAAAACTAGATGCAGTAAATTACAGCCGAACACCAGCAGTCCAAAGGTTAATTTGATTGTACAAGTACAATCCCAGAGTTATGTATGAACATATGCTCTACATACTTATTAATGAGTAAGGTCAGACTGGCATGAGCTGTGTTATATTTCCTGAATATTCTTCAAGAGTTTACATATGATCTTCAGCACAGATAAACGCAGAGATCTGTTTTCAGGAAACGCCTATTTAACCATAAAGAAAATAGTAGGATGCAAATTGTTAGCTCTGAGGTGGACTGTTTTTCAGCTAATGGAGGGGTTGAGTGGGGTCTGAAAGGGTGCCAGTAACTTGTGGTTGGCATCAGCCTCAGGGCTCTGTGCATTTGGGAAAAGCACACAGAAGGAAACCCCCTAAACATGTTGTTGCTGTGTTGTTGCAAGGGAACCTTCAGAGAACCTTCCCTCTGCATTTTTATTTCAGTGCAACTGGCTACAGCTTGAGAAAAAGCTCCTTCACAGCACCCACCTTTCCAAAATCCTGCTGCTTGGATCACCTCTCTCTTTGTGCCGAAGGTTCTGGGCAGCTAATGCAGGGTGAAGTGAAGCTCCTTGGTTATATTTCTTTTACTGATTTAGGGCATTTTCCTCTGATCGCTTGCTATAGGATAACCTTACTGCGTGAAAGTGTAGCCGTGCTGGGCGAAAGAACCCAGCCTCACATTTCTCTTTGTGTAGGTCCAGGCTTTCTTCGTCGTACCTGATTTACTGTGTTACTACATTATTATAGCTTGGCATGCTTAAATCCAGTTTAGTGTTCACACAGTTCATTCAGTCTAGGTGTCTCACTGTGGGGTTAAAATTTGGTGGTTTTATTTAGCATCCATGTTATGGCAGAATCCAGGTGCCCTGGTGGTTAATTTTGATGAGCTAACACAGAAACTCATCAAAGTGAAGATAAATGATGCTCTTTCTGCCTAGGAATAGTAGCTTGGCTAAAGCTACACAGGTTTTACAAGCTGTGGCGCTGCTCCAGCGCTGAGTCCGGGTGCGAGGTGGGTGCCCAAGTGGTAAAATTAAACTTGTTTGCTGAGCCGCTTCTCCTTGAAAGTGTTTGTCCTCAAGGGCTTGAACTGCGAATGCCTCAGGGCAATATTGGCTTTCAGATAGCTGTGCTCCGCAAACTTTCTAATATAACCTGAAACACCAATGAAAAAAATTTAATCAGACGTGTTGTAGAATATCTGAGGAATATTTTTTAATAAATCTAGACTTCTCTTCCTTGAGAGAAAAGGGCCGGCTGGTGGTTATCACTGAGACTGGCTTCCTGCGTTGCGGGGGAACGCTTGCCCCATTGTCCTCTCCGTATATTGGGTTGGTTATGGGATTGCTGTGGGATTAAGTGGAGCCTAAAGCTGACATTTTCACCCAAGCTTTTCTTCATTTTTAACATTTTGAGGTGCTTAACATCAGTGTGTCAGGCTTGGAAGAGGAGAGAACTTAGGCATTGCAAATGTTGACAAACATCGTTTTGAAAACGCCTTGAAAGGGTGTGAATATACTCATTATAAACCACATCTCCTCGATATCTTTGTGCAGAGAGCACTGGCATCGCTTGTGCTCAGTGATACGAGCCTGCTCAGGTGGGTGTGAGAAACGTGGAAGGGAGAAAATCGTGTCCCCTCCGTGCCGTGGGAGCTGTGGGCAGGCGGCTTTCTGCTGGGGCAGGGCAGTGGCTAATTTAATTTGGGAGAGGAGGCAGCAGCTAGAAAGCAAGTGGTTCCATATACTATCTCTGTTGTTATTGCCAGTTCAACCTAATTCAATTCTGGTAATGTCGACAGATCTCTCTGCGCAACATCTTTCGGCCGTATGGAGCTAGTCTGGCAGCTCCCCCAACCCAAATGGGCGTCTGGCACTATCTATCATCTTCTTCATGAGGCTCAGACAGTGTTTTATCCGGAATCATGTAGGAGCCTCGGTATATACGCTACCCGAAAGTAGATCTTGCAAGTCTGCAGTGACCCCGCTTGTACCGTGGCTCTGTGCTAGCCTTTAGCTGTGTCATCATGGAGAATTTTGGCCCATGCCAAGCTCTTTCCAACAATTGGAGGTATATAGACATCATGGAGAATAGCATTACTTATTTCTTCAGTGCAGCTGATCCTTGCTTTTCTGTGTTCATGTTAAGGTGGGGGAATAAAATATGGCTGTAGAAAAGCACTGTGAGGATTGTCCACTCCTTTGCTCATCTCCATCAGCAAATAGATCATTTGTTGAGGGAAGAAGAGAGCCTCCGTTGTGCTCTCCTAGCTGACAAGTTCAAATCTAGGCAAAAAGATTGAGCAATCTTCTGTGCAAAGGAAAGCCTGCATATAATTTAAAGAAAGACTTGCCCGTTGGGAGGAATGTTCAAATATTTCAGACTGAGACAAGGCTTCAATTTTTTTACCTGCTTTAAAAGTTTTATATTCTTCCAGAAGATCTTTTTCTGATGCACTCAATATGTGCCAAGCGATTTTTAAAAGACATGCTCAATCTATGTCACCCTATTCTCTTCAAATGTGCTCCAAAAATGTTCATACTTCTAAATTTGTGAAATCATATTAATTTCCATGACAACCGACTCATGTTGCAAACAAAAGATTAATTGTTTTGTTGTGGGATGAAGCAGAGGGGGAATTTAGATCACGTGAGGAAGAATTGAAGTGCCTGTACAATTGCAAACATGCTGTAATTGCAGAAGGAATATAGCAAAGGAAGAGCTAAATATGTTTTTCCTTAACTAAATCTTCAAATTCGTCAAGCTTGTTTTAGTGTTAAAAGTCGCTTTCTGGGGGAAGATGTACAAGAATATCAAGTTAATTCCTTGTGCAAGGCTGAAGAGCTTATCTCGCCCACTGGTCAAGCATCCAAACTGCAGCCAGCCAAACATCTGCAGGCAGACAAAGGCAGCTGTCCTTCATGAGGCTGGAGAAACCCACACATCTTGTGCCGGGCCTTTAGCAAGAGCCAGGAAGAAGGAAAAAAACTTGCAGTTTCCCTCCAAAAACGATCCCCGCGCTCTTATTTGTTAACGTACAGTGCCTTCTTGTGGGCAGCAGGTCTTACTGCTGGGTGGAAGCCTTGGCACGGCTGCAGCTTCCCCTTCCTTCCCTTTTTTTAACTCAGGACAACTCGGGGAAGAAACCCAGGGAATGTAAAACATGTGGGGTTAGATATAGAAATTGCAAACGCATGTGGAGCCATCCAGTTTGCCGTACATCACAACTTTCCGTTAATGAAAGCTCTCTTTTGAAGTCTATCGAAATGAGATGAATGTAGGGTCTGACTTTCACGGCGCTAAGAAACATTTTTTTTCCTTTTTGATTTAATTTTGCTCAAGGAAAAGATGCAACCTCGCACAGAAATAGATGCAGCAGTAACTTGTCAGGCATTTTCTCATCACGCCCCCCTCTTTGCAAGAAGATTTTTCTCTTTTCTTTCAAATTCAGACACGCATACGTGCACACAGATGCCAGTTATGGGGCCAGATTCACATTCAGGGCTGGGTAGATGGAACAGTAAATTGTATTTTGTTGTTTCTAATTTCCCTTTCCTGCTTAGGGAATTACCTGGGTATAGCGTGCGCCTCTGGGCATCGACCCTGGAGCAAGCTGAGGTCCCAACCCTGCGGCACCCGTCCGTCCCCCCGTGTCCCAAACCCTCCTCCTCCAGCACTCCTCAGCCCCAAGGATTCTCCAGTCTCTCTTCTCCCCGCAGACAAATCCATCTAAACTTGCATATTTCGGTTACCGCAGTAATGCTATTAAACCCAAATGCAAAGCGCCAGATCTGATAAGCGCCACCAGATCTGGCTGTCGCCGTAGGTGGACGCCAGGGTGGATGCTGACCCAGGAGCAGGAGGAGGCTCATTTCTAGGTGGAAGGAAGGAACCCCGCATGAGGGGCTGTATCTCTACTTTTCGTGTAATTACTGCATTCTTTTTGCAGCATGTTTATCGTAAATACTTCCTCCTCGGCAGATTTTGAATGTTTGCGAGACTAAACTGCAAACGTGTTTATTGCTGAGATGAGGCTTACATTTGAAAACGGTTCCTGAATTTGCAGCTTCTTTCATGCAGCCAATATCAGTCCAAGTGTGGTGGAGTTGAGTCTAGTGAAGGCCTCTTCCTGTCATAAATAAGATTACTTTCATTTCACTTGTGGAGTGTGTTATTCCTCAGAGTAATGAATTTCCTCTGTGCCTTTGAGCACATAAACATGGTTTTCATTAGGTTTCTATTAAAAAAAAAAAAAAAAGCAGAGTAAAATTAATAAGAAGGCTATTAACTCCATAAATGCAGATGTGTTTTTACTGTATAACCGTGTTGGGAGTAAACAGCTTCTTCGCTGAAGACTGAAAATTGCATAAAATGAAACAATTCTGCAGACCTGGATTCTGCTATCAGAGAACAAAAGTAGGTGGAAACTCTGACTGTTCACAAACTAGTTTTTTAGGAGGAAAAATAGACTATCAGGTTAAATGTAGACAGACAAATAGCCTCAGGCTTTCTACTTAATACGTAACGTATGTGATAATAATAGTTTTAAGCCATGTATTTAGAATTGGCGTTACAGCTAAGAGTTTGAACATTGCTTTTGGGGTTTTTTTTTTGTCCTTTACCAGATACATCGCTGCAGTTGCAGAATAAGGAATAGCGACATTTGCAATTATTTCGCTGATAGACCCTGTAAGCCGTAAAATTTTCATGTACCGTTTGTATTTGTGGCTTGAGATCTCTGTCAAGTGGTGAATCCCTCCAGCATCACTGCGGTTTTCTTTTTTTCGTAGCTACCAGCATTTTAAACATAAAACCAAAAAATCACCACGCGTACAAAGTCAGGCATTTGCAGAAATGCAGACCCTTAAAATGCTGGTGTCTCTTTCCACTATCTCACTCAAACATATTTAGAAAAATGATATAAACTAGCAGTTAGAATGCATGCCCTTTACACTCCTCAAATCTAACATTTTACCGAAGAAAACTGAGGTCACTTTCCTGCAACTCAAATCTTACACAGTAGATTTACCTTTCTCAAAATGAAGTTGCTGGACTTTAGCGAAAACTCAGTGCCAAAAAGTACGGCCTGGCAACTAATTAGATTTCAAAACTTTACCGGCCTACTGTGTGTAGACTGTTTTAAGCCTTGTTTTCCCAGAAAATAAAATTCTGGAATTTTTTAGGTAGTTCCCAATTTCATTTTGCTTAGGCAAATTCAATGTGAACAACAACAAGGCAGCACCTAATAGTTGTTATTCTTGATGCTAATAAAATATGTAGTCTACCAAGACTTTTTGCTTGAACACAGAAATAGAAAGGTTCCTTTTGTATATCAAATCACTGTTTTTAAAATAAATTACCTTCTTCTTCATTTTTCTTCTCAGTACTTATTACTAAGTAATTCAGTAGTGAAAACTCTGCCAGTTTTTTTGTACCTGAGCCGTTTTCAGTCTGATGTCAAACCTTATAATTATTGCTCCTTGTCGCAGTGCAAGTTTTGCAGTGCTGTTACTGTAACGGTGCAGATGTTTTTTATTTAGAATGGTAAGGATAAAGTTGTTTAAAGAGCCAGTTTCAGTTATGGGTGAACATTGCTGGTTGAAACCTCAAGAACAGAGGAAGAGAAATCTTAAATACTGGCTCCCATTTCCCTTAGCTTTTGGACAGGAAATTGGTTTGGGATTTTTTTTTTTAATTTATTTTGGGGGGGGAAGATAGAAAGCCCTGCACATTAAAAATTCTGTACGGTTGTTTAATATTTGCTCGGTAGTGTGCTATTCCCTAACCAAGCCCCTGCAAGCTGTAAATCGGGGCCACTATGTCACTGTTTTGGTTGGAAGCGAGAGCTGTACCATGGCATTTCTCTAGGGACAGCAAACTTCTGCAGCTGTGGAAAGCTGGAACTATTAGCTATTATTATTAAAGGAATCTGAGAATTATTTTTTTTAATGTGAAGTTCATAGTGAAATTCATAAGGTGCACAGAGATGTCGTATGAAGGCTTTACAGCAAGCGTGGCCTGTAACAACAGTGCTCTGGTAGTAGAAACTGAGTTGTTCTAAGTGTCAAAACAACAAATGTGAACTTACAGCTCCTTTCTCACCTTTTCCCTTGTCCGTCTTAGGAAAACATATATGCAAATAATCATAAATTATTTCTAAATGTAAAATACCAGTCAAGCATTTGAGGCTTCAGTAAAATGTCTTCCTGTTGAATGAAAGGATGGGGTTTCCTTCTAGAAACATCCTGGTAATTTTTACCACAATTTTGTTTTCACAAAGGTGTTTTGAGTGTTTGTTGGGCTTTGACTTCTGAACTGCAGCCAGTATAAATGGAGCTTAAGGACAGAAGTGTTAACTTCTCCTGAAGTGCAATGTAAATACTTGAGTGAATTTATATACTCTTTATCATAGAGAGGTCTAGAGCTAGATGATAACTTCCCATTAGAATATTCTCTTAAAGATACTCTAAGTGCTTCCCCAAGATTAAATTGGATGACTGCAGAGGAAATTCATTTCTGACATATGCAAATCCTCCATCCTATAGGCACGGCCTTCTTGCAGGATTGATCGTAATATTGTTCCCAGATGCCCCCATCGTATGTTAGGCCTTGATTAATTAAAGTAATAATGTAGTAGTCATGCTGGGATTTTTCTAACAGTAAATCTGGCGCGCTGGTATAGCCAGTTTGGAAGAGGGGGAAAGTGGAGGAATTTGCAAGATAGCGTGCTTATTGACATGTGGCTTACACTAGCGCATAGAGCGGTTATGAATCAAAATGAAATATGGATGTGGAAAAAATAATTCCTGTTGGACTAAAAGATGGCCTGATCATATTTTGACATCAAAAATCAGTCTTTGCATTTACTGCAACAGCATCCTTTACAGTAGGATGTCTCAAATTCCTGGTGATGTACAACTGGTTATAATAAAATATGGAATATAAAATGTAGAATGTAGAATATATAAGAGCTGTTTGAAGAAGAGCTTTGCCCTTTGATTTCATCTTCTCTCTTCACGTTTGAAGGTAAACACTGAATAAGCAAGCAGAGTAATAAGCTTTATTGTTGCAGTCTTTCCAGTCAGTGAATAGTTACTCAGCACAAACGGAAGCGCTGGGTTTCCGCAGGGCTGATGCTTCTTGCCATAGCTGTTTTGGAAGTCCTATAGCTGCAGCCTGCACTCCGCCTGGCTTCATCCAGGGTTATTCATAGCTCAGCTTTCACAATTATTAAATGAGCCAAATTTACATACCTCCTTATCCAGATACAAATCTGTTTTAAAACTGCTGCGGAAAGAAATGCTTTCTAGTAACAAACCCACCTCATTATTCCTAAGCCTTGATAAGAAGCAGTAAAAGGCGGTGGTATGGTTGGTAAGTGCGCCTCAAGGGATCACACGTTGAATGTGACTCGCATTTTTTATTCCCCTATAAGTCCCTTTACACCCCTCTGACTAGTTTAAAGTGGCCTTGAATGAGCACAGCTCATACTTGGGGCCTTTTTCACTCAAACTTGTACGAAAGAGGTCTGGCAGAAGGCAAATCAGGTGCACGATATTTTAAAATGTGCTGTAAAAGCATCAGTTGCGTAGCACACACAGTGCCTCCGTGAAACACTCTTTTTTCCCCCCCAGCTATGGAAATTCAGAGACAAGCCGATAGACTTGCCCGAGGCCACCCAGTGTGTTAACAGCACAACTGGGATTAGAGCTCAGGAGCTGGTTTTGTGCAAGCCCATGGCTAATCCGCTGTTTCATGTGACTCCCTTTGCGTGGAAAGCATGCAGACACAAACCCGGATTGCTCTGGCTGTGCACAGGAGAAGGAATAAATCCACCCTTCCTGGCTGTCTGTGGCCACAAGCCCTCCTCCACTGCCAGGTCTGCAGTGGTGGCACACAACCGATCTGATGGGCTATCCTCAGGTAGTCCATCTCAGAGCCTTGCTGCAGTCCAGCATAGAAACCCCAGTGAGGTGTGTTGCACTGTCGCTGGGTGACTGTGGTTAGGCAGGATTTGGGCAATCGCGGTCTTCTCCACATACATCAAAGAAGTGAGCTTGCACACATTCATGTTCACCACTCCCCGTCTTCATAGCAGCTATTAGGGAGACCAATGATCTAAAAATGCCCTCAATGGCTCCGTTTCAGTGAATGTCAATCAGGAAAAGAAGGCTCCTCTAACCATGCTTAGGAGTTACTTATAAAACAGTTGTTTCTATAGGATAGCAAAGTGAATGTTGAATCAAAAAATATCCCAAATCCAGCTCCAGGATGTCCTTGTATAGCCTCAGCCACCTCTGCAAGGACACAGTCTCTCACAGTCAGTTTTAGAGCCTGGATTGCCTGGTTTTTCTTTACATCCTTCCCTTCCAGTCCTGCGTATCACAGTGAAATCTTACAATGGACTCTGGTTGGACTTTTCTAAAACACCCCTACGATGCAAAAGTTAAATCCCAAGCTTTGTTTGCCATTTAGAAATATAACCTGCCAGTCCTTCTTCGTTTTGAACTTGCCGTTGTGTTTGCCAACTACCATAATGGGTTTCTCTCCTCCTTTTTCACTACAGTATGTTGTGCAATGTTATCAAATGCTACCGTTCTAGCAGCGCGGCATATATTTAATAAGACCTGCATGCTTTTTTGCTACAAAATAATTAAGAGTATTTTAATACTGTTTGCTCATGATCTCATAGCAGCCCAGTTATCAGATCATGTCCGAAATTCCTCAACAAGATATTAGTGGCCAAAATCAGTGTTGATTATTTCATAGTCTTATAAGTCACCCTAGGAATATCTAATAGGAGAAGGCTGATAAAATATAATGTGTTGCAGTACCTTGTGTAGAGTCACTTTTTAATTCAAGCAGACCGCCCAATAATATTATGTACATATTCTATACTGAATTTATTTGTTAATTTATTTTATTTTGAATTTCTGTGTCCATTTATTCACATACTGTTTGGTGGAAGAGTAATATATTGTGCTGCTTTCTCATGGCACTTTTTCCTCTCTTGTAATGCCCAGCCTTTGGGGGGGTTGTGTATCACTTAGCATGACTGTCACATCGTCTTCACTGCACACGCATTTAGCAAAACCAAAAAGAAATTCTCATCTGTCCCATGTGGATGGTGAATATATTTCACCTTAAGTATACGTAAATCTCATGTATGTCCAATTTGTAGTAAAGCTCTTCAGCTGTGCAGCAGAGTTGTTTTTCCCTGTGTTTTTATAAATAATACTAACTTCAGTGCCAAAGTTCTTCAGTCGCAAGGATGTTATTTGCAGGACACAATTTGGACAGAGTCCTGTTTTGGTCTTCTGAGTCGGCCTGATTGTCTCCTGTAGCCATTTCATCCTTTACCAAGTGGCATCCGTAAGGCAGGCCCAAACACAGTGGTGTGGTGTTTCCCTCTGTGGCTGAAAACTAAATATCTAAGTACAGCTTCTCTTTATGGAGGAGTGTAGCTATCACAGTCTCTAATTAAAGGAGAACACAATTACCGTTTAGAAGTCTAGGAAGATACTCAGGATCAATTGAAGCTATTTTGGACTTGTTAGACTGTGCGCTTACCTAAATAAATAGGATTCCCCTTTCTTCTTATTTACTGCCCTCTATTGCGAACCCCCTTGAAAATCTAGCCAAGTTTACCCTTGTGGCTTGTATCATACTTGCATCCAACAGAATTTTAAAAGTCAGCATTTTCAGTGTGAACAGAGCTTTTTTTCTCCTGGTGAATTTGCCTATAGGTGCATTAGTTCTCAAATGTCAGAAACTATCTTTCTGTGGGGTTGAGGTTTTTTTTTGTTTCAGCTTGTCTTTAAACCTGTGTCATTTCCTTTTCATTTTTCCCCGTCTCATTCCCAAAGGAATTAGCAACAAACTCCCTTTGAGAAAAAACATGGCCGGGGAAGAAAAGTACTTTTCATGATTAAGGCCCTTCTGTTCAAACAGTTCCTGCCCACACTATGGAATCCATAGATACTGGAGATATAAAGGAGAGGGTTAGAAGATAACTAAGACCCCTCAGGCTTGATACGTAATCAAAGAAGTATTGTTTGGGAATGACTTAAGGGGAAGCGGAGTGGCTAACACTTTGGCCCCGATCCAGCTACCGCTGGAACTGATGGCAGAGTTCCCACTGACTGCAGGAGAGGCGAGAGCAGACCTTTTGTCTGGCAAGGACAAGCGTATGAAAACACAATGGGAAAGATGACAACCATGCAAATTGGGAAAGACAACTGCCTACAGATTCCGTATGTAGAGGGATGTCTCTGCCTGGGTAAGCGAGCTTGACGGGAGAGGCGTGTTTCATCTCCGGTTCCTGGGCAGTGCCCAGCTCAGTCAGCGGCAACTTTTGGTGGAGGCAGCGTCCCACTGTAGAGATAACAGCAATTCCAGGAGTACGGCTCTGCATCTTGCCAGCTGAAGTTGTAAAGGCAACTGAAAAATTAACTAACAACATAAACACAGTCGTACTGGGTGGGAACGAAGACCTAGCTGGCCTGGCAACCTGTTCTCTGTAGAGGATTAAAGACTAGCAGAACAGGGCATATAAAGCACAGTGCATCCCTTGGTACACCGTCCCAGCTTCCCTAAGTCAATAATTTAGAGCTGTTTGGGTATTACCTGCATTTCAGAACATTGTGTTTAAAGACCATTAGTGGACCTGTGAGCAAACAGTTGAAGTCTGAACTCCAGGCGTAGCACCTTCCATTATATTTAAGTTAACTGGTCTGCAAGGTAGTAGGTGTACTTTAGTCGATGTACTTTAGTCGATGTACTCTAGGGCATCGGGGGTTGGAACTAGACAATCTTTAATGTCCTTTCCAACTCTAACCATTCTATGATTCTATGATTCTCTCTCTTTCAAGGTCAGCCCCTGGAAAAGGTGCTCTCCACCTCTTTTCCTGCTTTTGCTGTCGTGAGACTGACCAGAGCTGCATCTCTCAGGGCCAGTGGCTCGTTTCCAGGACATTTGCAGCTCGGGCATTACAAAGCCAGTGCTGGGCAATAGCTTCTGGTTGGGATTAGGTCCCCCCCGAAAGGTGCAGTTTCCCTAATGAGCAAGGCCAGCCGTGACTGGCGCTCCTGGAATTGGAAGAGTGCAGATGCCTTAATCTTCATTAGGAACCAGAACTGGCAAAATCCCGCAGAGAGGAAAGTACACCTTTAGGAAAGGCTGAGAAAGAAAATAAATACGCAAGATACAGAAACCAGGGGGCGGGAAAAAAGGACAGAACAAAAGAGAGATTTGACAACTGTGCTGGGACCTACAAAAGGGGCCACATCTGTTCTGGCAATATCCCAAGCCATGAACAGGTCTGACATTCGCAGAAGAAGCTTTCCCCATGCAAAGATTGGAGAGGTGTTTGGTGGAAAGGCTGCAGCGTAAACTAGCTGCACTTTCCCTCGCCTCATGGTCATATGGTTCCCATTTATGGGGTGGAATTGAATAGCTGCAGACTTGCCACTCTCAGAGGAAAGAGATCGTCTTACTTACTGTAAAAGTCTTGGGGGCTTTTTCCCTTGAACGTATGAGAAGGACGCTTTGGCCGTGACCTGTGAAACCTTGCGGAGTGCACAGCAGGAACTGCAAGGTGGTTTTGCTTCAGCGCAAGTGTGAATGGAGGACATGTGTGGACACAAATAGCATTCAGCTGCTGGGGCAGTCTTCACTGAGCAGAAGCAGCCCCGGTGCTCCGACATCCACTCCGTACCTTTTGCAAAATAGGGTCAGAAACAGGAAGAAATAAAAGGGGGGTGTGGGAAGAATTCATTTGGTTAAGGACGATCCTGGGCATGAAAATAAGACTTCTTTCTCTCTGCCTTCCTCGGGTCCTAGCTGTTGGGAGACACGAGCCTGGTGCCCACTTGATGGTGGTGTAGGCAGGGGCAGGGTCCTTTGCGATTCTTCACTCGGTCATCGCTCTTCCACTCGCCCCATCTCCAAGTCTGGCAGGCTTTGGTCTTTCTCTTTAAGCTCCAGATGCTGGGTTTGGGCTATTACCTGAGAATCTCATTTGGAAGAAAAATAAGTTGCTATCCCTTGTGGCTGCAGGGGAGAGGCTGAAAACGTGAACCCAAGATGAGCCAAGGCCAATGAAAAGAATTCAAAATTTAAAGCTGCTCATGGATTTTTGAAGCCTTTTTCCTAATTTCTGAATGCTAATTCAGAAATAATGGAATAATTCAGGCTAACAAAATCGTGCAGGTAGTTCTCCATACCAGCATTAAGTGAAGTAAAAATGTATTTAATTACAGAGAATTTGGGGGACCCCGTAGTTTAGTGAAGGATACCATTTAGCTGTAGTCAACAACTGCCTGTTTCAGGGGTAAAATGGAAGGCTTAAAAAAAGTTATATCCTTTGTATCTCAGGTAGAAGTAATTCCTTTCTCCAGGCTTATTTCACACTGTGCTAAATAATCCAGTCATTTCTGTTTTCTCAGATTAATTGGAACTGTCAGATTTAGTAAAAGTTTGTTTTCTCATTCCATTTTTGACAAAGTTACTCTTTCACTGAGCATTTCTCCAAAGTACGCTACTATTTTTTTTTATAAATTATTATCTCATGAGCAAAATCCCTTCGAAATTTTTCTTCATTGGGTGTTAAAACATAAATAATAATCAAAAGAAAATTCTGACTGTATTTAGACCTGAGCAGTTTCTATCGATGTTGCTCTGCTTCGGAGGTGTAATGCGCTGCAACCATAGAACCATAGGGTTGGAAGGGACCTCTGGAGATCATCTAGTCCCACCCCCTGCCAGAGCAGGGTTGTCTTGGAGCAGGTTGCACAGGAACGCGTCCAGGCGGGTTTTGAATGTCTCCAGAGACGGAGACTCCACCACCTCTCTGGGCAGCCTGTGCCAGGGCTCTGCCACCGAACAAACAAGGGAACTAACGAACCGGTGGCTGCAATAGTCACACTGGAGAGAAGAGTCGACGTGGCTTTTGCAGAATTAACTCTGACACAGAAATGCTCAGCGATTAGAGTAAGGAAGGAGCCAGCAGTCAACTATCTGTGGTTGAGAGCCTCCAGATAACACACTTGCATTTCGTCGGCAACCCTCACCCAAGGCTTTTACATAAACGGTCATGGGTCAGTATGGAAAATTGACTTAATAGATTACTAACTGGTTGCGAATTAAGAAATATAAAAAAAAAACCAAAACATCAGCAGGGTACCAAAAATAGCTGCAGACTTTGAATGTGAGTGTGCCTCAATTTCTCCAGACATGCTGAAGTGTGATATTACTGATTGCTTTTGCCGCTTCTCTCCCGTTTCGACTGCAGAGCAAGGGGTTTACACCGAGTAGCTGCTCGATTACTCTCCCAGGGGTGAATGAAACATGAGCGAGGAAGATAATATTAGGAAATTGCACCACTGCTCTCGGATTTCTTTGGCTGTATTTTGACAGCTGAATTAACTTGAGTTATCTGTGCTCAAGTGAACTTCCCCCGGCATAGCACAGCTTACTCGAGAACGGCCATCCTGCAAAATTATGCCGGAGCTGCACAAATGAATTAGGGGATCAACAATGTGACTGTAGAGCAGCACAGAGAGATTAAGTTGGGCAAACTAAATATTTTGCCTCTTCATCCTAGCTTGAGGCAAATCAGGCAAGTTAAAAGCACCATCACTTTTGAACTGATGTTTTTCTTTATGCATGGAAGTCTGGTTGGGGCTGAAATTTTAGCTTTCACTCACATTAATTCTACAGTGAAGATAAGAGTGCTTTAATTAGTGCTTTGCAGAAAAGTATATTTTTTAAAAACTTGCTTCATCCCCCGTCTAAAGGATGTCCTATCGGCCCTGGGAAAAATGGCTTCTGGGACTTAATATTTTGCCTCTGATTCATTCTGCTGAAGAACTGCTTTTGGAAAGAAAACTCCCACCCCACATTCTCTGTTTAGATATATCCCATTTTGCCCTGGAAAGAGAAAGGAAAGTTGTATCTGGCAGACAAAATGTTACTGGAAAATTAGCAGGATATTTGAGAGTGACATTAAAATTGCTTTCCTCATCCAGAGCCCACCAGCACCTGGGTGCAGCAGAGGTGGGAGCTCCTGGTGTTTGAAAGCATTATGGAGCCCCCAGGAGTACGCGTTTGACACACAGCGATGGAGATGAAAAGCCATGAACTCAGTGGAAGTTCAATTTGTAATTTTTGTTGTTTAGTTACTTTAACCAAAAAAAAAGCAAAAAAAAAAAAGCCTTATATCTTGGTTCTGATAAAGCCTTGAATTTTCCAAATGAGACTTCCAGGAGGGAATGTTTATCTGTGTGTTCTCCAGCATTGGCAAAGCTGCTTGCTTCTTATGTCTAGAAAAAAGGCTTTTTCTGGGGAGAAGTCCCAACTGCAGACAGCCTAATTTGTTCTTGGCACGTCCTAGGATTTGCATTGCTGTGGGGGTCAGAAATGTAATAATTCACGAATCTATCTGCTGAGCTGGGCTCAATTAGTCAGTCATCTTTTTTTTTTTTTTTTCACTTTTCCAGTTGCCTTTTGGGAAGGGTAGAGCCTTCCCTGAGCAGAGCGGAGGGTCTTGGAGCGTGTTGTGGCACTACGCCTAGCGATGCCGCTGGGAAGAGCAGAGACAGCACAACATTGTCTCCGCTTTCTGCGGGGATGGAAGTGGGGCTTGGCAGGAGAAGCTGGTCATCTCCTCTGGACCCTCGGTTGGTGCAGGCAGAAATTGCACTCCCCTCGCTGACATTTAAGATGCTTTCTTCCATTCTTTACAAGATCTGCAGGAATTTAACTGTTCTCATTTGTGGCTGGGGATTCATGCCCCCGTGTCCTATCAGAGTGTGCTTCATAGAGTCACAGAGTCATAGGATCATAGCATGGTTCCAGTTGGAAGGGACCTTAAAGATCACCTAGTTCCAAACCCCTGCCCTGGGCAGGGACACCTCCCACTAGACCAGGCTGCTCAAAGCCCCATCCAGCCTGGCCTTGAACACCTCCAGGGATGGGGCAGCCACAGCTTCTCCGGGCAACCTGGGCCAGCGTCTCACCACCTTAAACCATTACCACTCATCCTTCCAACTCCTCAGCCCATGTTTCATCCTTGCTAGACACCAGAAGAATGCAGCCACAGGAATATAAGTTCCTCCTGTCCAAGGAAGGTCACATCCATGCCTGGCACTCAGTGGGGCGATCTGGGTGACAGGCTGGTGCTGATTCCCCCAGGGCCAGGAAGCAGAGGAGCCATCAGCCCGCAGCCGGCCTGCAGCAGGGACAGAAGAGCTGCATCTTCTCAGAGGGCTGCGGTGGATTTTCTGTGAAGTCTGGGGCAGGTCCCATCATTGCTACCTGCCTTAGATGACCTTGGCTGTGTACAAACAGTGGAAATAACTAATCTCAGGTAGGAGGTGGACGCAGTGATCCAGGCTTCACACAGTTCTGGTATCTCCGAGCCGCTCCTAACTGTTCAAGGTGCCATTATTCACGAGCTACAGCTGTATGTTTTAAAAACACTTAAGACTTGGCTGTATCAAAATGGATGTTGACCAGACACAGTAAAACATATACGTACCTAATCTCAAACCCAGACTTAAGCTTCCCAGCTACTTCTAGGTGTTAGAGCAAAGATAAGCAAGAGAGCTGCTGAAAATATTTTAAATGGCAAGGAATTTCTCTTCTCTTTGTTTCCAGAAGCAGCTGAACTATTTTTACTCCTTCCTTCTAAGCACATCCACTTTCTGAGGAGAAATGGGATAAAGAACATACTGGCTTGACAGAATTACAAGAATCAGAAGGACATTTGCACGTAACCAGCAATTTTCAACTAGAGCTGTCACTGGCGGCTCCAGACATAATGAAAAGTCACACTTCATGCAAGTAAATGTTCATTATATGGTAAAACTTTTTAATGTCCACACCCTAGCGTTGTTGAAAGGACACTATGCTGACTTGCACTAGGACCTGATACGGGAAACATGGTTACAGGGTAGCTCAGGTACCAAATAAAGTTGGTGTCTTAGACTCTTTGGGCTTCTTAGTAAACAATGCTTAGTTGTGGAAACGTTAAAGGAAATTCTCTTTAAGATATTTCACTGCTATTACACCGATTATGGGGAAAGTCCACAAAATGCCAACATTTCTTCTTTGTTGCCATTAATGACACAGCCATTAAAACCTTAAGCCATTGATATATAAGATATATTAAGAAATACCAGCTTCTATAGCATTATGTGAAACCTCTTTGTTCAGGAATAATTACGTTTCTAAATATTATTTATCTGTATGTGCACACTTGCAGGTATTAGAATGGTAAGAAATCAAAGTTCAGAAGTTATTATATGAATCATGTTTGATGTGTGTATATATATATACATATATAAAAAGCACTAGGCAAGCAGAAATATTTTTTATTAGGGTGCATGTTAAAAGCTATTGAAAATACATGGCCAAAGGGTTGGAAAATATCCTTTATTCAGAGTTCTGATAATGGTTTCCACCTAATAAGATGCTTTAGACTAGCAGTTGGAAAGCCCTAAATATTGTGTGCCAAGCAAGAATTGGGTACTGTGTCAATTAAAGTTCAGCAATGGGATAAACTTTGAAATATATCTCAGGGGCAGAGCCAACAGAGCAGAGATTAGCGAACTGGGATTTAACAGAGAAATGGCAATCATTCAGAATGATATAGGTGAAAGTATAAAATATAATTGTCAGGGACATTGTCTTGCAGTAGTAATAAACATCAGCTACTTGTAGACAGTCTGGGAAAACAGTGAGTTTAGAATATTTGACTCATCAATTTTAATGCAATAGAACATTCATGTTAGAGATGATATTAGGCTTTTTATTTATGTGGAATGTCTTGCACATAAGCATTCATTTTGTTTCTTTACTGAGAGTTTTGCAAATAAAGTGATAAAAAATTAGAAAATATGTAGAAATTCAGACGATACTATACAATTTAAATAAGCGTAAAGGCAATTAAGAATGAGTTGAGGCAAGAAAATGGACAGGGGGAGGGAATACATGGAGCAGAACTGCTGAATTTGTACTTCCTATAGATTTGTGTCTCAAGTGTACTAAAAATCTTCTCCCGCCTCCTTGCACTTTTGGAGTTCAGATCTAGTAATGTGATGGGAAGTACTCTCGTATTATTGTCTTAAGAGGTATTATTATGGAGGTAGAAGCTGTGAGTTCGGTATAACGCAGCGTAGGGAACAATGGTTGACACATCAAAAATGCAGGCATACGGCGCGCAGCGAAAGTAGCAAAGCTGGGTTCAAAATTCATGGCTATTTTCATTTCCCATTTATTTAGGCGTCTTGGCAGACACAACACAATCTTCTCAAATTGTTTCTGGTTAGTGCAGCACATCTCTGTCTTAAATCCTCTCCTGGAGCGCCAGTCACACTGCCTGCAAAAGCTCTGTGAAGGAGAACTAATCAACTGTGAGCTCCCCCGTGGATGTGACCTCTGTCAACAAGCTGTTTATGATTCCCAGAATGGATTTAAATGGATACCAGTTCTTCCTCCGCTGTGAGAAGCTGTTGACATGGTCGCAGTTGATTAAAAAAAGAGAAAAATGGCTATATCTTACAGGAGAGTAAGTGAATCATTGCTTTATTTAGGGAGCCTTCAGATCAACACCTCCCTTTTTGAACAAAAGCGTTGAGGGCAACATAACCCCCCCTGGGACGTGCTGGTGATGCCCACCCAGACCAGAGTTTCTGATAGATTTTCTGCAGCTGGGACAGACAGACATCCAGAAGGTTTTCTCTCTTTCTTCTAACATAAAGAGCAATAAGATAAACGTAGACTGCTTTTTTTCACCGAGTAAGGAGGGGAATGGATGAAGCCGGGGAAGGCTGGGGAATTTTTACTGCGTTTCCGAGCAGGCTGACTTTCCCAAGACAGCAGAGGTCACTGTGCTCATTGGGAAAGAAGTGGGGAAATCGGGACGCGCTCGGGATCTTTCAGCCCTCGGGTGACAAAATCAGTGTCTTTTTTTCCTCCAGGGGGATTGCTAATTCAGATTAGTTTTCCTGTTGTAAAAAAACAGCATCTTTTGGCCACTAATAAATATAAAATCTGCATTTAGGAAGGATCCTCTGAATTCTCACTGCCATTAACCTGAAGAAGTTATTAAAAAGGATTTGGAGACCCCACAAGTTAATTTCTGTGGCTTGGAGGACAGGAGGGGGTACAAAAGCAAACCCTGTTTGGGCAGGTTTCGGTCTTTTCCCTAGAATACCAAAAAGCTTTTTCATGACAATCGTCATTTGCAAGAACAGCCCAAGAGGGTTTATTATTACGCGTATTTCTCACTAGAGAGACGCGGGTTTGAGCATGACAGGTTTGACGGCATGCCCTGAGATGCCAGGGAAGGCGTGTTGGTGCCCCTGTAGCCCTCGTGCAGCATCTTTCAGATGACCCTCAGTAAAGCCGAGGGCGGCGTAACACAGGAGAGAGGAAAGACTGGGGAAAAAACAGAAATTGCAGTAAGCTTTTTTCCCAGTCAAGTGGTTTCTGTTCAGTCTGCGGTACGGTCAGTGCTGTTATTACCCACCGTGCACACTTTAAGTTTCTGTCCTTTCTTATAATTGTAAAATCAAATCTAGCTTCATTCTGACGACTGACATTAAAATTTAACTTTCTCCTACCTTATAGGAAAAAAATAAGACGCTGTCGCTTGCGTGCTTGTCCGGCTGCTCGTTTTCTGTCCAAAACCAGCAGGCTGAGGATGGAACAGGAGAGGGCAGTGCAGGAGTGTCTGAGCACCCAGACTGTCAGGAAAACAGGGTGAGCAGGGATACAGGCATTTAGGAAGCGTGTTTTGTTTCCATCGGTAACAAGACAGAAGCTCTCAAAACTCCATTTGCTTTCTTCAAATAAATGTTTTTGTTTCATAGACATGGTGTAAATGAAATTCAGAATTGTTTAGTGGCTAAAATTAGAGAATGCTATGATTTCTGTTGACATGTTGGTTTTATTTATTGTGATAAAGAGAGGACCATTTCTTGTGGGGACTGAAAAAAGCAGGGGAGCAACTTTTGATTCAGCTAAGGATAATCTGGGGTGTTAGACACACGTATTCAGGTATCTTTCCCGAGCCGCTACAAAACCAGTGTTTCGTGGGATTGCATCCCTGCCTCCGTCTGCAAGTGTTGGGATTTGTGGTGTGGCTGAGCAGGGGGAATGTGCTGAGACATCGCTTAATCCAGAGGCACTCCAGGCATGTGCCGTGAAGTGAGGAGAAAGAGAGTTTTGCCCTCTGACACAGGGCAGCAACTCAGCCTTTTAATGCCATTCTTTCACAGAGCAGCGGTGCTGTAATGGCTCCGTAATTGTGTACAGCTCAATTCCGTAAGCCGGTACAGCTCAAGGGAGCGCATGAATGAGTGCTGTGCATCCTGCATCCGAATTCCTCTCCTGGAAAGGGGTTCCCCCACCGAGCTTTGCCTTTCTCTTCCTCCCCACCAAAAGAAGCTCTTACAGGGTGACTGGGATGATTGTGGGCAGAGGAAGAAGAAGGTGATCCTCCAGACAGGAGGAAATCCTTCTCTCCTCTCTACAAAAGCATGGAAACACAACTTAAAAAGCACAAGGCCAGTTCACCGGTGGGATCGGGAATTTGGCAGTCTTGTCTTTTGGCACAGAAGACATACTGGACTGGAGTAAGGCAAATTGGTCAGCTGAGCTAGGGCATCCATATTGTGGCCTTTGGTTAGTCTTCAGAGATTGACTTGGGTGACGTAGTCTTCCTAGAAATCCCTTTATTTCTTGGACTATGGAAGCACTACATTAGCACGACACAGAAAGATGCAATTATCTCCTTATTACCCGGATTGAAGAACCTGTTAGAAAAGACTTGGTCATCATTTATGGTAACACAGATCTCTTAGGGGCCACTGTGCCACCCAATGCTGTCCAAGAGGTTGTCAGTACAAGCAGGAGAGAAACTTCTGCTCCTTAAATGCCTCCTAACACCTGTGTGACAAGCACTGGTATAAAAGGCAACATGAGGGTTCATCTTAGCTTTGCGTGCCTCAACCCGGTTGTAGCCTGCGGATTTTGAAGACCCAAAGCCACAAACAGAGCACAGAGACGGGCTGTACTGAACCAGCGAACATCAGCTGGTGCATTTGCAACCTTGGGTATGGTGAGCTGGTGTGTGTCGTTTCCGTTCACATAGCTGAGTGAAACTCTCACGTGCAGAAAGTGCATGGAAATGAAAAGCAGGCAAAAGAATTGGTCATGGTTTTTTTCTTTTTTTTTTTTTTTTTCAAAAGGGGAGATATAGAGGGGGACTCAATCAAAACGAAAAAAAATAGGATTTTTTTTAAAGGCTGAGCTTCATGATGTTAGTGGTTCCTTAAGCACAAGTCTGCTTTGATTTGTGCATCCTTATGGAAAAAGGGTGCCCGACACTCACAGATTTTTTTCTTTCATTCTTTCTTTTTCCTTTTCAGAGCCGTCCTCTTAGTATCTCCTCCCTTTCTTATCCTAACAATTCTGAAATGTTTACTTCCACCCCATTATCTTTTATGGTACTTAGCAGCACTGTCATTTGTTATTTTTAGAGCTTTTCAAACAGCAGAAGGTCTCACTGCAGTTTTGCATGACTTTGCTGCCTACTAATGTTACTTTACTTTTTTTAAATCACATAGCTCTGTGTTTATATCATAGCATTTTCTCTCCGAGTGAAGTACCTTTCTGTTTCCCTTCTGCTTATTCTCCATACACACTGTCACAGCTGATGCTGGGGATCCAGGGTCCACGCTTGATGAGTTGGACACTCGTTCTCGTCTGGTCCTGTGATCCCAATTAGTCGTTGGAGGCCATTTTTGGTTTAGTTTCAGCGGGAATGAATTAAGTTCATGCACTCCAAGTTTACACTGTAATGGAAATCAAAGCACAGCAAGTGGGACCAAGGAGAAGATTCTCATCAAAACTCCTAATCCAAACTAAAATCTAGCGTAGATGCAACTAATGGGATTTAATGCCTACACCGTAAAGGTACTTTTGAAAGTGAGTCAGAATTACTTCACAGCTTCTCTACGGGCGTTTTTGCATGGAACACGCAGAGCTTTAAGCATGGTCGTGCATGGATAACTGGAGTGACACCACCACCAAACGTCTGTTCTAGCTCAGCTAGTTGCTTGTGTGATTTTTTTTAAAACCATCTTTAGATCTGTTAGGTGTTCTTAGGCTTAGAGTTTGAGTAGCATAATTTTTTTGGCATAGAATTTGTTTTGCATAAAGTATTTTTCTTTTTTAAGTTGGTAGAGCTGGTAAACATAGATATAGATATATTAGGAATAAATATTTTCTTTGTGTGTGTCTGTATATATGTAGTAACATGCCAATAGCCATATCTATATTTGATCTCTAAAACGTTTCAGCTCAAGCACTGGGAATCAACAATCAGATCCGAAACTCTTCCCAGGTAGATTTATAAGCATAAGAAATCTGCTTGCATAGCACTGACCTCTTTTCAGCCTACGTAGATTTACTGCTAGATATACTGCATCAGTAAACTTGACCTCGAGTGAAAAAAAGAGCTCTCTTAAAGTGATGCAACACAGTTTGACAAATTGAGTTCTTGATTTGAGAAAGCCCTTTAATTTGTTAAAAGCACAAATGAGTGTATGCTGCAACACTACCAACTCACAGACAATGCCAGCACTGGGTGCGTTCACCGGCTTTCTGCAAGGTACCTCTTCCAGCACGCGTTTTTCTACATTACTAAACACACAGTTCTTGACTCATTTTAATTATCTTTTTTTCGGTTAGTTAGCCTCCCAGTTGCAAAACCTCTTTGTAAGTAGCAAATAGCAGTTATGATCCTTATGCTATTACCCAAAGCAGGATGACCTGGTAGACAGCTACCTTTAAAAAGCCTGCCGCTCCTTTTTAAATTTTCCTGTTTTCCCCTGAGGCCATGCCTTGAACATCAGAGGCCAGAAAGCAGCATTAAGGCCAGGAGTGGTTGTATACAATGGCGTGCCCCTTTTCAGTCTAATGAATGTGTAGAGAGATCATTTCAAGTGGTTTATAGAATTGTGGGTCCTATAGCTGCTTCTTTGAAGTAGCTTTTTCACGCTGAGATTCATGCTTTCGTCCTTAGGGTGGGGAACCTCCGAGATGTCTGTCAGAGCAATTGGCTTAACTCCTTTGATTTGAAAGATATTGCAGTATTGAATTACCAAAAAGGATTTCTCTAAAGAAAGGAGAGAAGGGGACTTGGGGAAGGTCTGGGCTGCCCGTACCGAAGCAGTGACCAAACAGCCTTTGCTTGTACTTTGCCAAGAGCTGTCTGGTCACACTGCACAACTGCCCCTTTCTTCCTTGTAGCTGCTAACTTCCCTGAAAAGATGATTAAAATGTGTTCCGTGTTTTCTTAAGTCATTTAATAGCTGAGCAGTTGTTGCAGTTACTGGAGGGTTAAGATGCAATCTGGAGGTGGGGGTATAAAGGCCATCGCTGTTGAGAAGTGATTCCAGCAGTGAAGAAAGTGTGAGCTTGGGAGTTTGGTGGCAATTTAGACTTCAAGCACCGTTTCAGGGTAGTTTAGAGCTTAAAACTGAAATCATACCCCAAAACAGTGATTTTACATACATTAATAGAGTGTGGAGAACTTGATACCACTGCAATTCATTGACCCGTCTGTCTTCCTGCCTTGGTTACATTAGAACAGACTAACCATCATTTTATAATGGAGGGATCTTAAAGTGAAAGGAAGAAATCTTGCCTTTTAAAACAACCCCAAAGTTCATTATAACAATGGCTCATGTGTATTATCACTTGCATTATTACTCCTTATCACACCTGAATGATCCAGAGGGATGCAGGTATACTCTTCAGAAGGATTTGACCCATTTTAGTGTGTGCCTGTTGCTCTGATCTGATATTAAGTGTATGGTCCATTGGTTAAATACATCTGTCCACCTGTCTAGGTAGGCCAGGCTGTAGCCATTGCTACAAAGGGGCTTAATCAGCTATCCACAGTGCAGCAACGGGTGATCAGGTCTGGCATGCTCTGTGCGTTCTGCTTCTCCACCCATACAGCAGGTTGGCATGCGGGTCATTCTCGTAAGAAAAAGGAGCTAAATTTAGTGCTTAGAGATGGGAAGATTTAATTAATCTGGACACCTATCTGGCTGACATCTAACATAATGTGTACTTGCAGCCCAGAAGGCCAGGTGCATGCTGGGCTGCATCAAAAGAACCATGGCCAGCAGATCCAGAGAGGTGATTCTTCCCTTCTACTCTGCTCTCGTGAGACCCCACCTGGAGTACTGTGTCCAGCTCTGGAACCCTCAGCACAAAAAGGACATGGACCTGCTGGAGCGGGTCCGGAGGAGGGCCATGAAGATGATCAGAGGGCTGGAGCACCTCTCTTGTGAAGACAGGCTGAGAGAGTTGTGGTTGTTAAGCCTGGAGAAGAGAAGGCTCTGGGGAGATCTTATAGCCCCTTCCAGTACCTGAAGGGAGCCCACAAGAAAGCTGGGGAGGGGCTGTTTGCAAGGGCATGTAGCGATAGGACAAGGGGCAATGGTTTTAAACTAGAGCAGGGCAGGTTTAGATTAGACATTGGAAGAAGTTCTTTACAATGAGGGTGGTGAGACACTGGCACAAGTTGCCCAGGGAGGTAGTGGAGGCCCCATCCCTGGAGACATTCAAGGCCAGGCTTGATGAGGCTCTGAGTGACCTGATCTAGTTGAAGATGTCCCTGCTTACTGCAGGGGGGTTGGACTAGATGGCCTTTAGAGGTCCCTTCCAACCCAACACATTCTATGATTCTATTCTATGATTCTATAACACTTCTTCTGATTGCTAGTTGAGAATATGGTGGATGTAAAATGCACTTCCAACATCTCTCCTTTGTATTAACACAGCTATAATGGGGTTTTCAGTGGTGCTCAATTTTGCTCCCTGTGAAGCAAAGAATGAAATGCATTGTCACCGAAAGTAGAGTTTACTTCTTAAAATATTTTCAATAATTCCTAGAGGTTTCAGTGGTGAAAATCCTATTGTAACAAGTGTGTGGTGTTTGCGGATGGTCTTCCCAATTTGTGAAGTACATGTGGTGGCTGTGGAAGCTGCACATTGACAGTCAGGGCAACAGTAGTTGCTGGGTTTAACACAAGGCAGGGGAACCTAAGGCAGCAGCAGTACAAGATGCTGCCCAGCATCTTGGAAGATCCAGGCTATTTTGTGTACCAGTTCAGTCTTTGGCTTTTATTCTGTCAGGCTGGCTTTGGTGGTCTGTTTTGCAGGAATCCCTAAAAGCAGAAAGGGTCTATGAACTCTGGTCACTTGAATCCTGGTTCTTCTCTGAACAGGCACACGTTAAGACCAGTGACTGCCCGAAGAAAACATTTGTGCCACACATTAGCTCTCCAGAGATACCTCTTCTCTAGAAGTCAAGTCCCTTGTCTCCTACATCTCCATTACCCAAAGGAGCCTTTCCGAAACAGTTTTTAAGCCCATATTTGCAGAACAGATTAACGCGATATTTTGAGCCTAATTAACTCGTCTTTAAACTTTGATTCTAATGCTCCTGGAGCCTCTGGTTCTTAAAACTTCTGCCCAGGTTTACTGCTAATCTCCTGGTAACATAACCCCAATGATGTCACTTTCAAATACTGCTTTTTCAGTAACTTTGTGTGGATTTTTTTTCTCGTAAAGATGTAGAACTAACACTCTCACTTTAACTTACAAGCTAGTGAAAAGATTGTCAGCTAAACCAAATATTCTCCAATGAGAAGCTAAGTTCATGGTGTCCCACAGGTGCTCGGTCTTCCAAGGTTTCATCTGATAGTGTTCAATACGTCCTTCCCAAGTGTATTCCCGTTGAGCTGGAAGTCTAGCCAGAAGTCAGTGAGTCTCCTCTAAAATCCAAGGAGCTGAAAGGCATATGCAGCCATGTGGATTTGGGCCTTTCAGCTCGTTTGTATCGCTTGTGGCTTACACAGTATTTTTGACTCTGATCGTTCCTGCATCCTCCATCCTGAGGGCAGCAGAGCAGTTACTCTCACTGGGGAACTTCTCATGTCGAACGGGATCTCAGGGAGCAAAAAAGATGCCCAGTCACATCCTGATCTTCTTCCCAGCGCTTACTGCCAGGTACGCTTAGGTACGCTGCCTCCAATTCTTCTGTTATGCTTCATAATAAATCTCGGCAGTATTAGGTCCCATATTGCTAGTAATTTCTACGCTTTATGCATCTGTGATCATCTGTGATTTTTTAAAATGCTTTTTGTGAATTTTTTTTTTGCCCGTTACAGTATTTTAAGGCTCCCTAAATATGGAACCTGATAAAATTCCTTCCTTGCATGTGACACACAGGCTGTTGCTTCCTGACATCTGATGATACATTCTTGCAGCAGCTGCTCCTAAAACTTCATCAAGAACATAAGAAATATTTGCCCAAAGAAAAGAGTCCTCTTCCTCACACTGGACCCGTTTCTCTGTGCTTACCTGCTTTTTCTCCCTTTTATATGTAATTCTCTTCTCATACAAACCATTTCTCTGATGTCTTCTTTGCCGACACCCTTTCTGTAATTCCTTCCATATGTTTATTGTCCTTTGTAAAAAGTATGGAATGAACAATTCCTACTGAGGTCATGTCATTTTGTTTACATTCTTAGTAAATATGAAGAGCTTGATTGGAGCCCTTTAGGCATCTCAAGTATGAATATCTTTTTCCTGAGTGTTCTATAAAAACAGGATGCTGAACGTTGTGGAGCTAACCTGGCAAGGAGTAGGTTTAATAAAATAAATAGATGTCAGCGTCATAAATTTATTGATAAGTATAGTTGGTTTCTGTTAAATACCTCTGTAGTTTAACAGCTTAACAAACATTAAAAAGAAAAATAGAAATGAGCTTTCTACAACTCATTTTCAATATGGACTTTATCTTTTGACAGAGGCTCGTCATTGCCTGGGTGCCGTTCGTAGCCTGCACCGTGCTGCAGCTGTGGGTCTAACCCCATGGCACCGGCGCAGTGGCTGAGCAGCCTTGGCCTGCCTAGAGCCTAGGAAATGGGACAGGCTCATGGTGTTTTGTGACAATGGCACATTTTTTTGCTGTCTGATCCCAGTTAGGAGCTGGGAAATTACAGATCACAGCTTGCCGCTCTTTAGCGATGGTGGACGGACTGCTCTGCTAGCACAATGTTGTGTTAAAGACTGGAGTATGTTTGGCAAGAGCATCTTTAGACGTCTTAGTGGTGAAAATCCAGCAAGGCTTAACTGAACATATGTGAGTGATGATCTTTCAGGGGTTTACGGCTCGCCCAGACTGGAGCAGACTTTCAGAGGAGCAAGGAAATGCACGTCTCTGGCTGTAAGACCAGGCGGTTGCTGTATGCCATCTCCCTCTTCTCTGGAGTACAGGCAGCAGGAGGTGTTTGAAATATACTTTTTAACAGATACATCCTCTGCTTCATCCTTCCCTCCATTCAGCTAAGCTTTCTAAATAGCGTGGCGGTGAGCCTGCCTTTCCGTGCTACCCAGAAGTACGTGGTGCCAGTCCTTCCCCACGAGAGCAAATTGCAGACCCTACAGGATCCCATTTGCGAGACCACGTACACCACGAAACCTCCTGTTTCTCCTGCCTTTTAGAAACAATTTGTTTCAAGCCTCCTGCTTTCCTTTCAGCCTCGACTTTTTCATTACTTTGCCTCTCTGATGACCTTTCCACACTTGTTCAATGCCGAAGCAGTTTGGCTTATTAGGGAGGTAAAAGAGCTGCACATCTGTGGTCTCTGACGGCTTTACTATTCCTACCAGTCTTTTCTGAGGGCTGGGCAACTTACTTAACGTTTATGTTTTGAGAGAAGGAAGGAGAATTGTAATAACTTTCTGGGGGGAAAAATATTTTCATTTCTATTAGAGACGAATTCCCAGCTTTGAGCACTTTGTCATTAGCGGGGTGTAAACCACTCCGACAGGCTGTCCCGTAGCTATCCACTGAGCCATTTGTCAGGGCAGAAGAATGTGCGTGGTGAAATTGGTCACCAGCAGCCTGCAGCTAGACTGAACCAGGCTTTTAAAAAGGCTGCCAGACATTTCTACACTTTTAATAGTCAAAATCCTACATTAGCATTTATGAGAACATTTATAGAGAGTTTGAGCGATTGCATGTTTTTTCTCCTCAATGTAATATTAAATCTCTGTAATATAAAAATTGTTTGAAATGATTAAGGGTCTACGTGGAAAGACAGAAGCAGGGAGGTGCTTCCCTCACTGCCAAGCCAGGCCCCCTGCTCCTTTCAAGGCAAACGTATCATATAATCTTGTTTATAAACTTATCAAAATCCATCTTGAAACTGCTCTTATTTCCAGCCACATCCAACTGCTCTCACATAAAGGGTCTTTCAGGACCTTGTTCCTTTGATGGTTGGACACTTTATTCTATTTTCCAGCTTACATATCTTCAATTTTCCTGTTGCTGAGTTGAACAAGCTCCATTTTTTTTTTTTTAGATAAAAATGGTTTCTTATTTCCATAGTCATGCTCACAGATTTTTCTTTAAGCCTGTTCCAATTTGAATTCAAGTATATCAAGCACCGGTGGCCAAAATTGTTTCTGTTGCAGTTTTACCATTTTTAGGACGGAACTAGCATGTCCGTGTATCTACAGGAAGCATCTTATCTGATGTGTTTTGCACACCTCCTGTGGTGCTGGTAGCCCAGGGTCGTCCCCGGATAACTAATACCACCCAGATTGTTCTCTCCCTGTTGTTTTGCATCTCCAAGTCCCAGCTGATGGAGAGATTTCTTATTATTGCCCACTAAGTTGATGACCTTGTTGAAGTTTATCTCATTTTGTATTGCTGTACTGGTCTGCTTTGTCTCATTTCTGGTGCTTCAGAACTTACATATTGTATAATATTTCATGCTCCTTCTACCTTTGACAATACCACATAATTTTGTCATCAGCACTCTTACTTTTTGTGCAAAAGTCATCAATAAAAATAATAAAAGCAGTCCTCAAGGAACATCGCTAAGACTCTCTATCTAGCCCAGGCCATTGTCGTCTCTCCTTCAGCCCGTTCCTTACAGCTTTTTTATTAAGTCCCGTCTCTTCACTCCAAGCTAATTCTCCAGGTGGCATTGTATCAAATGTTTTACTGAAATCTGAATAGACTTCATCTACCAGACTTCTGTCAGCTGAACTGTCAGTTATGTCACCCAGAGAGAGGTATGGCAAGCCTGCGTGTCAGCTTTTGTCCGCCTTCCTCATTCATCTTTAACATTTGGGTTTTCTTTTCAAAATCTGCTTGAACTTTGTGCCTGTTTGAAAGTCAAGTGAGTAGACTGTCGTTGCCTGTGTTGTTTTTCCTCTTCTCTTATATTTATGGTGCTGCATTTGGTATTCTGCAGTTACTCAGTTATTCAGTCTTCGATGGAACACAAGTGGGTATATGCCGAGAAACGACTTGCAAACAACTCTGTGGGAGTTGCGTGTTTACAGCCACAGTGACTCATATCAAATTTGCTCAACTTACAACTGCAAATATGCTTTTATAGCTGCTAGCTCTGCAAAAACACTCTCAGATTTGAAAGCCAACCCGTGTCCATTCAGGCTCACATACTGGAGCTTCGGGTTCTGCTGCTTTTCTGCTCAGTCAGGATTTTGGTTAGAGACGGCTTCATTCTGCTTTTGTTTGGCTCCCTTTGTCTACAAGAGTCGGTCGAGGCAACCTTTGCGAAGGCGAGACCCTGAATTTTGACTTTGATGCAGCACTCCAGAGAAGCTATGAAAAAGACTTATTAAAAAACCCAAATAAATAAAGCAAGTATTATACGTATTAAAGACTCCTCACAAATGGATCGCGTTCCATTTATCGTTCCCAGGATAAAGCTTACTCTGGCTGATATCTCTGTACTTTTTCCCTTCTGTAGCATTGGCATAAGCAGAAAGTAGGACAGTTTATTTAAATCTGCAGAGTAAGCAGTTCTGACTTTGAATGTGCTGGGGGCTGATGGTAGCATCTATTCATAGTTGTTTTTTAGAAGAACACATGCCTTATTATGCTTACTTGCCTTATTATACTTGTCGTAGTTCTTCTGGTCTACAGGTTAATCCTTTTTCTTATCTCAGATTTATATTACTTTAGCTTATTCCATGTTAATGACTTGGGCTTTTAGTTGGAAGTAGGAATTATTTCACAGAGTTTGGTGTTAGCAGGTGAAGCTTTCTAGAGTCTCCCTATAGTCGGTGCAGACACATTGGCCTTTCCAGGAGATTCCCTGAGATGAGATAACGACTGTGGGGTAGATTTCTGGTTTTCAGACGGCTAACACGATTAGAGATAAATCCCACTTCAGAATATTTTTAAATGGCCAGTAACATAAAACAAGTGTGGTTCTGCAAGAGCAACAAAAGGTCTAATTAAACTTCTGGGAGTGCTGAGAGTTATAACCAGCTGTGACAGGATGATTCACGATGGGGGGATAACAGTAGAAGCTTAAACATGATATTCCACCAGGTGCAGGGGGATCGTTGCTTGCTGCGTGCTCTGCCCGGGGACAGCTGGATGTGTCCCAGCAGCTCTGGAACCAGCAGCAGAACAGCTGTGCCCAGAAAACGTAGCACCCCAGCCTTGCCCTGGGCAGACCTGGTCGTCCTTGTGAGACCCTCATCATCCTCGTGAGACGATGCTTTTCCCGGCAGCTGAATGGCGTGATGCTGCACTGCAGCACACTCTGAGCTCGGTCTGGGAGCTTCATCGTGGAGCTGGCTTCTGCCGTCTTCCTATAGAATAAAGATTGCCATTAACTAACTTCCAGACTCTGCCCTCAGGTTTTATTCAGTTATTGGGGCTGTTCTGCCCCCAGAAGAGAGGAAATACCTGTGCAAGAAAACAGTGTATTTTCCAGATGCCATATAGAATAGCTCAATAGAATATTTCTAATCTTTTGGTGTAAAAATAATTTTTTTTTCTTTTTTAAAAAAGGAAGGTCCCAAATACGAGAAAAAGAAGACATTATTACATCCCAGATAATGGAGGTGGTCATGATTTTACATCTGAGGATGGTAAAAACTTCTTGGATAAAATGGCAGAGAAAGTCACCGTGATATTGGCTGAGACTGTAACGGTGACGTTGCACAGAATCTACAGTAAACATTTTACTTATCTGAGAAAAAGTGATAATAAAGTTTATGGGGAAGCTTTGTCCTTTAATATTTTTCATTGCTTGGAAACATAAATGTTTTCTTACTCGATGATGATTCACTTCTGAGGTGACGTTTGCTGCCGCCGAACCCCATGGCACAGGTTGCTGTTGGGAAGGTGGAAGTGATGCACGTGAGGCTGCTCTGGTGGGAACGCTGAGTAGGACCCAACCACCCAAGCATGCACATCCTCTGCAGCCCCCTCCACGTGCAGTGTGTCTTCTTGTGGCAGGAGGAAGGAGAACGAATGAGTGAAGGGTGTCCACCAAGCAGCGATGGCACAGGGAGCGGCCTTCTGTTATTCAGTAGCGTGCTTCCATGCAAACCCTATGGGAAAGTAAGGCTTAGACCTAACAGTCTACCCGGTCATCAACCATTTCATTCGTGTTATGACTAACGACGCTTAGAATTCAGGGAGGGAGATACGTATCAACCACAACACTTGCGAAGGAACTCCTTGGCCTATTAATTATCTTTCATTATATATGTTGTCATTCGTTTTGTTCCTCAGCCTGAAAGTGCTGAGATCCATTTTAGAAGAAGGGTCAGTTGCTCAGGGACACGTGTTGTGGCAATGAAGCACCCAGCGTTTCCAGCACAGAGGTGCCACCATCCTCACCAAGGAGCCAGCAGAGAGTGCAGTTGGTACATGGGTGTATTTCCAAGCAGCCAGGGGACAGAAAGATCTTTATAAAAAATGGCAGGTTTATGTTAATGCTGAGGAGCAGAAAGACCAGATCTGAGCACCAGCATATGGGGTTTTTTGTTGTACAGGATGGATCTCAGTAGAGAAAGGTTTCACCACTGTTTTCCACCAAAGCAGATGGGGATTCAATAATTAGGGCTACTTCCATGATCTGAATCAGATAAGAAAAAATGAACAAGCAGAGTTCTGCTAATAAATAAACTTCATAAAGTGAGACCCAGTGCCCAGGAGGTGACCAGAGGGCTGGTTGTTTGAATCAGTTCCTCCTCTGCCATTCCTCTAGGTACCTGCAGTTTATTGACTGACCTGGTTGGGAGCAGGGGAAGTAGCTGTGGCCTGAGGCTGAGCTGTTGGGGACTTTTATGGCCAATGTCCTCACGGGAGCCCTGCACCTGTGCTCCAGGTGGTTGTTAGTGTCACATCTGTACCTCGGCGTATGACTATATTCTGCATTTTGAATTTGGGGTTGTCTAACTGTGGGAGCTGACGTTAAAAGTTAGGCCACCTGTGGTAACCCACCACAACCGCCATCGTTCTGCACTGAAGGGGAAACTTGTTCGCGTGCAGCGTGTCCGACACTGAGTGGTGTGATCAGGAGCAACTGCTGCCGGGCGACCCTTCATGACGCTTCTCCTGCCAAGCAGGTTTCAAGTTCCTCTCTCCGAGGGCAGCATAAAACGCAGCGTGTGCCTGAAGTTCAGTCACAAACGTGGAGAGCTGCTCTTTGTCCATGCACCATGCTGAGTAACATTGTCAGCTGAGACAACAGTATAAAATAATCTAAAGCGAGCCGTTTGCCTTATTTCCATTTCTCTTGTGAAAACATGGTACAGTTTTTCAACGACAGCCAGCAGAAGGTAGCTGATGACAAAGTCCTTTGTGCCCAAAGCTGCCAGAAGTTAGCAAAGAGAAGGCAGGCGAGCTGGCAGGGGTTGGTTTTTACACATCCTTGTTGCACAGAGACAGAGCTTTAAAGCAAATAGATATATATTCAACAGAAGAGGAACGTGACTAGGAGCGGTGCTCTTGGTGCTGGTTTGTTTTCAAAATTCTCCATTTCTGCAGCTTAAAAATGCGGTGAGGCAAAAAGGAGGTGAAGTGGCAATCAGAAATTAGATACAAAGGGCAGCATTTATGTCTCCAAATGTGCCACCAGCTTATCGGGGAAAGGCGAGGACCAAGTTGGTCAGTAGCGAATGCATGAAGGAAGCAGGTAACTCGGTTTCTCTGATGTGTTTTTTTTTAACAATTTCTTGGCTTATTCCTAAACTTCTCTCTCACCAGTTTCATCAGTCCTTTGGCTAAAAGGTCAGAAGTGGGGAAAATTAGGCCATTCTTCTGGTTTCAAGATTTGCGTGGAAGTGTGAGGCGTCTTTCCTTCTCCGAGTAGTTTCCTACAAAAAGCATACAGGGAAAATTAATGAACCAGTATGAATGCAGTCTTCGTTAATTATAATTAGTAGTGAATGAGGGAACACAAGACTGTGAAAGGTTCAATCAGGTTCAATATCGAATTTAAACATGGGAGAAAAAGCTGTAGATGTGGTTTTTCACGGTGTTTACTTTCACAACTACATCCTCATATAATTCTTCCCTGTGCAGGAATTATTCATCAAGGTTAGCATTCACAAGCTGGTATAAGGACTTCAGGACCAAAATTAGTCAGTATTTTCCCCTTCTGAAATGAAACTTGTTTATGGTAGAGGTCTCAGGAGTCTTCTCCTTCTTCTCCTCTCCTCCACAGGCTTCATTATATGTGGTACATATCCATGGAAGTGCATCTATGTCTACTGATCATTTGAGAACCTATTAGCTTAGATATATTATTATAAATATTTCTATTGCCATTACACGATTGCCGTTGTACGAGCACCCTGCCAACGACAGTCCCTGGAGGTCTGGAGCCACATCACCTCTGAGCTGCACTTGCCCAGTCCCCTGGTAGCCAACAGCACTGGGCTGCCAGAGATGATGGCGAAACTGCTGCTGTCAGTCCGTCAGACTTGACTGGTGCTTGCATTTGCGAATGTGTTTGTTTCCTAAAAAACAACAACAACAACAACAACAAAAAAAAACCAACAAAAAAACCCATCCAATTAATTTTGAAATTGCATGTCCTCTTTCATTCCTAGGCGGGCACAATTCAATGAAAAAAAATCCTTGCGCTTCTGCCATATGCTTGAAGCATAAATCGTGTTATCCTTATTCTTTTGGCCACAATAAATAAGCAGGTGTTGAAACTTGACTACAAGATTATGAGTGTTTTTCATTATCTCTTTTTCCTGAAAACATTAACAATTTGTACTAAATGGAAATGACCACAGATCCCAGGCATTTTCTATCAGTTGTTGTTTCTTCAAGCCTGTGTTAAAAGCTGTGTTTTCAGCAGTGCGTACAACATTTTCAATTTGGTTTGAAGACAAAAAATGTTAATTCTTGAGTGCTTAAGAAACACTCCGGACCAACTCCAAAAGCTATTCTATTGTTTGTTAATTAAAATAGCACGATTACTTCTGAATTTAAACCAGAGAGTTTAACCCTAGTTCAACAAGGCACTGGCCTATCTTCCTCCCATCACACCTTTTAGGTTGAATGTGTGTTTATGTTTTCTGCTAAACTGAGACCTCTGCCAGCATCTTTTTTTTTATCTGTTGCACATACTATGAATTATTATCTGTTCTATGAATATGAGTTTATTCCACTTAATACTGTAGGATATTCCCTCCCTCTATGCATGTGCTTGCGGCTTGTACTGCTTATCATTTTCTTCATTGACCGATACTCACCATTTGCCCTACAGTGTGCTTTCTAGTTAATAGGCAAGAAAAAGAATAAAAATGAGCATTAAGTGTATAATTTTGTGTTATTCGTAGTCAGGGATCTGCTGTGTCTTGGTAGTGGCCAGCTGCAACACCCATGTACTTGGATTGGCACATGGAGTCGTTGTTCATCCTTTGGAAACAAATAGCGCCACGTTGGTCCATCCTCCCATAGACCTTTCAGATCCTTTCCACAGCCTCACTTCTTTTATTTTGCTTTTCATCCAAAGTGTGCTTTATGCAGTCTGTGTCTTGTATAACAGTAATTTCCATTTCAAAATTAACATAAAGTGGGATAATTCGTGCAGTGCTTTCCTTCTAGCTTGCATTTTTGTATTGCTTTATTATTGTTCTTTCTGCCCGTGCTTTTTACTTGGTTGCCTTTTCTTGCTTACCTGCAGATTGTTAGATGTTTGGACGGGGCTGTATTCTTATGCTCTCTGCGCAGTGCAGTTCACAGTTTCAATAAGAGTAGATGAACATAGGAAGGCTTTTAAATCATTTAGATGAGTCAGTGTTATGTGCTTTCATAAAGAAAAAAGTCTTCTGTGAAGATACTTTTTATAGGCCGTTATTCTCACTGAGATGTGAAATATTCCCATGGAGTTATCTTTTGAGGCAGTACTCCAGCAAGGATTTCAAATGAAATAGTTTTACAGCGGATGATGAAAAATATAAACAACCACTTAAAACAAAGCTAAAGAGAGAAATTTGCCGAGACCTCTCCTGTTTTATTTCTGACTCCAAATGTAATACTGGTTTTGCATATACTGGTTTTGCATATATATTTCCATGAGATTCATGAGGACCAAATGCCTCTGCAAAATACAGTTCTCCTAATCATATCAGAGACATAGCGCTTATTCCGAATAACGTAATCACCCATGCTGAGGCCAAACTATCGTCTACCTTTTTATCTAGACACACAAAACATTCTAATATCACACTCTGGTAAGGTTACAGACAATACAGCTTGCTTTTATACCAGAATTAAATTGTTCACGATTCATAGCTTCAAAGATTGACTTGGGCATCCCAAGCCCACGTGTATAATGTTGTGCTTTACAGATAGACATTTAGTCATACAAACGGTAGCAGTTTTTCTCTGTGTGTTCTGCAGGGGAAGATCTGAAACGCAGTAACATCACATCAGGTCATTTGTTCAGTAGATCAATGCGGTGACTCACCAGAAGACAGGGTTGTGGGTGCTGTATGCGCAGCGCGCAATACAGTTGAGCAGGGACCACAAAGTGGATGCTGTGCATGGATTAAACCGCACGTGCTCCTTGCTGTGATCACCGCTGGTTGTGATGGAGGAGCTTGAGAGGGCTGTGTTTCAGCATAATTTCTCGTCTGCCTGCAGAATATGGGCATCTGTGCCCTATGTTCACCCCCTGCCTAGGTAGCATACGTGTGACCAGCGGAGGGATGCACGCACGGCGTCTTCACCACCCATTCGCTACCCACGCTACCCATTTCCCTCCTCGGCGCTCTATGGGATGCTAAGCCTCTTGGACTGGGAGAGTGCAAGCTAGGCATTTGCATATGTTCTTTTAAAAGGAATTATTTGCCTGTAGTAAAAGTAGACCGCTCTGGCGAGACCCCACCTGGAGTACTGCGCGCAGCTCTGGAGCCCTCAGCACAAGAAGGACATGGACCTGTTGGAGCAGGTTCAGCGGAGGGCCACGAAGACGATCAGAGGGCTGGAGCACCTCTGCCATGGGGACAGGCTGAGGGAGTTGGGGTTGTTCAGCCTGGAGAAGAGAAGGCTCTGGGGAGACCTTATAGCGGCCTTCCTGTACCTAAAGGGGCTACAGGAGAGATGTGGAGGGACTCTTGATCAGGTAGTGGAGTGATTGGACGAGGGGTAACGGTTTTAAACTGAAAGAAGGGAGATTTAGATTAGATATCAGGAAGAAATTCTTTACTGTGAGGGTGTAAGACGCTGGAAGAGGTTGCCCAGGGAAGTTGTGGCTGCCCCATCCCTGGAGGTGTTCAAGGCCAGGCTGGATGGGGCTTTGAGCAGCCTGGTCTAGTGGGAGGTGTCCCTGCCCAGGGCAGAGGGTTGGAACTAGATGATTTTTAAGGTCCCTTCTAACCCGAATCATTCTGTGATTCTATGATTTCTTTTTCCTGGGATGCTAAAATAAGGTTGAAGGTATTCTGGCTGGATTTTAGTGGGACTTTGCACATGGTTAAGCACACCTGAATGCTTTCTGTAAGCAGGATTTCAGAACAGAGCGTGGTGCAGCTCAAGCAATATATTTTTCTTCTAAAATTGCAGTTAAGCTGCAAACTCTCATGTCACAAATTAACTTTAGCACTTCAGAGAGTTTATTGTCATACATTTTTTCTTCTGGCTTGGCACATGTTCTGGCAACAAACATTTTTTTGTTTCTCTTCCATTTGGGTAGGGTGCTGCTAGCTGAATAGTACCTAAAGTATATTAAAAAATAGCATGTTAGCTTTTCATGCTAGAATTTCAAATATGACAAGAACTGGAAATCTCTGATATTTTTGTTTATCTGATGGCTCCATTTCTTATTACCATGAACTTTGTAAACTTGTTACAGTGTATTTCTACCTACTGTTAACATCCAAACTGTCGCAGCAGTGTAGATTAATACAGGATTGGCATTTAGCTTTTAGATTTTGCATGCTGTCTCCCCTGGAAAACAACCTTCTAGTCATTTGGCTAACCCTTAATCCTTTTATAGTTTCATTTTCATTTTAGAAGGTAAGCTATGCCATTTTTTAAGAGAAACAAAGAAATTATTCTGAGCATAGTTATGAATTTAAAGCAAAAGATACTTAAGGGATGTGCCATAATTCTGTTAATTCATGTAAGGAGGGGAAATTAATTTGCAATTATTATCTGTTAGTAAGTAGAGCCCATTGAATGCCGCCTGAGTGCCCATTATCCTTGTCAGTTTTCAGACGGCTTTTCACCTGTTGTATGGCATACTGGGTGAAGAGGCCTTTTTGAATAGATACACATAGCCTAAAAATGTCATTATTTTTGTCTTCTTCTTAAAAATATTGTTTTGCTTCAGTAGCTGGTAAATACATTACAGCTATTAGTTTTAATTGTGATCTTTTGTTTCTATACGTTTATGTTATTGTATAAAGCTGCCTTCACCAGTTTAAGGAGAGCATGAGTTCTGGTTTGGCTCAGAACTTAAATTGGTAAAGAAAATGTCTCTTGGACATTTATTGATTGCCATCACTCTCAGATGCATCAGTTGAAACGGTTTTATATATGTTTAAAAATTCTGTGTAGGACGGTTGTTTTCAGAAGGAAGCATTTTCCAGTTATGTCTGCAAGCCTGGCTTGGCAGTATGAGGAACACGCAATCAAATTGGGCTGTGAATGCAAAAAACATCAATCGTATTCATTTCCATTGTCCGAGCTAAAAAAAAAAAAGATGAAAAAAATCAAACAAAAGTACTGAAAGACTTATTTCACTTTGTTGTTGTTTTAAAAGTTTTATTCCTTGTAATCAATGTAAAGACGAAAAGTTTTATAAAAATAAGGACATTTACAGATCTTGCCACATTTTCCCGAGGTTCCTCTGTGAGGCCGGATGGGTAGAGCATCTAGACTCCCGTGGACTTCTCTGTGAGCTTCTTCCCTGCTCTGCTGCTTCATAGTGCAGGGACAAAACAGGCTTTTGTGGTCTTTCTTTATGAAGGGCTTTAAACACAGGAACACTTTAAACAGGAATGTTGCTTAGGAACACTTTTCTTTGCATACAATTTCCCTCAGCCCCGGCAGTGTGAAGTGCTGCATTAACAGCATGGTCTGAGGCTGTCGCCTAAACAAAGGCTCCTCCAGCTCCAGGTGGTCTCTCGTGCCACAATGGCTTGCAGATGCTTGGAGAAAGAAAGGAAGAAACGGGGCTATTAGGTCCCGAGTAGGTACATTAGAAAAGGCAGTGGCAAGGCCCCATCCATGTCCCGCCACGCTGGCTGTTGTGAAGAAGAACGGCCGTACCTTTTCACGCACACAGCGTGTCCTCTGTTGTGGTCCACGCTGGCCAAGGAGGCTTCACTGTGCTGGTGGTACCTGCTGCCTCACCCACTGCTAGCTGGACACGACCCTCATCCTCTTCCCCACGTATCATTTGTCCTTCACGTATGTGGTAGGGCTTGGAGCACCTTGCGAAGTAGGTGAGAGGCAGCAGATCCGAGGGTGAAACTTCATAGCGTCACTGGAAGGTGCTGGCTGATGCGCGAATAGCAAGAAAGTCCTCGATGGGAGCAAAAATCTGTCCCTGCCAAAGGGCAGCCACCAGTCTGAAGACAAAAGGAGGTTAGCTCAGAATTACTTCCAAAAGACTGAGGACATTTGATCACATAGGTCCTAGGGTGGTATGTACAGAAAGCGCTATATCATTTAGTAAAACCTGGAGTTTTACTAAGTTCTTGGAAGAACATTATTGGGAGGCCTTATTAGACTTACAGGGCATTTACCATAGCTTTATTAACATGTGTGGTTTTTTAATTAAGATATGAATTACTTAAGGGAGCAACTGAATGGTTCCCTAATGAATTTGTTACATTAATTTCCTTCAGAAAGCACATCTGAGCCTAACTTAAATTCCTCCTGCAATTAATTTATGTAATTTATTCTAGTAAGTGCTGTAGTTTTTCCTTGTAATTGTTCACTGAATTGACAGGTTTAATTTCATGTAACTTGAGAGCCTCCAGTACCGAGTTTGCAGTGCTTCATAAAAGTTGATATTACATGGTGAATTTTGGCAAGAAGAAGGCAATAAAATATTCCCGTAAAATAGAAACATCCAAGTGACAGATATTGAGGCCAAAATTTTCAAAAAAAATAAAAACCAACAAAAAACCCACGACTCTCCAAAGGTAGGTCTTAAATCCACATTTAATCGTGTAGGTAAGCGGCCAGATTTTTACATGTGCAGCTTTAGAGATTGAGATCCAGCAAAGTACTTATCCACGCGGGCTATGCGTCCCTTGCACGCCAAAAAAGCAGTTTCCAGAAGAGGTTCACAGAATTTTCACAGAATCACGGAATTTTTCAGAGTTGGAAGGGACCTCTAGAGATCATCTAGTCCAACTCCCCTGCTAGAGCAGCATTGCCTAGAGCACATCGCTCAGGACTGCATCCAGGCGGGTCTTGAAAGTCTCCAGAGAAGGGGACTCCACAACCTCCCTGGGCAGCCTGTGCCAGTGCTCTGTCACCCTCACTGTAAAGAAGCTTTTTCTCATATTTGATTGGAACTTCCTATGTTCCAGCTTGTGCCCGTTACCCCTCATCCTGTTACTGGGAACCACTGAAAAGAGTCTGGCTCCACCCTCCTTAAACCCACCCTTTAGATACTTGTAAACATTAACAACGTCTCCCCTCAGCCTTCTCTTCTCCAGGCTAAAGAGTCCCAGCTCTCTCAGCCTTTCCTCTTAAGGGAGATGCTCCAATCCCTCAGTCATCTTTGTTGCCCTACGCTGGACTCTCTCCAGTAGCTCCCTGTCTCTCTTGAACTGGGGAGTCCAGAACTGGACGCAATATTCCAGTTGTGGCCTCACCAGTGCAGAGTAGAGGGGGAGAATGACCTCCCTTGACCTGCTGGCCACACTCAAAGGTTCAAAGGCTTGAGGCCAACAACAGGCTTTCTGAGCGCACCGCTGGCTCTTGCCATCCCTCCCCGGTGAGCTCCAGAGCTGGTGGGATGTGTCCCGGTATGATAAACGTCAGATCTGTGCTGAACTGCCCATGGAGACATACCTGTGCCATCCCTGGATGCTCAGCTCTGCTACAATTTGGACACTTATTTAAAAAGCTGAAGTGGTGATTTAGGATTCTAAATTTAATTACTCTTTTAAAAAGCATCCTTGGCTTTTCTCTCAAATGGGAGATGTTTGTCATGATGAAAATAAACTACAAATTGCACCTTTGCCGGTCGCAGTGCTCCCATCACAGACACCACGTCCGTACCACCACTTGCGCTGCGTGGTGCTGGTGACTGCCCCAGTGCGTCCCTGCACACCGCTGAGTTTTCATTCTCCGTGTGCCAGTCAGATCGTAAATGACATTTATAGAAATATGGAGCTGACCTTCTCCGTTGTGTGGCTTTTCAGATAACCCCTTTGACTTATTCTGAAGTTTCAGGCTTCAGCTGGAGCCCTACAGTGACCCTTGGGGTTCCAAGTAGGTTCAAATCAGATATCCCTAATAATCGAGGGAGAAGAACATTCTGCTCTGATTTTTAACATCATATACATTTTCCCTCCCTTTTCTAATGTTTTTCCCGTATGCTGCTATATTTTCTTTCCTCCTCGCCTCTGTTTATCTTTCTGCCTGCTAGCATTTGCAGTCTGTTACGCGGCGCTGTGTGGACTGGCAGAAGGGATAGTCAAGCCTTGGGCTGGAAAATCCCGAGTTCCCGCTCTGCTTGTGATGCTGACCTCTTGTATGCCTGGGAGTTTCAGCTTTTTTGCCCCTGGTGCACAAAAAACTTGCCTCTCCCCAAGGATGGAGTGGTTTCTCAGCGGTGTGGGCTGAGGCTTGACTGGGGCGAGGGGCCATCACGGGAAGTGGGGAGGGAGGAGGAAGGTGAGAAAGGGGTTGAATCAGGACAACGGCTTAGAAATCAGCCGTGGTTGCTGGTAGGGGATGGGGTAAGAGCGTCTCGAGCCTGTGGGTAGAGACAGGTTATCTCTGCACCTCTGTGCCTGCCCCTTCCTCAGCTGATGAGCTCCTGCCCTTCTGTGCCAGCAGCACCAGCACGCTGCTGTGCCAGGGCTTCAGCAAAACGGACATGTTTTTTTTTATATTTTATATATTTATAATATTATATTTTTTTACTAAGTGCCTGTTTTCTTGGGATTTTAATTCACCTTTGAATTCCAAATCCCATTTCGAAAAATCCTGTCGCTTCTCCCATGTTTCTTTTCACCCTTCTTTTCCTCTAATCCAATCCGTAGCACCCGAATCACTTGCTAATGTCACAAAAGCCAGCCCTGTTTCGAACTCAGCCCGCTGTGGTGTTGACCTGGCCTTCAGCATTTGAAGGTTGCCCGGAGGCTTGCTCCCGGCTGGGGGCTGCCAGCAGCGCAGACAGAGCTGCCCCCGCCGGTGCCATGCACGCTCTGGATGCTCTCTTCTCACCATCCCCCAAGCTAAAATGGAGCCAATTCTGATTTTTCACCTTCTGCTGATGTTCCTATTGGGCAACGACAGATGTCTCGTATTCTGGCCCGTCCATCCTTGTCCCTTATGTTGCACTCACTTACCAGCTTCCCTTTTAGATGCAGCAGAGAGCATGATTTAATACAAATCACGTTTAAGAAAAAGATTCAACTGCATGGCAGAATCCGTTGGTAAGAAAGGTGAGAAGAGAATCACACAAATTTCATCCGAGTTTTGGTTTTTACAAGTGGTTTTTTTCCCTTGCAAAACCCAGCCATGGTCTGTGTAACCATATGCATTCGTACCTACTTTTTCGTAGCAATCTTAATGCATGAATATATCAAAACTATTATAAAACATATGGCTTTGGGTATACATATACATGCTTTTAGATTTATCTGCTAGAAAAAGAAGGACTCCCGTTGCTATACTATCATCTGAAGTATAAAAATAGAAGATTTTCATTAAATATCATAGTGCTGTATTTTGAGTTCGGACCCTCAAGGCACCCTCTATCTCTGTTCTTTCTCTGCCTTTTGCTGACAAGCAAATTAACTCTGCATAGCTAGAAAATAGCTTGCATAATGCAATCCTGGTGCTGGGTTTTCTCTTCTTCAAAGTACCCGTTTTCTGGTTTAGCCCTTGCTTCAGCGTGTGCTTCTAAAATGGCTTGGCTACTCTGCCAGCTCCGTTCCAGGGTTTGCAGGGTTTATATCGGGGGGGTTTTCTGCAAATGGGCTATAGAGAGAGCCTAAGTTAATACCAATAAAACGGAGTAAAGTGTTAAACTTTCAGCTTTCTAAGTTTTTAACTTTGTCAGAACTGTAGCCTTTCAGCAATGTCTCAGAAGTATCAAAGACCATCACAAAGTATTAATATTTATTGTATTGCTTTAGAGAAAGAACATGCCTTTTTGTAACGCCGGGACCACATACTGAAAGAGACAAAGCACAGTGAAAGATTTTCTGATACACAGGTCTGAAATTCTCATTTGTTGCATTCAGGGAGGAAATAATCACATGCCACTGTATAATTATAGATCGTGTGGGTTCACAGTGTCTGTGTCCTTTTCTTAAGGTATCTTTCTTCCGATTTCAGAAGTCAGTAGGAAAACCGGTCCAGTCTGGTTTCTGGGTCACCCCAGACTGTAGAAAAGAGCATCTCCATCTTCTCTTTTCAAGCTTCTTGTGAAAACGCATTGGTTCTGGTACTAATGGTTATGCAGGTGTGTAGCTTAAGAGGAGATGTGTTCTCTTTGACGAAAAAGTTCAAAAGTAGGTCAAAAATAAGGGCTGGTGGTCTCATCCTGTTAGGCACTGGATGCAGCTCCTGATGCTCTGACTCCCCTCAAATTCAGCACAAGTGGGTGGACGCAGAACAGAAGTAATATCGGTGCAGTCAGGCATGGCTTACTGCAGAAGCAGGTTGTGTTCTTCTTAGGATATCATCGAGATCTTGGATATGTGCTTTAAAATCTTTAGTCCCATGCTGGTTAATGGTGATTTTCTTTTTTCCACAACTGGGCTTCTTCAAGTGTGACAGGAAAGCAATATCCCCAAATTTAATTTAAATGCCTTTTCCCATGTATAATAGGACTTGGGATTCAAAGGAATTCATTCATCGTGCTCTCCTAATGCCACTTAACTTCCCGTGAAAAAAAACAGTAACAGGAAGAGCTGCTTTAATTAGCACATGAGCTGTGCAGCAGCTAATGTATTCCACCTCTTCATTGTTGTGAAAGGAGCAGATTTCTGGGTAGCTTGAAGCGGGCAGAGAAGAGGGATTGTGTTCTGCTCTCCATATGCGCATGGGAAGGTGTGAACAGGAGGTGATTTGTAGCCGCCTGCCATTTGTACAACACAAGCTTCTGTTGTTCTCCAGGATGGAGAGAAACCCGACTCCCCTCTTCAAACCTACTGCAGTGTGACAGGTAGGCAGCAGCCTTCGGAAAACATGAGATTTTTGTTATTAATCTCAACAATAAGATAGCAAAGAAAACTTACTTTTTAATATACATTTTTCAAAAGAAGAACTGGATGTCAGGCTGGAATAAGAGAGAGAGCCATGACTTCCCCAGACCTGTGCTAATTCTTAATCAGAAGTCCCAAGGAAGCCACATGTTAGAGAAACCTTTGAAGGTGCAGCCCTTTTCTTCCATCTGGTCAGCCTTAAACTGGCACTGGACTGAAGCTTTGACTCCCAGTACCCCCCTGCTCCAAAGTGGGTCCAGCACCATGCCCTGCTGCGAAGACTGGAACCACATGTTCAGCCCCAGCTCCTCGAAATATGCCCTGGTCTGCATGGTTGAACATGGAGGGCGATGAGCTGCTGGCATGCCAGGGCTCTTCATAGAATGAAAGAATGGTTTGGGTTGGAAGGGACCTTAAAGATCATCTAGTTCTAACCCCTCTGCCATGGGCAGGGACACCTCCCACTAGACCAGGTTGCTCAAAGCCTCATCCAGCCTGGCCTTGAACACCTCCAGGGATGGGGCAGCCACAACTTCCCTGGGCAACCTCTTCCAGTGCCTTACCACCCTCAGAGTGAAAAGTTGTTTCCTGATATCTAATCTAAATCTACCCTCTTCCAGTTTGAAGACATTACCCCTCATCCTATCACTACATGCCCCTGTAAAAGGTAGAATCGTAGAATCATTCAGGTTGGAAAAGACCCTTGGGATCATCGAGTCCAACCATCAACCCCACTCTACAATGTTCTCCCCTACACCATATCCCCCAACACCACATCTAAACGACTCTTAAACATGTTCAGGGATGGTGACTCCCTGGGTAGCCTATTCCAGTGTCTGACCACTCTTTCTGTCTGTGAAAAATTTTTTCCTACTGTCCAGTCTAAACCTACCCTGTTGCAGCTTGAAGCCATTCCCTCTTGTTTTATCGCTAATTACCTGTGAGAAGAGACCAGCACCAACTTCTCTACAGTGTCCTTTCAAGTAGTTGTAGAGAGTGATGAGGTCTCCCCTCAGCCTCCTCTTCCTCAAACTAAACAGTCCCAGCTCCTTCAATCGCTCCTCATAAGATTTATTCTCCAGGCCCTTCACCAGCTTCGTTGCCCTCCTCTGCACTCGCTCCAGCACCTCGATATCTCTCTCATATTGAGGTGCCCAAAAGTCCCTCTACAGCTTTCTTGGAGGCCCCCTTCAGGTACTGGAAGGGGTTATAAGGTCTCCCTGGAGCCTTCTCTTCTCTTGTTTTGGTCCAGGTGACGATGATGAAGCCATGTGGCCTGTTAAACAGATGGTGGGAGTGGATGATTTCATCCTCGGAGTGTGTCAGCACAAGCTGCAAAGCAAAGCCCGAGCTCCAGGCAGCATTTCCCTGGCAATGAGGTTCAAGCGGAGAGTGATGTTACAGGGACTGCGCTTCGCTGAGCAATTGCTCAAGAGATGATTGATTGACCCAGTAACAAAAAGCAAATGGGACACACCAGGCCAGGCAAGTTGAGGAGCATCTCAGGGGCTTCCAGCCATGAAACCAGACCGTGTCCACTGGAAACTGCCCTGCAGTTCCAGAGGTGAAGAGTGACAAGCTGGTTTGAAACTTCTTGGTCAAAAGGCTCTTGTTATAATAAAATGAGAAAGAAAGAGAAGCGATGCCAACAGGAGAAAAGAAACAAATATTTCTTTTGATGGGAAAAATAACTGTAGGGCCAAAACAAAAGGCTTTTAAATGGTCCAAGAAAATAAACAATTAAGAAAAAAAGAAGAGTGTGCAAAGCATAGCAAATCTGATGTGATTTTTACCTTGCCTGAACTTGCTCAACGCGGGGGACTTGCATTCGCTAGCGAAAGGAAACATTCCAGAGGTGGCTTGGCCAAAAGCAATGGCTTTTGCTGATAGAGGATTAAAGAGAGGAAAAAGAAAATACAACTACTTACATTAGCTAGGAGCTGCTTATCTCTAATGTGGCTAAAACAGAGCAAGCTTGTCTCTTGGAGAGAGAAGAAAAATCTAGTAATAGAATAATGAGATACGGCTCTTCATTTTAATTTTCTTTTGCAAAATGCTTTATAAATGTTAACTATTAAATATGCACAGCCTCTGAGTTGGGAGCTAAGAGGGACTGTCCCATTTTCTCATTCCTGTGTTTTCCCATGGGCAGGGTAAAAGCACACTGACAATACAAGATCTCCTCTGAATATTTTGCCTGTGCTAATGATAAATACAAACCAGGATTTATCACCTCAAGACTTTATTTATCGACCTCATCTTTCCAGGAGGTGTTCAGTCTCATTTTTTTCAGCTGATGGACACTGTTCCCTTGCACGTAAACCAGCACGAGATCACTCACAGGAGCCATCTCTCGGATTCCAAGAGCACCAGTGGAGCAGGGTAATGACCTGCAGAGTGGGGTTTGTGTTCAGGGCTTTCACTGACAACACACCCGCTCCTCGGCTGAATGAAAAACTGAGCTTTGCCAATCAGAGCGTGCAGATCTTGCACATACATAACAATAAAAACACTTCTGTAAGTTGTTTTGCACTCATTTTAAAAAAAATATTAATAATTTCAAGAGCCCTGTCCAACAATATACGAGTGTCTGCCTTGGAATTATAACACAGGAGTTACTGAAGACGCGGTTCGTGTTCGCTTCGTTGCTTTGTGGGATATAATGGCATAAATCCTCACCAGCTTGGTCCGGTGTAGCCCTGCAGAAGTACAGTCATTTTATTTGTTCCCCAGGGAGCTCTGACTTGGAGCCTTTCAACAAATAAAACTCAGACGCATGAAAGCTCAGTGCCGAATCGCCATCTTGTAGGAATAATTTCAGACATCTGTAAGGGTGTGTGTGTATATATTATATACATCTTCTGCTGTACGGCATGCGAAGATGTGAAAGTGATCCAGATTAGCTGTTACAAATTCCCTGTAAATTTTGAAAGCACCACCTTTTTTTGTTGTTTTTTCAGTGCATAAGGACTCCATCCTCTGTCAGTTGTAGAGGAAATTCTGTTCAGAGTCCCATCCCGTCCCCCCCTCCCCCCCGACAAAATCCAGGCTCCTTCACAACAGGTTTTGGTGTCTGTTTTCAGTGCCAGGCTCCGCTGGTGCAGGGTGGTGGGACCTGCGGGGAGACCCCATCCTCTCAGCAGGGATTCTGCACAGACACAGAGGTTTGCTGGTGCAGGACCACCTGTGGGACCGGGGGTGGACAGTCAAACCACTACAGCAGCATCCCCTGGAGAAGACACTGGCGATGAGCAGGGGTGAGCGTGTGTCCGTGCGTGCGTATGGCAAGAAGGGTTGTTTTGTGATAGATCTTCCACCATGGGGGTGAGGAGTCAAGCGAGAAGAGAGGCGGGCAGCGATGTCAAATTGTGTTGGCAGGGCCATAGAAACACCAGGCAAGCCAGCTGGCTCTCACTTGGCTAATTCTTATCAGCGGGTCAGCTGAGAAAGCATTTTTTCAGCTCTTCTGTGCGATATAGGTCCTATGATGAGGGGGATGGAGCCAAAGCGAGAATTTCTCTTTGCCAAGGCACTGCCTGGCCACCTGGTGGGACCTTTTAGATCGCTCTCTAAATGGAGTTTGGCCTCGGTAGAAGACAAGCATTTATCTTCACAGAAGTGCTTTGGAAAAATACATTAAAAGTAATAACTTGTGCCACCTTGAGGGATAAGGACTTTTTTTGTGACAATACAGCTCTTCCCACTGTGTAGCTATCATTTCTGCTCTATTTAGCATGGACTTTCCCCATTTTTCTTGTCGCAAAGGTAGGGAATGCATTTGGAGTCAGCAGGCTGCCAGCCGGGGCCCGGGTACGATGCCTGAGGAGCAATTCCCCTCTTCGTGGCTGTTTCGCCCTGAGGAGACCAGCAAACCATCTGGTTCCTTTCCGCCTGGGGGTCCTCCTCAGGGCCTGCTAGCATGGCATCTTCTGTTTGCCGTGGAGAGCAAAACATACCCTGCGCCGGTGAAATTGCTGTCTGATCTAGGTTACGAATGTGGTTAGAGATGTGCCGTTCACTTTGCTCGCTGTCTAGAATTTATGGGTTCTTGCTTAGCTACAGAGACCCATGCCACACAGAGGACATGCTGTCTAACCAGCCCCTGAGTTTCTGAAATACGACACAACGAAACTAATTTAAAATTTCCTCCCTGTTACCTTTTGCTACTGCTTATTATCAAAGCACCTGAAAGTTTTTCACTCACTCAGCTCCATGTTTCTTTATTTCTTTAGGCTGTGACTCGTCGCTGAACCTGACATCTCAGAACGCCACAGATGCAGTGGACGATATCTTTCGGTGCCTCAGGGATATTGCAAGAGCTCGAATGCACATGAAACAGTTTCATTCCATACATAATCCAGGCAGCAACACCCACCAGGCAAGTGGATCTTTCTTTTCCCTGTGTATGTTATTTTTCTAGCATGCTGTCAAAATTACAGCACTAATTTTGTCGACGTGCTAATCCTGTATGTTTTCTGCCCATGTGGAAGATATTTAAGCATGGATTTTATAATTGACCTAATCAGCAAGAACTTCCTCAAGTCCTTCATCCAAACTCAGGCATATCCATGTCAATGTCAACAAAGAATTGTCTGGGGAAGAAATTTGGGATTTGCTCTGCAGCACGGTGGTACGACATAAATGGCCGTGAAGGGCAGGGCGAGAACACGATGGTTTTGGACTAAGACCTCTCATGGTATCCATACAGCACTATATCCATACAACTGTAATTTTCTCTCCCATCTCTATATGTGTGAGAGGCAGTCCCATTTGTAAATACGTGAAAAATGCAGCTTTTGTTTCTAAAATATGAACACATGAATGATGATATCTAAGTATCTAAAGGGCAGGTGTCAAGAGGATGGGGCCAGACTCTTCTCAGTGGTGCCCGGCGGCAGGACAAGGGGCAACAGGCACAAACTGGAACACAGGAAATTCCATCTCAAAATGAGGAAAAACTCCTTTACTTTGAGGGTGGCAGAGCCCTGGCACAGGCTGCCCAGAGAGGTGGTGGAGTCTCCGTCTCTGGAGACATTCCAAACCCACCTGGACGTGTTCCTGTCCAGCCTGCTCTGGGTGACCCTGCTCTGGCAGGGAGGTTGGACCAGATGATCTCCAGAGGTCCCTTCTAACCCTGACCATTCTGTGAGTCTGTGATATTCCTATAGCTCGTCAGGACTAATACACAGTGTTTTTCTCTCTTTCCGTCTCCCCTGAAGTGTTATAACTTTTTCAGTTAAAAATAGAGTTTTACAATGGAAAGCACATACAGTGATTTAGAGACAGACCATAAAACTTGGTTCTGGCCTTGAGCCAGAAAAAAATCCTTCCAAACTCCTAAGTATGCTGTAGACCAGCAGAGGGATGTAGTTCAAATTAAGCGTTGCTTTGTAAGAACAGGAATTGGGAGCGCTGCAAAAAGTCACTGGAAAACTAAGGTGGAGAAAACCTGTTACTGAAGTTTCCTAGTATTTAGGACCAGTCTGGTGTTTCTCCAATTTCTCCATTTCTCTGAAATGGAGAAAATTGTTAAATATTTAATACAGTTCAGTGGGGGAGCAGTCAGACGATAAGAAAATACCCTCTAAAAGTTTCCTGGAAGTGTAATTACCATTAGTGTGTTCTTTGGATGTAACCCAGGTTGTTTGCTTAGGGCTAAAGCACCAAGGGATGTGTTAACACCTTGCAGCCCCCTGATCTGGCCATGGGATGGATTTAGTTGCTTGAATAGGACCAACCCTCTGCTGAGGGCAGTTCAGCAGGTTTCGAGTAGCAGAAATAAGCAGGCAGTACAGGTTTTTTTCCATCATACATACAGCTCTCTGCAAATGGACCTGTCTTTTGACTGGCCCGTGTTAATCCATGGGTTGCATGCGATCACTTCAGCTCCTCTGAAGAAGTCGTGTCCTTCCCGTGGCCATACGCATTCCCGGCCCGATTTAGTGCTATGGGGATGGGTTTAGCCTTAGGTGCTTTTCCGCTTTATCTGTTAGGAGCTGGGAAGCCTACATGTCTTGTTAAGACTCAAAAAAAGGTTTCTATAGATAAGTAAGTGGAAATTGGGTAGCCTGTTAAAAGACTTTTTGTAGCATTGAAGTTTATGTGTCTTACATAAAACGATGAATGTTTTCATCAGGTTATCAAACTACTTTGTGTAGCAACCATGCAAAAGGAGAGTATTTTTTTTTTTGCCGGGTACTGTACCTACTTTTCTTTTCCTTTCATCTTGATCTGAAGTATGTTCCTCCATCCCTCTCTCCCCCCCTCCTTCCATCCATCCATCCATCCATCCATCCATCCATCCATCCATCCCTCCGTCCATCCCTCTCCTTTCCTCGTTTCCTTTCTTTCTCTCTCTCATTTTCTCCTTATAATCTTGTCTGAGTTATGTCCCATAGCCATCGAGGTTTTTAACAACTGTTTTAAAGACAATTTGTGCCCAACCAAAATTTAGAGTTGATACAAGTTTCATTATATGAGTTAGAAATCAACGCAGCTGTTGGGGCTTGTATCAAGTAAAAACTCCCTGAAAATTTAATAGATGAATTTCAAGTTATAAGAGATTTTGAAAATATTTGAAGCTAGCATAGCTAGACAAAAGGTGAGTGATCATAGTGTCTGCCTTTTAGTATCTGTGTAGCTGAACTGGATCATTTTGAAGGACCCTGAGTTTTGGTGGTGAAAATTCAGGCATGCAAAATCATAGCACATTTTTAACATCTTTTGAGTCCATAGTTTTGTCTGAAGTCAGATAATATTTTTCCTTTAATTTCGTGCAGTAAGCCTCTCTGTTTTACTGTGATTTGAACTCTGCTCCAAAAATATTTCATTCCTAATGTCTTTCTGTTCCTCATCTCTGAAGATATTAAACAGATTTTTATACATAGGACTTCATGCCTGCATGTGTATTTTCAAACAGTTGTTTATTGCATGACGAGATCTGACACAAATCTTGGCATGTTCTCCTGAAAGATCCTGCAGCTCATGTCTGCTGTAATTTGCTTTGTTGGCTCAATTAAAAATTATGCACGTGTTGTGAGAAGAACTAGATGAGTTGTATAAATCTTCGTTGACAGGATCGTATTCAAAAACTGTAAGTTTTGTTTCTCACTGTAAAGTGTTGCATGAAAAACATTTCTTTAATTACTCCAGAATATTTTCGTTTCAAGCCAAGCAGCTTGCTTTTTATTTTCCATCCATTTTTATGTTTATCTTGCATGATGTCTCTTGTAGATATCATCTTTACAAAATAAATGATGTTACACTTGATTCCCTTAAGAAATCTGGGGGATGATGTATACCTGGGCTAGTCCCAAAGCAAAAAAAATGTGCTAATTTGAAAGCTTCTAATTTTCTAAGGCTGTTGCACTTCCTGAAACGATTGTGGTTCCATTGCAGTTTGGGCAAAGTTGAAAGCAGCAAAGCAAAGCTCCGTCTGTAAACCAAGTAAAGTCGAATTTTCGTTAAATAGTGTCTTTCCACAACTCCCTAAAATTTTTATCTTGGAAACTTTTTCAGGATGGCAGAGTGGTTTAAGCCTTGGTAAGGGCATGTGGAAATTTCTAGGCTGCTCACTGATATTCAGCACAGGTTTGTGGACCCTGAAGAGGTTGCGGGGTGGGTCCTTTGGAAGCGGATCTTCCAGGATGCTCACATTTTGTGCTTTCACATGTTCCACTTTTCCTGATCCCTAAGTTCTCCAAGCATGATATTGGTGGGGTTGTTTGGCCTGTTTTTCTCAAGGTTTTCCACGGGTGGAAGCATTATGTAGAGTGCCCTGGCTGTAGAAGCCGAAGGACTAACAGGGACTCCTTAGGTCTGCTCTCCCAAGAGGGACAACCAGGCAGGTTGGCCCCTTCCCAGCCCTGCTGATATCCAGGCGTCAATGCTGACGTGACGCCTGTGGGAAGGCAGGAGTGTCTTCCTAAAATCCCTGTTTAAGTGTTTGTAAAATCATTGCAAAGGGAATGAGATCTTCTGGGTGCACGATGGGCAACAGGGTTTGTCATCCCTAGTGCTATCCCTTTCTGTACTACCTCCAAAAAGATTCCAGAGAAACTAGAAGCTCCCTTTCTTCCTTGCCTCCCTTTACTCACATAATACACGCAGGGCAGCGTAAATGTGTGGCCATCCTCCTGTCTTTTCAGGTTGATGCTGTGCTGGTGCACACCATTTGCAGTCAAGGTCACAAAGACCTCTGCTGCTTTGATAATTTTTTAACTCTCTGAATGGTTTCCTTTCTAGGATAATTATTTTTGTTACCTTTAATGGCAATAAAATGCTTAGAAGAGCAGTTGCGCCAAGTCTAAACAGCTTTACCCACAGTGCGTTGTTCTTTTTGTGCAGGCTTCTTACAAACCGCTGCTGAAACAGGTGGTGGAGGAGATCTGTAATCCTGACCGACCCGATCCTGTTGATATTGAGCACATGTCCTCGGGCCTCACCGATCTCCTTAAAACTGGATTCAGCATGTTCATGAAGGTAAACCAGGCCTCCCAAGCTCGTCTCTAAGATTTTCCTGAGGTCATAGCATCATGTGGCAGCAGCTGATTTTATGTATTTGGGTTGATATTGTTCAGCAGACCCTAAGGGGCGGTTTGGAGAGGTAAGTCCTTGCAGGGGGGCTGGGAATAGCCTGAGGCACCACACTGCAGGTACAGTGCAGATGGGCAGCACCTGCTGAAGAAAACAAGAGGAATGGAGCAGACTGGACACCTAAATAACTATGATATGTCTGGGAGGAGGCAATGTGGCTTTGCTAAAGGGAAGTCCTACCTCACATCGCTTTCGGAGCTCTTCAGAGACACCCAACAAGGAAATTAATAAGCGAGTGCCAGTTCATATAACCTACCTGGATTTCTAAAAGACATTCTGCAAGGCACCTCATCAAAGGATTTTAAGGACTCCGAGCAGCCTTGAGATAGGAGAGAAGTAAGTATGAACAGTCAGGTCTCACAGGGGAGGAAGGTCTTCAGAGGAGCTCCATATTCAGTGCCTTTTCTATAACTTGGTAATGTTCAACTTGCAGTGGGGAGGAAGGAAGCGTATTAGTCAGAAATCGCCTGGTGGATGCCCTTAGCATGTTTTAAGACACTCTTTCTACAAGAGCTTACTCTGCTTTACAAATTAGCCTATACTAAGTGTTTGTTAAATGTCTACAGAGACGAAGTGTGGAGTAGCTACTGTGCTATACATTCAGCTCTGTCTTACTCCATGTCCTGAGTTCTCCCTTGAAGAGTATTCTGTGTATGAAGTATATTTTGGCAATATGTACCTGTAAGCACCTGCGTCTCTGCTAGTAAGAAAAATATCCTACTGTAAGGAATATATCACAGATGAGCAAGTGAATCTTACGTTGGATGAATATTTCACAGGCATCATCACATGCCTCACAAATGTGTCTGTGCTTGCTCGTTTAGTCTGAAACCTGGCTTGTTGGCAAGTGCTTGGTTATTACATGAAGGAGTTTCTGACCAGCCTGTATCTCTCACACAAGAGGATCTTCTCCACTTACTGCACCATCAGCACTGTAATTATTTCATGAGCTTCCTCATATTTTTATTTCTTCCTCGATGCCTGAATATAAATGCCAACTCACATAAACACGCTTTAGTAAGTGATGGACTGAGACATGTTCATCCAGGACAGACTTTTAAAGATACTTCTAGTCCACAAGTTGTTTCTCTGGTGGACTTTGTTTTGAAGCTTAGAGAAGGTGAAGGGAAAAGGCCTCCTTGCTGCAGGGATTCCTCTTTTGACTGCTGCTCTAGAATACACGTGGTTTATGATGATCTGAGCTTGGTATCGTTGATACCACGTGCCTTGCATGGGAGTCTAGTTCCTGGTGATCAGTGTGTTTTCCTTTTTCCAGTTATTCGGCTAAATTAAGTGGTTTCTGGTTGGTCACAAATAGCAGATGCATTGATGCCGGTGTCCTGATTGGCAGAGAGAGCCCTCATGGGGCAGTAGAAGTTGTTTCCGCTGACTTTCCTCAGAGGAAAAGCCTGCGTTTTGTGATCTGCCGTGAGGACAAACCCGTCCTCCGACCCTTTCCTGCTTCAGTTTTGGAGCTCTATTGACCACTGTCACCCCGCTTTCCTATCTCCCCCTCTCCCCCCGCTCCACACAGACACATGTGCCAGCAAAGAGCCCTCTGACCACCAGCATCCTGAGGAAATGCAGTGGTGGGCTCGGGGCTGGAGAGAAGGCTGGTATCCAGCTGGGATGCTCTGCTAGCTCAGGGAACCATTCCTCCGTCTTCCTGCAGACTCTTTTGCTCAGTGCAATGGGTTTGCTTTTTTCTTGCTTAGTCTTTCTAATCGCCCAGGATAACTGTCCCAATTTTTTTAATGCGTAGCATTTGGAACTGAAAGTGAATTTCATCTTGGGGATTTTTGCAAAATTCAGATTTCACAGTAAATGCGATTCCGAGGTCTCAGAAAAGTCCCAAAACAGCAAACTTTGGAAGGATCCCAGAAGGTCCATTTCAGTTCTTCTTCTGTATCACAGAAATGAGCTGTGTTTAGCTACATGCAGCCAGTTCCTTCAAAAGAGAGAGCCTTGGGTGGTTGTATTATCAAACAAAAAAATCTTGGCAGAAACTTGCATTCTTAACACAGCCAAATATTTTGTACCCAAAGTATTGTCCTCCTTCAAAACACTTGTGCATAGCATAACAAAATTACAGATTCCAAGACCCTTTTCATCGCAATTTTAATTTAATTTAGAGTTTGCATGCCTAATAGTATTTTTAATATGCATTTCTGGAATTTGTGGTTTGAACTTTAGTCTTCTGAAAAATAATAAGTTTTATATAGGCACCATGTGTTTGGATCTAGGTTTATTTTGACTGAAGGAAATGATTTGTTAAGTCATTTTCTCTTTAGTATTGCCATGAAAGCTTGTGTTTTCTGATTAATGTTCTTATGCTGGGTGTCCTCTCAGTGTGTCCAATGTTATGCCTGCATGTTTATGATGTTTGTTGTCGCTAGGAAAGATATTAGGAAAGAGAGGCTTTATTCAATAGCAAGCTTCTGGAGTTCGAGCTCTTTGCATACGTCTTGGGCCATTCAGAAGCTTCATGAGATGGAGTGGAGCTGTTTGCTCTGGCGACAGGGTTAAGAAGAGCAAAGATCCATGAAAAGGAATAAAATGGTCATTCCTGTATTACCTTGAAGTACCGTAGCAGAGCATTTTGTCAACTTTTATCTTCACCACCTTTGTGAGTAGTTATTTTTGAACTTTGTGTCACTGCCTACAGCAGTTATGGCATGAAACATTCTAATATTTTTGTAAGTAATAGCTCTATCTGTTCTGCTTTGTAAGTAAATCCAGAGGAGGGCCACAAAGACGATCAGAGGGCTGGAGCACCTCTGCTATGAGGACAGGCTGAGAGAGTTGGCGTTGTTCAGCCTGGAGAAGAGAAGGCTCTGGGGAGACCTTATAGCCCCTTCCAGTACCTAAAGGGGGCCTATAGGAGAGATGGGGAGGGACTCTTGATCAGGGAGTGGAGTGATAGGATGAGGGGTAACGGTTTTAAACAGAAAAAGGGGAGATTTAGATTAGATATTAGGAAGAAATTCTTTACTGTGAGGGTGGTGAGACACTGGAACATGTTGCCCAGAGAAGTTGTGGACGCCTCATCCCTGGAAGTGTTCAAGGCCAGGCTGGATGGGGCTTTGAGCAGCCTGGTCTCGTGGGAGGTGTCCCTGCCCGTGGCAGGGGGGTTGGAACTAGATGATCTTTAAGGTCCCTTCCAACCCAAACCATTCTACGATTCTATGATTCTATGATATAAATACTTAGGTCTTACTTAAGCTCCTCATGGTGTTCGTAATAGGAATGGACTTTTTTTCATTTGATGTTGACACTGTGTCATATGCAGAGAGTAAGAAGTGAGTAGTCTGATATGGGAAGGTACGTAAAGAAAGAGCCTTTGTAAGCTCTGGTGTATCCATTTAATTAGTCTGTTGGTGTTAATGGAAAATTGCTCAATAGCACACCAGTATTGCAGGACACCCTGCTGAGTTGTAGCATATATGCTATCTGTGCCAGTGAAGATGGCTGTCAAAGTGGGGGCAACGAAGAGAATAAACACCCAGCACGCAAATACCCAGCTCACCACTACATCGATCTACGTCTTTTTGTACTGGTTTCAAACTCCCAGGGAGCTGAAGAGCTCCCTGCCTGGGGAGCAGTGTCCAACAGGGAGCCCTGTGTCCTCAAAGGCCAGCTAGCCTGGAGAGAAGATTGCCATCCCCCCATGCTTACCTCAAAGGGAAGGGTCTCATCTGAAGGTTACCAGTCAGAAAGCCTGATGGAGCTGCAGGATGAAAAACTGCCCAAAGACTAAATACAGGGCAGCCACAACGAGGAAGAGAAGAAGAGCCCTTCCCTCAGGAGCTGGAGCCGCAGGGATCAAAGAGCTGCCATGGTGGTGAAAGCACAGGAACCGTGCTCCACCAAACACGGGTTGATGACCGCTTTCGTTCTGTCAAGTGAATGCTGTCGAAAACCTACGCTTGTGGAAGGAGAGGGGGCGGAGAGTCTAAAAAGGAGCAAACGAAACTGTTCTCACTGTCACTTTTCGGAGCCAAACATTTGGAGTGTTTCGTACTGGAAGGTGGTGTGACAAGAGCAATGGCACGGGCTCCATTGACATCGCTCCCAGGGACTGGAGCAAAGCGTTGTCGGGGGCACGTGGTTTAACAAGAGAGAAAGAGTTTTCTGGGAAACGGCGGAGTAATCAAACTTCTAGAAGTGGTTAAGAGGAAACTGATGTAAAGCATCACCTTCACGTTTAAAATTAAAACGCGGTTTTATAAAGTCTTAACTGGGGTGGAATGTTTATGCCGTTTTAATGATAATTGGGGAAAAATGAAACAAGTATTTTGTTTGAGCTAAAGTTTCTCTATATTAGTTACAACCCAGACATAGAAGTATTGAAAACTCTGAAGTGAAACAAGCTAGAAACTGATTTTGTACTATAATGAACTTGATTTATTTTCATTGGATGAATTGTAAAGGATTATTTGCTGGACTGGTGTAAACACATTACTTATGATTCTTTCCATGGCTGACCTCAGGCAGGGATTCTAGCATGTTTAGGCTGGACTCCTTCCTTCTACTGGGTAGTAATTTACCCCTCATTCCTTAAAGCCCCATGTGTACGTGTGTCCAAACCGTGCACCCACCCAAATATTCTCCTCCCACTCTGGGAAAGGGAGGAAAGAAATGAAGAAGGAAAGGAGGGAGAAGCCCTCAGACATCACGAGAAACTCCTCTAGGAGTTCCCTGGAAACAGTTTATTAGTTTTAACTGGGCGTCATCCCCATTGATTTCCCTCTCAGCTGCTACGGAAACCAGCATTCCATGGATATTTCTTTCTTGAGCTTCCTCATTAGTCTTCCTCCAGCAGCTCAGGGAGCTGATTGCTGTTAGTCCATAGATTTGGAGCTGGACTGAGCAACAAATAATGCTTTCCTTCATTCTACAGGTGAATCGCCCTCACCCTGGTGATCATCCTCTTCTGATCATCTTTATGGTTGGCGGAGTGACAGTCTCCGAGGTCAAAATGGTGAAGGAACTGGTAGCAACACGCAAACCCGGTACCCAGGTAAAAACAGCTCTAAATGTACAGTTCCTATCTTAACAAAGACTAAGAAAATTCATCAAATAATATTCCCTATAGCACTGGTACCAAACCTACATGAAGCCACAGCCACATGGACAGGAACAGTGGTAGGATTTTGCTCTGAAACATCTGTAGGCAGCAAGTGCTCAGGCACCAAGAGTCTGTTTTTTACATGCTAGAGTCAGCGATGAAAGTTCAAACTGGGGCTGGAGAGTCCAGAACAGACAGGCGTTATTCTGAAGGAGCTTTCATCATGTCTCAAAAGATTCATTTCTTGGTATTCTTTGTAAACAGAAACATTTGCTGTCCAAAAGGCTACAGGCTCCCTGGCAGCGCATCTACAGGACATAGTCCAGGCATGCTCAGGAGGAGCCTGCCAAGGGTCTGGGTACCACCTAGTGATGTATCAGTGGTGATCCTGCAGACAAGTCAGTTGGCATTGCTGAGGAGCAAGATCAATTAGCCTGGATAGAGCTGCACTGGTTTCTGGTCCAGGCCAGGTATCTCTGATAGATATCTGACCGCTAGATGCCTTAAGTAGCCTGAAGCAGGTGACGTGGAGGAAGCCCCAAGTCTCTGCAGCCCTTGGATGTGCTGTCGGCCTTCTAGAAGGAGGATGGCTCCCATGGTGAAGCTTCAGTAACGTCCATGTGGCTGGTCTTTGCCTCTTCCACTCTCTGGCAGCAGAACTTGATTAGAGCAGCTGCCATCCGAATGGAGTGGGGAGGGAGAGGAGGAGGACGGATGGGCTGTGGTGGCATGCGAGATGTTAAAAATCAATGTTAACTGTGGAGGAGCAATCAGGTGTCTGCTGAGTAGTGCAGATACACAGGGTAACCTAAAAAACTGCAAAGAAGTGCTGTGTAACCAGTTGTGTCGTAAACATAAATCTAATTTCCAGGGTGGCTTATAAACATCTTGTTTTCGATTCCTATGGAATGCAGTTTTGATTAGTGAGAAATCGTTAGCAAAATGGAACCAACCAAAGGCTGAGCAGCCCCTGGGTCTGACATGTGTTTTCCACGTTTCAGATGTCTTTACTAGGCAGTCTCAAGCAGCGTTTTGCAAGATGGAGTGCCATTTTTAGCGATTTTTTTTGATCTGATAACACGCTTCTCCCCAATTAGCCTATTGCTAATCTCCTCAAAACAGCGCATAAAATTCTTTCCCATCTCGAAGGGGCACATTGCGTTGTGACACACTGATGGACAAGTTAATCCGCACCCGAAATGTATTAATACGCCCTGAAAGATAAGCAGAGGGTTAACACGTGAGCTGGTTGAGAACTATGCAGGGAGACTTTTGACTGGCTTTCCAGAGGGACTTGGGGCTTGACAGTGGTGACATGGGATCTGGTGTTGCTTTGCTTGGGCTTAACCCCGGCAGCAGGTCACCCTCTGAGGCAGATTCCGAAAGAATTTTAAGCTTTTACTGCATCTTGCCCTTTGTCCGAATGTGCTGTGTGAGAGGTGAGAGGACTCGGGGCCGGGGGTGGGGAGAGGCGGGAGGAGGAAGAGAAAGAAGAAAAGAAGCAGTTGTGCAAGTCTCTGATACAAACAAAAGTTTATGAGTTTGTTGGATTTACCTGGATTTCTGCACTGTAGCTGTGAATATGTGCCACCTGTTTGGGATTATTCTCTTTTCAAAAAGCCAGGCGTTTGTCTAACTGGAGCCAGCGTTTAACAGAGCTTTTTTTGTGGTGTTCAGGCAACCGGGTTCAGGCATCGGGGGAGCACTGGCCTCCCGAGTCCCTTCCAGCCAAACAAAGCCCTGACTTTTATACTAATTATTGGCTCTTGGAGAAATGGAGAGACGTGTGGGTGCAAAAATAAAGAACTGAGGAAAGTAACAGGAAAAAACTGAGAGGACGCACTGATTACTTCAGCAGTTGTTCGGAGTTGAGGCAAATGCCATTTCAGTGTGGAGCAGGAGACGCGTGTTTCCATCCACAGCACTGCTCTGCATCCGAATATGAACAGATTTATTTCTCATGGAGGAGCGCAAAGGAATACAACGTTTCCTACGCATCATTTGGGTTTGGATAGTGGCAAGTAGCTCCGCTAACCTAGGTGAGAAATATCCTACTTCCAGTGGAAGAAAGTACCTTTTTCTTTCCCACCTTAATCAGGAGAGTTAAAAAGGGGGAAAGAGCCTGAGTGGCTGTTTCACCCTCACAACCTGCACAGCCGTCTGCGTGGCTGTGGCCGAGGCAAGCAGACGGACAAACCCCTCCAGATGCACCGTCAGATGTTCTCTCCATCCTTCCCTGCCCTCTCCCGAGGGGGAACTGCCCCTCGCAGGGCGGTGGGTCGGGATGGGAGCTCCTCCATCTCAGCTGCCATGGCGAGGGGTAGCCCTTCGGGTGAACAAGGAGGAGGTCTGCAAAAGAGATAACGCTGTCCTGAAGAGACCTGCCTGGAGAAGAGATGGGCGTCACTTCTCTTGGCAATTCCCCCCTTCTCTGTAAAAACGAAGGAACAAATATTCACATTTATCCTCCCCTCAATGAGCCCTCAGAGATATTGGGGGGCAAAAGAGGGCAGTCCCACTGTGTTTCAGTGCATCCTTTCTCAGACGTTAAAGTTGCAGCTCTCATTTTTCTCTCTGAGATTGCTATTAGTTGCAGAAATCCCCTCGGGGCACAGCGGTGGGACTCCCAGAAGAAATTGCTTTTATCTGGCAGTGGCTATTGTTGATGTTTGGCTTGTACACCCAAAACCACTTGGGTAACGTGTCCCCTCGTGTTTTTCAGAATTAAGCTGCGTGATAACAAGATGAGCACACGCTGTGCTGTGGTCTGATTCTCACGTAACATAAGTAAGACAGTGTCAGCCTTTGGCATCTGCAAATTACAGAGTTTTTCATCCATAGGAAGGAGACGAGATAATCAGTGTCAGTTTGCCGCAGATTGTGTGGGAGGACAAGGGAAGGGGAGAAGCGAGGGGGAGACTATCATCAGTACAGAAGGGATCTGTAGTAACTTAACTCCGGATTCCTTTCATTATTTGAAGTGAAAAGATGAAAGAAAGAACAACAAAAAAAGCTGAAGCGCGGCACCGCCGCACATTTAAGCCTTGCGATGAAAAACGCAAGCGGTTTGATCGCTGCAGCGGGAGAGGGACGCGCAGACGTACTCCCGTGTTGGTGCTTGTCCTGCTTCTCCTCGGATTTGCACCGAAGAATAAAATTCATGTTCAAGTGGGCTGGTAAGATAAATGTGCCCCCACGTCCCTGCCTGCAGTCCGGACCCTACGGACACTGCTGAACCTGGGGCTGCGTAAGAGCCGTGTCCTACAGACCCTGCCTTGCCTCCACGCAGCCAGACCATGCACGCTTGCTCCGTCCTGATAGCTTTGCCCTGCAGAGAAGACTTCACTTAATAAAAACAGATACCTGCCTCGAGCAGGGGGCGTATCGTGGCTGTAGTGAGCGATGGTTTCATTCATCTGACCCGTCTTGGGTTAAAAATTTGAACAAACAAAAGCGAGAGCATCCTGACAGTGCTCGAGGTTGAGCCTTGGTCCTGGTGTGCGGCCCTGTTCTGAGCAGGGGCTGTAGGTCCCTGCAGCAGGTCTGTGGCGCTCACCTTAAGCTTCAACTGAGAGGAAACAGCCGTCACTCAAACCTGTTCTACAGGAGAGGAACCCCCAGCTCCATCAGCTGCTGCCTCGCAGTGAACGCAATGGCAGTCACAACAAATCAGCGGGTAAGACGTGGGTAGAAACGAGTCAAAGCACACATTCATTAAGAGTACAATGCTACCAGTCATTATGCTCCTTAAAGTGATTTAACTACAGTGATTAGCGAGCAGAGGGTTTCACTGGGCAAGTTGTATTGCCCTGCCAGTGAACGCCAGAAGCGCCCAGGCCGTGTGTGGAGCAGGGAAGTGCTGGGTGAAGCAGGCAGCTCCTCGCCATGGCTCGTTAGTCCGCGAGCAGCCTCGGGCCCCTCCATTTCCACTTGTTGTTTCTTCTCCCCCTTCTTTCAGGTACTGGTGCTCTCCTCTGCGCTCCTGACACCGCGTAGTGCCATTGAGTCGTTGTTTGCCCCAGACCGTCTCCAGCCTGACACCGATATCTGAGGAGGGAGGATCTGTGGAGAGGATGAGCGCGTGCCTCGGCTGGAAACATCACATCCCTGCTCTGTCACCCTTCCCAACAGCCTTCCGAAAAAACGGCACGTCCCCTGCTGCAGTTCGGGCTGCAGCGGGGTGAAGCAGCCGGGTATCTGGCTGCAGGGAACATGTGCAGCTCGCAGGCAGCTCTCCAAAATGTCCCAGTCGTCCAGCGACAACTCCCCCTCCTTAACGGTAACACCGTGCAGTGCCGGATCACCCCGGCCCCGCTCTGCACGGCCAGGGTGATCGCTTGTAATAATTCCCGAGAAAAGGAGCAGCCGAGGACCGGGTGATGCTGAATTTTCCCTCCCTGAGCAGTACTTTTCTCTCTTGAGTATTCCCGATGGTTTCGGGAATTGCTTCTGGTGGGAAATGCCGCTGAGGGAGTGAAAGACCAGCAAAACCCACCCTCTCTGTCGTGTCACCTTGCGACACGTGTGCCTTATACAGCGTGAACCGCCTCTGCTCTTACTTTGTCCCTCACCCCAGGGAGGTGACGGAGCACAGCCCTGCCGGAGCAGCTCCCAGCCCGGTGCTGGTCTCCCAGCGTCCCGCAGGGACAGGGGCAGGGAAGCAGAGCGCCAGGCCCAAGGGCCGGGTTACGTGGTTGCTTCTCTCTCAGCTTCCCCTCTCCTGCTCTAGTTTCTCCAGCCCCAGTCGCGGGAGAAAAGCCTGTTTCTGATGGCACACTTCTCTGCGGGTTTACGCAGGAGGACATATGGGCTGTGATGGTTTGATGATAACCCTGGAAGAATCCTCCCCTCTCATGCATTTAAAAAAGTAAAAGAGGAAAAAAAAGGAAAAAAAAAACAAAGCACGATCCCATTTTCCAGAGGCCGCAGCGACAGATTCCTTCTTGAGCTACATTTCTGAACAGCCTGATTAGAGAACAGCTTTTATTTTTAATTTATGATTGTGAAAGAGCTGCTATCAAATTCAGTTATGTAATTTTTCTTTATAAAACTTTGATACAATCTGTGATAAAAAAGCAGCAGCCAATAGAGATTGCGATTGCGTATAGCGCCAAGACTTCCGAATTGCAGCCTAAAATGGTGGAGCTCTAAAGCTGCATCCTCTTGCTTTCCTCCAAGGGATGCTAAGACTACTGCTTACGCGGAGATGAGAATGTGAAATTAGAAGTGACATTCACTCTGTCATAGCATTCCTTGCTATGCCAAAGGAATAGATTAAATGGGAAGTAGCTTTTTAGCCTTTGTTCACTAGCTAGCGTAAGTTCTCTTAGATGTTTATAATGGTCTTCAGAAAAGGGTACATTTTGATTTAAACTCACTTTTGAGTGGCTGGAAGGAAACAATGGACCGATTATAAAGCATGGACAATGTTGCCTCTATGGAAGTGAGATTTATAAGAATGACTATAGAATGGAACTTTGTGCTATAAAAAATGAGAAATATTATGAGATTGCAACGTTAAAAGCTCAAGAAATAGCTTGAACAGAGCAACTGGAAAGCAAATAACCAGTCTCTTGCTTTCTTTTCTGCCCTTCCTTACTGTTTAATCTCAGAATATGGAAGTTGTGTAAACTCCGTAATCAATAAAGCAATGCTCTTACAATGCTGAACCTCCTCCCTCTTCTCCTTCTCTCCTAGTACACAGGGCTACGCACGCCAGGATGGCGTATTCCTGAGATGCCCTTTCCTTTTCCATTATTTGTTGTCCCTAAGAACCTAGACCTTCTGGCCTGGGAGGTGCCCTGGAGGGGTTTCCACACGCTGCTGGTAGCAGAAAGGCTGTCCTGCATCCAGTGGCCATTGCTGGCCAGTGAGTTCAGGTGCTCACACCTCTGAGATGCTGCTGCTTTCCTGAGATGATGGAGCCTGGCAGTTGTGGCCTTCTCTCCCTCACCTGTCTTTCATCAGATGCTCTCAGGTCTCTGACTTGGCCATCTGGGGACATACTATATAGGATAACAAGAAGGGGGTGAGTTTAAGCAGACTCTGGTGCTCTTGCACTTTCCACAGGTCAAGCAGCTCCTCTTCCCAAGGCAGAGACTAGTTTTTCAAGTCATCATCCTCCCCCCAACACACACTTTGGAGGAGTCTGTTCAGCCCATGGGGCCACAGCTGTGGCAATGGATGGTGGGACTCAGCTGCTGTCTCAGACTCAGTAGCTGAAGAGATGAAAGGAGATGGTCACAAGAGCCTGCTCCTCTTCTAGACCAAGACCAGAGTGAAGACTTTTCGGTGACCCTAGTGTAATGGTTAGTTCCTTAGCTGTAGGAAGTATCTACACATAACATGTGCTCGGGGAAAAGGCCGGGGGATGAGAGGTCTCCTGCATGTTGCACGTGAGCAGGAACGGCCCAGAGAAGGCTTTGCTTGGGCAGGTGCAGGACATCAAGGAGCATCTAAGCCCTGCATGTAACACTAAGCAACATTCAAAAGGTGCAAGGAGGAGAAGACACAAGGCCACCTTTGGCAAATGGGTTTACTGCTATATTAATAACCTAAGCAGTGTTTGGTAATAGGCTCAGGCTGGATGGCCAAGCTCAGTTTTCTTCCTAAGTCTAGTCCTAAGTCACTTGGCTAATAACTCATGGTCAAAAAGCTTATCATCATCAGAACCTTGTCAGGGCTTCCCTGCTGCGTGCTGACCGGGTGAGCCCGTGTGGCGGTCACCCTAGTCCCAGCACAAACATCCTCCTCAGGAAGGCTTTCAGTAAAGCTGCTTTAAGCAATGAATAAAATGGCTGGAGCCTTGTAGAAATTTGATTGAGTTTTTCATTGTCATGTGACTCAATATATAAAGCTGTTTCGGTGTTGGGTTTGGTGCTTTTTTAAGAAGAAACAAGAAGTCACTTAAAAGACTCGGCCTTCTTCCAGATTTTGACCCATCTTACATCATTCTTTTCTTACTGGAGTTTTTTTGACAAGGGGAGATAAAGAATCCCATTTTAATTTGAAAGGTCTCTGCCTTATTCAGTTCCTCTTCTAAAAGGCTTTCTTAGAAGGAAGTTGTAAAGCAGTTGTGAGACCTTCCCCCCTCCCGTGGTTTATGCTAATAAACCAAGAGTAGAGGCAGGAAAGGCTTTTGGACTCTTTCTGCGGTGTACGTTAACTGCCCTGAGAAAACTCTTACTTTGTCTCAACCTTTCACGGGTTATTGCCCATTGTTTCTCACCCACAAAGAGCACACAAGCAAACATGCAATTTAAAAATTTAATGTCCAACCAGGCAGTAAGAATGAAAAGTCCACTCCCCACGAGGAGTAACTGTACACAAAATAAATAAGTTACAGTTTAAACAAAAGCACAACTGGCTTTTTAAAGTGCATGTGTATAAGGCCTTTAGCCTGTGAACTCCATTGGCTCAATGTAATAAAAAAAAAAGTTTTATAGAAGTCTGCCACACATGTTTGAGGATGACCAGGGACTGGCTCAGCTCAGAACAAGCCACCAGCTCCATTGCCTGGAGCCAGCTGTGTTTCACACCCGGCTGAATGACAGCCACGTTCCTCCTGTGCCCATCACACAGAGAAGCCTCTTACACCAGCAGCTATCGCGGACTATCGCTCCAACTCCACGCTCGTTCCTCAGAAGCTCCATGTTGGATCATTTAATCTGGACAGTACTTTTTTTTTTTTCAGACAGTAAAAAAACCCCCACAAGTTATTTGTAATTAGATACATTTACACCCTGTGGACAATAGTTTTGCATACAAGGAGTCTGGTCAAGTTGTCAGAAAGAACATGGCTAGTAAAAAAAAAAAAGGATCATTGTTTACAGTCTTGATACCCAATCGTGTCCACTTATTTTACACTTATTTTTACAGAATGATTTCGTGTTTGCTTATTTGTTTTGAAATACATGGGGAAGTGAACAGTTCTACTGTGCAATAAAATTAAACAGATAACATCACGCTGTCCTTCATCCAAGTGAAAACAAGACTCAAGTGGTTACTTCTGAACAGTGAACTGCAGGTCAGGGTGCTTCCCTGCTCAAGTACGAGTTGAGAGTTACAGCTAAAAAGTTGCTTCTGCACAAACATAAAGTCAAATTTGTCCCATTGGAGAAAAGGCAAACTGAAGGCTTGGTTTCATTTACCAGAAAGTTCCTTTTCCAAACGAAAATACTAGTTCTACAAGTCACATCCTAGAACCATTTCAAGAGTTTGGGGGTTCCCCCCCCCCTTTTCCAATCTGCCACTGTTCCTTTTTTAAGCAACTGCTTGTTCCCACAGCCACGCAAAGGCTACCTGAACCATCCTTCTTTCCACAATGCCTCCGACTCTACACGTGCCAGTGCTAAACGCCCCAGGGTTCAGTCTCAGGCTAAACATTGGGAAAACCGAACAGCTCCGCTGTCAAACAGAAGTGACGGTCCTCACTTTGGCAGACAAAGCTTGCTTAAACCTCCTCTTCAGGTCCTGCATGTTGGGCGATTTTGGCCGTGGAATGAGGGAGGTTCTCCTCCTCTCGGGGGTGCTGGTCGCTTGCTGTTTACTGACTTCTTTACAGAGGAGATGGAAGGCATTGAAGACATCATTGTAGTTTTCACTGACAGATACTTCGTAGAACGTACAGCCCAGCATGTTGGCCAGCTGAAGTCCGTGCTGAGGCTCCACCTCTTTGATGTGCAAGAGATCAGCTTTGTTTGCTATGATGACGACGGGGACCGCATTTCCTGGATGCAGCTGTCGAACGTGATGGTAAAGGTGACTGAGTAGTTCATAGCTCTTATAGTCTGTGATGGAGAAGACAATCACCAGGGCGTCTGCCCAGCGAATGCATCTGTTCAGCTGCTCATTACAGTCCAGGCTGTGTTCATGGATCTGAAAAATGAGAGGTCTCAAATTAGATAGCTGAAGTCGTGAAAGATTAAAGAAACCTGTCTTTAAGAGCCTATAAAGCCAAATAGCATTTTACAGCTTCAGACACAGATATATATTTGCATTTCACATTGCGAGTGCAAACTTAATCTGAGCATGGCGAATAAACGCATGTTGATTCAGCTGTGAAAAGCTGGAATTTAACACTGGAGTTTGCTATACTCAAATGGAAAATTGACCTGAGTAGTTCTGCATGCAGAGAAAGACTTTGTAGTTCTACAGAATGGGAAATTAACTGGCTAGACAGTAAGTCTGGGGAAGCAAAGATATGAGCTGGAAACATTTAGACCTGGAGTGTTGCCCAGTTCAAAAAGGCAACAATCCAGCATTACTCAGGTCTATACATTCAAAACTTGAACTTGTGACACACTAATGAGCACAGGCACAGTACAGCAGGCTTTGCTCTCCAGCACACACAGTCATGAAGCTTGTTGGGCTCGTGTGGTCATAATGTTTTCTTCCACATGTACCTTATTAGACACAAAACCAGAAACAACTCTGTGCAAGTGTTCCCAGTATACAGAAACAAGGCACTGAAGTAATTCAGCCATGCAAGAGTAACGGGCCTCCAATGTATAAATGATTCATCAAAATAGTGATTTGTTTTCTTTTACTACCAGCGTATTACAGGCACGTAACGCACCTGGCTTCACCGGTGATAACAAAAGTTACAACCTCTCCCACACAGAGCACCAGCCTCTGAAAGGGACCGTAACAAGATGCTGTGCACGAAGGGACAGACACACACACAGAGATTTAGAGTTGCTTTGGAGAACTGCGTGGCTGCATCTGGCTCACCTGAACGCCTGGAGTGTCTTGCACTTGAATAGCCAGCATCTCCCCATCTATCTGGATGTGCCTGCTGTAGAGATTACCTGACAAGAACACCAACAGGTTCACAAGAGCAGCCACCACTCCACAAACAGACAAATGACGCTTTTGCTGTGCATTAGTTGTACAAAAAAAATAAAAAAGAGCTGTATCACCATTTATAAGGTGAGGGACCAGTGTTGTAAGGGTTTTTTTGTGCGTAACAATATGTAAATTTATGACTTTGCTAGAAGCCTGGGATTTAATCTTGCATTTACGTGTTTTGGAGCATGGCATTTAATATTGTGCAACTTGGGACTTAATCACTGCTTAAAGACTGTCTTAACTTAGATGACAAAGGTAAGTGTGCAAAATAACCAGCTATTACAGCAAGGCAATTTTCTTGTCATTCAGCATTTCTCCACTTCAACAAACCATTTTTCTGAAGAGCTTTCTGCTGCCTGACCTATTTGTTGTGTTGTTTGGGTTTGGTGTTTTGGGTTTGTTTGGTTGGTTTTGGTTTTTTTTTAATTTCTTTGGCTTTTTCAAGTCACTTCTTCAACCAAATGCTGTATATTTTACATTGCCAGGAGTTTAGACTTCCCACTGTACTACACTCAAGCAAGTACATAACATCACCTCTTCACTCTCCCCATTAAGCTGGCACTGAATTTAGCTGCTGGCATTCAGCTTGCCAAGGATAACAGGATAATGTTAAGATTATGGAATGTTTCCTTGTTTTAGCTAAAAGACTTCTTCAAGGAGGGATGTCCTCACCATACGAGGTCCGTTCTGCCGGAGCAGAGGGCGGTGCAGCGCACACACCCGCCGCTGGCGAAGCCGTGGCCGCGGACGGTGCGTTCGCCGGGAGCGGGATGCGCAAGGGAGCGGGGTTTAGGGGAGCTGCCAGCCCGCAGCACCTCGGCGCTTCGGGTTGGTAAAAAAAAAAAAAAAAACACAACAAAAAAACCAAAACACAACCCTTTGGAGGAGCCTACAGCCCCAGTTTAAAGTATTTTTTTTCCCCCCTTTTTCGCTTGGGACTTGGCTGAACTCTGGGCTTTACACGCCGACTTCCAGCGCTTGCGCTCCCCCCGGGGTCGGGGGTCTCCCCGCCTCCGGTCTCCCCTCCTGGTAACCCCCCACCCCCCCCCGCCTCCCCACAGCCCCGAAGGGCCCGATCCCCAATCCCGGCGGGAGCAAAGCGGCGGCGCCGCTCCCCTACCTGCGTTCCTCTCGTAGTCGCCGATGAACCGCCGGGTGAGGAACCGCACCACCAGCGCTGCGGGCAAACACACACAGGCAACCGTTAGCCGCGCTCCGCACGTTGCCCCCCGTCCGTCCCGCCCCCCCCAGCCCCCTTGCCCCCCTCCTCACCGGTCTTGCCCACGCCGCTGCCCCCCACCACGGCGATCTTGACGAGGCGGGCGCGGAGGGGGGCGGCAGGGCCGCCCTCCCCGCCGGGCGCGGCCTCGGCGATGGTGCACATGCTGGGCTGCCGCAGGCGCATCGCCGCCGCTCCGCCGCCCGCCGACACCGCCCGCTGCTGCCGGCGCCGCCGCACGACGCTTTTGTGGCCCCCGCCCCCGCCCCGAGCCCCGCCCCCGCCGCTCCGCGCGCCAGGACACGCCCCGGACACGCCCCGGACACGCCCCGACGGGCACAGCGCGGGGGGGGCTGGGCTGTGGGCACCTGCGGCCCGCAAACGCGGCAAGCTGAGCCTCCCCGTCGCTCTTCCCCCTTCCCCTCCCTTCTCCCTTCCTCTTTCCCTTCGCCCTTCCCTTCCCTCTTCCCCTCTCCTTTCCCCCTTTCCCCTTCCCTTCCCTTCCTTTCCCCTTTCCCTCCCCTCCCCTCCGTCCTTCCCTTTCCCTTCCCTTCCCTTTCCCTTCCCTTTCCCTTCCCTTTTCCCTTCCCTTTCCTTCCCTTCCCCCTTCCCTCTTCCTCTTTCACAGAATCACACAGAATCTTAGTGATTGGAAGGGACCTCTGAGATCATCCCCCTCCCCTCCCCTTCAGAAAGCCAGGCTGAAATCAGAACTGCACAGAGGAAAGAACTGGAACCAAGGGGGGAGGCTGGGAGAGGTCTGTGCCCTCTCTGCTCGGTTGTATACACAGAAATGGGCAAAACAATTGCGTAGAAGGCGGCTATGACAATGGTTAAAGAAACAACAGAAGGTGATGGTGAGGAAGAGGAAATACAAATGGAGGTGTCGTGGTTTAAGTCCAGCCAGCAGCTAGGACCACACAGCTGCTCGCTCACTCCCCCCGGTTGGGATGGAGGAGAGAATCATAAAAGTGACGAAAAACTCGTGGCTTGACTCCAAACGTTCCCCTCTTCCTTTTTCTTCCCCCAGCTTTACATGCCAAGCATGATGTCACGTGGCATGGAATATCCCTGTGGTCAGTTGGGGTCAGCTGTCCCAGCTGTGTCCCCTCCCAACTTCTTGTGCACCCCCAGCCCACTGGCTGGTGGGGCGGTGTGAGGAGCAGAAAAGGCCTTGACTGCTCAGCAACAACCAAAACCATCAGTGAGCTACCAACAGCGTTCCCATCCCAAACCCAAAACACGGCACAACACCAGCTGCTGGCAAAAAAGTCGACCACATCCCAGCTGAAACCACACCAGGAGGATTGTCCCAGCCCGGGAGCAGGGAGTGGGCAACGTAAAGCACTCCAAACCCCGGCGTAAGCAAGCAGAATGAAGGAACAAAACCTGCCTATGCGTGAAACAGAGCTTGGAAGGAGAGAGGCCACAGAGCAGGATAAAACCACTCTCCTGTATTCAGGAAAACCAGACCTCATAGTAAAGGCCACAGGATAACACCGAATGCTAATTATGCACAAAGAAGGGATAGACACAAAGTGTTTGGCTCAAAACCACAGCAGGGAAAGTGTTAAAAGAGACCCGGGGGTAGAACTGGGAGCCTGATGGCGACATTGGCCAAAGACGATCAACACCGTGGCAAACACAGTGTTCGTGCAGAGCTTTCTGTAAGCTGCAAAACTGTGTTTGCATATGGAAAGAAGATCCCTGGAATATAATGAAACAAATTGCTGCCCCGGCAGTAGCTGCTGCTTTCCCAGGTATAAAGGTGAGTGCTGGGGCTGGGCAGTTTAAAATAAATAGATGGGCAAAGCATAGGTTAATAAAAAGGCATTCTAAGTCAAAAGGGGAGAGAGTAAGAGACCTAATTAGACAAAAACAAAATCAACAGGGCTGAAGGACTCAAGGACTTGAATTCAAAGGAAAGGCTGGATTTCTTTATGCCAGAGCAGCAGAAGCGATCTGGACGTTGTACCTTAAGCAAAGGGGAAGGGTTTCACAGAAGATCTCCCTGCAGCTTGGTAACTGAGGTCACTGGGAATAGAAAACCTACAGGTAACAGTGAGGAGGGTCACTCTCCTGAGAAAGTTGTGTCTTCAAGATGAGGAAATACAGAAGATAAATAATGGCAGCTAGAAGCAGTTACTTCAACCGGGGAAAAAGAAACGGGGCTATCACGCAGTGAGAAAGACACAGAGATTGAAGGAAGTCCGGCAATATTTCCAAAACTGATAAGCATTTTGCTTCCATTTTTAACAAAGGTGATTATGTGAAAGATGGGAGCAGGAAGAAGATGAGTAACGGGAAGAAACTTGCGGGTAATTACTGCGGTGGGGAAAAACAAACGATCTCGTCCAGAGTGCAGGCAGGCCAAGCGTGTGAAAATGAGGGTGGAAGGAGCAAGAAGTTTGACTGTAGCCCTCAAATCATTTTAGAATACCTGCATTAAAAAAAGGGAGAGAAATAATTTACAATAATTTGGACAAATTTTGAAGGAAAGAACTAAAGGTATGACATATGCAATTACATGAGATGTTGCTTCAGCGCGATATCTTGCCCTGATACAACTTTGTTTCCCTTTCCCTTAAAGAAAGGAAATGTGGTAGACGGAGTCTCGTTGGGGTCAATAATACCTGCTACTGTCCAAGTGGGAAATGGCTATTTAAGCAGAAGAATGTGGGGATGAGGAGACAACGACTGAGGGGTGGTTTGTATGGGAAGCGTCAGGCTGAAGGAAAGCTGCTCTGTGGGATTCATCAAGGCTCCTGTTGTCCATCATATTTTCATTATAGTGGTGTCATCGAGAACACGAGCATGCTAATGAAATCTGCTGTTTGCAGAACTGGGAGACATCACCAGTTCAAACAAGGGTGGGAATAGTATACTGGGGAAACTGCACGCCTCTTAGAACTGGATGAATGAAAATATAATTAAATTTGAGAATACTAATGACATGCAGAGATTAATCACAAAAACTTCTTCCATTGACTATGAGATCAGCACTTGGAAAAGAAAGACTAGTTAATCACAAGATGAGTAGGAGTTATGTAAAAAGGGAAACGTAAACCCAGCAATGTCAAATAAGTCATTTCAGAGAGGATCTGCAGTAAAGCGTGTGATTCTGGTGGCCAGTCAAGAGTAAACCAAAGTGGAACAAGCATGGACAAAACCCACTGTGATGATCGGGGACGGAAGACAGCCCATTTCAGAGGAGGATAAAAACACTTGGTGTATTCAGTTTGGCAAAACAAAGAAAGTGGAGCTTGGGAAATGGGGGAGTGGGAAACTTGAAACTAAGGGCCAACATCAGCATGAGAACAAGTGGGTGTAAGCTCCGCACTGCAGTCGGAGTAGCAAAACACTGGAAGAAGAGTGGCAGGAGCAAGATCAAGCATGACTTCTTTTAAATGGAGCTGGAGGACTTTGTAGAAGGGCTTACGCGGTGCGGTTGGCTGCAGTAGCAATGAGGTCGGATGACCAAGAGATCCCTTCTGGAGGCCTACAAAGAATATTCTAACACCATTCTGTAAATATTTAGGCTTCACATCCAGCAACGCCTGCAGCAGTGGTGTCCCCAACGCGTAAAGGGGTATGGTAGAAAAGGGGAAATGGGAAAGGGGGACGCAAACGAGACGACACGTCAATAAACCAGTTCTATAAAAGGGATGATTAATTAGAGACTGGATGAAAGCGCTAAAATAGCTGGAGGATGGGGTATTCTCCCTCTGTCTCAGAACACCAAAAGCTAAACAATCAGCCAGACTGAAAGGTGGAACTTCTGGAAAAACTGAGACACAAAATATGTTCTTATAAAATATGTGATTGAGCCACGGAGTCAACTGTTGCAGGAAGGCACGGGGACAAAAATTACAATTATCGCTGCACAAAGAAGTGTGCATTTGTAAATTATGAGAAAAATGCATTTTTATAGTCCTTGGTGCCAGCATAGAATTCATAAGCAGCAGTAAATTAATCTCCTCAAATTTTGCACCAGTCTCTTAAGTATTACGGACCAGAAAGAGCTCTAACACAGTGTGGACAAGCTTTCTCAACCGTCCATCTTTTTAACACAAAATTTCTTATGTCTTCCTCTCAATTACGCAGAAGTGACTGCTCTCAGAGACAAGGTCTTAGCCCGGAGGGTCGTCGGTTGGGGCTGGTGCAAATACACACTTCCACACTCCAGGGGCTCATGTCCATAGTTTATTTTGTGCCACTGCTCAGAGGGTAAGTTTGCACCTTCCGTAAAGACGCTTCCATCGACAGCCAGGGAATTAACCTTACTTTGTTATCAAGTGCTTTGGTAATTAACTTCTAACACGGGTCTTCAGAGAAACAAGTGGCATGGACACGGTGTTCAGGAACACGGACAACGTCTGCTCATTCCAGGTAAGTGTTTACTTTCCAAAGCACTGTGAATTCTCTCTTTGGCTTTATAGAAGTAAATACAAGAAAGCTCTCTGTTCACAGCACAGTCCATACGTCCCATGCTCCCAACATATGCAGCCAAGTTGACCAAAACCTGTGAAAAACCCTAGAAGACCAGAATTTATCCCCTCTGACAAGGCCTGCATCACCTTCCAAGAGCAAAACAAAAGAGGGAGGGAACAGAGACATTAAAATAAACTACATAAACAGGAAAACAACTTCTCTCTGTGCTGGGAGGGATCTCCTGGCCAGCGAAGGCCAAGCTTAGGGAGTAAGATCGGATCTTCATTCCAGAAAGGGGGAGGGAGGGACACGCTCCATGCACCCTCACCTACCCACAGACCCTACGTGGTTTCTATAGCAGCACAACAGCAGACGTTTTTCTCTCTCCACAAGAAAGCCTGAGTAATGTTCTGCAATTATATTAGTCTGCATTTTAATCAGATTTTATCTTCTCTTAAGCTTGTGGTTTTTTTCCCCCCGGTTTCCTCCTAAGGAACACTCCCAAACTCTAATCCAAGGAGTGAAAAGCTCAAGGTTTTCTTTTCCTTTCAGGGCTGCCCATCTGCTACCAGTATTTTCTTGCGCTGGTTTGTGCCCCCACAGTACGAGCAGTTGTTCTGCACGCAGAATGCCAGTTTGATACGAAAAGGGGTGGTGGTGGGAAGCCCCGATGACGGAACCTTTTGGATTAATACAAGCGCTAATTCTTCATTCAAAAATGTATACGAGAGAGCTTAGCAGAATTTTTGTTTCCCATTTTAGGAATGCTTCAGGAGCTGCATTAAGCCCTCTAAAAACTGTGGCATTGAAGTGCCACTGCCAGCCTTTCTAAATCTCACCTTGTGTTACAACAGAGTTAGTGTGTTGGGGTTCCTAACGCCCGGGTTACATTAGGAAAGGTCCCTGACAAGTCCTGCTGTGCCAGGCAAACCGTAGGGCGATGCTCACATGGGCAGGGGAGCACTGGGGCTGGTACAGCTTCTCTCCTTCGCTAAGGAAATGAAGAGCTTTCTGCATGTACCATCTGCGAGTCTAACCTCTGCAGATCCTTTAATTTCATGGAGTCATCGCACGGAAGTCACATCCCTGAAACTACAGCCAGGGAAGGCAGCGTTTTGGTTACTACCTCTCCGGATTTTTGCTGTCATCTCTGGGGGAGGTCAGCGACCAGCTCCACAGCTCTGCTGGTGGGATGCCCCAGGTGCACGTGTCCTGCCTTGCTCAGGGGGGTCACAAGGATGGCACAAGCCCTCACCGAACATGGCTTGAGCTGACTTTGTTCTGAAGTGGAAAGATACTGAAAGCTTTACATTCCGAATACAACTTCTTTAGCAAGAAGGATGTAAATTCAAGTCATGCCTACATACTACAGCGGAAAGTTATGATGAGTGAACGTGTAGGTTGCAAAGTCAAATGCAGAAAACATAGGAAATGCCAGAAATAAGATTGCCTGGGCAACCTTAACTCATCCTCCCACATGCATATGCATTTTCTTACAGCCTTAATTGCATAATGTCATACCATTACCCTGTCTCCTGTCATACTGTCAGTCTGTCTTCTATTTGCCTATGGGAACAGAGCACCTAAATATACTCGAAGATCTGGATGTTATTCAGCATTTCTTTTAAACCCTCAATTAATCAGCCCGTGGTGCAACACAGGAAGTATTCCCGTAGTGCAGGAATTACTAATTCCTATATAGGCTTGTCAGGGTGTATAGCAAAGATACACAAGAAAAGTTCAAACTCAAAGTCAACCAGGCTGCCTAAGTCTGGCATGTACCTCCTGCCTAAACTCCTTTCAGTTGCTGCTGCATCTTGAAACACCTCAATGCTTTATACACTCAAATATTCTGTAGTAAAGTCCCATAGACACACTGCGTTGAAGCCCAGAATGTAGCCCTGAAGTTTCTGGGATGAGCCAGAACCACCAGGAAGGAGTTCTTCTCTCTCTTTATGAACATCAAATCCCTCAGGGCTGCGGAACAACTTTGATGGGAAGACCAAGAGAGCCACATGTCAGGCTACGCGCTAGACCGGGTGTCTGAGCTTGTTTCTGCGAACGTCACAGACCTGTGGCCAAGGGCTTGCTTGGAACTGGGGAGAAAAGAGGCAGCCTGAATATATCGGAAGCAAGCGTGACAGTAGAGCATGTCAGTCCAGATTTCTAGCAGGGAAGGGTGGTGGGATGGGTGAGAGCTCCCCAGGAATACCAGGCACAGGTCTTCCCCCCCGTGCTCCAGGTGTAACTGGTGCAGCGAGGGGCTGTGAGGACAATCAGGGGAAGAAATGCCAATTTTACAAGGAGAGAGAAGAAAAGACAAGCTTGTTTAACCTAGCAAATGGTGCCTGTGAGCGGAGATGATAATCACCTGCTGCCCGCTCACACAAGAGGGATCAGGGAGGAGAGGAGAGCTCCTTAGAGCAAGGAGCAGCTTGTCAGAGAGTTTTCCTTATGTGTGGGTTTTGCAGACCTTAAACGCCTGAAGGAACTGGGCGCTCCACTCCTACTGCCTTTCACCAGGAACTGGATCCACAGATTATCTTAAAAATGCAACTATTGTTAACAATTCGTAACAGTTTTTAAAAACACGTGTAACTATAGAGATTTCCACAAGAAACCAGGTGATCCAAAATATTTTGTCGACAATCCAAACTAGATAAACAATAAAAAGGTAATGGGGAAAATTGGGAAGTAAATGATTCCCACTTGGGAAAGGCTGCTGATAAGCTATCTAGCTACGCAGAAATGCAGGCTACAAGAAGCTGGTGATATCTTGCTTCACTGTGTTTCTGTATCATAAATTTCTATATTCTGCTTTGTCTGAGGCTAGAGCCCATTGGTGATGTTTTGTGAAGGAAGTGTTTTAATGCATTTAAATGAGCAAGCACTGCTGCCTACGAGGCAGCCTTAAAAAAATTTTATTCATGCAAGTTTCCGGATAGTCATTAGCATTCACACAACTATTATGCAGGCAGGTGACTATAGATAGGCAGCCGAAAATTGTCAGAGGAATGGCATTCATTTTGATTAGCAAGAAAACGAGACTTTGGAGCTACTGCAACACCCAACACTTTTAATAACAATCCGTTTTTCAACAATACACTCTTCAGCTGGCTAAACATGCACAAGGATTAAATACAGGAAGCTTAAGAGCAGACTCTGTCAGCTATGTTTGTTTTCCATAGATCCCTTTGTGATGATGATGAACTGCACCATAACAGAGAAGGATATTTCAGTGTTATTGTATAGATGACTCATATAGTCTCTACGGTTTGACAAGGGCACAGGTTGGTTTTTTTTTCTAAATAAAGCAAGTAGTCAATCCAAAAATAGAAGTAACACTTAGAAGAATGCAGCTCCTGGAGGAATTACAAATTCCATCTACCAAAAACACAGAGGTTGGTATGCCGGGGCATCTTTGCTGAGGATATTTTGTGAAAGCCATTAATTCTTCATCTGGAATGTAAATCTATGCCGTCCAAATGGGATTTAAGTATTTCAAGGTAGGACTTCAGCTCCTGGCTGGAACCAGTTTTAACCGGTTGGGCAATTTTCATGGTCATTTTTATATTTGCTTTCTCGCTCAGAGCCCAGAGTTATTTGCCCTGCGCTACCTGCAGCGCAGCGTAGTGTCGTGGAATGGCTGGAATGGGTCCCCGGGCCAGGAAGGAAATGGGGCCCTGGTCCCGGCAGCCGCCAGCTTCCCTCCTCCCCCGACCCCCGCCAGGGCCTCCCCCGCCAGCAGGGTTCGGGGGAATTGCATTGCTGGCGAAGTCGCAGGGGACGCTGCTGCTGCAGCATACTCAATTTGCACATTTTGAGGTTTAATGGCATCTTATGAATAGTAAACAATAGGAAAGCACCTATTCCAGGTAGAAGGAAGGTGTTTCCACTCTTTTATTATCCTACACCAGAGCGCTTCTCCCTAAAATATACAACAAATACTCTCATTTGCCTGAAATATCCTGAAGACGGGTTTCTGTGACTGAACAACAGCTCACCTTTAACACAGTCTCACTGAATTCTCAAAACCAACGAACCAAACAAGCAAAGTCTTAACTTATGAATCCATTAGTCGTGATGTTTTCTTACAGAAATCTCCACCAAATGAAAAAGGAAAATAGTAACAGGGAAGAACATATTTTCTAGCTGCTAGCTGGATGCTGTAGGGGTGAGAGCCTGGGCCAGGCTGTGTCTGAGCACCTCTGGCGCTGACGCACCATAGTTCAGGGTGGGTTTTATCCAGCCACCTAGAAACTTTGTCATTTGTAATTCAATCTGGGCTGAAACTACACCCTGAGAGGAAGTTTCTGTTCACAGTGTCCAAAATCAAGCCCGTCACTACTAATGCTTGCCAGACACAGGTGAAAATGTGAAAAAAACCCTGTGGTTAAGCTACTTCCACTGAGAAAGGTCCCTCTCCTGGGTGCACGCTAGGGCGGCAGGTTTGCCGAGAGGGAGAAGCGCGAGGACAAGGGAGCAAGCCAGCTAGCCAAAGGCAGAGGGACTTCCCATCTGGCTTTGTTGCAAGAAGGTTTGACATGGGCTTTCCTTCATTTCTGATGTCCAGGGAGTCGCACTGTCACAGGACGACTGCAGAAGGGATGCAAACACAGTGCAGAGATTGCCCCCTGTCTGGATGGGACAGGCGGCTTGGACTGGAGGTAGCCTTACATATACCAGCAAGTGACTGTGCTTTTCCAAGGCTCTTATCGGTGGACAAGCCACCATTTAGGAAGTAGGACTGGGCTTGGTTTTGCCGTTACAAAACATAAAACCCTTGCAATATAACCTAACAACCAAGATAGTCAATGGCTCATCCTCATTTCCATGTTGCTGCTGCTTAGACCTGGTGACGGCTCTCTCTGATTTTTTCAGGGATGCTTTCCTGTGCTTGGAGCAGGTGGCAGGGCGGTGACTTCAGTGTGGCTTAGCTACCAGGGGGCTCCCTCTGACCTCAGGATGTCCCAGCCGTCTTATATTAACTGGCACAGGGAAGACCGGAGCGACAGTCTCCTTTAAATGTCAATTTGAAATGCACTGCATTTTACGTTTCAGATGAAGGGGCATTTAAATGATAAATACTACCCTTTATTCACTAAAGTATATAGAAATTGCTCCATTAGATGCTACTATACTACTGATGTAATATGTATTTTGCTACACTTTTGGTTCCACCTCTGTTGATATTAGTAACAAAGTTTACATTCATTTTCGTGGTAAAGGAATAGAATTACTCACTACAAAATGCATTTCCATAGCCTGAGGTTGAGCAAAAAAAAAAAGAGTATCTAGAAAGCCTGGGAAAATTTATGCTTTTTCACAGTTGCATTTGTAAAACAGATTTTTTTCTTTTAATTTGAAAAAGAATCTGACCAAGACTGACTTGTAACTCAAGATATGATTTCAAATTGCTGAAATCAATACTAAGAATCAGTAATAAGCTAGCTATAAAGCAAGCTATATGCTTGCTGAGAATGTATAGAAAAATTTGTGTGATAAGAACAATTCCAACTACAATCAATTACTGGAAAATAAGACAATGTTGAAATTTAATACGCATTGGGTTTTTACTGCACTCTAGACAAAGAATCACTGCAGGTCTAACTCCAAACAACAATAATTCTCCCCAGTAGTTGTTGTCAGCATCTCTCCTGAATTCCCGTGGGCATGAAAGGGAATAGGTTTTGCACAAAAATAATTAGGAGAACCTCAAATGAGGTGTTATTCCAGCAATACTACTTAGCTGTAGATGTACACAACAGCTGACTCACTGCTTAGAATCACACATTCTCTCACGTCTTGGCATCTGAAATAGCTGAAACATCACAAACCGATAATAGGATTTCTAACTGAGAAGTAGAGGTATTTTGCATTAATATTACATGCAGCCATGAATAAAACATTAACACATAACTAGAATGTTTTTCACTTGTATCTGAGCAGTAACTGCAATCTCAGCTGTTTCAAAATATGTATTCTTTCAAAATACCAGAAGGCAGTTGTACATAAAAGATTCATTCTCTTCTGCTGTATGAATCAGCTATGAAAGAACTGAAGCTGCAATTCATTCTCCTGTCCGCTCAGCGAGCAGTGCGACTACATTATTACTGACTTGGGACCGATCATAGAATCATAGTATGTGTTGGGTTGGAAGGCACCTCTAAAGGCCATCTAGTCCAACCCCCCTGCAGTAAGCAGGGACATCTTTGACTAGATCAGGTTGCTCAGAGCCTCATCAAGCCTGGCCTTGAATGTCTCCAGGGATGGGGCCTCCACCACCTCTCTGGGCAGCCTGTGCCAGTGTCTCACCACCCTCAGGGTAAAGAACTTCTTCCTAATGTCTAATCTAAACCTGCCCTGCTCTAGTTTAAAACCATTGTCCCTCGTCCTATCGCTACATGCCCTGGCAAACAGCCCCTCCCCAGCTTTCTTGTAGGCCCCCTTTAGGTACTGGAAGGGGCTCTAAGATCTCTCCGGAGCCTTCTCTTCTCCAGGCTGAACAACCACAACTCCCTCAGCCTGTGTTCACAGCAGAGGTGCTCCAGCCCTCTGATCATCTTCATGGCCCTCCTCTGGACCTGCTCCAACAGGTCCACGTCCTTTTTGTGCTGAGGGTTCCAGAGCTGGACACAGTACTCCAGGTGGGGTCTCACAAGAGTAGAATAGAGGGGGAGAATCACCTCTCTCAAACTGCTGGCCACGGTTCTTCTGATGCAACCCAGGAAGCAATTGATGTTCTGGGCTGCAAGCACACATTGTTGGCTCATGTCCAGCTTTTCATCCACCAGTACCCCCAAGTCCTTTTCCGCGGGGCTTCTCTCTGTCACATCATCCCCCAGCCTGTATTGATAACAAGGATTGTCCTGACCCAAGTGCAGGACCTTGCACTTGGCCTTGTTGAACTTCTTGAGGTTTGCACGGGCCCACCTCTCTAGCTCATCCCTCTGGATGACAGCCCATCCCTCTGGCATGTCGACCACACCACTCAGCTTGGTGTCATCTGCAAACTTGCTGAGGGTGCACTTGATCCCCCTGTCTATATCACTGATGAAGATATTAAACATCACCAGTCCCAGTAAAGATCCCTGGAGGACACCACTTGTCACCCCCCTCCATCTGGACATCGAGCCATTGAGCGCTACCCTCTGGATGCGACCATCCAGTCAGTTCCTTATCCACCGAACAGTCCACCCATCAAATCCATATCTCTCCAATTTAGAGAGAAGGATGCTGTGGGGGACCATGTCAAAGGCCTTGCAGAAGTCCAGATGATAGCCATTGCTCTTCCCATGTCCACTGATGCAGTCACTCGATTGTAGAAAGCCACTAGGTTGGTCAGGCAGGACTTGTCCTTAGTAAAGCCATGCTGTAATTGTAATGTTATAATTAACTCTGAGATAAAAACTCCTGAAAAAAAGTCAGTGCTCAGTAAAAATATTCTTGGGGAAAAAAAAGAAAAACTGGCTGAGACTACTATAGAGCATAATTTTCTCTAACTCTACTCATATAGTATCTTCTAAACCAACATTTACATTTATTAATGAATGTCCCACTTTCTTTGACTAGCAAATCATTTTCAGGAGTAGAAACCTTCGTTCGGAGTTATAATAAGAGATTGCATTTACGGAAAGAAACATTTTTTTTCAAGACTCTCTGGAAGCTGTACAGCAGCTCATTTATGCCAATTTAGCTTACAATTTTTCCTAACACTAGGACAGACTGTATTTTAGCTGGTAAAGTAGTACTAAGCAAGGATATTTTATTTATCATGTCTTATTGTTTTAAATAAAATACAAAGGCAAATCATGTGAGTCTTGGTTCGTGTTTCAGGCTTGTAGTTCCACTTGAACTTGAAAAAGTGCCCAACATATTTTCAGGGAAAAGCTCTTCAAATAGGAGAAAAGAAACATGCAACAAGTAGAGAATGGAAAACAAATTCTGCAAAAGAAGTGAAAGTGAATTGCAGCCGGCACTTGTGATGGGGAGAGAGACAGACACGGGGGGCAGGCTGGACACAGAGCCTGTGGTTGTACTCCGGAAAGTGAGGGGTCTAGGAAGAATGCATTCGCCCTATAATATTTTGCAGTCCATAATGCACAGGTTTCTTAAAGGATGCCATACTGCTGTGTTCTGTGGGGAGTTGCTTCAATCATTACATCCTCAGAGTTTTACAGCAGCGATATGCAGCGACATTCCTGTGCTGGGAGCTGAGCCCTGCTGCCAGCCCAACCTCCCGGCTCTGCCGGCGACCATTGACTCCTGCAGTCCACACCGCGGAAGGAAACGCAGAGTTCACCTGCCTCAGAACACAGACTGACTGTTGCCCCAAGGTGTACGGGCAGCCAGAGGTGGAACGGGGAGATCAGAAGAGGTAAGAAACCTTTCTCTTTGCTCAGTTCAGCCCAGTTTCAGCACACAGCCAGATCTGAAGCTTACCGACATCACCAAGGTTTCTGGAGCTTGGTGGCTTTGGCTCAGGGCCTCCAGGAGGTGAGTGTCTCCCTAGATCCAAGGTGCCCAAAGTCTACTTGTTAGAGTGCCACCACTGGCAGCAGTGGGTACCAAGGTGTAATGAGATAGCGGACACTTCAAACAGCAGTGATCAAGGACCTTCCTCTGGTCACACCTCGGGACAAAGCATGTCCCAGTCCCCTCGCTCCATCCTTATGACACCAACCCTAGCACCGAGCCAAGTCCTAGCAGGCTCCGTGCCTTCCCCCACCTTCCTGTCCCATACAAACCCATAGACCAAGCCCAGCCTTTGCACATGTCTGCTCGCCCCCGCCCCGTGCCTCGAGCTGTCTTTTGGCATCCTGAGCCAAAAGCGCTGCTCCCACATTGGCGACACTCCTGCAGGCTTCTGTGCCAGGCCACCCTCGCATCTGAGGGCTTGCTGGGCAAGAAGCCAAAGCCTCCCCCGTCCCCAGCCTGTGCTGACGGGACACCCAAGACAGCTGCTGGCTGCTGCCCCGGAGGTGCCGAGAGGAGCGCAGAGCCAGACCCAGGTTTGGATGTGCACTATCTCACGGTCCCACCGGTGGCATGGGCACTGGCACGCAGCGGTGATGCTGTGCGAGACGTGAAGCAGCCTGGGTCTGAGGTCAGGAAGCCCTGGCTCTCAGGAGAAGTTAGTCTGTTCACTCTCAAAAGGGTTTTTTTCTATTTTGTTTTGTTTTTTTTTTCCCCTCTACGTCTTTTCACATATTTTCCCCTGGCTAATTGCCACAAAGGTCTGTCATCATGCAAGAAACTGCTGGTTGCTTGTGGGTGAAATTTGTGGCTTCAAGCACAGCTTTGTCAGAGGATGTATGAGGCAACATAAGCATCGCGGGTGCGGGGGGCTGTGGAGGCTCCCAGGAGGAGACTGCCAGCGCGGGCAACAAGGCTGGATACAGAACACGTACAATTTACATTTCATCACATATTACTGGAGGACATATACTTCACGTCTAGAAAATGAAGCTGTTATTACAAGGTGAAAACTCATACGCTATGAGGCTTGTTTTTGGCCTCACTGCAAGACTGTGCTCTCAGGAGCGGAGCTGTTGGGAAGCAGCAGGGGACACGCTCTGATTCACCGTGCGATCTAGCAACAGCTTCCAAACCGTGGAGCAGCTGTTTTTCTTACAGTCGCCGACCGGCTTTTGTTCATCTGCCAGGTTCAGCTGACTTGTCCTGCCTTGCAGCCCTTTGGGAAGAAAGAGCAGACCCAACCGGCACACACTGTAGTCACAACTAAGGGAAGCTCCTCCGAGCTCAGGCGTACTTCAGCCCATGGAAAAGACAAACTGCAGGTAAAGATATACAATATCTTTCAAGGAGACAAATGGAAGCAATATGTGCCATATCAAGTACTAGCAGCCTGTGTTTTTGTGGTACATAGTGGTTTTTTGAGAGAGCCAGAGTAAGATTAGCAGGACTCTGCAAGAAAGCCCAAACAAGACCACTGATACAAGAACCATATGAGCTCTTGGATCAGCCCCGTTGCTCTGGGAGGTTTCTTCAGCCTCCTCCTAATGACTTTCTACATCTTGCTTCTTGGAGTCCCCAGTATTCGGTCAGTTTTACCAAGAGTAAACACGCTGTAAATAAAAATATTATTGGGGGGGGGGAAAAAAGGTACATGTAGCTGATTTCCTAATCGCAGGAAAATCAAGAAAGCACTTTATGCTCAGTTCAGGAAGCTTCTTTCCCATTTTCCTTCCCCTCTCTTCTCCCTTCCCATCTTCCAAGCCTGCTGGTAGATATTTTGGGGTGTATAAATCATGGCCACAGAGTGTGCATTTCTAAAACATGCTCTGCTCTTCACCTAGCTATAACACATGTAGTTAGCCCTCTCCAGTGGACCATAAATATTGAAACATTCACCTAGCTGTTTCCTGTAATACTGTATTACTTCCAGCTCTGATTTATATCAAAAGCAAGCTGAATTGCCTGGTTCCTCATTTTCCCCGTCTCTGGAACGAGGCAATAATGTTTCCCATCATCATCAAGTGCTCTAAGGTGGGTGGATGAAGAGCACTATCAAGGTGTGATACATCGTTAGTAAAATGGTGGCTTGCAAAAACATGTGCAGGTGCTATCAGTATGCAGGGGAGGCCAGGTTGTGCTGGCAAAGGATGAAAGTTGGGGGAGCTTTCTGGGAGTGAAGTCCCATGACTCCCTGGCAGGGATTAACTTCTATCAGCTTGGCAAGATGGCAGAGATAACCATTGACTGCTGAATCGAGGATGAGGTAAAAAGCCTGGAGGCTCTGCCCCTAGGTGTTGTGTCCGTGGTGCTCCTCTCCTGGGAGATGGCCAAAGTAGCTTCAGGAGGACATCCATGGGAATGTCTGTGGCCCACAGAGCTTCACAAGGACTTTGCTATCAACCAGAGTCAGTAGGAAGGATGATTCTTTTATACCAAACCAGCCCATTCATCATGTCCAAAATGATGTAGGGTGGCATGATGTCCTTGGTTGCGTGAACACCGGTGCTGTGAAGTTTCTTAGACCTAGCTTTACTAGAGACTTGGGGATAGTCATGCTCAAAGACACAGGTTGATTCTTTGGGTGCAGATGTTCAGCTCTTTTTTATCTCCTCAGAGGGCAGAGTGATGGAGGCTGCCTATGAGTGCCCATGGCTGCCTAGAGGTTCAAGTGCTCATCTAGAAAGCAAGAGACCTATATTCAGTGCTCTCCTCAGCCTGAGATGATTCAAAGACATATATTGCCCCCTTCAGAATTCTTCTTCAGCCACTGGACTGCATACTTCTATGGAGACAGGGCATTCCCTGCCTCTTCTCTCGCAGCAGAGTGGTAGAACAGAAAAGAAACAAGCTTCAGAGGGCCAGAGAGAGAGAGAGAGCAAGCAAGAAAGCACCTCTCTATGTTGTCCACTAATATGGGCATTCAAATGAAGGAAGGAGGCTTTAGGTGCAATCTGCTTCCAGAAGACCTTACATATTTTTATCCCATCTTTTACAGCACTAAATATTCAGGGAGGGGGGAGGAAATGAAAAAACTGTACTTGTTATTTAATGAAATACGGAGGCCTTCAGTCTCAATTTGCCTGATAACTATTTGAAATTGCTGTCTCTGAATTGTAAGAGGAGTTTAAGTCTATATCTTCCATCCCTGCTGTGAGAATAATTGGCATGAACAGACCCCCCTCTTGAAAAATAAAAGGTTTCTCAAGAAAACCGATCCAATGACTGTTGCTAGAATGCCATATCCCACATGAGCAGAGACAAACCAATGATCCATTAATACTTCTAGCTGGAAAAGCAGGGGTTGTTATGCTGCTGATGAATGCAACCTCCTATCTCTCATTAAAGCACAGACTGGAAGCAAGCCCGAGTCAACCTTTATTATTATAATGAGCCATACGCACTGTGGCAACTGTTCAGACCTCCCCTGGAGCCCTCTTGTGCTAGGTGAAATACGGGGCAGTCCAAAAACCAGACAGCTGCACAGACCAGTCCCATTTTCTAACTCTTACAGCCGCAGGTAAGCTCTGCAGTCCTCTAAACTGGGGCTCAAAAATTGCCAACTCAGCAGCGGAGCAGCCTAACAATAACCAGCTTGCGGGGAAGGGTGTGTGGGGTGTGAATTTATTAAGGTCATGGGCAAGTGCACGCATTTCATGGTGTTCATTTTCTCCCCCCTGCTGGCTCTGCTCTTGAGAACAGCAGGGGACAGAGACTGACAATGATCCAGACCTCTGAAATGCTCAGAGAGGGAGCGCAGGTCAAGTTCAATTACCTCTTAATTGACAAGCAGGGAGCTAGTAGCCAGGATATGGGGACAAGGCAACATGCCTGCGTGTGTCCTGCACCCCAGGCTCGCTGCTAATGCTGGCCTGTCTGCCAGAGATGTTTAATGCTCCCCCAGCCCATTTTTGTAGGCCGATGCTTTCTTATTTATGATCAGATTTCTCATTAAAAGGACAGCATCAGGTTTTACTCTTGAATCCATTTTCTGGTTACCCAGGGATGTCGCTGGACATTAACCCCAAAGGAACCACGACACTTGTACCCTAAGGTCTCCCTTGTACCTGAAACCCGAGAAAGGCCATCTTAGAAATAATTCAGTTAAACAAGGTAAAAGTTACACAGAATAAAAGGTGTTTGTACTTCTTTCCAAACATCGGTGCATACTCAGCATATTAGAACCCTGCACAAAGATTAAGGTTTATATCAGATCTTAAACGGAAATAAAAATGTTTTGAAAAGCTGCATTCAGTGGAAAGGAATATTACTCTCCAGTAAAACTAAACATAAACATTTTGCAAGGGCGGGCAACAATAAGGTAGCTGATCCTTTAGAACTAACCTTTTGTCCTCTAAGATATACAGTTTTGTGTCATGGGAATACAGAGGCAAAGAAGAGCATGGAACAGTGAAAATCAAGGAAAACTTTATCACTTAGTAGTTGCTGAGTTGGACCTGTGTTGCACATTTTGAAAATCTCTTCAGAAACTTATTCCTTAATCAAAAGCAATAAAGCGGGTTAAAAATCCCAACAACCCAACAATGTCTCAAAACCACATTACAGAAATTAATGTGTTAACTCTGGAAGCTGTTGGGGTTGAACTTGCCGAGCCCGAAGTAGCCGCAAAACATGTGAGATATTACCATCTTATAGATGGTTAGACCCATTATTGGTAGCAATTCCTACTGCGTTTATAAATTGGTTAATCACTACAAGACAGCTTGAATGCAAAGGAGAACTAGGAGCTGGGGGAAATTTTAAGATAAATTCCTGGCTGACAGCAGATTGTAAAATGAGCAAAACGTAGGGAATGAGGTCAGACTGCCCAGTCCCGCTGCACTACTGGCTTGTTGGGATAGGGAGAAGAACAAATGCTGGTAAAGCTAAAAAATACTTGTAACATGTTAGTAAAATGTTTGGTAGCTTCTTTAACAACTTTGATGTGATACTGAATTTTTAAAGCATATAAAGAAAGACTTTTTAGAGAAATGTAATCCTGAAGCCTCAGAAACTGCTCCCACATAAAAGAGAGAGGTAAAATAACATGGTAATACTCCAGTTACAAAATGCTAGGAGGAAAATTACAGGCAATTTCAGTCCCATTGCTATTTTCTTTACTGCTTTGAAGGAATGCAGTAGATTACCTGCACTAGACAGGCAGGCTTAGAAAATTATTCTCTTTTACAGGCTGCTGTAGTCTCAAAAGCTTTAATGCCTTTGGAAACATCTACACAGCAAAATAAGGGACACAGAATAGCATGATAAACCTCAACAAGCTTTTATCTTGCTAATACAGATAACAATAGCAGCAAAAACATAGCAGGTAGAAAGGGTTTTCCACACCAGCGTGTCTCTGTAACATCCGTGCGGAGCCCCGGGGTGGTTTATATTTGGGTTGCTAGTTTGTGCTCCAGTCTGTGTCAGTCCATCCTGCGTTGTGTAGGAATGCTTTCTGTCTCGCAGGCAGTAGACGCAAATGATAACGATGCCTAATTAATGGAGCTCCCCCTCACCCAACTGAAAGCTGAACAAGCTAGGGGCAAAACTGATTGCATGCAACACCAAACCACAGACAGTTGGCTGATGGTTCATTTTGCATATCACTTCCATTTCAACTGTGGTACCAAGAGAACAGGACCTGTTGAGAAAGATCTGCTGGGAGGAAAGTTTGCAGAACACTAAAACCCATCTCGGTCCCTGACTAATATTTGTTATTGGTTATTTGGCAGCCTGTGTCTCTGTGGGTGATATCTAAATACCAAAGCATTTGGGGAATGACTGGATACAACACCAGAAATGGCCAGAGAAACTATTTGTCTTTAGACTGTCTCAAATCCAGCCTAGTAAGTAGTGACCAGAAGGTCCAGTTAATGTCTCCTCACTATTGTTTAACTTATTTTTAAACAATCATCACTAAGACTATTAATTGCATTGTGTCAGACGTTGTACAAATACGGCAAAGCAACAGGGGAGCCTAGTGTAAGGGGAGGAGGGAGGTGATCACCACTAATTCGGGTTGGCAGGCACCTGAACAGGCTCTGAACAAGAAAACAAGGCACAAAATGGCACATCGTTAGCATTAGAAACAGCAGGTTGCTATGTCCATGCTTTGCCAGTCCAGTGGCTATCACTTCCCTGTCAATTATACAGGATCCAACCCGAATTTATCACTGTCAACGTAAGTCACCACAACACTGAATCATTACACTCCTGCCCCTCTCCACACCAACACCAGTCACCTGCGTGTCAATTCCCTTCAGAAACTGCACTTTTCAGCAATGCTGATTAGAGCTAGTTGGAAAAAAATATTTTTTCTCCACTGAAAAACAAATTGTTTCCATTAAAAATCTAACCTACACATCTATCTCCCATTTTTGAGATACAGTTTGTCCAAAGGAAAAATAAAAAAAAAATGTTGAAGGACATGTTAAACTGATTTCTTTCCACTATATTTACTTGAACATGATCTGATCAGGAAAAAGGTCCTGATCTGCTAGCAAGGCCATGTATGCATTGACTGGTGTAAGTCAAATTTTCAATCCAGTTGAGGAACACAAAAGAAAAGAGGCTTACCTTATCCCACTTGTCACAGCTCTTTGCCATCTTAATGGCATGTTCAGCCTGCAGTCATCTCAAGGCAGAAAAAACATACCAAGCTAACCTGGATATTAGAAACATGCCAATCCCAAACTCGGGGTAGGTGGGTTTGTCCAGGAGATAAGATGCATGTCCATGACTGCAACAGACACACCTTTAAGTCGTGTCTGTGCAAGTCAGTCACTTTACGTGAAGGCAACACCTCTATATTAATGGCTTTCTCTTGATAACCTCACGGGTGTATGTTTTTCTAAAACATTTAATGAAATAACATGCAACCTTTCCAGCTGAGAGAAACTCTCATCTTTTGCTGCTACAACAGCAGTAAAAGGGACCCAACAAGGTCACATAGTCCAGCCCCACCACCCCCACCCCAGGCAGGAACAACTAAATTTAAGCCATCTATCACAGGAACTGCTTACTATACTTTTCTTGTCTGCTCACACATTCTTCTCAAACAAACCTTAACCTTTCTCTTTCAACTAACAGAGGATGGATGGTATCTTTCTTGCTCAATAGACTTCCTGCTGCTTCTCTCTTTCTATGTGTTGTTTTTGCTGGATGTTTTTCAAAGTCAAATGCCCTTCCTAGAAATCTGGACACCTTGTTGTTGGAGCTAAAACTGCTGTCGGAGTTTGCTATTGCATGTAGACTAGGATTGATGTCGTTTTTGTAAGAAAAGCAAATGCTTGCAGGAAAAGAATGGGAATATATATTATTGTGGGCATTGAGATATGCATGACGGAGACGGTATGTTTTCTGTTTCTTATCTGATAATTTCCTTGATTTTCTGGGACAGATTCTCAGCTTGTATAAACACGATTTCATGTAGGACTGACCCATGCCAGGTTACGCTAAGCAATAAGCTGTCTCTCGATCATGACAGACAGTCTACTTGAGCAACCTCAAATGAGAATTCACAATACTTCTCTGGGGCTCCAGCTGCACTGTACATGATGGTGTTTACCAAGAAAAAATACAAAACTGTGGGAAAACACAGATTTGTTTGCAATAAGCACTACTGAGAAAACAGCAAAGACCGCTTTTTGGAAACAGAGATTTTCCTTACAAGATGCTGTGGCTCAAAGGTATACTTTGGCCAAAATGCTATGCTCTGATGGAGTACAGAAAAGTACAGACCACAAGAAATGAGCTTTGATCAACAAATGTAGCATAAACACCGTTATCACATAATTATGTCTCTGCCATTCTCTGCTGCAAAGATTGTAGAGTTGAGGAAAGCCTGGAATAGTAAGGCCATGAATACAAAATAGCCATTTTCTCATATTTCAAGCGATGCAGAAAGAAGTAACAGTCTATCCATTTTCACTGTGCAGTGTTTTAGTGTTCTGAGCAGGGCCGGGATGGTAAACACTTAATAAAAATAAAAAAAAAAAAAAGGAAGTCTCCTGCCTGTTTTCTCCTTGTATGTATTAAACTAATTACTCTGCTTTAACAAGAGGAACTTTGTTCTCATAATTTCCAAGTTTCATTCCAACCCCTGCAGCTAATCATGACCACGGTTGCTGATAATGAGTAGTAAATTGTTATAGTCCTCAGAGCCTGATAGGTACATTCCAGCCTGCATCATGTAGCCCTGCTTCTCTATACATTATTGTTCACAGATGGTAGCTGTCAAACTCTGTCAACTTCATATACACACTCAGAAAGTCACATCCGCATTCCTGGAATTTATGACTGCACAGCCCTCACCTTCTAAGGCCCTTAATTCAATAACATGTCACGTCCCTTCAGTCTCACCCTGCTTTAAAATACTTTTCACCCACTTACAGGCCTTCCATTTGGAAAAAAAACCCGACTGAGTTATTACAATGTAAATATTTTAATAGAATAGGGGGGAAAAGCCTATCTGGCTTGAAACAGCCCCATTATTACGTTAAGATTGATGGTCAGGAGCTAATGGAGCATTTGCTTTAAAAGTTTATTTAACTACAGGGAAAGTGGATATAGATACGTGTATCTATTGACTGCCACATCACTGAGACTTTGGGTAACAGTACCTAATATAAAGAGATATTTGCAGGGGCTTCTTTGTCTAAAAGGTGTTACGTAGTCCAACTTTGTCTAATATTTAAACCTTAAGCTAAATAAAAATAGGTATGAATAATTTCCATTTCATTTTAAAAGCACCTATTTTTAAATAAATGAATATTACACTTTGAAGATGGACACCCGAGGATGCTGTCACCAATAACGTGAATGAAAAAGGAGAAATTCCTTCCTCTGCTCAGACTGAGAAGCTGATGTGCAAATAAATAAACAAAGCAAGTAAAACATAACAAGTGAACCAAAAGACAGTTTTCTTTTTTCTGCCTAACAACGCAAAGGTGTTACTAGTAACCCAGACAGAGACCATACTTGCTGCACATATCCCCGCTTCCTCGCTGGGCTCTTCTAGCCAAGCTCCTGTTGACTCAGGAAAGAAAATCCATTGAAGCATCTTTCCAGAGCTTTTGCACTTTCAAACTGGCTTTATCTCTAGCTGCTCTTTTATAACCCCTTCACCTGGGACCAGATTCCAGAAAGGACTCGAGTAAAGCAAGCTGCATTAGTGGTTCTGTAAATGGACCATGTCTTGGGGCTGGACACGAATCATCCAGAGCTCTGAGCTGGGTCTGCCCTTGCATCTCCCATCTCTGAGTTTTTTGGAAACACAGCAGGTCTTTAAAACCAAGGGAAGCTGGATCTTCCTAGGATGTTCACTATAAATACTTCTTAAAGAAAGAAAACTCAAACCGCTCACATCAGAAATTAAAAACAGGCCCCTACTTAAAGGCTTGGGTTTTTTTTTTTCATTTCACCTCTTCCACAAATGAAGAACATGTGAGCATCGCTCTGCCCACACCCGTGTGAGTGACTTGGCAGGAGAGCATTCCCTGAGAACCACACACAGCCTTTCCCCAGTTACTCCGCAGCCACGCTGGCTGCGTTAGAAACTAAGGTAGTCTCATGCCGTGACCAAACCGAGTTTTCCTCCTACGTGTCTTTCAGGCTAAAGTACGCCAGTTTGTATCTATGAATAATGCAGGAGGACATAGCTGGTCTTGGAGAAGCACTTCAATTACACCCCCATGCCCCCAGTAAGAGGAGAACCATGAGTAATCTGATAGGGGTTACTCAGGAATTCAGTTGCAATCCTGGAGTCTCCCTTCCCTCATTAATGTTTTCAAAAGAACCCGAAGACTCTCACCAACGTCCCTGCTGGGAACTGATGTCACCATTAAGGGCATGCAGCACGCACGCTATGTCACATTTATGGCCATCTCCTCCGCTGCTGCTATCACTGTGAACCCATTGTTGCAGCAGTGATGTATATGCCAGACGAAAGGTTTGCGAGGCTATAATTTATCCAGAGCTGGATGTTCTGAGATCGCAGTGGTGGTGACCTCAAGATCATGTCACGGTGGGACTCCTTTATAGGTTCCCCCACACAAGAGTGCATCCTGCCAAGGTGGAGATGCAGCCTGGGTCAGAGGCTGGCTCTTGCGAAATCTTGGGAGTAACAGTCTGAAAACAGCATGTTCTGTTGTCTTCCTTCCCCTCGTGGGAGAGGGTAACAATTAAATCATTGCAAAATGCATCAAATGATACTTCAGTACCGGCAACAAGCAAGCTAAAAATGGTCAGGGATTTAACTCGAGTTGTGATTTTAAGTCTACACATTCTCAAAGAAAGTGTGATAAACCAAGACACCTGGGAAATGTAAGCAAAACAAAACAAAAAAAAAGGAAAAAAAAAAAGGGAAAAAAAAGGGAAAAAATGCATCCACCCCATTAGTAATACATTAACAGGGCGAGGAATGCTTTGATAGTCTGTGATTTCTGAGATTCTAGTCTGATTCCCTTGCTACCGCAGCTCTTCTCTATAACTGGGTAAATTGTGTGCAGCACCGCTCTATCACAGAGGAGATAAACAGATTCAAGACTCCAAAACTACTCAGATGTCACAGTAAAAGTGGCTGCAAAAGGGGCTGCATTATCACACGTCTGGACTTGAGTCAGGAAAACATCTTTAGTGGGGAAAGCTCTTCAAGTCACCAGGAGATACGGTTTATTCACGGTGACATTGCCCCAGTGCTCTGTTGTTTGTCTCTTTGGACAGCAGAAGCAGAAGTTTGTATGAAAGCTATTCAGTAAGAGCTTATCTGCTTTTAAGATATTGGAAGTGGGGAAAAAGCAATTTAGAGGCTGAGACTTTAAAAAGGCTCTTATGTATAGGTTTTTGCCATGACAAGACAATGTCTTGGTCTGGTCTGCATATTCTTCAGTGCTGCAGGGCATGAAATAAAGGAGCATTACACCACGCGCAGCCTGCTAACGGAGCCACACCATCCATCCGCTGTGAAATCCGGCAGCAGGGCCCATTCTGGCTCTTACTCTGTTCTGATTTCTTGATAACCATTCAGCTAGAAGTATATGGGATGTCTGAGAAGAATAACCTCACGGAACAATCTAGTCTTCCTAGAAATATCTGTCTTGATCAGCCTGTTGTCTAAATGAAGGGAGCCATGGATACCAATTACCCTCCTAGGTGCTGGTCTATCACCTGCAGCAGTTGATGAAGATCCATGGTGTAACAGTGAGGGGGAAGAGCAGCAGATAGAGATTCAATCCCACTGAATTGCATGGGCCAAACTATTGGTCCATGTGAGCCTGCAGTGACCTGTATTTGGGTGAGGAAAGTACTTCTCTCCTTCGATTAGTACGTTTTATTTGAATAGCTTACTAAAATGCAGACTGCCTGATCACAACCAGTGTGTGCGGAATTCAGCAGAATGTGGCTTGGATCTCAGCTGATAACTTAAGTGTTAATATATGACAAGTAATTACACCGCACACTCAAAAGAAAGTGCTATAAAAATATATGGCTTTTGAAAGAATGGTTATAATTCTTTCCTAAATTTAAAAAAGGGGAAAACTATAATTTGGTCTTATCTATGAGAAGAATTGCAGATCATAGAGAAAAAAAAAAATCTAATAATCGTAAAATTGCCTGGATTTAGATCTGCAAAGTTTCTCCAGCGTTGCAGGATCCAAACCAGATCCAAGTGTTTGAAAACCACTGAAATTTTGCTCTTTTCAAAATACAAATCCAATCCGCTCCAACTCTATGCACTGCTTGTTGTAAACAAAAAGTGGGCTTTTTTTCCTGTTTATATATTGGTTACAGCTTAACTGGAGGATACAGTGGAGCCACTGTGCTGGCAACTTGCTGCTGATCTACAGCACATTCCTTCAGGTGCCGATTAGAGCGGGCTTATCAGGAAGGTTTGTGCAGGTGCATGGGGAGCACGCCACTCCGGTGGCAGGCCGGGGAGCATTCTTCTGCTGAAACACCAGGGCCTGATTACACAGCAGTCGTGGGGGAACACATACAACACTGAGGATTTCTGATCCAAAGTCCACAAATAACAGTAAAAAGCATTTTCTAATGCGAGCAGAAGTGATTTTGCAAGCCAGGCTTTCGCTTCGCCTTGCCAGAGGCTGAAACAGAAACATTCCTTTGCTGAGCGAACCTATGTGAAAAATACACAGTGGAATTGGTAAACAATGAAACAATTTACAACCACCTTGTAAAAAGTGCAATAGGTACATGTTTTTAAAAATATGTATGGGTTTGTACTACACTGCTTATTTTCAAAGCATTCTGTCCCTTGAGCAGCAGGATTATGGGTTCCCCTGTCTCACCGTGTGAAGAGGAGGGATGAAGGTGAGCAGCAGGAAGAAGACCTGGCAGGGGCATGAAACATTAAAAGACTTTAACTCGATCTGCTACTCACCTTCCCTTCTCTACTGGAGCCTTGCAAAAGCTGGAGAAGGTGTTGATGGAGGTGAAGTATCATGTTAAAAGTCCAGGATGGGGGGAGACACCCCCAGAGACAGCTCTGGGAAGGGAGATGGGGGCACAGAGGAGGTCACCTGCCAGCTAAGGAGGAGCTGCACAAAGAACTGGTTTCATGTGAGGAGGTGCAGGAAGCCTGTTCCTTACTGGGACAAGCAATGGTTTCAAGAAAATTAGGCTAATTATCTCAACGGCCACTGCCAAAACCACTCCCTCTTCAAACTGGTGCTCAATGGGATTTTTATCCAGGCAAACTGTATCCAGCACTACAACCAGAAGCTTGCAAGAGCCCTGACAGTACACCACGTCCAGTGTGCTGAAACCATCACGCTGGCAACCGAACACTCCCTTCACACGCTTCTTGGGCACTACGGCCACCTAGCCGTTTGGTGCACTTTTGGGACAGAGCTTTTTCTAGTTGGCCTATCAGAAGCAGATAGGTTTGGGTTGGTTTTTTTTTCCACTCCCAGAATAAGGCTTGTTGTTAAATGACAAGGTAGCAAGGTTTTGCGATGGGATAATTTGTAGGACTGAAATGTTTCTTGGTAAGTAAAACAAAGAAAGCTTGATAATAGATTTATGGAATTTGATTGCCCTAACAGCAAGAACTTCAGAACGTACTTGTTTGGCCACTCATATTGATTACATTAGTAATGTGAAGATGATTCAAGTATAAATTAATTACTTTTTAACAGTTGAATAAGGTACTCCAGATGTACTATGGGACTATCCATATTTTTAATAAACATAAATTAGATCGCTTGGTTCATAAAAAGGCACGAGTACAGGAAGATACACGTGGTGTTACTATCTCCTCTAGGGAGCACAGCATCAAGAATTATCTACATATGATCAAGTGAGGTGAACACTGTATCAATCTTTGCTCTGTAGTAGAAAGGGTTTTGTTACCGTGCACTGTACTTACAGCAAAAAACTGAGATATTCCCCGCATAAACTGGTAGCCATAGGATTCAGCAGCAGCGCCTCTGTTAAGCCTAGTGCTGAGTTATAAAACCAGTTGTCCTTTGTGGCTCTTGCATTAGATGAAGGATGGGAACTTTTCCCTCTTCTTCAACCCAGTCATCCTGTGCCGTCGGATGAGAAAGCTCATGCTGTACTCATTCTGGGAACAAAAGGAACGGTTCTTTTCTCTAGTGCTGACAACCTGATACCGTTCATAAGCACTGCCAATTTAAATTAGGAACGTGGAAAAGGTACAAGAAGTTTAGGCAGCTTAACTGAATTGTCGTGCTTATTGAAGAGGGCCTCTGGTACCCTGAATACGTATGCAGCCAGCAGAGATGCTAAGCCAGAATAATCGATCATCAGGAACACAAATGTGGACCAGACATGTTTCATTCAATTAAGCGTTCAGTAAGATTTTTGTCCTCCGCCTAGGCATTCTAACAGCAAACATACTCAGGTGTTATTTTTTAAACAGAACTGTAATTTGAATGTTGCTAAGCCAATAAGATCGTTAGCAGAAAGGTCACGATCATCCCTGAAAATAATGCGAATTGACCCATTTTCCAGTAACAAAGTGCCTTGAAGGTAGGATATTTTGACACCTTACTTTCAGTTATTTTTGTCAGTCAGTGTTCCAATATCAGCTGAAAATCATCCTAAGTGTTACGGTATGGTGGCGTTACATTCCCTGCTCTCATGCTGGAACAAGAAGGAAAGCTCAGTGGTGTTCCTTCCATTTCTTTGCTAAATGTTGTATACATAGAAAAGAATAAGTAAGAGGCTAGGCCAGTACGGTCTTGAATACCAATGGTGAAAGATTATAGCCGAATGATTTCAAAACCCCTTTAAAAATTATTCCCAGAACAAAATGTACCTGTATGCTTTTCCCTAGTATGCTGAGAGATTAGATGAGTACAAAACAGCTGCCTGGCTCTATAATAAAAGAATCACCAGGGCCTGCCATAAATCTGCACTAATTCTAAAATGAGATTGATATGGTTATTACAGCAACTATTTAGCAAATGTCTCAGCTATCAGGTTGGGTTGGTTTTTTTTTTGAGTTACAAAAAACAGGCAAAGAGGAGAAAGCCGCTAGTCTTTTCTCCACTCCCATCTTATGAGGTACACATTGCTTCAGTGCTCATTATTAACCCTTAGCTGCTTTTAATGGTGGGTTTGGATCCTACACGGCCTCATGGAGACCTTGGTGCAACCCTCTGGATGATTTTCTTCCCATGTCCCCTTGCTTTGTGCAAGTTTCAGATTTTCAAAACTGAAAAAATGAAGCCCAGGTTTCAAAAACAAATTTTTATAATAATTTAGAGTAATTTGTTGTGTTGGTTTTGTTTTGGTTTGGTTTGGTTCCCCCCCTTAGTTGATGATACAATGCAGTGGTTTTGCTTTTCAGCAGTATGCTCCAACATTTTGCCACTTGTCCTATTTTGTCTTTTCCTCCTTTCAAGCCAACCAGTGCTGTAAATGTTGCAACTTGAATAAGACAACGTCTCTGCCTTATACAAAATATCCTGGATTTGATACACTAACATTGCCTTCACAAGACAAAAAGCCTTTTTGTTACAATACATTAGGTTTCAAAAACCTATATATAACACTTCACTAGAATTTTATCATTTTTGTGACTCATGGAAGCTTCTTTCATGTTGCTATGAATCAGGGTAAACCTGCTATAAGCTGTCACCTGGCAAAAAGCAGCTCTGTTACCGTATGAAGAGAATCTAACAATTAAGATGCCCTGAATAAATGGAACACGAGTACATCTTTAAACAAAATTATACTTCTGTCCTTGAGTAGCCAAGGTGTTTGGCTGTTTTACAGTGGGTACAATGAGGTAATGGATAATACAAGAATGAACTCATTTTCTCAATATAGTAAAAACCCTATTTTATAGAAATATGATTATAAGCAGACATATTTGCTCCCATTGCTTTACACACAATTCCAGCTATTTAAAACAGTTGAAGAAGATCAAAATTATGACTATTATATAATCATTAATGCTATATATCTTGCACTGCTGCTGGGTACCCAACACCATAGAGAACCAGGTCCCTTAGGATATATCCAGACCCCATGGCACAAACTCCTCCACAAAATTAGGTCTAAATAAATTAACTTGCATACTGTAAGAAGACCAAATGCAATTTTATGGTGTTCCCTATAGGCTTATTTACCATGTTCCTTTCTGCTACCACAAGGACCGATTGTATATAAATGACACTGGACTTTTTTACACTGCACTGATTACATCCCTTTTGGCTCATTTGTAGATTTGCAGCTCCAGGGACAGAACAGAAAACGGACTCCTGAGTGAGGGAATTGTATCCTTCTCTTGCCCTACAAATGCCTGAGAGTATACTTTCACAGGTATGCAAATTGTAATGAGGCCCCATCATTTCCCTTAAGCATGGCCGGCAGGTTGAGGGAGGTGATTCTGCCCCTCTACTCTGCTCTGGTGAGACTCAACCTGCAGTACTGCGTCCAGCTCTGGAGCCCACAGCATAAGGACACGGACCTGCTGGAGCGGGTCCGGAGGAGGGCCATGAAGATGATCAGAGGGCTGGAGCACCTCTCCTATGAGGACAGGCTGAGAGAGTTGGCGTTATTCAGCCTGGAGAAGAGAAGGCTCCGGGGAGACCTTATACCCCCTTCCAGTACCTAAAGGGGCTACAGGAGAGATGGGGAGGGACTCTGGATCAGGGAGTGGAGCGATAGGATGAGGGGTAACAGTTTTAAACTGAAGAAGGGTAGATTTAGATTAGATATTAGGAAGAAATTCGTTACTGTGAGGGTTGTAAGATACTGGATCAGGTTGCCCAGAGAAGTTGTGGATGCCCCTTTCCTGGAAGTGTTCAAGGCCACTTTGATGAGGCTTTGGGCACCCTGGTCTAGTGGGAGGTGTCCCTGCCCATGGCAGGGGGTTGGGACTAGGTGCTCATTAAGGTCCCTTCCAACCCAAACCATACTATGAATAAGTGATTAGCTTTATCCTTGCTCCCTAACTCTTTCCTGAAGACATAATGCCCCATAGAAGCTGGGCCTGCTGGGACCTACATTCTTGATGAGTCTTCTGTCTTTGTTCTGATTAATCTTGGATGACCATCCATCTCTGGTGCAGGCTGTTTCTGTATGCATATTTACATTAGCAAACCTCCTCCAAACTGCTTGGAATCAAAAGCAGCAAGTAAATGTGGTAAAACCCCCAGCACTGCGTTCAGCTGAGCCATAGCTGAATGACGAGCAAAGAGCCGCAGGCTGTCATCTCAAACAGTTCTGTTTCCAGTTAGACAAGGATCAAAACCATGCAGTCAATAAAACCAATCTCATTTGAAAACTCAAAGATGTTCTTGCCGAATTTGAGCACAGCTTTTCCAACAAGCAGAGCGGATGTTACCCTTGGGGTTTTTTTCAGCTGAATTAACAGCAATTACTTAAATGAACAATTCCTTTTCTGGACAAACTGCCTGCCTAAAATTTATTGGGGGAAAATTACGCAAGGTTGAAAAGATAAGTAAGCTTCTAGAGCAACATTACTGACTTGATATGTAACATTCTTAATCATACGGCTTGTGTTTTAGACGTCTTTTTAGTAGATTACAATTGTGAACACAGTATATTTCAGACTCCTAAACTATTCACCTACAGACACTAATAACCAGTTACCTGTACTGAATATCCCACCTCTCGCTAAATTATAGATCAGGAATGTGAAAGGTGTGTGAAGTGCTTCTAGTTGTTATTTATAAACTATCAAACAAAAAGAAAGACTAGTTTAGTTTTGATGTGCACTAGACATATTTTTACAAAATCTCTACATTTTGTTCTATATTTTGTTCTGTTCTTGACAATTTTACATCAACTCTGCAGAAGTTTTGATCATCAACTAATTCTCACTTTGATTTCGTAATTTATCTTACATCAATACTTTGTTGGTGGAACAGGCTACTGAGCCTGTGTTGTCACAAACAATATTTGACATCTCTCCAACATGGGGCTTTGCTTTTTTTTACCCCCAGTTAACGGTTTTAGGGGACTGAAGAAGTGGACTTACCACAATAGATAGGATTCGGTTTGCGGTGGTTATTGAACTGTTCACCAAACTGAGCAACCAAACCCAGCTCTCAATGTTCCTGCACAACGTGTGAAACACCAAGCACTGCATCTTCACTTTCTGCTTTCAATTTTCAGAAGCATTCACACAATCAGATCTACACTTTTCTCCAGTCCATGCCAAAAAAATGTAAATTAAATTTGCAGTAGCTTTACAGTTTCAAAATAAAATTGGAATTACAACACCCCTGTATGTGATGGCTATTTTCCTTCTCTTTTTCAGTCATCTCATGGTGCTCCCTCAAGCTATCATTTTGTAAGCAGATTTGTTTCATTATTTTAACAATATGTTCTACCTGCTTTTTAATTAAAATTAATTACATATAGTTTAAATAGGATTTTCTTTTACCCCACTGATGCTACCACAATGACACTAAAACGTGCACGCAAAAATCTGAGATCAATTGTGTATTCTCAATCATGTCTTCCATACCATTCTGTGCATGAAACTCATCTTTTCCTAAACCTCTTTACCTCGATGATTGCTTTCATTTACAGGTTGGCCCTGAAGCGTGTTACAGACTATGAGTACGAACTGTAAATAGCGACTCTATCCCTAGAGTTGTATTTTAGGAAACAAAATTCAGGCAGGGAGTTTAGTATTACACAGGACTAGCTCAGGTTCTTAAAAGAACTGCATCGTGAGTAACAAAAACAATTTCCTCAAATCAAGCTCCTGCCTACTAAAATAGTTTGTCTTTGCAAGACTGCTTATATCGTGCAATGGCTCTATTTGGTGATACCTGGGGCACGGACTAAGGCTTCTTGAAAGACAGTCTACAACTACATTTGTATGTTTTATATTTCACTCAGTGCCTACAGGATAACAAATTGATTTTTTCCTCTTGGCTTTGTGACATAAATATGGAATTACATTATCCATAGTTTCAGTGTGGCCAATCCAATTCACTTGGATGAACGAAACATGCCCTGCCTCCTGAAGAGTTTAAGGAATACCAATGATTTTGCTTTCAGTAACCAACAGAGGGATTTTCAAACTATTCAGCACTGGCCAAATTTTGCTCTATTGACATTAACAGTAAAACTCTGATTTCAGAAAGACTGGAAAGAATCCAGTTCTGAATACTTCTGAAAAACCCTACCCTACCCTAAAAATCTTTATTTTCAATTACTTTGAAAAATGCAATTTATAGAATCTAGCATGAAAAATTCTTCCAGAGTGGATCTGAAAGGCAGCAGAGAATATAAACAAACAGATGATCCGTGTGATATTCTAACTTGAAGCTTTGAAATCTGACAACTGAAAATAACTTACTTGGAAGGAAAAAAAAAATCCCTCTCTGCCCATTTTTCAATACATGAAATATTCACTTCTAATTTATTTTTCCACAAGAAAATGGCAACAGCATTTTGCATTACTGGATTTTATGCAAGACCCTCTCAAGCAGTCCAACTTGTACTCAAATCTCAAGACATACCTAAACTATGTAAAAGTCTAACAGAATAAAACCAAAGGCACTTACATCACTGTCTATAACTACTTTAAAGATTCTGATTACAAATTGCAAGGGATTTTTTCTCTCTGTCATCACACAAACACGCACAAAATATTGGGAACTTATTAAATAACTTTCTTAAGGCATACTCAGTAATAATATAATTACCCTGCATAAAAAAAAAAAAAAAGCAGTGAAATGGGAATAATTCATGATTAAACTACAGAAGCCACAATGGAAGGACAGATCACTTACACGGAAGAATAAAGATTATCATTTGCAAAGCGAAAACCAAAGGTAGTACATGAGAAATGGTATGAGTCAAGCTAGAAAATTGTGACACCCTGCTGAACAAGATCAAAGATGAGTTCACATTAACAGCATGGGGATTAGTGAGAAATGGTATAAATAACCCAACTTTATATAACCCCAAACCTTCAGACTGTGCCAGGGCACCTGGTCGCACAGCCCGGAATAGGAATGGTGAGGTGAACTCCTGAGATAACAAAGAGGCAAGACTGAGGACAGGACATCAAATAATTTTAGACAGTAGGTTATGAAAAGCAACCTCATAAAGATAACCGAGGTTTGTAGAGAGGAGTGGGGCGACCTGACTCTCTGCTGAAGTAAACAAGCAGAGTTTCATTGAATTTTGGTGAAATTGTCTGAAGATCTGCCCTACATTTGTACTAGTATGCTTGTCATCTACCATCCTGATTTACAGGTCCTTGTGACTTCCAAGTTTTGGAAGTTTTAAAGCTACCTAGATTTGAGCAGCCTTTTCAGACTCTAATTGATAGGTCTCAAGTCAGAGAGAGCTGAGAGCAGCTCTTCTATCATGCTACAGTTTACATGGAATAACATCTCCACTTAAAAAATGTAACAATTTTCTAAAAAAACCCACCCATTCTGCAACGGTAGTGCTCTATCTATATTTTCTTCCTCATAAATCAAGTTCTGTCCAAGGGTTACATGGGGGCTGTTAATAACTACATAACAAATGCTGTATCTGCTTACAGTTCCCAAAGTGACAGTAGCACTGTGACTCATAGCGTTGTGAAGCTGTTTGAGATACCTGGGATATTTAAGAGGGTATATAATATATTCACTATTTTTTTTTTTACATTTTTATTTCATATCCAAACCTTATATCCAAATATGGAGAGAGAGTACTCATCTGGTAGCTGAAGCTGCATTCAGTTACTAATCAGAATTCTAGTCAAAAAGGAAAACCCTCAGCCCCTCTCTAATGGCATAAATACAGACACTCAAGTTCTCAATGTTTTATTATGAATTCTTGGCTCACTTTCTTCTTCCTAGAAATTTCCGAAGAAAGTAAGCAAACAGTTCAAGGAAAGAATTTACAAAAATTATGGACTACACAGTGAATAGCGCATAAGCGAGGTGGTGCTAAATTCATTACAGAATTATGACAATGACAATAATTTTTCTCTTCCTGCTCACCTCTAAAATATGCTCCGTGTAGGCAAGAAATAAAAATAATTTTTTTTTGTAATTTTTAAATATCAGTTTAATACTGTCTGAAATTGTAAGAATTAATCAGTTACACAGATACCTACAAGGCAGAGCTAATATTTTTCCATATCTTAAACTCTGTTTAATCTGTCTAATTTTGTAATTCTTTCAAATGACACGCTCATACCCCATAGCGTTTATTAACAGCAGTTGCTTCTCCATATTCTGTCAGTTTAAAATGTTTTTTTGTTTAGTATTTCTGAGAAGCTGGAACAACAAAACTCAAATACTATAATAAATCTAGTGAGTGTTCATAAACTGGTTGAAGGGAGGAAGCCCCATGAGAAGAGAAAATCATGGCTACTGCGGAGGAAGATTGCAACCTGAGGAGCCTGGGAAGAACGTGGCAATCTGAGGAACTTGGTGTAGAGCTTAATAGGGCCAACCTATTGAAGTACCTTGAGATCTTTTTGCTCTGACTCACAGGAAACCAACGCGCTGCAGTGTCGTGTATTCAGTCAGGTGAGAACAGATTAAATACTCATTGTGAATCAAAACAGATAGAGCAATAAAACATAAGCTTGGAAGAAAAGCTAGAGGTACAGCACCCCAGTAGGAGTATAAAGAGTCTGCTACCTATTTGTATAATTAGTTTCCTTTAACTAACACATGTGGTAAAACAATGCTGGAGAGGAACCACAGCAGATGGAACCATCATTTTGCAGCTGAGACCAAGAGAGCAGATGGCACCTAGCTCAGATCAGTGACACTTCTCAGCCTTAACCCTACACAGGTGGGAATCGGACAGCATTGCCAATGCAGAATCTCCAACACTAGGCAGAAGAAATGTCCTACAATTAGGGACCCAAATCTGGGGTGCTCTCCCTACAACAAAACGATACGAAAACACTGATCTGGCAGCCCCTTTTTTGCGTAAGGCCAAAAATTATTCATGCCCTGCCATCAACAATATACTAACAAGGAGTAGTGGACAACTGAAAGGATTGCAGCTGAAACACGATTCCAACAAACATACTCATTATGCAGTATAAGAACCAGCAATGGGAGTGATAATGTCATCTTATATTTCTTGGGGTTGCTTTTTAATAGTTTCCACATTACTGTTACCATAAAAATATATCACGGAGTTAAAACATTTTTATTGCACGTATGAGTTCTATCATTATACCCATTTTTTCTTTTAATAGCTTTTCTTGATAGCATGTAGGAGTACATCTAGATGAAAATTCCAGATCTCATGTAGAGCACTAGAAGAGATTTTTTCTTTTCTTTTTTATATTTTCTACTGATTTCTTCTTATCTTACTCTTTTTTTTTTTCCTTTTTTTCTTTTATACCACACAACATAGGACCAAGAGGACATAACCTATCCGCAAATTGAAACAGCAAGGTCTAAACCAGCAGTTTTGAGAAAATCCATGGGCATCTGGAAAAAAACCCCATGGTATGTCACAGCATACCAGCAACTCTAAAAAGCTTGTGCCATACTGGACCTGAAATCACTGTCCTGAGTCTGGGTATGTGGGAGAGAACACATTATTTCTGGAAACAGACTCCATCTTTCTATATGCTATACTTGGCTTTATTCCCTTCTGGTTACTTTACCAATAAAGTATGTTGTATGTATTTTATGTTTACACTTCAGAGGAAAAAAAAAATGATGAACCTAATAGAAGTCATTACTAAAATCCTGAGAACATTACAGTTAGCGGTTTTTCCAAGCAGCTTGCTGAGAATTTTTTCTATAGAGCTGCTATTTATTTTCTTTCACTTTCCAAACTGCATGAGGTAATTTTCTATTTTTAAGGCTTAGATGATGACACAGCCAAACAGAAGCTGGGATTTCATCTTCCTGTGTCATCTATAATAAGACTCAATGGCAGGAGCACTAATAAAACCTAAGCCAAATTCCTTTGTACAAATTACCTTCACGTAATCCCTTCACTTATCAGGAGAAAGTCTGAAAAACACTCTGAATCATAGGCCACATACCACCTCTGCTTTGATGTGCAATACGCCACCAAGAAGGAAATAAAACGACCTCACCTGTTACCGCATTAGACAAACTAGGGATCTGCACGACCTGTTGTCTCCAATCCCAAGCAATGCTAAAAGCAGGAACTCCCAGCATTTTTTCATCCCCTGGTTTTGTTTGCACTGCTCTTCCTAGACTCCGCCTGTTTCCAATTCCTCCTGCTCAGGATTTCAATAAAGTTAATTTAAGTTAAAATACATTCATTAGAATAGGTTGGGAATTAAATTAACTTTTTGTCTTACAGTAAACACATACAAAACAATCTGAGGATGGCAAGTCATTGTTGTCAGCTTCCATACTTTGTTTTTAATCTGAAAGAGGATGAGTGTTTTCAGTATTATAGTGTTCAGTGTTTATGCATGGAGTCAAAGCTGTAGACCTTAAATATGAAAGCATGTGAGGAAATCTCTGATCTTTACATCAAAGCCCACTGAACAGAAAAGGCCCTCTCTGCAGCAATGAACGTCAGTGAAGGTCATGCAGCTTTTAGCTTTATTTAGATAAGCAAAAGTATTGATGTGTGGAAAAACCCAATGTGAGATGCATCTGAAACCAAGTGTAGAAAGTTTTAAGAACATGTGTTCTTTATGGATCTGATATCTAATGACCATGAAAAGAGGATTATTCCATCTCATACGCTGTAGTTTTGTAAGAAATGCCTGCCTGCATTGATCCAAACCAGAATACATGGGATGCACACCCATTGTTTCTTAGGTACAAATGCATTCAGCCTATATTCTCACCCCACTGCTATTTTGCTCTTTGAATAAACTCAAGAATCTTAAATATGACCGTAACATTATGGGAAGGCATGAGGAAAAATAAGGAAGATGCAGGCAACTAACCATTAACTCAAAATAATAGGTAGGAAAACAAGTAATCATTATTACTTGAGTATTGCCTCCAAGCTTCCCACTGAAGATCAAGAAGTATGATTTATTAACATAAGGCCACAAAGAGTCATAAACTTAACTTTAAAATTAATTAATACCTGCATCCACACTTTAGATTCTTAAAGCAGTACAAACCTCAGAGGTCACAAATTTGTGTTACTACGTAGAAGTAGTCAAACAAATTCTGATATTGCCAGGCTCCTCAGAACTAAAACTCTTGGGGAGTACCAGACTTTCAAGGTGGTCCCCCAAAAACTCTTCCCAATACAAAAAAGAGGGAAGAATAAGCTTTTTTGTGTCTTGCTCAGAACACAAAACAATGTTGTTGCCTGTAGCCCTGTGTGGAGAAAACAGTCCAGGGCTTAGACATGTTACTCCCAAAGTACATTTCATTCTTCAGCTTTTTTATCTGCATTTCCTTTGATCATTGAATCTCAACAATTGTAACAACTTACTAAAAGGAATGCTTTTTAACTGTGTTTCTGCTAAAACACAGAATAAATACAAAGACATGAAAATATTCCCCCTTCTCTCTGACAGTCTTCAGTCTTGCTGAACAAATTTAACATTCTTGCAGATTTAGTCAATGAAAAACTGAACCAGCATTCCTAAATTTGCAATCAATAGCCAGAAAAAAACAGAAATGTACAGATTAGAAGCTATATTATAGCTTTCTTCTGTCCTTATTTCCCCAAACTCTCTCATATAAATCCCTGTTGTACAAACCATACATACAAACATTTATAAAATGGCAGAATTTGGTTTAATGTCATTTAGCCTGTAACAAGGCTAGTTAATACAAATCTGTGATGGTGTAAGCCAACTAGTTAGCCCTTGACTATTCTCCAGGAAACCTGGCTCTTTTTCTTCCATTAGTCTTCACTTTTCCAATGAGTAATAAAAGGGAATATTGCAATGTTATAAATTCATTTAGAGGACAGCGCTCATACAAACCAGCTCTCTCTTAAGGAACTGCACAGCCCCAAGTACACAGTCCCACAGGGTGGTGGTCAGGGTGAATAAGACAGTTTACAACAAAGTTATGAGATTTAGACTTACTTCATATTCCTAGACTAATACTAATCCCTTTGTTTTGCTTCGCTACTTTAACATGTTATATGATAAAATTAATTAGGTGAATGATACCTGAACTGACGTATTTGTATTCCAAAAAGCCTAAAAATGGAATAGAAACAAGTCAAAGTTAATTGGTAAGAGATTTATTATAACTACTCATGAGAAGTCATAGAACAGAGTACTCTCACGTGACTTATCTTTCCAACCATCGTTTCTTCAAAATGAGCCTTCAGCACAGAATAATGGCCCCAACTGGGTGATAACAGTCAAAGGTAAAAAGTCATAAGCTTTCTAAACACATGAAATAATTTGATATTTCTTTAGTTTAAAATGCAAACTCTACTTTGATTTTGTATTAAACCAGTTGTACTGAAAAAGCTCTTTCCATTTTTAAAGAATAGTGCCTTAAGATTGCCTAGTTACCTGAAGAACAAGGTAAGGTGAGACATTAACTATTCAACACAGAGTCTCAAGTATACTTTTTTCATTCTTGCAAACTGAATCCATTTGTGCTGTATGAAACCAGAATAGTAGATCATGTTTAGGATGGATTCCCTCTCTCTTCGTCAGCCTTTCCGACCAGATGTTTCAGAAAGACAGAACAGCAAAGGCCAGGCTTAGATGCAACACCATCACTTAGTGACACATGGGCATTTCATTAATAGCTATAGGAAATCAGGACTTCACCAACACTGCAGTTTTATTGGGAAACTTGTATAACGTACTGCCAGTATACAGTGTAAGTGTGTAAGCCTTACATACTTACAAAAACTAAATATATATTATATAAAGTATACACATGTGAAAAATCTTATCTTCTGCAACAGAAAGACCGATAGGAAACAAAACTTCAGTTGTCAGCAATGGAAAGTACATCCCAAAACATTTTTATATTGAACTTCTTGAAATTTAAGGCAAATTTCCCCCTTTAAGGAAAAAAAGGAGGAAAGCAATGAGCAACGAAACTACTTTAAAGTACCAGTTAAAAAGGTGCAGATAGGTGAATAGATAAAACGTTTCTTAAAAGACAAGCTTTAATCAGTCTCATGGGTGAATCAAAACACACAAAACCGATAACACTTTTAAACAGTGAATGTGTTCCACAGTGAAGCTCTATCTTTCTGTAACTGCAAGTCATGCCAAAACAAAGAAAAGTAAAAATGAATAACTCAGTTTTTAAATCTCTACAATACTGAAGCAGCAGAAATGCTTAAGGAGCAATATGATTAAAAGAATATTAAAGTCTCTGCAAATTAATCAGAAGCAAGCAGTCTGCAAAAGAGTTTGCAAGCCCAAGAAGTGAACAAGTAGGAAAGGAGCGTTCGAGAATTTGAAGGCTACCTCACAACAGCCCGATGAACAATTTGTCTGTGATAGAGATTACTTTCCCAAAGTTTTTAAAAACTAGGGATGAATGAACCTGCCTGAAACATTTTAGAACAAATATTTGAATCGGGACCAAGTCATTAGAATTTAATGGTACTTTTTAATCACCAAGTGCACAGCATGAAGTTGAGAAGTAGTAATGCCTCAAAAAAGCCCTAAACATGTCTGAAGGAGTCACAGAGGATGCCTCAAAGAAAGACGCTAATTTTCAAAATGTCTTTCAAGGGCATGATAGCTACCATGAAATAGAAGCAACATTTAGTGTACTCCTAGGCCATTAATTCAGGAAGGAGAGGGACAACTAGCTAGTTTTCAGAAGTGAAAAGATTTCAAAGCTCCTTTTTCAGCATCAGCAGAATACTCAAAGCTAACCATGACTGCAGACTCCAAAAGATCTCATAGCATCATAGAATCATTATGGTTGGAAGAGAATCTTAGTTCCTTGTAGATCCTTGTAGGCAGAACCACAGACAGAATTTAATGCCATTTATTGCTTGACTAATTAATCTGGGAAGGAAAACTCCAACCCTGATTCTAGAATAGCTTCTACTCCCTTCAGAAAGTTCTGGAAGTGTAGAAATCTCACCAAAAATATCAGTCCAAACTATCAAATGGAAACAAGCTTACTAGTTCAGGGCAACAGCAGACAGCATTTAGAAATCATCTGTGCTCAAGACCGTCAACTAGTGTTGAACACAAGAGAAGCAAGATTTAGAAAACCTGCACAGGGCAGCATGGATCAGATGTGAAACCGCACTCAGGTAAAGCAAGACTGAATAGACTAAAACTTCATCCTTGCGCACGACCACTGAGGACAGAGCTCTACAAAATAACTGACAAGGCTTGTGGGGAAAATGATTCATTGTTTCTCATAACTGGAACTAGACAGTTGTCAGATTTAATATAAAGTACTTTTGTATGCCCTTCAAATTTAGTTTCAGCTTTTATTAAAACACAAGCCCAGAGGAAGAGAAACACTTAGGTGAGCCTAGCAGGCTACAAATATAATTATCAATACTCACCCTGTTTGGCAGATGTTTAATCAAAGATAACAAGAAACACTTCCTGACTAGATGGAGGTTAAATCTCACCAAGTATTTAAAAGTTTGGTCCTAAATCCACACTAACTCACTTTCCTGTCTAGGCTGGCTGGCAGTTACTTGTAACTGTATTTTATATTCTTGTCTGTGCATTCTAAAGAAGCATTGCTAGTAATAGGATGCACTTAAATCACTTCATGTTAGAATCTACCATTGAGGAATAAATGTTAATATTTACTTAGACATAAGCAACTGAAAACCACATACGGTCTTCCAATTGCCCAACAATATTGATCTTCCTCTTCAAGGATCTTCACAGTCTTTTTTTTTTTTTTTTTTTACATGGGATATTGCAACCTTTTCTTTTTTGCTTATTTGAAACAGACAGGTAATGGGATTCTTGCTAAGGATGTAATAATATTTGGTCTTTAAAGTTTCAGACAATCTTTCAACTAGTTGGAGAACATGAAAATAATAGATACAGCCTAATGAAATGACTTAGAAGTTGGCCAGTTAATCTTAAAGTGCTTCTACATTCTAAAAAACTTCAGAGAACTATGACCAGATGATCAGAATAAGAGATGACGGTTAAGAGGGACATTTTCAATAGATTTGAAAATTAAACATTAAATTTGCACATGGCAACAGAAGGTTTCCACATGACAATATATAAGTATTCACATCCATGAAACAAATCCTTCACACAGGAAGTACCTAAATGAGAAAACTTCAGAACACACAAACTTCTGGTAGCATTTTCATGTTTTATTTCAATTAATCCACACAGACAGAGAAATAAACTACAGCAGTTTTTGTTAAGAAACCCCAGTTTCAACAAACAGCAAGGTTCCTGTTTAAACATGATCTGTGAAGGCATGTAGTTTTAGCCACTGCTTGTCTCAAGTTTCACTTTCAAGACATTACAGGCAACTGGAGTCATCTAGTACAGATTCATAAATCATCCACTCATCAAATCACAAGCTGATGTTTAATATCAGTTCCAACCCCGTGCACATGCTGGTTTCCTCCCTGTAAAAGAAGTTCTATTTAAATTTGCAGACAGTGTTGCACACACAAGAAAGGTAACTAGCCTAAGGTTGAGCTGTATGAACATGCTACATGACCCTAACCCTTAAGTCAGCCATTTCTTAATACAAATTTTTCATTTGCACAGGACAGGATTTTCCTTTCCCATATCATTAGCACAGATTCCATTCCAGAGGTCCATCCACATTAGAGTAAATGGCTATAAACTTTCCTCAGATCTTTTCCAATTTAGATTGGCTAAATCTAGGTAACAGTTCTAACAATTTCCACACAGGCTTCCACTAGCCCAAACTAATTTTAGGTTTGGTTTTCCCTTTTTTTTTTTTTTTAGTTTTCAGGTAAGGAATAATTTAAACTTCTCTAGATATAGAAAACAATCTAACCACTAACATCTGATAATCCTTTTTACGCTACATACCTGAAGATCAATCAATTTACAAGGAACTGTTTTCACTCAAGATATTTCACAAAGGTTCATGAACCATCAACACACTTGAGAAACCTGGAAAATAAGATTTACATGAAACTGATACTAAGACTCTTATTTATAAGGTGATAATCAGAAGACAGTTCAAAACCTACCTACAAGCTATTTTGAATGCAACAGAGTTGATTTGGTAATTTCCTAAAGTTCAGTAGTTTCATGAATGTGTTCCTCTCAGCATGATCCAAAGAAGAGTTTCAACCTCACCTCTGGGTTTGAGAGAGAACTTTTATACCCCTCTGTGTTGGCCACTTAAGACACCGCCAGACTTAAGAGGGCAAAGCATAAAAGGGGAGTAGGGTTACAGCACTTAAAGAGGGCAAAGCATAAAAGGGAAGTAGGTTATAGCATCAGTTTTTTCTTACTAACGAAGATGATCTGAACTTACCATTTACTCAAAAGAGGTATTACAATTTACTTGAAATTTGTGAATAATCAAAAATTAAGATTTTAAATGATCTGCAATTGTCATTACATTAGAGCATACTTACCTTCTATCAGCAGGTATTATTCATTCCTAAGAAGTCCTGAGCATTGCTTCTAATTTAGTGTGATCATCCATATCTATAATATTTCAAACATGGAGTTGTTAAGTGGGACCCCTAAACAGCACAAAACAGACAAAAATTACTAAATAATAATGTAATTTATATTATGTCTAATTACAGACCTTCTTAAAGCATATTCTACAAAGTTGCAGAAGTTATTTATGTAAAGTTTATTATCAAATCAAGACCCAGGGCAAAAAGTAGTAATTGGTTCAAGCTGTTGAAAAGATTTTCTAAACAGCCCTTTTAAACTACATAGAACATATGTTAACATATACTACTAATCAGAAAGAATGGAAAGTTTATTAAGCCTTAATTGCTTAGTGTTGATGCTACCCTGAAGTAAGCTGTAAATTTCTAGATTTAACAGACTGATCTTTACCAGTCATTTTATTGCTACCTTGTGCCTACTTATATATACCCTGTAACAAATTATACATAACTCAACCAAGACAGACATCAAAAGTCACTGTTACAGACATACTAGAAGGCTGGGGCAAAGGCCTAATGTAATCAGTGACTTTCGTTTGAAAGATTAAGTCCATTTGACCATAAGTGCCTACAGCATTCAGTACCCCAAACATTGCAGGTTATAACTGTAATTTTCTTGATGTAGCCTACACAAAAAGAAAGCATTGCACAGAATCACGTTTAAGGTCTGTGCAGCTCAATGCCCGTAATTTAGAAAAGAACAGAAAGGTACAAATGTACACAAATACTTCTTCGTATCACGGTGATACAGAACAGTACCCTCAGATATATTCCAAGTGGTACAAAGCCTCAGGACTTAAAGCCCTCCGCTTCTGAAGCCCAAAGACTTATCCAACTAGCCCCAGGCTGTGAGAGATGCGACAAGGTCTTTATGCCCTCTTACCTATGGGCGTTTAAAGGCACGACTCCCGATCCCCAGCGCTCCCCACTGGCGAGGCCTACTGTGCATCACCTTCTGCGGCAGGCCAGCGGCCAAAGCCTTCGAGGGGGACATTGAAAGGCCTTGACGGTACCTCGGGGCGCTGTCTGCCGCCTCCCTCCCCGTCGGGTGGCCGCCATGGGGGCGAGTGCGGCCCAGGCTACGCACTGCGAGAGGGGAAAGAGAGAGAGAAGTCAGCCCGGAGCAGCGAGGCGGGGCCGGGAATGGGGAAGGGAGGGGGCCCGCCTGTGCCTCACGACAGGATGCAGAGCGGAGGGGTGGGTTCCGCACTGGGTTTCTGTGAGGGAAATATGCTCTATCCCCCTGTGTTGACTCCTCGGGCCACCGCCAGGCGCCGAGAGGGCAAGATGTGAAGGGAAGACACGAAGAGGTCCCGAGCCAACCCCACACCCCGCCCGTCGGGACGCCGGGGCTCCTTGCGGTACCCCTTAGCGAGCCACCTCACCTCAGCGGCGGGGAAAGAGGAGGCGCTCTCCCTCACGCCCCCTTATATACCGCCGCGCCGCTGTCGCGAGACCCGCGGCAAGGGCGCCGCCGCCTATTGGTGGAGCTGGCGCACGTGACCCTTTCTTGAGGCGGGAGGGCGGTTGACCACAGGCGAGCGCTGAGGGGCGGCCGCCATGTTGTCCCTCCCCCGGAACGGGGGGGACGGCCGGTGGCCCCCGGGCCTCTGCCGTCGGGAGTGAGGGGGCGGCCCCTCTGCCTTACTGAAGGGCTCCTTGGTTGCTCGATCGCTTTCCCTGTCAGTCAGGGGTGGAACCACGGCCTGGGTCATGGCGGGGCTTCTCAGCCCAGGCCGAACGCTGTTGCCCCGGAGGTTTTTAACTTAAGAGAAACAAAAGCGTCTTCGGTGTGAAGTAACAGCTGTGTATCAGTTTTGAGGAACTAAATGCTGCTGATCTCCGTCTAAAACTCCCGTTTAAGCCCTGCTTTAGGAGGCTTAGGATCTGTCTGTAAGGATAGTGAAGTAAAGCCTCAAGCCGGCACTAATACCCTGGCTGAGGTTGCAGCACATGCAGCCGACTCTCGAGCAGTCCTGGGCCGCAGCTCACAGGGCAGCATGGTGGGACCAGGCTTGGCGTCCTTTGAGTTACTGCACAACGTGGGTGCGAGACACAGCTGTTGTTCCACCTCAGCTCAGATGTGCTGCCTGACTTGGGAGGACACTAAAAGGTTTTAGGGTCAGTACAAGCAGATCAGCATAAACTAGGAATTTGCAGCAGAGACTTTGAATGTTGCCCAGCGAAACTAGTAGGAGGAACCACAACATCTTGGTTCCCATGGAGTTCTGAATCCAACGGAAGTCCCTGCTTCACAAAGAGGTGAATACACTGCTGATAATTCACAGCTTCCTGTCTTGGGGAGAAAGAGCATCTCTTCGCTTGTACTAAGTTGCTTCCACCACAGCACCTGTAAGCATGTGAAAAGAAAATAACAGGTTGGCCCACTGTCCCTCAGAATTTTCTGAACCCTGCATTTAAATTACATGCAATTACCCTGTATTAAATTTAAATTAGAGCAGATCTAAACTGATCTAATTCAGCCTGGAAACAGTGACATAGTTGCAATCAAGGGATAACACTAGAAATTGTTTCTTATTGCTTCTAGTTACCTCTTGTGTCTAATTCTTGATACTTGCTTAAAACATTGTTGCAGATGTAATCCCGGTGCCAGCATGTTTATTGTGAGTACAACAGGACCCAAAAACTATCTCAAGGCTCTAGGTAAATCACTCTCTGGATATGAATTTGTGAGGCATGTAACTTCAGGTTACTTCAGATGGGGTTCTCTGCAATGACTATTTTCTACAGTTAGACACATAGGTCAGATCAGCCTTTTCTTGTACTGTAGCCAAGAAGATGCAGTGACATCCAACCTTTACGTTTTTACCACCTGTGCCAGTGGGATGTACCTCAAGCTCACTTTCTTCTTTTCTAGTACAGAATGTAAACTGGCATCTCTGTAGTACAGCAAACCAGTGATCAGTATCCATCCCAGATGATCACTTTAATCATTCTGATAAAATCCTACTCCTTTTTCTTCCCCCGCACAATCTTTCTCCTGTCCTCCCCATAAAAACTTTGCATTGTTTACCTTTTCCCCAGCTCCATTTTGAAATAGATCCTGGACCACTAACCAGGAGAGATGCAGGTCTGGTCATGAGCAGGATTTGCAGGAACTTCAGTTCTCATGGGAGCTTGACTAGTGAACATGAAAATATTTGAGGGGGGAGTGTGGACTGTTGTTACAAGAACTACACTTAAGAATTAGATACTTAATGTGCTACCTTTGTTCTACATGGGTTACCTCATGTCAAAGAAAAGCCTTTGATGCTTTTCAGCATGCAATTAGCAGGTTCTACACATGCCCAGGAAAAACTGTCAGGCACCTGGTCAACCATGCCAGTAGGCGGTGTTAGGTCTGTTTACACTAGGGCACTTCCACTTTGGGTAGTCATGGAGAAGAATATCTGAAGTTGTGTGTTTTGAAGTTATCTAAGTGGCAGCTGGGTTACTTTGTGGATATAGTGTTGAGCTTTTTAAGGAGTCTTTGGTGATCTGAACTCAGTTGTTCAAATCTTGAAGAGCGGTGCTCTAATCAGCCAAGTCTGTCTTTGTGGGATGCATGAATTTAATCTTAAAGTCACCTGTCTCAGCTGAAAGACTTTTAAAAGACATTTGTTTAAAAACTTCATGTTGGGTTCACCACAATGCGCAGTTTGCATTAAAGATTCATTTCAATTTTACTGTCTTTCTCCACACTGATGTGAAGGAAAACCAGGGAAGTAAAATCTTGATGTGACCATCAGTTTTTGCAGATGGATGACAGTAACCATCTGCATTAAAAGGTTGGCAGGTTTGGGAACGTACAAGCCTTTTTTTTTTTTTTTAACTATATATCCAATGCAATAAGACTGTCTTGATTAAAACTTTGCGATGCTAATGTAATAAACATGTAATTTGATTAATTTATGCCACAATTTACATAAAATGAAAAGGCTATTTTAAATTCATGCTGAAAATAGACTAAATGCCACTTACAGCCTGTCTGCTGTCAAAATATCCTTTGTGTTTTGTTCTCAGAGCGTATGTTTGTTAAAATTAGAGCCTGTAGAATAGAAAAAAAAAAAAATAAAATCTTTGGAGAAGAAGAGGAGGGCAAGCCAGAATTGTTATTTCCTTTCCAGAGGCAGAAATAGCAATACATTTCTGTTAGAAACTTAAGTTTTCTGTTATTTTTGCTCAGTGAGTCTTTTCTTATTTGATAAATCACTTCCATGGCTAAAAATTTTGGTTATCTCTTTCTAGCCGGTATGTATGATTAGAACTTAAATAGTATCTTTCTGACTGAAAGTACATTTTGTATAGGTAAGAAAAATACCAGTAAAGTTTGCTGGTGAACTTCCTTGCTGAATAAAATACCTGATAAAGAGGCCATTCTTCAAGCTTCTAGCTTATGGAAATGTGGGAATATTTTCAGTTGAATAGTGTCACGTAAGATTAATATTATGTAAACTGAGGAAGCAATGTGCAGAAGTTCTCTTAGTGTCACTGTTCAAATCTAATTTTTTTGAAAAACAATTATGCAGAAGGAAAAGACCAAGAGTAAGATATTACAAAACAATCACAGCTCTAGGCTATTATCAAGCATCAAATTGTCTGTAGAGGCCTAAACAGCCTCTTCATAGAATAAACTGTTTAATGGTTTTCAATATAGAACTAATAGCCACTTTTATCTACTCAGTCAGCTCTTGGTGTATTTGACATCAACGTATTTGCATTTGTCTGGCAAAAAAAACCAAACCAAACCAAACCAAAAAAAAACCCACCCAAAACTAAAACAAAAAACAACCAAAACCTGAAGTCAGACACTAAGAATATTTTGTTTTCTTCTGTAAAATAGCAATTTTTGAGAAAAAGGAGGACATGGTATTCCATCTCTGCCAACTAGTATAATGTTCACATTAGCAAAGATAGGCAAGATTCAGAGATTAATTTAATGCAAAGTTTTATCTTCTGTGCTTCATATTTGGTAGGTGACAGTATGACTTGTTAGTATTCTAAAGATAAAGTTTTACCATATTTTAAATATGGTAATTTGATAGTTTGATAATTTGATAATTTGATATGATGATTTGATAATCAGGTAATTTGAAAAAGTTGGGTAGGTGTTGCTTTGAAACTGACAGTCTTAAAGAAGAATGGTGATTCCAAAGTGTGTGTGTTGAGGCGGGGGGTGTTAAACTAAGGGGCCCTCAGGAGACTCCCCATGTTTTCTGTGGATTGCCATGTTTTTTTCACGGACTGCGACTCACTCTTACCATTAGAATTTCAGGTATAAATAGAGTGGCTTCCGTAGACCTGCTGAGCCGTGTGCTACAGTCTCAGCCCATGGGCTGCAAGTTGGCATTTGGCACTGTACTAAAGCTCACAATCTGTTCTGCAGTGGGGGGCCAAGCTTCATGGAAAATTCTTAGTCCTCATGCTTGTGTCTACATGTTTTCCATTCTGTTAAAGACATATTGATATTTTTTTGTAGAACATAATTTAATGTGAGATACAAAACATAGAAAAGCGTTTATAAAATTCTCCCACCTTCCAGAAAGCCTGAGTATTGTTTTAACTGCCTTTTCCATTAAAATGCTCTTTTAATTGTCTAGAAATCTATCCTAAATTTGATTCTATTCCAAACACTTGTTCAGCAAAACTGACTGACAGTTACCCATTTCTGTACCAGAGTTTATTACAAGAAAAACATAGATGAAGCCCCCGTGGAATTTTCCAAGTTTTCTGGAGAGGAAATGCAACATCCTCTTTGTAGCACAGAGTGGGCAGATATTCTAGTCCCAGCTTTGCTACTAACTTTCCTGTGTAACTTTGGACAAGTTGCTAAATTTCTTCTGCCTGTTTACTTGCTTTGTAAAAGAAGCTAATATTTACTTGCCACCCAATAACTTGACAAGTCTGAGTGAAAGTTTGCAAAGTACTCTGAGAAAGTCAGATGGAAAATGTTATGAAAATCCAAGCCTCTGCTAGCCAAAGAGGATATTTACAGTAGGTTCTTATTTTATGTAGTGAAATAAAAATGTTGAAGTGTATAACCAGATGAGACCAAGACTGATCTAAAATTATACGCAGGAGGCATTTTTTGACCTTTCAACAGAAATTATATAAGCACTCTTAGGTTATAAATAGTCCTTTGTTTTCCTTCTCTTTGTCTAACTCTCAGAAGAAACACAGGGTTGTTTGTTATGAAGAGATAGGGCAATGCTTTAGAGTGGAAACAATTGTTCACTGTTCTTTATTTATACAGTTCCTATAATGTTTGTAACTAACATTTGTTGCTTTTCTTAGCACTTTTTTATCTTCAAAAAGCTACAGAAATAAACTTTCTAGTCATGAAAATGACAAGGCCAGAAGAAAACTAAAACACTCACCAGCCCATTTCAAGTGTGAAATTTTCTTTCCTCTTTCCCGGTTTGATATGGACTGAAGAGCAAAAAAGCCAGTGCTAAACTATTGTTAAACTGGCACATAAACACTTCTATATTATTTCCTATTTTTATTATGAAACCTCATAGGACATGAAAGCGGTCCACCATTCAATGAAAGTATTTTTGGTAGCATTAAGGATAATGATACTGAATTCTTCACAGAATGATGTGTGTGTATGTATTCATGTGCATATTTCCAAATATGCTTATTTTCAACAGTAATCATTTCCTTGAGTGACCAATAAATGCTTAGCTAATAGCAATTTAATTTTCTGTTAAAAAGAAAAAAAGTTCAACAAACAGAAACCACTTGAAACCTTACCCTGAAGTCAAGTAATTAGGATCAGTGAATCGGTGACAACGCAAAAGTATGAAAAAGCCACTTACCTTTTTCTTACTTTTTTTTGTTCCTACTTTGTATGATTTCTGTGGGGTTCATATTATGGGAACAAAGTCCTTGACATTAAAGTGTAAGTGAGGTAAATGGCTTTATTGGTTACCACATTTTGTTCCATTTAAATTTTTAATCACCCATCAAACACATTCATTTGCTTCATAACTTCTCACTGAGAGCAAGCACAATTCTCTACAGTAAATTGAAATAAATGGGCTGCAATGAAGAGTATACAATTAGGCTTCCAGAATAAAAGGAATCTGGGATTAAAAAACATCTATCGTGCAGCACTGTCAGTCTCTGTAGGCTACTTAGAAATGCACTGGGGACCAATCGGGCCTTGATAGCTTCCGAACTGAGCCTGAGCATGGCCTGTCCCGCAATGACACCTCGGCTTAACTCCCATTTCCCTCGATTATGTCAAGAAAACCTGTGATATTACATATAATCCAGTCCTCAGAGTTTAAGCAAATTAAACACTTGGAATCAAATTCACACGTAATGTAAGACCATGAACTTAATAGAATTATACCAAAGATTATTTATTGCTCAGTGTTACATTATTTGATGGCTCTTTTACATAGTGATTTGTGGATTTATGAAGCGGTTTAGCAGCCCTGATGATTTCACGCTGTAAGGTCCAAAAGTCTTTCTCCATCCTGTATTTCAAATACCTGCAATGATTTCATACAACTAATCCAACTTACTGAGAAAAGAAAGTTCTGTCTCTGTGATAACTCCGTTTCGAGTTTCTTTGCTGAACTTGCAACAGGATGCCAACTAATGCTAAATTTGATATCATTTTTACAAAGTGGGCACTTGTCCACAATGAGCTGGATTGAGGCCACTTACCTAACAGTATCCACAGGGTAGGAATTTATCTTTAGATGCTACCGCTGATGCCAGATTTTTATTAATAATCATAGACCTTCTCTTGAAATAAAAAAAAAATTACCAACTTCAGAATGTTTCCTGTAAATAAAGCCCGTGGGGCCAGGCTCTATAGGCTGAAATGATTATATTCTAGCATCATGAAGTGAAAAGCATGGCCAAGTGTGAGTGTGCCATACTTCCAGGAGCAGAGGTGCCTATAGAAATGTTAGCAGCTCACTCTCTTCATTTGAATTATTTCCTCAGCATAACAGAGGAACAATATATGGGCCTTAAGCTTCTGCTGAAAACTACGACATCTGCTAAGGAAAAGGGGATTTCTAAGATGAGGCATTGCCCAAGTTGAACTCTGTTCTTGCTTCTCTCAAAGAGATGCTGTGTGGCCTCAAGTCAGCTATTTAACATCCTTGTGCCTATTATCACATGCGTAAATTTAATACACTCATAGTGCTCTGCCTTAGAGAAAGGCATGGGCCTCGGCTTACTTGTGTTTGAAGAGGAACTGAGATTATTGCATTAACGGTGCCATGTGTTGTAAACTTGTGAGTGAGCACTTTGGCACTAAGATGTGCGCTGTGGGCATGGTCCCCAAACAGCGTTTGAGAAGATAAAACATTGGCTGCATGAGTGGCAATGCAAAGCACCTGCTGTGGGCAGTAAATTACATCCCAGCCTACTGTTCTGGGCTTTGCGAGCCCCTGTGCTCCTGCGCACCTCAAATTAGGTGGAGAGAGCATGTCCCAAAGCACAGTCCCGCCGTCCCTGCCACACATCCCTGTCACCCTGCCTGCACTCTGCCTTCCTGTCCTTCACCCCGCCGCCTGCCAATACCATGTCACACACACCGAACCCCGAGTTTCACAGCCCTGTGGCCGTTCTAGGCCTGGCAATTTGGAACCCCCCCGCTCCCCTCGGAGGCATCCGCTGATCCGCTCTGCCCGGCCGGGCAGGCCCCCTCCTCCTCTCCCGGCCCGGGACCGCCGGCTGCCGGTCACCGCCTCCGACCTTTCCTTCCCCGGCCCTGTCAGAGCGGATCAGCGGGAGCGGCGCTGCGATGGAGCGGCGAGCGGCAGCCGCCAGGAGAGGAGGAGAAGGAGGAGGAGGAGGGGGAGGAAGGCAGAGATTAGCGCGGTGCCGGCTGGCGCAGAGGCGCGGCTGAGCGCTCCAGCGGGAGCGCGGGGCCCTGCGCACCGTGCGAGAGTCGGAGGCGGAAGGAGCGGGGATGCGACTGCTCTCCCCGCGCCGCTAAACCTCCCGGTCACTCGCCCGGAGGAGGGAGGGCAGGAAGGTTCGTCCTTCTCGCTGCTCTGCGGACTCAGAGGGTGCCTGTGCTGTCCCCTCCTCTTGCTTTTATCACAGCCCCGGAGCAGGAGCAGGAGCAGAAGCAGAAGCAGAAGCAGCCGCCGCCACCGCCCCCTCTCCCTCCTGCGCTCTTCCCACCATGAGCGGGGCTGTTTTCACCTTATAAAGATGGCGGTGTGGGATCGCTGCAACCTTTAGACTAATGACTGTCAGAAACATCGCCTCCATCTGTAATATGGTGAGTGCTGGCGGGCAGGCGCGCCGGCGGGGGCGGCACGGCAGCCCCTCCGGGGGCAGGCCCGGCTGGGGTGGGGGTCCCCCGGGGGCGCCGGGCAAAGGAAGTGACTGCATCCCTGTCCCCGGCGGTGGGGGAGCCGGGCAGGCTGCGCCGGGACATGGCCGGGATGGAGTTGGTCGCCGGATAGTGGCGATGTCCCCAGGAGTTTTCCCGGAGCAGCCCGGGAGCGGGACAGTGAGGGACGGAGATGCTAAGCCGGTGCGGGGCCCTCCGGAGCGGGGCTGGTCCCGGCCGATATGGGTTGCAGACGGAGCCGCAGCCCGCCCTTCCTCCCCCTGCCCTTCCTCCCCCTGCCCTTCCTCCCTCTGCCCTTCCTCCTGTCCTAATAATCCTGCGAAAGGACCCCAAAGTTGGGTTCCGAATCCACATTAAGTCAGTGAACCCCATATAACCCTCTCGGGCAGGTGCCCTGTGGTCTTGTCCCAGTCGATGGTACATCAGTCTCACGGGGCCAGGAGCACCCCAGGTTACACAGAAAATGAGGATGTTTAGATGCCTGATAATATGCTTTTGGATCCCGATGCCAGGTACCTGCTCTAGGAAGTCTTGGCTTTAAGAGGCAACATCAGGGTTTAGCTTGCACTGCATGCTGCTCAGAGGATGGCTGTTCGTTAAGTGCTCTTGAATCACTTTGCTTTCTCTAAATCAGACTAGGCAATTAGGAAGGAATAAGGAAACGTTAATATTTTTGTTTGTTATATTCAGGCTTTGCCACTTTCCTCCCCAGGAACAGCTGAAAGGACACTTTCAGCATTGTGCTTGGGTCTAATTTTAATCCTAACAAACTTGGAGCATTTAATTGGGTTTAGATTTTCTGAAACTTGTTAGTGGGGGCAGGGAGAGCTCAAACTTTGTCAAAGGTTTATGAATACAGTGAGGCAGTAATAAACTTGCCAAAGAAATGGGTGTGTGCTAAGCACCCCAATGCAAACAGAACAGAAGCCTATTTCTGCACATTTTGTTGTTTTAGTCTGTATTTTTCCCCCTTATTTCCAGGTTCTTCAAGAGCAGCTACACGCAGTTGCCAGCTTCCCTCCATGTGGTGCCCCAGCATGCCTTGTGCTGGTGATGCCACACATACCATTCATCTGCCCTGGAGAATGGAGCCTACCTCCAGGGTAAGGCAACAGGCGCAGTCCCAGAGGCCTGGCTCCTGTGGGCTCAGTGGGAGTGTGGATTGTGAGCCTGCTCCCCTTCCACGTGTTCACACTTCCACTTAAGTGGGCTTGCTCTTTTGTTTCCAACCAGATGTCCAGGGCATCCCACGCATAGTTCTGACTTAAGCCTCAGTCCTCCCTTTGAAAAGTCTGCTCTGAAATGCAGAAAGGGAGGGTTGAATTTTGGGGTTAAAACAATTTAATACAAAATCCAGACTTGGGGTAAAATAATCTGGGTGCTCACCTTTCTTCACCAACAGTAAGTAGTTTTCTAAACTTCTCATTGTTCTTGATAACTTCCAGTCCTGTGGGCCAGTGGGCCAGGGATACTGCAAAGAAAGGTTTAGGAAACAGTACAGGACTGAGGAGAAAACCTGGGCACATGTACTTTCCTTCTGGGCAGGCTCCATTTTTTATTGCTGATGAATGGTGGGTGTGATGCCCTGCAGACTGCGTAAGTGAGCACTGCATGAAGGGGAGCTGGAGACTCTTAAGTGGCTGTAAGACTTTAGCATTGGGATAAAGTACTAAGAACTCCGTGATTTCTTTCGTGTGCTTCAGACAGATGCACTTGCATACAGTACGCTTCTCCCAAAGAATGAACAGGTTCACAGCAAAACCTGTTTTGCTGTGTTCTAATGGTGAGCTGCTCAGCTGCTGCTGCCAGTATATCCTGCAAAAGTAGCATCCAAGAAGTGGAGAGACTGAAGGGAAGAATTAGAGCCTCAGGCAGAAAAGGCATACAAGGGCCCATAGTTCAAGGCAATTCTAGCTTATGGTTCCAGTACTGTGACAGAAGGTGAAGCTGGTTTAACGATAATGATGTCTTAAAACTACATATTCCTTGGGGTCTGTGTACTTAGCTTTTAGAGATGTTGTGTTGTGCTAGTCACATATAATCTTTTTTGGATAACCCGCAGGGACTTTTAGGAAATGAAGCTGAGATTTTCAGAAAGCTGCAGGAATTTGGGGCTGTAAGAGAAACATAAATTCTTGGAAGTATTGGCAACACTGCATTATGGCTTCTCCAAAAATCTGTCCCCTTAGATGAGGGAAAAGGGGTAGGAGGACAGAGACAGAGGGAGGAATTGGTCCTGAAATACTTGTCCTTCTCTGAATGCAACACAGATTATATTTTCAATAGTAGTCCTTTCTTGACAAAGTTTTTTGTGTTTGTTTGTCCAAATACTTTTATGTCCTGGAGGGGAGAAATAGATGAAATTTAGCTGAATGAATTTAGCCCAAGGCAACCTAGCTAGTCAGCATTTTAGGATGTATGTTTGCTATTTAATTGACTGCCTGAGGTGTAGTATCTCAGGTTATAACTTTGGTCTCCTGAAGATGGTAGGCATTCAGTCTTTTCCAGGAAGGATCAAAACAAGTGCAGTGAGGCAAGGAAGCCAGGGACAATATTTAACTTGCTTGCAAAAGAGATCTAGTACCATATATTCACTGGATAAGCTCTCACATTCTCAGGCAGACACAGTAGGAGCCAAGCAGTAAGAAAAAAATGTTAGGTGCAAACTTTCCACTTGGCACATTTATTTGTAGTAAATATTCAAATGTACAACTCCTAGAATTAAACAGAATTCCTCTATTGTGTTTTACCAGTTTTGTCCCCCTATTCATAATAACAGTAGTACTAGTTATTATTCACTGATTTGGTTAATGAGACCAAAGAGCTAAAACTTGTTCTGCTGGGGGGGAGGGGATGAAGGCAACTGTGCCTGAAGGAATCGGTGGGACTCTTATGTGGACACAGTGGCCACCCTCATGGAAAAGGGAGGTCTAGTCCCCAAGATGTCCCCTCTTGCCTGCCTTTCAGACACTGGGAAAGTTCATCCCGTCTGTCTGCATGCCAGGTCTGCCACAGAAGGACATATGCAATAGTCGATCGTCAGCTTTTATGTAGGACAGGTACAATAGATGTGAAGAAACATAAGATATCCCGAAGGAACCCTGTTTGAGGGAATACTAACACCCAGTGCCATGTAACCCTTGTGGACTATAGACATAAACTAGGGATGTAGGATGCTGTAATCCTCTTTGGTATTGTTTCTGTGGGATAGCCCGATGACTCAAGAACAAAATGCTGGTTCAAAGGTAGATAGGCATGCTGGCGTTTTAGGATTGTTGCTTGCTGAAATCCTCTGCAGTATGTTTCCCTGTTGATGAGCTTTTGGTACTGCCTTGAGTTCTGAGCTAAGCTCATGCTGCAGCTGTGGCCTAGGGATATGACTGTTATGTGCAGTGAAGGACATCTAACCATTTCAGAATGTATTGACATATATTTTTACAGAGATGTCTAGCAAGCTCTGTGGACTGTATTTCTCCTAAATACCTTTTGATATTCTGCTGAGAACAGGTATTAATCCCCCCTTTCATAATTTTGTAATAATATTTCAAATAATCTGATCTGTGCTTCAGAGAGCTCTGTCAATTTAACAAATGGGGCATTCTGAGCACACTTGGATTGCTTCTGATACAAGGTATCATCTGAGATACCTCACAGTTGCTCCTTGTAGTTGTTGTATCCTTTGGAAAAAAAAGTTGCAGTCCCTCGGATTAATTTTGGTTTTTATTAACTGGGCTTTCATGTTACCCATTCTCATAGTCTCTATGAGTTTCATAACAATTGGTGTTTTTCTTCAGGAAAACATTCACGCAATTCACTGGGAATTATGTGAATACCCGTGAATTTCAGCTTTCACTTTTAAAAACAAAAAAAGTTTCTAACCATCCTAGAAACTAGTTGTAGAGAAAAACACAAAAATGTGGGAGTCTCTACTTTCAGGAAGCAAATAAGAATAACTGTTGGATTTCTTGTTTGTTGTTTGTTTGTTTTTAATGTCATGGGTTTAGAGAATCATTGCAGGATTTGTTTGAATATAGGGCATTGGCAGAATGAGGACTCAAACTGCAAACATAGATTTGGAAAATGCTTGATATAAAAAAAAAATACAATTGTAAAGCTGTAAAAATAGTCAAACTGCTTCGTATAGTAAGAGTGTTATTGGATTACAGAATTGATCACTATGACTAGCAACTGAATGTATTCATTCGGACAACCTGCAGCGTACATTTCTTCATGACTTTTAACACTTCTCATGAACAGCCGTTAAGGCAGAATAATACATGCCAAGACAGTAAAAGAGCTATCTGAAGGTATGTTTAGATTGATAAAGGAAAACAGATTTTTACAACTGAAAACATTAGTTTACAGGCAGTTCAGGCAATGCAATTTTAGAAGCATAGTCTCAAGAGTGCCCAACTTCAGTATGACATATATAGCAAATATAGAAAAAAAAATATGAAAAATTTGGGGAATGTAAAGTCTAATTATTGTAATACCTTTCTGAAGTAATGAGAAACTTGAGAGTATGGCTGACAAATGGGAACTGGACTGACAAGCAGTAAGCGTGCATTCCATCAAAAGACAAACTGAAGTCCACAAAAGATATGTTTTATATTGGATACAGGAGGATATACAAAGTGAGAAACATCCAAATATATCATTTCCAATGTATAACCTGAACTAATGGCTGAGGCCTGTCTTGCTTGAATACTTTTTTTTTTTTTTTTAATGTCTAAAGCGGTTATCTTGCAAGTACTAGTCGGTTAGAAGATAAGCACAACAGGACAATTCATGACTACAGTGTGTGGTATACAGTGTGTTTCTTTTAGATGCATACAGTCTTTGGCTTCAAGTTGCTGAATTAAAAGCAAACCAGTGGTTATGCTAAATACCTTTACAAGGGAATGTCTTAACTACAGCTCAGCAAGGCTGAGTGAGTCTGAATTGTGGAAGAGATGGGATTAAAAGCAGACTCTGGACCCTGATTAACTGTGTGGGGTGGGCAAGTGCCACACAGGAGGTGAGGTTCTGTGGCTTGAAGAGCCACAGTCTGTGGAGTGTAAACCACAGCCAGTCAGAGATGCAGACAGCAAAATCTCTTCTGCTGATCTTCCTTTCCTCAAGAAACTGTCCTTGGTTGGCTGTTTGGTATATACACTTATATACAACTATGTACATTATGTACTCTTAACGCCACAGGGTATCAGTACTTCTGGGGAATAAATGAGCCTGCATCTCCACTATAAACATGCTCCATTATAAACATGTTCTTGGGTATGCTCAGCCGTTGCAGTGAAGGCTGCTGTGCTGACGTTTTCAAGCCAGCCATTATTGGATATTGTGTGTTGTGGTTATTTAATTTGATTTCACAATTAATGACCTAATAACAGTTGCATCTTAACTGCTCTATGACAGTAAAGTCTGCAACTGTCCACTGGAATTCCATTTCATAAACCTGTGTTATTTCTGATGTATGTCTGTCTAACTTGAAGATTTTGGGTGACAATGACTACGTCATCTCTCTAGGCACTCAGGCTTCACTGTCCTTATGACTAGAATGTTTTCTAATTTCTTAACCTGAATCTCCATTACTACAATTTGGGCTTGGTACTTCTCATCCTGTCCCTCCCTGAGATCAAGAATAGACAAGTTCCTTTCTGCAAAAAACTATGTACTTGAAAATATTGTCATGCCCTGCCTGAGACTTCTATGTCTTATGCAACACAACCCTGTTCAACCCTTTTTTTACAGGTCATTTTTCTCTAGAATTGTGTTTGTCATTTTTACTGCCTTCTTTTGATTCTCTCCAGTTACCTTCATCTTACTTGAAAACTAGCACCCAAACCTGGACGTAAGGTCCTGTCTGAAGTCTTACCAGTGACAAATTAAACAGGAAAATTACTACTTTGTAGACTCCTGTCTGTAAGGATTTCATTATGTTGTCTAAAATTGTTGTTGTTGTTCTCTTTTTTTGAAATAGCACCACATAGCTGATGCTTATTCATCTTACACTATGATACGGTCTCCAGACTTTTTTCTTTTCTCTCCTTCTTTAGTCTGCTGTTTCCCATTCTGTACATGTACAGATGATTCTTCTCTTCATGTGCAGAATCTTGCACTGGTCTTAGCTGAATTTCAACAGTTTTTAGAGCATTTCTCTAGAATAAAAAAAAGAAGTCAAAAATTGACTGTGAAAAATAATTTTGAATTATAAACCTGTCCTGCAGCCCTCATAACTCACGCTATATTGAGATTTAATGAAGATATTCTTTCTTCTGTCTCCAGGTTATCAGAGAGTACTCCAGCTAGTGCAGCTGTGGTGAAGTCTAGAAGGTGTCTTGCCTTTAGAATGTTTTGAGGCACCACATATGCACTCTGGGTGGCCCAGACAAAAATGTCACTGAAGAAATTATAGTCTGTAAGCAAACTTCAGTCTTTTTTTCACTTGTGAGGCCATCTTGAGGTTATGTGTTCTGAAGACGGAAACTGGCCAAAAAAAAATGTTTTTGCTACTTGTTCCAGCAAAAGCCCGAGTGCCACTAATCCAAGAACAATTAAGCTGGAAATGGAGACGGACTCATGAGAGAATACCAAGTTGCAGTTTGGTAAAGATTGTCTAATCACAGAAAATTTAAAGATGAATATTTTAAAAAACTAACTTACTGATTTAGATACTGAACTTGTAACGCACCACCAGAACCTCACTTCCAGCACATGTTGCTTTGTGCTTTGAGAAAACCAGGTTCTTTAAGCTATAAAAGGCTAAGTCCCTAAACACTTTGTCCAAGATTTTAAGTGGTTCAGGATTTCAAGTCTCTGAATTTCTATCTGTTTCTTGGTAACCACACAGTAAAAAGGCAAAGTTATTTATGGTGCATATAGTACTTAGATCTGTGATTAGTACATCCAGCAAAAAGCAAGTTAGACATCTCCTTTCAAGCTCTTTTAATTTGCCTTAATGATCAGAAAACTCTTGGGAAAAAAGGCACAAAAATAATTCATTTAGATACATTGTTTTAAATCACCTTTCCTTCAAAAATATGAGTACACTGTGTGTCTTGCTGTTTACTATGATCCCCTATGTTTTTCATAGAACCCTCTCTTTCCTCTATTATCTTGTGGCAACAAAGTCCCAAAATAACTCTGCTGGAGGAACAGTAAAACATTTCTTTGCAGAAAGAAAGGAAAAAAAAAGCTAATCTGGTTAAATTCAACCATCTTGTGGGACTTTAAAAATTACAAAAACGTTTCAGGTTTGACATTTAATATCTGTGAGTTTGGAAGAAGGCTGGTTCTGCTATTCCAATTGCTCACCATACCTCTCTGAAAGCTGAGGTTGTCCCTGAGGATAGTTGAAGTCCAACACTGAGGACAGGTGATGTGCCTGTTGGAAGCAGTTGAATTTATATTGCATGGTGGGATATTGCTTGCTCTTACTCTCATTTTCTTTGTGTTGCTTCTTGAAGACAGGTTTGGATTTTATTTACAATCACTTCCTCTTTTTTGAGTTATTCATGACTGCAATTTGTTGGCCAGGAGGCCTTCCATATCTTTCTTTATCTTCTTTTTCCCTTCCTTCCCTTATGCTGTGCCTTCCAAAATCCTGAAACTCAGGCTGCCTGGCCCTGAAGCCATTTCTATTTTTATTCTAATTTCTCTTCTACTAGCCCAGATGTCACCCTTAGTTTGTCTTAAGTCTTCAGTTCCTTCAGGAAACAAGTCTATTTCTAGCACGTTGCTCTCACTTTCCCTGAATACTAAGAAAAAAAAATCTAGTTCACAGCCGTATATGATCTGAAGCCCTCCGTCATGGACCAGCAATCTTCCTTCATTTATCTCTGTTCTTTATATACCTGTTAAATTTCTGTTTTCATAATTCAATTTTTATGTGTTTTTTCTTATATTTTTTTAGATTTTCTTGTGAACAAGGTATTTCTTGTTATTTCTTACGTTGTATTTTATTGTTTGATGGTTATTCATACTGTCTTTCTGTTTGGCGATACCTATTTAATAGGTTTTTCCATAGGTGACTTACGAAATGTCCTAATTTCTTTACTGCACTCATTTACTTTAAATTAAGCACATGCATATTTCTAGAAAGTTAGTTCCATTTCTATAGCTTCCTTACACTAGAAAGTCTAGTCTGATTTGCTGTCTTCTGTTTGCAGTGTCTTTCATATTAGCTCTATTCCATTTCTCATCCTCCATAGAATAATTATATTTAGGTTATTTTGCTACATGTGATTTTATGATCTAATCTGGTGTCTTTGTTTTTCCTCTACACTGTTAATTTGTTTACATGCTAAAGTGCAAAGGAACAGGAGGTTTTTTTACTTAATCTGTTTCATGCGATACCAAGCACGAATTAAACTCTTAGCAACATTATCAGAAATTTCAGCTGAAAAGAAAACTGGCAGCCTTCTCCATTGGAAGGCCTGGAGCAAAATAACAAGAGGAAAAAATATAGGTCATATGGCCAGAATGTTTTTGGAGCGATGGTGTGGTAGAAATCTTGGCTTAGCCTGAACTGACCCATGCTTGGCTAAGTCTCCAACTGTATGTCTTTGCCATTTTATAGGGGCTGAATACTGATTGTTGAATTAAGTGGTAAAACTTCAGAGAAACCAAGGTTCACCAACACCACAGAATACATAGTAGGAGTTTCCACATTGACCTAGTTCTCATGAGGTCTGGCCACCACAGTCACTTTGTTGCATTTCCTTCTTTAGTGTACTCTTTTATGTATGAGCAGTCTCCTTTACTGTCTCTATACCCTGATATGAATTTATTTAATAGTCCCAGATCCCAGTTCACTGACTTATGTGGTCTCTCCTCATTTCAGGCTCTATGGCCACACTGCCACTCTTGCTGGTTTTTATGAAACTACAGTCGATTTAGATGTGGTAGGCTATTTCTCCCAGCTGAAGCACAGGACCGTTTATAAAACCATAGAGAATGGATTGCACTAAAAAATGTTTGATCAAATTTTCACTGCAGAAGTGACCAAATGACTTGCTGGGAGTGGGAATAAACAGAACCGTGCTTAAAACCATGTTGAATAGCCAGGGTTGATTTTTAATGTAGATTAACCTCAACAGGCTAACATGTTTTCTCTATTTGATAAGGTTCGTTTAAACTGAGTTCTGAATCATCTTTAACACATCTCTAATAAGATACTTTTTCCAGTTTAAACCTGGCTTGGGTGTACAGTTCCTGGTATAGTTTGGTTGGAAAAATTTCCAATCATTTCTTCTGCCATCATGTCAACTCCTTCTTGAGAAGACTTCTTATGCAAAACGTGTAATATATATGCAACATGGCATGGTTTGAGTTTACAAAATAGTCTGTCTACATTTTTTTTTTCTCCATGGAGGAAATATATCCTGCCTTGAAATATTAGGTCTCCGTGCTTCTGTTTTCCTACTCTTCATTTTCTGTGAATCTAACAGTATCTTTTTGGAGACCTTAAAATAAACCTGACTGAAATTGCCCTTGATATAAGAAAGCACAACTCCTAATGAAGTCCATGGGAGTTATGTCAGTTCACTCAAAGACTGAATTTAACCTCTCCTTTTTATTGGGAGACCAGCACACAATGTTTAGTTTTATATTTGCAACAGCCAAGACCTGGTTTTGGCGAGGAAAAGCTCTATGAGGAGCTGTTACTAAGCTTATGTTGTTTCAACAGCATGTACTTTGGAGATTTCCATGTAATGTATAGTTTTTATATGAAGATCAGTTAGTGCACATCATGGATTTGTTTGGTTTTCAGTGATAATTTTGTTTCGTAAATCCTGATCCTTGCTCTTTTTCACAATATTTACAAGACAATTTAAATACTAGAAGGATTTGTCAAACCATCTGGCATCCTCTGAAGTAAGAAACCCCGGCCCTGGAGGAAAGGCAAATGAGTAACGTAGGAGCAACTAGTTAGCAGAGCACTTGCATTCTACTTGTGTAATAGCATACACAAACCTGTAGTTTATGAAAGAGTAGGAGGTTACTTTTCAGATATATTATTTTCCATGAATTCTAGAGGGAGAATTTTTTTCAGTGTGGAAAATACTTCCTGCAAAACTGGAAAAGCATCCATTTCATTCTTATGTTAGGAAACTTGATTTGAACACTAAAAGTGTAATTGAAGAAAACCTTTGCTTTGATCTGAATGTAGCTGTACAATGAGTATTAACATGAAGACGGTTTTCTCAGAAGCTGCATTAATCTTCTGTAGTCATGTTTTTTCTTTTATCAGCCAGGGTTTTGAGAGTAACAGCAGCTGTTTGCTTCACTGTTAATATCAGATAGACAAATATCTACCAGTTTCCTCCCTCTCGGGAAGTCGGATGCTTTGCTGAATCAGTACATCTTTGGCAAGGCTGGCTTTTCAAGGAAAGGAACTAATCTTCATGTGGAACTTACATACATATCACAGAATCAGAGAATGGTAGGGGTTGGAAGGGACCTTTGGAGATGATCTAGTCCAACTCCCCTGCCAAAGCAGGTATCACACTGTCATCTCTGTTGAAAGGTAGCCAATAATTGATTTGTATAGATAGTTCCTTTTTCCAAGCTTCTCACTGAGGCTCAGCAGAGCCCGATGAGGACATATAACGTATCCCTTAAGCTTTGCATGGAGCCTTGTGCAGGTAAAGTACTTCAGTCTCAAAGGGAATGTCTGGGAAATCACATACACTTGGTTTGAGCAACCAGCTATGTGTATGTGAGAGAAAGGGAGAGACTGCAAAGAGATCTGCTAAGGGGATGCAAAATACAAAATCTTTGGAGATTTCTGGAAGCTGCTAACTTGAAGGAGCTGATTTACTTTCAAGGCTTGCAAATTCTCAAAGAGTACCTGTGCTGAGTTTCACACCACTGATTCTATTGACTAAAATAATTTTCTTTTGATGAATTGACATGAAATAATAATCTGATGTAGCAAGCAGTGGTGATGGGAGGTGCAGTGAAGAAACACAAATCAGGCTTTGGGGAGAAGATGGGGAGGGGAGACCAGAATTATTGAATTTGACTACTAGTAACTTTGAAAATTTTAGCTGATGAAGTCTCTGAGCAAATGATATATTGAACAAGCCTCGGGAATACAGGGAATAAATTTTCAGGTGTTTTATGTGTTGGCATGTTTACAGGGGCATTTTACATGGTTTTATGAAGGTCAAGCAATTGTGCTGTTCTTGTTCGATGGAAATTCTAGGGCATAATAGATTAATGCTTCGCTTTGCGGAGCATACTCGGTAAGGAAATAAACGTATGATGTCAGAAAAGCAATTATCACACAAATTAGAAATTGGCTAACTGAAAGGTCTTGCATAAATGTAGGTAGAGAATACTTGTTCAAATAGAGCATTTTTTGTGAGGTCCCACAGGGATCCATATGCTTATAGAGCAGATAGGAGCGATGACATGGGCTTTGGCAGCAATCTAGCTTGCTTGCTTGCTTGGTAATCTAAGCTCGTTTAAAAATGGGCATTTCAATATAGCAAAACTACAGGTAACATACAAAAGTAGTGGTTGCGCTTCACAGACCAGTAGTTGTGAAAGCAGCTTTACTGTTGGAGTGAAGATACAGCTGAACGTAACTTGCCACACCGAGGCAGTGACTTAGGGATGTGACAGTGCTTGGGCTTACGTACCCTTTGGCGTTAGATAGGGCAAAATGGCAGATATAGTACACCGGATCTTAACACTCGTGATGTTGTTACTAGAACTGGGCGCCAGTCTGGAGCCCAGGTCATCTGATGCTGATGAATTAGAAGGGGTTCAGAGAAGTTTCAGTAATGCTTAGAAAACCTGCCTCACATTTAAAAACTGGTTTATCCAAGATAACTTTAAGGGTTTTGCGTAAGATCAACAAGTATCTTTATGAGGCGGGAGGGTAATGGGATCCAGCCGTTCACATACACAGTAAAAATAAGGAGGAGGTGGGTGTGGGGAGAACCACCGTTGTTGTGACCAGTTCACTTCGAACCAGCCATTACTAGAGTGTCCAGGTCAGGCCAGCTCCACTACCTACAACTGCAAATATTTTTATTGGCTTACGTGACTGTCATGCTCGCTCATTAATAAGACAGAGTTAGCGTGGTTAATTGCAGCTGAAAGGAAAAAATTAGTTTCTGTCTTGATGTTGTCCATAACTTTATTTTAGAATCTTAATGTTCTAAATAATTTCTTCCCTCTTTTTCCATAGGGCACCAATGCCTCTGCTCTGGAAAAAGACATTGGCCCAGAGCAGTTTCCAATCAATGAACACTACTTTGGATTGGTCAATGTAAGTACCATTTTCAATAGGCAAACCAAATACAGAACTGTAGTTTTGATGTTACTTAAACTTTGGTTTCTTCTTTTTTTTTTCCCCCCATCCAATCTTGTTTTAAGGTAGGATTGTCTTTTTTTTTTAAGAAGTGCTGCTCACATTCCAATTTTAGGCAAAGTGGGTTGCAAAGCTGTATCAGATGTTTGAAGATAGCTTCATACGCCCCCAGAGAAAACAGTTTACTGTCCTATGAAAGTTTCCAGGAATTAGAATTTACACTTCAATAAAGTTAAAAATCTATTTTAGCTATGAAATGTGAGGGAGGAAGTGATGGAAGTATGGACAAGCTTAGGTACAGCAGTTTGCATTGGGGACTCTCTTAGGAGGAGCTTTTTTATCTGACTAAGGAAAGAATGAGTGAGAAGGCTGTTTAATCACTTGTTTATTCCCATATAGATAAAACAGATATAGTAATTCTTTCCTTGAAAACATCAATCATTCTGCTACTGAGCAGTAAGATAGAGCCCAGCAAGAGTATATTAATATATGGAAACAAGCTTAATGAGATCCACTACAATAAATACATCTCTTGCAAGTGGAAACTTTTACTTTGTATCCTGGTTAATTTAGAACACCATAGGGTTTTTTCTGTGAATTATCAGAGGTGGGTGTGGAAATATATTCCTACAGCAGCTGCACGGCAAAATGGCTGGGATGTGACAGGGGCACAGAGGCCAGAAGTTGAAAGAAGCAACTAGTTTTATTGTGATGTACAGAGATTAAGATTGTCTTTTATTTTACATGGCAGTTTGGGAACACCTGCTACTGTAACTCCGTGCTGCAGGCATTGTATTTTTGCCGGCCGTTTCGGGAAAATGTATTATCATACAAGGCCCAACAGAAAAAGAAGGAAAATCTCTTGACTTGCCTGGCAGACCTTTTCCACAGTATTGCTACTCAGAAGAAGAAAGTTGGAGTTATTCCACCAAAGAAGTTCATATCAAGGTTACGAAAAGAGAATGGTAAGTGAAAAACTGGAATCCTCTTAAACATTCATACATTGATCAGGAAAGTATAAATAAATATTAGGCAATGTGGTCATATTAATCAGATGTTCAGGTTAGATTTGTAAATGTCTTTTACTACTTTTTGGGGTTTAGATATTAATATTTGAGTATCTTGAAATAACCGTACCGGTTCCCAGAAGTGCATGAATTAATGATGTTTTCACAGGATGGTGGGACAGACTGCACTGTACAGGAAGCTAGGGCTGGGAATAGGGTGACACTCTGCTGTAATTTTTTAGTTATTTTTTTGTGGAGTGTGGTAGAGAGAAAATTGAAGGCAGTTGGCAGTGTAGAAACTGTGTGACCTAAGAGTGTTACAGGCACCACTGGCCCAAACCACCCTGGAGGACAGGTAACTGTATCTATGTGGGGGTATTCAGTGGCCCACACATCAACTACTGCCCTTGTTCTTATAGTGGTGGGCACAGTCTCATTTTGTGAAGCATCAGGCCTTTTTTGAGCATTAGGTTGGCAATAGCATATGCCTAATCTTGTAGCAGTTCTGTCTAAGGGATATGAGGAACATCTCGAAATAAGGAAACCTGCCACACAGCTCCATTTTGGCCTGGATTCATATCACTGTGGGTGGTATGCTTAGAAACAGGGGAGCTTTGAATGAAGAGACAAAGTACGAGCGAAACACCTGGAAAAAATTGCTTCCTGGTGACAGCATATAAATGAGCAGACTGTTCATTCCAGAGCAGACGTTTGAAAGTATGACAAAGTTAGCTCTGAGTCACCTAGTGGTAAATGCCCCCACACTGTTGGGGATCACTTCTAGGGGCTGGATCTTATGTTTTCAGCTTTTTTAAATTAGGGCCAGGCTCGGTGTGTATTAACCTGCTCATGCATCCAGGCTAGACGTTGCAAAGCCGAAGGATCTGTGCAATATTTTCTGAGCAAATCCACATGAGCTTTTTCAGGAGCAGGAGGATAAAAATACACATTTCTTGGGAACACGGATTCTTTTTTCTTCAACATGGTGGGCAAATTAAGCCTTCACTGGAGAAGTCTGTACTAAATCACCGCTGTGATATTCTCCCCTCCTCCTGCAAGCATTTCTTATTGAAGAGGACAAGTCTCTGCTCATCAGACTTGTGTGTAAAAAATGGGCTTTGTTAGATGGTGTTATTATTACTATTTGTGGTGGGTTAACCTTGGCTGGCTTCCAGGTGCCCACCAAGGCTCTCTCTCCCTCCCTTCCTCAGCAGGACCGGGAGAGAAAATAAGATGAAAAAAACTTGTGTGTTGAGATAAAGGCAGCTTAATAAAAAAAAGCAAAGGACGCAAGTGGAAGCAAAGCAAAATTAAAGGGGATTTATTCTCTACTTCCCATCATCAGGCGATTTCCAGCCAGTCCTGGGAAGCAGGGCCTTGGTATGCATAGGAGTTGCTTTGGAAGACAAACATCTTAATGAATGCCTTCCCCCCCTTGCCCTCCTTTCTCTTATCTTTCATTGCTGAACACAAAGTCATATGGCATGGAATATCCCTTTGGCCAGTTTGGGCCAGCTGTGTCCCCTCCCAACCTCTTGCCCAGCCCCAGCCTACCAGCCTTTCGTGGGGCCCATGTTGGAGAGACAGCCCTGATGTGTGAGCACTGCTCAGCAATAGCCAAAATGTTGGTGCGTTATCAACACCGTTCTAGCCACACGTATGAAACACAGCACTGTATGGCCTGCTATGAGGAAAGGTAACTCCATCCTGCGTCTTCAGTTTCCCCAGCCATGTGTCTTACTGGCCAAACTCTGTGACGTTCCTAAGTGTCTGAGGGACTGGGAATATATGGGTGGGAGTCAGTGCTGCCTAAAGTTAGTCTAAGGAATTTATTTAGGGTAAGTCACCCTCTTGCTTTCTTCATTGACTGTACTGGGAGCCTACACAACCGACTCCAAAGAAAAGCGTAACCTTTCAGACAGCTAAAGTTAGATGAGATGAAGCCTTCCCCCAAAGCAGCTTCCCTGAAGCCAGCGTGACTGCAGAACTGCTCTTCTTTGGCATGATTCTAAATGCTTTGCTAAACAAGGGCCAGTACACGTATTTGGAAAGAAATAATGAATTTAGTTTGCTTTCTTGAAGGAAAGGATGTGCTCAGCTTTAGAAACCTCTGCTCTCTTCTTCACAGATCTCTTTGACAACTACATGCAGCAGGATGCACATGAGTTTTTAAATTACCTGCTCAACACCATCGCAGACATTTTGCAGGAGGAGAAGAAACAGGAAAAGCAAAATGGCAAACTGAAAAATGGCAACATGAATGAAGCTGAAGAGAACAATAAACAAGAACTCACCTGGGTGCATGAGATTTTTCAGGGAACACTGACTAACGAAACTAGATGTTTGAACTGTGAAACCGTAAGCATTGGGATAGATTTTTTTTTTTTTTGGTTGTTGCCCATTAATAGATAGATACATTTTATATATATAAATATACGAATCTTTTCAGACATCTGAGAATTGTGGATATTCCTGTAGACTTTACTTCTTGAAGTGAGTATATCCTTTTCTAAAAATTTATTTTTCTAAGCATGACTTGGCTAACCTATGCCAAGTCTTGCTGTCCTAATATATATCTCTACAGTTAAAATCCTTTCTAGTTAATCAATACACTTCCTTATTACTGTAACTTTGGGAGAAGATATTCATATCATTATTCCACGAATAAGTGAAATGTTAAGATGAATTTGTGTTAATTCAATCCTAAGAATGTGACTGGCATACAGAAGGTTTGTTATTAACAAACCGTGTATTTTCTTTTATCTCCCTAATATTTTCTAGAGGATGCTGTTAACGTGAAGTCTCTTATGTTTGAAGTATAAGTAAAATCAGTTTTAGTTAGGAAACCTGATTGCAAATCTCCTATCTAGTTCTGTGGTTTTCAATCACACACTCCTACTTAAAGGAAAAAGAAATACTAATAATAAAAAAAGTTTCTCTCTGTGAGGTTGCTATGTGAAAGAGTAACTCAGTCAGGAAAAAAATCTGTTCTGGTGAGAACAGTGACATTGACTTTCCAAAAAGGTTGGAATTAACCTCACTGAACCTTTGCTTTGTAAAAAGGTAGGTGTCAAGGATGAACTAGTTTTCTCAGCTCCTTCTGTAGACAATGGAGATTGCAAAGGAGCTCCTGCAGGAAGTTCTCTCCATCTGTCTCTAGGCTGTTTCATGAAACAGAATGTTTTTAGCAGTATCAGGTATTCTGCTCCATACGGCTTGTCCTGGCTCCGTGGTGTTACTGAGCTGTTGCAATTGTTGGTGCAGCAATGCTGTGAACCGGGCCAGCAAACTGATCTGACCTAAGAATAACGTTTTCCACTCAGCCCAGTGCTGCTACCGAGGACTTTCTCTAAAGAAAATGCAGCTTTAGGTTATCTGCATTAAGATGGGAGAAGGTGCCCAGAGAAGGTCTCTTCAGACAGCAAGCTGCGGTTACATATCTAACTTTAGACAACTGAGGTTAGGTGAGATGAACCCTACCCAGGTCCTACCAGATGAGTAAAAGAACATATTCTGATATTTCTAATCATAAAGAATATCTCTGTTCTCCAAGAAAATATGACTTCTCCGGGGATTTGGGTCAGAGAGGGGGGAAAAAGAGCTACAGTGATAGTCAGCATAAAAAAAGGGGGGCTGAACCAAGTTTGGAATAAGCTTATATAAGTGAAAACATGAGAGATTGAAAATTAATTCTTTAATCTATTTCAATTATAAAACCACAAGTAACAATAGCAAGTTAAAATAATGAAAGGGTAAAATTATTTTTTAACTGACAAGCTTCTTTAAACAACATGGCCTAATTCTAAATTAATATCCGGTGTTTACTCAGACAAACTGTACTGAAGTCAGGATGTGTCCTTGGGTAACAGCAAAAATGCACAATACCCTCTTTGTAATTCAAAGTGACCAAGCTTTATAGAAAAAATATTCCTAGGTATTGCTGCTGTAGGAAGACTTGTCTGTAGCTTTCTGTGAATGCAGAAATACTGTATACTACTCAGGATGCTTTTTCCAGTTTGTTTTTCTTTTATTATTTTATCTTGAAATCTTTGTGAGATAATGAAATGGATTAAAAGCTGTTCCTTCACTAAAATATTCATATGTAGTGCATGAAAAGTCATTCGTATTCCAGCAGTTCTTATTCTCACTTACAAAGAGTGCAGTTTGAATCTGATTTTCCAGCTGCCTTGAGTTTTGGTCTGTATTATTCTGGCTCCAACGAGCTCATCTTCTGCTTCCAGTAAATATTTGATGTGCTGAAATCAATAACAAAATTCTGAGCTGCTTTGTGGTATTCAGACGAAACGCTATACTTGCCAAAGACTTTTCCAAGTATTTAAGCTCTTTCTTGATATGCAGCGTGTCCGACAGAACTCTAGTTCCAGCCATAGAGACACAATGTCCTCTGTAGCTTTGTTGCTCTATCTTTTGAATTCTAGCTGTGTGTTTATATTGTGGCTGATTGCTGCCAGTTTTGCGGTTTCCTGTCCCCTGTGGGCCCAATCATGTCACAGGGAGGATTTTTGTTTGAAGAACTGCTGTTCATTTTAATTGGGTGCACGTTGTGCCTCTGTACATCTTTGATAATATCAAAATTCATCCTGCTAAAAGTGTTCATCTGGACTGATATGGGCTGCATTCGCCGTGTTTATAGGATCCCTGACATAACACAAAGATGAGCTGAAAGTAGTACATAACTTGCACATCCCTAGAATTGCAGAAATCTGAGCACGAGGGACTTGCATCAGAACAATGGATTCAACCCCTCACTGAAGTTCTTGATTTGAACTTCACTATCCTATGTAGTTATTAGATTTAGTTCGATTTAGTTCTTCTAAGAAAATGCAGTCATAGGAGGCAAAATATGGAATGTTCCTGCAGCATATTATAAACAGAATTAATTGTTATAAAGATGACTAAATTCATGTTCAGTAAGTAACTCTGCAGTCTTTTTGATTCAGTTGAAGTATTACAGCAATTATCCATTTGGATGACTTTTTTTTTACATTACTTCGTCTTCAAGATTGAACACTCTAAGTGAAAAATCATTTTCAAAGCAAAAATCAAGATTTGTCATTCTGAAAATGTTTGAGGTTACGTTTTTAAAATAAAAAATCTTTATTAGAATTTTTCTCCTCTTGTTCTCTCTAAAAAAAAACAGCAAAATTGAAATGATTTTGCAAAATATTATTACTTTGCCATTTTTACCTTTAATCTTTTAATTTTTTAATCAAAATTATTGACCAGGAACAATATTCAATGGCGAAATCCATCTGTGTCAACCAGAAATATAAAGCCAGCCTTTTGAATGCTTATTGGAGAGACAACATAACATGGTTAAATATGATATTTCTTGACAGATGCTTATTTGGAAAATATCTTCATTGCATCCATAATAGTGGAAATAATTATGTAGGGTATAAACTCTAGTTATATAGTGTAATGTATTATACAAAGGGTAAAGAAGATTGCAGTAAAATAAGAAACTAGGCTGTGTTGCATAACAAGAGAACATACGTAATGCACCAGTCACAGCTGATATAGGGGATGATGGTCTCCCTTTAATGAACAGTAGACTGCGGTCACTGGCCCATGGTGGGTAGGCATGCGTTAAGTGGAACAGACGGAAGTCAGATTATATGAAAGCTGGATTGGTCTCTACCAATAAATAATAATTATAAATATAGTCATGCTGAACTAGAAAAAAATGTAAAACCATTGAAATTAATTATTTTTGTGTAATTTATTTCTGCATAGATAGGAACCGCATTTAGACGTATGGCATTTTACTAAGTCTCTGTTTCACATGTATATTTTTTGCAACAGGTTAGTAGCAAAGATGAAGATTTTCTTGACCTTTCTGTTGATGTGGAGCAGAACACATCAATTACACACTGTCTAAGGTAAATGAATGCATCTCTTTGGCAGATAGTTCTGTCTGACTTTGCTAAATTCCCAAGTCTAATAGGTACAGAAAAGAGAAGTCGAATAACTTTGGGTTTTGAGCTTTTCCTAAGGAGAAGAAAAAGACTGTAAATTGGATGTTTCCTCTAATGACAAAATATACATTAAAGTATTTTGTTTTACTGACTTTCTCTCTCAATGTATGTGTTTGAAAGAGAAAAAAATCATCTCTGGGGGAAAATAATTGATTGCCATGTCATCAGGAAGAATTGCTGCAGAATAATAATTGGCTTCAAAGGGATTTAAGTGTGCTTATCTTTAAGCTTCTGCTCAAGTGCTTTGTTGATTAGGACTTATGTGCATATTAAAAGTTAAGTGTGTGCTTTGCAGAATGAGTGCTAGAGTCCCTAGAGGGCATAAGATTTCAAAAATCTACTTTTCTGACGTAGAAGTTTCTTATTCTGTGTCTTATCCCAAAATTACAGGGAGAAGTCTTTTATTCTAAGTTTCAGTTCTGCTCCATAAACTATAAAACAAATACTCCAAAGATCAACATAATTTTCAGACTTGCATGGATGATTATTCTGAGAGATTTAAAATATCCGGAGTTTTGACATTGATAAAATAAACCGGTACCTAGATTTAAGACAATACGTTGCTCCTCTAATGTAATGATTATCAATTGGTCAAATTGCCTTTCAAGTTCCAAAATTGTTACTAGGTTTGATATTCCATTTAGCAGTTATTCTGGAATGCCTAGGAAGGGTTGCCTGGCATCTCACCCCAAGCTGAGAGTTACAGAAAGAGAAAGCATCTGAGGTACTAACCATTTCCTGAGTCAGAAAGCAGTGATTTCTCTGTGGATACCACAACTGTAGTAGGTAACTTCTGGTACACTTTTAAGTGCTAGATCCAGTAAGATTTTTCCTTCTCAACTTCTGTTTGGTGTTCTGTAGGATACTATAGCAGTCCTTAGACCTCAAGTAGTCCACACTGCAGTAACTAGACTCATATTAAAAGGTGAGAAAGCTGAAAAGCAGCTTTGGAAAGGAGTGAATTATTTTCTCTTTTGCCCCATTGTCTCTTTGTCTGTTCATGGTCAGCAATAATTGAACCAGTATTGGTACTACAGGCTTTTGTTTGCATGCTTTTAAGTTCTTCGCTGTAGCCACTACTTTGAACTTGTTTTTGTCAGCATTGCTTACCTTTCCTTATGGTTCAAAGTCAGTTTGAAATCACACTGACATGCAAGGACGCTGAAGTGAGTATCTTCTGAGGTCATTTCTAACCTGAGCTGTTATTTGATTCTGTGATACACAGTTACTGGAGACTGAGCACTGACTTCTTCTTACAGGTTATCCTGGTTAACTTGTTAGAAACCTCTGCTGTTACCATCTGTCCTTCAACTTCAATTTTTTAATTTAATTTCTTAGACGTTAAGCTTCCTGGAAATGTTTTATTTGGAAAGGCCATTTATGCAAAGGCGTAGAGTGCTTCAGTAGAAGTACCAATAGCATTCCTACTACTGGACAGCCAGTGGCTGTAACTTAAGATGTGGAAGAACTGCATCTGCACTACTGCAACCAACAGCTGAATGGTGGAGGTGAAAGGGACACCAAGAGGGTAGCCCCTATCTTCACCTCAGATGGGATGCTTGTCCAACCTGTTCCAAAAGATCTTTTTGCAGTAGTAGCTTGATTGCCCATCCCAGTCCTTCCTGTTCTTACTACTAACAAGTTTTCCCCACCGTGTAACTTGAATCTTCCTTGTTTCAGTTGAAGCCCATTTCTACCTGCTCTGTGTACTCTGGACATAAACCAGGGGTTGCTCCCCTTCCTCTTACAGCAGCTGTTTACATACAGGAAGAACATCATCACTTTCTTATTAAGTTGAACAGCCTAAGGTCATTCAACCTTTCCCTCACAGGCTATCTTCTCTACATCTCTGCTCATGTTCTTTACTCTTCAGCCTTCTCTCCGATTGAACCTCTCTCTCGAATTCTATTTTTCTTGAAGTGCAGTTGCCTAAAATTAGGCGCAGTATTCCAGCAGAGATCTACACAACCCTGTGAAGAATGGATGCTCTAAAAGTTTATTTATACATCCCAGTACAGGATCTGCCTTTAGTCCAGCATTTTGACGTGCATTTTGAAGCCCACCCATTGTTCTTTTTGGAAATAAAGGGAAGCAAAACCCCAGTTTCTCTTTTCTTGGAGTGGGAGGTGCAGGTTGCTGTTTACAGATTATACAGGAAGAGAGTCATCACCTATCGTCTATTCTGATTGTCTTTTACACTAGCAGCATGTCTACTTCTGTTTAGAAAACATATATCCAGTTAGAATATGGATTTCCTCTTGTTGCTCTGTGGTGCACAATTATGCATTATTAAACAAAGTGTAAGTGCTTTTGTGGTTTCTGTTAATAGGAACGGCCACGTAAGTTGTTACTCTTTTTGTAAACTTTGCTGTTTCCTTTTTTTTTTTTAATAAGTGCTTTGCTGTGTCTTTACAGCTTTAAGTGCTACTGCATCGAAAAGGCAAATTAAAGAAAAACTCTGCAAGATAAAAAAATTCCATTCTCCTGTTAAAGTGCCGTATAAACAGAATGCTGATTGGCCTGTTAATGGAACGGGAAAGAGTTAGAAATGTCTTGAAACTAGCTCTGCAGGTATAGAGAAAAGTCCCTCAAGCCTATAGCTCTTGTACATTCAGACTTTGCGTGAACTCCAGTCAATGATCTGTTGTTTTTAACTGTTCAACATCTATTACAAGTGCCATGCTGAAAATTCTCAAGTGATGAAACAGCTACTGAAGTTGCAGTTGTAAAGGGCAGCAAAAGCATCTCATTCTCAACCACGTACCTCCCTTCCCCCAAGGGAAGAGTTATTGCTTATAATTATGCCACCGGTTCTGTTCCGGGTACAGAAAAAGGAATTAGTATGTGCTGAATAAGTTAATTAGGAGCACCTCTACATTCCGTGCTTTGGTAGAACAGGGTAACAGCCTGTCAGGTGGAAGTAGAAGACAAAGGAACAACAGAACAAACACTAAGGGACACGTAAGGGAATGCCCCTCAGCTTATCAAGTATTTGCATATTTCTCTGGCTTTCACAGACATAATTCCCATACCAGTCAACTTATCATTTGAAATGTTAGATATTATTGCTTTCAGAATAATTACTACATTTTAGGAGGAATTCAGAAACTCTGTGAGATTAATTCATTTTCATGGGAGGCTTGGCATAGAACAAACTGATATCTATCAAATTTCTACCATCTATACATGTTTCTTTATATTAGAAAAATATTCTTTCCATTGCTTCACTTTGAGGTGGGAAGAAAACTAATAAATTCCACAAGTTTATTTGTGGGTTTGGTTTTTTTTTTGAGTTGAGACTTTAGGCTTTGAAAATAAACATCAGACTCTTTCCTTAACAGAAGACCTAAAACCTACACAAGGACATTCTACTGAATCTTGTAGCATTTTGTTCCCCGCACATATAACCTGTCTCTAATCTCTTCCAATGTTTCGTCTCTTCACTTATGATTCCCTGAAAGGTTACCGTGTTTTTTGGAGGAATTGGCTGAATTCAGTTCATTTTGTCTTTAAATTCAAATGTGAAATCAGATATTTGAGGTCCATGTTTACCACTGAAGCAAATACCTTCCAGTGATCATGCTTTATTTTTATTTTAGTTTAAAAATTATACTTATGATGAAAGTTTTGTTGCAACTTACCTTTCAAGAGATGTACTTTGTCCTAAATTTCAGAACTTTCTGATCAAATTATTTAAAGAAAAAACTCGAGTAAAAGCATTCTCAATTAGTATAAATATTACTCATCCATATGAAGTGCCTCTCTGTCACGCTTTGTCAACCTTAAAGAACTTAAAACTTGAAAATGGAAAATCCTCCCCCTTTATGAAGTTACGTAAATTAGTTCTAATACCTGGCAATTGCCCTGGCAATCTATGTCATCTTCAACTCTCCCATCTACCCCTGTGGTGATGATACCAGGAAGAAATAATTGTCCAGAATCCTTCCTTTGCCTTTGTCAGATGATTCTGGTGCTGCCTACTGTGAGAGCAGGCTGAACTTGCAGACAGTGCAGCTTCAGCCTCTGTGTGCGTGAACTGCAATGGTAGAATGGAGTTTATTTGGTCCAAATGGGTCAGAATTTGTCTGGAGTTCAGAGGTCTATTAGGTACAATGTGGGTGTTCAACAGAAGAGTTCTATACTTCAGATATATCTATTTAAGGCCCAAACTCACAAGAAAACCTCCGTGTTCAAGTGGAAGATAGGTGCTTATGTCTGCATTTACAGTTCTGAAAACACCTGCTCAGCTGCAATGTGACACTAGAGGTGGCAAAAAATTACTGTAATTTTTTTTACAGTTAAGTTTTTAGGTGCCTAAAATTCTGTTCCAAAGCATATCAGCACTGTGACTTCTGACAAATCTTTTATGTGAATTGAGAGACATTATCAAACCAGCCTTCCTCTGCCTCTCACTTCAAAAGCTCAGTCCAGAAACATTTCCAAGCGTATTTACTTGATCAGGATTTACAAAATCTTTTATACTAGCTGACACTTTCCTTTTTTGACAACAAGAAGGTATAATCAAATAACTGCTGGATGACAGTTCAAGAAGTCAGAGGATGCAGAAAACTGAGTTCAATTTATTTCTTCCGTGTAAGAGGATTCAAACCTATCTTACAGAAGAACAGCACAAATGTGAGTTATTTGGGGATGATACAAGTGCACTTGAAGCTGTTCCTTTCTGCAAATAATTTAAAAGGGACTGGATGGATTGAGTGAATACACCCAAGTCTAGGCAACCTCTTGACATGTAAGAGACAAGGATATAAGTCCTATTTTGAGACACCTGACCTGTATCATATGGAGTCCTTACCTCCTAATACAGGGCTGTCATAGCAGCCAGATACCTTAAGTCCTTTTGCAAACCCTGTGCGGTTGCTTTAGGTGTTTTAGAAAACAGGACTCAGTGGAGAGAGGATTTCATCCTGTATGTCTTTTTCGGGTTCCAGTTCATCAGCCCAAGTGGGGCAAAAGTGTTAAGATCCTTTAAGAACTGACAATTGTATTTACTTGCAGAGACTTCAGTAACACAGAGACATTATGTAGTGAACAGAAATACTACTGTGAAACTTGCTGCAGTAAACAAGAGGCACAGAAAAGGTAAGCAAAGAGCAGGCTATTTCACCATGTCCTTCCTGGGCTTTGACAAACTTCTTGGTATTTATTGTGTTTAGATACCTAGAAGGCTTACACCCCAGCCGCATCCTCTGTGTGGGCCAGAGAACCTACAGATAGATTGAAATCTATTACATGCATCTTAGTCTAGAAGCTACTGCTAGTTGACTACGGTGACTCACAAAGTGCTTTTATAATGCAAATGGTTAGTCATTAAGGAAAGACAGAATGTCTTTGAACTGGTCAAGTCTTTACCATGTGTGCTCTAATGGTTTCACAGGATGAGAGTAAAAAAACTGCCAATGATTCTTGCCTTACACCTCAAGAGATTCAAGTATATGGAGCAATTGCACAGGTATACTAAGCTATCGTACCGTGTAGTATTTCCTCTGGAGTTACGTCTCTTCAACACATCTGGCGATGCTGTCAACTTAGATCGGATGTACGACTTGGTAGCTGTTGTTGTTCACTGTGGAAGGTAAGATACTTTCATGTATATCTTGAGCTATTGCCAGACATTTGCCAAGGGCAGAGGCGTGCCTGACAAAATGTGGGGAGAGTGGGAGGGAGGACATAAAGCCTCCAGCTGCACCAACTTGCCTGTGTCTTGGCCTGAACCTCTTATCCATCCCCACTCATAGGAAATCTGTACTTGGTTAAAAAATAACATCTCAGGCCTCCAAATTCACAAGATTGGCTTAAATTAATGGAGCTGTCTCCTTCCTCATCGGCCCACTGAGAGAGCTTGGAGCCAGGACACTGTGAATGCTAGACTCCGCTAGCATGTAGGCCTTACAACAGATCACCTTGGTCTCCTGTCAAGGCAATGAAAATGATAGCTTTAATAAAGCTTCTCACATATGGGGTATTGTCAAATATGAAACAAACAGAAAAATCCTTGCCTTTCTAGGAATATGACTTGTTCTCCCTCTTCTCAAAGACTGTACGTACCTAAATATTCAGGGTGGATACCAAACAATTTGCCCCGTTAAATTCAGCTCATAATGTTTTTAAAGTATTTGCAATAGTCATGCCATGAGCATGTTCAATATGTTAAGTGTTCTATAGGTTAATTTGCAAATGGTCATGGCACACATGAAAACAAGACATTTAGCTTTCAGTTGATGAAATCTTTGCAACAAGTCTGTAAAAAGGGGAAAGGAGTAAATGTCTGTTGTACCTTCAGGGGTGGGTTTACTATGTTTTTCATAACATTTAGTTATAATTCAGTCTGCTTGCATATAGAAATGTGACTCATCAAAATACACTCAATAGTATCTTCTAATATTTTGCGGGTTGTGTTTTTGTTTCATTTTCTAGTGGACCAAATCGGGGGCATTATATTACTATCGTGAAAAGTCATGGATTTTGGCTCTTGTTTGATGATGACATTGTAGAGGTCAGTATACTGAAGGTCTTGAGCACAACTTTTTGTGTTTATGTTCTCGTATCTACTTGGGGTTAAAATTCTGATCCAGATCTAGGTATAGATTATTAGTCTGCAAAGCCACAGTTTGGTTGTAATGTGACATTTAGCTCAACTCTGTTAAAAAGTAAGATTGCAACCAAAATTTTTAGTCCTGTAGTTCTTACTCTGTCAATGTCAGAGGGGGTGTTTTATTTCAGACATTTTTAATATCAGACTTCAAGGGTTTAATTTGGAATGTTTTCTATATCTAATAAAATCAATTTAATTCATTAAACCCTAAAATATCCAGGAACTATGTTGCAAACCTTGGCAATATCACTTGGCAAAATTGGTCTTGGGAAAGCTAGCGTTGCTGTTGAATTTTAATTTTTGAACAATTGGAAAGTTACAAGAAAGTCTGGATTCTGTAGTCGATCTGGGTTTGTCTGAATGTAAATTAGAGTAGGATCTGGCTGAAAGTTATTACAGATTCTGTCTAAGCATTCTGCAATTCATTCCTAAGCAAATCTTCTATGTCATTGCGGCACCTTGGCAAAATTGAGGTCTTGAGTCTGGTTTCCCAGCAGTAAATCCAAAGGAGGAAAGTAAGCACTGGGACACTGAATGGGGCATGTCTTCAAAAGGGTTTTTGGGAATCTTGGAATGATGGGGTCACATATGTGTTTTAACCGTGTTCACCACTGTATTCCAAGGAGTCTCCCTCTTATCGGAAAAAGCCGAATTCAGTTAGGTTCACTAAGATGAACATTCCTATTGACTTCCATGAGCGAGACCAGTAGGGCTTAGCTCCTGAACATTATCCTTTCACTGCTTAAATTGCAAACAGGATTTGCTAATTGCTACCCTGAAACAAATAACTGAGTTTGTCTTTTGTGTTTATACAGTCATTTAATCCATGTTTGGTATTTCTTTTACCTAACAGCACATTAAAATTTTTTATTTATTTTGCAGAAAATAGATGCTCAAGCTATTGAAGAATTCTATGGTCTGACCTCTGATATATCAAAAAATTCTGAGTCTGGCTATATTTTATTCTATCAGTCAAGAGAGTGACTTGGCAAACTGTGACAATTGCGCACAATGATGCTGCACGCAAAAGAAGGTGATGGCCCCCCTTAACTGACTTTTACACTGACAACATCTTGTATGGTTGAACAACGAAACACTCTGTCTCCTATTAAATGATCTATGTGACATTGACTATAACCGTCCATTTTTGACATACAGAACTCTGTTTTGGGGAAGGGGGGGTTGTTTGTAGTTTTTAAGTCTGATTGAAGAATTAATTGCAGTCAGATTTTAGTGGAATTTATATGGACTAACATTTACAGATAATAAGATTTGGATGTCAACTGTTAAACCCAATCCAGCTAGAGTAGTATTTTATATGGAAGTGTTCATTGCATTTAGGGCAAAATTGTTTAAAACTTTCTAAATGGCTTTGGGGTGTGTTGATTTACAAAGCATTCCTTTAAATACGTCCTGACGTATACTTACTCATTTTAAGTGTAAGGGAAAAAAATCTATTTCATGATGATTGGAATTGTGGTTGTATAGGGGATTTTTTTACGTGCTACTCTCTGCTGCAAAAGAAGATATTCTTCCAAAATCATTTAAATTTTGGGTTGTTAAAAACTTTCAGTGCATAACCTCAGGCCTGAAATTCACATAGAGGGGATTAAATTATGGTGGATCTAAGTAATTCTGTATGTCCAGTCACTTTGTTTATCATGAGATAGTACAGATGAGGTGAGATTTCAGAATTTACAGAGCACTGGAATAAAGGGAGCGAGATGACACACATGACAAAGAGATAAATTACATTTCTAGAGGTTGAGCTTATCTTTCTGTTAAAAAGATATCATACGTTGTTTACTTAATTGAGTTTGCAGATTGCAACACTGCTCGTGTATAAACATATCCATCAGGACTGAAATTACACAGTCCATTTTAATAAGCGTTGTTCCTACAATGCGTAAGACATGGCTTGATCCTGCAATTTTCTGAATATCTGTAGGTCCCATTTTCATTTCTCAAGACAGAGTCCACTTCTTAGCAACATAACATAGTACATAACAACCATTGGTTTACACCCACTGTCACATATAGATCATCTCTAACATTTTGGCCATGTTTGACAGCATTTGGGTCACCACAGAAAAAGATAGGGCTCTGGAGTATCTGATTTTAAAAACATCAAAAGGCTTAGTTTGTGATTTTACTGGGTGAATTTGGCTGGCACTAGCCAGGCACTGGCAAATAAAACTGCTGAGCTCACATATTGGGATTTGGCAAAGAATGAATGTAGAAGAAAGTATCGATAGGGTATGAGAAGGGATTGATAGCAGGTTGAGGCAGTGGTAACGCTGGGTAACTACCTTGCTTGGTTTGACAGTTTCACTCCATCATAAAATTCTTGTGCTTCAGTAGCCTAATTCCTATTTCAATGAAGTCAATGTCAAAACCACTCTCATTGTCTTCAGGGGGGCTGACAGTTGGTTCTAGTATTTACAAGGAAATATTCTCATCTTACAAAATTTATTTCTACCCGTTGTATTTCATTCACTCTTGTTAAGTATTTATTAGACAATGTTGCTTTTGGTCCTTCTTTTCTTTAAGAAGCCTGCCTGCCACTTTATGGCCGACACTCCATTTCAAGAAATGGCTTTTGGAGTGCAGCTAAGTCTTATATTTTAGTCTTGTGTAGGAAAGAGGATAACTTTTTTTTCTTTGTAATCTACTGTGAATGTGAAATAACTTTTGTTAAATAATGGTGAAAATGAAGTACTAGCTTCTAGTGTAACGTCAATTGAAGTTCAGTTGGATTATCAATGGCCATTTTGTAAACTAAGGAACTGTAGCACTTTAAACTGAATGAGAAACAGAAGTGGACTTTTCATCAAACATTATTTGTGATTTATCCTGTTATAATACCGGTACAAGAAAACAGACATAGAATGTAACCTTAGAGTATTTACTTAGGTGAAGCAGAGATCACTCACATGAACGAAGGTTAGTGTGCAGGCTCAAGACAAGCATAATTGGGCTGTAGCTCCAGCTCTTTTATTGATGTTAGAATGAAATGTTCTGTCTCTAAGACAGAAGACAGACATCTTACAGGTGACTTCAACTCTCACTGAGGCCCGGGAGCTTTTCCACTGAAAAGCTAAACCTGCAAATCACTCTTTAATGGATTTATTTATAAGCATTCAGAATTTCTATATAAAAATATAATAATCATTTGCCTTTTAAAATGGGTACGGTTTCCTCGTGAATGAAGGCACTTTCTAGATCAGCATTAACCAATGCTGGTCCAAAGGTCTGTACTTCACAGTTTACTGCTGAACATTCTTAGGGCGTTCTTCAATTTTAAAACAAGCAACAAAAAAGATATTCTTGAGGTATCATTTGTATGTTTAGGGCTCATGTTTATATGAAAATCATTTTTTCATAAAAATAATTTTTAAATCAGTTCAGTTTTAGGAAATGTTTTCCATATTTCAATCGACTTACCTGAAAATTGATTTTTTTGTGTTAGGATTATGAATCAATATTTAAATGCTAAAGTACAGGATAATAATCTTTGGTTTTCCTCAGCTGCAAGACAGCTCTAGGTTGTAAAAACATACAGATAATTGCAGTATGTTAATGAGAGTAAAATTACTAGAACAAATCTTTTCCTAAAATATGAAAATCCATTTTAAATTCATGGTAGCCGATGAGAAGATCACAGCACTGGTATCACACCAACCCAACATCAGTGGTCTGACATCAACTCTGAAAAATTGTAGAATACTCACTTTATGGTAACACCAGCTAAACAAAGGAGAGTTTTCTTTTAATTAAAAACCTAAAATTGCAGTCACAATTCTATAAATTATATCTAATCTACAGTGTGCTGAATTTCTTGACTTCAGTCCAGCAAAAGCGTTCCATCATGGCTGGATGAAGAGTGCCAGTCTAGGCAGCAGAACTTCCCTTCTCTGTTAAATTAGGCACATTCACACGGGTTTTGCAGGACTGGGATCCTCATAGGAACAGTCATATGATGTAACGTATTTCAGCTGATTAAATAAAACATAATCCTTTTCCCCTTTGCTTATGTAGAGATTTCCACTCCCTTATGAAAGAATGGAAAAATATCTAGGACAATAAAAGCTTTTCAGCCAGCAGCTAGAAAACAAAATTGTAGCACAGATGTCTAATAGTATTCTGTGCTTCCCTAAAATGACTATTCTTATGGTGTTGGGTTATGAGTATGTTGGGCCCAATGACATCTGAAGTTTTCTACTTCTTTCACACACAGTTGCTGAGATGCATTTGTCCATTTAAAAATCTCATTACTGTGTTCTTCCTTATAAAAATGAACATTTTTGTCCTGTGCTGTTTTTCCACCGAAGCCAATGAAGCACTGCAGTGCTGATGAATCAGTTATCTTAGAGGATGAGCTCAGACCTCAACTTTTATGTTTCACAGAACAGGCTGTCAGGATTTTATGTAATTTCTATTTTTGGGACGTAGCAGAGGGAGGCAGAAGAGGGGAGTGATGGAGAAACCATACCAGTGAAGCATAACACCTTGTTGAAATTAAGTCCCCTAATTACTCCTGTCAATTTTATTTTAATAATTTACAGTTAAATTAGAGCATTAGATTACATCTTAAAAGTCCTGTTCCTTTAGCAGTTGGAGTAAAGAAAATAAAGCTGTAGGTGTTTCCTTTGCATTAAGTTTAATAAATATATTAAAGACCTAACTAAGCCGAAACTGAAATTTACATTACGTGGTGGGTCCTAAAGTGCTGCCACAACCTGTCTTTTGTCTTCAGACATTACATTGCATTCCCCCATCTGCTACAGCCTCGTGTACCTGGGACCTGAGCCGACAGCTTCCAGCTGCCAGGGATGTGATGCTCTCAGCAGCAAACCCTTCTTGTTTTGTCTCTTCTTTTGCTGCTTGCGGCTGACAAGTGAGAGCAGCATCTTACAGCTGAACGTGTGCTGGAAATTGTAACGAGTTTTGGCTGTGGACCTGTTCTTTGCTGGTACCGTTTATCAGTGTGTGTTTTAATTTATTTGTTGCTCTGTTATTGTATTTGTATAATAATTTATGTAGTTAATACTATTAGTTCTCTGTTTTAATTTTTACGTACTTTATTTTTTTTTAAAATGTAATCAACCCAAGCACTTTAAGCAACAATGTCAATCTTGTGAAATTCCAATCAGATTAACATTTCGCCTTTGTCTTTTTGCTTTTGCAGCTGTTTGCTTGTGATCCAACCTCTCTAGTTACAACCCAATTTCCATTTTTAGCCTTGTAGCCCTAGTTGGGCTGTAAATTTGGGAAGCCCAGATTTGTTCGTACATAACAAGGATTTACTATGTCTCTGCTACACGTAGGAGTGTGTACCTGACGAGTTGCACTCACAGTGCATGTTTCACTGCCTGTTTTGCCCTCTACCTGCTAACCCAGCTGAGAATTGCTGTAATACTTTAATCCGTGGCACAGTTACCAATGATTATAATTTAGAAAAGCTCCATTTCTCACAGGAGAATTCTTTTTTACCAAACACAGAGTGAGCTGTCAATCATCTGATGATACCGATACTGCACTCTTTGCCATTTTATCTGTCCTCTGTACGGTCTCAAGTATGAATAATCTCAAGAGCTGCATTTATTCTTGGCCCTTGCGTGAGTGCTAGCAAGGAGAGCAGTCTTTTTGCATCCTCCTTCTCTCCACTTGGGCTCGTATAAAGGGAAGAGATAATGAAGTAGGATCGGTGCTCATGTAAAAAAAAACGCACACCATCTATCAAAGACACTGGATGTTTCTTAGAGGCCAACATCTGTGGTATCATATCAGAAAGTCACTGAGTTTCTGTGTTGTCACTGTAAAGGTTATTAGTTTTTTAGACTTCGTATTCTCTTTGATCAATGAAAAAAACCAGGGCTTTTTCCTGTTGCATCAGTTCTGTTGCTGAGGCATTTCTTCTCAATTTAACATGGCACTTAGTATTTAAATAGCCCTTGGGAAGACACCCTTTTAATTTCTTTCCAGTTAACATGCATTACTTCAAAGAGATTGCTTGAACCTGTCCACAAGGCTTATTCAGATTAACACCCTCCTTTTGCATACAAGGTCAAATAACACCTATCAGGAGGTATGTGCCCACCTGATGGGGCCATCTGGGCTAAGCCCACCCCTTTTTACACACTAATGATTCTTTACCCCTAGGAGATTTGCTTGCTGGTCTTGCCTGAATGATTTTATATGAAACCGCACATAACTCCCTTTATTCACGGTCTCAGAGTTGCTGTAATTCTTTACTAACTCTGCTTCTTTTTGTTGTCAAGACTGGGACTATTGCACAATGTAAAATAAATTAGCTTGTGTGTGCCATTCGCAGCGGTCAATTTAACAGCCTAGAGCTTCTGATGAGGGCAGTTGCGGGTGGCAACTTCGCTGTATGTAAGAATGTTACAGAGTAAGTGACTGTTCTGTGACAGCGCGGTAGGTCTGTAGGAGGAGCTGGACTGTCACACAGCTTCCTAAACCGCAGCTTGTACCCGCTGAAGCTGGTGCTCCATCCTCTAGGTAATCCTAACCCTTCTCCTAGGGGTTCCAAAGTCGCAGGAGACCTTTGCGAAGACACCTTGCAGTTCACCAAAACACCTTGCTTGCCACAGCAGCTAATGAATGTTTGCAAACCCTCTCTCCCCGCTCGCCAGAACCTCATTAACAGGTGTACATTCCTTGGAGAGGCTGAGCTTATACATCAGCTTTGTATTTGCAAAGGTGTTCATATTTGCAGATGTCCCACGGCAGACTGTGTCCACATTCTAAGTTGTTTCCTAGTCATCTCAACACATCAGGGCAGCCACGTTGCAGGTTCAAGCGCTTTCCCTGGAGACAATTTTCTAGCTTCAGTGGCTTTTGTTAAAGAAAAGATAACACAAGCCCCATAACTTATCCATGACTCTTTAGGAGTAAAGTCACCGTACGCTGTTCAAATATTTGTGTGGGGTAGGGGGAAAAAGAAAGAGAAGAGGAAGAAATACAGAAAGGCTTGGTTTTTCGGAGGCTTTGAATATGTATATCTGTTTGTAAATACATAGTCCCTCTCTACCTTGTCAAAACGATACAATCATAATAAAACAACTGAAATATTTTGCGCTAGCTTTTTAAATGGAGTAAGAGGTAGTAAAATTATTAGGCACACAATTGGGGATACATAAAAATACTGAATTTCTAGTAAATCGTACAATACACGGTGTACGTGTACAGTTGAGTATCTGCTCTTTTTAATCATGTACATGTAATTAAACCCTGCACTACCTGCAGAAATGTAAGATAAATCTCATGTTGGTTATTAAGGTTGTAACATAAGAAAACAGTATTTTCTCCTGTTAACATGTTTATATTTTACATAAAATAAACTCCCTGGCTGACCTTGCTTCCATTCAACTTGCTTTGAATTCAGCTGGAGCCAGACTAAGGCCGCCCGTCGGTGTTGGTTGTTACACAACATGCTTCCGAATGGCAGGTACCTGCATTCTTACAGCTGGCAAGGCTGCTGAGGCTCCCGTTTTATTTCATTTAACGGAGTCATTGCATTTTAAGCGGCTTCAGAGAATACTTCACCACCTGGGCTAATTGCCTCCGAAGCATCTCAAGGGAACAAATTTTGCATGCAGTCCGTGAGTCGTCTTGGTGGAATATACACACAGCTGCGTGGGTGAGCTGTACCTGGCTAAAGCACGTCACTGACCTTGCCAACGTTATTGAGAACAGCTAAAACTGAAGAGAATAAAAAGCAGCCAGAATTGAACTACATTTTGCAGGATTGGGATTCTTCAACAAGATTCCCAAGCCTGGGATTTTTACCTGTGACTACCGGAATGGGAAAGGCTTTTGCTAATGAGGTTTAAAATTCTGTCAGAGAACTGTGAGGTTCCTGTAGTCTGCTCATTTTCCTGAAGTTATTCATTAGCAAACACAATTTACTTTCTCAAAAGTGAGGTAAATAAAAGGCTGGAGTTTCTTACTCTCGTCTAAATGGATTCTTGTTATTCCTTCAGAATTGTTTAAAGAACCAAAATCAAACATAGCTGTCAAACTGCGTGTTAAATTTATAGCTATCATGCTATAAGATTTATGACACATCAGACTATCAAAGGACTAGGTTGAAAAACACTTCACATCTTACACTGCAGATTTCCTCTCAAATTAAAAACTTGAAGCACTTCCAAATTTATTGCTAGGTTATTAGAACATAAGCTTTTAACTGCAGGATGGAGACAGAAATTTAAAACACAGGAGATGACTGAAAATAAATCACAAATCCATATTTTTAAAGCATTTTAAAGAAATAAAATTTATAGTGTACATTTAAAGAAACCAAGGAAAGTTTTCCAAGAGCAGGGTTCACAGTCACTGTACGTGGGCTCCACTAGAATTGCTCCCACTTCAGAAATGCACTTTCCCAGAAGCAGTATGATGTTTACCTACGTCTCTGTTCTGTATTTTTTGGTATGAGTTAGATTAATCATTTTCAATTAGATTGGGTTGTGTTCTGTGTACCAGATAAACGGAGAAATGCTAAAAATATAATTCCATCTTGATTGAAAACTCAGGTATGGTAGGAGAAAATGATAAGATTCCTCATTTAAATACACTCAGCAGACTTGGAACAACATTTATTAGACATGACTAAATTTATGACATGGAAGACCATGTTTCTGGAGATGTTACTTGCCTCGAATGTCTGTGTGCAATTTAAAAATCAAGTAAAAATTTTTAAAGAAGAAAAATAGGACAACCATTTTCAAGACATATAAATATAAATATGGTAACAGAACATTTCAATTGTCTGTTCTGAAAAATTTTGCTCTTCACTTATTAATTTTTTATCAAATAGTAGATTTCTCCACCGCCTTGTTAAAGTTCACTGACCCTCACTGCATGACTCATTTGGCTGCCCTGTTGTCACCCAGGAGCTTCAAGCTTTCCTCAGTCTAAAGAGATTGTAGCCACATCTCCTTGCTGTCTCTGGGACACCTCTGTGGCACAGGCTTCGGGGTCACCAACCCTCTGGAGACCTGGATATTCCTGGATCCTTTTTCCCAGGGCACACCAGACCAGAACCATTTACGGCTGGACTCGATCTGAAAGGTCCCTTCCAACCTAGACAGTCCTATGATTCTATAATCGCTTTTCCCTTTTTTTTTCTGTATGGTTCCCTTCCCCATATTCTTATATGACTGGGGGGAGGCACTCTCAGTCTGCTTTGCCACAGCAGGTGTCTACTGCTCTGAGCACAATGTTAGGGTTCAGATGTGAAGGATGGGCTGGCTGAGAAGGAAGCCATTGGTGGCATTCACCACTGTAAAGAGTGATCATTATCAAAGTGAACGTACTCTTTGCCTATATCAGTTTAGCCAGCCGCAAACCCTTCACCTGGTGCTAACAGTGCATTCCATCTCACCACAAATACAGAAACAGCAGAGGAGGCAACAACCTGGAGTTTGCAGGTTGCCCCAGGATGCATGGAGAGACCTACCAGGATCAAACATAGTTCAAGAGGTGAGACCGATAGATATTTTTTGCCAAATCACTGCAGGCTAAAATAAAGAGGTTAATACCGTAATGAAATTTGAAATAAGCCAGAGTGAAACATTATCCTTTGGATTCCATTTCACACATATATTAGGAAAAATAGTCAAGTCATGTTCCAGAACAGCAAAGATGTTGAAACAGAAGATACAGATTTCACCCAACATTGCAAACTAGACATCGCAAATGCTTAGCCGTCAACCAAGAGGCTACCTGATAGAGCTAAATTCTATTGTTGACCACTTCAGTGTAGCTGTAGAGAAGCTCCACACAGGTTTGCAGTTTTACAGCGGGATTAGTAATAACAGAAACTGGAATAAAGTTTCTTACAACATCCTTATAAAACTTTTGGTGTGCAGAGCTGTGTTTTCCACGCATCTGTAAGACGTGGATGTGTGGTGTGGTTGATGTGCTGGAGGGAAGGGATGCCATCCAGAGGGACCTGGACAGGCTTGAGACGTGGGCCTATGTGAAGCTCATGAGGTTCAACCAGGCCAAGTGCAGGGTCTTGCATGTCGGTCGAGGCAATCCCAAGCACAAATACAGGCTGGGTGGAGAATGGCTTTAGAGCAGCCCTGAGGAGAAGGACTTGGGGGTGCTGGCAGATGAGAAGCTCAACATGAGCAGGCAATGCGCGCTCACAGCCCAGAAAGCCAACTGCATCCTGGGCTGCATCAGGAGAAGCATGGACAGCAGGTCGAGGGAGGTGATTCTGCCCCTCTGCTCTGCTCTGGTGAGAACGCACATGGAGTACTGTGTCCAGCTCTGGGGCCGTCAACATACGGACATGGACCTGTCGGAATGGGTCCACAGGAGGGACACGAAGATGATCAGAGGGCTGGAGCAACTGAGGACAGGCTGAGGGAGTTGGGGTTGTTCAGCCTGGAGAAGAGAAGGCTCTGGGGAGACCTAATAGTGACCTTTCAGTACCTAAAGGGGGCCTTACAGGAAAGATGGGGAGGGACTCTTTGTCAGGGACTGTAGTGATAGGATGAGGGGTAACGGTTTTAAAATGAAAGAGGGGGGATTTAGATTAGATATCAGGAAGAAATTCTTTGCTGTGAGGGTGGTGAGACACTGGCCCAGGTTGCCCAGGGAAGCTGTGGCTGCCCCATCCCTGGAGGTGTTCAAGGCCAGGCTGGATGGGGCTTTGAGCAGCCTGGTCTAGCGGGAGGTGTCCCAGCCCGTGGCATAGGGTTGGAACTAGGTGATCTTTAAGGTCCCTTCCAACTCTAACCATTCTGTGATTCTATGTGTGTAATACTGTAACCACTGGAGAAGAACTACAAATGGGATTATCTCCACTCTCTGAAAACACAAGATCTTACCCTTTATTTAGTCACTAATCATACAATTCTCACTGTCGTTTATGAAGCATTTTTCATCCTCAAAATGGTTTACCAGAAAACTGAATAAATTTCCAGCTCTTAACTCGGTGAGAATAGTAGAAATTGGGTAATATGTACCAAAATCCCTCCATATTTTAGATAACTACAAATTCAGCTAAATCTGGCTGCCCCTCAGCTAGACCAGTGTAACTGGTAGGAACATTTTCACCAGCTCCTCAGCAGCTGCCTTGATGACCTATTCACTTCTGGATGTGGTTCAAAGTGCAGATCTTGTAGCACATTGCTCCAGTATAACCTGATCCCTTGCTATCTCCGAAACAGCTTGTCTTGCCTGGAATGCAGTGGGGCAGCTGAGGTTATGTGGGAAGTTTGTCATAACGGTGCTTTGCTTTCCAAGGAATGGATTAGCTTTCTTTTGCTCCCTAGTAATTGTTAATTATTTTACCCTAGCAGGAAATACTAGGCAAAGCGAGGATGATGTGATTTAATTGGTTTATTTCTTTCTTCACTCGGGATATTTCCAGTTACATTTTCAGATGAACAAAGGTATTCTGAGTCAAGGTCATTGAAGTTTGGACTGTTTTAATTCTGCAAGATGAGCAGTTCAGGCAGAGACCAGTGTTGGCTAAGACACCAGAATGGCACAGTTGCCCCTCAGAGGCTGGCCTTGAAGACAAAAAAAACCTCAAAAGGTAAGCAAAATTCTTCCCCCTAACCTTTACAACTGCAATAATTTTAAATGCTCAAGTATAGGTTGCTAATTCCACTGTTGACATATATGGGATGTTTCTGGGCATACTGCATCACTATCCTGCAAAGTGGTTTCAACCAACATTGAATTAAACACACTTTTGCAATATCATGCTTCAGAGCAGTGTTCAGTATTTGTATTAAACTCTATTTTTACAGTGGCTTAGAGAAGGTGATGCAAGAAATCTAAAAGCTTTATTTTATGGCAATGCTACACATTCATACTCATTTATTGATCGCAAATGCATTTACAGAGGATGAGGAAAGACAAGCAGTTTATCGTAAAGCAAGCGGTACTGCAGAATACAGAAGGTGCGCAGCCAGCATTCAGTGCAATAACAGCGGTGAATAAATGCTCGCTGTTTAGTAGGTCCGTTTAGTTGCCATGACACTTGTAGAAGAAACGTACCTAGAGACTATGTTTCCTTAATATACTCAATCTCTTGCTCTCGCTCTTGTGCGGTCAATCCCAGCCTCCAGATACTGAGCTGAAAACAAAGCACTCCATTCACCATGTTCTACATACAATTGAACTTTATTTATCCAAAAGTATTTTACTCAAAATCCCTGTAATATGAAAATGAGCCGTATACCCCAGGCAAAACATTTCTTACCTTGAACCTCTGTTAAACCTGAATTCATGCAGCTTTCTTAATGAAAAAAACCCAAGAAGTAGGTTCCCTGGCATAATTCCAAATGACACTCTGCCCCCTTTTTATTGGTTTGGGTTTATTTTTTTCCCCATAAGTCATGGTACTTTGCAACCAGGCAAAAAGGTCCAGTCAGCGTGGGTTTGTGAAAGGCGGGTCCTGCTTGACAAACCCGATCTCCTTCTATGACAAGGTGTCCCATTTAGCGGACAAAGGAAAGGCTGTGGATGTTGTCTACCTAGACTTTACTAACGCCTTTGACATCGTTTCCCACAGCACTCTCCTGGAGAAACTGGCAGCTCATGGCTTGGATGGGTGTACGCTTCTCTGGGTTCAAAACTGGCTGGAGGGCCAGGCCCAGAGAGTTGTGATGAATGGAGTTAAATCCAGTTGGTGGGCAGTCACCAGTGGTATTCCCCAGGGCTCAGTATTGGCCAGTTCTCTTGAGTATCCTTATCAATGACTGGACAAGGGGATCAAGTGCACTCTCAGTAAGTTTGCAGATGACACCAAGCTAGGTGGGAGTGTTGATCTGCTTGAGGGTGGGAAGTCTCTACAGAGGGATCTGGACAAGCTGGATCAATGGGCTGAGGCCAATGGTATGACATTCAACAAGGCCAAATGCTGGCTCCTGCACTTGGGTCACAACAATCTCTAGCAGCGCTGCAGGCTTGGGGGGGAGTGGCTGGAGCGCTGCCTGGCAGAAAAGGACCTGGGGGTGTTGGTCAACAGCCAGCTGAATATGAGCCAGCAGCGTGCCCGAGGAGGTTGTAGTGGTGGGGTCGGTCTCTTCTCCCAAGTTACAAGTGATAGGACAAGAAATGGCCTCAAGTTGCACCAGAGGAGGTTTAGATTGGATATTAGGAAAAATTTCTTCACTGAAAAGGTTGTCAAGCATTGGAACAGGCTGCCCAGGGAAGTCGTGGAGTCACCATCCCTGGAGGTATTTAAAAGACGTGTTGATGTAGTGCTGAGGGACATGGTTTAGTGGTGGACATGGCAGTGTTAGGTTAACAGTTGGACTTGGTGGTCTTAAAGGTTTCTTCCAATCAAAATGATTCTATGATTTGCAATACCAGTTCACCAGCTGCCGTGAATTTTGCAACCGTTTAATATCCAATGTTATAGGGCACATTCACAGGACTCACCCTTCAGGAAAGGATGTTCAGGAGAGCAGCAATGTCTACAGACTGAACATGAGAGTCTGTGACTTCCAACCTCATCCCTATCAAGAATTCATTGTATTACATGGGGCAAATAATGCAACCTCTCTCTTCCTCTATTTCCCGCCTAGAAAATGGGTATGCCACTATTTATCTACCTCAGAGAACTATGGAGCTTAGGTCAGGGGAGTAGAGGTTGCAACTTCAATTACTCTCATATGCACAATAATTAGGTTATAACAGTATATGTTTTCCTTTTCAGGCAGTCTTTTAATAACTGCAGCACTCCCTTCAAGGGGGGACAATTGCAGACAGTAAGACTAGCTGACCTTTATTTGACAGGTAAAGATCTTTACAAAGAGATCAAACAACCGTCCAGAGGTGGCAGGAATTCATTCAGTGATACAAATATACTCCAAGTTTGTCCTGAAAGGTCAGTATTATTGAGTTTTATTTCCAAGCCACATACCCCATCATAACCCAAATCAGTCAGTGGGCAAAGATCAGGGCCAGAGTGAGTAATAGGGGACCTAACGAGGGAGCTGCGGCACGTTTCTTGCGGCTCGCTGTCTCTCACATGACCGTATCTAGAGATTTCAAAGGAAAGGAGTAAAACCCTATCGCAGACAGCTATGAAATAAATGACCCATTAAGGAAGATCGTTTCCTTAGAAAGAAAAGAAAGGAAAGTTTCCAAGGGAAATAAACTTTCTCTCCAAACTTACTCAGTTAATTGTTGCTTTTTTTACAGATAGGAATTAGGCTAATGGGCTGCGCAACGCATACTGCCTGGTTCTTTACATGTTTGCTTAGCTCATTTGCCCTCTAAAAAGTATTTTGTCACCCGTAATAGTTTTCCATTTGTGCTTTAGATAATAAGATGCTATCATGTTATTTACAATGTTACTTATTCCATCTTGGGCCCTTGGAAGGATTTTAGGATGGCTACAAAATCATCAACAAAACTGATCTAACAAGGATAAAATAATACACTCAACCCCCCCCCCCCAAACCAACCCATCAATGGTTTTATGAAGTTAAATATTAAAAAGGCAAACAACATTTTTTTTCCAGAACTCTGTCCTAAAATTATTTCTCTCCTGGGTTTTGTGCTCTTCATTTTAACCTCATTTTTTCCCACCTACAAAACAGAGGAGTCAGCTAAATCATTGCAATGTTCTGAGAAGGAAATGGTTAATATTCATGAAGGGGAGTAAGAAATGCTGTGTTCCTTTCATAAAGGGCAATTCCTCGCCCACATGGGCATTTGGAGCTCATAAGGATCAGGTTTCCAAAAAACCCACGTTTTGAGGCTGGAACAAACACTAGCAAATATGCAGAAGTGAACCATCCTCAGCTGTTACAGGGAACGACTGGTGGTTTAAAGAGCTGCCTTTCATTTTCCACGTCCGTTCCCATCAGACCCTTTCTACTGGGCAGTGAGCAAAGAAAAGGCAGCTATTCTCTTCCAAAAGCTGATAAGATCTTTTGTAGAAGAAAATTTGCATTTGGCTGAATGTTAATTTTATAATGCGGTCTAACTACAGCGGAATAATTTGCTTTTGTTTCCTCCCCACACCCAACCCACACACGGCCAGGAAGGGACTCTACCTAACCTTTTCAACTCCTTCGAACAAATAAAGCGAACCAGAATGACTGTGTGGCTTCTCTGCTTAACAGAGAGATACTTCACAGAACGAATAAGAAAAGTCAAGGGTTTGGGCCATACCAGCTATGTGACACGAAAATGTTTTGTGCTTCTTAGTGCTTTTCTTTGTGGACGTTTACCAAGTGTTGCCTTTACTCTTTGGCTTCACAGCCTTATAATAATCATCTCAGCATTCCCAGACTTTGGGAAAGGTCAGATCCAGGCCTAACACCAGTTCCAAGTTTTATGAGTTTGATGTAAAAGCATTAGTAATACTCGTTTTCAGAAGCAGCACATGGGACCCAACTGAACTCACATTAGGACTGCTGTGGGGTTTACAAACCATATGGTTCAACTCCATTTACAAGTGGCAAAGGCTGGACAGCTTGTGCCTAATCTCCTGATGGGTGATACGGTGGCTTAGATAACTAACACAAGTGGGTAACGCAGGAACTTGTAAGTGACACGGATTTTTTTCTAAACAGTTAAATCGTCATCCACTTTTACTTGCTTCTCAGTCAACACAGTTTCACACACTAAGAATATTCTGGCTCCCAGATTTGAGGTCTGCTTGAGAGAGCGATGGGAGAAGCGATGGATGACTGCCTCAGGCGCGAGCCTCGGGGCACGGGCATCCTTGCGCTCCAGTGTCCTGCAGTGCTAATGAGGGCATCAGGCGCCACCCTACTTGTCACTTCTTTAAAACGATTGTTTTAATACCATGTGTGCACAATTGTTTTGCAACCGCAGCTTCTTCTCGTGTTGCTGTTTCCTCTGGACTCTAACGCAGACATTAATCAAAATAGAGAAGCTGCTCTAGGAGAAAACTGTGATCTTTTTTCTCTAAGACAGTGTATTTCCTTGGAGGCAGATGTATTTTGACACTGATCTCACTCACGCTGGAACTGTATTTTCCTACTTCTGTGAAAAAGTACTGCTTTTCTTCCTCCCAAATCCTACCTGCTATCCTTTCGTAACAGGAATTTAATAAAAAGCCAAACAAAGCAACCCCCCTGTGCCTCAAAAAATCCTAACTACCAGTGGATGAAACGGACCAAAGCACTGATGAATGCGGTCTGATGAAAGATGAGCTCAAAACAGAACACCATATCCAAACAGCCCCCAACTGGCATGAATTATCATCGTCTATATCCATGCAATATTTGATACACGGGAACAGATGGGAAAGAAATCCTGCCTTTCGCATGCTACAATTCGATGTGCTCTGGGGCATTCACTGAAGTCAATGGGAGCAGTTTTTATCCTGTTGGGTCAGAAAACTGGCTAAAACAGCCGGTAACTAGGTGTCTGTTAATTGAAAGTACACATATAGTACTCGTAACTAGGCGCATGTTACCGTACTTGAAAATATTGAGTAGAGATGTTGGACCTTGGCAGTCTGTGATGAATTTCCTCAAGTTACAAGCTCTCTGACAGCTTTGCCTGTGCTTTCCAGGACGATTTCCAGACAACCTGAGTCTGAAAAGACAAAATAGAGCCAGGTTTCTGGAGGAAATATCAGCTCCAGGAGTGTGGCTCATCATGAAACTTCAGGGATTGGAGGTCAGTGATTTCTTTCTCCTCCCTTTTAGTACCTGGCTGTAGTCTAAGGACTTGTGCAAGAACAACTTGTACACAAGGATCTTGAATAAAAGCAACTTCTAAGCTGTTTGATCAAGGGTCTGTTTGACAGAGACCCCTCTTTGGTTTTGGGAGCAAAGGGAATTTAGAACAAGCATGTGCTAAACCTTAAAAAAAAATACTCAGAAATATTTTGATGCTGCCTTTCTTTTGATAAACAATAACTCTTTGCTGTCTGAGTCTCTCATAAGTATGTATTTTGTCTCTGCAGCAGTAAATTTTCGGTCTCAGTACCACAGCAGACAGAGGGAACAGTTAAATTGAAAATTATGTTTATTATTTAGCTATTTTGTGACTCCTTTCGCATCAATCACTTGCATTTAAACCACCTAAAATCTCTCCTACAAGCATCTTTTGTGTGCATTGCTATAGCAACACATAAAGGAGCAAAAGTTTTTGCTTTACTGTGTACATAAAATATAAACCCACATTTTACAGATTCTGGCATAATATGTAGTCATTAATTCCTTAATTAGCTTTTTTTTTTTTTTAAAAGACTGGTATGTTCTTTGGAACGAGAGAGGGGGCAAGTCCTAGTCTACTTTTCAGGACCATGTAAAGAGCAGGAAACCTCTAGAAAAGCACATTGATTAAACGTGAGTCTTTCATCCTCTCCTTAGGACCCTTGAAGTTACCTCTGGAAATACCTGAGCATGCTCCTTTGCAAGGACCCAAAAGCCTTTTACAAGAGTGTTTGTCTGGGTAAAGTCCTTGACAGGAGCAAGACAACACCCCAATGACCCTTGCAATGCACCCTGGAGTTCCTAATTCCATCTCCCTAGACTCATAAAGGCCCCCTCACTCCCATCCACACCCTGGACCATTTGTCCTTCTTCCCATGCCCGCTGGCCAATAGGACCCTGAGATATTTATCCAGGTTGCTTGTTTCACCAGTAAACTATCTGCTGTTACTACAACAAAGGGTAGCAAGTCACCTGGCTCTGATGAGGGCTGGGACTCAACTAAATAACACCACTAACACCACCAAAGTGTCTCCCATGGACCACAGCTGTGGAAAGACAAATGTCATGGTGATGATAGAATCACAGAATGGTTCGGTTTAGAAGGGACTTTAAATATCATCTAGTTCCAACCTCCTGCCATGGGCAGGGACACCTCCCACCAGACCAGGCTGCTCAAAGCCCCATCCAGCCTGGCCTTGAACACCTCCAGGGATGGGGCAGCCACAGCTTCTCTGGGCAACCTGTTCCAGTGCCTCACCACCCTCACAGTAAAGAACTTCTTCCTAATGTCTAATCTAAACCTACTCTGCTATAGGTTAAAGCCATTGCCCCTTGTCCTGCCAATCCATGCCCTTGCAAACAGCCCCTCCCCAGCTTTCTTGCAGGCCCCCTTCGGGTACTGGGAGCTGCTATAAGGTCTCCCCGGAGCCTTCTCTTCTCCAGGCTGAACAACCCCAACTCTCTCAGCCTGTCCTTATAGGAGAGGTGCTCCAGCCCTTGGATCATCTTCATGGCCTCCTCTGGACCCACTCCAACAGGTCCATGTCCTTCTTATGTTGGGGGATTTTACAAGCAAAACTGAGAATATCCTTATTATATTTTTTTCAACTTTTGGCTATTTTTGTAGTACCTTAGATTAATGCAATGAACTTCAACTATTTTTTGATTATTCAAAATATTCTGTTCTACTATTTTGGCTTGAAAATAGGCAAATAAAATATAATTGCCACTTATATGGCTTGCTTCTGCTCCTTCTGAAATCAACAGGGAAATACTTCCCTTGAATTCAATAGATTTTGCATTAAGGCTGCATTAATAAAGCTGTGGGCCTGGACCTGGTCGGTGCTGGAGATGGGAAAATGGAATAGATCCTCGTTTGGTCTTACACAACTTGCATAGTATGGCCACTCCTGATTTCAGTTTATTTCAGTGGGAATAGCACTAAATTTAAGGTACTAGACAAAAGCTGCTTTACTCAAATACTACATTTTAATATATCTGTTTATCTAAATGTCTGAATGTTATGATTGGTTAATAAGCATTTATAGTTTTAAAAAATCAGGGTATTCAGATTCTGTATTTCTTCTCTATCCCATGTGGATTTTAACAGCGGTTTAAAGTTCGTCATATTTCTTGCTCCTCTTTGCGCTCTCCATAAATTCAAATTTGGCCTGTAATCATTGCTGCCCTTCACAAGTTAAATTGTTCATAATTCCTTATTCATTAAAATGAGAACCTCATAATCTAATGAAAGCCATTAAATCAAAGAGATCTTTTGCAGTCCCATTGTATCTTAGCTGACAGACTCATCATAAAGGAAATAAATCAAATCAGACAACAAGATTAAATAATCAGGTAGCTAAAAGATGATATGCAGATCCTACTGTTTGAAGCCTATTAAAAAGATAGGCCAGCTTATGCTCCTTATAGTCCGTTATAATGCCCTAAATTCAGAAGTCTCAAATTCCAACCTCTTCTATTTGAAATTTGCTGTGGAATGTTTCCATCGAGGCAATTCATCAGTGTTATCTAGTTCTTGGAGCAAGGAAGAAGGCATTAGAAAACTGAGAGGTTTTTCCTCTCCTGAGGATGTTGAGTCCGGAGTTTTTAGCTTTGTCTCTTTTGCGCTGGGGCTGCCTGGCAGCTCGCTAGCTCTGGCATGTGTCTCCAAGAACAGAGTCATCTTTGACAAAAAGCCACGTAAGGAGCCAAGTTCTCAGATGAAATAGGCTGGGTAGCTCTACTGGGAGCTGTGAAAGCTTCCTGATTTTCACCACATGGAAACCACCCTCCATCCTTAATTGCCGCTGTCTTCTCTGAACCAAGTGGTTCTGATTTCAGACGTGTAGCCTTGGGGGCGTGGGGGAGCTGCTATATGAAACTCTCTGTGAGTTACCCCTTGACTGTTTTGATACATAATATCATGGAAAATTCATCTATGCCTTTCCTATTTAGTTTGCTATAAAAAAGGATTACAGAATTACCAGGAAGAGATAGATCCAAGTACCTAAATTATGCTTTCACAACCAAGGAGAAAGCTGTAGCTCTGCAGTTTTCTCACAGGAACTCATACGAAGTGAAATAAAATTCCATCTTACCCCTGTCTTCATGATTAGATGATGCAAAGGGTATCTGTGCTGTGTACCTAAATCAGACAGTTCTTTCTTCTATTTGTGATAGGGGATGAGATGGGCTTTCAAAAAGCACTTAAGGTAGAGTCACAGCTTCCCTTCACTAACACGTGCTTGAAACTCCCACATCAGGCTTTCTGTATAGGCACTTCTCATACCGCAGTATAGTTGAGTTGTACGTGGTATATCCACTTATAAAGGGAAAATTATGACCACATCGCTCTAGAAATAAGCTTTGGCTTCTTTAACTGTTACACTGAATCATTAGGAGAAGCTTTTTTATCTTTGCTAACCTTCATAAACTAGGGAAAACACACCCGAATTGTTCATCACTCAGAGCAAAGTGGTCCCCAAGGATGTGGTCCTGTGGTTTGAAAAGTGTGGGCAGAACAATGCCACAAGTGGAAAGGAGCCGAGCATCCCGGCGAGAAGCAGAGGGCGGGTGCCATGCAGGGATGCTTCTGTGCATCACCCATACAGCGGTTGCTGCCGCTGCCCGCATCGGATCAAGCAACTCTTCCGCCACCCTTGAAACCCAGGACAAAAAAGTTAGAGGGGAAAAAAAAAAAGCCCCAATCATACAGCTCCCCACTACAAGCAAATTCAATCATAAAGGCCTGTGCGTTCAGCACTAAGAAAACCTGGGCTGCTAAAAATTATTTGCCTTCAAAAAAGGGAAGGATGCGATACTAATATAACTAAAGATATCAGCTGTAATGAATCATTGGGCTTCTTGGTTATTGGACTGACTTGAACCATTTTAACTTGAAATGCTTTTATGCAATGCATAGTGGTTGATTTAATCTGGGTAAGGCGTCCACTGAAAGGATGATTGAATTTGTGTCACTGTGCGAGCGACAGTAACATATTTTTGCCCATAATAGCAAAGAGTAATGTTAAACAACGCAGCAGAACAAAGTGCTCCTTCCGTAAGCAATAAGCCAATACGTAAGTATTAAGTAATGGTTTGATGTCATATTGGGAGGCAAATATTGCACTGACAATACCAGAGTGAAAAAGCACGTAAGAAAATACAGAGGTGACGGGATTTTTGAGACTGAGAAGGAATGTGTCTGTGATAATTTTTCTTTGTCTTTTTCTTTTGTCTTCCCTGTTACTCAGAAACAGCTTTTTATTATTCAAGATCAGGTCCAGGCCACTACTACAACAACTTTAGTAGTTTCTCTCAAATCTCAAACATTAGAAATATTTTTCTGGTTTAGGGTGCTTTCTCCTTGCCTGCTCATCAGTGATTTAGACTGCAATGTTGCTTGTTTTTCTCTGTCAAGTGGCGCAGGGTACAAGCAGACATGCGGATGTCCTGTCAGGGTGACCCAGTTCCCGGACACCAGCCTCCTTCATGGGGGAGCCAAGTAGCACCAGCTGGGGACATCCGCAGGGGCTGAGGGGCTTGTGGGATACGGGATATTTTTTTTATTTTTCTTATTAACTGAAGGATTTGCAAAGGTTGGTAGACATTTATACACCCAGAGAGGTGGGCCAGGAGGCTGTAAGCATCTAACGGCCATCAGAGACAGTTCAGCTTCACATTTGAACCAGGCCTGGCAGCGAGATTTGGAAACATTTGTTGACACAGACTGCTACTATTAGCTATTGTTCTTACAGGCTCACTCATGAATTCAGCAGGAGTAAAGGATAACACTGTCTTCTTCTGTATCGCTGCAGAAGATGTGAGCAGGCAGTGTCAACAAGAACTACATGAAACCGGAGAACTCGTGGAGAAACAAGATGACTCGTGGGCAGTATAGGTGGAAGATAAAAGCATTCAAGACTCATGATGAAAAATGCCGACTGTGAAGAATGCCAACAAATTACATCATGCAGCATTTTGTAAACCAACACTTCACGTGTTTAAACATCTGTATAAATGGTAAATAGCTCATCTTCGTGATACTTTAGCAAGCTTTTGTCTTCCCTTGAAAGACAGACATTTGAAACAAGTAGATGAATTGCCCAGTGTGATAGATCCAGTCAATGACACATCCAGGAACAGAATGTGACAATTCCAGCTTCTCTCTTTAAAAGAAAATAGAGCCAAGAATTGGTTGGGGTTTTCACCTTTGCCAAATGCAAGTATTGCTCAGGGGAACCCTATCCATGAAGACCGCACTACACCCGATGGAATTTACTTCACCTACAAACATGATTAGCTGCAAATGTCAGTACATATTGGTCTTAGATATGACCATAAAATATTTTTGTGATTATTCATTTCATTGATTTATCTTTTTTTTTTGTTTTTTAAAGATCTACCTAGTTCTACTGCAGTGACTTTGCTGGTGTGGTTTCCCTTTGTGCACAATTTCCCAGTTCTCTTGTGTATGGATATTTTGCAAATACAACTCTCTCTAGCTATTTCTAGGAGATACTCACTGCAGTATCTCTTAAAAACAGTTTTGTTTTATTAAGAAGTCCAAGTGTCACATTTCTATACCACTGCAATTATCAGGTGACAGTGTTTTTACTTTTAAAATACCATTTCCAAGTTTATCATCCCACTCCGTGACTTATAATTCTTCTGGATAAACATGTTTCAGATCTGTGATGGTATCCCTGGTGATGGTTGCCATAGTGCTTCACAGGATTTTATTTCTGCTCATTCCTCAGAAGCAGGACTTTGGTTCTCTGTGGGAGGCCCAGAGTCACACTAGTCTCAGATTTTATGGTCTTTACTATTCTGCTCCCACTAGGGAATAAACTACCCAGCCATGCCACTGTCATCTTTACCATATCCCATCCACTCGGCTCAAAATGCACATCACAAATCATTCTCCTTTTTCCTCAGGACCTTATTACACATCTGTTGAAGTTTTCATCGGTTTCTATTTAGTTTTCACCTCAAACACAGATTATTCTCCATTTAAATTTCAGACTACATTTTCTAACATCATGCACAACACACCGAGTTTTTAAAATTTCAGTCGTGTTCAAATATACTTCAAAAGGCTTAAGAATAAGAAATAGCAAAACCACTGTGACTCTAATTGCCTCAAATGCCATACTTTCCATGGGAGCAAATACACCTACCTCTGACCAGTTCCGTTTCTTGTTTTGCTAAATGCCTTCCCTAGACCCATTTTTTTTCCTAAGAGCTTTAGAAAAATTGCTGAGTATCATTTCTGTGAACTGACTGGTGTAATGATTATCTCATAGGCCATGTCAGTCGCAATTAGGCATCAAAATGTCTTTGGGAAGCTGGGCCATGCCGATGCATTTGAAGTAGACCATTTCTACTACCTTTGTTTATGTTAAAAGGTACTTTCAGCAGTGCCGTGTCTAGACAAAGTCCAAGCTGAAGGATTATTTCATATAACAGAGGCAGAATCTGATTCACTGCAGTTTCAAAGTCACGTGTTCAAACCGTGGTTTCTAAAGGGCATATATATAAAACATATACCACAATGAAGCCCCTCTTCACAGTAGGTGGAGCAGTCATTTTAAGTGAGTAAGCAAGCACAGATACACGCATCATGTATTGTACAAAATAGTAGTATCTGCCTCTCTTCTGCAGAATTTGCATCTTCAGAATGACTAAGGAAAGGATTAGCATAAATTAACTCTCTTACAGTCTAATTTAATTTATTTGACCAGAGGACAAATTTAACATAAAATATTTCAAAAATGCATGGGATGCTATTGAAGGCTACTGAAGAGAAAGGTCCCAGAGGAGCATGGGCACAAGGCAATAGACTTTCAAATTCCCCGCACAGTTGTTTAGGTATGTTAGACAGCTGGCATCGTAACAGCCCGCCACTACGGCAACTATTTTGTGACCCTAGACCCAGTCCCGAGCAAAGCGGCACTTACCCACGCAGGATCTTGCACTAGGGACGCATGTTTCTCTAGGGTATGATGTGGCAGGATGGAGGTGATGGAAAGGGCACGAAGACATCCGTCTGATCAGAGTCCCCTGGGAAAAAGGCTTTCTCTAGACCATGACAGTTTAAGATTGGAGACATTCTCCTGTTCCTTGCCAAATAACTTTTGAAGGTTTTCTAGTTTGTAAAGCAGTAAAAAAGCACAAAAGGTGTTTCTGGGAAGACTCAACCAATCTTACTGCTAGTCTCTATACCAACAGTTATACACCACTCACCTCCCTGCCCTTGCTCAGCCACAGCAGTAGGCAAAAGTCCAACCTTTGCCCACCTCCCCTTCCTGGTGGTAGATGTACCTACCTACCTGAACAGAGTGACTGCAGCAGCTGCAGCAATTTTAAATTTAAATCATCATTACCCACTGCAGTAATTCTCCTTTTAGAACATTAACCAAGCTCTTTGTGTTGAAGAAGAAAGGGGGTAGAAATCACCTGCCTGGAGTGTGTGTAAGGGACGGCATGCCCTGTTAGGGTACCAGAGCTAACCAGAGGCAGTTGTTGATAGCGAGCTGCTCTGGTCCTGCTCTACTTCATGGCCAGGATCATGAATTCCACTTGTGAACTTCTGACATTGGTTTGTCATGCTGAGGAAGAAAATGGCATATCGTGTAGGTCAAGAGTCACCATCCCTAGAGGTATTTAAGAAACGTTTAGATTTGGCACTTCAGGGCATGCTCTAGGGGCAGAGATTGTAGGGGGTTTTTTTTTTTGTTTTTTTTTTTTTTGTGTGTGTGTGTATGGTTGGACTCGATGATCTCAAAGGTACTTTCCAACCATGAAGATTCTATGATTCTGATTCTATGTCTAAGTGATACAGAGCTGTGCGGAGGAAACCAAGCAGTAAGTTAAAAATTCCATCAGTGTACTGTTCTGCCTGGGCGAATACACCTTGTTGATTAACAGGATTAATTAATTCAGATAGCAGCTCTGTGGCTGCAACAGGAACATTCCCTGGTGCTTCACCAGGGCAGAGTTTAAACCAAAGAGAAAACACAGTGCCAATAAGTCAATGAGAAAACACAGTGCCAATAAGTCAATAAGAAAAGTGTGTCACCCTTTTGTAAGCATATCAGTCAATGTTCATCTACTTCGGCTGAAAATAGAAACTCTCCCATAATGACCCAGTTATTCTGGTTCACATTTCTACCTCTGTGTAAACTTGCATCGTTCAATGGGAAATTCTGAACTTTCCAGAGAAGCTAAAGCCTGCATTTATAAACACATCATAACAGATTTACTGTGAGACCAATTATATTATGTGTGTCTCTTAGAAACGCCCAATAAAAAATTATAAATACTCCAAAGAGGTTTTAAGTACTAAAGAAATAAGTGCACTCTGGGCATCGGAAAGAGCTAGATGCGGTCCAGGCAGATGCCAGCCAAGCTTCCACACATACTTCTCCCCGTGTCTCTAAGCCCTGACCTGCAATACCCTTCTTTTCCAGGGGCAGCTTCCCCTCTTTCCACCACTGCACTTGTCTGTGTATGGCCAGGAAACTGTCCCCAAAACACCCACCATCAAAAAGGAGGAGGGAGGCGGCATAGCCTGAATAGATGAAATATATACATAGGTACATGCATATACATACCTACCTGTGCATGTATACTGTACTAGCCTGAGGGCTTGTAATAACTGAGGGAGAAAGTTGGTGGAATAAGTGCAGAGAGTGGAAAGGAACAAGTGACAAGAACAAGTGCATGGTACGAAGACGGGGCAGGCGGCTGTTAAGAACAGGTAGAAATGGGACGTGTATAGCCTCTCAAGACCGCAGACATTTCATGGGATAAATAAAATGGCCAGTGGCATCAGATGGTACTATTAACTACAAGAGATAACAGCACTTAACTTGTGCTGCTAACCAGCGGGAGGTGGGAAAGAAAGATTGCTCTGGAAGACGCGGCAGATTGCTCTGGTGGAGCCGCCTACCAAAGCAACAGGCACGTGGCACCATCAGGAACAACCGGAGGACCCAGCGAGGACAGTAAGGCCATGGGTAGAGAGAGGACTTCCATAGGTGAACAAAACCAATAGTGGTTAGCCTTGCCTTAAAATCAGAGAAGCAGCAAACAAAAAGGCCAAATTTTTTGACCTGCGGCAGAAAACCTTGGGAGAGCAAGGACTTCTTTGTAGAAAACCTCTTTTGGGTATCCTGTTTCTTTTGCTGTTGTTAAGGCAGTTGAACATTCTTTGAAGCTGAAATAATTTCCTTCATCCTGCTTTCCTCCCCCCCGACCTTGTTCTTAGTCTGGTTGAATTAACAATTTAAATTAAGCAAAAACATACTTGTCTAAGTCAAAACTCTTTTATACAACGTGCTAAGAAGAAATATGACACGTGGTTATGGTAGTTTCAAGTTTAAGAGTTTTTACTTTTTCAAGCTCTTCAGATTTTCCCTATTGAGAAATTGAGCAATTTTCTGTGATTACAGGGGTATCTTCAGGGCATAATTGTCACCAAATTTCATTTATTCCCCCTTCAGGAAAGGACCTTGATCTTCCTGAGCATCCTACCATTTCGGTGAATATTTTTTTTATGTGAAAAATGCTTGATTGGTTTTCAAACTATTTACATTCTTACCTTTCAAAATTTTTGTCCTTGTCCAATAGGATTTCCACATGCTCACAATTCCTGGGATGTTTCCTCTGTATCTGTCTGTTCCAAACTGAGTTGACTTTTGGGGTTTTTATGAACTTCTACACATATTCCTATCAATACTGACTTCGCTGTCTCTGCTTACTGATCTTATCGTAAGCCATTTACCGTTTCCATTTTATCCTTCAATTAGACCCTTCTTCAGACCCATTCTTTCACATTCCTTCCCTAGGTTGCATAAAAGAGAGGTCTTTAATCTCTCCTTTCCTCTAATTGAAGCTGTCCTTCCCAGCGTGTTTTCCACTGCAGTGCTCTGGTTTTCATTAAGTAATGTCAGCAATACTCCGGTTGCTGTTGCTTTCTGTTTAATGTGGTTTTGCAAGAATAATATCAACTTTTTTGTCTTCCCACAGAACATGGAAAGAAAGTTTTAATTTATTACCCTCATAAAATAAAGCATTGCAGTACTGATGCCTTATGAGAACTAGGGTAAGGAAAAGGCAAACTTTTAAGTCCCAAGTAGGTAATGCACTACCGAGAGCTGCTGCCTGATTAGACACTGACACACCGATACCTTCCAACTGCAACTGGAATGACTGCGGGTCAGCCCTGTTAGGTAAACAACTTGAGAAGGTAGAGCTGGGCATGAAATGGGGAAAGGTTCGCTGGGTCATGTGCTCGTGCTATCCAGGGGCATGGTGCGCTGCAACAGTCATGAAATCCTGGTCCAGATCCGCATAGTTGGAGGAGCTGGGACTGGCAAATCCCAGCAATAATTCAGTGTAAATCGTGGGGCGATGCTAGACATTCAGACTCTGTTTTCCACTGGGATTTAGCAGGCACTGAGTGGCCGATCAGATTAAAACAAGACAAATAGTGGCTGTTTCCATAAGCAAGAGGTCTTGGCCTCCAGCAAACAACAGAGCTCGGCTACTATCCACCAGCCACAGGGCTAGCATTTTCTCCCATAACACACCCAAGCAGTGATAATAGAGCAGGTTCCTTGCCTGACCTGACTCTAACCTGCGAGGCTGCCACTGCTTTTGTGCCGTGCATCTTCTTAGGATCACACTTGCAGGCAGCAAATCGTGCTCTGAGACAAGTGATGAAAATGAAAACAGTGTCCTCAGTATGTGCTGCAAGTCACAGGCAGCTGTTGGAGTAGGATAATACCTGCTTTTCTCACAGTTTGTTTTTAGTTAAAAAGGAAAAACAAGCAATTATTATTTCTGAGTCGGAAAGGAGGAGAAGGCAAATTCAGGAATGACAAGCAATTAAAGCTTCTCAAGAAATTTTCTGGTGTTTGTTCTTGCCTTCTTCCAGGATGACATTTCAAAGCCCAAGCTTAAGGATCATCCTGAACTGGAAGCAGAGGATGCATTGATGCTCAGGGTTTAATCAAGCTCAGTGTTACAGAGAGGTGGTACAAAACCAGCTGCTTCTGACTTACATGATTCAAAGCCACTGCAAAACCTACAGGGTGTCTACAAGGTGCTTCCCAGGCCAGCGTATCTGAGACCAAGGTATTTCTAGCTATGAAGACATGTCATGGAAACCAAGTTACTGGTCCTTTAGATAACAAGGGCTCTCGGGCAAAGAAAGGATTAACCGTCTTCCCAGCTGTCATTCCTACCACCAGCTTCCCCCTTTATAGGTCTGTAAATATTCTGCCTTTTTCATTTTTGAAACATGAGCAGTGAGCAACTTCCACACCTGCCAACCAAAAAGGGGTCTGCCAGCTGTAATGGCCAACAAGAGCTCCTTTCGCCACCAAGGTTGTTCTTCTCAACATATGGTTTCAGGCAAAGGGTGGCTGCCTGGGACAACACCTGGGAGTGGGAACTCAGACAAGCTCCCAAATGTCTCACATCATCATAGATTTTGGTTCTCTCTGCTTTAGGAATGTCTGTGCCTCTCAAAGGTGGCTCTGATCAGAACAAGGACAGTGTAGCACTGTGTCCAGACACTACTGTGGATGCTAAAATGCAGACAATCCAAAAGTCCTACCTCTCAGCACGATTCACTGCCTGAGATACTTACCAGGGCTGGAGACACTGCAACAAGGTCAATTCAGGAGCTCACTGGCCATGGTGTCCTTCTTGGTGTCCCCTATTTGGTTCCTGTTAATGTGCACTCCAGTAGGTATAACAAGATAGCGAATGAGACATCAGCCCAGGATTTTGGAATGAACAGGACTGATTGAAATTCAGAACTTGTGTACTGTGAGGAGGTTTTGAAGTTTCAAGTTCATTTTTGCTGTGAATCAAAGTTCGAAACAAAATATGTTGGCCATATATTGAAAGTATTTTAGGGATTTTGTTTTGGACTGAGTAACATGTTTAATATTTATCTGAATGATAACTTTTTACTTTAACTTTAAAAGATTACAATTTTTAAACATTTACAAAATTAAAACTGTTAGAAAGAAAGTCAATTCTAAATGATAAACAGAAGAGTTACATTTAGGAAATGGAAAAGGAAACATTTCACCATTATTGGAATACCTCACTGACTTCTTTTAGAGTGATATTTCACATAAACAAGCACTAAAAAACAAGCCTAATTATGAAGCGGCATTTTCTGACCGATAAACAGAATCACAGAATCTTCACGGTTGGAAAGGACCCTTAAGATCATTGAGTCCAACCAAACAGCCTACAGTCTCTGCCCTTCAGAGCATGCCCTGAAGTGCCACATCTAGACATTTCTTAAACACCTCCAGGGATGGTGACTCAACCACCTCCCTGGGCAGGCTGTTCCAGTGCCTGACCACTCTTGCAGTAAAGTAATACTGAGTGGTGGAAATTTTCAGTTCCACTTCTAAAAGAGTGCTGATGATGTGCTCTGGTGAGTAGGTCCCCATAAAACATAATTTGGAGCCAGGGAGACTGACAAGGAAGGCTTTTACAGAAAGAGTGTTGATCTAAGGAGGGTTTCAAGACCTTGCTGCTCCAGTTCTTGACTCATCTTTTTCTAAGGTTTTTTCTTCTTGTTTGGCAGGCAGCTCTTGCCTGGGTTTATTCACAGTCAAGTCTATTTGATTTTTCTGAAAGGAGACTGTGTAGAGCAAGTGGAGCAAGACCTGCACTTCCTTTCTTCTCTAAAGCAGTGGCCACAATGGGGAGTCTAAGACATAGCGCTGGCCACCAAATTTTTGTAACTAAAGCTCTTCACATACCGTGCACTGTCAAGTAGCAGGTTTAATTCGTGCTGCATGGTTAGTGCTGCATGAGGATTAATCTAGTCACAAAACCTGATAATTCTGGTTTGTGTCTGGAAATTTTTAGAATAAAAAGCATTCCACTTTGCCTTTTGTTCCCAGTCAACACTACTCTACCACAATGTTTCCAGATGGTTATTTTAGACACTAAAGGATTTTTGTGGATTTTAAAAGCGGCTTTGTAATGCACGGTGATAAAAAAAAAAAAAGTTTGGTTAAAAGACCTACTTTCCTGTAAGTGTATTGTTATGATTTTATTCTAAAGATATTCATTAGAGCTTTTCTCAGTTGTTATCGTATAAAAGCATCATAAACTGTGGAATGAGAAAATTTAAATAAACCAGCCTATATTAGTCATCCTCTGGCCTTCAAGTACAGACCAGATTTCAAATACCTGGGTAATGACAGTCAACGGCAGTTTTACTTAGGAACTTCAGTTTTGACAGCTATGCACATACGCCTTAAATTTTGCTCAAGCCTAAGTAGCCATTCCACGTTTGCGAGAAAGTACCACAGTATCCCCTCTCCTGCTTAGCGAAACCTGTGCAAACCGCGGCATTTTCTAACCACAGCAAAGACTCTCTTCCATCCTCCTCCAGAAAGCAAGACGCTACACTGGAAACACTTCTCTGAGACAGTCTGTTGTATTTTGCCATTGCCGGTAGCTGGGTAGTCTGCATTGAGGCACCGCTTTTACCCACTGCCCTGTTTTTTCCACTCGTTTCGTTTTCCTTCTTAGCCTAGTCTACTCTGGGGAGAGGGCAGCCAGGGAAAGAAAACCTCTTACCAGGTTTCTGCAAATATGAAAAATAAATAAGAACGTAATGAATAATGCAAATTGTAGCTTAAGCCAATGAGCACACGCCGTGGTTCAGGGAAGAGGCAGGGAGCAATGGGGGCTGCTGACAATTTGGCAGTGGCTATTTCCTCTGCATTGATCAAGAAATGGTCCTTTTGCAGGGAACATCTGAAATGACAAAGCAGCTGGGGCGGGAGGTGTTCACTGAGAAAAACCCAAACCAGGCCCTAGGATTTCACATAAACTTCTGTGCCACAAGGGCAAGCAAGCAATAGTTAATCAACAGTGTAGATTAGTGCGTGCCACATACGACATATTACGGAGTAATTTCAGTGCTAAGCCCTGGTTCATGTGCTTTGACACACTTATTTCCAGATGACTATTTTTGGGTCTTCAATCATTCTTTAATTTTTCAAACTGTCACCAACAGTGTGTTATATTGCAAGAGCGTCTGTGACTGACAGCAGGCTGAGGTCAGACAGAGTGTATCACGCTTTTCTATTTGGAAGAATGCACTCTCTGTTGCAAGTGGCCTCAAGCGCCACTCTTGGTTTTATCAGGAGCTGCCTCTTCTATCAGTGTCACATACTCTACCTTTGGTTCCTTCAGACAGTGGCTAGAGATGTTTAACAGCTTTCAGTGTCGTCGTGACTATTCATTTTGTCCTGGTGCTTTGTTGTTGGAGTCATTCATGGAAAAAAAAAAAAAAAAAGGAGAGAAAATCCCAGTCCCCAGGGATCTCCAGACTCCCACACTTGATTCCCAGTGCCCTATAGCTCTCTTCACCCAACACCAGATGTGCCAGGCTGGAATAGACACTGTCCTCTCCTGCACTTTTCCTGCTACTCATGGAAGCCAAGTTCTCACCAGCTTCCCAGTCTTTTTATGCAACGGACCTCAACGGAGACATGGGGGTGGTGTTTCTGTAGCACAGGGAATACTGCATCCTTTGGCAGAAATGTATTTACCAGTACTTTGAGTTATGATAGGTGAAAAATGTTTCCATCAAGCATGGAGAATCTTTTCTTTCCAGCTCTGATGGAATATGAACATCTCATGTGTGTGAGTGACAAATACCTATTTAGCATTACTGCTATGGAAACAGTAATTTCCTAGTTATAGTTGCTGAGTATAGCATAGAATAAGAAGCTATAAAATGTGTCTCCCTGGTCAGGAAGATGCTGTTTCCCCACCACACAGGGGATTCAGGCTGGGATGACCTGTTTCCTGAGAGACCAAGGACAATGTTCCTGGTCCTATGGTCAGGGTGCATAAAAACATACTCCAGGCTTTGATGAACAAAAGCAGACATACCACACCTAATATAGCTTAAATAAGAACTCATTTTTCCTTTCAATTTTGTCTTTCTTGCGGAGTCTTGAAATCATCCTCCTTTGTACACCAGGAACTGCAGTCCACGTCATGTTGCTTAGATCTTCACGAATGGCTTCCAGATGTCCGGTCAGGGCTATGTGAAGTGTTTAGTAATCAGGAGACCCAAACAGTAGGGTCACAAAGTGCACTGTAAAAAGGCATTGTATATCGTACACACCATGTCTTCCTGCCCCATTACTTCTCTTCCAGACAAAGCTGCCAAGTATTAGGCCCATTTTTAAACACTCATCTGTCTCCATATAAAAAGTGTTTATTACTGCATTTTCTACATTACACTTCAAAATCACAAAAGGCTTTATATACATCCTTGTTCTTACTGTACTGTGTGTTTGATTTTGACCTAAAACACCTACACTGTCAAGCTGTTGTCTGGGCCATATCTGATATGTGCTGAAGTGAGAAGCACCCTCTGTTTATTCAGTCTTACCCAGTTCCTTATACCTCACTTGTATGAAGTCATAAAACACAGGCTGAGACGTGAAAATATTGTAACACGCGTGTCAGGGTTTGGTTTCCCCTTCAAAATCCGCTTTTAACTATTCCTCATCTTCCCTTTGGTACTCAGAGCAACCATATTCAGGGCTATCCTTGATTCATTGCAACCTGCTCTGGGATTTGCTCTCCGCCAGTTTAATGAACTTATCACCTCTCATGTGCTCGTCATTACTTTTCCCCGCAACAACCTTAACATCATTCATATATTTTTACTGAAATTATCCTTGAAGTTGAACCCTTTCTCTATTATGGGTTCGGGAAAGTAAGACTTGATTTTTAAACACAATCTGGGTAACACGAATGTTCAAATTAAGAAGAAAAATCTAGCTAACAACATAAAGCAGTGTTAGCGTCATCAAGTGTAATGGAGGAAGTAATCACAATTCCAGAATAAAGGATGGAATACACAAGAAATAGACACCATTTCTCCATTAACAAAGGCATTGCCTGACCTTGTTTTCAGAATTCTAGGAAGATTAAATTTAATTATTTAAATGGAAAAGGATGGCTAATATGTTGTATATGCTGTTCTTTCGGAAACAAGTAATACCAGGAAATGGAAACACAGGATCCAAGGTGATTTTCCCTCTAGTTCTTTTCTGCAGCATTTCAAAATTCAAGATCAACTCACATACTGACAAAGATTGTATTTTACCTATTTGTGTTTATATGACTGCTAATTAATGGGGTGATGGTGAGTGCATTACATTGGGGAAGCTGGCAGAAACTGTTTGAATAATCCATTTATTCTCATTTCCTTGTCAATGAACAAGGAAAAAGAAATATAGAAACATAGACCAGAAAAAGCATATTAAGAAAATTAGTGTGGAGGAACGTTGGTTTATATGTGATAGGATGATTCAATTAAGGACCGTTACATTTTAACGGTCCCTCTCAATGCCCATTTAAGTCAAGTAACATGGTCCACTGACTTTCATCAGAATGAGTGATAGCCAATGCCGAAGTACCATTTATCACTACATTTTCACTTTCCAGGAATTGGACTGGTTATGTGTTATTTATTTAGATCTTTTACTTTCAGGCTGATCACACCTCTGCATGAAATGTCATCCATTGTCTTCAGTCACAACTCAGGGCCGGAAGGAAGCAGGGTTTGCTAGAAATGTGGGAATTCTGACAGCACACTTTGTCACCAGACTATGTGGGTTGTGAGGGCCGAAGCATCTGATGGGAACATACCCATTACACCATATTTTCTTCGTATTTCTATCAGAGGTCTAGTCTGCTAGCTGGCATTCCATCTTGCCCATGCAAACTGTATATGGGCCCATACCCCATCAGAAAGACTGCTCAAAGGCCAGTGACACTCGACCTCTCAGGCTGTCGGTGAGAGCACCTGAAGCTGTAAGAATGAGAGACTCAGGTGACCTCAAAGCATGGCAGCCCTGAGATCTTCACATCTGGGACTACTCTTGCAGCAGGACTCGGCTCCAAAACTAACTTAAGACTTTCAAGTACAGAACAAGAGCTAACAGGATCTTCCACCTCTTTTACCTGGAGATGAGGGAAACCCTTCTGACAGAGCAACCGGGTATCCAATCCTTACATTAAATAGATGTTTAAAAGGCAATCTCAGATTCTGCAAACCCTACTGCATGTGCTTATCTTTTCTCTACAAGTCTGCTGGTTTTAGCAGGACTGCTCATACACATCCAGTTGATCATGCTTTGCAAGAACGAGCCCTTTCCCCTCTTCTTTGTATCAGACCAAAGACCAGACCTCTACGGTAGAAGAATGTGATGTACCAGCAAACTTACAGCTTCTTAACATTACAGCACAAATTTAGTTGTGCTGCCCCAAGGATGATGGTCCAACACCAATCTGTGCCTGACATATTCCCTGGAAAGATGAAGAAAGGGGAAGAATGGAGACATAGCCAGGGTACGAAGAGTTTGGGTGACATGGGTTGGCTACTTCTGCTGCTGCTGGGGCTTTGGCTGGGTAGGTGGATCCCTGTCCCTGATGAGCAATGTGACTGTCCTTCCCCACTCAGCTTGGTCCACCTTCTATAGCAATCTAGATTCAATCTAGATGCAGTCCCATGGGACTGAGTTTTGCTGCTGCTCCCACCAGCTTGATGCCAAAGGTGTCTTCACATCAGAGTGGGTCTCACTGACTGGGTTAAAACCCGCAGTGAGAGCAGCCAAGCTTTTTTAGCTAGCAGAAGACCTAGATCCAGATGTGCTGGTGTTATTATGCCTGTGCATGGTATTGATCTGTGCATACATTTCAATTAGGACGTGTGCTGGTCCTGATGGATTAATTGTCTATGTGTAAATGCATGGCACAGCAGCCGCAGCTTTGTTATATCCTAGTTCTGGGGTGACAATGTGCACATGATCTTGTTGCACAGACATATTAATCATCTCTGGAGGTAGCCATTTTGTTTGCCTTTTAAATAAGACAGTTGATAATAAATGGATTATCTTTATCCCTGTGCACAACGCCATGAACTTTCTGGACTGCTATATAAATATTTAGTCCTTTTTTTTTGGCAGCCTGTCATTTCCTGTGCTTCAAACAAAGATATTACTAAACACAAACACATTTGAGATGAATGCTCAAATAAGAGTAAACTCGTCATTCTTTTCAGTGAACAAAGACAGTGGAGACCTGACAAGAACAAAACTGTTGGAGTCTGAAATGCATTCATTACTAACTGAACATGATTGTTACTCCTGTTTGTCGCTGCCTGGTGGTAAAGCAAGAGCCATGACTAAGCGATGTCAGTGATCACATAATGCCCTTCTCTGTGCATAGTCATAGTCTTCTAACAGCTATAAAAATCTCAAGCTCTCACGTCGTATAGATTTGAAAGCCTGGGATGGGCTTGGGAAGGTAAAAAGCATGGATATATTTGGACAGCAGGCCTTCTCAGGTGATACAACCCCCCCCTCTCCACCAGGTGTTCCTCCCATAGTCCCATTTGATAACCCCGTTAGTAAATTTAGAACAATAAGAGCACAAAAAGTAACATACAATCCATTCTGGCCTTGCTTTAAAAGGCCATTTTTCCAGGCAGCTGGCCAGGCTCACATTAGCCTCCTTCCTGACCTTTCCAAGTGGCAAAAAGTATGTTGCTCGCCAGTGACAGTGCTATTAACCACTGAGACCACAGAAGAATACCTGAAGCAAAGCACCATTTCAAGAATATTCATTCAAAGGTCCAGATCTCTTTGGACTGAACAGATGTTAAAAGATTTGGTTGGTTCTGCAGCTGTGAACCCCTTGCAAACGCATCATTTCATGAGAAACCTTTCCATTTTAATCGAAGACAGATGGCTTGCTGAAAGGGGCTGTGTCAGTCTAGCCTAATAACACGAATAAAGTGGTAATTATTTCCTTCTGTGCTTTTTCACTGTTTCAATGTATTTGAAACTGTTACTGTATTTGCTGGTTCTCTCTTTAGCATATAACATGAAATCCCTCAGCAGTGGTGGGTCCTTCAGATTGGATGCGGCAGCAGCAAACAGCACAAACACGTCGAGAAACTAGAAAGTGCTACAAATGTAAGAAGTGTTCCCCTTCTTTTGACATAAGCTTAGCAGAGGAAAAAAGCAGACATTTTCAGAGGAAATGGGATGCCGCTTTTCAATCAGTTCTTTACTAAGCAAAGACTGCAAGATTGTCTGCCTCCTCAAAGGTCATTTTTGTTCAGATCATGAAGCAGGGCACTAGCAGAAGAGCTTCAAAAGCAAAGAAAAGATAAAACAAAATTACTCGGAGAAGCAAAAGTGGAGCAAAACTGGAAGTCCGGAAAAGTTTAGGCAAAACCAAATGGAAAAAAAAGCCAGGAAAAAAGAAAATCTCTATTACGAAGCACAGCAATGCAACTGAGATGGAATTACTTCTACAAATAATGGTTTATAGTTGGGAGAAGACAGAATGATACAAAATATACTGTAAAGTTCACTCTTGGAGTGAACTATCTCGATATTTCTTATATTTCATATAACTTTGGAACATGTTAGAAGCTTTTAATAAGCACTGAGGCAGGCTGAAGAGAAAAGGAGAGCCCAGATGGCAAAGGTGGGAGGTTTGCAGACAAGAGAGTGGAGCTGGGGATACAAGAGAGAGGTGAGAAAGCTGCAAAGGGTCAAGGTAAAGAGGGCAGAGGTGAACTTCTGAAGAAGGAACCTGGTTCAGTTCAGTTCCTTGTGGTGATTGTATTGACCAAAGATATTTCTCTGTCCCCCCTTGACCTTACTACCTTATCCCTAGCCTATGTCCAGAAGGTTCTTCTTAGCTTTGAAAAGGCCAACTTCAGAAGATCTCAAGCTCAACCTATTTTTTAAGTATCTGATTCCAATAGTCAATTTTGTACAATTGAAGACATTTATGTTCCTCCCTGAATAGATGCGTCAGTGCTATATTTCTTTCTGTTTATCGCCCTCAGTTTTGCGTATGTGAGAAACCACAGACATCTTCCCTTTGGGAGGAAAAATCAGTCAAGTCTCCGGTTAATACACTGGAGAAAAAAAATAAAAAAGCTTTTTACCAAACGATGAGGCAAAGACTTGAGTTGATTTCAACTGGAAGCATAGACATGGAGACAACCCCCCAGACTAATTTGTGCAGAAGGACTCCTGCTCTCACAGCAGTTACTCTATAGAGCAGGGAGGACAGTGTACCATGAAGACTCTCAGACCAATGGGACCCATGGTGCCTTCTAGAGCTATCCCAAGAGCACACTGAATTCCAGGTTGCTCACAGGAGCTGGCAGCCACCACCCCTGTTGTGTCCTGTGAGCAGCTGGAGGTTTTTTTACTCTAAGGCTACTCAGCCACACACGTCCAGCATCAAAGCTCTCTGAGGACAGGTGCTACAACCCTTTCAAGAAAAACTGAAGTGAAGTTAGCAAGGTCCACCCCAGAGAAGGTAAGTGTCCCTTGGGGAGTACGCTAAGCAGTAGATACACTCTGCTTCCTCCCAGATATGCTGGCAAAGCCACCTCAGAGCTCATCCCAAAGAGGTTCCTACAGTTAGACCATGTAGCTGAAGCAGTAGGTTGTTTTTACTGGACCAAAGACAATACCCATTGCCATTACTTTCATACCCTCCTGTCACACCTCTCTCCTCCTACACTTGCTCTTAGAAGTTACATTGCCAGCTGCAGTTACCTTTAGGTTAGAAGTCACCATGAAGTTAGAACTATGACAGTGATTAATATATGAGCGATACTGCCCACCTCTTTGAAATAAATCATAAAACTACGTTTCTTCAGACAAATGCTTTTTTAGAAAAACCAAAACATACCAATTTTTCTCACCTTAAAAAAACCCCAAAATTATTGTTTCTGTTTTCCTAAATATAATTTCTCATCTTTTTTTGTTGTCACTGTATAACACCCCACTTTCTGACATAGCATCATTTTGTATACAAATGTTCTATGTCAACATCCCCTGAAAGCAGCATTTTTTAACTTCAGCTTCAATGTTGCTTCAAAGTTATCACAATGTCACATCAGCCATCTACTGCAGATCCAGCAAAAAAATTATAATATTGTGGTATTTTGCTCTGCTTTCTTGAAATCTCCCATTGAAATCACACATTGAAAATGGCCTAAATAGTAACAAAATAAAGAAAGTTGAATAATTTCTTAAGTGGAATAATTTCTCAGGAGATTAAGATAGAGGAAATACTAAATTTAAGAACACTGTGTAGGTAAACACTACAAAAGTTTCTTTTCCAGAGCCTTGCAAAAACGTAGAAGAAAACAGCCTTCAAAACCAGAAATGGGGTGAGCATAAAGCAATCCTTTTTCCCGAATCAATAAGGATGGCTACAAGATTATGAAATCAGACAAAACAGGAACAAAGTTTTCTTTCTGATGAAAGCCACAGAAAGAATTGGTGATCCAAGAAGCAGCAAAGACATTTATCTAGAGATAAAACCTAAATATTTTAAGGGGAAAAGAAATCCACAATGCAGAGGGCTTTCATTATTATTAGAGTGCTGCCAATCTTTCTAGGAAAGTAAAATACAGTTTCAATATCGTATCATTATTTTATGTGTGGAGTACGGGCTTTAATATTAACTGATTTCAGATGGAGCAGAACTGGAGTCATGATGAGTCCTTTGAGCAAGAGCGCTGTGGCATTTTCCAAAGACAGAAGACATCCTTACCAACAAAAAGACAGCATTGACAGTCACAAAACCTGGCTGTAATCCTCGGCTTTGACACTGTAATCTGTGTCAAAGGGTCAATCAGGCCACAGGGAAGCTATTTAATTTCTTTCTGATAGAGTTCATTGCAAGAACCGGCAAGGCAAGGCTTGTCTCTCTTTTGGGGTTCTCAGTGATTTGGTATAAGACCAAAGAGGTCTTGCTATAAAAAATTTTGGTTGATGAACTCGAATTTTACTGACAAATTAAGAAAAGTTTTGATTTCCTTCATCCAGTTTTGCTCGTTAATTTCTCTACCATATATTACTATTTCCCTTCTCCCATACAGTACAAAACCAATTAAATGCCATTGTCTTCAGTGGAAACAGGATTAGAAACTTTCACAGAAACTACCGGCAGTATTGTGGAAACATTGGAAACCACCATGGAAACTTGTTCACGGAGGGCATAAGAAGCATAAAGAGTTAGTCATTTTAAAAGTCATGTAAGCTGTGTGGTTAGTTCTGGCAGTGAGAAGTGAGATTCTTTAATAGACCTAATGGATGATGTCAAATTCTATGTTTAAATATTTAATGTGATTTAACTGCCTAAGAGTATCCCATTGCAGGCTGTCTGGCTTTCGAGGCACATGAAATCTGATCAGACACCGAGTGCATATAACAGCAGACTCCTAATACAGCAGCCGGTGTGGGACACAGATGGCAGCCTTCTCTCGAGGGATCTCTCTTCAGGAATGATTAGTCGGTGGCATTACTGCTCAGAAAGAAGAGAAAGAACCCAGATAAGAAACGTTAAGTGATTTCGGGTTTTCCGGTCAGTGAGCACACACGACAGAGCTTGAATTTAACAGGTACTCATCATGCTGTGCCCATGACTTCAGATTCCACCTCTAACCAGCAAGCTGCTTGAGCTGCTTGAGAAGTCTGGTGGTTTGGTTCACAACGCAGGGGACGTGTCCTCCAGTGATATAAGCTGCTACTACAGTAGGAAGATGGTACTTTTCATTATCTGAAGGCCTGTAGAATTGTGAAGATAATTTTCCAATAATATTTTATTGTTTTCAGGGAGTTCAATGGCTGGAGCTGGAATTTTGACAATGCCACTTTAAAGTGTGTGAGTGGTTTCACAAGCCTTTTTGCCCTGTGTCCTGTCCTCAAGCGTGTTTAACAAGTTTAATACCACGATGTACCACTTGAAAAATTAGTATAAAACTAATCACATCTGCCTGCAGCATTAGGCAGCCACATGTCTCCTATCTCACCGTTGTTTTCTCTGAAATTAGCCTGGAGACATGGGAAGACTAAATACCTAGCATGATTATTAAAATGATAAATCTTCCCCTCACAAAAATCACCAATATTTCAGACTCAGATGTGCTAATCAGTGGAGGAAAACTCACCTCGCATGATACTGAGACTCTAATAGAAATCAAACTATCCCTGACTTCAGCTTCATTGATTTTTGCTTTGTTATCAAAGGAATCAATATTTTTAGTACATGTATTGCTGACTAATAGACAAAACCAGTCTGCCTGGTTGAGACTATCAGTAGGGATACAGTTGTCACAAAGGGGATTTTTCTTAAAAATAGACCATCAAAAAGCCTACAACCATCATAGTTTACATTTATTACCCTCTCCTTAAAGGCTTTAGTGTGTTTACATGCAATATTTTGTCTGATGGCTTGGCTATAAAAGTTGCTGACAGTAATGTATACTCATCTTAAAAAATTACAGGCACATTAAAGGCACTGAACTCCAGTTATTGCTTTCTGAAAGCTTCCTCTGCACGATTCTGGTTATAGAAAGAAGTCTTTTCATAAATGAGAACCAACTTCATTGCTTGACAAACTGCAGCAGCATTTCAAAAGCAATCTGTGCTCTATATTGAAAAAAAGTAATAACGCAGTGCTCTGGAGGGCTGATAACAACCTCAGTGAGAAGAAATATGTAAAATTCTCTGCTGGTCTAAACTGATATGGTCTTATTGAACCAGGCTACCTTATGAAAGGTAAACTTGTTTTCTGCGTATGGCAGTATTGCCTCTTCTGTACTGGCTGCCTGGAAGGAAAACCAAGGAAAGTGGCCAAATAAAACGGCAGGCAGCCTCGGGCTCCAAGAGCCCATTTCTTCCCCTTCTGTACCAGCATGTTTGCTTATTAATCTTGCAAGAACTTTGCAAGAGGAACTTTTGCAAGAGCCCATTTCTTCCCCTTCTGTACCAGTGTGTACCAGCGAGATATTAATCTCGCAAGATCTTTGCAAGAGGAACTGGACTGGCAATGGTTCACGCCTCTGGTACTCAACAAGCTTCTGGATGGTCACAGGCTCTTTCCTTGCATATGGCAGGTTAAACCAAGTATCTACACAGCCCATATCCCATCTGCCCAGTGGTGGGGGCACTCGCAGCCTCACCGAGGTCGCTGGCAATGCATCAGGCCGGGGGTTCGTCCTGTGTCATTTGAGAATCGTAGCAACGGCTTCTTGGCAGACTCAGAAATTTCCTAAGTCTAATCTAGAGTCTAATCTTCCCTCTCCCCCTGGTACAAAGAGAAGTAAAATAGAAAGGAAGAGTGATGGTACTTTTTAGTGTAAAAATTAATGTATTTTTAAAAGATGGTGAAAACAACAAAACTGCACTTTTAACTTTTGGCTTGTTACTTTCGTTTACTAAATGTTCACTTTTAGCATTCACACACAAAGCACAACGCCGTGGTGCTATCCAGTAATAAAAATCTGCATTAAATTGAAGTAGAGAAAAATAAAGCTCAGAGGCACCCACGTTTGCTTTATTTGAATCTGTCAGAGCAAACCAAAGCAGAAGACCCTATCACCATGTAGTTATGGAAATGGTCAGAAAACAAAGGTATATCATTACAAGATGTTCCGCTGCTTGTAATTAGACAGCAAGTAATTTCCAAGGAATATGTAATTCAAGGACTTTCAGGGTACATATAATGCTATGTAAAAATCTAAAAGCCCTTTTTTCCTGTGTTTTAATTGGGACAGTTATTTGCACTTTACAGTTAATTGCAAATCACTGTCGGTTATTAAAGGTATGTCTTTTTTTTTTTCTACAGCAAAGGTGTATTATGTCAGGCAAAGGCTGTCTATATTAGAGATGGGAGTGCAAAACAGCATGTGCGCTGCTGGCTATGTGGTCTGAGATAACCCACGTTTGCTGTTTGAGTAGTTACATATGTGCGGCACACTTTGATACCTGGGCAGAAGGTATATTAGAATGGCAGCCAAGAAAAAGAAGTTAAAATAACTGCAGACTGCTTATGAACACAGAAATTACTTTTCAGGTAAGCTTGCGTGAGGAAAAGACCACACACACCCCAGCACTTGAAGTATTACAAGTTTCCTTTTTTCTCCCCCTATAAAAGAAAAAAAGGCTGTTTGCAACTACTCAGAGCCTCCTCACTTAAACCAATTATTAGTGGTACAGGCTCTCATTTGGGTCACCGCAACCCTCTGACATTGAGTAGACAGTTTTCTTCATGATCTTTGTGCTTTGCTGAACGGTGAAGCAGCTAGAGTTGCAGGTAAGTGTTGTTCTGGGTCAAATCTGTCCCAAACTGAGGCCATTTGCCCTGATATAGTGAAACATCACGTGCTTCTGAGAGAGTCAAAATCCTGTCTTCTTGTTTCCTCAACAGCTCCCTCCAGCAATTGTACTAAGCTTAGGAATTCTTACTTTGTCCCTGTACGAGGCAGAGATGGGGTCACCATCAACTAGGGGAAATGAGGAAGAGCTGCCTTCTGTACAGCAAAGGTGGCAAGAGACAAACCTAGAGTTGAAAAGAGTGGGGGACTTTGTCTACAGGAACGATGTACTGCCTGGAAAACCTGAGCCACAGAGACTGTGGCCGAGGCCGAGAAGCTACAAAGAACTAAAAAGGGCTTGAAATCACTGTGTGATTGTTGCTTCTTTTTTCCAAGCTAAAAAAAAATCAAGAAAAGAAATTCTGGCAAAAATCATCTGATTTAGCTGTTTGACCTCTACAGGGTGGGAATAGAGAACTTCACCCAGTAACAGCAGCTCACTCTCTCGAGTAGGTTGCAGTCCTCCCGTATGAGCTGTAGTAAGTTTCTGCATACAAAATCCCACCATAGTCAGTTGAAACACAACAGCCAAAATCCAACATCCCATGTAAAAGCAAAGCCACGTCCCTCTCTGGAAAACCCTCAGTAAATGTGCTTTGAGCAAGAGACAGCTTTGGAACAGAAGAATTGAACTCCTACCTCAGAGCTCCCCTAAACCAAAGCTTCCTTCTGGCAAGGAGGCTGGGACTGCGGTAGCAACTGCTAAATCAATGTTGCTTCTGCTTCCCCTTCATGCTGTCTCAGAACATATGCAGACATTTTCCTGAACCACCGTCCTTGAGCATTTGCACATGACCGTACGCAGTTGTACTCAGCTCTGTTGGAAAGCGCAGATTTTCACGCAGACTTGAGGAAAGACAGCCAAAAGTCAAGTGTGGGAGCGGGAGTCAAAGAGAAACATCCATGAATATTTCTCAGTTCAAGCACCGTGGCCTTCCTAGCGTTGTCTCAACCTTTCAAAGTAAGTAGTTGCACATGAACAAAAGCATCCGTATCCCAGCTGGCGGGTATCTGCAGTTACTGTGCATTATTAAACATTTATGGAGGAGCAGCTTCCAAGAAGACTGGGTCAAGTACAGAAGCAGCATTTTCATCTAAAGTTACCTCAGAGTCCAGATGTCATTCGGCTTGATCCATGTCTTGGAAGCTAACGGTGGCTGCAACATTTATAATTCACAGCAGAACACTGTAATTTAGTCGTGTCTGACTTTTAAAAAGTATACAAGAATTTTATGCGCATGCTATGACTTTATACTAGTTAGTGACAGGCAAAACTTCAGAAAGCCTTAACCCACCTCATTCCCCAGTTGAGAGGCCAAGACTAGGTTGTTCAACGCTCACCCCAAATTGCTTTTCAGAGGTACCTTGTTCCCCTCTTCAGCTAAGCCCAGAGATGCAGCTCTGGCTCTGGTTTGAAGCATGTGTGGATGGAAGGGTTTTAGTGACAAATGTTGTTTCAGCATGGTATGGCTGATCTCCACAGCACCTCTCGTAGCGGGAGGAGTCAGATGAGCTCCTCCGCAGGGCCATCCCGCACAGAAACCAAGCTTTAGGTGCTCCTGGCTGTCTTCTGGGCGAGCTTATTTCTATCCCTTTAGCAAAGAGGGAGCTCAGAAAGATACACTTCCTCAGGCCACGCTCCCCCCTGCCATGGAGGGGAATAGGCCTGCCAGAGAGCAATTCAGAAACTACCTCTCTTATCTAAATCACTCACACCCACTGCTTCCCAGCTCAGTGGAGACAGCAGATCCTCTCAGAGATACAGTGTTAACTTTGGTCACCAGAAGGTGAGAGAAGGACAATTTTACTGCAAAGTAGAACTTTCAGCACCGTGTTCGTCCAAATTCAGAAAGCAAGCACTAGAGCAAAACATCACTACGCTTAAATGAAAGCATAGCTTTGAATATAAATCTGTGCTGGTTATACCGGGCAGGCACAAGTACTGGCTCTATTACCTCGCTCTGAGAGGCCTTTCAAGGGGCTTCCATCCTGCTAGAAGTCACCGAAATAGTTGAATATGTCTGAAGGTTGTGAAGTTCAACCCACAAATCTCATATGACCCAACCCCCCCCAAATCTTTGTGCCTTACTTTATACTCGTCACGCTACCACACGGTTCCTTAATGCTGTTTGTTGCAGGGGGACTCAAAAGATGAAGCAATTTCTGCACTATTTTCAAAAGAAGGCCGAAGAGCTAGCAGTACAATCCTGTATATCGATTAGTCCCTCCAGCCCTTACCATTATGCGAATACTCACAATTCTGATCTGCTGTGGGGTTCCTGAGAAGGTGCCAATGCATCGTCTTTGTTTGTACAAAGTTTAGCTGTGTCTTGATAAGCTCCTGAATTCTGTAATGAAACAGCGAGAGCAAAATGTACTCTGGAAGACGGCCTAATGCAAAACCGTGGCATCGAATTTAAATCATAATGTTACTGCCTTTTTGGAACCTTTTCCCATTCTAAAGTGCACATCAGCTGTGATAAAAATATTGAGAAACAAGCTTTGAACTATTTTGGTGCTCTGTTGAAGTGTTTGAACAATACTGCCATGTCAATTTAGCTACACGTTATAATAATTGGTGATTTGGGACAAATTATAGAGTAAACACAGTGTGTCTGAACCAAACAAGTTCCTTTAAAGATATTGTAAATGAAAACATATTTAAGCTTATTGTTATTGCTTTTAGTACGATCACCATGGAAACTATATAAAACTCACTTTTAATATCCTTTCTTTCTTAAATGCTTTGTGTTGCCTAAATGATACATGAATTGAGCATAATTGGTTTGGTATTTTAATGGTCAATCATGGAACAGCATGTCCTTTGGAACATGCTATAACTGAGATAATTGCTGCATTTACTGTATGTGAGATGCAAGTTTATACCAGCTTTGTTACGAAAGAACGGAGCAAAACTTTCAAAACACCAATGGATGTTCTGGATTACGTATATCTCAATTCACTGCAAAGTTTTAAAATTCCATCAGAGAAAGACTTGGTCAGCTTCAGCTTATAGAAAACCCAGTAAAATCCATGCAGTTACATTCAAAATGAATTTCTCTCACTACCTTCAGAACTAAGACATGTTTTCAAGGATGCTGTTAGAGGCATGACCACATTCGCAGTCTGGCCCAGGTTTCAGGATATGTGATGACCCTTTCCCAGATTCCCAAGGACAGCATTTAAGTGCTTGATGGATCCTGTCATATAAAATCTTTCCCAAAATACTTTATGGCAGACGAGTGGTAAGAAACAGATACACAATTCAGCCAGCCTTTTCCTAAACCTGTGAAATTCCAGGCACCAGTGCTGTATTTTTTGTATACACATGGAGGAGCCATTAACAATCCCTTACCAGTACATCCCTGCAGTATACTTAGTAGCCTTATTCTTCCCCAGATTCAGCGCTCCTTTTGGTGATTCCAGCTCAGCTGGAGACTAGTTTGAACATAGGCTACAAAGGTTGTCCATAGACACGATGTCAAGCTGCATTTTTTTCCTGGTCTGCAGCCCCTGACAGCAGTGACTCTGCACTTCACAGGCTCCTCACATCATCTACTGGTGGCAGTAGGAGATGACCTGAGACCCCTTATTTGCTCCACCAGCACCAGGCTGTGACTAGACCCACACTGTGGGCTCCCAGGGCCCCCTCAGGGCTCATGCCCTCCAGCGGGCACTGCAGGTGCCAATAGCTTCTTGCTTCTTGTTGCCAGCTACGGCCTCACCCCTCTGTTCAGCAATGAGGAGTGAGGCTGTGGCAAGGCAGGGAAGTCCCTGGCACAGCGAGTGAGGTGTGACAGGCCTGAGCGTGTGACCTCTGAAAGAGACCTAAAGCTGTGTGTGGATGCCAACACAGGCAGGCTGCAGTGGTCAAGTGAAGAATCCCCTTGTGAACCTCATGACAAAGATACACACAAGTGAACAGAATTGACATTGCATGGAAGTAAGAGATTTTCCCCATTTCTCTAACCATTGGATGCCTGTTTTGCTTATCGTTACACCGTGGCACAGCAGCGGCTTCGGCAACGCAGTTTTGGAGCCACATCAGCAGAAGCAAAGGCGAATTTTTTTCAAAGAACTACCTTTAAGGTAAAAATTGTGGCATCAGCCCAGGGGAAATGCACAGTGATAGAACACATAGTTGAAAACAAAATTTAAAAATACATATAAGTGCATCTCAGCTGGCTTCTTTTATTAAAATGCTTAAAATTTAAATTTGAATGCATAACCATCTGTCTCAAGGATAAGTTCGATATACACTCTTATTCCAATTTACATACATCTTACTTTGCAAAATGCCTCCTGAAACTCATGCTAAGGAATGCACAGAGGAAGCAATGCATTTATCTTCCAAGGATACAGTACACCCTTGATGTGCCTTTTGATTAAAAACCTAAAGAAAGTACTTCAGGCAATGCTGTTCAAGCTGTTGGATATTTCTGAGTTCCCCACCTTGGATCAGTTTCTCGGGGAGCAGGAAAGGTCAAATTACCTAGTAGAATTACACTCCCTAGCGGTGAAATCCTGGCCCTCGTGTCATTGTGGCTCCATCACGTCCCCCTTGTTCTCCTCGTTCTTTCAGAAGATTAACAAATTATTAATCTCATACATGTTGTTGCCAGAAGCTATTTTTATTGGAGAGGGCACAGTTACCAGCTCTTCTCGACCTAAAAATTAAAAGGGAAAAATTGAGACTTCAGTAAAGAAAGTTTCAACAGCCATTTTTTCACCGTCTGCAGTTGTTGGAGGAGATGAATAAACACCATCCATGTGCATATACACATACATTTTATGAAAAAAACATTTATTTTATGAAGGAGCATTTAACGTAAAATCTTCCTCTGCTAGATAAACAACCACACAGTTGACATGAATTGCTACCGTTAAATGACCAGCAGGGATGTCCTCATACACGCCAAACATAGTCCTAGTAAATTAATTCTTTGCTCATGAGAAAAATGTTTCAAGTTACTCTTGTAATTACCATTTATGGTCTTATCCACAAAGCCCTGCAAAAAATGTGTCCAAAGGTATATTTATCCCAGGAATTGGGAAACCTGCACCCTGGGGACAGATTCAGCTTGAAACCCAGTTTCATGAGATTTGCTACTCATGATTTGTGTGTTGCGTGTGCATAATTACAGCACTTAGAATAACACTGGGGATGTGGTGAAGCATGGCCCCACAGGAGGAGACTGAAAAGACTATTCATTCAGTCCTCAGAAGGAACATATGACCTAAATTTTGGCTATGCACATACTTGAAATGTCCATGTTCGTGTCATACTTTTGTCTACACTGAAAATACATGCAGCCATGTCCTAAGGCAATTGCAGCAGAAGACCACAAGCTCTGCTAACCTGTTGGATGTGAGAACACCTTCCTCACCACCCATCTGTAGAAGCAGCAGAAGACCATGAGCTCTGCTGACCTGTTGGATGTGAGAATACGTTCCTTGCCACCTATCTGTAACCTCTTTGGAATGTAACCTAAGCTACAAAGCCCAGTTTCAGGACTCCATCAAGAGCCCTACAGTTTCATTTCCTTATCCTATCTGCTTTTGTACAACTCTACCTCCTGCACAACATTTGGTCTCCTTGCCCTGCAGATGGTTGCAGACCACTTGCAGAGCTCATTCTTGCACAGAACTGTTGGTTCCTTCCTTGTTAGTCTCCCCACCATGGCCTCCCTGTACTCAAAAGTTTGGCCAGAGAAGCACAGCCACATGAAGGAAAATATTTGCCATGCACTATGTTTTGGCAACAGCAATCAGACCATCCACTTCCATGATATGATTTTGCAGCAGATTGCTTGCCTGGGCATTTGCAAAATCAGGAGTGATTGCACTTTTAAGGCTTCCGTGGTAACTCTACATGAGCAAGCAATTTTTCCCAGGAGGAATGGATCAGTAGAAGGAAGCAGATGGGGCTATGATGGATGTATGCACTTCAAGGGCTTTACTGTAGATTGGTTTCCTCAGCCAAATATTCCCAGTATGTGTCTGGTTGGACCAAAGGTTGCTTGAGAGTCTAATATTCTTACGGGGGTGGAAGGACACAGGTGTGCACCTGGGCAAGAGCCTCCAATCCAGTTACCGCTGAAAGGAACGTGGTCTTACATTCACCAAACTGCTCCACAGTCTGGAGCAACACATGCTGAACTTCACGCAGTGCAGCAGGGTGGGTTTAGTACACGTTACGGGAAGGGAAGGAGTGAGACACACAGCTTAGGCTCATATCAGGGTCAAATTACTCCATGATGCAAAAAAACCCTCTCTTTCATCCAGGGCATTTTCTCTCCCCAGTTTAGAACAACTGAAAGAGTATAATGGGGAAATGATGATATGGCAGATAGGCATAATGAGCATTCCCAAATGAAAGACTTGATTTATTGGTACATGCAGTTTTCCATAAGTATGGCCAGGTGAAATTTGATGTAACGGACTACAAGGGGCCGTGAGGCCAGTGTGGGGATTTTGCAGCACAGGCATTTGAGATTGCCCATACATGATGAAATGACCACTTGCTTCTCTTGTGGGGTATCAGCAACCAGCACACAGAAGGATCTGTTCCCATTTTTTACATGTAATAGAAAACCTGACCACAGAATATGACGCAAGAATATCACAATCTCATCTTTTCCAGTATGTCCAGTTCTGCACCATGTTTGGGTCAAGATCCAAATTTCAATGCTAGATTCCACTCCTGTTACAGGATAAATCAAAATCCAGACTAAAGTCAACAATCTGGGGGCAGAGGGAGGGGAAATTATGAATTTATATCTTAATTTTGCAGCTGAGATTAAAGTCAAGCCTTTATTGTCCAAGATTGTGAAGTTCAGAGTGATTAATCCTTTCTGTGAAACCCATCATTTCGTTATCATGAAATCAATACATTGACTCTCATCTTACTTCTGACCCTGACACTTAACCCCTTCATGTGTCTTCCCTGGTGTTTTATTTTATTTCACAAGCTAGCATTCTGCTCATTTAAAATTTGAACCAAGCTTTCAAATGCCTCGAGGGGAAAACATTCATGTCTCTTCCTGAAAGACCACGGCATATCTGTTGTTTTTGATAGATTGCAGCAGGATCAAGAAACCAAAATTGCTTTTGCTTCTTGAGGGAAGTAAATGAGCTCAAAGCGTGTCCTTGCCAGTGCTGCGTTTGAAAACAAGAGGAAGATTTGTCATGTCAAGTGCAGCTGAAATACAGAACATACCCCTTCGAACCAACTTGTTCTAAGCTGCCTACTGCATAATCGATACAAAGCGTTCATTTATTGTGGTGTCTGCACGTAAGCATATACTTCAGACTTGAATGTCTGGATAACAAGGAGACCATATCTTGCTCCCACTGTCAATGGTGCTTCTCTTATTGATTTTTGAAATCTACTGTGAGCATTTTTTTTCACTGTTCTAAAATATTGGAAGACTTACAGATGATCCCACGCCCTCTTGCTTTATCACTAGTCTTGTTGCAAAAATAGCCTGCCATTGAGTGGTCCCAAGGCAACCTGTCCTGGCCAAAATGCAGTCACTCTTTTTCCCCCTGACGTCTGCACGCTGCCCCAGTTAAGCCTCTTGTGTAAGTCTCCTCTGTGGGTGCTGCTGCCCAAGCCTTGAGGTCAGTGTGAGCCACCAACACACTCTCCCCAGGTGCTCCCACCATTCCCCCATCAGCTCCTCGGGAGCAAATGGCAGAAGTTTTGCTGAGAAAGTCTGAATTGCAGCAGTCAGGCCACTGATTCGGTCACTATGAAAATTACCCAAATCCTAGAAGAACCCTCCTTGCATGTTCTCCCCTCACAGACAGCGGGGTGCCAGCACGCTGATGTGATGGGCGGAGGGGCTGCCAGGCTGACCTGCAAAGCTGCAGGAAAGGAGATGGGCTGTACCTCCCAAAATACCAAAATAAGATGTTCTCAGGCCGATGGTCACAGAGGTCTCATTGTAACAGCAGAGACTGATGATGTTTCTGGGACTCCTCAAGGACATGGTAAATAAGCAAAACCCAACAAACTTGTTTGTTTTCCAGCTGGAAAGTAAGTTTTGAACCTGTCTCTCTAAAGGGGAAAAGCTAATGAGCTCCCATGCCTCCTGTGTCACTGAGGTTGGAATTACGACAATATCTGTACCCAGCACTAAGTGCACAATAATTATGTCCAGATGTATGTAAATGGGGCTGATTTTTTCCACATTAATCTTTCACACAGCCTACATACACTGCAGAGATCAGATGTTTACTCAACATTCAAATAAAACATAAAGGGATTAAAAAAACCTATCTGGTCTGTTAAGCCTTAAAAGGGAGCTGATGGCATCTGCTTAACACTCTAGCTTGATTTTATTACTGAAATTCTGGGGATTTATGTAACAGTCCTGCTTTTTTCCAAGGTCTACATTTTTGTCCAACTATTTCAATTCCCAGCATCCCTGCACAATGTAGTGAAAATAAGCACTAAATTTTGATGCCCATGATGTTGCTTGACTTTTCTGTATTATACCATGGACAATATTAAAGATGCTGGGAGAATCCCCACAACATTTTCTTCCTGGGCTAGGTCCTGATGGCTTTGGATAGGATAGCTAAGTCTCTTGTTCTCTTTATTTTGCAGTGTTAAATCACAGCAAATATAGAAAACCCGGTGGTACAAGGGACATTCACTGCACCAGCCTGAATGACTGAGCCGCAGGACGCAGTGGCAAGCTCATCTCTTGCCTTGCCAGCAAAGGCTGCTCATGAGACATGCTGTGCCTTGTAGGGACCTGACACCATTCCTCACCGCACCAGCATCCCTCATCATCCACCTGGAGGAAGACGCTTGCCCGCATGCCTCCATGCAAACATTTTCTAGTCCTGGGAGAACTGATCCAGGGCAGGTATACCATGGGGAATGCCCTGGGCATACGCTTTGCAAACATATGGAAATGTGAGTCTTTTAGCAAGTAGTCAGGGCAGAGAAAAAAAACATCAGAGATGGAGTCATCCCCAGCCATTCCTTTGTCTACAGAATGTGTTTTAGTCTTTTGATGTCCAAATATAGCGGTAAGAAGCTTAATGGGGTGGTAAGGTACCCCCCACACATGTAGATATACCCCCAGCTTTGCACTGGCCCTTCAACACCTGACAATAAATGATGGATTTCAAACACTAGACCTGCTACCTTGTTTGATTGCTTGGAGATTCTGTGAACTGCTGTGATTTGAAAGTTATACGTGGTGCTTATTTTTAGAGATGAATCTGACATTTACAGAACTGGACTTCAATTTCCTCTTCAGCTCTGGGGAAGCCCAATAGGTTAAGATTTTGGTCCCAGCTGTAAACAAGGTGTCATGGTAAGCTGCGATATTTACACGAAGGCCTGTGTTCAAACAGCAAAACCTTTCCCTCAAGAGTCCTCAGATCTGGAATGTCTCAGTCCATGTCCATAATATACTGTAGATCAAAAAGAACATCTATCATCTAATTGAAAGTTCCTTACAAAATACGGGCTGATCCTGTGAATTTGCCTCATGGGACTAATCAGGCTGGTGTCCATGAATTTATTCATGTATAGATCATCCTTGTTCGTTAGCATCAGTGAATTCTGACTAATGCTTGGTTCAGTTTATCTTTATGGACCAGCTCCACCAAAGAAATGTCTACACTAAACCTATCACTCACCAAATTGCTTTATCTTCTTTGAATAACATTTATAAAGGGTTATTAATAGCATAAATAATGAATACAGAAAGAAACATTTGATTTTCCACAGCTGCCATTGAATTATATATCAAATATTTTATCAAACAGTCTAATAGTTAACACTCAAACAATAGTATTTTTTACCAGACAACTTTTTTGCATGTGCTTTTTTTAGGACAGGCAGTAACTTGATACCGGCACTTTTTCATCCTTACTACTCCCTACCCAGTAAAATTCAACAGCCAAGATTGCAGACAGCTCCTCAATGAGATATAAGCAAGAATACATAGATTATGCAGACGTTGTTATTCCCATTTTCCTAGGTTAGGGGAGAGTTACCTTTGTATTTCTCTTATCAATAAGTTGTATTTCCCTGAGCATTTCCCCGAGGGAAAAAAAAAACCAAACCACCAACCAACAAGTAACATTGCTGTTCTTTTCTTTGATAAACAGCATCTCCCAGGGCCATTGGAAGCGACTCCCCAGTGTCCTTCCCCCAGCAGTAGCAGCATTACCAGCTGTGGCAAGACCAACCCCTCGGAAGTACCCAGCCACAGATAAGGAGCTATTTTTCCCTTCCTTCTTTCTCCACAGTTTTGTTTAACCAAGATCAGCACTTCAAAGCAACCAATTTCAACTTACATTTTGTGTGATTCATACCTCGCTGTTTCTTTTGGTGCTGTTGTGGCTCTTGTGAGTTCGCGTCAGCTGCTAAATGTGCAAAATGGAAATCAATAGTCAGATCTTCCTCCACCTGCAAAATCTTCAGTATGTCTTCAAAAACCTCCTGTACTCTTTTCCTGCGTTATAATTGGCCCAGTTCCATGAATATGTTTGCTGTTCTGATAAACACCGGGCAACTGAGTTTATTGGGATGTCTCAGACCTTTTTCTGCAGCAAAGCTTTCAAAGATATCTCAACCATAGTTACTATCCTATACTGAATAATCAGAGAGGTAAAAAAGTCGAACTGTCATGTAGCTAAAATGTCTGGCAGAGTCTCACTCTGTCAGAGACTCCACAAAAAAATTAAATCAATCCATATTGCTTTTCTTTCATTTCCAGACCACCCACTTACTCTTTGTACTGGATTTCAGTTACTTTTGTTATCAACACTAATTTATTATAGACTACCTAAAGAAAAGTCAACATTTATAAAAGACCATATTTTTCTATTTAGGAAGGGAAAGATTTCTTCCCATGTTTATACAATCATCTTTCTCTCCAGCATATAAAGTGATTTTAGGGACTCTGACTAATGAAAAGTTTGGGACAGGATGAAAATAAACCTTGATGGGTTTTGCTGCAACCAGCTACTAAGCGGTTTGAGTTCTATGGAGGTTTTTTTCCTCCTGTCAGCTTCTAGTCTGCAGCATGAATCTAAAACATATGAGTAAATACTCAAAAACTTCCACTGTGGCCTTTGATGTTCACAACTCCAGAGAGCGTTCAGCTTTTCAGCTCAGCGCCTTGGAGGTGGTCTCTTACCCAAGGTGAATGTTGGAAACACCCTCCACCTAAAAGGTAAAATGATGGATTAACATTGTGGAGGAAGACTCCTGTTTTCCTTGTATTCCTTTTAAACTCCGTTTATACAGCATTTAGTTCAAGGCGGTAGATCTCCGATCACAGTTCCTGCTGTGGAGCTGAGGATTATACAGGGCAAGGCAAAGAAACAAAAGTCTTTTCAGGAATTATTCTTCATAGTGTTATCTATCTCATCTCCCAAGTTAAGATATGATTTTTTTTTTTTTTTCAGTAGGAGACCCTGGAACATCTATAAGAAAATGCCCAGAGAATAGGAATCACACTTGTTCTCCTCTATGACTGACCTCCATTCCTTGAACTTTGGCTTCAAATAATTTAATCATGCATTGCTGCCAAGAGGCCAAAGCCAGTTTTCTCACATGCTGATCATTATTGGGAACTGCAACAAGCTTATGGGTTTAACTTGTCCAAATTGATGGGGAAGAGCTTCAGATGACTGAAGCTCCCCTTGAGCCGTTAGAACAACGACAGTTTATACTGGTGGAGGATTTGGCTTTTACTGTGTGATCAATCAATCTTTTACTAAAACTGTGTTTTCTTTCCTTTCTTAATTAGAAGCAAGTAGTTAAAGGGAATTGATCATACATGAAAGCAGAAAGAAATTGAAAGTCAGGTCTTCTACCACAAAGAATACAGCAATGCTCAATCCTCTTGATATCAAAAGACTTCCCCCAGGATTACGGTTAGCTGCTTTCCCAAATGCCTCACTTGTCCATTCCAGCCTGGGTACCTCATCTGGGGCTTCCCACATAAACAGGCGAGCTCTGGGGGGCTTACTTGTTATGATGTGGGTGTCTGTCTGCTAAGAATCAAGGTAAAACCACAGGTTCCTTTCTCTGTGGCTAGTCGATACTAAAGAGAGAGCTCTAATCAAGTGGTAACAATATTTAGTTACAGGCCACCTGGGATGATATTTGAACGAGCAGCCCCACAGCACAAACAGCATTCAGCATCCCATCCGTGTTTGCCCATAATCGGCCAGGAAGGCTGCAGGAACCTGTTTCCCACAGACACATAATCACATCCAGGAAACACACAGCCCAGAGCAAACAACGCTATGTTTTGCCACATTTGTCATCTGACACGTGGCTTCCGTTGGCCAGGACCGGAGCTGGTCAAGCCAGAATGCCGAGGGAAACTCTGTGAGCCTGCTCATGCTGTTCAATATGCTGTCTGCTGCATTTCTCTGGTTAATCCCTTTCGTTCCAGCTGGGGAAGCAGGGTAGCGCCTTCGGTTGCTCCTCTCTGGTTTCTCTAACTCCCATAGGATTTCACTAGCAGTTAGGCAAGTAAATCTCTCCAGGCTGCTAACATTATGAGAAGCCCCGTGGGTGAGGAATCTGCGGCATCCCCCTTAGAGCTATCGGGGCACAAAACTGCCGAGCTGGCCTCTTGAAAGTGGGATTTTCCAGAGACCTCATAGGAACTTTAGATGACCAAATTCCCTGCGCGGTCCGTAGGCACAGAGGCATTGCTAAATTCCTTGTGCTGCCTTAGCCTTCACGTGCAGCGATTCGGTGGCTTCTTGCTGTGAAACTACTGAGTGATCGCCAGGAATGCAGCAACAAAATCCAGCAAAAGAGTGGGCAAACAACCACTTGGTAAAGGTGTTGATAAATGCTTTCTGCAGAGTCTGAAGTCTTTGTTAGCTATTCATATGTGCCTTTGAAAGAATGAGCTAACCTGCCAATTTATTTTAATAGCATTGAGTAAACAAAGGAAAAAAACCCTCGGTCTTATATTTCAGCCTCTAACTTTCACTGGCTTTCTTCTTCCTGTCGCAGGCTTCTGTAACTCTACAGTAGTTTCTCAGTCTCTTGATGGTTAGGGTAGCGTAACCCTGCACATGGGATGGGCGGACAGTTTATTTGCCAGGTGATCCAGTTCCTCACGTAACCCTGCCAGCTGCCAGCCTGGCTCTTGGCGCTCACTGACCAGCGAAGCCTCACTTAGGCAGCAGGAGCCACCCTTGGTTTGGATCACAACAGAACAGGCTCAGCGGTGTTAACATCACACACACACACAAAATAATAATTCATTTCATAACCAATATTCATGCCATTGGCAGAAACTGTAATTTTTAAGGTAAGTGTGTGTGCCTCACGGGTAGAGCCTGCCTACAAGGGAGCAGCAGCGAACACTCCTGCCAACCTCCGCCTTAGAGAAGCTCTATGTTTTTATGACCCTGAGATATGAGCAGAAAGGAGGATACTCTGTGAACTACAGATTGTAAGGAATCGCTCTGAAGAGAGACTTGAATCAATTTTTTAGCAATAGGTCTTTTAGCTGAGCTTCTCCAGGTCCGAGATGAAGAGAAATGGGATCAAGCCTACGCCAGTGTTTGCTGTGCTTGATTAAATGCCACCCTACAGAAACAGGTATAAGAAAGAAATAAAAAGAATGCTAGAGAACTGCTTAAAATGCAAACAGTTGATAAATAGGTTTGAGGTCTCACCAATTATATTACCTTCCATTTGACTCTTCTTTGTACCCATTTTAGTTCCCTTACATCGTCTCTATGCAAATTCTGTCTGGGATAAAAATGGAATGGAATGGTAATAGAATAAGAAAAACTAAGACATATCATCATCTGGTTTATATCTTCTGGACTAAAATCTTCAGATCTACTTAGGATAAAGCTTATTCTAGTTTCAAAGATCCCCTTCAAAAAGACACACAATAATATATTACAGCCACAGTCCTAAGAACAAGAGTCCACTGCCTCGCTGGAATTTTAATTGACAATTGGGTAATGGTCCAGACTGCGGGTCTCTGGGAGACAGTGTTATACAAGTGGAATTTGGCTCACTAATCTATACTGAAGCCTGCTGTACACTTTATTAAAGTGTATTGGCATTTACGCCTGAAGGACCGCAACATTAGCCCAGTTGCCTCCAAGCTGACACTTTGCTAGAGAACAGCTAGCAATAAAAACAGAAATCAGACACAAGAAACCAGAAACAATGAAGAATAAGTCTCTATATATTTTCTGACTATGGGGTCATCGTTACTTAACATGGGAAAAGATGCCAGCCAGTCCTAAACACAATGTCTGAGCAAAGTTGGCCAGACCCGACATGTCACAGTCTTGTTTTCAGTTTTGCCTTTTTTGATTTAACAGCCAAATTAATTTGTAAATGAGTGGCCTGTTTTCATCTATCACCCTTCCAAAATGCAAATCATGGCATGCAATGATAATTTCAGCCTACTCAGAAGCCCAGTTACTTCCATTCATTCGTCAAAACGCTAGTATTGCTCTTTAGTCAGGGTTAGAAAAAAGTTTTAAGAGCAGTGCATTAGCTTCACACACCATTAGCTATGAATGCCTCAGGCTGTACATCATATGCTTGATGAAATAGCACTCATGCTGTCCCATATACCAGAAAATCAAGGCATTAAATATTACCTCTTTTTGAGGGAATCTCAGGCATAGTTGACAAGGTCATGTGTATTGATATAGTCTGTTTGGATTTCTGCAAGGCATTTGATTTAGGAGCAGGTGATATTTTGTTTAAAAGAATTTTATGCAGAAATAACAGAGTACATACTAAAATAACTAAAACCTTCCTCATCGGTGAATCTCATCATGTCTTAACAGAGATGTATCTGTCACTGAGGCCATTCCAGCCTGCTCCATAGGGACCAGTCCCTGAGCCAACACTAACAGTTTATCAAGCATTTAGAAGCATGAAATATTTGCTGGTGGCATTCACTGTAGATCAAAATAAAAATGGTAGAATAGCAGACTGCGGAGGCAGAGTGATCTGAACTGCAAGGTCAGACGGTCACCATCCAACCTGCACCTGGGACTCGGGGACACAGATGACAGCCGCGGACTGGGAGACTCAGACTTGTGATAACAGCCACGACTGACTCATCGTTGAAAGTAACCATCAATGCTACTACTAGAGGCTGCCATAACCCTTCGATAAATACAAACAGAAATACCAAAGAAAGGTAGCAAAGAGAACCTGCTCCTGTGCACAGCCTCGGTAAAGCTGCTATGGAGACATTCATTCTTTCCCTCTGCTTGCGCACCAGAAGGATGTGGGAATAACAAGAGGGAGCACAAAAAGGTCACAAAAATGTTTTGAACTTATCCAGCTTCTCAAAGAGACATGACACACCATGTATAAGATTTATGATAGTCTGGGGAGAAAGAAAGTACAGGTTTACTCATGCTGGAAAAGACTTAAGGTTTGAGAGTTGAGCTTAGACTTCTGAGACTATTTATACTTTGAAACAGCCTGTAAGGGGAACAGGGAACTGATTACCCAGTGCGCAAATCACACACTGCTCCAGAGGAGGGGGCTCTGACGCAAAACCCCAGTGGGTGGAGGTGAAGACTGGAGGGCCAGTGCACCCACCCTCCGTGTGGCCAGGACCCCCTCCATTACAGACCCCCTCCCTGTGCCCAGCTTGGACGTACTCACCCCGCTCCTGGCGCTACACTCAAACAGCTGTCAAAATAATAGCTCAAGGTTCAAGGCCTCTGCTGGCCTCCTGAGGAGCTCAGGAAGACGTTTTTGTGGCAGACAATGACTGAGCCACTTGTTAAAGAGGCCCAGATACAGGCCAGGATCCCATCACATTGGGCTTGCTATAGGATGGATTGAAAATGCCATGAACATGGCCCCGGTGTGTCAGACTATCTTCCTGCACTCCAAGGGATGTGATAGAGCAGCAATGGCAGATAAAGCCTGCAGTATGTCTTACTTATCTGCTCAGAGAGCAGTTGTGTTAGATTTGGGATCAGAAAGGCATTTGCTTCAGCTTATACTGACAAGGATCAGAGACATCATCTGCTTTCACCCCAGGGCACACAATTTAATCTTTAAGGTCTAAAAAGCTTCATTCTAAAGTCTTTGGACTAATATGAAAACAAACAGGTGAAAAATTTGAAGCTCCTTATATAAAGCCAGTCATAAACTGTTGAGCTACTTTTTCTACTTCACCTTGATCTCTATGGAATCAGTAAGTGATGATTCACAATTTAAAACTATAAAGAGAATAATGTCAGCCACGTGCACACCCAGGATGCAAAGCAAATAAATAAATACATCATTTTGAATTTTCAGCAGGAGGACACTGGATGTGGAAAGGACAGACTAAGACAGTTCTAGTACATCTGGAGCACTCTCTATTAAATATAGATATTTCCACATGGTCCAACGCCATATATCTCCACTCCCAGAAGGGAATCCACTCAGTGCAGTAGGACTACCTGCAGATGTGAAGTCAAGACTTCATCAGCACAACTGCCGAGCTTATAAAGTTCAGATGTGAAAGGAGAACTTTCCTTCATGCATTCAGAAATGCATAAACGCAGAGCCTTGTAAGAGAAATTATCTTACAGCATAACCATCTAGGATCTTAAAATTATTATTTCCATCTCCCTGAGTACATTTTTATATCGACCACCGACAGCTTAATTCAAAAACACTGACATCAGTGGAAACCTAATCACCACAATGCAAAGAGTAGGCACACTCTGGATTCCTCTTCTTTCTCCATAGGCATTTTATTTCTTGGATTCTGCCGTTTTCCTTTGGCCCCATACCACTCTTGGCACAAAAGGAAAGATCTCTTAATCATATTGCGGTACTGCTAAAGAAGCCTAGTCAGGGATTAGGATCTCATTGCACCAGGCTCTGTATAAACACGGAATGAAATGTTGATACCTAAATTAGGCTTTTGGTTGGAAGCTATTTACAATCTTGACTGTAAAAGGATTAGCTTCACCTAAATGACACGGAACAGTGTGAGAGGTATGTCTGTGCATTTGTCTCATTGTTACAGCATCGAGGACATTTGAGTATTTGAAAAGGCCTATGAATGCATGCCGTAATCTGGGCATTACACTGCCTTGTAACGCAGATAGGCCACGGGGCAAACCCCATAGCACACCCAAGGCATGTGATTTTCTTACAGGCAAATCTTGTTTGCATAGTTTCCTTCTTTTATTTTAGGATTAGAAGTTCTGCTCTTCAGAAAAATAGCTTTTTCTGCCTCCCTTTTGAATTCTTTTGGGTATGAATTACCTGGTATGTTCCCCACAGCTCACTGCCTGCGCTGGAATGCCATGCAGGAGCCAAAGAGCTTCGTTTAATGCCTTGTGAATTGACCCAGTGTTTTATTTCCCCAAACAATGGTGTTGCATCCCAAAGAACACACTGATCCCCAGCTCTTTGGCCTTTTTGGTAGAACAAAGTAGAATGCAGTATGTATTTCCAGAGGGAGGGAAGAAAGAGAAAATTCAATATTTAATACTTAATCTTTAGATTTTTCAAAACATTGATCAAGAATTTCTTTTTATTGCAACATGCAATGTGACTTGCACATGTTTCAATGCAGGAAAAGTACATTTTCTTAATAGTTTTCTCTTTCCAGTTTCTGGCTTCTTTGAGATGCTGACAGAGCAACAGATGGCAAACCTTGAAGTCCCATTTTGCATCAGTGGAATTTAGGGCACGCTGCAGTGATTAAACAATCCAGTTGAAGGGATATCCAAAAACAACTGCTTCTACACTGAACTGTGCACTTTTAACTGCAAAATATACAAAGCAATGTTTGTAACCCACAGCACTCGGCCCCTTGATTCACATCTGCTTGTATAAGAGTAGATGGGATTCGAAAATATGGAAAGAAATCTCGTTATAGGAGGGACTGCTGCTGTAATTATAACTGCAAAAACTTCTAGGAGCCATGAAACTCCACTTCAAAACCAGTCGAAACAATAGGAGTTTGCCCAAACCAGGCACATCTCAGCATTCCCCAAAAAGCACAAAGCAGGCATGGGTCACCCAAGGAAAACCCATGGCTCTTCTTCTGAAGACTTTCTGACGTCCTTGAAAAGAGTCAGAAATCCCAGAGAACGAAGGCAGCAAAGACACACCAGGCACAAACAGGTGCAGGATGTCAGACGGTAAAAATGCTGATAGAGAGCTTTAGGATTAAGGGCTAGCTGTGATTGATTTGTGAATGTCAATGTATTTCTACAGTTGGGTTTTTTTTAGATGGTGCTGATTGTGAAATAGCTCCAGGCTGTTCTATAACACACAAGAAATGCCAAGAAAAATTACACAACCCAGGACTAAGTCAGTAACGGAGACTCACAGAAACTCTGATAATTTCCTGTTCCCATGGAAAGGACAAGGAGGGAGGAGAGAAAAGAAAAAACTGAGCGCTGGTACGATGGTGACCAGCTGCCAGATCACCTAGGCAGGACCTTTGCTGAACCTGATTTCCATGGCAAAGGGGGACAGCTTTAACCCAAAGAGCCACCTCATGTTTTGAGAAAAATGAGGCCAGACATGCAGTTAGCCTACTATTTTGTCTAGATCCTTACTGACCTCAGGCTGTTGAAATAAAAACCTGCTTTAGAAACACGTGTCACAAATGCTATAAATCATAAACAAGCACGTACATGGAAGTGGGCATACAGGAATGACCAGGAAGAACGTTGGAAAGGTCCAAGAAAAAGTCCGTACTGGTGTCTGCTGGGACAAAGAAAGGCAGCATAGCAAAGGATAGGTCCACAGTTCAAGCCCCAAACACAGCAGCCTGGCTGAGTTTCCATCGCTGGTTGAACAGACAAGGAATTTTCTAGGTGAAGAAATATTCTCTTATTTTACCTCTGCCATGCTCAGTCTGTAGGTTCAGCATCAGAGAAGCTGTCTAGATCCTACATAGTCTTCTCCATCCCAAGAGGAACATCTTAAGAGACTCTTATTATTGGTTAGGCACCTGGGTCAAAAAACAATGTGAAAATTTGTAATACTGAAGTTCTGGGAATGTTTTTCTAGTGTTGTATGCCTCTCCCATATGCCAGACTGTCTTACTAATTGCCCCTCCTTTGCCGTCTGCATGTGTGTTCTTAGGAGTCAAAGGCCCTTTACCTCCTAACATAAATAAATGCATTAAATAATTGATCAATTCCCGCTGTAAAGTTTTATTCAAGCATTTTCTGTTTGCTTTTAAATAAAATCAAACTGAAACATAGTATAAGGGTGTTAGCCCAAATGCAAAATGCTTTATACTTGAAATGGAACCCATTAAGAAGTGTTTGTGATGACAAAGTTACATCTTCATCTCTAAAGGTTTTTAGTAGGAATCAGTTTTTTTTCCAAATGAATTCTCCAGGACAGTTCTATTTAGGCTAATTTCCAATGTACCCAACAGCACTGTATCTAGGCACCATTAACAAAATAAACCTAGGAGAGTTAATTCATTTTTTCTTAGGTAAATAGCTATAAGGAGAACGTGCTTCTCTGACAAATGTTTGGAAATTTCTGTTCTCGTGATGTTAACAGATTGCAGAAAAGAAACATCACCGGGGCAGTTTTATTGTAGAAATCAACTTAACTTGCTAGGAGACAGATTATAGCTGATATTGGGAAAAAACACACTGATTGGGCCAGTGGGGCTAGCATAAGAAAAGAGGCTTTCAGCCTTGCTTAGAAGGGGGGATTAACTGTGAATTATGACCTGTTTTTCAGAGCTGTTGATTGATACCCACAAGAATCACTGGCCACTTCTTCTGAAAACAGCCCTGCAAGGGGAAGCAGGAGGGAAAAAGAAAGGGGTTACTGAGTAAATGTCAATTGTGGGAAATGTCAAGATGAGGGAATGCTTAAAAACATTACCCCAAATGATTTGATCAAGCCCACACAGTGCAGGAGTGAGCAAAGGGTTAAAACCAGAACTCATGACTGCACCTCCGCCATGCCATGCCCAGTGGTTCAGCCAGACCCTTTTGGGAGAAACCTGGCCTAGCACAAGGATTCGGCTATTAAAAAACTCCTGGTTCCTGACGCGGGAAGCGGGTGAGCCCGATCCTTAACTCCCTTAGGAGTGAGATGCTCTGTAGGAAATCAATCACTGGGAAATTCCAGGTGGGGAAAAGGATTTTTCCCATGAAGGGGTGTGAGCCTAGCTTGACGCCTGGGTGACACGTTCTGGAAATTTACCAAGCAGCAGATTCCTGCCCCAGGAGAGAAGACAAATTTCAGCAAGTAATCCATAATAAGTGCCATGAAGAGTGAGAGAAAGAAACATTTTGTAAGCAGATAATTGTATACGGGATGATGTTACAGCATTATGCCTGAAGGCAAGGGTACACCGCACTCCTTCCAGCTCACTAACAAGCATGTAGGGCCTTTCACTATGCAGCAGCACTCCAGGGGGGAAACAGGGACGAAAACAATTAAGGAAAATAACAACAGAGAAACAAGGCAGTTTGGCAAGATACACCCCTGCAGTAATTTTCATTAATTTCTACAAAATATTAGAATGGCTTAAATTCTGTGAAAATTCATCTAGGTCCAGATTTCTATTCAGTAGCAAGAGTGGGACAAGGAGTGAAATTTTCATCCTTAGACTCTACACATGTGGTTTTTTCACCAGATATGTAATTTAACCCACAAATCTATTTCCAAATTTATGAAAAGCATTGACTTTCTACTGTCTAAGATGAAGGAATAAAAATTTCAGTCTATCGCCTGTTTTATGTTACAATCTTTTGATATCAGAAATTCTCTTTGAATTTAAAATTAAATTTCATTTCCACTATTTATTTTAGATATTAGAAATCTTTGGAAAAATCACAAGTACAATGGATATTGTAAAATGGAGTGTGCTTCCATGATGTGGGGTTTTGGTCAACAAACACTACAGTTGGGTTTTTTCCCCCTTGGAAGATGGAAAGCTTCTAAAATCCACTTGAAAAGTTCTCAGTTGAGAGCAATAATGAAATCACAAAACATCAGCATAAGTGGCATTTTTTAGCAGACCATTATGTAAAAACTTCTAAGAATTGCTCCTAGAGAGGGATAATGGGATGCTCTGCACGGCTGTGTCCCCAGTGCCAGCGGCAGCTCCGTTAGGTTGAGAAGGCACTGGTTTGGTCCACAACACTCAGTGGTACTGAAGGTAGGTCTAAAATAAAGAGAAGTGTGTGTCACCCAGCATTTCATTACCTTTGTCACTTGAAGTTAAGAGGTGTGTATCTGAGATTTTTGTACCGTGCTCATTCCCATGGAATATAAGCGACCACAGCCTCCAAAAGCAGCCTGGTTGTGAAAAGATTGTGGCTGCTTTGACTTCAGCATAAAGCCTGCCCTGGATTTTAGGCCCAAATCCTGCTCCTATTGAATTAGAAAAAAAAAAAAACAATAACCAAATAAAGTTAGAAGACCTTTTAGGCGTAAACTGGCCCTCTGCTACGTTTTACAGCTCTCGGGTTGTAACAGCACTGAATACAGTTAATTTTATCAAAGAATTTCACTTAACATTGAAATAGTGTGGAAGGTAGTGCAAACTGAAGATGTTTAAACAAAAAATCAGTAAGTGTTAGGAGTACATTATATAAGAACATAAGAACAGTTTCACCGGACGAAACCAGAGGTCTGTCTCATCTGCTGCATGTCATCAAAAGGTGCTCTGCCACGCTGAGTACTACCTTATCACTTTGCCAGCCAGTGACAGCAGGAAGAAATGCCAGGGTTTGACCCCACACTCGGCGGAGGGGCACCCTGCTTACCGCTAGCTGTAAAAAACAAAACATGTACTATAGCACGCTTGTGACTACTTAGAAGGAGCAATGTTTCGTAGTAACTGATTGAGAATCAGTTGAACTCGGATGAACTTCTTGAGTTTCAGTGAAACTAGACCAGGCAGCTTCACTCTGCTGCATGCTTACATGATAGTGCTCTGTCTCAGTCTACAATATTAAAAAGAAATTACAACCACAAACAGGTCAAAAGTACTCTCTTCTTCCAAAAAATATTTTTATTCAAAGTGGTGGTCCCTTCGGGTTGTTTTTCATATCCTATCTCCTCCTCTATCACAACCCATGCATGGTTCTCAAATCCATCCAAACCACTTGTCAAGTTTCTTTAAGCATCTCTTTCCCTACCATGGAGAAACAGACTTCTAGAAGGCCACAAGCACAATTGCTCTTTCCATTATACAGGAGGGAACCTCCACAATATTTCTGATGGTGTTAAGAAGTCTCTCTAACATGAAGATTGTGCTGAATTTTGCAAATGGTTGTTCAGCATGGAAATAACTCATCTGACCAGACAAGTTTAATGATGTGAAGAGCTTAAGGCCACTCACCTTTCAGATAACAAGATGATTTCTGAAGACGATGTACAAGCTGGACATGGCCGCTGTGGCTGCAAGGACAAGCAGGCAGAGGAACCACCCCACTGCACTTGCTCCTGCCAGATCCCAGAGCTGATTTGTACCCGCTTAAAGTCACACACATTATTGTTTACGTGTTCCCAACATGGTGCTTTGGCATGAAGACCAACTGTGAGGGCAGTTTCAGTTCCTACATTTGTGGGCAGCCACTCTCACCCCCAGGAAACAGTTTTCTTAGTGCTGTCACCTGAGAGGACACCAGCAGCTGGGATTCCACCCTGCACCAACACGACCCATTTAGGGTACACACTGGCAGGAGAATCAAGGGAAAGTTGCATTACCCCAGGTTTTGTTTATCTAACAGTAGCTAAGCAAGCAAAAAAGATCCATTTTTGTGAGTCTGTAGAGGAAAAAAATATGACTTGTTGAAAATCACATGGTAGCTGTGACCCGTTTTCTTTGTCCTTCCGCGCAAAGCGTTTTCCAAACACACATCTCTCTTCAGAGATGTGCAGAGCAGAGGAGGAAAGGAATGTAACCCAGCAGCTCGCATCATTATATAAGAAATTATTTATTCATAGTTAAGTAAGTGATACATTTTGCTGCGCGGTGAAAGCTAACCATAGCTAACTTCGGATTTTTATAGCTTTTCAACACAAGCATGATAAAATGCCATATGGCGCTCTTGTAACCGGGCAAATTCTCCGAAATCAGCATGATTCCCTTCCTAACCCGCTTGGTGATGCAGGGCCGTACGAGGCCATATTCCTGCTTGCCGTGGCCCTGCGAAGAGCATTGCCCTGCCGGGGATGAGCCCAGATGCAGGCGCAGCATCCCAGCCCCGAGACGGGGGAGCAGGCGGAGGAACCGCTGGCAATTTTTGCAGCCACTGTATGGGAAGGGTAAATGTCAGAAAGTGGAACTTGACCCAATTTATTGAAACGATCTTCTCTGTCTCTTGCTGCCCTCTGCTGTCACAAGCCCGGGCGGCTCGGAGAGGGCTGCCAGCAGCGGAGCTGAGGGGCTGGAGGAGCTGCCTGCAACCAGGAGCCGCAGAAAGGATGGGCACTCCCAGGCATAAAAATCTGCCCCTAGGGAAAAAAATTAATCCACAGCTGAAGTCCAGCCACGCAGACAGGAGAAGCAAGCCACAGGGTTTGAAAACCCGATTGCTCTGCACAACTCTGAAGTTCTCCTGCGTGGGAATTTACTTCACGCTTTGCTGGTGTGGGACATGGGCCTCTGGATGGGATGTGGAAGCAACACAACGCATCGGGTTGATCCTGTGAAGTGATCTAGGAAGGAAGCACACATGAGCCAGGGGAGCAGCTCTTGGCTGTTCATATAAAAATCCTACATCACAATTGTAATGGTTTCAAAGGTTTTTAACACAGCAAATATAACTGAATCCAAGAAACATAAGTGAATCCAACAAATTCAAGCCATATTACTTTCACTTTTAGCAATTGTAATCAAAGGCAATCTGACAATTGCTGTAACTCAGCATGCTGAATTTCTCTGAGTCAGCCACCTTTTTCTAAAAATGCCCTCTTTCTACAGCAACAAGGGATACCTCAGGGATCCTTCTCAAACACTTTCTAAATGCATTTCAACCTCCTCAGAGACTATCAGTTGAACACCTATGGAAGCAATGTGAGGTCTCTTGCTGCTCTGGCCAGCCCACGCTGCTGCTGGGAGTCATGCCACCAAGGCACTCAGCAGCACCCACCAGTCACTGAGATGCAGAGGAAGCCACCTCAGGGCAACCACAACCAGAGCCTGCTGTTGGTTCATCCCATCACTTTTACTTCAGGCACCACTTTTTCTTAATGCTCCTTTAACAAGCACTTGGAGGAAGAGCTGGGATACTCCAAGATTTGGGTTTCTTTAAATGCTTATTTTGACGCATGCTCTGTTACTTGTGTCACAAAGCACTGTGGAGCCAGCCTGTCCTGCAGAAGATACAGGTAGCACTGAAAGTCTTGGTGTAAATACAGCTCTAATGGAACACTCTTTTCATCTGCAACTTGATTGCATCAAGGTTTTCCTGGGTAAAAAGCCATGTTAGAGCTGGGCTGTAGTTCTAGTTAGAGCTACAGCATGCCCAGGAGGCACTGAAGACTCTCCCTGACAGACTTCACGCTGTTGCTCCTCTATCGCATATCCTACCTCCAGCCAGTATTTCTTACTGGTGCAAAGGCATTGGGAAATAAGTGAATCCTACAGCAGCACCCACGGATCACCAAATACTTAATGCGCTCTCAAACAGAGATGATGAATCTCCAAGTCTTATGCAATAATCTAGGAAGTTGGTTTTTTGTTCCCAGAACTTGGAGTCAACACTGCAAATTGTGTAAAGGGGGTCAGGGCAAGGAATTTCTTTTTCTTTTTCTTTTTTTTTTCTTTTTTTAACAACAAAGAGTAAAAAAGGTCCCTTGGCAGTTAGTTCTCAGACATCCCTCAGAAATGGTGGGAATTTTACAAGGAAGAAAGAATATCTGCAAGGAGGCCATTCCTGTCCTGGAGCGTTAGCTGCAGGCCAATGAGTCCTGGACCTTGGTTTTAAAAGCACTAGAGGAAATTTGGTCTAGCCCTTGAGGCGCTGGAGTCCTCCTCTCAAAATTCCAGTCATATTTTTCATAGTTCTTTTCCTGCGGATGTCAAGTGCATCCATGACAATGGGAGAGGGAGAGATTGGGTCATGTTGTCACTTGGGCTGTGAGCTCAGAGAGGAAAACTTAAAAACTGAAGGAGCTTGGACCATGATGAGATGCCTCAGGAAGGGAGATTGAGGAAGCAAAGGGAGGAACATCAGAGAGATTGGAGAAGACTGGTGAAGAAGCTTCAGGGAACAGCAAGAGGAGTGTGCTCTGAGGGTACGCTTGCCTCCAGACCCTGTAAAGCTACCTCAGTTTCCCCAATCTTTTTATTTCTCTGAAATGAGCAAACATCCATGACACCATTTGGCAAGAGGTCCAAACCACACACTCCCCACCCCCAGTTTTTCGCCTGTGATGTAAAAAGAGAATCACCCCAGAGATTTTCTGAATAAAAACTTATAAATGTTCATGAAGCCTTCAAATACAACAATAAGGAGCACCACAGAAAAAACAAGGAACTAAATATTCGGTTTTCGCCCTAGTGATGACTAGTATGCCATGAAGGAAGACTATAAGGTACATTCAGCCACCTGAATAAAGAGAATATTGAGGCTCATTGATTCATTTGCCAGCACTGAATGAGGCAATGTTGCCAGGGGAAAAGAAAAATTGTGTCTTGTATCATAACGTATGTAATACCTAAGAGGACTGAATTGCTATTACATATTCAATTTGGCATTTCCTAGCTTTTGAAGGTAGAATTTTGCAGCCTGAACTATAATCCGTTCCTGTATCTCATTTAGTAAGCAATAAATATACAAGAGAAGATTTGAATTGGAGCTCTTGGGATTTCAGGTCGGAAAGGAAGGAAGGATGAGATTTCCTCTAAAGCTTTGATATCCAAAGTCAAATGAGTGATATAAAACCAACAAATGTAAATGTAGAGGCAGACAGGCCCGCCTTTGGAGCTCAGGCTTTTTCTTAAGCGTGCACAATGGTCAGCACAAAGTAGCCCTGGCCTTTAAGGACTCCTACAATACAAATTAATAATAAACATTTGAAGAATAAATACTACCTTGACGTGTAACTTACTGTTAGAGTTTATTTTATGTGTGGTCTCATTCTTCAGTCTGGGTTTCCGATTTCTTCTGGAGCTTGCTGTTGTGTTTTTTTATCCCAGGCAAGAGGGACCCTGTATGAAAATATGCAACAGCTGAGCGTTTGCGAAAGAATATTGCGAAGAGAGCACTAGTCCTGGGCAGAGTCATTCACATTCACACATGAATCACTCGGATCACTGCCTGGCTGGGTATTCCCTGTGAATGAAAGTAAGTTGCTCTGCAGACTTTACTCTTGGCCAGCTCTTTTCTTGGCATGTGCACCTCTACAAAATAAGAATGAGGTTAGCCAAGGTATCTACGTATGGCATTACCAGAAGGGCAATAAAACAGAATATAGATGAGTAAGTGGGTTGTTTCTTTTAACATGTAAATCTTTTCACGCACATGGAAGGGCACTGCAGCTTGCATTTCTCATACCATGTCAACCTGGACAGCTTTACAACCACCACATCCATTCTGCTGCTTAAGGGGTTTTGGCCCAGAAATCATTTTGGGTTTAGTGTTGCTATTTATACATACAAACCTGCAAAGCATAATTCATGCTGAAACCACTGAGGCCACGCTTCAGGATTCAAGGCTCATGTATTTCATATCATGTTGCTAAATTAAAAGATAAGAAAAGATTTGGGGGGGGAAAGGAATGAGGAGGGAGGATAAGTTCCTCTTTTTTTCACGTTATGAAATAGATAAGAATCTCACCATTTAAGAAGTAAAGCAAATCACCGAGGCAAAACATGAAGCTGTCTGGCAACATGCTGGAACTTGTTTGGAAGAGTTGCTAAAATACAAATATTAAAGGCTTAAGTGGTCCCATTGTTTGCTTGTTTTTGTTGAAATGACAGAAAATGGAAAAGCTGATTCATAAATACATAATCGTATTACATAGACTGTACTGATGAAAACCTAACAGGAAAATGGGAGATTTTCTTCTATAAGGAAAATAGTAACAAAATAAAGGCATTTTTCCTTCTCCCCACCACCGGCTGCGGTGGATCAGTTTATTTTAAAGTGGCGGACAGATGAATGTACTTTTACTTGTCTTGCCCCGGTACTGTTTTGTGCGTGGGATTTATGTTCCTTTCACCGTGCCTGGATAAACTGGCAGCGAAGCTCTAATCGCCTGTTGCAAACGGTGATGATCACTTGGAGCATCACCGTCCCCACATGCAACGCCTAAGCGTGATGTTGGACAGCAAGAAAGGAGCAAGATTCTTGGCCAGTGAATTCTAGTTTGGGTGGCAAACCTGAGCCAAGGCTTTTTCCTGGTGTTGTATCGTGCTTCAGACGCGTCTGCCCAGCACGGCTCCGGCAGCCAGCACATGCCTGGGAATTGCAACTGCGTTGGCATAGGTCTGCCTGCAAATGTGCCAAGCCCACGGCTGTGGGGGCTCCAGGCTGGGTGTGAACACAGAGGACACGAGGGAGGTACAATGTTAGAATCATAGAGCAGTTTGCGTTGGAAGGGATGTTTAAAGTTCATCTAGTCCAACTCCCTGTAACAAGCAGGGACATCTTCACCTAGATCAGGTTGCTCAGAGCCCCGTCCAACCTGGCCTTGAATGTTTCCAGGGATGGACCATCGACCACCTCTCTGGGCAACCTGGGCCAGTGTTTCACCACCGTTACCGTAAAAAACGTTACCTGGGTACTTCACTTTAAATGTTATTGCACACTGAAAAAAGCTTCCTTAAGGCAGTATTTCATTCAACATAGGCTGAAAAAGTTCTCTTTACAGGCAGATTTCCGTTATCACTCTCCGTTTTCACATATTATGTAAAACCCTCCCAAATTCTCCTTTGGGGAATGATCCTTTCCATGCTTGGTCCCAGTCCAGGGATGAACTGTGCACGGTATGTGGAAGTTGTTGGAAAATTCCCTTCAGCTATTTTTGAGGTATAGCAGTGTGAAATAGAGCCCCCCACTCCTCCCATCCACATATACATGTTTTTTCAGTTTAAGGAATTTTATTTTAATTCCATTCCCGTCCCCTCAATTGCTGAGTGTCTGGCACTGAAAGAAAACACCAAAACAACAGTTTCTCACCAAGTCCCCCAAGGATGTCCCGTAGCAAAACCAGACTAAGATAATAGGGAGTGTGATGGAACAATTTTTATATCAGTTGTCTTTAATAAAAACTGAAGATTTACACATGATGGCAAAAAAAAGAGAATGAACAAATCTCAGTTCCCTAAGTTTCCACTATAAAGCCCATGTGAATCTTTTTCTGTTTAAGCAACAGCATTTTTAAAAATTGTACTCTGCCAGCTTAGTTTGAGTTTTGCTGTGATTGATAAAAAGGAAACGTCCCAGAAACGTTTTTTTCTTTAACTAGAATTTAACTGAGAAAGAAGAGTGTACCTTTTTTACCCACCTTTTTTTGTTTCTTTGTTTACCAATAATTATTGGTAAATAATTGTAAATATTGGTAATAATTGTAAAGATACAATTATCTTTAATCTTTAACAGCTTTAGAGTGATGGGGAGAAGCTAGTTAGATGGCACCTTAAAATAAGACACACCTGTGAAAGCAGATCACCGCCCCAAAATCAGCTTCTCAATCTCAAATACCTAAGTGTAAAACTGTAATTTCTCTAGACGCACACCAGCGTTTCAGAGATCAGCATCTGGCCTAAATGATGTAAGCCATTACATTTTTGGAGCTTGATGTTGATGCTGGCTGCAGTTTGGTTTAATTTAACCCAAAGAGATACTGTTTCAACAGCTGGAGAATCAACTCCAGACAAAGCATACACGATGCTATAATTGCCCTCCATTATATAGTGGAAATCAGTTGTAATGCTGGTCTAGAGGTGAAAATCCGCTTTTCATAGAGTTTTGGCTCTGAGGCCCAGCCTTCCACTTTCTCTATTTCAAAATCAAGCAGAGCCAACAAAAGTGCCAACATCCTTCAATGTCACCCAGATGGGCAATTAAGGGAAAGGCTGATCCTAAGGCCACTGCAGAGGAATCCAGCATGGAGAAAGCCAGACGAGACCCCCGGACGGCTGGAAAAGGCTTGCCCTGTGGGTGTTATTGGGAAACACAGGCCCCCAAATATCGACTGTCTAATTCCACCACAGGGATCTGATAGGATGAAGTGGTTTTATCAGTTGAAAAATTAATTGCTGCCTAATAAGCGAGTGCAGGGTCAACGGCCATTCATCTTCATTTCCTTTCTGTAGTGTTCACGCTCATTAGTTAGCTTCTAAATCTTCCTCCTCTTTCAGATTTGTTTACAGCAGCAGAGAGCCAGTAAAACACTAGCACAGGCATACCAAAAACATGCCTGCCAAAAGCACTCTCCTGCTAATAACACGCACATTTTCAGTCATGCGTGTGTTTTGCCAGGTCCTTAACTCTTGATTTTTTTCCAAAAAGACAGTGGAAATGTTGAAGATGTGTCGGGTCCCACCATATGGTGAAAGACCTGGATTCTGTAATGTGGTTTACCAAAGCAGAAACCTCACGGAGGGTACTGTTTCTTTTCATCTGTCCATTTGTTTTCAATGTCGTTGTTTAAAACAAAAGAGAAAAAAACTTTACTTTGCACTACATATGCCAGAACATGTTGTGCTTGATACTCCTCCTCTTTTCCACAAACGGATTTCTGAAAGGTAATGTTATAAAGTTTTTTAAACAGCCATGGACAGGTGCAAAAAATAGCAGTAACCCTAAACCACCTCCCTTTATCTTCAGCCACGCATACCATTGCCATCTATTTTTGTGTCATAATCTTTCTCTTTGTATCTAACTCAGAACCAAACAAGAGTCAATTTTCTGCACAGAGTTCAGATGCTGCCTGAAACTGACGGTAGAAAAGAGATACAAGAATTTCTGTAGTTCATATCCTGCCATTAGGACTCTTCTGTGCTTTCGGATGGAGAGTGAAGAGCTTGTTTGTGATGCCCTGGGCTGCCTGTTCCTGACAGCAAGGTGTGTTCCTGCCGGGTAAGACATCTTACAGCACAGCTTGAGGAGGCATTACCGAGTAGCACCCAAACTAATAAAAGCCAATAGCATTGCCCAAGTCGGTTGTGGGTCTACTGGAGGTGTGGGAGATAAGGAGGCTTGGTGAGGAAGCAAAATGCAAGGAGGACAAGAGGCAGCAGCTGGAGCTGGCAGGGGAGGAGAACTTAGGCAGGGAGAAGCAAGAGGAAGGACAAGAGAAGGCAGCAGCAGGAAAGTCGGGCTGAAGAAGCTGTTGGCAACTACCTTATTAGTTAGATTTTCTACACGGTCCAGGCCAATACCTCTGTCAGTTGTTCCTGCACCTGTCCCTACCCACTGCTGCTCAAGTGCAATGGGTGGAAAGACGTTCATTCTTGACTTCTAGACATCCCAGAATAAGGATACATCATATGGAAGTTGCTATTAAAAATATGCAACATATTTCCAGCATAATTTTGTCTGGGTTTGGATTCCAGAGCTGAAATCTCCTTCTGCTGTTATAAATCTTGAGTCATCTATTCTCAGAAAGAATAATTTCCTTACATAAGTATTTTGAGACCAAGATAGAGATCTGTTAACTTCTTCTTCAATCTCTCATTATAAGGAAAATTTTCCACATTGAATCACTCCAGCAGTTTTGTTCCAAAAAGCTTCCAATTTGTCTTTTTGAAAAGCATGGACTCCAGAAGAACTCAAATTTGCAGATCCAAAAAAATAATAAAACCAGTTGTGCCCTAAAATATCCTGAGTTTGGCCTAAAAGCCCAATATCCAGCACATCGTTAAGCGCCGAGCTCGTGGAAGGGTGCTGGAGTACAGCCTTACCTCTGACTGTCAATCTATTTGTACACGCAGAATCAGTTCATGGTGGGATTAAAGCTCTTATTCAAAAGAGATATTTTGAAACCTTCATCATCTTTATGTTTTGCTTTGCTCTTTCCAATCAAAGACGAGATTCTTACATAAGGAGATAAATGCCAGGATTGCTTTGGTCTCAAATAAGAAACCTAAGCCTGCTGAAACTTTCAAACTTAAATGGAAAGAAAGAATCAGCTAAATCTACTCGGATGAAAGTTTTGGATGCTAGGCTAGTCCAAAGAAATAAAAAATCTGATTATTAACAGACTGACTTTTCTATTTTGAGGAAGTGAAGAAGTCTTAATTTTAGTGATTGCCACATGGTCTTTGTACATGGAATACAGACTTCCTTTTCACATTACTAATTTATCTTAGTGCTGCAACAGAATACTTTTTGTGTGTCTTGTCTTTGAAAGGATCTCACATTTTGCTAATTATTTACTATAGAAAAATTTTAAAACTCAAGGATGTTTCAAGTAAAGACTCCAGTGAGCTTTAGACACGACTTCCTTTCGTTATTTACTTGTCTTCAGTCATGACCATTGCTACAGTGAGCTGACCATTTCATATTTGTATTTTAAAAATTAACAAAACTGTGCCATGTGCAGGTTACTCTCTGCTTACCCCAGTGAGGAACTTCTCAAAAATTACCTATACACAACAGTCATATTACTTGATTCACAACTGGAATTAATAAAGATGTTACGGTGACTAAAGTGTTATTCAAATAAACAAGGAACAGAGTAATCAACTATTGAATATGCTCCTGACATTGAAAAATAGACTGTCGGCTGGGTTGAAAGTTGGCCGAACTGCCAGGTTTAAGGGGTAGTGATCAATGGCACGGTGGCTGGTTGGCAGCTGGGAATAAGGGTCCCTCAGAGGTCAACACTGGGACTGATATTGCTCAGTGGCTGCTTCCAACAACCTGGATGATGAGACTGAATCCACCCACAGCAATTTTTCAGACAATACTAAATTTAGCATTATGAACAGTAGACTTTCAATCCAGAAGGATGTTGAGAAAGTTGAGGATTAGGAAACCCTACCAAGTTCAATGAAAACTGGGGCAGGATAGTCCTTCACGTCAACGCAGGCTGTGAACCAAGTGGCTGAGAGGCAGCCCTGTTGAAAACAATCTGAGTACCACAGCAGACGCCATGTTGAATAACAGTGTAAAGCAAACCTCATACTCGGCTACATGAGGAAGAGGATGGGAAACAGAGGGAAGTTATTATTCCTCTCCCTATTCAGCATTGGTCAGGCCGCACTTGGTACACTGTGACCTGTCTGGGGACTCCCAGTTCAAAAGGGATACTGCAAAACTGAAGAGAAGCCAGCAGAAGGCTGACCAAGTTGGTCAGGGGCCAAGACTGCAGGTTATACAAGGGCAGGTCAGGAAAGCTGGCTTGTTTAGCCTGGGAGACTAAAAGGGAACCTAACAGTAGCATACTATTACTTAAAAGGGAGCTACAAAGATGAGAGAGGCAAACTCTTCTTCATAGTGGCAGATGGCGTAAGAAGAGGGACATATTGCACCTTGGGAAGTTCAGGCTTGACCTTAGGAGAAGCTTCACCAGGAGGAGCACAGTGCAGTACTGGAAAAGGGCACCCAGGGAGGCTGAGGATTCTCCACCCTTGACAGTTTTCAAGGCTCAGTAGACAATTCGGTGGTTGACATGCTTTACCTTCAGCAATAATCCTGCTGCGAGTGGGAGGCTGGGACTGGAGACCTCCAGGAGATGTTCCAGCCAGCGCTTCTGTGATTCCATAATTCACTGGATAAACTTCAAGAGCCACCTATGAGAAGCAGTGCTGATGAGAAGCAATATATTAGGCCTAGATATTATTTTCTCAGACAACTCATAGTTAGGCAATTAAATACAACTTTGCAATAAATTAAGAAGTATGGTAATGCTCAAATGCATTAAATACATTTCTTCAAACTTCTAAGTCACAAGAGCTTTAAGGAAGAGCATCAAGTTTATGGCTAGATGAAGCACAGAGACTGTAACCAGAAGACGATGAAAGGTCCTTTGTTCTCTGGTACAGCCTCAAGTGCTATGCTTTCAATGTTTCTCAATGCTGCTGAGAAACAGTACAATTTCTCATCAACAGTTTCGTTAGCACTTGCGGTAAAATCTCTCTGAATCAGGGTGAACATTGCCCTTATAACCCTCAGTTGTAAGAAACAGTTGAGTTCATTATGGGACCAGGTAGCTGAAACTCCATAGCTTTCCTTCCATCCACCAGCACACGTCACTCTCCAAAACAAGGGCACCTGCAAGACACATGGGTGGAAGGGCTTTTCTGGCCATTGTTTTGTGACCAGTTGGGTGTCTATGAGAGAGAGACAAAAAGATCAAAGGAAGAGACAGATGGTGGCAGGGAAAACGCCAACAACACAGACATAACAAGGGCCAGGAATGTGCCTCCGAGAAAAGCTAAGAGAAAAGGGAAAAAGAGCGTTTATACTAAGTGTTTAGTGGAAAATAGACTTGAGTTGTAAACAGAGGCCATGCCTCTTCTGCAGCCCTTGCTGTGTGAAGAGAAAAAGGGCTTTGTATTTTCTTCGCAATTAAATGGGATTGCATCAGAGAAACCTCATTTCAGAAAACATCAATTTCCCTTCCTAGCTGGAACAATCCTTATGACCCAGGATTTTTATTTATTTATCCATCCCACAGAAGTTTCACCTGGGAAAGTGACAGTATTGCTCTATTTACCCCTAAAACAGCGCACCCAGCTCAGCAGTCAGTCAGCTGAGTTTCTAACGTGCCTATTGCTGTCAGGCTGGAAGAGGGGCAGTTCAGGGAGGTTTCTGGCAAACTAGCGAAACTGTCAGATAACGCGGCAGGAATCAACAATGCAGGGCAGAATTCTGGTGGGTATGCTTTTGAGTGGCTTCTTTCTCATCTTGTGCTTGTCTTGGTTTTGTCCGAGCGAGTCCTGAGGAGACGCTGGCCCTGTCAGACCTGAAAAAGGGCCGAGCCCATTTTCTGTAACGCTGACAGTCTGACTTTTTGCAACGGAAGTGGGAAAGGTGCTTCCTATTTGGGAAGTGGACTAAACTGGGGAAACTGTTTCCTCATTTACACACCACCTACTCTACTATAAGTCCACAGACTAGAGCTAGTGAGATGAGAATTTGGAGGAATTTGTAGATGGCAAGACAAATACGTACATGCCTTTAGCGTACCCACACTGCACAGAAAGGATGGTGCTCCAACAAGATAAGCAGGTTATTCCGCATTTTGTTTTGCTCTCGCAGTTCAACATGGCTTACACTTGCCTAATTTCCTGTGTGCTGTTCAAAACCTGCTCTGAAGATGGTATCACTCATTTCCATACGGGGTTTTCTGTGAGCACACAACTCCCTCGTAACGGAGAGCTTCGCAGCAAACTTCCCGCACAGCATCACTTAGAAGTGAGGGGGTTTGGCAGTACCCTTTCATGCAGAAAGCTGGTGGGTCTCAGGAAGATTAAGACCAAACATAACCATGTTGGACACGATTTTAAATTCCCCAATTCAGGTTTTTGGAATATTGTTTTGTGTTCGGAGCACAGCTCCCACCGACTTCAGCTGCAGCTGCGAAAGTTCATCACGCCTACAAGTCCCGCATCAAGAATAAAAGCGATCTAAAATTATTGACAGCTTCTGAAAAGATTGGCTCGAGTGACTCAGTTATCATCGCATGGGAGCTGTATGACAGAAAAAGGGACAGTATCCAATTCTCCAGGGTAGAACATCACTCCCTCGCCATATGCTCTCTTCCCAAATTCTCTCTTGTTATCTATACTGTTTCCCGTTTCTGGGGAGTGGGAAGGGGCCTTATAGTGTCTTTAACTGTATAACCATGATCAGTTCCTGGAACTTTCCATACTGCTTATAGAATGAACCTTGTCACGAAAGACAACCTGCACAAACACAGGAAGTAGCAAAGCTTTCAGCCTCAATAATATGTTCTTTGGTTGGCATGTGTTTCACTTGTTTTTCAAAAAGAGGAACAAATCCCCTTGTGTGACATTGTGCTGCCATTCACAAGGGCTACCAGGAGGTAAATGGGGCCTTTAATTCCACTGCACAAATCTCTGCTGTTTGGCTAATGGCATGACAGCAAATGATGATAAGTGTCAGAGACCACCACCAACGAGCTGGGACATGCACCTTGACTGCCTGGTTCATTTCTCCACCAGCCTCCTCTTAATCCTCTCAGCCTTGTAGGGTCCTTATCTTTTCCCTCAGCTGGTCCCATTGCTCCTCATACAGATATATTACCCTTGGCAGATCTACAGCTACTCAGCCAGTCGTAGTTTCTCCCCTCAAGTTCCAGTTGTGGGCTTTGATTTGAAACTCGTCACTTTTCCTTTAGAAAATCTTTAGTCAACAAAAGAATCTTTCCCCCCCGCCTCCCCATTGCTTCATTCTTAGCAACGTCTAACAACTTTACAGAAAATTTCCCGATTAGTCCAAAGCAGACCCTTAACATTGGAATGGTAAATGTTTCACAAAATAACAAGTGACTGGAAAACAGGAAATGTTTCAGGAGACAAGAATAGGTATATCTCCAATATGAACAGAAGTTGGTTGTATAAAATCTGGCATTATATGTCCAACCTTATAAACACCCTGTGCTGATGATAGCTATGCTAAGATAGAACATTAAAGACTGTATTAAAATTCTCACCCAAGGGTACTCATAATTTGGCCTTAATACTGGAGAATTAGTTGCCTGTAAATATGATTTTCTGCTTTACCTCCTGCCACACAGCCCAGAAACATGAGCTGGACTTGAAAAACAAAAAGGCAGCTCTACAGAGTATCTCTCTCTGCTTCAGACAGCTGCTTCTAGACACCTTATGAAAAACACCCAATAATCTCCCATCCCCGAGCTGCAAAGAAAAAGAAGAAGGAACAGCAGTGAAAGCTATTTCAACAGTCTCATCAAAGACAGCTGATCGATCCCCAGCATTTGCAGGGGCTTCTGGCCCCAGTCCTGTACAAAAGGAGGCAAGGAAGATAGCAGCCAGTTTCTACATGTCCGTGTACTTCTGAGATGGGAGATACTTGGGAGAACGTGCCCTGCAAGGGGGATACAGAATATGTGATAAATGCCACTTTAAATACCAGTCCCTAAATGCTAAGTGCTATGGTCAGTCTTTGTCTGGGAATGTTCTCTAAAATGTTGTTGATTTTCAGCAAAGTGGAAGGCACCCTTGCTGTTTGCCTGCTGGTAGGCTGTCCCTTGTCACCTGTGATAGACGCTTGAGGTCTCACATCGCACGGCCACATTTCTTGCCGTAGACACCATTCCTCTCCCTTCGCCCCCAGCCCGCTGCTTTCATTTTGCTTTTGTTTCTCTTCTTTCAGGCTGAGCAGAAGCTGGGTAAGAGATGTTTATTTTGGGAAAAGAAGAAAGAAGACTACTCTGGAATTGTTAAAAAAATGCAATGCAGGTTTCAACAAAGAGCCACTTTAAAGAAAGTTAAACAGCTCTATAGAGGTCTCCTCTTTTTCCTATTTTTTTTTTTTTTCAAAAAACAAAGTTGGTGGAAACAGCTGGAGACTGTAACTTGGAAAACGGAGAAAGTAAGATGAATAAAACTTCCTGTTTTCCTCTCCTATCCCAACCTGCAGGGGACAGGGGTGGGGGATAACCTCTTCAGCCCCTTTTCAAAACAGATGTTGGATTCCCAAAGGCTTCAGGTTTGCACTATGTTTTTTGGAAGCAAAAATATCAATTATTCTTCTGTGCAGTGCTTGAGGGTCTCCAGCTCAGCTACAGCTTGTCACACGTAAAGTAAACGTGGCGGATTCCACTACTTAACTCTGATTAGTGCAAAATATTGATGTTAGTAAACTGTAATCTTTAAGGCTGATACCTGCCACTGTTTTCATATCCTTCCTCAGCAGAGTTTTCTTAGCTCAGTGTCTGCAATTTGCTCCTGTTACCCTACTCACCAGTCCTACCATTCATTGAATGTGAAAACTCGGCTTGTGAAAGCTCTTAGTGCAGGGGATAAGATTTCATTCTGCACCATTTCCCCACCTCTTTTCGGTTATCCTTTTGGGTGCACAAGCTGAGACGCTTCCAGGCTCATAAAGATAAAAAAGTACTGAAGCATCTCAGGTCAAGCACCCGAAATTTAGGTTTCATTATTTTTGGTTTTATATTGGCTTAAACACAGGTGCGCCACAGCTAAGAGGTGATGTGGAATGAAGTTTTCTTGGCTGCTCTCTCAGCATATTCCACTGCTGTAAGAGCAGTGAAAACATCACTAAACCCCTCTGAAACAGCAACATAGAAATCCATAAAAATGAGTAGAACCAGAAGATCTCATTTCTATTCCTAGCAACACTATTGACCTCTGAGATCCTGGCCAAGTGACCCGACTCCTCCACATCCCTGCTTCCCGCAGCTGTGAAGGGGAAATTCTGACCCTCCAGTAAGACACTTTCAGATTCCTGCCCTAAAGCTTTATTTTTGTCACGAACACGGAGCAGGGGCCTAAAGTCAGCAGGAAAAAAATGAGAGCCCCTTCTCTCGGTTCAAAGATTTCAAATATTCAGCTCCTGCTGCAGGAAGTTGTAAACATTTTATAAGGCAGACCCACTGTATTATTATGGTTTGTATGGCTTAATCACTGAATTTAGTAATTTAATTTTTGATGGTTTATTTTTATTAATTTCCAATGATACTGTGAATGCTCCAAATTAAGATGATCCAGGACTTCTAACCTATTCTGTGATGAGATTTTTGTTTGGTTTTGGTTTTTTTTTTCCTCATAATATCTATATCAGCTCTACGTCTATTTCTGTATCGCTGTTATTGATTCCTCACTTTGGCAATTTGCATGTTTATTACGCATCACCCCAGCACTACATTTCATTTGTAAGGCCAGGCATGTGTTCAGAGTAAGAAACAGCTATGAAGGATTGATTTTAAAATAGAATTAAAATACACTTACCATCATGTAGAGATTGTGTCCAGATACAATCCTTCGGGGTAGTTGCATGCAGCTTCACATTGCTAGGTTCTTCACTAACTCTCCCGGGAAACACCCGGAGCTCAAACAATATGCTCTTTACATTTCTTAGGACACAAGACATTTGTTTAAATTACATCTAAAATTTTAAACAAAGTTCTACTCCCACATAAGCTCCTCAAGCTGCAAAACATGCAAAAGAAATGTAGAAATTCCTGGTAATACAGTGACTGGGGTAGCAACCACAAGAACCAAGCACATCTGAACATTGAGCACACATGACAGAGCAAAGGCATCACCTGCAGCCACAAAGTGGCTGGGAAAAAGGTAAAATCAATACAAGCTGAGGAATCATTCCTTATGTTTTGCCAGTATCCACTGAATAAGCATTGATTTTCTTTTTTTGTTGTCAGGGATGTCTTCTAGTTTAACTCTCAAGATCTAACTCCTGATGCATGCATATATAGCTGAAAGTCTATGTTTGATATTTGGGCCCTTGGGTCCTAAGATGTTTTACTTGAGGCCCAAAGGCAGGCAAATTTTATCCTTATTTCATTCAGACATATATTCTGGCTCACTACTTTTTGCCCTTGTGCCCAGAGCTCAGCTGGCCTCAGCTCTGGAACCGGCTGGACTTTTTTGTTGGTCAGCTGCCAGACAACATCCATTATGTACCTACTCCATTTTTCACGTGAAAGAGTATTTTAAGAATAAACCTCTCACTCATGTTTCAGTGAGGTGCACTGAAAGGAGCGAAGGAAATGGCAAGGAGTGAAGGAAGGTGTCTCTCACCTCCATGCATTTCAACCCTCTGTTGTACCTATAGCGGACGACAGGAGCTGCTCTTTGCCATCTCCTTTCTGTAGGATCAAGCGGGTGTGAGATAGCTCTGCCTCAAAGCAATGTGGGACCAAAGCTAATCGTTTTGGGGCCCATGGCACTCACCAAAGCTGATCCCTGTGGCTGGAGGCACCAGCAGAGCTGGACACATGCCTTTTGGGCCAGGAACCCTTGTTGACATCAATGATCACTCCACTGTCCTGCAAGCACATGGATCTCACAGCCTTTCTCCAGCTGAGGACTTGGATCTGAGTCACTCTTCTCTCTAAGGAAAAAGCAAGTGGTTTAATTTAGAATTTTGTGTTTCGGGGCTGTAAAGGACCTCTGCATCTCCTGCTCTGTTAAGGGACCTCCCACCACAGCAGTGTCCATCACAAATGGACAACCCTATTGCACTCCCCCTATGTGCATTTGCAAACAAGTAGCAGATGCAGATTACAAACACCCTAAACTATTTCTGTACTGTAAGGCTTACTTATTTCACACAAGCATGAGCCAAAACGGATTAACCAGAGCATGGGGTGCAGCAGACGTTTAGGTCCATCTCTCTACCCCAAAACAGTAGCCAGACCAAAATGCACGCTTACATTTCATTATGCAGCTGGAGCCATGCCGCTCTTCCCTGGCCACATCAGGGCTGCCAGAGTGCTCCCAGCCTTACTGTGCATCACTGAATTATTCCTGCTGCTCTGAGGACCTTCAGGATACTTGAAGCCGTGCAATGGTAGAGCGGTGGCTTGAATTGTTCTCTCTGCATTTAATTTTTATGCAAAATTTTGGGCTAGGGCCAGTAGTATCATTGGAGCCAGCTGAAGATTTCACATAAAAATTAAATTAGAGTATTATTAGAGTACTAGGCACACTAGGCATGCTCGCCCCATGGTGCTTTTACACTTGCCTTGAAACAAAAGAAGAAAACGCCACACACACCAGATAGAGAAGGTAGCCACTGCTTTTAGTACCGCAGCAAAATGATGCTTCCACCAGCACGGGGTATTTTATCTCCTCGTTTAGCTCAGAAATGTTGTTTCCCTGATTGCCTGATCCGTCACACTGAGCACAGCACCATTTGCAACATTCCCCAGAAAGCGCATCAGTGCTGCCCACCCCCTTGTCAATAAGAAATCTTTCCGGAGACAGACTGAAGGGCTCTCCTCTAATCACAGCCAGAGCTAATGAGGTAGCAGCCTGGGGGCTACACTAAAAGGGCGGTGTGTGACATGTCTGCTAACTGGGCTGTGTTCGCTTACAAATAGGCAGGGTTTTGCTCTAATTTAAGTCCATTCATCCGGCTTTGAGCAAGAAAGATAAACAGTTTATCATCCAGTGCCATTCTAGGAATACCACAAATGTCTAAAGAAATAAATTGGGAAGAAGGTTTCTGACTCATTAGGAACTTGCATTCTTGGGTAAATAAAATTCGCAGAAATTTCATTGTGTTGCCGTATGTTTATTTCTCCGAAGTCATCACTGGGGGGATTTGTTGTGGGGGAAGTTCCCTTTCAGATAACACACAACAGGGTCAATCCATGAGTGAGAGATATAAACAAGTCAAAGAGAAGGCTCCAGAGAGACCTTATAGTGGCCTTCCAGTACCTGAAGGGAACCCACAAGAAAGCTGGAGAGGGGCTGTTTGCAATGGCATGTAGCGATAGGACGAGGGGCAATGGTTTTAAACTAGAGCAGGGCAGGTTTAGATTAGACATTAGGAAGAAGGTCTTTACACTGAGGGTGGTGAGGCACTGGCACAGGTTGCCCAGAGAGGTGGTGGAGGCCCCATCCCTGGAGACATTCAAGGCCAGGCTTGACGAGGCTCTGAGCAACCTGATCTAGTTAAAGATGTCCCTGCTTACTGCAGGGGGGTTGGACTAGATGGCCTTTAGAGGTCCCTTCCAACCCAACAGATTCTATGATTCTATGGTTCTATGATTCTATGATTTTCAATTGTTTTCTGCAAACAAAAAATACACGAGATAGGACCTTATTTCCCTAAGGAAAGCTTTAGGCTTATAAGCCTAAAGAGAAAATGCAAATACTTGGGAAAATGGAATGAAAGATTCCCATCTGTCACAGCCAGATCAAAAATGCAATGGAAATGGAAAGATGCTGATCAAATTCTATAGGCTTTGATATAAGCCTGTGTATTTTATCTAGATATGGATGCAAATTTGTATAATTGAACAAAGTTCTTCCATCATTTCAGGGCAGAACTTCCTGCAGAACTTGAGAGACAGCTTGATGGGAGAAAAGTATAGCGCAAAAAACCCTAATGCTGTTCCAGCTTGGCTAAACCTATTTAGCCAGTGATTAAGAGTCACTACAAGTGAATTGCGAAGGAGAACTGAGGGAGGGAAGTACTTGGGTAAACTTCAGCGGGATTTGGGCACAGAAAATTAGACTGATTTGAATGCCAGCTCAAAGTGCAATATGAACAGAAACAGTTAAAAATAATCTGCCGAATTATCCTTCAAATAACATCCGAATCAAAATTAACATTCAGAGAATAAAATATCTAATGATGACAGGACTTTGAGATGACAGGCATCCTGATAAGGGGTGGGAGGATGAAGAACAGAGGGATATTTAAAAATCTACCACCAGGCTGTGCAGGGAGGATTTATTTCCCTGTAAAGATGTGATAAAAATACAAATATACCCCTAGATTTATGTTCCCTAATCTCCTAATCAAGAAAATACTGAGTGCACAAAATTGAAGAATATCAAAGCATAGATATAACTGGCTTCAAGCACACGCATAGGTGCTGCAAATACAGGGACGGTCCCACAGAACAGCTGCTATTGCGGGACTTGTTAGCAATGCACGAAGGTGAGTTCAGGACACACAAGAGCTGAGCCACAGAGCCAAACCCACTGCAGCATAAATGCTTTCAACGTATTCATCAAACTGATTAGGGCAGTCGTAAACTGCGTAAAAGGAGAGCTCAAAAATGAGGAAGCTAGTGAAAGAGAAGGTCAGAAGCAAGGAAAGTAATGGTTTTGTGCTGCCTGTGGAGCTTCAATAAAAGACATTGTGCTCACATTCAAGAAGTCAGGGCAGAAATCGGGACAGAAATAAAGTACATGTGCACCACTGATCTCGGTCCCGCTGAAACTAACTGCAGTTCTGATAATCCCCATGGTAAGCAATACATAGTCACATCTCAGGTTTGAACAACTTCATTTTTCTGTTTCCAAAAATTCTTAACCATTTCTGGGTTATTACACCGGTCAAGGTACAGAGCAGGGTGGTTGCTCACAACCAGACAATGATGAGCCACAACCCTGCCATGGGGCTTGAGTTCAAGAGCTCTCATTCCCCCTGCCCCAGTGCTGCAGATTCACCCAGACAAGGGTTGAGGTGGCCTCCCCAGCCCCAAGTGGTGTCCTGCAAACCCTGGGACTGATTCTGGTGAGGTGGTCTTTGAACAGTGACAAGTCAACTGCACATGCTGTTCCAGAGGACCTGGGCAACATCTCAGAAAAATGGGATTCTCCAGGAGAACCTCCAAAAGGAGGTTTCATCACAGGAGAAAATAGGACAGCCCTGAGGAAAGTGCTCAGCTTCTGCTGACGGAAGGGATAAAGTTTCTGGACAAAAGACTAAAAGCCTCCAAAGTCTCCAAAAATAATTATAAAGCAGAGCCAGCTCATGCCTCAGAATCAGACTCAGGGTAAGGCAGCTGTGGGTGCATCAAAATGGGTTCAAACAGGACAATTTGCGGAGCTCAGCTCATTTTAGTGGGTTCAAGTCCTGGTTGGAGATGTCTGATCTCCACAGGAAATCTCATTTTGTTCTGTTTTGATTGATGCATTCACAAATTTGGAGACCCCAGTCTTATGCAAGGGGTTTAATTAAGGAGGATTAGTACAGTCAATAAAACTTGGTGGTCTCAGTAATGTATTCTGGATCTTTCAGCCAAACCAAGTCAGAGCAATTTCATCAAAACACTCTCCCTTTTGTTCTCAAACAGAGTAACTGTGTGCAGCTATAGCTGGAGGTGGATACGTGCCACTGAATTTGTATTAAGCAGGCACTTTGGCTAAAGGGAGATGTCTAGGTCCCATTCTGGAAAAAAAAAATGGGGGGAAAAAAAAAAGAAAGACTAAAACAAAAGCAAAACAAAAAAAAATACTGAGTTAAGTACTAAATGTGAAAGAACACTCTTTTTAAAAATGGATGTGACGCTTGCTGTCTTTCCTGCTAGGGATCATTTAGCTAAACATTTGGAGGTCGCCCATGCAAAAAAAGTTGTGCTTACATCATTAGTCACCTCCATCTGCCAGCAAATAAATCCCTCTCAGCTGTTTGTTGAGGCAGGAGAAATATGGCAGAGCTAACAGTTTTATTCTTGAAAGAGCCCTGGTTGTGTCTCCCCATTCAGGCTCTGTTTTGTTTGAATACAAAAGGATTTACTGGGAGAGGAAGTATCCATTTCATGCCTGCAGATCAGAATTCAAAGGCTAGATTTGACGGGCAGAGATACAATGGGCAGGCAAAGCTAGTGATAAAAGTACTAATCACCTAATTTAGTGACAATTTCATTCACATACCTCCCTGGCCTGCCATATACCTTTTCCCTCACATTGTTATGAACAGGAAACTCGCACGTCTCTGTAGTGTTAGTTTATAGTGGTATAGTTTTTATGTGGTACTTTTTTTTCTTGGTAGCTTTAGTTGGGTGGTTTGATGCATTGTGATAATACCAAATAGAGTCAGTTGTAGAACGTTCACAGTTTTCTAATTCAAGATTCGTACCTTTACATCAGTAGCTTGGGTAAAACAGAGCATGCAAAAAAAGGGACCATTTGCATGTCTAAGTGATGCAGGATTCGATCTGAAATGATTACTTTTCATGACATCATTTTCACTTGCAATTTTGTAATCAACAGTGATTGTTTTATCAATGGATTTTACCAAAATTAAAACAATCTTTAAAAGGTTGAAGTAACCTAAGGCTTAAAACCCAGGCGAATAGATGTAGTAAATTGAGATTAGCATGACAATTCTTTAAGCCTGAAAAAAGGATCCAAACCCTTAGATTCAGGCTGGCACTAGTGTTGCATATGAGGATGTATTACAAAATCAATACAAAAAGATGGCTCTATGTCTAATAATGACCAAACAGAAGAGCAATATTATGCTGTTCTCATTCACCTTGGTGCAAGCCTGAAACAAGGGCAGCTACTCCCCATTTATATCAGAATTAGGAATGCAGAAACATACTGCAAATCTGTATAAATTATCTTTCTGATTTACTGGAAGTAAAGAACTCCTCTTAAGTGAAAGAAAACAATTTTGTCCTTTTTTTTCTCAAAGGCAAAATCCTCCAAAGACAATTTTAAGACGTGAAACATGGTACATGGCGGTTTCTCCCTATTCTGCTATTAGATTCTATCCCAGTGATATAAACGGTTTGCAAAGCAAGCAGGATTTGACTGGTTTTCTGTCTATCATATGAAATAACCTCTGGGATGTTTGTATACATTCTGACTATTATGACATAAAATTTTTAAGGCTTTTCTTTTCAGTAGATTACTAAAAAAGACCATTAGTTTTGATGACTAATTTGCAATTTAATCTCAGCAGGAGCCTTGCTGTTCACGGATGTTATTTGGCTTAAAACAGTCATTAGGAAACTGTCCCCTCTCTTTCCCAATGTTCCTCAGTAAGAGGTATTTTACAGAGGGAAACCCTGCCACCAGCTGTAGCGTGCATTTGAAACCCAAGAAGAACCGAGTTTGAACAAGGAGAGTCGACTTTTTCAATGAGAAAATCCAACTGGCCTGCAGGGTGCGATCCTGCCACCCGGTCGAGTGTGTCCTGGTCCCACAACTGCTTCTTCATTCTGTATCACAAGGAAAAAGCACCTAAACAAAACAACACAAAAATCGTCCAGAAAAGAGGTGCTTTTCCCCATGATTTATTCCACTGTTGTTCAAGGCCTTCTCCAGCTGGGAGGTAGCTGGCTGTAAAGTTTTGAACTCAGTGGGACTGAGACACAATACACTTTCTAAGGCAAGCACCATCAATCATTTCAATCAAGTAGATATTTTTAGATGATTAAAGGCTTTGAAAGTTGCTCTTTCTGAGTTGGAGTATTGCGCCAGATCTGGTAAATGGCTGTGCATTTTTGCTACTACTCCAGGTGTTTTAAATATTTTCAATTTGAAGGTATCAAGCCCTGCATTTACCAGCTGTAAAGATTTGATAAAACTGACAGAAGATGAAAGTGGAAAAAGTATGTTTCAAAGTAACATTGGTAATTAATGAAAGTGAGTTGCCCAAAAGTCCAAGATCTGTAATGCAGAAAACCTTCACCAAATTAGAAGCTGGCATTCAACTCAAATGTAGTTCTAAATTATAAATAATGGTTTTAAGTATTACAGAGAAATGGATTTCATGTTGGCTTTAGCCTTAAAATGCTTGATGTCCCTCTAATTTAAGCTAGAAATATTCGTACTTAAAAACGGCGAGTAATTAACTTTGCTGTGTTTCCGTTTGTTTAATGAATGCAAAGTGTCTGCTATGCTCTGTGGAATTATAAGTGGACATTTCTGTTCCAATAAGTTTACAGTAAGAAGGCAGCACGGAAAATATTGTACACAAACCAAAGTGCTGGAGTTCGGTCACTTCGTTGCCATTCTAAGTAATTCTTATTTTTTCAGCCTGGTTTCCTAAGGAATCCTGTTCTGTTTGCTTGTGCATCTGTTTATAATAGGTGACCCTTTCACCTCATCTCATTCCAACGGATTTAACCCAGTATCCAACACAAGAAAGAAGCTGTTGGTAGCTGGTGAGAGGTGGAAGCCACCCAGACGACAGAGTCCCTTTCTGACCTCTCATGGACAGAGCAATGCTGTGAGTACGACCCCCAACGTAACCCAGAGCATCCCAATAAAAAGAGGATGGTCACAACCAACCTAACTGCAGTAATGTCTTCAACCGGGACTTACATTTTATAAATTACTAGCAAATCACTCTTACAAATTATCAGATAAACCAGTTCTTTGAGTTACTCACCCTTAAGGATTTTCTGGTGTCTAAAAAGCCAGACTGAAGCTTTTCCAACTTGTCTCAGGATTCATCAAGTCTTGATCCATAGGAGCACGTGAGTGCATAGTCCTGCTACAGTTTTAGCACAATCCCACTGAAATCATGATCAAACAGGAGGTTCAAATCCATTAGAAATCAGACTCACTTAAATACAGCACATGCCCAGACTACTAATTTATGGTAATTAACGATACCACACCTGCCAGGAAGAAGTATATGTTGGGAATAATATGCAGCAAAAGAGGGATGGGCAACCCCAGCACAGAGGTCACTGTGTGAGGATTTGGGACTATGTGGAAGATGGGATGATTCTGAGTTTGGGCAGAGCAGAGGATGAGGTGCGGGTAAGAGCAAAGGCAGTGCTGGGTGAATGGGAAGAGAGAAGGTCCAAAGCGGGAGTGGGAGAAGAGGTGCCCCAGAGCCCATGGGAGAACAAGACTGAATCTGATGGACAATGCGAGCAGGAGACAGAGCTGAACCTAAGAGGAGCAGAGACACAGGGGAGCAGGAGGCAGCAAAGGGGAGTACCGCACCAGCCAAAGGGCACTGTTTGCCACCATTTGATATTCCAAGCCAAAGTGAGGGCAGAGGCATCAGAACCAGCAGACAAAACTCAGGGTTAGTTTCCTGTCAGTATTCGGCACAAGTGTTCACGGGGAAGTACGCCAGAGACCACTGGAAATGCAAGACCTAAAAACAGCACAGGGAGCAAAAAAAGCTGCACTTGTCTGGCAGATTCCATCATCCTTTTTGTCTAAGACAGTCCACCATGGCAAATTATTTCTCAGGAGAAACCAAGTAGTTTTAAGGTGTCAGATTCTCTAAATGCGTGAAGTCAGAAACCGTCCTCGTGTTTCCATTATGTGGTCATTCTTGCAATGCCACACCACACTGACAGGCAAGATTAACTGGATAAAAGGATGGTGTCACCTAAAATACTACTACATGTGACTCAGCAGTTCTTACACTTTGTAAAACAAATGCCAGTAATTCAGTGGCTCTGTAGCAAATACCCTCTGCCCAGAGCAGACATTCAGCAAGGTCAGAAAGGTCAGAGAATCATAGAATCGTTATGGCTGGAAGAGACTGACTTGGTGAATAGGACTTAGGACTCGCTGTGGTGCATGAAGGCTGACAAGCTGGTGGTGAAGTTCAGCTTTTCAATAATTACACATAAGGGAATGTCTTGATTTTTGTCTTAGTGTTCAGATCAGAAGATAATGTGATGTTTCTGGGTAAGATTCTTGATGCTTTTCCTCTTCTTTAGGAGAGGAATACAGCAACAAATGATCCAATCCAAGTTTCCCAAACTGCCAAATCTGCAATTTGGTTAAAAACAGATTCCCCCTTTCCTAGCAAAAAAACCCCACCCACAAACACATAAAGCTGATATATAAAATTACAGTTTCGTGCTCTCACTGGTGTTATTTAGCTCAACATACTTTTCCCCAAGTCCTAACGTTAGAGAGCAGGAGCTCTAAACGCTTTGGCAGTAACCCTTAAAGTGAGGGCATCCTGGTCTATAACCGAGGGAAGGAAGCCTGCTCCCCTATGCCAAGGAATTAACCTTTACTTTGTGAGAGCTATATGTGTGAGAAATTTGCAACAAAAATAGCGTAGAAAGTAGCAGATGTTTGCGGGAAGGAATTAAACAGGTGTCAAAACAAGCAACCCAGGAGCGATAAGACGACAAATGAAGCAAATATGAAATATGAGAGATGAACACCATATATCTGGTTTCTGATAACATATTACCTCCTCTTGCCAATTTTGGAAAGCCGTAGGTATTATCTTTTGCTATTATTTCCATTGATTTGTCCTGCATCAGCTTTCCTGATGCATGAATTTCAATTTGGTCAGCCAACATACATGTTCTTTCACAATGTACTGAATAAAACAGACAAGAAAGCTTCCTTCTGTTTTTGGGGTTTTTTTAAAATAATAATTAAAGCACGCACTGCCCTTTTCATCGGTTTTGTCCTTCAAATGTGCATGTCAAATGGGCTTCTAAGTCAACACAGGCCAAGTGTGAAAAGTGTGACTCGAGCCGTTCCCAGCGAAAGGAGCTGCCGACCAGATGTGCATCACACCCTCTGCCCAAAGCCCGCCCCACGGCAGAGGCACTGATGGTTGTTTCACACTGGGGCACTTCCCAGCCTGTTGCTCCAAAAGAGAGAGCCTCCGCAACGCCACTCTAGCTCTTGTAAAATAAAGTATCAGTTACGTTCACGTTTTAAAGGAAAAGGCAAACAAATTTGTTGCAGCCTTCGGAGCGGAGCCCAATGCAATGAGTGATGTTGCGTTTCACTGCCAACAAAGTCTAGCGCAGACAGTTTTGGATGTATTTAAGGAATAACAGAAATTTGAGACTCTTTTCCTCAGTTCAAGCTCTTTTCTTAATAAGGTGTCACATCCCTTCCCTTCCTTCTCACACAGATTTTCTCATGAAAAATCCTTGCTTTTTGCTGATCGGAAAAAAATGACAGATCTGCCCCTGTACGGAGGGTGACACTGCTGGATTTCGGTAGCAGAAGAGTAGGGAAAGGCAAAAAAGCAGTAGTGACTGCCATTGTGCGTGCCGCATGTTGATAAGGCCGTGGCACCCACCATGAAAATAAAGCAGGGACTGAAGGAAGTTTTACAGCCAGTGGTTTGGCAATTGTAGCATAGAAACAATGAACAAATCCATGGGGGGGGGACACGTCTGTGGTGGTCCTCAATCTGTTTGTAATATAAAATACTTGTTGGGTCTTATTTACATCATGCAGCAGAGAGGTCTCGTTGCCTTCCATAATTACGCTGGCAAAAGTTTCCAGTGTTTTATCACAGTACTAGTGCTCAGACGAACATGGCATCCCACCAAAAACTGTGAGAAGGCATAAGAGCTTTTATAGCTGCATCCCCGTAAGCTGCTTTAGCCACATGCCACCAAAACAATAAAGTGTGAAGCGGTCTGAAAGCCTTGACTCACTTGGGGTCAAGGGAAACTCAGGACGCAGGTATGGGGTGACAAGTGGGGTGGAGGAGTCTCATGTGCACGTGGGACATGCAGTGAAGTACCCACAGGCACACTTTTGCACTGCCTCCATCATGCAATTATGATAATGAGTAGGCAATTCAGATAAAGAAAAAAAAAAACATCCCAAACGTAAACCCAATATTTTCGACCAGCCTTTTTTTTCAGCGGTTTGTAACAGATTCAAAGGCTGAAGTCTCCTTCAGTTAAAAAAGCATCTTGAAAAGGCAAAACCACTCACCCCTCATCTTCTGAACTTACTTCATTTTCCTTGCAAATGTTTTGTATCAAGTCAAAGTCACTTTTTTGTCCGTCATCCCTTCAGACATCATAACTGAGGAGTTAGGGTCCGCGGACATGGGAGCTCTTCTGTGGACCTCAGTGAACAGTGGATTGGCCACTACGTGAATATAAATCTGTGTGCAGGAAACAGCCTGTTAGCGCCTCTTTCATCGTTAACCTCTTTGCATACCCCTGTTTCAGGTGAACATGCACACTATATTTTATAGATATTTTCAAAACCAACAGACTTAAATTTAAAACTGAAAAAATATCTAAGTCATAATTACGACCATTTCAGCTATGATAAAAAACATCTCTAATGCAAAGCCTAGTTCTCACCGGCAGGACCTGAAACTGTGGGCATCCTTCAAGGAAGTGGACCCAGCTACTCAGTTCCTACTGTGTTTGATTCTAATTACTTCACTAAAATGTTTTTTAAAAATTCTGGAGACAGGTATACAGTGTAAACATACTTGTATACATGATTTTAGAAGCAGTTTCCTTTACTCAGTTTCCATTTACTACAATACTGGATCTATTTAAGCATGTTCCATTAACTTCTTTCATTACAAAGGGAATTTGTAATGTCTTGGTCATGATCACTATAAAACACAATGTTCACAAAAGGGGTTGTAGCTGATTATTATATGGTCTGGTTATACTTAAGGTGAGGGTATCTCCTCCTCGTATAGCCCAGAAGGCAAGCCTACAAAAGAAGAATAAATTGTAGATGACCCATAGCTTCCACTATGTCTAGGGGATCTAGGTGATCCCACAGCCTAAAACACAACAGAGGTTTTCTAAAAATAAATACGCAGTAAATACATATAAATCTACAAACAAAAGCTTTCCAACTGCTCCCACCCTGTGAGTAGAGCTGCACATTGCACCAAAAATAGGTCTGATTCTAGGTTGCTCTTCACCTAAACTATAACCTTGCACCAGCTGATAAATCTGAGCAACGGAGCAGTCTAGATCGGAGATCTGTGAGAGAACATCTGGTGAGACCAGCGTTATTTCTAAAACGAAAGACATCTCCATAGATTTTCACAGTCAGCCCAGAAAATGAGGGTTTGGGCAGAGAACTTGCTCTTTCAGTGAGCGATGTCGTGAAGATAAAGTGTTAAGGACAGTTTGAAGATTGGAGTCACGCTTTTAACGGTGCTTCTGTGGTAGTTTATCAGCATGGATAGGAAGAGACCGCATAAATTGTCTAGGTTGTACTATTTTCCTTTCCCAGTCTTCCTTTGAGCGTTACTCAGCGTCCATATCTAATATATCCCCTTCAGCTACATACGACACCAAACTCAGAGAAAGAGACAGGGGTTTGGGTCCAGGGAAGATCCAGGGACTTGTATCTTCACCCCTCTGATCCCAGATCTCAGAAGCTGGATGGTCACTGACCTGGATGCTCACTGAGTGGACCTCCTCTCCACTCTCACACCACTCCTGCTCTGTCCCAAAAAATAAGGCCACGAGACATGTCGAGCAGGGCATAAGGACAGAGCTCGCACCGATGAGGAATCCAAAGCCTGTTTGCTTCCACTGCTTCGTACCGTGGGCAAGGTGTGTACAGCCTCACCTCAATAGCATCTCTGGGAGGTAATCACAGTTACAGAAATGTTGGGAATGAAAGGGTGAGAAATCCACACCCCAGGTGAATCATCCACTAGGAAAAAAAGAGCTAAAAGACTCCAAAATCATAGAGACCTCTCAAGTAAAGCAAGTGGTTTGAACCAGAACATGCTTCCCATTTTCTTTCCCAAAGAAATTCCCTCTCTTTACCTAGCACATGTTAGCTTTGGATATTCGAACTAATTCATGCCAAGGGCAGAGCATAGCCAAATTCTGTATCCTGGCTGCGGTTCTTTTTGGACAATAGTGAGACATTTTATTGCATTCTAATATTGTTGTACATATCAGCACCTGTTGCATGTGCATATTTTAAGGTTTATGCTTTTATTTTTTTATTGTGAATTTCCTGTTCTTTCTTTATTGAAAGCAGATAGCTGTGATTTTTCACGCCCGTTTTAAAAATACGTGCAATGGCTGTCGCAATTTAGCACTTCAGATGCAAGCAGTTTCAGGTTCCTGTCCAAAAATCATTCTGCAGATTTTGTCACCTTGCAATCCCATTTATAAGTGTAAAACACAAGTATTCAGTCCAGTGTGGATGGCTGTTTTTCCTTACAGAGTCTTGAAGAGCCATTGAGGCATTCTTTGGAGATTTTCACTTTGAGAAACCGTGGTACATTTTTCCTGTTGTTTTTCCTTACATAACTCAATGCTTTTGGCAAGAATAGACTTTATCCTTAAAGTCTGATACCATTAAACAGAAATGCTGCTCTAGAATTAATCAGTAACTACCTTTTTGTAGAAGAGGTTTGTTGTGATTTGTTCCAATTTTAAGATAAACTGTCATTGGATTAGCATAATCTAATATTTTAAAATGCTAAACTGCTAGCTATCTCCACCACAATTTTCAAGAATAAGGTTTAGGTATTTCAGGAAAATGAATCCTTCTATTTAATGGAAGGAGCTGAGACAGTCCATATTCTTGTTAAAAGTAAAGGCAGAAATTCTGTTTCTGTGAAATGTATCGTCAGGTTTTTGACACGTTCCACGTGCCTGTGGCAAAAATCACTATCCAACAAGTAGACATGATAAAGATAAATACACAAACCTTTGGCATTAAAAGGAAAATGGCCCCATACACTTTAATATCAAATTGCTAATACCAAAATACCAAGTAAGCTTTTACTAATACTTCTAAATTGTCTTCAGCTAAAAGCAAACAACATTCAGTTCATCTCAAAGGACTGCTTTAAAAGAAATGAAGCTCAGTAGTAAAAGACTAAGAAAAATACCAATCTGCTTTCTTATATCTTTTTTTTTTAAATTCAGATCAGCCTTACCGCAATCAAAAAAAATGAAATTACATCTTTAGAGAGATTCCTAATCACTTGTTTCTATCAACAGGCACAGTCTCTTGAGCAAAGCCTCTAGCTCCAAGCATAAGGTACTACCCCAATGGTACCAGCCAGCATTTATGAGCTCTCGCTGTTGGGTGCGTTGGCTTCCAGGTTACCATTTAGTCACAGACTGAAAGTATCTTCCCACTGCAGTTCTGACCTGAGCTAGGGCTGCTCTTTGCCATCTCACCAGTAGCAACCTGATGAAAAAAAGTAGGTGGAAAAACCCATGACAAAATAAAGTAGGCATAGCTTTGCTGTTGCTTGGATAGTAACTTGTCAAGCAAGTTACTATCCAAGAGTTACTGAGAAGACCCTGGAGAGAGTGGGACAGAAATTCAAATGCATTAACTTATGAATGACTTCTGCTCTCCGTCCAAGGTAGCCCAGAAAAGAGGAAGAGAAGGGAGGAAACCATGCATGGCTCTCCTGGGATTTCCTGATGGCCCAGCGCAGCCACAGCAGTACCGACCATGACCCACCACGAGAGCACAGCCACGTACCTCCCACACTCACTTCCACCCAAGAATGCAGGAGAAAGAAAAGGAGCAAATCACGCTGTCATGAAGCCTTCCCACCGACACTGTGGCTGTCATCCATTGGGCTGAGCTCCTTCACCAGTGTGGAAATTTAGGTTATTACAAGGTACATCCAACTTGCAGGCAGGAAGAGTGGGCACCCCTAGAGTGACCTCCTGCCATCTATGGAGCACTTCTCTTTTTTTCTTTCTTTTTTTTTATGACTTTAGTTAGGGACTCAGCCATATGCCACAAGAAACTGTACAGGAAAACCAAGAGTCCTACACTTGAAAAGGAACTGTGCTGGCTGGCCCGAGCAGCCACTTAAAAATACAACTGGGACAGGAAAGACACAGCATGTGAGCAGACTGTCATGAACGGCTCTATTTCACGTGGGGGAAGAACCAAAAATAGAGGTTTCTAAAATAGCCAGGTCAGACATTCCCTTACAGACGAGATCCCACAGCATGGTCCCGAGATGCCCCACGCCAAACGCCAGCACGGAGCCGGCGCTGCCTCTCCAGCCTTTACTGCTCGAGCTCGGCTCAGTGCCTGGCAAAGAGCAGCTCGTCCTGCTGGGGCCAGTGGACGCTACAGCAGGGTAGGGTGCAAGTGGCAGCGACAGAGCTCCTGGAGGAAAGAGCAAGTTTCTGTCTATGGACACGGAAATCAGATCAACTCACCCAAATCCAGCACCCGTTCTCAGGAAGAAACACATTCTTTTCTTCTGACTTTACAACCTGCCTGTTCTTCCACAAGCATTCAAAAAAGAGAAAACTTGTGGGTGAATGGATGTGGTTTTGTTTCTTAAGCTGGTCTTTGTCTCTTTAATTCCCTGGTTTCCTTTTCAGAAGGAACATTTTCCCCTACCTTATTTAAGACTGGAAAGCACAGGAGAACCCTCTTTTCAAACAATACATTTGGCTGCAATACATGTATTTTGTAATTACATTTGTTTTAAATGCTGTCCAGCTAATCTGGTTATATCCCAGGGCCATTTTCCCTGGTTTTAGCTCTGAAACAAATGATTTATTTTCTGGTTGTTACTTAAGTGCATAGAGATGTGATCTTGAAGGAGCCTCATTTGTCATTATTCAGGACATTCAGCAATCAGGCACAAGAAACTAATCAAAGTGACTAAATGATGTCAGCTGACTACAATATTATTCTCCAAAACTTTAAAGCAGTGCTCTGCAGCTGTATGTAAGTAACCTTTCTACTGGGAATTGATGTCTTCTAGGGTTTTGTGTTTTGGAGGAACATGTGTTCAGGGACCTCACCAGCTGCCTATGGAAAACCATTTTGCTCTTAAAGCAAAACCATATGTCAGGCCAAGGTAAGGGAAGCATTTGAAAAAAAGAAAAATGTCTTAAAAAGTGATGCTGAAAACTGTCAGACAGCTCAGACAGCTAGCCACGCACCGCAGGAGGTGGTAGCAGATTCGAATCCCCCCAGAGCTACGGGGAGGCAGGGCGCTCTGCAAAGGGATGAATTTCCATTCTTAACCTGTGAAGGCAGGAGGGAAAAAATAGAGCTACAATTAGCAGTTTGGCAGCAGCTCTGTTTTGACTGAACAAGGCCCCACGGACTTTTAAGCAATGTGCCGGCACTGTTTGCCCACAGCCAACTTCCCATGGTGCCGCTGAGGTCCCCACTTCACGCTCGGGTCTGGTCCTGCTCCCCAGCAGCCAGTCAATGGTTCTCCCATGGGGAGAGCCCCGCCAGGCCAGCAGAGCATCACCAAGACCTGGGACTGTGGGCTGCTGGTAGCCAAGAGAAGGCTGAGAAACAAACATTAAGAGCTATAAAATGCTCACGATGGCAAAGGAGAAGAGACCGGAGGGGAGATGTCCTTCCAAAGACCAAGGTCCGGCACGGAGTAGAGGGTCTGAAGTTGCAGCACCCACACAACATAAACACATCGGTGTGCAGGTGCCCTGAGTAAATGTGGGGGCGGGAGGACAGTCCACATTGCTATAAATCCACAAAAGAATTTGCAAAAGCACGTGCAATGTCTTGTCCATTCTCTCAGGCCTGCAATGTGTGCCTGTGAAGATCATATACATACAGATCCTGTACGCTCTGCTTATTAACCTTCCTCTTTCGTGATGTTCTTGCAACAGTGAATATGATAATTATCAGTGGTTAATTATAAGCCAAGCCAGGCATGTACGAATATCATCTCCCACTGCACAAAAGGGGCCAGAACAAGAAAGCGGCTGTTATATCTGTCATACAAATCATGTGTATGTCAATGACACAAGCAGCAATAAAAATAACTTGGCTACTGTACCTTTGCCAGTACTTACGGAACACCAGTAGTATTAGAACAAAAATAATAGCTAGATATTGCTTTTCAACCTGACATCAAACAGCAACATGAAGGTTCTTCTGGAAGGAGTATAAGTGAGCAAAATTCGCTCTGCTGAAGAAATATATCTGCATGGTAGTACCAATAGACATCTCCCACAGGTACACACCTTAGCATTTGACTTCAAGATGCAGCACCTCCTCAGTATCCTCACTTCCCCAGCATTTCATCCTAATGTCTATGTCCAGCTGGTCACTTTCTCTCCCTGCACCCTGGCAGGTCAGCCTCCCCACCTCATTTCACAGTCTCTCTGTCTATATGGTCGTTCCTCTTCCAGCCTGTCTGGGGGCAACGGACAGAGGAGTCACAAGAAAGCAAGCTGTGCATCGCCTCTGACCATGCTACAGACCAAGCAGTGGGAAAGAGCCATCACAAAGTCCTTCTGGCACCATCCCTGTAGCCTGAGCCCAGAGCACACGATGCCAAGTCTGTCCAGCACAGGAACTGTGGAGGCTCCAACACACCACAGAGAATTTCATTGCTAAATTCTAACAAGTTTCTTCTGAGCATGAATAAATTGCAATATTTCAACTGTTTATAACTTGGCAAAGCATGAGTGGATTTTCCCTAAAGGACCAAAAAGCACATCCCTGACATAAAGGCAGCTCTTGTGCCAAACCGAGAGCCCCTACTCCAAAGCTCCAAGGCATTTGAACTTCCCAAAGAAAAGGTCACCCAACCTTTTTTAGCCTTGGAAACCAATGCATTGTTTACCCTTTGCCTTGTTCTCATAAATGGCAGAACTACTCCGACTGATACTTTCAGAAATAAAAACCTGCCCAAGGCATGGAAAATTCGCCTGAAAGAAGTTTTGGAAAAGTTGCGGAAAATGAAAACCAGAGTTTTACTGTGGGAAATAACGAGCGGCCCTGTGTACCAGGGCTACCAGCCTACCTGAAATTGCATGTTACAGTGGTGGGGTAACTGCATGTCCCCCTGCCCTGTGGTCCTGCTATACCTGCACCCAGAAGCTCAGGCTGCCCTGCGCACGGGGGCAGGTCCCCTCTCCCAGGCCACCATCAGCCACAGCGACCATGATGCACACATTCGGCAGACACTGGTTTGGAAGGCGACTGTCACGCACAGCAGAGCAGGAGACGCTGGTGTCACCAGGACTCGGCTGACAGGTTTCATTACCGTGATCCCAATATTTCAGGTCAGCAGCATGAGGCCAGGAGGCTCGTATGTCACTGAGGTCCCTGCACTCCCCCGTAGAAGACGCTCTACGGCACAAGCGGCGCGTCCCGACACGACTCATAGACTAAATAGCTAAATCTCTTTCTTCCTCCAGATCTCTACAGACTCTCAGGGCCATAATATACCCCATAATGTATTCCCGCACAGCCTGCAATAATTCTCTTGTCATAATACACCAAGGACACAGGCCAACAAAAGCAGATTTGTGTTTCATCTTACATTCTGATCTCTGAAGTTATGCTAAAAGAAAACAAATTGAAATGCAGAGGCACTTTTTTTTTGGAACCCATTTGTGGTTTATTATTACAATGAGCTAAACAGGCCTGGCAGAAACATGTGATCTACACAGAACAAGCTTTCATGTGAGCCAAAAGACCACTTCCACTGTTTAAAAGGATGAACAAAGATCAGGACAGTTCCAAGGGGTGACAGAGGGAAGGTGTGCACCCCAAAGAATTAGCAAAACACTTTACAGGAGTACCAGAAGAACCCAACAACACTGTCCTCTTGGTTTCCACTAAGGACGCAGTTGGATAGATTCATTTTCCTTTTCCCAGAAATAATCAGATCTTAGATTAAAGTCACATACTGTAATATAAAAATCAGATCACATCACGGAAAAGCATCTCTTCCATATCAAATGAAAATGCACTTGTGAAAACATATGAAAGGAACAAGTTGGTATATCTATTCTTGTTTACTTATCCTGGCAAAGAGGGGAAGAAACATAGTATTTATAATCATTTGTTCTTTATTATGGTGTTTTGCTTTGCACCCCAGATCATTATCATGCTTTTTACACGTTAGCAATCCGCTAAATTCCCACTGCATCTACATTCCATTGTACTTTCCTTTTCATACGTGTTTCTTTCTTGGGTCCAGGTACATATTTTATAAATCTCTCTTTTTTCATATTTTTTTCTTTCTTTTTTTTTAGGTAGATCTCCCCCACTGTTTTTTTGTTGGATTTTTTTTTTTAGCATGAAGGTTTTTTTTCAACTAGAGTTAACTTCAGCATAGAGTTCATTTCATGCTGGGAGTAGCGAATGAATGCTGTTGGACACTCATCTCTAGCAAGTGCTGGAGAGGTGTTCGGCCCTGTTAGCAAGAGGTGTCTTCCGAACCAGTTGGAGGAGTTGTATTTACCTTTCTATTTAGACAGGCAGTTTCATTCCTAATAGCCGCATAACCTAAGCCTGAATGCATCTGACAATCAACAGAAGTAGCTGCCAAGGAGAAACATACATCAAGGTTGACAAATAGACATGTGGCATCTATAAAAGGCAGGAAGACAGCAAACTTTGTCTACCCGTGGTGGGCAGGAAACTTCTCATTCATTCTCCTGGCAGACTAGAAGAGTTGCCCAAGAGAGTTATTTCCAGCCATGGTGTCTGAGAGCACTCATGAAGTCACATTCACATAGAGATATCCAAGAAAACACGTAGTGCAGCCTCTTCAGGGAATGTGACAGACATGGTCAGTTCTTTGATGGGTTCCTATTTCACAGCCTACATCTTTGTCTTCTCTCTTTCATCTTCAGCCACAAATAAATAAATAAATAAATAAATGTATTCCCCCTCTTCTTAAAAGTAGTGGTTGATTTACTGTCTAGATGGGGATTCAGGTCACAACTGTGATATTTACCCAAAGTCCTCTTAACACATGCAGAATGCATGAGTGTATTTAATGCTTTCACTTCTTTTAGGTTTCTATCATTCACAAAAGGTTTGCCTGCTCCTCCCTGCAGCTGTAGCATTGTAAGGTTGAGGAAAGAATATTTTGAACATTATCAGGAATTATTGACCCCATTAGACCCCAACATAATGCAAAGACATTGCAGGGGCAAAATTTGCAGCTTTGTCATCACTGGTCTCCTTGATGGCATGCAGGAAATCTCTATGCATGCCTTTCCTGTTCCACAATTTGATAATAGCTGACATAATTAAATCCTATAGGTGCATTGTTCAGTCTGCATTCTGCATAATGGAATTTACAACAAGTACAAATATTACAAGATATAATTAAATTTATACGTTGAACAATATCATGTGGATACATTTTACATACGTGCCAAGATAGATTAATGACAGGTGCTCTTCTATACACAGAGACGTAAAGGTGAAATTTAGGATTTTTGACTCAGGTACAAAATGAGCTGGAGAAAGAAAGTGACATTCACATCCAAGGCAGACTTTTGGTGTTAGTCAGTTACTGTTCTTTCTGCAATCACAGCAGAATTTTTTTTCCCCACTATCTCCAGGGACTGTCTAGAATTTCAACACAGGAACAGCTACTGGCAGCCTTATTTTCCTGGACTGATTTTGCATGCTTTTTTTAAATCTGACATCCCTTTAATTAGCATCTTCAGAGGAAGTTGGGCCATGGATCTCAGGGCTTTACACTATTTCTCCACTTTTCATATTTACATTTAGTAAGACCAACAGCAATAAGGAGTCTGTTTGCAGTCACCAGGTATTGTACACCTACAACACCTGAGGATACATAAGAGAGTAAGTTTAGTGCTAAACAAGACATGTTTCTGGGTGGCACGTCATGTAGGATGATATATATTATGAGTATAGTCAAGAATTTGTTTGTTCCCACAAAAGCACCTCGACCATGAGCACACGTTAGGGTGCAGGAAGTTTTAGGGGAGAGTCCTCAAGAAGCTGGCTCTCATAGAAGTAGCTTCCTGGGATTTAGGGGTAGTCTTGCAAGAACTGAGTCTTAGACTCTTACTAAACGTGGTGGAGGAGATCCAACTACATTTCTGGGTTTCGATTTAAGCATGTTTGTTATTCCAGCGACCCTTTCATGAAAATTACAAATTGCTGTGATTATCTTCCATCTATGGGACTTTGGGGTCTTTGAGTCGGTTTGGAAAAAGATGCACAATATGTAAAGTATGTCTCTCACCTTGCAAGAGATCACCGTCTTACTGACATCTTTTAACTAGTAGTGCTTGCTTGCTCAGTACATTCAAATTCCATTCTGGTGACTTAAGGACCCAAAATACTTTTTTACTGTTCTTCATCCATGCTGTCCTTAAGACAAGAAATCATGGGAAGAATCCAATTTGCAACTCAAGAACTGGAGTATGTTCTTCCTAAATATCCTCAATAGACCTTCTTAACAAGTCAAAATATCATGCAAAAGCTTCCTCTAACTTCCAAAAACTTCTTATGGACAGTAATACATGAAACAGTTAATTTCTTGTTTAGTCGTGTCAGTTTTGCGCAATTAAGAGAAACAAGAGATTTTATGTGCAAATAAAAAAAAATATGCACAAATACGTATGCATCTATATACACTCGCACACTAGAAACGTGCCTTTTAACTTCTACAAGACAATTTTCACAACGAGACCTCATATAATCATCTGCCAACTGGATCTAGATCCTAATAAAAGATTCAGAGCACTGTCCTCACAGATTAAAAACTCCCAAGAAGAAACATCTGGTTTACTGCAAAGGAAGTCCAAATGCAACAGTTTATACCCTACCCAGAACACTGCTGCTGGTTAGGATTTAATGGGTATTGTGGCACAAAAGAAGAAAATCTTCCTTGTTTCCCACACCATCATGAAATAGTAAAAATCTTCAGAGGCAAATCAGGGCTTGCACAAATAGAAACAATTCCACCCTGCCACAGAAGCTACAGTTACACAGGTTAAGCTTGAATTGGTTGTTGGTTTTGTTCATGTAGAAAGCAAAAACCCTCTAGGTTTTGAAGTTTTGTCATTTAAACCACGTAGAGCACCTCCCTGTATATTCGCCGTACACTACACGTATGGTTCTGAAAAGGAGGCATTCACGCTGCAGGTTTTAGGTATCTAAACTGGGCAAAACCCAAAATGCAGAAGGTGTGAATGTGCAAATGGAAAGTGAAAGGCATCTCCAGAAGGCAGTTCTGAGCACCCCAATTAGATGCTTAAAATTTGATTGCAAATTCCCTCCCCAAATGCCCCTGTGTAAAACTGCATTTCTAAATATACTGCTGCAAAGCTGGTGCAGGTTTCTCATAAAAAAAAAGTCCATACAGTGGGAAGAAATCTTCCAGGAAAATGTTATAACAGAGGGGCCACAATGACATTTTTATTAAAATTATATTAAGGAAATAATAACGTAGGCAAGACATAAAAAAGAAGCAATGAATGAATCAAGCAGTCACTGTAAATCATCAGTGAGCTTTCTTTCCACACAGCAACTTCAAGCAGAAGAAAGACTGAGCCTATCTGGAGATCACAGGATTCAGAAGACTACGGTTTCTGCGTTGTATTATTATCACATACAATTGCTAATCAGCCAGCAAACATATTCCCTACTGAAAACCTCACTCCACCCTAAACTTGCTCGTAACTTGAGAGCTTTCTCTAGTAGTCCCAAGGCTTAGCAATGCATCCATCTACACCTGAATAAATTCCTTCTCTTCAACTCATCAGGACGGGGTTTTATTTTTAAGAAGATGTAACTTAGAGTGACACCGACACCAGGTGACTCCAGTTTCACTGGGGTGTGATGCACAGTTTAATGTCTTTTGCCTCTATGCAGTAGAAGAGGTAACTATTTGGCTGCTGCTTCTAGCTACTCAAGAGCTGTGCACTCCAAATACATGTGGAATAGGAAAAGGTTGTGTTTCCCCTCTCTTTTTGTGCATGAGACACAGCAAGCAAAGTATGTGAGGAAAAAAAAAAAAAATAATGAGGGACAGAAGCTGATAGACAACTCTTCCGCCCTAAAACACAAGTACAAATGTCAATGTATGAGTCAATATTTCAGTGTAAATACCACACAGTGCCTCACACGCAGAGTTTTCAGGAAGGGATTAAACGTGAGACTATCCTGAGGTCGGCTGTGCCCTGACCGCAGCTCTTCACTGATGAAAAGAAAGCCCAAGGAGGAGACACTGGGGAATTAACTCCAAGAAGGTTTTGATGTCGTTCTGATTTAGTCTGTGATTACCTGAAATTCAGACCCGGTGAGAATCACCAGTCCCAGGCCATGCTTTTGAGGAGCTGTTTATTCTCCTGTGCTAAATTACAGCCAGTCAATAGCTGTCTCCAGGCTCCTGGGGGACAGAAGGGTCCCTGCGGAGGTGTCAGAGACGCACAACCCTCCCGATGGTCCTGTCAGAGGCCACGGTGGGGAAGGTGTGAGACAGCCTCCTCTGCCTTCACACCTTTCCCCGGCTCCGGCTATTCTGTTTCTGAATGGCAAGGCAATTTATGATGATAAATCAGCAGTTTTACAGGGCTACCTCAAAACTGCACCCTCCAACTGAAAGATAAAGGCCCCTAATATGTGTTGTCACTGACTTATAATTATGTCACAAGCCTACCAGATCTAAAGATTTTCCTAATTCTGGAGTCATGCAGCATCTAAGAGTCTCAGATTTTATCACAATCACATTCAGAAATAGAAAGCAAATTATGAAAACCTTTCAAAAATAATTTTGCATCAATTGATCTTCAAATATCTGATGCCCACGATATAATATCTGAAACTGCTTAGGGTCTTAAAATTGTTTTAAGAATAGTTACATTTGACTTGCATGTCTTAATGGTTTTTTATTAGCAATTATCCATACAGAGTGGAAATACACACTTGCTTTTTAAAAACAGCCTGTATTCACCTCATGTTCCACTTTTTAATATTGCTACTGGGACATATATGCAGCAATTCATAGATAACAAGGAAGCAGAGTCATTCAGATAGAAATTCAAGACGTTGAGTAAACTGGATGTCTCTATGCTCTTATTCCTCAGACTCTTTCTTTCTGGACTGCTATCCCTATAGTTTTCCTGGTGATGTTCCTGTCAAAGGTCACAGTCTGATCCTTAAATTCTGAACACTGCACACGTCCCTAGTAAGAATCAGGAGTTTAGAAATATGGAACCGCTTCAGAAAATTCGTGTTTGACAAGCCACCTACTTTTTTTCTTTTGGAATGTGCTTTTCTCCCAGAGGGAGGTGCACACATTAGCATATAAAATCAATACATGGAGTGTGAATTTTTGTGCTGTTTTCAAAGGGGATTTTAGCCTGTAAAGTATTCAGATGCGTATACATTTATGCACAAAACAGTGACCTGCCTATTCTCGTTATGTACAACACATAAACATAATTTTGACAACTCATTCATGTATTGGATTGCAGCCAGCTATACAAACCAAACTCTGCAGCTGCACCAGTGAAGCACCAGAACAGTAGCCGTAAAGGACAAAGCCTCCTCTAACGGCTGGACTGTGTTGTGGAGACTGGGACACAACTTTAGGTGAATCTGCATATACTTCGTCATAATTCTGTAGGAGGTTTTAGGCATTTTTCTTCATAAATAAGACTACTGATTTGCACCGATTTTATCCTGGCGAACTATGGCTTGAGGATGTTCCTACATAGAGAAACATCATATCTGATGTTTGCTGTACACGCATAAGCACCCCAACCACAACAGCTTTCATTTCTGCTGAAGCAGAACCAACCCACTCACCTTCCTCAAAATTTCCCCTAGAGTTGTCTAAAGCTCAGAGACCAGCTCTATCCAGAGAATACAAAACCACGGCACTTAGATGGGAAAGATTTGCTGATGAGGCTAAAAGCAATTGCTGTTTTCCAGGGTGGCATAACTCTTGACAAAAAGTTTATTTCCATTTTCCTCTGGGGGGAAACGAGACAAGAGTCTGACCCAACAGCATATTTACTATTTCATGCAAACAAAAATAAACTCAGAAGTCTAATTGTTTTCCTTGGGCCCTGTCCAAAGTGTTATGCAAGTGCACAGACAGTGAACAAAACCCCTGGGCTAGATCTTCCTCTCCAGCCGAACCATGCAGTTTTTCTGACATCTAGTGGCATGTAACTGAGAGGTTTTTTTCTTCATGACTAACAGTATGTTTAGAATCACATTACTTCTTCCTCCTAGGAATTTTTGGCAGGAAGAGGCCTTCAAAAAAGCAATTTAGATAGGACAACCCTTGCCAGCCCCCAGGTTGCACCCTGAAGAACGCATCTGCTGCAACATGTACTGAAGACCCACTGGGCACAGCACCAAATCCAGAAGACACAAGGGGTCATTCTACAGGCTTTATGAACGCTTTCTTTCCAAATGCAAGCTCTAGGTGGCTTGCAGGCTTCCCCCCTCACTTTTAAGAGCAGCCACAGCAAGTCACTGCAAGCACCTCGTTTCAAAACCTCCGCTATTGCTCTGGAGAACTTTTCCTCAGCTGCTGCTGGATGGTTAAGAAGAAGACACAAATCTTTCCCAGAACCGGCTTCGTGTGAGTTCTAGGCCTTCCAAATAAAGTGCGAGGGTTGCAAAGAAGTCGAGTGGATTTTTCCTTCCTCCTGGAAGCACATCTTAAGGCAGCATCTGGTCACTTTAAAATAATATAGTTAATTATTCTTTGGGTTCTTAAAGCTCGGTAAATGCCCGGACATTTTAAAAAATGAACTCTTGAAATGCAGCCTACTTGAAGTTCTTGGATTAATTCACTGTATCAACAAAAGTTGCAGGGGGAATGTGGAAATGACCACAAAGAAATCCTTCATCTTTAGTTTTAACATCCTGTATTCCACATGTTTCTCATGGCTTGGACCCAGTGGCTTCACTGGGACTACGCGTACATAAGTAATGCTGCACTACAGGAGCAGGTCTGTAAAGCAAAATAGCTGGTGCTGAGGATACGACATCCGTACAACCCCCGGTTCAAGGCAGGGACCACCTCAGAGAAGCTCTGGCAGTCCAGCTGCATGGACAGGATGGCCGCCAGTGGCTGCAGCACAAGAAGCGTTCCCCCGGTGCACACCTTCCCGCTCCTTCTCCCCAGAGGGATGCGGTTTGCATACTCTGAGGCTAGAATGGTAATGCGGATGTATTTTAGGCTAGCTTCTTCATGCATGAGCACTTTTTTTCCCTGAGCATCGCTTGTAAGATGCCAGGAGGCTGAGCCAGCTGTGTCCCCGTGCGTGTCCTGCCTGCCTCTGGTGGCGCGAGATACCAGCAGCTGCACAGCCATCTCAGCCACATGCTTGTGCTTCCCCACCAGTACCCACCTGCTCTGTAAAAGTGCTTTAAATTCTACGGATTAAAAAAAAAAAATATAAAAAAACATCAGGCTGAAGCTGCAGCTCTCCATCGGAAAGAGATATAGCCAAAAGTTATCCCTTCCATCAGAAAAAAAAAAAAAAAAAAAAAGCTAGCTACAGCCTAGCTTTACATACGTTGCTGTCTCCATGTGCCCCTGTCCAATACTCCTCAGGGACCTCGGCAGGGACCGACTCTGCCCTTCTACCTCCCTTTCCTCCCTCCCTGCCCTTTTCTACCAGCTTCAGACCATTGAGCCTCCTTTACAAAACAAATCACAGAAGCAATTTGCCCCTCTGTTACTCAGCAGTTACTACTCACACCTAAGTGTTCTTAGGCAGAATCAAAGATAGATTCTCGTTTTCTCACTCATAAGCAGTCCCCCTGTCGTCAACAGAATTGTTAAGGCAAAATATTTACAAGATATAGAGATAGAAATAAAGGCTTATCCCTGAAAATCTCCATAATTTCTCCCATTTCTAATGCTGGGTCATAGTTTTGCACGTAACTAACATTGGTTTTATTTTTCTTTATCTTAACGCACAAATACATGACAAATGCATATTAGATCTTTTTTTTCCCTAAGACAATATTCTGTTTGCATTATAATTCTGCTATGATCTGAAAAAACTTTCCACCCATATGCAACTGTGGAGTGCCTGACAGACTCCCAACAGTACTTAGAAAGATTTTTCGGAGGAGCAATGCTGATGTAAGGCTTGCAACAGGACAGAGCACCAAGAATCACCTTCTTTGTAAAGAGGTGATGATTTAAAGGCACCATTTTGGCATATGCAAAGCACAGGAGAGTTCTCATCAGCATCCCATCCTCCGACAAGATGTACAGATGGTGCAGAGGGAATTACAAAGCTTAAGAATTCAGACAGTGTTGTGCACATTAAACACAGAACACACAGCACTTCATAGTGTGCAGGAGAAGAAATCTTCCTTCCAAAAGAGACCTGTCACCTTGACGAAGATGTATTGTCTGTATTGCATGAACGTCTGCAACACCACTTAAATACGGAACACGTAACGAGTCCTGCAGTCATACTGGAGGGAACATCCTGTTTTATTTTTCATACAAGGCCTGATTCTGCTCTGTCTTGTACCGATTCTTGAAGTCCTTGGTGTTAAAGAGACATTTTCAAAATCAGAGCCACAATGCTTTTCTTCAAAAGAAAAAAGCATTAACTGCCAAACCTGCAGCCCCTCCACTTCAACTTCCTTTCGGTGAGAATTGCATTTATTGCTTGGGCTTGAACATCTTCATGGACAATTATAAACCTCTTCTCCAGTCAGTACAGCTATCCCAATTCTTAACTGCAAGCAATTAATTTATGCAGCAAGCTGTGACAAAGCACCTTCCACACAAACAGGAAAATAAGAGCTATCTTCTCCCCCTTTTCAAAACAGCATGGACTACTTCTGTGGTCTTACATGACTGTACTAGTATTACATCCAACCAAGTCACTCGTAAACCGGTTAACAAATGAACACCACAGCCTGAAATTAGTAATAGGAGAAATGTTCGGCATTTTCATCCATACAAACAGGGCATGGATTAAAAAGAACACTATTTTGTTCTGAACCACATATCCAAAATCATGGGGCAAGATTCTTCCAAGTGTTGGGTAGTACCCTTATCTCTTGTTTGGCCGAATGGGATCTGAATGTGTCCAGGGTTTTGTGCACGGCCCTTCCCTAAAGCATCAGCTCACTCTCTGCAAGAGAATGAAAGTTAAAAGCCCACCTGACTGCTAAAACCACAGTGCCAAGAAATATTCCTTCCATTAACTTTGGGACTGTGAAATGACACCTATTTGAAATGGACAGGAAATTTAAACACTTTTTTCCAAGCACTTTTTTTCTTTAGTATCCTACTGAGAACAATTTAACCTGAGATGCTGGAAAATCCATGCTTTATTACAAACTGGGAATTTTCTTTGCATGATGACTTGCTTTTGCACGCATTAACTGAGATTTCACGATTCCCAGTGTAGCAATTGGGTTAAGCGAGCACCTGCACTGCAAGAACTCCAAACTTGACCAGAGCAAGTCATGCTTATTTGTTGGGTATTGACAGTTAGTTGAAGCACAAACGGTGGAATAATCAATTCCACTTAGTCCTGATCCCACTTTTTAAGGACCTAGGTATTATTTTAAAGTTTGTATTTACACCACCTGGGCATTATGGAACTGCCATCTGGGAGTTAGAAGTCTAAAGTCTTACATGGTAAGATATAAAGTCAACCAGCTATGCCTTTTAGTGAATTCCTGTAAACGCTGGCCAAACAACAAAAAAACAACCCCAGTCCAGGTGTCAGGTAATTAAAATGATATTACACATTTACAATGTTCGACCTCATCTTACAGCATAACACCATTTGCAGTGGGTCAGCCCCTGGTGTGGTATGGTTCAGCTGTGGTGTAAATAAGATAAACACCTTTAACTTCACCTGGGTTGTATCTGCTTGCGCTGGGACTAGATTTCCCCCGTGGGTTTCTGTTTATTTATAGGCAACACAGTAGACCAGGATGACAAAGACACCTATCTCAATGTTGCAGTTACATTAAAACTAACATATTTATCAGGATACAGAAAATCATGTTACTAAATACTGTGATATGTGGGAGACAAAGATACCTGCCTTGTAGGATTGGAAGAAAGCACCACGGCGGGTATTAACGAGTTCCTACCAGCGAAACCAGCTCACGAATCTCACTGTGTGGAAACAGGAGTCACTTGGCATTTCAAACATTTGTCTCTGCCCCTTCTGTGCAACCCTGGCAATGCAAAGAAAAGCAGAGAGTGACCCAAAATATGCCACGTCCGTTCAAAACACATGGCTTGTTGGAGCATTGTACATCTACCTGAATGGCTTGTTGCCCTTCCCCCGTTAGATTAAAGAAGCAGATTCACGTTCAGGGACATATAACATTTGCACTTGCTCTTCTCTGCTCATCTGTAGCAAGAACAAGACCTGCTACCAGCAGAGTTTAAAAAAATCTTTGCTAAAAAGATGCTCGTGGCCCATTCCCAGCACAACAGTGACCACATACTCAGTGTGACTGGCTAAAAATAAGGGGCAAAATGAATTTTTCAGCAGGGCAACCCTACTAAGATCCACCCTGTTCCTTGACACTTTTAACCTTAAAGGCATCTTGGACAATGCACAAAGATTGATTTCTATCCTCAGTCTTGTTTTCAGTCAGTCATATCCCCCGGTAAATAATCCTTGGCTTACCTTCCAAAAAACACAGATGAACATTAGAACGGGCTCTGGATAACGTATTACCTAATGCTGTTCAAGGCTAGGAGAATTACCTGCTGGAAATTATCTGGAAGGGTCCTAATGAATACCACAAGGTTTCTGCTAAACAGACGTTCTTAGCCAGTCTAGAGAGATTCTACCTTGGATCACAATTAATTGCTTGGATTTCATAAGGTGCACCAGATGTCAGGGTCAGCAAGTCCTCTCGCTGCTCCAGGAAAACTGCCAAAAATATTGGCTGGCTATATTCCAGGGGACTGACTTCATGCAGCAGCAGGATAGCAGTCACCAGTCGTCCTGTAAAGGTTTCCATTTCAATCCTGATTTCTAAATGGTGAGGACTATAGATAAACAGGAAACTGAAGAGTTTTTTTGTGCCTAGAGGGACACACACCTACCAAAATTAATTTAAGCGTGGCAAAGGATATTTAAGATCCTTCAGCAGAGGCATGGCATGAACACCGGCCATGAAGAAAAACAGGCTGGAAAGCGAGGAAGATGTTTTAATTATTCCAAATCAGACATGAATTAGTGCCTTTGACTGTCTTTTGTCTGCCTGGAGAGTTCATTTTGGAAATCCCAATATAAATTATTGCAGCCCTTTAACTGTAAGCTTTCTTTCTGCCTGAGCTCAGCTCTCATCAGGCTGGTAAGTCTCTTGTCTGGGAGAGCCAGAGAAGCCGCCCGCCGCTTCCATCCCAGCAAATGGTGGTGGTGGCTCAAAGCAGAGCCAGGCAGAAAGGCCTGTGGGAACAACCGATTTGTTATGACAGCAGAAATCTGTGAGGTTTTTGCCTTCTTCATCCAAGAATAAGGACTTTTCATTTCCACAGTTCAAAATTAGATGGTCTAGGTCTAAAACTGCTCTCCAAATTTTTTTATGGAAGTTTCTGGAGATGGATACAGATGTCATCAGATCGGTCTTTTCTGGTACCAAGTCAAAGCTGTTTGTAACAGCAAGGACTGACTTGATGTAATGTTTTGGTGGGCAAAAAGGGTTTAAAGAAGGTAAAAAGGACAGCAGGATTAAGTTAGATAAAAATGTAGGGGACACAGGCAGCAACCAGGACAGGTGTAGGGCGCTAAAGCAGCCAAACCATGAATTTTTACCTTTGCATAGTGACAGCTTCTTACAACAGAACATGAAAGCCTATGAGGGAGAAAACCTGGAAGAGAAAGGTGCAGAGGGCTGCTGATATGGTTGCTAAGTATTTTTTTTCTTTTTTTTTTTTCTTTTTTTTTTTGCAGTGGTTTAAAACAGTTTACCTTGAATTAGAACCAATGCAAAGGGTAACAAGAGATGACGTCGCCTACTACCATGTGCCCAGCCCTGGGAGCTGAACCCTAGCTAGATTGCTCTGGCCAGCCGAGACAAAGCGTTCCTCCCAGACCTCCTGGTATTTTTTTAGCCATCTCTTCTCAGCGAGTTTGTCTTTAGTGCATCAGGCTGGTTTACCCCTGGAGAGCTTCAACCATCTGTAAGTAAATTTGTCATTAGAGAATTTGCTGTAGGTAAAATAAAGGGGAAAGGATGCTTGGAGAAAAGTAGAGATGCCCTCACTGGAGAGCTTTCTTTCACTGTGGAAAAGTTATCCATTTCCTCACATGTTCATGAGCCATTTACTGGACTGTATTATTTTTAGTTTAGGTGGTTCTTAAAGATGGGATTATGAGACGTAAGTGTATGCCTGAGTGCTATTCCAACCACTTTTCCTTGACGCTGTGAATTGATATTGCAGGCATCATTAGACGGTTTGTACTCTAATGGGTAGAGAGCTCTGTTAATAAAAATATACTTAATACACAGCCTTCATGTTAGCCTTTTTTTGGCTCATTTATGATTGACTTTAGGCCATTTGATTCTCTGAAAAAGATTCCAAAATATCCATTGCTTTTTCAGCTGATGCAGGAACCTTCTATAAATTAGGTCTCTAAGAAGGAAGGACGATGCCAAGGTAATTATTTCATTCTATAGTTACGCAGACATACCAAGACTTCCTCTGCAAATTTCAGTAGACATCAGCTGAAAGGTCAGTATTGAAAGGACACAAACAATTAAGGCCCATAATACATCCCTTCAGAAAGGAAAGGTAAGCAGCACTTACGGTGCTAAAGGATTGTGCTACAATTTATGGCTCAGAATTTTTAGCTGTTTCATGATGGGTTTACTGTAGGTTTTCTGTATGGTATTTAAGACTGGTGGTCAGAAAAATAAGAGCATGTGTGCTCTGTAGAGAGCAAAAATCATAACAGTGACATTTCATCGTCAGGTTAGTAGAAATATTCAAATATGTACTGTTACCTTAAATTCCTCACATCTTGGCTTTCCACTAATTCTTGCTGTTAACATTTTAATTCATAGTCATTTGCTGCTCAATCAATTGTTGTATATGGCAAATAAAAATAAAGATGGAAGAAAATTCTAGAGGTCATCTTAGACACTGCTCAATTTTTTAAGGGAATTGACAGACCTTTCGGGTTGGAGGTGGGGATATAAATCAATTTGATTAATTGATTTAATCAATTGCTAATTTGAATGGAATGTGTTATTGTTTAACAACCATCAAGAGAGATAACTGCATAATTAATGCTAATGAGCTATTTTACAGAGTCATGTTTGCGTTCCTGTAAATAAAATTACAAATGCAGTTAATACAAATATTTTAACCCAGCTTTCAAATCTGCATCTCTGTAATGGCTGACTGTGACTGAACTATTCAGTTCACGGCAGTGTTTTCATGGACCACGTCTGACACTTCATTGACCACACGCCCATGAGCAACAGACAATAATTCCAGTCTAATCCATGCTCCTGCCCCAAGACAAAACCAACAGCATCCAACAGCAGTCCCAAAGTGATACAAATACCCTGTTTGTTGATTGATGATTTCAAGTGAAACTAGTGTGTGTTTAAATATTTCTGCTAACACCATCCAGAAGACTGAGATCTCTCCTTCTGTAGGGCAAGACGAGCACTTGCATCTGCGAGTCATTTGGGTATCTCCTGCTGGATTTCTCAACAACTTCAAGAAGCATCCACAGGCATAATTCTTTCTCTCTAAGACAGTCATCTTCATGACAGCCTGATGCCAAGATTGATGCTGGTAGTATCTGTAGCGCCGTAATTATTTGGACAGTAATTATGTTGAATTGCTGGCTGAAACAGCAATATGAAATCACAGACATTTACTGAACTAATCTAGATTATACATATCAGGTTTAGAAATACAGCATTAAGACTTTAGGCTTGAAAAACATTTTATACAGGATACATTCAAATTACCACAGAGTCCTAGCCTTTAAAACCTGGGTTAGCTTTCGGCTGGCCAGAAAAGCTATTCTTTTTTTATATCTGTGGAGCTTCAAGGCAATCAGTTTTATTCAAGTCTGCTTTGAAAACAATCTTATGTTGATAATTGTCTTTAAAATAAACTGAGGTGCGATGGAAGGGAGTTGTACTGGAAATTTGAATAGAATCTTAACTCAAATGTCTGCTAACAAATGATTGTCAGCGCAGCAAGGAGTAAAATGCAGCCACACAGCCCCTCAGTGGCAACAAAAACTCAAGTCACAGTTTTAAAATCTGATTGAACACTGTCATCTGGTGGCAATTTGAAGAGAGTACAAAAAAACTCCAATGTGGGATTTGTTCCACAGGCTTCTTCCATTTGAAGACATTTATTTTAATAATCAATTAATTTGCTTTAAATTATCTAGAACTCAGCCCAAGGTCTGGATTGCTCACATTGTTAAAGAGGAAGCTTGGCACCACGGATCCTGCTAGTTAAGCCAGAAATAAGTTACCACAAATTACAATTTATATTGGAAGCAATGCCTTAATATTTTGGTTCTGCAGACCATCACAGGCTCCTGCAGCAACCCAGCCAAGAGCTCCTACTGGGCACAGAGCAAATTTGTGCAGAAACTTCAGAGAAAGATGTGGAAGCGATTAGAAGTCTAACAAAATGAAAAATTCACATGTTACACACAGGTTGTATCTTACTTAGCAAACTGCTGAGCTGACATCTGTCTTGGCAATTCAATCAGTAAGTGTGGCTGGGACAACTCTTTTAAATGTTTTTAAACACAGAAGAGGAGCTCAACCATTTAGGTTTTCTAACAGTAAGGTGATACTATTGTTGGAAGTATTTCTGGTTTCTAATTTCAGATAATTATTTTTCAGAGAGAAATCAATAGGTCTCAGTTAAGATCTCAGCAAAGAAGTTTATGATCAAATATCTTTAAGGTCCCTTCCAGCTCTAACCATTCTATGATTCTATAATTCTAAATATGTACCTGATCACCTGTCATCAAGAGAAACCCTAGGGCCGTACAATGACCCACACCACATCCCAGAACAACAATGTGTGACCCTGACAAAGTCAGTTTTAGGTCCATAAATTGGACAGAAATGCATAGGGAGTCTTACATGTATGGTCTCATCAGCTCAGCAAGTGATAACAAGTAAGACACAGCAATAGTGGCTGTCACTGAAGAATCTAGAGTGATGCAAGTGCTCTGAATGCGTTAGAAACAAAGCATGCTTGCAGCTCTGACACAATACAAATGCAGGTAAATTCAACTGTAAATTAAAAGAAAAACAACCCCACATATTAAAGATCCCCTCTGCGTACTCAAATCAGCATGGAAACAAGGCGCATCAGAATAACCAGGGCCGGACACTCAGCTGTGCTGAGCAAGGAGATGGAAGAGGACCAGGTATCTCCAAACCAGCCAATTCTGTAATATAAAACTAATGAGGACTTCAAGGAAGGATATACACTACAACCTGCAGGTTTGTTAAAACAGGCTTCAGTTCTGAGCATTCATAGTTCTCTCTTGCCACAACAGCATAGATAGGAAAAACAATTGTGGTAGACTAGAAGAAGCATCAAAGGGTTAGTCTCTAGATTTGTATTGCGGTATGACATATGCGGAGGTTCTCACTTGGTTTGCAATCACACAAACTTTTGCTGCCTGGAATTAGAGGTTTGCGGGACAGACAGACAGATAACTAGAAAAATTAGCCCTACTTTTGTATTTTAAATTTCTGGCCTTGACCGTATACACGGGATTGTTTGCTGACAACTAAATCCCCTTTGGTAGAGTTAGGTAGTTATCATTAATGGTCTGGTCACAGCAGGGACGTGGGAGGAGGGAGGACTACACAGTTCATCATTTGATGCTGCTCTCTCTGGCAGGATGAACACATTTGTCACTGGCAAAAATAGCTTTAAGAATTTATATTTAACTTTCCCTGCTAATCACAAAGCTGGTAAAGTTTCAAATTAAGGTTAATTATACAGGACAGAGCTCAGTTCTTATGCATGACATTTGGCCAGGACTTTAAGACTGAAGTTGCTAGTTACTAGTTGGTCTTTGTTTAAGCACAGGATTCATTCCTTGTCTTTGCAGTTAAGCTGTTGAGGCTGCCTATAAATTAAATTCACCAATCCAGAGGAAGCAGTAGCAACCTAACAACTGCATTAAACTCAAAATATAGCTGACAAAATTAAATGCTGGATGAATTGCTGCCAAAAATAGCAGTAGTAGCCACCATCTTAAGCTTTTGGGGAAGGATTCAGGATACCTGAATAACCCTCATGACAGGATGGATTTTAGTTACCTCTGTTGACATCCTAAAAGACAGTCTGATCCATCTAAAAATTCCCTGCACAATTGTAGAGGTGATAAATCCTTTAGCCGTCTGATGTGAAGAAAGAAACATTTGTCTTCAGCTTAAAACTCCCTGCAAACCAGTCCAAGGCAGACAAACACCAGAGCAGCAATTCACCATGCCCTGGTGATCAGGGCACCCAGCTAGGATGGGAGACAGATAGATTTCATTAACTTTGGGGTCAGCCAAGGTCGGAAACAAGTGCTGTGACCAGTGGACCACTACACCAGAGACAAGCAGTAGCCTCACTGTCACATGGACCGGCTCCCGTCAGGACGTGTGCAATATTATACAGGTCCCCACATTGTAAACTGAGAGCTAGATCTCTTCCTCAGAAAAGCCAGGGCATCCTTAGGAGGTGTCTCAAGTCTACGTTGCTTCCAGGGAAGTGGGAGGCAGATACTTCTGTAGACCAACACCAGGAGATACGATGTGTCTGAGCAAAGGCGTCCCCACCGGCCAAGAGAGGGCTATCTGGTTCCTGTCCCCACCTTCAGACCTAACAGCCAAAGTTGATGAATTAGCACAAATGCTAAGGACCAAAGCCAGGCAGATGAGATTCCCACCATTTCCTCACTTATTGCTTTAAGCAAGGTTTGAAGTAAACATATTCTTTTAATTGTCATTTCAGCCTCACTCGCATCGAGTAGTCTGCAGGCAGGAGGGAAGAGCAGAGAGGAGGGCGAAACCAAGGCCACAGTTGTAACGCGCTGCTCCTTTCCTTGCAACGTTACCAGTTACCATACCGCTCAGTCCTGTTTATCGGCCTGTAGTTTGCCCCAGGCTCCCAGAGTTTTCCAGCACCGTTTTGAATAACTGCTTTACAGTAGGAAATGCAAATTCATTTAAGCCAAAGGTCATTTGCTGTTCCTCAGAGAAGGAATATATTCAAACTGTAAAGCTATTGTCTCCTGTCCTTGACCTGAAAGATCCCTAAGAATCTGCTCTTCTGCCCACACAAGAGACAGGAGGGGGATTGACCTTCTCCCATCCTTGCACGAGCCACTCCACAGGGAGAGGAACAGCAAACCAGCTGTTCTCGGGTGGTCCCCCCGTCAAGCATTGCGCTGCCGTCACTCGGCACCTTAGACAACTTCAGGCGCCTGCTAGCAGCACTGTTAAGCAGAAGCAGGCAATGCCTGAAACTTGAATGCGCAATCCCAGGGCAGGCTTACCTACACCTGCCAACGCCTTGGACTCCCCTACCACTTAGACAAGTGTCTGACTAGCTGGGGACTACGTACGAGCATTTGAAAGAAGGCCTTGAGAACGTACGTGGAGAGGAAGGAAATTCAATCTGAATGTCTCACGTTGCCTCTTTCCTTTAAACCCTTGAGGCAGAGGAGAACAGCTTCCTGCAGGTAGGTGCAGTTAGGAAGTTGATTTATTTCTTCTCCACTACTCCAAGGATGAAGAAAGAGGAGCTGAAAAAAAAAAGACAAACCAAAAAAAAAAAAAAACAGATTCCTGTCCCCAGAGAAAAGGACATGGAAAAAGATATATTCAACTGCTAGCTGTCTTTCTGATGGTGATGTGAAGATTACTGAGGTGCAACAGCATCAGGTGAAGAGAACATAGTATTTTCTGCCATGGATGATGACGACCACAGGAACCAGTCCCTAAGCACAGCGCTGGAAACACCCCGGAACGCTCCAGAAGTGATCTCAGCCCACTGGCAGCATCAAGAACTGTAAACAAAGTGAGATCCCGTTACTTGTCCAAACTGTGCAAGGTCGCTACACGCCCAATTGCTATTCCTGAAGAAAAAACTAGTTAGCGGTAGAGCAGCATTTGATAAAAAAAAATATGCAGGAGACTGAACGAAGTTTAGGGGAACCTACCCTGCCTGGAACAACAGCAGTAGGCTGGTAAAAGTCAGGAGTTTGTTCACAGCCATATTCCAGACACAGATGAGATGTCAGATAACATAAGGAAAGCATGTTAAATATGTACACAAATTGGCTGGAGGTTTGGGGGTGTGCATGTGTATTTTGTTTTTAAACAAAACATTCAAGTGAAGGAAAAGCAAGTTGCAAAGACAAACTCAGGATACAGAAAAGAAAACGGGATGAAAGACACTTCAAACGTGAGATTCAGGCAATTGTTCTGCAAACAACTTTTCTTGCCTCTGGCAAGGAAATACAGTGAAAGAGAATGAGATTTTATATGTCTGTATTATTGATGCTAGTACAGTCAAGCAAAAAAAAAAAAAGTGTTTATAAAATTCGGGAAAGCATCCACTGTATATTTGATGACAGCCTAGAAGCCCATATGAATGTCAAGCAAGCAACAGAGTCCTGGCAGATGTGCTAGGTTACAAAGACTTCTTTGGCTTAAATACAAGCAAGAACAAGAAAAATATAAGGACTAAAATTAAAGTCAGCATAGACAGCACAGAAATTAATGATTTCAGGTGAAGCACATTAATTCAACTTAATGACATTGAACTGAGGTCAAAACAAGTCCCACAAGAGATATATAAAAAAAAACCCAAAACATGCTGATGGCTTACTATGTTATGTTACTTTCCAAGATAACAAAGCCAAGTAAATTAAGCTAAGCAATGAGTTGCCACCAAGACATCAGCTGCTTTTACATATCTTGTTTCCCAACATTTTACTACATGACCATTTCAGCAGAGAGATTTTGTGCAATCTCCAAGTACCTTCATCAAATTGATAGTGCACCCAGAGCCAGAATCATCAGTGCTTTATGAAGCTTTGTGATTTACATTTTTTGAAGTAGGAGTAACTATGTGTATGACACATCTATGGAGTCCACACTATTAAATACTAGTTGGCTACATCCATGAAGGAATCGGCATCTGTTCTTGTCAGGACTGTAAACATTACAGCCTAAAAATCCAGTCTTTACTCTGGGCCTTCTCTCTTCTTCCAGAAAATCTTGCCACAAGGTAGTTGAATAAAACAGTCATACGTCAGATATGAAAGCTACGTTAAACCATATTAATAAACTTGACACTACACTAAGGTTATCTTCCTCCTTGACTGTATTGTAACATAACTCATGACAAACAACATGATTGCTGTCATTGCAGCTAATGCCTGTCAGAGAACTGAAGGTTTACTTCTCTAAGTTAAGGTTTTATTTGATTTTTCTTGCACATTTAAACATTTAAGCAGTATGACTTTCTTTGATCACATAGAGCTTTTCACATCAAAGGGAGAAAATGCAGTTTTTTCTGCCAAATCTCTTCCCTAGCTGCTCCCCATTCATGGTAGTTTACTCGCCTCCAATTGAGGGGGATTTTTTTAAATATATATAGTCTGCAAGAAAACTCTCACAGCTGTTTAACTGCAAGAGTACTGATTTCTTCTTAGGGGCTGGCTAGCTGACCTGAGACGGCACTGCAACCAACTCAAGCTTGGGTGTATACCACAGCTTAAGCACTTCAGTCCATTATTCAAAGATCTGGCAAAATAACCAGACGCAACTGACTCAGGGGTGTTACTGATGTTAGCATATAACACTGATAGGATCCCGGGTAGCTCTAGTCCAGCCTCCTCCTCAAGCAGGGCCAGCTGTGAGACCAGACCAGGCTGCTCAGGGCTTGATCCAGCTGGGTCTTCAAAACCTCTAAGGATGGAGCCTGCTTAACCTCTCTGGGCTGCCTGCTCCAACCCTTAGCTGTCCTCATGGAGTTCCTTATATCTGGTCAGATAACCTTCCCACACATCCCAGGGTGCTGCTGTTGGCTATCCCCAAAACCATCTGCCCTCCAAGCTAGACAATCCATAGTCTGTCAGCCTCTTCTTGCAGGGCAAGTGCTCCTGCATGACCAGCTTGGTGGTTCTCCTTCTGGACTAGTTCCAGCTCATTAACCATCTTTCTTGTACTGATGTGGAGGGGGAAGCAAAGCTAGATGCAGTATCTAGACTTGATCAAACAAGTGCTGAGCAGAGGGGATAATGGCTTCCCTGAATCAGGCTACACTCCTGTTAATGCAGCCTGGGATGCTGGTGCCCTTCTCTGGTGTCAGGGCACGCTACTGCCCATGCCCAGGTTGCTCCCCAGCCAGTCAGTACCCAGCCTGTGTTGCTGCAAGGGTTTACTCCTTCCCCAAGTTATTTCTTTTATCCTTGAATTTCATATGGCTCAGCCTTTGCCTGACTAAAAGATCTCAAGGAAAAAAGAGTTCATTATCTAGTTACTCAGTAACATTGCTTGCATAATAATAGGTTTTATACGTAGATTTTTTCTGAAAAAAAAAAAAACGAAACCCCAAAACTATTTATGCAAGACTTCCAGTGACTGTAGACTCAAAACAGAGGTTGTACTTCAGAGGAAATTCCCGTACTTCAGGCAGACATCCAGCTGCATCTAGAGCTGCTTTAGCAGCAAGTGGTTCCACTTCTTTGGCCAAAGTGTAAACCAGCGCTGTTCAAATATTTCTTACCTTCAGAAGCGATAAGCAAGAATGCAGTATCTCTTAAGTTTTATACCCCAAGAGACCCCACATTCAGAGTGGCAAGGGATTCTTTTGCCTTGATTCAATATTAACCATAGCATATTGCATTGTCATAAGTACCTCTCAACATCTTGTCTTAGAGAGCTACCAACTGGCCTGGAGCACTTCGGCTGTTTGTCCATAACTTTCTAAGCCATGGGGAGCCCAGATAATCCATCCCTTACGTGCTGAGATACCATGTAAAACCACTTGCTTTTGACTTAGTCACAAATAGGTTTCTCCAGAGAAAATCTTAAATAAAATTCCTTCTCCATAGTTTGTATTACGTGGGGGTACTGAGATGCCCTGTGATGCCTTTCTAGTGCGAAGAAGCCTATGACCTGATTTGGGAATTACCCCTCGGTGCTGTTATTGCAAGGCCATCAAACCTAGAGCTGAATGGCTTCTCCCCACCCTGCCCTTACTTAGGGACAACAGTTATGCCTTAGAAGACCCTAGACATCTAAAATCAGTTTTGTAGTCTGACTTAACCTGCTGCTCCTGGAGTGCCTCATATTAGAGGTATTGAGGTCTATTGTGAAAGCACACCTGAACCAGCGGGGGTCCCAGCAGGAGCGGTGCCTCTGCATCTCCACGGCAGCAAGGAGGCTGCTGGAAAACAGTCAGCTCTCTCCAGGGAACTTTTCTTCATGCGGAGCAAAAGTGCATAGCCCTTGACCGACGGTGCAACTTCACAGGCAAGAGCATCAGTGATTCCTCACACAGGGCAACCACGTGTTAAAACTTAACAAGTTGCGTCTGAAACCCAGATAAGTTTATGGGCTGGCTAGATATGCAGGCAGCTGTAATCATCAATATAAACAGGCTTTCAAACAACCAAGTAATTAATGATTAAGCATCACTAAATAAGTAATCCACAATGCACTGGACAGAAGTAGCAGGCAGAAAGGCATATCCTAATGCACCCAGGGACTTTGCTGGTTTTGATCTCTGGATACTGATTCAGCAGCAGAGATCCTGGCTCACTATATTTAGATCTCAGACGCGTGATGCTTAAGCTGCCATATGCCATGACTAGGGTTGGGAACTTCCAGAAATAATTTCTAAGTACAAAGGATATGTGCATTTAATCAGTTCCTCGACATCTGTTTCATAACATTGCATAACTTCTGTGTGGTTCATCAGTTTAGTTTCTCCTCTTTGCAGCAATTGATCAACCAAGACATTGACAAGTTAATAACTTTGTTTTCTTCTTACCATACCCCATTTGGAGTGCTTTGTTTTGACTCTTGTGACAAAGCAAGTTAGTACTATGACTCTGCTTTGCCCCAGGAAAGTGAACCGAGATCTGTAATTCCAGATTTTGATGAGATTTGTACAAGATGCTTGCAGGAGTGTCTGAGAGAACTCTGCATCACAATTAACTTTTCTATCAAGTTAGTCACATTACAATATACCCTTCCAAATACTCATCTTCTTACAAAGGCCACATCCTATGACGAGCTCCAGCAGCTCTTCACAGATATCAGAGCCATGCCCTAGCCATATGCCACAGGGAAGGCAGGAAGGCAAAGGGTCTAAGCAGACATCTCCCCTTTCCAAGGGAGGGAAAACCAGGCAGACAGCTAGAAGAGAACTAGTCCCCAGGGAACTGGAGCTCACTTACAGATACTTGCAGCTCAAGAAATGTTACCTTGATTTTTGCAAAGCCAGGAATAATCCCCAGATCTAACACAGGAAGATGTAACAAAAACCATCCTGTCAGAAGATCAACTATTTCATAAAAATCATAGAATTTAATCACTTCAGCGCTATTAAGCAGTAACAAGTAGTTGAGAAGGCTGTTTCAGATTATATGTGCATGGCATGCTTATTAACACCATTAGTCACAAAACCTCCATGGGACCTGCATGCAGTCTGACATCCCATCTGAATGTCATTGGCTGTGCAGATGGGGAGACAGCCTCGTCAGGTTATGTCCACCCCTTCTCTCTGCCAGCGTCTGCTAAAATTAAAGAGACAAAACATAAGACTAAGCTTTGCTTGCCAGCAAGGCCCCCTGAGATATTTCCTGCCATCTCAAAGTACGACTGACCCTCAGGAAGCAGAAGCAGCACAGTAGTTACAGACCAGTATTAAAGCTGGTCCAGTACATAGTCCAGCTGTACACCTCCAAGACAAGCTTTGGCACCAGTCTCAAACCCTCCTCTTTTCTGCCCCTCCACCACATCCTCTTTCCCCTGTATCACCAGAAAAGAACAGCCCCAAGCATAATGATTCTATAATGATTCATAATTATTCATAAGCTTTCTATGAATATGAATTCTATGAATCTTTGCAGGTTTGCAGTGTGGAGTCTAGCATGTTGCTATGGATATAGAGTCAAAAGTGTTCTTGGACACTTTTAGATCACTTAACTGAGGGTTGCAAAAGAACATGTGAATAAAAGCACAAGATGGCATGTCAGTCAAGTTAAAGGATGGAAGCTTAAAGAAAGAGAAAAAAGAAAGCCTTGTTCATAGAATCGCCTAGGTTGGAAGGGACCTTTCAGATCATCTAGTCCAACCATCAACCCAACTCTGACAAAAACTGTCACTAAACCATATCTCTAAGCACTACGTCTACCTGACTTTTCAATACCTCAAGGGATGGTGCCTCAACCACTTCCCTGGGAAGCCTGTTCCAATGCTTAATAACCCTTTTGGTGAAGAAATTTTCCCTAATATTGAAACTAAACGTCCCCTGACACAACTCGAGGACGTTTCCTCTTGTCCCATCACCTGTTCCTTGGGAGAAGAGACCGACCCCCACCTGGCTACACCCTCCTTTCAGGGAGCTGTAGAGAGCGATAAGGTCTCCCCTCAGCCTCCTTTTCTCCAGGCTGAACACCCCCAGCCCCCTCATCCGCTCCTCATAAGGCTTGTGCTCCAGACCCCTCACCAGCTTCGTTGCCCTTCTCTGGACTCGCTCCAGCACCTCAGTGTCTTTTTTGTGGTGAGGGGCCCAAAACTGGACACATTGCATAATTCAGCTGCAGAACTTGTGGTCAAGCAATTAGCAAGATTCAAGAAGCTGGATATTTCTCTGGTATCATTAGCTCAAGCCTCATGAATACTCTGATTTTCTCTACTGCAGGACATCTGTACGATGTAGAGGTACTCATAATTACAGTTTAACATGTAGGAAAATAAATGCACAGAAGTGAAAGAATTTGCTAGCTTCATGCAAATAAGCAGAACAGAGGACTGAGGAGTTAATTTTCAAACCTCAGCTCTAACCATTTCTTAAAAGCAATTCAAAAGCACAGTGCTGTGATGCACTTTCATGCAGAAAATGATTGAGATGACTGAGGGTCTATTTCCAGCCTGGTTTACGTGCAGCTTGTGCCAAAGTCAAACTTCTGCAGATGTCCCTAAACGGGACCACATTTCAGCGTGTTTTGCTACACACAAAGTAAATTATCTATCTTATGCCTTAAGCCCTCCGTTTGTTTTTTCTTCCTGTTACCCTCTAATATCGACTTAAAATACAGCTCAATAATTGTGGCGTGCTATGACAACTTAACATTTCTGCCTGTCTTGTCCTTTCAAGAGAGACACTATTCAGAAAATACACTGTGCCTGCGTTCCAGACATCGATCCTCTTAAGGCCTTCCAAAGTTACCTGCAAGTGCAGAGAACATCATGCCAATCTTTCCTGCCCACACATTGGAAGAGCAGCAGCAAAGCTTCATGGTGTCCCAACAGAGAAGTGTTTAGGCTTTTTCAGCTTAACAACACACCGCAGTTTATTTGGACCACGTTGCCATAAGTACTTCGTCTGAAGTATTTGATTCTTGTCATTCCGATGAGATGAACCTGGGTCTCAGTTCAGCTGGTGAATCCGCACCAGCGCTGGATTACAGCTGTGGCACAACACAACAAACACATCTGCTATTCAGGATCAAGTGGTGTCCAGGTGTGGTTAGAGGTGACTGTGGAACAGTTGCTAATCAAACTTCACTTACAGGGGGCTTTGTTTTTCCAGCGTTACGCAGACCTTGTCCACTAGAGTCCAAATCTTAAAGCCTCAGGCTTGCGAGAAGGCTGCTGAACACTACTAGATAAAGCATAACATCTTGCCTAGCAGTGTCCAGGAATATTTCTGTTGCCAGTTGTATGCAACTCCAAGAAAAATAAGATCTTCAAGGCGCAACACATCCTAAAGAACATGATGATCAGAACATAGTATTGCTATTGACAATAGTAAAGGGGATAAACTCATAATATATGGCCCTTAAAAAGGAGAGAGGAGAGGGCTGAACGTACCATACAGTGCTTTGAAGCCAGCTTCAAAAAATGGATGACAGCTGGCAAACTGTAACTCACTTTATAGCTTGTTCAGCAGGTGTAAATCATATTTTTCCTCACCTTTTATAGCTTTCAAGGAGCTACAGATGGTTTCTGAAGCCTTCAAATTGATCCGATCCCTGAGAATTGAAGCCTTTCAAAGTTAAGGTGTACAGACTCAAAGCTTTGATTTCATCTGGCTCAGATAAGCTGTAGTAGTATAGGTTTAATTAGCATGTGAGTTCCTAAGGGAAATAAGGCCCTTTATAGTTCTTATTTCACTGAAAACTGCATGCCAGATGCTATGGAAATCCATATGATCCGTGCCAAAAATAGGAAAGGAAAATAGAAGAATAATTATTACAGCAGAAGTTTCAGCGGGATCCTGGAGTTTTCTGCTTTTTTGCAATTTCAAAAAAAAATTACATATGCACAGTTTCATAAAAATAACCAGTTACTTTTCACCAATTTGAAATTTTCTTTAAGGGCTAAGGTTTTGTGAAAAGCCTGTATGTCCCTTTTCATACAACTAAGTGTAGAGCCAAACAGCTGTGCACTGCCTGCGTGAGCTCCCAGGACACATCCCTGAGGCTCAAAAGCCCCAGGTCAGACTTTGTCAGCTGGCTCCGTATTTCCACTTTGGCTTGGAACGGACACTGCAGATCGCACAGAAGCACCCCCAGGTCCCACGAGCAAGTCAGATTATCCTGTTCATGATCTCGGGGCCCGCAGACCCTAAGCAAACAGGGAGCTATCTTTGCCTTGTTTGAGAGCATGAATAGTCAGAGAAGTCTCATCCCACCGTAGGAAGAAATCTACACAGTATTCCAGTAATGAGTCCACCATAGCAAGAGGACAGATCTGTCCCAGCACGTCTACATACAACATTTCTTACATTACTTAGAGGTCTATAAGGGCCTGATGAACTCGATCCTAAACTGGTTCCTTTCCTGCCCTTGATACAGTTTATTGCCAAAAAAACCTCCAGCGAAATAGTAAGGACAAACTAAACAACTAGCAATTCTATTATATAGTACGTAACTGTATGGAGTAGAAAAGTAATTTGAAAAAAATTCATGACTGAGATAAGAATCCTTATCTTCCACTTTTATTATATAAAAAACCTCTAGAGGTATTTAATGTGAGCACATTCATTTGGTTCAGAACATTGAAGTATGTTGCCCAAAATGTGTACTTTAGGAAAGCAGGATGTTATAGCATATACCAAAGTATATGGTATCATTTTTGTTTGTTTCTCAGCCAAAAGCCATGCACATAGGATAGTTCCTACAGACGTTAACAGAGGAACTAGTACAGTCTGTACAGATATAACACCTGTGTTGGGCTACCTGCTCTCAGTGCCAAAAGAGACTGTTGATCATTAAATTATGTATTCCCCTGCCTGGAGAAGCTCATGGTACAAACAGCCATAGCGATATAATGCACTGGCATCCTGAAGGAAGCTTCTCCTTGATGAAGCATATTTAGGCAGGATCTTAACAACATAGAGACCGAAGCGCACTCAGACAGACATCTCACCAAGACAGGTGTTTTGTCAGCTTTCCTTAAGCAATTCAAATGGCTTTTAGCATACAAGCATACACAATTCATATTAAGTATAATTTGGGCACCACACAAATCTGATCCAAACTTGCATGTTCCATTTCACTTCTGGTTAATTTGGAAGGACATGCTTAGGTTCAACTCACTTGTGCGGGATCCTTTCCCACAGTGCTGTGAGTTCATCTTCTCCCTCATTTCCTGAGCTCAGCCTCCAAGCAGAGAGGCTACTGCCAGCAACGGGGAGGTGTTGCTCTCTAGCAACAAAAGATCTCACTCTGGTGTCAGAGGGTTCCTCCAGCAAGATCTGTGTAGGCAGTGACAAAAACTTCCTGCAGTTTCCAGCACTTCTTGACTTGCACACCTATCCTTTCAGCCTGGTTTTACCTAAGGTTTTAGAGAGTTTGGTAGAGCTGGGAGCATGTCTTCTTCCCTCCATGTCTTCTATTAAGTGTAAAATGGGTACCAGCTGCACAGAAACTCAAGAATAGGAAAGTATCAAACAAGAAAAGCCAAACAAGAACATCCAGGGCAGCAGTTCTCTAGGTGTGGGTAACCTTTACTGGGGTACGAGGCAGCTAAAGACTACTGCCAAAGCCTGTTGCAATTCTGCATCTGCAACCACCAGCAGCAGATACCAAGAAGTTAAGCATGATTCAAAAGCTATTTCCCAGTACTCAGTTCTGTCCTCCAAGGCTGAAAATAAGAAAAATTATTGTACTCTTTTAAGGTAACTTCAAGGTCACTTATGCAAATATTAGCAACATTTCAGTAGGAGCACAGGATGAAGAAAGAAATAATGAGAGGATGCAAGAAGTGGAGATGGTAGTAGTCCCAAGACGTAACAGGAAGCAAGGAGGAAGTCCCAGAACCTAACTAGACAACAAAAAGCTCAGGAGGTTTTTAAAAAAAAAAAAAAAAAGTGTCCCCATCTAGACTATTGCCCTGGGAATGGTGCCACAGCTTAGCAAGAGGTCTCACTGCCATTGTTAGTTAGGCATGGTAAAATTCTACACAGTCTTCCAGTTGTATTTCAGCAATTCCTGACCAGTTGCTGCACAGGTGTTATTAAAAGCCCATATGCCTGCTGTATTCATACCATTCAGCAGATGTTCTCATTTTGTATGGCCGTTCTTGGCTTCGCGATCAATTGCAGTTCCTGGATGTAGGCGATCCTCTGTATTACATAATGCTGCTGAGTTTCTTGCCACATTCACCCCAAACGAAGCTGTTAGCCTCTTGGTCTCACATTTCGACAGCAGTCTCAGCTGCCAGTGTAAGGACCTTCTGGATGCCAAGGCAAGCACAACACTTGGCTTGTCTTGGTGTTTTGTTTCATCCCTATGCTGAGTCTATGAGGCAAAACCAGCTCACATCCACTTTTACCCACCTTAATTAACAATTGCAGTGATTCCTAAAGACTAAGAGATTGTTCACTTTTTTTTTTCTCTCCAAGTGGTATTTCAGTTGCAGCACAACGTAGAAAGCCAGTATTAATTCTTTATTATCATCAGTCTGAAACAGAAAAGGTGACAGTACCCCTTTGCCTTCTGATGGCTGCAACTGCAGGAAACACTGGAGAGATGAACAGGCCAAAGCTTCACAGCATAGTGTCCCTAACACTTCTTCACATTCTGTTCACCAGCAACACCCTTAGTAATTCTTCTCTTTAGCTTTTCTCCGAGCACTTCCCGCAGCAGAGGACAATAATATCTGGAGCTCTCAGAACTCCTCAGATACTTACATCCATGACCAGATCTAGGACAGCCTTTCTGTCCCACAGCAGGATGCCATCAAGTCCTCATCTCCCAGGGCACCCAGCTGCTCTTCACATTGGATTAATCACTCCTTTTCTCTCTTAAAAATGGGTTTAAATACCACAAATCTCTTCTCATATCATCCATGCTCGTTCACATACCTTATCTCACAACTTCTCAATCCAGAGCAACCTTACAGAAGATGTAACCACAACACCAACACCACCCCCTTCTCCAAACTACCCTCTTTCTTTGTCACTTAGCTGGCAGCTGCCTTTTATAGCCCCATCGTTATGTTAATTAGAACTTTCTGGTGCATGGCTGTGGCCTGAGTGACGTCCTAAGGTGCTTGCCTGCTTGCTGGATCAAGACCCCCATCCTTGCAAAGCTGCTCAGAGTTAGGAAAACTCCAAGTGAAAGGGGCTAGTTGATAACAGGCAGCATTTGGAGGTGGGATGTCTCCTTCAGACATCAGTTCTCTCAGGTGTTGAAAACTGGGTGTAGGGATTTCGTCCCAGAACTACTGCAGCTGTTACTTGCTATGATATTCTTTTTCCATCATTTCAGAAAAAAATGTTTTTAAAAATCATCAATGATAAAACAATTCCGCAAGATGCAAGTGTGAATACACCTGTGGAGGGACAGCAGTTCACAAGGCTACCTCAGCAGTGACGGGTGAGTAATGGACAACTGTGGTGCTCACTGCTGTAGGTAAAGAGCTGCCATAGAAACTATGGCACACCAAGTAAAATCGTCCATGTCTGGAATACTAAATGGGAAAAATCCCAGCGCTGTTCCAGCCGTTAACTTTAAGAGGCAAAACAAGGGTTTGGTTCATACTTTAAGAGCAGTCTTGTACCGTAAGGAATGAGATTTTCCAGTTTGTCAGGAATTCAAAAAATCTCTTTAAGTTTTCCTTCCTAACTGGAATGAAGACTCAGAATTTGGTAATTTCCTGCAGAAAGGAGGTGTTGTTTCAGAAATTACAAGAAACTTCATGCGGATTTTTCTGAAATCAAACTGAACAAGGAGTCACCTTGAGACCCCGAGCCTTTTCTCTGCATTGCAGTCCTGGGAGATCCCCCCACGCAGCCTTATCCTGGAGCAGCGAGCTCAAAAGCTTGTTTCAGCTCAGGAAATTTCTGCCTCTCCTTGGAGAGTTGAGGTCACCTCTGCAGGGCCATGATCTCCTTCTACGAGTCACATTCATAGCTCAAAAAGTCTCCATCCTCCTATGCATTCATTTGAGCTCTAGCGCCGAAGTTAAACAAACCTGTTAAGGAGTTATGAGCTGTAACCATCTGAATTCTTCCCTCTGCAGCACGGAAGGTTATAAATAGAGTAGGAAACTTATACAAGTTACCCAAGTCCTTTAACTGGCTGAATACCATGTCCACACAGATGATTTCCACTTTGGGCTTTGACTCTTTAGGTGTGGAACTAACATTTTAGCTCTTTCAGTCTCTGCTCACGTCAGCTGACAAGCGCCAAGTTGTCCAGAGCCCACTTGATCATATTTTGCAAGAAAGTTTCCTGTCCGTGGCAGTCAGGCTGCTGATCACCTCATCAGTTCCTCTTGCTATTCTAAGCTGGAGGTGTTGCAACTGCACTTCCCATCTATCCAACTGTTCCTTTACAAAAAAAAAAAAGTTTTTATTGTGCCGGGAAGTATTTTATCTGTTCTTTCTGGGGAACCTCCAAAACCCAAAGCTCCTTCAACCCTGTGAAGGCCAGCTTCAGTACTAGCCTTAATTACTTCTGCAAAGCTTCAAATCTTTCACTTGCCTTTTCCTCCCTTTAGATTTTCATTGATTCCTGCAAGCGCTCCCACTTTTTGTCCCACCTCATCTCAACAGGAATATCCCAGTTTCTTTCCTAGCAGACGGGACCTCATTTGGCTGTAACACAAATTCCTAGCACCGTTCCCAGAGCAGACCCACACTTGTTTCCAGAATAACATTTCCCTGTACCTTCATTTGACACCACAGGTGATTAACACACAATATTTCACGCACACAGACCGTATGCATGGGTGGCAGGTGACTCAGACAAGCAGGTGTCTCCTTCTCTCTGTTCAGAGATAAAGATGTCCATGGGAGAAGGGACCCCACCCATGCAACTGGGGACAGTGCTCACTTTCTGATGGTAGTTTCTCAGTCATTCCTTTCCAGCAGTCACAGCCTTTGAGGAGGCTGCAGCCTAGGTTTCCGCTGGCTGTCCATTGAGTGCACCTTCAGCCCCTTAGTGACAGGTGGCACTGCCACAGAGGTTGGTTCAAGGCTTACGTGGAGTATGACAAAAGAATCACTGCACTCTTCGCTGTGCAAGGCAAGGAGGGAGCTCTAACCTCTCAAACAGCTACAAAAAGATCAGTGTGGTTGGCCTTTACCACACCTGATACTGCCCACGGGCACAGTCCCAAGAGATGCTGCTCGTCTGAGGAATAGACCATACCCAAGACCATCTGCATACGGATTAGCTGTCTCTTCCTCCCATGCCCTTGCTTATTGTCCCATTGGGCAGGTATTCCAGGCTGCCGCTTACCAAAACCACCTTCAGACACAACAATCGCTCCCTCCTGTGCTTCCCACCTGTTGGTGACTAAGAGGGGAGAAGTCCCATCATGCCGGGGCCTGTCCACTCTTTCACCACCCTGCTCGGAAAGTCTGTACTCAAGCACCCTGTCCAGGGAGATAAAGATGGCTCTTGGAGTCAGGCTTCCCAGCAAGAGGGCTGTGCTGGGAAGGAGGTGCACATGCCTGTACAATCTGCCCAACGTCCTTGCAGGTGCAACCAAGTGAGGGAAGAGGAAAAGGTCTCTGCAGCTGGGTTAGTGGCCAACTAACTAAGTGTCAACAACTAACTCAGCTCTTCTGAATCCCAAACCACAACCTATTGTCTCCTCCCAGGTCGTTCCCCAGCCTCTTGGAGGCTGCTTGCTTACAACATAAGCTACCTGGTGGCCCTTGGACGTGTGGAAACTCTGCCCATGCAGTGGCTGAGCACAGATGAGTCGAACACTGGTGGTCCATAGGCAGTAAGGGCATACCACACCTAAGGACAGGGCACTCACCCTAGAGAACAGATACATGTTTTAAAATACAGAAATACCTAACTGCTAACTGCTGCAAACCCCTTTTTATGTTGCCAAATGAAAGCAGCCATGGAGGCCTCGCGTAGAGGCTGCTGGCAAGATGTGAATCCAGCCAGTCAGCCTGCTCTTCCTGGTGCTGCAGGGACCTCCGGACTCGGAGCCTGGGAAGCAAAGGAGCATAGGACGTGGGACAGCTGTTGCTGGGGCCAGGCTTGTGGCAAAAGGCTGGCCCTGCATGCTGGAGCCAGAACACAACACACCGAGTCCTTAGCTTGAGCAATATTTATTCGCCAGAGCCAGCTCAGATTAGACGCAAATTTAAACGCTGAGGTGATGTCTATACAGCTGGGCAGATAAGCTCAAAGCAAGCTGCAGTTTCTCTGCTGGCCAAGAGGAATGGGGTACAGCCCCATCCCACGGGTACACTCATTTAGACAGAGCTCTCCTCACTGGTGGGGCCACCTGGAATCCCTCTGAGTCCATTAGGCTTCAAGGACATCCATATGAGAGGAGTCTGAGGCAGATAACCCAGAGAACGACAGGCTTTGTAGTGATCTGGCCTTTAAAGGCAAGGAGGACCAAAAAGTGACTCCACAGTGTCTCAGCCCTGAGGTGCTCAGCAGAATTTATAGCTCGCAGAAATGAGCACCAGTCCCCCGGGGCTTGCTGCATGCCTCCTCGAAAGTCTCCGACACCACAACATATAAAATTGTGGCTGCGACGGCCTACCCCACAAAGGCAAAAGCAAAGAAAAAATAAATCACTGTCAGGATCCCCTCTCAGCCTCCACATCCAGCAGCTTCCTCATTACCCTGATCCACCATTGCCAAGGGATTGCCTTGTGGGGGAGATAGCCCTCCACAGAGGCTGAGGACATCATAGATGTTCCCTCACCCATCTGCTAAAGGTAAATCCATCTGTCGGGACCCCCTAGGAGATGGTGAAATCAGGCAGCAAGATGCCCAGCATGCCCAGATGGCTGCTTGACAGACCTGTGGGGATAAAGAGGGACCGTCTGGAGGCCACAGAGTGCTCAGTAGGTGGCTGATCCTGTGCCAGGCATGCTGTTCTGCAGACATCCCTGAAGGTCCCCTTTCCTGTTTTCCTTCCAGACAGCAGCCATCTCGACTCCATTCTGCTGCAGGAGGGAGGTCCTGGGTATTGCAGATACACCATCTGCTCCTCTGCCCCATTCTCCAGGCATGTGTAGGAGGGAATGGGCAGCTTACTCCCCTCCTCCATGGGGAAAGCAGAGAAGGGAGCTGGCTTTGTTGTCCAACAGAGGCCATCCACTCAGGTGGGCTTACAGGCATGCACAGATAGTTTCTGTACGCAGCCTGAGCCCCCTGCATGGATTACAAGTAGTGTGTCCTTAGAGGAAAGGGGTTCATGCTGGGAAAAGAGATTAGTATGAGCTTGGGAACAAGACCTTGGGTTTGCCTCCATCCTGCTTGGGTGGCCGAAGGGCATGACTGTGCTCCAGTGGGATCCTCTAAAAATGTTCCAACTCTTTTCTTCAAGTTTAGGAGATCCCAGCATAGGCTCAGACAAACGACTTGTTGTGTCAGGTTTCCCTCTGGCAGCACCAGTCTCTAGGAGTACATCACTCGTGAAATCCTTGGTGTGTGCCATGCCAGCCATGGTGGCAGGGGGACATGATGGGGCTGACGAGCTGGCCATGGCACAGTCCCCATAGACAGCAGTGGCAGCCTGGGATGTGCTCATGAAGGTGGCTTAAAGAGCAAACACCAGACGTGGCCTCTAAGATACCTGCTCTGGTGCTCTCAGGGTGAAGCTCTAGGGCACTGGTGAAACTGCACCTCATGGGCAAACAGGGGCAACTGCGGGCTGAGTTAAAACAACACTTGATTTAAGCCCAAGTTTGTAGAAATGAAGTCTCTACATGCATTTAAATGATACAATATGCATTTTTCTACAGCCTCAATGCAAGGTTTAAGTTTTAAAAAAACCAACAGTGAAAGTCTTGAAATAAGCTTCGCTATCTTCATTTTGGCCAGAAGATGAGTTGGCATGAGTTATTCAGAAGGAACACGTTTTGGGAAAGGGAACATATGTGCCTAGAAAAGAAAAACAAAAAAAGGCATAGATTAAAAACTTCATGATCTCATTTGGGCCATCTTATGTGAGTTACTGCCCTGGAAAGCAGAAAGTCTTTGCTACTGAATATAGGGGAAACATCATTTGCCAAAACATCCCATTGAAAGATGAAATAAAATTCCTTAAGCTAAAAGTACTCAGGTGCTAGAGAATTTTTGTCCATTGCCTATTTTGGCAATAATTATATATCTGACTACAGCTTAACCAAGCACTACAGAAAACAGAATATTCCTTTAAATATTCCCTTTCACCAAAAGAAAGGGGATTTGTTCCTATTTGGATCCCCAAAGAAACATTTGCCATTGTTTAGCAAACATCCTTTCATCTGCTTTTGAGCAGCTAGGCATATCCAAGGCATTTATGTCAAATTTTACTTGTCCGAGTTTGTCTCTGAAATATCTTCCCTCTCCATATGTCTAGTTATGAGAACCGCAGTTTGCTTACACGTCCTCCACGTTTTTTCATGGGACTAGACTTCCTGCAGTTCCTGGTTAGTTTGGTTGTATGATCCCAGAATCTGTTCCTTGTACGGACACACTGGAGATCGCTCCAGCACATGCAGAGAAAAGCGCTGTGAACTCTAGTCCTGGGGAACAGGAGATTGAGAAGTCGTCCATTGCCAAAGCAGCCAAAACAGAGAAACAGCACAGGTCACTGCAGCCAGGCCCTTGATGGGCATCAGAGTAAATGAGGCCCATCTAGATGGTTATGGCCACTCGTGAGATGGGATCGATATCCTGTTTTTTTCCAAAGCTGATTTAACCAAAATCAAACAGGAGAAGTATCTCCTCCTCTCAATCTCAGCCATCCTACAGAAGAAAAACAGTTTTCGTATTTTAGTTGTTGTATTTTAGTTACGTACCTCAGATATGACTCTTGATTGATCTCACAGGTTGAATCTTTTCTGATGAGTATAATGGACCTTACAATAGAGAAAGCAAAAAAAAAGGCGGGGGGGGTAGAAGTCCAATTAGGAAAATATTATAGTCTCATTTAATTCCAGGTTGAAAGAATAGTGAGGGAAGGATTTTCTTTTATTATTATTTTTGCACACTGTGATGATCATTTAAAATAATCCATTAAAAACAGTCCAACAACATTTTGAGGAGTCATCACAATACCATCTGGGGTGGAATCTCCCTTGCTTTTGGGAGCTGCTATTATATTCCAGTGATTTCATTAACTTACCCCATTCTCTATACCACAGGCAGCATGAGCATGTCAAATATTAGCCTCATCAAAATTTTAAACAGTACAGAACCCCGTCTGGGCAGCACTGCCCATATCATACTATACCAGCCAAAATGAAACCTGAGCTACAACTTGCTGAAAGTTTCATTTTTCTGGATAGAGATTTTCCCATTTCATCTCTTCTCCCATCACAGTCGTCGTTTATGTCTTCCTGGTGTCTCTTCTGCAAGACTGGAAAATAATTAACACCTATTCCAATCAACGCATTTTCTTCATACTCTGTGAATGGGGACTCTCAAGGGCTGCCCACAAGCCAAGGTGTCTTTGCTCCCAGTGGAGTCTCTTCTGAAGTGAGCAGGGCATTTCTGGCCGTGCTCATCTCCTCCAACTCTTTGTGCCTAGCACACTTCTGTAACGATGCCCTGCTTCCCTTCAGCCACAGTATCACACCTTATTTTCAGACATTCACCCTTCCAACCCAAGACCAAAACCTCTGTAGAGAGACCTTGCAGGCAGAAACAGCACACGTTCCTCCACTTGCCTTGCCAGGCATGGCTGGTAGACCTGACCTCGGCTACTAACCTCCAGCTGGGGGACAGTGACTAAAGCCAGACACACTGCCAAGCACGTTGTCTACCTTGAACTGTGCTACCTCCCTGCCTGGCTGCTTTCCCCTGCACTCCTTCCAGCCAGCAGCAGGAGCTTCCCGTGGGCTTTCTCAGGAGGAAGCTGATGGCAGGGCACGGCTCATGTGGATCTCTCGGCTGCACAAAGCTCCCTCCTCCTTCGGTCAAAGGGCATCCAAGCCCACTGACCTCCAGAACAGGCTGGAAATGCTATCTGTTTCCTCCAGCTCTTCATGATGGGGAACAGGATGCAGCCTGGGAGCCTGTGGACTAACGAGGTGTTTCTAAGCTTCAGTTTTCAAGCAATTCACTTTCATTCAGGGGTTGCGGTAGTGAGGAACTACTGTGTTTCGCTTTTTCCTCTTATAGTCTGTAGCGGTGTTTGTGCTATCCAAAGAATCAATGACCTGATTTTTCAGAGGCAGTGACCTCTCGCGGCACTTCTGTTGCTCAGTACTGTAGAAAATATAGCTGCTGAAGTCTGTGGTGAGTTTTACTTACGAAGTTTTTTTCAATCTAAAAGTATAAATAATAACTGCTTCTGAAGCCCTCTGGCATCCATGTGGCTATGAGTGGTTTCTTGCACCTGGAACATGTGAAAACCTGATTCCAAAAGAAGTTACTACTTACACACGCACTAGGTTGCTGGTAACAGACTGGCCGAAGGTTTGCTTCCAGTTCACACTTCAGCTAAAAATAAAAAACGTATGGAACATTTTTTTCTTCCACTTGCTGTAGATTACTAATCAGGTCAGCTGAGGAATTATGTCTTTCTCTACAGCACCTACCAGAGCCCAAACAGAGCATCTTTTAACCCTAAAGAATGACACCAAAGATTTAAATAACATGTTATTCTTAAATTTGAGTGTTGTAGGACCTCTGAAAGCCACCTAACTCCATCAACCCCTCCTATTCTGGGACACCTCTTCCTGGGTGGACAGACTTACAGCCTTTGGGTGTTAAGTGCAGAGATAATCCATATAGAATTAGAGGAAGAGACAGTAAACTTCTGAGTGTGAAGTTTACTTATCCTTATCAAAAATGCCTTACATAAACCAGATCTATGCCCAGAGCTGTGTCTCAATTCATAGTAAGCCCTTAAGAAAGGATATGTGCAGCTAATGGAAAACAAATGTCTGTTTTGGCAGGGCCTGCAGTTAATGTCAGTTATTTTCCCCCCTTTGCTAAAGAAATAAAGAAATCGTCAAAATGAAACAGGCTAACTGAAAAGTTCTGGTTTTCTTTTAACTGTTTGAGTGCTTCTCTGATATACAACATATGCGACAGAGCTTATCTAAGTGGTTCATGAAGAGAAAAAAAACTGCTGAAGAAATCATGTTCTTTTTCATTAAAACATATAATGTCCTCAGGAAGGAAGTTCAAAGTTGAAAACAGATATGCTTCATAGCTTGATAGCTCTCAATAAGGACTGTTTTAATTAGAGTGTGATTTCTAGACTTTGTTTAACTGGAGTCTGGCCAAAACCAGAATAAGAGTACCAAGCAATCTTTAAACTGTTTTCTAAAGAAAACAAAAGCCTAGGGAGGGCAGAATTATTAGCTGTTGCCTAATATCTCAAAGCAAATTAATACAAAGTATAGTTACTTTTCATTTCTCTGGAAAGAACAGTACTGTCAACACAAGCGTAGAAACCACCAGAAGACAATTCATCATCAGGATTATGGTCACTATCTCTTATAAACCATACCGAACCACAGATACTGTTTTTGACCCAGAACACAACTTCAACTCAGTAATGACACAGATTCAGGGTCACTGAACAGCCTGTAAGATGTCAGCTTGTACCACGGTTGAGAAATCAGCAATATGGAAATACTGGGGCGGGAAGGCATTCACTGAATTTTGCCTTCCTTGGATCCAAAGGGTTCGATTCCCCAAAGCCTTGTCTCACCTGGGACAGCTTGGTTTGCAGATCCCAGAAGCTGTGAGGGTGTACAGGAGAAGAATCACTCCTCTTCCATACTCCCTCTCCTTAGGCAACTGCTTGGAGTAGGGTTAGAGGGAGATCAGACTGGCCTTGATTTCATCAGGTGTGGCTGGTGTGTTCTTCCACTCTTCCCCAAACACGTAACTGAGGGTGCTCACATAATCATAAAAACCCTCAGTGATGCAGGTGGAGAGGTGCTGCTGAGTAGTTCTAAGTTCACATATCTTCATATCATGACAGTGTCTTACCATGAAGTGGAAGGCAGTTATAGTCTTTGTCATTAAGACAGAAAGCACTGTTTCATTTTCTGGAAACAAGTAGTCAATAAAACCACTTGAAACCTCAGCAAGTGTCCTCCTGCCCATGTAAGGACACAGGAGGGGCTACTCCAAAATTTGAAATAAGTGCATGTAGGGGCATGACATTACACAGATGTTACAACGGCAAAACAGAGAGAAAGGGAGCAGACAGAACGCAGGTACAGCCACAGAGTCACTGGTGTGTGGCCCTGGGAGAAAGCCACTAGAGAGTTTTCCGTAATAGGTGCTAGAAAACACGGTTTGGGACTATAAGAGAAGAAATAACTAACTGTTGTTGGACTGGTCTTGTGTTCAAGCCAATGAGTTTTGTAGGCTCCTTAAAAATAAGGAGATTTCACCAGAGAAAGAGGTAAGGCAGGTAGGCGTTATAGTTTTCCATACTCAAGGAACAAGGCAAATCACTAGCATGACCAGAAACCTAACTATTGAGGAACAGACTTTCCAAGAAACAGAAGAGGCCAGGGGCTTTTATGTCAATATGGAAGTTGTTAATAAGAGTTTTGTCGGAGTGACGGGTTACTCAGGCACCATTCCTCCCTTCAATACAAGGAGAAATCCTCTGCAAAAGAACAGCTCACAGCCAGCAACGACCAAATGCACCTTCTGGAGAGCTTTCTGTCTGCTCAGACCCTGTCTCTCTGCTGTGACCTTCCCTCCTTGTGCTTCAGCCCAAACACCTTTGTGCATCAGACTTGCCTGACCCACTGACTGAGGCTTTGTTTCGCCTTTACTATGGCTCCTACTTGCCGCCCAGCTGCAACGTGTGGGCTGTCTAATGCTCTGACCTTCAGGCTCAATGCTCACCACATCCTTGCTCTATTCCTGAGCTCATGCCTTGCCTGGTCTCCCTGCTTTTGTCTTCATCACAAATTCAACCCCAGCCTGCCTGTCTGCTGGGCTTCTCTGCACATGTGCTAGACCCACTGACAAGATGAGCTGCTGATGAGATGATGGAGCTAAGAGGCATTAGATCCACAAAGAAATTAAAGTTCAAATACCCCAGTCAAAAGTCACTGCTTGAGTAATGAATTGGACCCACCAGAGAACTTTGCTGGGGCAGGATTTTCACAGCTTTTTTGTAACCTGTGGAGATCCAGGAAGCAGAGATCAGATTGTCTCAGCTCAAATAAGGAAAACATCTGCTAGTTTAAGGAGACCATTTGCTAAAAGGCTTATTTCTCTCTGTTTGTTATCCAGCTCACATAAATTGCTGGGAAGATGAACAGAAAGGAGGTTCCATCTTGAAGTTGTCAACTCTGAAAAACACTAAAGGAAAAAGAAGAAACACTCTTCCAGGATAGAAGCATTCAAGAGTTTAAATTCAGTTTGGCTGAGTATAGCATGAGGTGGATCTTACATGAATGCCTTCAACATAATTTGAAGATACTTTTTGTTTAGGAATTGTCCTTATCTCAGATATTATCAACCGTACAGCATCAGTCCAGCAAAAAATGATGCAAAGGAAGAGGCTCAGTAAACAGCTCCCTCATAATTCAGTAATTGCAAAGGGGAAAGTTATCTTATAGGCCATTAAAAATTGTTTCAGGGGCCTTTGGCCATCACTTGGTGAAGACCATCTGGGGTCAGCTACAGAGAAATAAGCAGTAACTGTGAAGGAATTGTATCCTGTACCACACACAGATTCTACCCTGGGTGCTGTAGTTGACCCACTTGATTTTCCATGCTGGATTTTATAAGCAAGTAATGACAAGTGGACCCAGAAAAGAGGGGAAAGACTATAGTACAGGGTCTGAGTCAATAGAAAAGACTGTGGTCGCAGCTACTTATAGGACACAGAGATCGTTTTGGAATAGCTAACTGTTACTGCCTGGCAGACCTCTCTAACAATCTTTGTTGCATCTAAATTCTAACTTGTTGCTTGCCTGAAAAAAATAACAACATACAGAGAAGCACAATCAGCAAGGAGGGAATTTCCACAAATAAAAGCAAAACAAGACTGTGCAGAACTGGCCAAAGTTCTAGCTTTACAGGTGTGCAGAGCTTTGTAATGTTCTGCTGTGACAGAAAATTCATCTGGGGCTTTTACAGGATCCTGGAAAAACGGTGCACGCTTGGTGAAAAAGGCAGAGCACTTCTCTGGTCACCTGAATGCACTGAAACTTTTCTGGAATTTAAAAAAATCCCTCATGACCGCTCCCATCTTGATTTTCTTGTATCTCAAAACTTCTAATATTGGACACAGCTGCTGCTGCATATGGTTTGAGGGCAGCATTATAACACAAGAACACAAAAAACCATGAAAGAATAGCGGGCTGGTACAATAAAGCCTGGGACCCCACAGGTAAATAATTATGCCACCTATGAGAAGCATCTGAGTACAAATTACTCCTGGCACAGCTCTTCCAGGACAGTCTTATGTTCAGGACACAGCCTGTTTCCCTGCTAGGGTCCTTCTTCTTCAGGACTTCTAAGGAACAATTTGCAACCTGTCTGGAAAAGCCAGAGCACTATGATTTTAGAGTCACACAAAAGCTTTGGCATGAGCAGGAGCAGCCAGGTGGCGTTGGTAAGAGCTGAAGGTGCTTTTGCAGGAGGAAAGGCACCATTAGGTTTCTCAAGGGAGGAGGTGGGCTTGAGAAGAAATGGTCCTTCCTTCCCTTGATGCTATTTGCTATAAATTGCTCCTGGCAATTGCTCCGCTGGTGCTTTCTAGCAGGCATGGGCTACTTCAGAAAATAGCCTCAAACACATAGACTGGGAAACAGAGACTCTGACAGCAGCAGCAGTTCTCATGAACTGATGCTGAACCTGTCCCAGGGTCTTTCATGCATTCTATTAGAATGAACGAGTGCTTTGCATTCTGACAGGCTTGTACAACTCCAGTAGTTCAGAAAACTCACGATTTCTTTTTCCTGTCATTATTTTGCCTAGGAAGCCTAACAACATGCCCGTAATCCAAAGGGAAGTAATTGGAATTCAAATCTGAGTTGTAACTTCCTGCAATAGCATTTCGTGGTGATTTAGCTCTCCGACTAGCACCTCGGCGCAGCCGCCTTGCGACGCATTTGCAAAGTGCTTAACACCAGGAATTCTTCTAGCTCAGCAAGGACCAAGATCTGTTCACGCAAACGGTTTGATTTCCTGGGACCTGCTGGAGCTTCTTAGGAAACAACAGGAGCTTGTGCCCTCCAGTCACCATCTTCCTGGGTTTTGTGGAGTCTTCCTGATGCACCTAGCAAGTCAGTGTTTTCAGAAGATGTTTTGCAAACATGAAGGTTGTGGGCAGTGTAACCACACCATGAAGCAGGTACCAGGGGGAGCACAAGGCAAAACTGCCCCCAGCCATCACTGCGACTGCTGAGACACCCTCTCAGCAGCACTTCTGGCTACACCAGACCACACGTTCTGTTGACAATGACTGAGTTTTCAGTATCAATGCAGCTTTCCTGGTAACGCTGACCTTGGGCTGGTACCTCTCCTTCAATGTCCAACTGCACATTGAGAGGGGACCGAGCTTTTGCTCAGAGAAGAAAAACGCTGGCAAGGAATAGGCTTTTAAATGTTCTGACTAAGCAAGTTTTAGCAACTGTGCTCTTGTCAAAGATAAGACACGGGAACATTTTTTTATGGGGAAAAACAGACTAATAAAAAACGGCATACATTTCCACTCTTCTAATCTGGAAAGTTTTATGGAAAAGGCAAAAACATTTTTTTCATGTTGCTGGAACCAAAAAGTCTTTGTTCTTTCACTCCCCTCACCAATGATAGGACAAAACCATATCAAAAGATCTTTCCATGTTGTCTTCTGTCTCCTGCATCTTCCCCTGCCTCTCTGTCCGCGGCCATGTGGAATCCTGCTAATCCAGCCTTTTGGATGGAGGTGAAGAGATCATTCATAACTGTGCACTTAGAGCAGCTCTCTAAGATGTTTTCCAGCAAACCATTCACTATAGTTCTCTGAAAAAAAAGTATGAAATAATCTCTCCATGTTAGTATTACATTATTTATGCTTCATTCCTGCTATCTCCTTGTTTCCTGTGGACAACATGTTGATTTATTCATGCTGTCAGGCAACCTCCTCTGACTGTGTTTCCAGTAAAAAACTGAAAGGGAGATTTAGCCGCCTACACCCCAGATGTGCTGTGGCTCCAGCGCTATGGCATCTGTGTAAACATCGGCAATAAACTTCTGACATTGAGATTAAATATGGGGAGGCTTTCCTTTTACTCCATGTTCGGGCACCTTGTATTGAAATATTTTAAAGGCATCTTTGGCATTTTTTGTTATGAAAGCATTTTGCACGCTGTTCATCAACAAGGTATGTCCCCAGGAGTCCTGCCACCACTGAGAGACATCAAACCATAGGACACCCCCATTTGAGGTCAAAGCCATGATGTTCCCACCAGGGAATACGCCAAGGAAAAGCACAGCTCTGAGCTGCTCAGGTATTAAGCAGGGCTGGAGAGGCCTGGGTGTGCTGCAGAGGCGTCACTGCTATCTCGTAAACGAGGATGCTGTAAGAGGGGTTATCCTAGGGTATTTAAATAATGGTAAGTTAAGTAGGATAATTCACTAATGGTAATTGCTTAAATATAAGAAAAAAAAAGAGGAACAAAAAAAGAAAAAAAAATCACTAACTTGATGCTTATCAACCTAGTGATTAATTCCCTGAAATCAGCGATCTGGTTTAGTGTTTTATAGGAATCAAAGCAATGCTTCTGTTTAACAATATACTCCAGAAGTGGCCTAGAGGAAGGGCACCAGTGGAGCGTAGCTGCCTTCAGTGGGAAGTGCATGGTCTGGAAAGCTCCTTTCCACATGAGGCAGGTCCAGTTCATTACCCTAATGACATTTTTTGCTCTACTCGCTCAGCTTGTACAAAACACGCCGTTGTGCTTGGGCCCACAACTTGCTGAGGGCTAGAAGAAGGGCTGTAAGAAGTGTTCAGTGGTTGTATGGGGCAGCCAGCAGGGCTGGATGGGTGCAGAATAGCCCGGTTCACACTGAGCCCATCATTGTCTTAATTGTAGCTTACTGCAGTAGTGGATTTTGACCTGCAGGGTTCTGCCAGGGAAGGGCCCTCCATTGCCACCCATATCACTCATTTTGGCTCAGTTTACAACTGCTGGAAAAGGGAGCTCAGGCTGGGAGCTACACTGGTTTTCCTAATGCTTGAGTGCTTGACTTCTCAAACATGGTGATATTTTCATATATTTTAATATAAGAGCTGGAGCAGTTTCTCGTTAAAACCCACAGAAATTGCCCCTCTTCAGTGATGAGTTTAATCCTCGAATTATTAATACCCACCAATAAAAGGCAGGAGATTGATGTTACTGCCACAGATTGGTAATGTTGCTGGAAGAATAAAGCGCTACATTAACAGACAACAGACAGACCAAGGGCTGTAGACTTAGCTTGTGTGGTTGGTTTTTCAGTTCAGTAACAGCTGATCTCAATCACTTCTAAACAAACTTCTGAAGTATTTTGTACAACCAGCTAATGTCTCTATAAATATCTTCTGTTTAACTATGGACAAATTATCTCCCAGCTTGAAAATCTAACCAGGGTTTGTTGGGGGGGGGTGTTTCTTTCATCTGTCTATGACAAATAATTATCAATAAGAGACAAAATGTTGCCTTGGAGCTCACCCAGCTGAATCTCACCATGTGTACTGTGTAGCTATGCAGTACAGAACCACAGTGTCCTATATAGCTTTGTAACTCGGGAAAACTAGCAGCTTTACAATTTAACTGCCTGTCTTGCCAGGGTTTACTTTCTGAGTCAAACCTTGAAACCCAAGAATGCCCCAAACTTCACGTTAAGAAGAGGGGAGTCTTTTGACCCTACTTCATTTTAGAGTGAAGTCCAAGATCTCATGCAACGCATGGTCTCCTTGGGCCAGAGCATGTCCTTGGCCAGGAGACTGTCCCGGCAGAAGGAACTGCTCCCCATTTACATCCTGTCGAAGCCCATTGGGAATTATGCAGGATAATGCACTTCCCTGAGTTAATCTCAGCTCTGTGGAGTAGCCCAGAGAGCCCCTGGGCTGAGGCATGGGCTCCTGGGAGCACTGGACATACTTGTCCCTTTGCCATCCTCTGCCCATCCATGTGCCCATCCCTCGTGGCACACCAGCACCAGGCAAGCTGTGTGCTGGAATGTCCCCTCAAAGCACATGTCAGGCAAGCCAAGGAAGACAGGGAGCCAAGACATCACTGGCTGATGCTGGGCAAGACTCAGAGCCCATCTTGGTGGCAAACAGCCATGGCCAGGGTCCTGTCCCCTTACACAGCCTGAAACCTGCTGCGTGTACAGTCCCCACAGGAAAATTCCCACTGGAAAAGGGGGGATGATGTAACGCAGGCAACCTCCTCCTACGACCCCTTTACATTTGGCCTTGTCCCCTTCTCTCCCCTCCTGTGGCGTCAGACAAAACAAGATAGGTTGGACTTTCCGACTCAAATACGCAGTTCCTGATTTGTTTTGCTGTAAACAGGACCTTCAAAATTATTTTCATAAAAGCTGATTTGGCTGTGAGTGTTGCTACATGTTTTATTTGAGTTAAAGCCATGTCTTCCTTCTAAGAACTTCTGGTAAACAAAAACCTCCTTATAAATCCTGATGGGAACTACTGTAAGGACGTTGGTACATTGCACATACCAGCCAAGGCAGAGAGAGCCTGCCCAACCGCAGCTCTGAACAAATGACCCAAATCACAACTTTTCATTTCCACTGGGAATTGTGGCTGCACCATAAAACACGGCTCCTGCCAAAGGAATTCATAATTTAAGAAACCCGCTATTGGGCCTAAATTCCGAGATAAAATCAAAGAAGTTACATTTCTGTCTTTCCTAAATTCAAAATACGTGGTGATTTGAAAGTGCCATATCCAAATATAAAGGAATTGTCAAAATCTCGATTTATGCTATAGTCAGACCCAGCTTTGGAACATCTGCCTGTCAATGGCCATTATCATTATAAGCAGATGCTGCCTTCAAAGAATTAGACAACGCAGAGGGAGGACATATTTCTTTTTCTCTCTCTCCTGTGTGTATGTGTATGTCCACACATATACGGCACTCAAGAGCTGCATCTGAAGAAAAATATGGAGCTATGCCAAAGCACCCTGGCATAATAAACATATATGAGTCTACTGACACCCATTACACACGGGCACTGTGGCATAGATTCATAACTTTATCACCGTGCAATTCCCCTTGATTATACTGACAGTCCTAAGAAGTTCCAAAGAGTTTGGCTGTCACTATACCCTGCACCTGAAAAAGCCTGGCAAGAAACAACTCAGCAGAAAACTTCAATTTTCCTCTACATATACCTTACTTAAAAAAATAAATAAATAAATAAAGAATGAAAGAAAAAGAAAACTTTAGCATATTATCCAGGTTTAAAAAAAAATAGCATAGTAGTAGTGAAACCTACATCTTGCTGTGATCTGCTGGCAATCAGAGAGAGGTAGCAAAAATACAGTCTGTGCATGTATCGCCTTCTGTTTGCCTCCTTTTAAAGATGTGTAAGTAAGACAGTCCTCCTAGTAAGACAATAAAGAAAAAACATACCTGAATCTCCTTCTTTTCAAACAGGAAATTGTTGTATACTTGAAAGCTGCTGTGCACCAACAGTAACTAGAGTTTTGCTAATATTATCATTACCAAAGAGTTATCTGAGGAATGCAGTGACTACCAAGCAGTAAGGAGTACATCTGGGGTACGTTTAGATAAAAAGTCTGAAAAACACATACCTTGATGTTCTGTGTCCAGAAGAAAACCTTCTTACTGTTATTGTTCACTAACCAGCCCTTTATGAAAGGTGCATTTAGACAATTCACCTATTAGGTCACCACCAGGCTGTGATTTGCTATGACACATAGCACCCAAACGGTATTTACATCACTACAAATAATCAGAGGCACTGATAAAGACTGCCAGCATCATCTGCAAGAAAAACGAGTTTGGATTTTGATATTCTGACTCCAGTTTGGTACAATGGGAAAGGAGAAGACTTATTTGCACAAGAAGGAAAAAAAACATACCCCAATAGGATCTCAAAATTGCTTGCAAATGAGACAAAAAAACTGATTGCTATTGCTGGCAAGGAGAAAACTCTCTCACACTTCATTCATGTGGCTGCACTCTCTTCTGCAGGATCAGGGTTTCCCGTGAGAAGTAACCGGGTAGGGGAATGGCTAAATCCAGCCCATGAGGTTGCTCGTTTTATCAACTTGATCTTGTGAATTATTATGCCTCCCTCCTTTACTAATGAGCCCGTTGTCTCCAAATGCTGCAGATTTGATTTTTTCAATGCAATCTGATTCAATATTATTACTGTATGTTCCGCTATGTCGCCATTAACCAAGGCATTCAATTTCCAAAAGAGTCACTTTCTCAAGTGTACACAGAATTTGAATATTCGTCACTAATATAAGTGCAGAGGCAAAAATATTTATTTTTCATTTTTTATTTAAAGATTGGTTTGATGATTTTCTGTACGAAAAGACCTTTTTCTTTCCTCTCAGAGAAAGGAAGGGCAAAAATCAGTGGGGTCCTCAGTGTAGCCAGGTGCACATGCAAGTGGAATACCCTCCAGGACACTCATTTTTATGGATATCCCATCCAGCCAACTTTTCGCAAATGAAACCCTTGATATATTGAGTGCCACTCTTTCAACATTGGTGGAAAATGGCTTTCCTTTTGCTAAACAAGGATTTTTCCGCTCCATGAGCCTGCATGATACAAAGTTCAGTGTACAGCTGTACAAAAGTCTTCTGCTCTCTGTACTGCCCTGGCCTCTTGGGCAGCAAGACGGCACCAGAAGCCAGGCTGCAAATCAGTCCCTGGTGGGACCTTTCAAATGTTGAGCCAATTCGTGCATAATTGAGCACTACAATTTTAACAAGTTTGCATTTTATTCCAATTCAGTGCAACAACCACCATTAAAACTCCTAAACGTTTATACAATAAAAGAGTAACATGATTGCCTCTCTCTCAGTCTTTTTTCCTGCCCAGAGTGAAAAGCGGTCTTGCTAAAAAGCGGACGGCTAAAAAGCCATCCAGAAGGTTCCAATTATTTCATCTTCTTCACAGAGAGGTAAAAAAAAACCTACCAAAGTCTGATATTTTTCAGTCAGCTATTACTATCACTTTGTCTGTTTATAACAGCAACAAAAGCAAACAGAAATTCCTGTTTCCGAGAGTCACCATGACACCTATAAAACTGGACAGGCTGAAAGATTAAAATGAAAGCCTAAAAAACGATGCGGTATAAATGGTCCATCCAAAAAGACTTTAAAGGTGGTTTCAGAAAATGTCAACACATGCACATTTTAGAAAAATGATGAAAAGTCTAAGTATCTAAAAGCATTTGATTTATACTGCGTGGGTGTTCTTAAGCCAAAACTGGATATTACTCATAAAAACAAGAATAAAAGACACTTCCATACTTTTAAAGCAAGATAATGTTTTATCTATAGTCATCCAGCTTTCTAAAAGCAAGTAATACTGTAATGCATTGCGCTGAGAGACACCAAACCTGGAAAGCATATCAAATGGTTATAGCATATTAAAAAAAAATAAAGTAAAATATTCAGTGATAATGCTCTGCAGAGAGATGTCAAAAATAATTACTTCAGACAAAATACCTGGCCCATGCAGTTAATGACATTTGTCTGCGTGCTGGCTTTGTACAAAGAAGCACAAACAAAAAAATAACACCCCACAAAATTTCTCAGTTAAACAGACCCTGAATCAAAACTGCAGATCTGAACACTCTAAAAGAGTGTCCAGGAAAAAAAAATTTCTAGTCTAATCTGCACAGATGAAGTTGTTCTTCACCCTCCACTCAGTGCAAGTCACTAGAAAAACAAACAAACCAAAATGAAATCGTTATTGTTGTACATCCACCCAAAACATCCCATGGTGATAGAACGTGACCATGTAGGCGATGCTGCAACTCCATGTCTTGGTCCTGTTACTGTTCTCCATGGGAGACCTTCTCCTGCATCCATGGACATCAAATACCACCAAATCCAACAACGGATGTGTTCTGCAGAATGGTAGTGAGCAGGACCTCGTTTTGAAAGAGTCAGACAAGGCAACTTTTCTCTAGGATCAGACATTTCCTTCCAAATCACTGGGAGACAGCAGAAAGGGTGCCATTAGTCACCCTTGGGCAAGCACAATGTTTGAAGGAATCTCAACCCAAGAGCTGAAGTCTCTCCTCTAGACAAATTGCAATAGGTAGTTGCAAATAATGCGGGGGTTTTCCACAAAAGCAATCATCATCAACCCTAAAATCACTAAGGCAATACAGCAAGTGCCGAACTGTGGCTTCAGCACAGAATAGCTGACCTTCATTGAAAGGAAAAAAGTTAAAGGAAACCAGGTGAGCCATACTACGCAAGCCGTGGCCAGTGCTGGCTGTCTTCTAACAGGCAAGAGTTTCAGTTCACACAACAGTTTACCAGACTAATTGGAAACACTGAAAGCTAATTTAGCCAGAAAAACTCACAATCCAAAGCTGCTTAAAGTCTCTCCGTCTTCAGGCAAACTCAGTCTTTGTTAGAAGGTGAAGGAAGGCTAAACGGCCCCATGCCTCCCAGATGGGCACAGGGTTTTACCATTCCTCCAGCTTGGCCCAGTCCTGCAGATTTTCTTTGTCTTCCTCCTTGTTTTGGGCAGAATGCCTTCTCCTTTGCAGCACCTCAACATCTGGTCCAGTCCAAAGGTACATCCCTGCTTTATCAGTTCAGCACCTCTTTTCACATTTCACTTGAAAATGCATATGTTAGATAAAGAGAAATTTCTTCCAGATGTCAGGAACTGAACATGAACACATCCTTGTAGAGAGAGAGGTGATACTTTGTGATGGGAACACTGTGGGATAATCAGAAATAGAAAAAAGTCTTCTTTTAGAGGTCAGTGCTTAAGTCTCCATCAAGACATTTTAAGTAGTTAATATCTCCGCAGTATTCCCTACCCTAACTATGCCACCCAGAATTTGTCTAAATAAAGGAAGTCTTGGGAACATTCCAGAAATATGATCTATGTATTGAAGAACAACAAACTGCAAAGACAATAAATACAAATCTCCCTTAAATCCAGCTTGGTCCTCGAGTTTGTTCTGCCCAGGCTTCCCTCCCAGCAGCTTCCCCTAAGGTGCACCTCACCTCGAGAGACATCACCTCAGTGTTCCCACCTGTGGATAGAGGAGCAAAGAAGCATCCTCTATCTCGTAGTTACAAGCTCCAAGTTACACATGTGGGGCGTTTTCTAGACACAAGGCATGTTTACTCGGCTCCTCGCCACTACGACTTTCCTCGTACAATGAGAACAAAACAAATGCACCCCTTGTTCCAAAATCCAAGCGCGGTAACTGCACATGATTGAGTGATTGCTGCCATAGTAGTGGTTTATGACTTACTACATTTAGCCTGGTTCTTTGTAGCTGCGTGAATATATATTATTCTGCTTCATATGAGAGTTAAGTCTGGTTTTGATTAGGCTTGTAGAGAGCTGTCAGAAAGTCAGACTCGAGCAAATAAGCCCCTGTAGGTTCACTTGGAAAAGCCTATAAAATGTCTGCTGTTCATTTAAATTAGGCTCAGAAAGAAACACAAACCTGAAAGCTGCCAGTGTTTATATATTTGATTAAGAATTTTTTTTTCTTGGGGGGGCAGAGGAGGCTGGGAGAGGAGTTATTCTGGGAATGAGCCTAGTCAGAGAGCAGCCTTGGGCCCAGACCCTCATTCCTGCACACAAAGCAAAGGAAAAACAGGCTTATGCAGGCACCCAGAGCTATAGCATAGCCAGAATAAATCCCTGCCTTGAACCAAAGCCCAGCAGTGGAGGAGCAGCACAGCTACTCTGCACTCATTTCTGAAACCAATAGGTTGTGGCAGTGGCTAAAGCAAGTTCTGGGAACACTTTCCTATACGTGGCTTGCTTAATTACAGCTCTTCTACACATCTCTGAGCCTCGATTGAGGAAATCTGCCTGGGCTGCAACCCAGACGGCAAGGCAAGACGGCTCATGACACCTGAGCTCCTGAAGGGCTAGCTCAGGTCTTCCCATGGGGCTGTTGGTCCCTGTCCCACACACAGATGCCCCTACATGCGGTGGCATTTTGCCTTACTTGGACTGGATATGCCAACCAGTCCCTTTAGCTTGTACTGTGCTTTTATTTTCTAAGTACTTGCTGGTTTATATAGCCATGCTTTAGCTGTCAGGGGCGGGGGGAGGTCTGCATCCCCAGCCTGGATGATGACATTGATCTGTTATCTTCAGCTCTCACTCTGTGCTGTCTGAAACGCTACTTACAGTTGGTTTTACTTAGGAGGCATCGCCTGAACCCCCTGCCTCTGCTCTTCCTGAGCCGAGCAGGCTGGCTGCTCCCTGCCCCTCTGCCTTTCACGCACGCACATCTGCAGCCTCAGCGCTCCCACACCCCTGGCTCGCGCTTTCTCCATATGAAGATAATAGGCTCAAAACTTCCCTTCTTTGCCTGCCTCTGCCTCATCTGCGTCCCACAGGCTCCAGCACGTCCCCTCCCCATGTGCTGATCCAGGGCTGTCCTCCAGATTCCTTCTTCCAGGCGCCTCCCCCCGCAGCCCCGTCTCTCCGGTTTTGGGGACACATCTCCTACTGCCGAGCTGCCGCAAATCCAACAGTGCCTCCCAAAGCCTCCGTCTGTGTGTTTTTTCCTGGGGGATTCACCTGCCCCCTGCACTCGTGTGCACACATGGGTCGTCTTTGCGGTTCCTGCTCGGTGCTTTCTCAACATGCTTTTGGCCTCATGGGCTGGGACAGAGGACAGGCATGGCCTCTGAGGCCCCTGGGCCAAGTCCCAGGGTGCAGAACCTCCCCCAGGACATCCCCCAGCACACCCCATCCCCGTGCGCTGCCAGCACACCAGCCTCCTGGGCTTGAGCTGCCCCTTCAGGGGACAGCAAGGACAGATTTCCTCGGGATTTTGGCATCACGACTGCAAATTATTTAACAGGCTGAGGAATAACTAGTTCTAAACAGAACTTGGAGGTCCTGCACACCTGTGTCTCTGACCACTCCGCATCAGCATTTAAGCCCCCAGAGGGGAAATTGGTACCTTGGACTCTAGAGGGAGAAAATTTCTCTTTTCTTTATTTCTGTCTGGCCATCCACCCAAATGCTTACAGAGATGATGTACCTGCTGCATCTAAGCAACCAGAACAAAGTGCCTTGATGCCCACTGTAGGGTCCTGGGGAGTCTCTCAGTATTGAAACTTTCTAATAATTATTCTTATCATTGCTAGCAGGAAGGTGGGAAAGCACTGGCCTGCTCAGCAGGGCAAGCGAGAGGTGCTGCCCTCATTTTTAATCAGAACCGCTCCTTCATACCGTACCAGGGTCAGGCTGCATTTGGCTGAAGACACATACACTAATTGTAGGAAGAAGTTAATAGGCACAAAGAATTATCTGTATCTTATCTAGTGCTGGCATTTTATTAATTGTTCCCAAAGACTGAGGCTTTTCAGACTTTCATTTTAATTAGAAGGAACAGTTGCCAAAAGCAATTTCTCTCAGGCAACTTTCACCATTTGTTGAAGTCTTCATTTATCTGATATTATTATGAGGCCGGGTTAAAAAAACCCAAAACTTAATATAAGAACAGCCTGTCTATTCAGGTTCTGAGAAGTCTCCTAGGCAGCAGCTGGGGGGGAAGAGCTTGCTTTGCGAAAAACCTCCTGTCTTTGGCTCAGCTGAATCTCCCAAGCAGCTTCGTTCCCTGCGTGCTGTGTCCAGTTCTGGGCTCCCCGGTTCAAGAAGGACAGGGAACTTCTGGAGAGGGTGCAGCAAAGGGCTACAAAGATGATTAGGGGACTGGAGCACCTCTCTTGTGAAGAAAGGCTGAGGGATTTGGGTCTCTTCAGTCTGGAAAAAAGATGGCTGAGGGAGGATCTTATCAAAGCTTATAAATACTTCAAGGGTGGGTGTCAGGAGGATGGGGCCAGGCTCTTTTCAGTGGTGCCCGGGGACAGGACAAGAGGTTACGGGCACAAACTTGACCATAGGAAGTTCCACCTAAACATGAGGAGGAACTTCTTTACTTTGAGGGTGGCAGAGCACTGGCACAGGCTGCCCAGAGAGGTGGTGGAGTCTCCGTCTCTGGAGACATTCCAAACCCACCTGGACGCGTTCCTGTGCAACCTGCTCTGGGTGACCCTGCTCTGGCAGGGGGGTTGGACTAGATGATCTCCAGAGGTCCCTTCCAACCCCTACCACTCTGTGATTCTGTCATTCTGTGTGCACCCCGAGGAGGTTGCCTTTAAGCCTGTTCAAAAAGACGGGAAAAGTGCACCATTACCTGCAGGAACACCTAAAAGCCCACTTACATTTCAGGGGTGACTTAGGGAGGCGCTCTTGTAGAGGCAATCTGCCTTTTGATCATATTCCCTCTAACCCTCCCTCCCTGCCTTTATTGCTCGTAGGAATTTGCGCATGTAAGCACTCACACAGCTACACGGGTTGTTTTCGTTATACTAGATGACGGAACTGCTCGAACTGCACAATACCCGGGCACAGATAGTGATTGATGCCATGCAACGGGAAGGTGGATGGGTCCACAGCCGTCTCATGGGACCAGGGGATCACATTTCACCGAGCGGTGATAATGGTAAGGCTGCATCTGCTGTGCAGACACATTGCCTGCAAAATCCAGCCCTGCTGCACAAGCAGAGGTCCCTGCCCTGGAGATTTTAGTCTGCAAGAGGCAAGGAGCTGTAAGGTAGACAAATCATGAGGACAATAACCACATCTTGTGGGTGCACAGAGACTTAGATACATTAACAGGATACTTCAGTGGCAGAGACAGCCCTGTGCATGTTGCCCACTTGGCTATTGCTGGTTGCCTAGTTCAGACATGAAGTGATGTCACCAAATCATCCCTAGCCTGGGGAAAGTCACATCCAACCAAAGGAAGAAGGACTTCAAAGTTCTGGATGGCCCAGGACTTAGAGACAAACAGCACAAATCCAGAAACATCACAGAAAATACTTTCACAGGGGTATTTTGTCCATGACAAGTGACGTACACATATTGTGGAGATGGTTATGATGGCCCTCAGCAAATTTAAGAGATGGACAAATATGACTGAGAAAAAAAAGCAATTCTCAAGAAATGAGAGCCATGTCATTAATCAATCAAAAGATAAGGAGTTAGACGACTTATAAAATATTTCCATTTTATTTTAAGCTCTTGCTAAAACCATCAGGTACAGGAATTACATTCTTTCCCTGAGGAATTTCTAGTATTTCATTCTGTTAATACTGAAAGAGACCTTCTGTCCATTGATTGGTACCCTATACTTCAACGAGTTTATAGTGACATTCTTAGCATTTATTTCTTCTCTTGGCAAAGTGGATATAAATAGAGCTAAATAAGATATTTTCCTCTGTACTGTCAAGCTCCAGGCAGTTTCTTTTATTGCTACTAAAACTCTGTAAGGTTGGTTGTTAAACTCTGCTATGGCGACTAAACGCAAGGCGTCACCCTGTGGCACTTTTTAGCAATAGAAGAACACACCATGATGCATTACGGCATCCACAGACACCACTGTCAGGGTACGCGTGCAAATGGAGTTCCCAAATTCAGAATTTCTAAAATAACCGTGCCACCCATACAAAAGGCATTTAGAGATGGAAAAATCAAGAGCCCACAAAAAAAGCATGGGGATGAATTGGCGTTCTAGGGGAAAATGATTCACCAGTTTGAAACAACTGAGGATAATAAAGCTTATTAATTGATCACAGATATTGAGCCACTTACCACAGAGATGCTACAATGGTGTAATGAAATTGATAAATGTATGATACAAAGCTCATGTCAGGACTTATCCTGAATACTGTGCACTATTTCTAGTCATCTGTGCTCAAGAAAGATGGATTGAAACAGAAATACACCCAGGGCCACCCAAACAGGATAATCAAGGGAATGAAGAGCCTCTCTCTTCAGAGAAGATGGAAAGATTTGGCTTTTTTAGCCTAGAGAAACAAAAACTAAGAGAAGAGATGATTGCTCTCATCAGTAGCGCAAATACCAAAGGAGGGAACAAGGACTTCTGAAGATAAAGAATGATACTGGCAGAAGAACAGAGAGATATAGCCTGCAAGTGAATAAATTCGGGCTGGGAATCAGAAGAAAGTTTCCAAGAAGTGAAATTCTGGAACGACACTGCAATAACAGATAGAGCGTGGTACAAAACAAACTTGTTTTTAAAACAGCAATTAGTAAGATTAAGAACAGGATTATCCAAAGCAGTTTCTGTGACAGCAGGGCTCCTTCCAGCTCTACCTTGGTGGTTCAATGCAATAGACCCTGTCTTTGATTAGAAAATCAACAGAAAGCACAGCTAAAGGCAGGGTGTATGTTTCTGATTCAGAGACTTTGCTGAATTTATTAGGAAAAAACCCTCTTTCAGTCATAGAGAAAGGGAATAGGGGAGCAACTTACCAGCCAGCCATCACAAATGAACAGTCGCTCGAAGTACAGCAATTTTGCAAGATGGCATTTTCTCAAACTAGATAAGAACTAGACATAATAAAAAATGGACAAACATTAAAAGTAGTTAATTTTCAACTTGATTTTCAGTTTGGGGTTTGTTGATTCTTTTTTTAAAGTGAAAGTTCTTTCAGAAGATCAGTCAGAATATGAGCAGGTAAATACCATTCACCTTAGAGAGCCACATTAATTTCAAAAAATTGACCCCAAAAAAACCTAAATCCAAACCAGTTTCTCCAATAATGGGTTGATAGTGATGTTCATCTCATCATCCATATGCTGGGAATTTTCACATCCTTATCAGGCAGCGACCTTTAACAGATCAATCGGCAAGCTGATTCTCCATTTGAGATCTGTTGATAACTGCTTGGATCTGTAAAAGTTATGCGTTTGTTTGCAAACTTCACTTTGTCAATCTGCTTTTAAAACTGCAGTTGAGGCTAAAACCTGCTTTTTCTGTGCATAAGGCAAGAGTGCCATCTCGTGGGAAATACTCTGCTTCGTGCCTTATGGTAGGCAAAAAGAGCTTGGGAACTTTCTTCACACAAATGTCTCCTGAAGAAAAATAGATATAGATTTTTACTTCTCTTTAAGTTGCCTCCCTCTGGTTAGCACACAGACTTTCATCTAAAATGCCCACTAGCCTTTTCTGGGTAAGGTTTTTGAAGGATTTTCTTCTGCTCCAAGATGCTCTCCTACAAACCGTGAACGCAGCGCCCTGTTTGGGTACAGCCCAGGAGGACCAGGAGGGCCCTGGGGGCAGGAGGGAGAGCACCCAGCTCTCTGCCCGCAGGCAGAGCGATGCTACCCCACGTCCAGCTACCCGGCAATAACAAGACCAGCCTTGCTGGACAAGTGCACGCTATGAGTCCTCAGGTCTGCAGTACATACACACACAATTGCCAGTCACATCTCAACCCAGCTTCTCCTATTGACGTTTTTGGTCCATTTTATCTGATTTTGTGCCTCTTTACATTTTTTGGCAGAGCCAAAACACAAACAGCATTTGACACACCAGAGAGCACAGGAAACCTTTTTCCATTTAAAATGTCATCCGTCTTACAGAGGGAAAACAACAAGGATTCACCTGTTTCTTCCATGAGCAGTGGCAGGAACAAGTGTGGCGGGAACAAGGCCCTTTCTTCCAGTGAGCTCCACCTGCATGGCTCCTTAGTGAAGAAGGGAACTGATTAACCCCAATCGTCTTCCTTTTATGCAAAGCAGGTGTTAAACAGAAACTGGCTGCCTCCTTCAGATTCCAGCCTTTCCTGCAAGGCTTCTCCTCCTACTGCCATGCTGGTCCCCATCTGGGCTCTGGTCAGCCTACTTCTTGGTAGGCAAATAAAGGTACATGTCAGCACAGCTTCTTTTTCTAGATCCCTGATAAAGTTTGTGAGTTCTGGAGCCATCAGATAGATATTAACCATAAATAAGAATTAAATAGGGTCCTGTATTCACAGCAAGTTTCCTTTTGCAGCCTGCAGTCAGTGTTTCAAGACATGCTGAAGAATGAATCTTGGGCTGGTATTTCCATGATGCTGTTGATTCAGCATTACCAATGAAGCCAAACATCAGGAAAAATGATAAACTATTATCCTCATTTATCATTTGTATACTCTTGACAGTATTATAAAATTGTTATTTATATTTTTAAATACCAGTATAATAAAATGAGAAGAAACTGTCACACATACCACTTTTGTCTTCCTGTATGAGACTCTAGACTGTTTCCCCGGACTGTTATACATGTAGTGTAAGACAAACTCACATTCCCAAGATTAAAATTCCTGTGATGGACAACCTATCACAACTCTTGATAAATTGTGCCGGTATAGTTACAGCAGTATCAACAAAAAAGACCACAAGCTTAGAGAGAACAGATGTCACCTTGAGGTTCAGCATCAGATGTCCATTTGCAATAACAGCAATTGCAATCTTGTTTAATTTCGTTTAAGCTGAATTCAGAGCAGATCAGGTGCTGTTGGTGTAATATACAAAGAGCTTAGGCTCCATATTTTATCAATTCTCTAAAAACATAACCAATTTACTATATAGTTTTGAGGTACTATTTTAAAACACACTGTTTATTCAGACTAATTGAAATGGACGTGTTATTTAGATTCCAGTTAGTCATTCCTGAAATTCCAGTCTGGGTGAGAAAAACATATGGTACTAACTGGTATTAATCAACCGAAAATGGTTAAATTCAAAATTTCACATGCATTTCATTAATTTTATAGCTGAAGATGATGAAGACAGTACTTCCTTTAAACCACAAGCTCTTCAGGTTGAGCAATACACCATACACTGACTGGAAATGAAAATACTAATTGTATTTCTATGGTAAAGGGCTGTCACAGCTCTATCTGCGTCTGGTTTTAGTTGCATAGATTCCTGCCCAAATTACAGCAGCATGTAGAAATAATCACGCTTCCTTTTCTGAGCGAAGGTGTGAGGTTCAGGACAAAGTCAAAGGCAGCGACAGCATGCCTTCAGGAAGACTTTGCACAGAACCAGCTAATACTTCACATGCCCTCAAGTAAGCAACTCACCTCAGCCTGAATAGTAATCATTCGCTTACTTGCGGCATGTAAAGTGCTTTCAAAGAATAAAACATTCAATTTCTGATCGACTTACAAAACTGTAAAGAATGGATAAAGGTTTGGGAAAAGAAAGTCTGTCTATGCAACATGCCCTAAAAGCGGTATTACAATGTGAACAAGTTACCCTGAAAGCAGTCACAAAGCTTAGCCCTAAGAAACAGAGAAAAAAAAATGGATAAAATAGTCCTTCAGATTTTCTGAATTTTACTTTTGTGTCACAAGAGATTCTGATAAATCTTTGTTGTAAGCTATTTAACATAACTGCATATTCTAATATTTCAAAAACAATGAGTATAGAAATTTTATACAATAAACTTTGTGTGATTTTTCTAAACTGCAACATTTGGGCTTATTTTTTAATTAACAAAGTACTTAAGAATCACACTTTTTCAGAAAATAGACAAAAACTGAAAAAGACTTGTTACTTTTTAAAAACTGTTCATTTTTTATTAACTAAAATCAGTCAGCCATAAAAAGCGCAAAGTATATAAAAATTCATAGGGCAAAATGGTTTCTGTGAATAGAGGATGATGCTTCCAAATAATGAATGTTTGTCTTGTCCATGCTCATTTGGGGGCACATGTATCAAGAACACAGAAACAGGTTTTCACTGAAGGTCCTGAATGCAGTTCACATAGAGAAGCATCACATCTGCTTGGGATAGATTATAGTCCTCTAATCTAAAGTGCTAAATGCCAGCTACTGTAGTCAGTTGCCGAGGTGAGCTAGTCCCATCCACAGCGGAGCGGCAGAGCTTGATGCACAGGGGCATTTCCCGAGGCAGGGAAAAGCCGGGCAGTGGAGAGACCCACCAGGAGCCAGCAGCTCTGGTGGAAGACAGTGACAAGGTGTGGGCATTGACAGAGCCACAGCAGCTACCCCAAATCTGTAAAAAACAGCCTGGGGACTACAAGTGACCAGGACTGCTGCAAACAGAGTGTGGCACAGTTTGCATGGCAGGGTGTCATCACTCTACCAGCTCAAAAGGTGAGTTCCATTGGTGGTCATCGCACTCTCAAAAGAGTAGAGTTACCGTATCCACCTGGCAGAAAGCCGTGTCCTCTGCACTCACCGGGATGGATGTGGCAACCCAGACAGAGCTCCCATGAAATCATGCAGGTCTTGGGCTGCAGGGCTTGACAGAGACTCTCGCTAGTAATGGATGGCAGTAGTGAGAACAGCAGTGTGAGGTGTGACCAGGTGGACAATCTGCTAAACTTGGTAACAGAGCTACGAGAGGTAGTAGAAAGGTTAGGGAGCATCAGGGAGTCCAAGAAAGAGATAGACCGATGGAATCATGCTCTGCCCTCCCTGAGACAGAAACAGGAACAGTCACAGAAAAAAAAACAAGTTAAGGGGATCCTGTATCCTCTCCACGCCATGCTGAAGAGAGTACCTTCAAGAAAAGGAGTGAATGGAGGCAAGTCCATGCCCGGGGTGGCAGGAGAACTCCCTCCTTGCCCACCCTACCTTCCCAGGTGCCGCAACACATAGTCCAAGGGCCACCAAAAGAGAATTCAGGGCCTCGGGATGGTTGGTAAGGGAATCTGGACCACAGGGTATTTTCTCTTCTCTCCTTCCAGTTGTGGGCAGCAACATGGGAAGAAATAGACAGACACAGTCTATTAATACATGGCTCCGTGGCTGTTGTCACCCACACAATTTTGGGGTTTTTGAGAACAGGGCAGCCTGCACAGCACGAGGCTTGCTGGCGTCAGATGGGATTCATCTTTCTGAAAGGGGGAAGAGGGTCTTTGCTCACGAGTGAACAGAGCCTCATTCACAGAGCCTTAAACAAGGCTTGAAGGGGGAGAGGGACAATATCAGGCTTGCCCGTGACAAGCGGCGGGACAACACACCAAGGTTAGAGGAATGGGGTGCTAGTGAGGGCCCTCAGCCTGTTGCTCTCACATGTGCTGGGTATGCCGGAGCACACTTGAAGTCTTACAGACACGAGGGAAGGGCTCCATAGGAAATAGGAGCCAACAGGGGAGGAGTCAAGAGGGGAGGACCCAAGAGGGGAGACACTGGTGAAATACCTCAAAGGAACAAAGATGTGTTCCTCTAAGAAAGTGACACGGCTGACAGCCCAGAAAAAGTGCGGCTACAACAATGCATGCAGCATGGGCAACAAACAGGAGGAGCTGGAAGCTGCCGTGCTGCTAGAAAGATGCAACATACTAGCCATTACTGAAACCTGCCGGGACGAATCCCATGGCTGGAGTGTGACTATCCATGGCCAGCAACAGGAGAGGAAGGAGGGGCAGAGGCACTGCTCTCTGGGTCAAGAAATGGGTGGACTGTGAAGAGCTGTCACTGAAGAATAGCCAAGAGCAAGCTGAAAGCTTATGGGTAAGAATTAGAGAGCCAGGAAACAAAGGGAGCCTTGTGGCTGGTGTCTACTACAGGCAGCCTGATCAAGGGGAGCCTATTGATGAAGCCTTCTTACTCCAGCTACAGTAGAAGGCATCACACTCACAGGTTCTCGTCCTGCTGGGGCACTACAACCAGCCCAACAGCTGCTGGAAAAGTAACACTGCAACCTGTAGGCAATCCAGGAGACTCCCAGAGGTGAGTGCCTTGAAGAGAACTTCGTAAGCCAGTTAATAGACAGCCCCACCAGAGGAGGGGCCATACTGGACCTGATGGGCATCAACACAAACAAGCTAAAGGGTAACATCAAGATTGGAGGCAGCCTGGGCTGCAGTGCTAAGGAAATGCTGGACTTCAGAGTCCAGACGGGTGTGGGCCACAGGGAAGAAAAGAGTCAGGACCCTGAATTTTAGGAAAGCAAACTTCCAGATCTTCAAACAGCTGGTCAACAGCACCTTCGGCGACACTGATGAACATCTAGTTCAGACCAAACTGATAGAAAGGGCACCTGCAGATTTGCATGCGTGACTTGTAAGTAGAGGGAGTAGGGACTACACATTCATACCGTTGCCCACGTACGCGTTCAGAAGTTTTAAGCAAAGCCTTAACGGTCAGTAACGCTGAGTTTATTTTACAAAGAAAAATCCCTTCTGGCCACTCCTCCAGCCTTCCTGGCTCAGCAGGAATGCAACGTGCTGCCTCCTGTTCTGCAGGTCATGAGCAGCCCATTTCAGAACGGCCTCCAACGTGGCCTCTTCTTTCACAGGGAGCTCATCCTTCTCCAGCAGGCGTTCCAGCTCATGGAAGGAGAGCTCCAGAAACTCTGTGGACACCCTGCTCACCTCCTCAAAGTGATGCAGGATGAACTCACGGGCTGCCTCTCGCAGGTCAGGACAGTGGTAGTAGCCTGTGAATCTCCAGATGCCCACGCAATTTTCCAAGCAGAGCTGGGACTTTGAGAACTCGCAGCACAGTCTGACGATGCCCAGGATGTTGAACTGGTCTGCCGCGATCAGCAAACTTTCAACGTTTTCCGCCGTGACCGACACTGTGCCGGTGTAGGCGTACTCCATAATGAGGCCCATCGTTTCCGGGGAAGTGCCAGGGACGTTACAGACGTTCATCTCGGCATTGCCGCAGTTGCTGGAAAACAAAGCCCAGACAAAAAACAAAGCAGTGCTGGGGAAGAAAGCGGCCTTGCTGCATTAAACCCTGACCCCGTTATCCCCTGTGCCTCCTGCCCCGGGCACCAATTTGGGCACTAGCAGTAGCCGTGCTGGGAGGCCGTGGAGTTTTATTAAGGAAGGGTTTACTAGCCCGTTTTTTGGATAAGGAGCCAGAGGGTGAGTGGGCGCCTTGCTTCACCAAGAACACCAGAGAATAACGGTGCGTGGGGAAGGAAAACCTCCCGCCTGACAGCAGAGCAGCCAGGCTGGCCACGCTCCCAGCCCTGCACCGCATCTGGGGCTTCGTCAGACACCGCTTCCAGTGCTGCTCTTCGATCTGAGCTCGCGGAGGAATTTTGGTGTCCACGGAGGTCCCGGGACTAGGGGGAACTGCTGGAGGAGAGTTGGAGTGCCGACGTAAGCGCTGGAGATACACGAAGGCCATGTGGCACAGAGCAGGAAATACTGCTGGGCCCCGTCCCCTCCTCTGTCAAGCACTCACCTGAAGTATGGACTGCAGCCGGAGAGGATCATCTTGTGAGCGTTGAATGTGACGCCATCCACGCTGATGATCACATCGCCCAGGTTCCCTTCCGGGCAAAGCCCATTGAAGGCCGGGCAAGCCACAGCATTCATCTTCCTCTCCCTGGGTGAGGACGAGGATGCGGTGCGAGCCAAGCTATCGCCCACGTCGAAGCCTGAGGCAGTGGGAGATGCTTCTCTCTCGGGTGCTGACAGCACTGTGTCCTTGCCCTCCCTCCAACCTCCTATTAGAACCCCTGCCTCTCTGCTGGCTCTGGAACGTGCCCCATAATGACATCACAGACGAGGGGAGGGGACGTCAGCCCCTGCGCAGCCCCTCTGTGGGGCCGAGGTCTGGGTCCCCGTGCTCCATGTTGCCATGGGGTCCCTGGGCTCTCTGGACTTCAACACAGCAGAGCAAATCAAAGACGTACAAACCACTAGGCACCGTCTCTAAAAGACTCCAAGCTCCTAAAAGAAAGCAAAGAAGGGGAAAGGGACTTTTGGCACACAGGAAAACTGACAGAGAAAGCACTGCGTTTATTTTACAAAGGGGAGGGGACGTGACCCCCTGCGCAGCTCCTCTGTGGGGCCGACATCTGGGTCCCCATGGTCCATGTTGCCGTGGGGTCCCTGGGCTCTGTGGTCTTCAACACGGCAGAGGAAATAAAAGATGTACACAGCACTCTCTATGAAGGACTCCAAGCTTTTAACAGAAAGCAAAGAAGGGGAAAGGGACTTTTGGCACACAGGAAAATAGACAGAGAAAGCAAGTGTTCAAAGGACAAGTAGAGTCAGGACTCTCGGTTTTAGGAAAGCAAACTTCCAACTGTTCAAGGAGTTAGTCAATAGGATCCCCTCGGAAACTGCCCTCACGGACAAGGGAGCAGAACAGAGCTGGGAGACCTTTAAGTCCACTTTCCGTAGAGTGCAAGAGCTCTCAGTCCCCTGGTATAAAAAAAAATCAGGAAAGGAGGGCAAGACACCAGCATGGTTGAGTCAAGACCTGCTGCTCAAACTAAAGGACAACAAGGAAATGCACAGGCAGTGGAAACAGGGACAAGTATACTGTGAAGAGTATAGGACATTGCCTTGTTGTGTAGGGATAGGGTCAAGAAGGCCAAGGCATAGCTGGAGCTGAACTTGGCAAGGGACACAAAAAATAATACGGGCTATGGGCTTTAAAGGGTAAGGCTATGGGTAAGGGCTTTAAACTAAAAGAGGGTAGATTTAGATTAGATATAAGGAATAAATTTTTCACAATGAGGGTGGTGAAACACTGGCACAGGTTGCCCAGAGAGGTGGTCAATGCCCCATCCCTGAAAACATTCCAGGTCAGGTTGGACGGGGCTCTGAGCAACCTGATCTAGTTGAAGATGTCCCTGCTCACTGCAGGGAAGGTTGGACTAGATGACCTTTAAAGGTCCCTTCCAACCCAAACTATTTATGATTCTCCACTTTGAAGAGAAGGAATTAGCCTAAAATGACCTCTTTTTTTTTATAAAGAGCTTGGAATGCAGGTCAAAGCCCTTTAGGAAAAAACAATTTCACAGGAAGCAATACTAACAGTGGTAAATAGCATCTTTATGCTGACATTTTACTTTCAAGCAGGTAATGTTACTTTGAGAACTGGGGTTTCACAACGCAGAACTGTCGCCTTCTCAAAGCCATAAGAAAGTATAAATACACCACCCACTTCATCTGTGTTTGTGCCTTCATCTGCTAACAGTAAAGTGGTCCATGGTTGTGCTCTGTTTACCAAATGAAAGGTACAGCTTCCACGTAAACAACACACCTGCGTGTCAGCAAGAGCCTGTGATCCATTTACTTACATGTGTGGTTTTAAACTATCAAAAACCAGCATAAAATGAAATGTACATTTCTTTAGTATACTTGCTAACTGCACGACTAAAAGAAACATGACACAGTCTTGAAACTTAAAACATTCCATTTGAACACATGCTAATGTAGCTGCGAGCCATAATGAACAGACTTTCATTTCTTTAATGCTACAGTAAGAAAATCATTGTGCAGTTAACACCAATCAAAAACTGCTGACAAAGGTTACATAAAGCTGAAAGACTATTTAATTCTGATGGCACTTTTACAGGATGACAAACTTTTGCAGTACATACATGCAATATAAAAGTAAAGTTAAAAGGCTCAAATCCCGGAGGATGTACAGGCAATTCTCCAGGGAACATTTTGATAATTTTTGGCCTTCACATTTACTTGATTCAGGCTGTAGAGTATTTTTGCTTTAACTTACCACTCATCTCCAGAGCCTCCTACAAGACCGAATCAGCACCACAGCTCACTGATGGGAGGACTTCACCAACCTCCTGCTCCCAACTTTCTTTCTCCTGTCAGGATGCTGAAAGAATCTATCTAAGATAATTTCTGAATTTAAATCTTCATCGTGCAGTAGCAAATTTAGCTCAGTCATTCACTCTCAGTATCTGCTAACTCTGCATGAATCTCTATGTTATTGAGCTGCAAACATTGAAGAAGACTGAAGATATTTTTATGAGATTGCATTTTCCCAGAAATAGGTGATAAAACATCCACATGTTTAGACTGACTCTGGGACAGCCTTTGAACTGAGACAGACGTTAATCAGCCTTCAAAGAGATGACACGCAGGAGAAATTCTCCAGCAATCTTAAAATCCCTCACAAGCATGTGCTGCTCTACATGAACACCTTGGCCCAAAGGTGGTGCTTTTTTACATCCCGTGCAGCCTCACTTCCACCAGCCCATCTGCACAGTTTAAATTAGCTCAAAAACTGCCTTCTTTTTCCTGGTATTAACATTTTGATCATGATTATACTGTTCTAAAACTATCTTGTAATGGAAGCCTTACTGGCTTTTTAAATTTATTTATTTGTCACCTATTAGAATCCACCCTTTCTGTTTCTACTTTGCTGTATTTACAAGTGTGGCATTATCCAGTCTTGTGATTTAGAGGAAAAAAAGAAAATTAAAAAAATCTTACTTAAGATTTTAGAAACTCTTATTAAAATGTGAAGTCATCAGTTTTGCATTCACGATCTGTTCTTTCATAGGGTCTTACAAGCAATTAGAGAAGTCCCTTTTTATAAGTTATTTTGCATTTGCTGGTTCATTCCTCATAATCTTTATCGGTATGCATTCTCTGCACTGTTGCCATGTCGATAAAAAGCAGCACAGGAGCTGTTAGTGTCTAAATTGGCACAAAAAGCAATCTTCTATCTGACCTGTAGATTTAATTGGCTACAAATAAGCTGCGCAGGCAACGAGTACAAAACAATATATTCCTATAAAAAGGCTATGGGCTGCAGAGTACAACTGAGTAGAGTAAGGTTTGTTTAACTAACTGTTACCATGCTGTGGATTGAGTTCCTACTTTGCTGGAAATGGTTTGCTCCGCTCTGAAACATTATGCAAAAAAAAAAAAATAATAATTCTAGAGCTGCTTTTTTACTACTAAAAAGAATCATTGGCTGTCATTTCATTAGTTTTCTCTTTTACTTTGAGACTAACTAGTTCTCTAGGTACCTGCTGGGGGAGTAAGATGAGATGGTCCACCATGCACTGCGAATTTGTCTTTAATGGCCATTTTGGGAATAATAGTTCCTAGCAGCATCACAGGTGTGTGCAAGTCTGGAACTACTCTTCCTCTCATGCTTGTCAAGAAAAACATACTTCCTTCATGTAGTCTTAGTTTTCTCACAGTTGGTATGGAAACTTAACTTCAGCTCAAAATCATAATACAGACAGGTCTTGGTAATTACATGCAGAAGACAAACACACAACACCTAATTTTTTAAAAAACCCACATCTCCTTAGTCCTTGGTAATTACAAGATTTTGAGAGAGTCTTCCTTTTTCTGCTCAAAACCACACTCGGGACATCCAAATATCTTCTGTTGCCACACACGTTGCAGGTGCTCAGTTTTTCCAGAACTGTGGTGGTTTTAGTCATGAGATCAGTGCAGAAATATGCAGTTTTACTTCAAGCCCAGATCCATAGCTGTGACCAGCAATCAGGCTCTTAGTTGCATTTTCTCTTGTGACTTCCTTAGATAACAAGACCACATAACGTGCATGTGCCTTTGTGTCCCCGTGTTCATTCAGAGTGTCCCTGTGAATGACACTCTATGTACAGGACCTCATTTTGCTCTCATTGGTTATTAATGGGCCTAATTCCAATGAAAACACATCTGTAGAACAAGAGTCACAGCTGATCCATGGCTCATGGGGACACTAAAATCTGCCTGAAATCTGATCCTGTGCCAAAGTCTCAAGCCACATAAGAAGTAGAGAGAAAGAGCATAGATGTGTAAATCTGCATCAGATCCCTGGAAAGGGAACACAAAATCTGCTCCTGTAACTTAACTTCAAAGACAAAATAGTTTCAGACCTAATAAAAATATTTTTGCTCATGTTATTACAGTGGTACTAATGAAGTGTCATGTTCCGGTGGGCTGATTAAAAGAGGAGGCAGAAAGGAGTTTTTCCTCTTTCTGATTGTTATATCCCAAAATTGTGGAGATGAATCTGGGGAAAGCACCACGTACCTTTGAATCATCAGGTATCGACTGGAATGAGACCGTGGAGTTGGGAATTACACATCAGCTCCATTATGACAAATCCTACGTTTTTACATAAAAGCACAAGGCCCCAAGCCATCACTTGTGTGGCTTGTATTTAAAGCTGGTCCTACAGATGAGGTTCTGAGAGAAAGACAGCATCAGTTCTCTCGAAAACAAAAATGCTGATATTGAAATAGACATTTACAAGGGGAACAAACTATTTAAAGTGCCAGAATAAAATCTCTTTAGGTCTCTAATTTTTACACTTAAAATGTAATAAACACCCACAGAGATAACTGGACAGGTGGGGTTTTTTTACTGTGTTCACAAGAATTACTAATCTATCGATCTGGTATGAAAGCCCATTAAAAGTGATACTGAATAGGCCACCTCAAGCAAATATTTCAAGCCCACAAATAACCACTGGCACACTTTCAAAATACTTCAAGTTCCAAACTACAATTTTTTATGATACTCCTTTTTAAGTAAAAACAAATTTAACAAGGACTATTATGGCCTTGCTAAAGCACACACCTGTGCTTTCATAAGTAAATGTCAGTGAAGTCCTGGGGATTGCTGGAGTATTGGTAGTTTATGATCATTTTGTGCAATTTTTGCATTGTAGTTAGAAAATTCAGCTTACCACAAGGACGTAATTTAAAGGATGCTGTGTGAGACTGGCACATCCTAAGATTATTGCTATTTTCTAAAATTGTAAATAAGCACCAATTAATGAAACTGTTTTCAAGTGACAGCTAACCTCAACATTCTGCAACGTTCACCATTTAGGTTATATTAAACATCCTATTGAGATAAATTGCATCATTTGGTATCTGTGGAAAACATTCTAGAAGCAATAATTCTATCTCCATCTGGAGGATTACAGCATGCAGTGCTCTGCAAATTCTGCCAAACAAGTATGATCCTGTATTGCATGCACTTTTGTTTTTTTAAATCAGAAGGGTTGAATTAGTTTCTAAAATTATAAATAAGCCTTTTATAATTCTAAAAACCACACTGAACACAAACTCCATTTGGAGTGACAATTGCCATTCACATTATTGCAAGATTTGAGGTATTCTTGAAGAGAAAAGGCACCAGTGAAGTTGTTGTATCCAGATGTACTGAATGACAGGAACACGTTCCATTAACGTCCTGTTGAAGAAAAGGACACATTTCAGTACAACTATTTTTTTCTAAATATTTAAATTGGCTTGGCTTCAAGATGGGCACATGTTCATATAGTTTGAAAACCATCACATCACCGTTATCACTTAGCTATCTCTTTGGATTTTCAAAGGCATGGAGCCAGCAGGTATGCAGCTAACTGTCTCTTGTGTAGGGAAGAGAACAAGTTTTACTTACTACAAAACTGGCCACAATAAAGGCAACCAGCAGAGAGAACTCATGACTGTGGTCTGAGTAGGGTGAAAAACAAGCTGTCAGAAATTCCAGCCTTTTTCCACACACAGAAAAGAAAGGGGCTGCCCATTTTAAAAATAAGACTTAGACAAGTATTTTAGAGTCAAAGACCTTCAGCATGTCGCTTTGTCTCTTTGCTCAGTTGTTTAAGGGCTTAATGTGAAAACCACGAGTCATGAACTGATACCCCCACTTACTTGGGCTTCCGCTCCTCACTGGTGAAGGGCTGCGGCTTCGAGACAACTGCAAGACAAACAGAAAAGGAAACTCAGGTGCACTAAAGAACTGTACCCAAGAAAGGCACCTGGGGACCCATCAACATTCAGAAAACTTGCACGTGTCACTCTGCCAGTGCAGCTCCACTGCTACAAAGTCAAATTCAACAACTTTCTAGTTTTTCTTTCACATCCTGCACACGCACATGAAAAAGTGAGTCTTACCCAAAGCCTCTCATGTTTTCAATATTCACATTTTAAGTTGAGGGCACCTATGTCAATTTAATAAGATGGGCTAACAGTTAGAAAAATATACATGATTTTTACAGAAGTAATTAAAAATATTGTGTAACTATGCCACATGCAGAACTCTGCTAAGGTTTCACATATTTTATTAGTACCACCTCTGTTCTTCCCCTCTTGCCCACCCTACACTGATTTTCCGCTCCTTTGAGGTATTAAAAGGTAAATTTAGATTACTAATTCCAGAAGGCAGGAACCATATGCTGTATATGTACTGCAAGATGACTAAAACACTTCCAGATGACACAATTAGTTATTCAGAAGGGTACTGAAGCAAGGGGGGTAGGGGGAAAGCATTTGGAGATGCACAGTTGACACTTCCAAGAATTTAATGATGATCTACTTCTCATACAGTTATCTCCACTGATAATTATACCAGGCAATATCTGTCAGTTCAGCTTCACCTCATTCCAGAACCAGCAAAGGCACTTGTTCCTAATGTTAAAACGTATGTGTGGCACATCAGCATTTTTAAAACATTGCCTACATTCTGAGTTTAAAATACTTGATGCTGTTTATACTACAAGCATTCAGCTGGGGCTTACACGATGAGACAGAAGAGGACTGGTGCTGCGGCTGCGGCTTCGGCTTCTGCTTCTACTTCTACTTCTGCAAGACCACTATGAGAGAAGTGTTTGACAAACTTATTAAATGTTCTCTTTTAAAAGAAAGACAGACTCGGCAAGCAGACTTGCCACGCTGGAGGCAAGGCTTGAGGACAGAGAGTAAACACAGTAAACTTTCTGTTGACAGAGCCTGTTCTAAAAAATCACGCATCTGCATAATGACTACATTAAGGCAAATGGAACTATTAATCCTAATTACAGGATGAGGCACTAAAACCTAACTGACATTTGATATACACAGCTCCAGCCATATAAGGAACAATTGAGAATTTATCTTTTTAAAACACTGTTTAAATCCAATGACTTCCCTTAACATGTTGCTTAACAAAGTACGTACCAAAGCTCCTCTTTTTGTGACTGCCTCTCCCTTCACAATTACAACATCGTTTTCCATCAGAGCAGGCCATACATGATAGGCCACCAAGGCAGCTGTGAAATCAGAGTCAAAACTACGATGGTACCTGTTGAAACACAGAGTACAAGAAATGTCTGCATATAAGTGCCAAAAGATAAATATGATGCTTCAAGTCATCCGTGCTGATAAAAAGCAGAATACTAGTTACAGCTCATAAGCATCTTTCTTGACAATATTTCTGTATCACAAAAATAAGTATTCTTTAAGTGAACCTGTAAAAGAAATGCCTCTGTAAGACAAATTTAGCAGAATACACTGTCTACTTGTACTGAGAGACGCTCCAACAAAGCCATCTCACACTTCAGAAGGCCACTTATTCTTGCATAAGCCCCACACAAGCCAAGGTCCTTGAGTCCACTGACAGATTAAATCTCCTAAGCAGCATTTTGGCATCTTACTGAAATATCTTGCTAAAACAAGACCCCTATAAAGGATATTACAGAAATACTCTATCTCAACTATAAAGTTACATCCTAGTATCTTATGAGACAGAAGAGGCAATTTTATTAGCAAGAACCTCAGATATTGGTAACGAATAAGTGACTTTTTAGCTAAGAAAAAATATTTTGAAGGCCTGTATTAACATACCAGGTATATATTACCTCCATAAGTCTGCAATATGGGCTGAATAATATATGTCTGCTTTTGTGGATTCAAACTCAAAACAAATACCAAACAAGTGAAATAAAAAATATCAATGCATCTACACATTACTAATGTATACACAAATGCAATTTATATAAAACAATGTTGTAAATAGAGGCATGAAGCTCTGCATGGAGGAAGGTATCAGGTGTGATGAGGTTTGGCCAGCCCTTTTATAGAATGGTATCACACATAACTAACAGAACTATTTGACTTTCTAAAAGTTTTGCTCCATTCCTGTGTTCCACATATATATGCCCCATATTTATCTATATGGATGGATATATGTGCGTATACGTCTCCCACAGCAGCACATATAGAGACATTACACCTGTTTTGAAGGCCACAGACATCAAGTAGGTGGAGAAGGCATCCCAAGACTGTACCATAGTACTGCTGCCTTCTTAATTCAGCCAATAGCTTTGGGTATCAAGTAGCTAACTGCCCAATACTTGGGCAGGATCATTAAGTAGCCATGTATGACTTTGCACTCTCCTGTCGAAGGGCTACTTTTATCTTCTCTATTTCTCTCCTTGGCTGCTGAAGCTCTTTCCCATCTGGGTTCTGTTCTATTTTAAGGTATTATTAGAAACCTTATTCTTGTGGCTTTTCTTGCTTTTGAGAGCAATTTTTCTCGGAGCTATCAATCCCTTTAGTTTTCTTGAAGGCATGGAAGTACCCTACAGTTCTCTGCCAGCTAGGAAAGCAGCCAGCCCCGACCCTATGGAAAAAAGAAAAACTATGTTGTGGTGTGCATTTTTTAAACAAAATTCCAATTTTTTAAAAGGCATTTTTCCTTTTGCTCAGATCTAAACCAGAAGAGATGGGAGTGTATTAAGATCCATATATTGTACAGCAGCCACAGCCTGGAGGTCACAGCACGCATGTTGATGATCCTGGTATCAGACACCAACTACCAGAACTCAGTAAACATTGCTTTTACAAAATGGGCCAGAAAGGAGGAACAAAGATGCACACATTTTATGAACACTGAAGACAGACAGAGACCAAACAGGGAAAGGAAAGCTGATGATAATTTTCCTCTAAAAAGATCAATTAAATATGCTCTAGAGACTTAAGTTTATCCAGAAAATTGCTCTGATGTGCATTTCAAGAAGCTTTTAATACTGGTCTACATCCTGCAATTTATATACCATCATAAACCTTAAAGACATACCGAATTTTTGGAATATTTGCCCCAAATTATTGTTTAGCGTCAATCTTAAACCTTTATATTAATTAGGAAAGAAGCAGACTATACAACATGATGGGCTTTTTTAACAGCAAGAATCTGACTGAAAATAAAGAGTTCTTACTTGGTCTCACTGAAGAGTTCTCCATCAATACCAAAAGCAATATCAAGAGGAGGAATGAGTGTCTGCATTGAAAAAGCCACACGGCACAACTCTCGAATCAAAGTGCTGATCACAATGAAATCAATTTCTGGTGGAAATGAAATCTTTGGGTTGATGTTCATGGAGCGAATTACTTCCTGAAAATAAACACAACTGAGTAATTTGAGCTCACTAATGCTTTTATTCATGGGCAAATATGGAAATCCCTGCTAAATACGCCTCTCAGCTTTATACATTTAAAAATCAGTATAAGAAACTCCCAACAATGTTGTCTTAGGCTATTCCAGAAAATATTAGCTTCAGAGAGAATGTGCTGTTATTTTAGAAACAAAGTATGAGTGACATCATTGTCATCAGTCTTAGGAGGGAGATGCAGTTTTTCAGTAGAGCACAGGCTTAAAGAAAAATATGAAGCTTAGCTTACGTTTATTTGATTAAGACTGTTACACTGTATCTTGACAAAAATATTATTCTGGCAGAGAGACATTCTAGTCACAGGCAAATAAAACAAGTGGTTACAGCCATACCACAACATTATTTTGCAAAATAAACTGCTACAAGACATAAAATCCATGCAATAAACATTTTTCCTTCTTCAGATTGCAGTGCATTTCTAGTTTACACACTCCGAATTTATTAGCTACTGAAATAGGTCAACACGTCACTTCCCCCACTGCCCTTGACTTACATTGACACTGGCTTGAACGTCATACAGATCCTCATGGCGAACTATATAATCCAGGACAGTGTCTTCAAGAGACTCAGGCCCCGAGTGACCTAGAGACAGAGTCTCTCTTACACGTACTTTGAACTGCCTGTAGGCCATCTTTGCTGCATGAAAAGACTCCTGCAAACATAAAGAACATCTAGCTAAATCCAGGAGACTGAGATTCATTTTTTATCGATTATCTGAGAGGATGAACTTAATCCAGCATCATCATTGCAAGGAGGAATATAAAACACCACCGTAAAAGTGAAAGTTAAAAATAGCACTCATCTGGGTGGACTTCTATGATTAAATCAAGTTTGATTTACTTGCAGAAGACAGGATTGAAAAGCTTCCCACCTAACCTTCTATTTTTATGTAGGATTCCATCACACACCCACGACCAATGGAATCGCATTCAAAGATACCAAGAGCAGAATTCAGTAATAGCATTTTCTGTGCCACAGCCTAACATGTCAGACAGGAGCACCTCTTGTCTGTTGGGAAGAAAGGTTGAGCTGGAGAGCGTAAATTAAATCTCAGTTGTGGGGAAAAAAACTTCAGTAAGTTAAATGTGCTTGGGATCAGGCACATTCAGAGACACACTGCCTCTCTGGCACGGGTATGTACTACATCAATTTTATAGAAAAGAAGATTAAGTACAGAAAAATAAAACCAAATTTCTTCAGACTGAGCTCATAGTAGGTGCGAGGTATCTAGGTAATTTTAAGGGACCAAACAAAACTAGAAAAGCATGTAGCTACAGGTAAGAGGGAAGCATGACTGGAAAGATTTTAACTTTCTAAAATGTAGTATTCCTAAAAGAATTCAACTAGATGAGGTGGTGTTGTTTAGTGCAGGAATCATTTACCTTTCAGAGCCATTCAGTCTTCTTATGTGCCCTTTTTTGGCACCTGTACTGTAGATCACTGACCCTGTTCTAATGCTCGGACAGGAGAGCCATAAAAGGACACTAAATTGAGAGTTCAATGTAAAAGTGTGAGGGAAAGAAAGGAAAATCAAAAGGGAAAAAAGAAGAGAAGTTTTCTTCTCCATACTTCACAGAAATGCTAATCTACATACAATTTAATCCAATCCAGACATAATATTCTATAAAACACTTCCGGCCTGTAAACCAAGAAAAAATATTTTTTTCTTACCACAGCTGCAATGAATATTATCCTCTGCACCATCTCCGTGTCACTGATGTATGTCCTCAAAAGGGTCTCTGCATCCAAGCGTTCCTGAGCATAGATGTCACCAAATCGAGCTACCAGGCGGGCGCGACGCGAAGCGTTTGTACGCCTGGCTTGGCCAGGTGAGCAGCTCCTCAGACAAGGTGGACTAGGTGACCTGTTCTCACCGCGCCTTGGGGAAGGAGAGCGGCTCCGTGCAAGCCTATGACAGACATGTAAAGAAGCATGAGGTCACTTCACCATCCTCAGACGCTTTTTTGCCTAGTGCAGAGTTTTGTGTCAATTTAATTATTACCAGGGTGAGCTGAGATTTTGAGCCAACGTAATTACAGAGGCGTGTCAATACATTTTACGGGCTAGAGCCTGAACAACAAAATTAAAGTAATTCCTAAAGTGTGTACAGCCAAGCACTTTGATCCGGGTAAACACATTTTTAAACGGTAATACTTTGGAGATTTGTCTCTCTTTCAGTACCACTGAAGAGTTGTAAAGCCAAACAAGTGAGAATACAGGAATAAGTTCTGCCCTGTAATGGTACAGTATTTAAAGAGGACTTATAAACAAAAAAAAATAACCATCTCTTTTTATCCCATACAGTTGCTCTCAATGTTTTGTAAAGCTGCTCTCTTTGCTGTTTTGCCAGAAACTTAACATAGCTGCCTGAAATGAAAACATTTGGGCACTAGGAGAATGCAGCTAAAGAGTTTATGTCCCTTCGCAACAAAGTACAAAAGCTTAGCTTTTGTTTATACTTCAGTTTCAAATGAGGAAGGAATTCATGCTGCCCAACACAAACAATTTCTCTGGTTCTGTGACTTCTCTGAATAATGCCTCTACCTGCTCTGGAGAACAGACTTTTGGGCATCCAGGATAGAAATTTCATCCCGCAGTATTTGAATCTGCTGCTCATAGTCATTCAGACGATCTAACTTCCTCAGGGCATCCTTCTCTTGGGCACGGGAAGTCTTCAGACTTAACCACACAGAATAAAGTCAGTCACAAGATGTCCTTCTACCAATGCAAACCATCTATCAATTAGTCCTCCTCATCAAACAAAAAGAACAGAAAAAGAGGAGAAACATTGAGCAAGTTCCTTTTGCTGAAATACAGGGAAATCAAGAGCTTAAAAAAAAGCATTCTCCAAAGGATACTCCTAATTACACTTTAAAAAGTAAAAGTGGCAGGAGATTGGATACACTACACTTTATGTTACAGGACAGATCCCTAGTTAACATTTGGTGTCCTTGCACTAGCTCAGATGATGAGGTCTAAGACAGAAACTGGTTTCTTTCTCATATTTGAGATGTTAAGTAAACCAGCTCAGTTTTCTTTCCTACAAGAAAGTCGTACTTCAAGACTCTAGGTATTTTCTTATATCAGGTCCTCAGGTTCTTTTCTTTGCTGGAATATATCAGTCAGTCAAAGGATATCACCAATGATGTTATTCAAGCAGTATAAAAGATTCCTCCCCTGCTCTCCCCAAGAGAAGCAGTGTTTCTTAAACACTGGCAGACAACCAGTTAGGCAAGTTTATCTTCTGTCCTTTACTCTTACTTAATGTTAGAAAGTATCCCAGCATCTCTGCTTTCCCTCCTAAGATAGATATTACTGTTGTTTTCTTCTTTCCAAAAAAAAAAACAAAAACAAAACAAACAAAAAAAAAGGATGCTTTCTACTAATTTTGGGGGCATTCAGTCTGTCCTTCCTTTTCTTCGCTGAAGGACCCTGGTGAGATTTTTGAGGATCTGAACCAATGAAAGCTGTAACACCTACCATTTGACAAGCTTCCTGTTTGGACTTTTTAAGGAGCAGGCTGACTGAGAGGACCACAGGTAGTAGGGCCAGCACATCTGCTAGGAGGAAAGACCGTCCTTCTAACCTGGGTAGGAAAAGCTGCGGATACTACTACAATCCTGTGGACGTCCTTAGTCAGCTGCTCCAGCAGGGCTTCTAGCAGAGTCCTAGAGGGCTAAAAAATTCTAATATAAAGAACAACTGGGAAAGGAAAGTAGACTTGGGAAGACAAGCTCTAGAGATAGAGATGGGGGAAAATCATTATGTACCAAAAAAAAAAAAGGTGAAAAAAGCCCTATATAATATACAGGCTTTCCTTAAATTGCCATAATAGACAATGCAGACAGACTACACAGTGTTAATAACCATTCTACAGAAAGGATAAGTAAAAAGTAATCATTTCACTTCTGTATTATTTTATCTTTGTTATTTACGCCTATTCACATGGGGATTTTTCAGAGTTTTAAAGCAATTTTTGATGGTATTTATCTCACTGCTGTGAAATCCACAAAGCTTCCATATCTTTTCATCATGACAACAGATAATGATTACAAATACAAACAGATGCTTAATTATAGGTCTGCCTTTATCAGGAGAGGGGGAAAATAACCAAAAAAACCCAGAAGAGCACATGACAGACTAAAACCATCAGAAATACCTGCATCTTTCATTGTTCATCACAAGTCATATGGTAAGTCACAAACATAAGAAAAGCCACCACTGAAAATCAATGTTTCTCTCTTTGCAAGAAGAACTAAACACCAAAAGGAAAAACTTAACACTAATCCTTTCCACGCTAATTAAATCAGTTTCCCTTGTTTTATTGTTCATTCACTCTACTGCTAAATATTAATATGAAATGAAGAAAGTATTATCATCTTTCTGTTAAGGTTAAAGAGATGTAGATGTTAGCAAAACAATAATGGAAACAAATTAGGGCAAAACATAGTTCTTAGAAAAATCAGAACAGTGGGTTTTTATAACCCATTTTTTTTAAAGGCTATAACTAGTGTTTTAAACCACCCCATCTAACCATTTAAAAATACAATAGGTATCTTCAGCCATTTTCACAGGAGAAAATACAATAGCCTTGAGAATTTGTGTCAAGTATCTGCTTAATGCTGTTTGGATAAAGCAGCCCACTGCTACCCTCCGGTTTCAAATGATTCAGTATCGATAAAGTCCCTCACAGTTCCCCAGTCCTTGGGCTGAGCCCGACTCATTCAGTCAGATTGCCCTGAAATTCAAGGAAAGAATAACTCCACCTATCTAATTTTGGCCAGATGCCTGTTTAATCTATTTTTAAGAGCCCACTGCAACAGCGACACTACAAGGTCTTCAGGTAACCAATTCAAGCTACCATATTGGCTGTTACTAATTACAACCACATGTGTCAAAGTTTCTTCCTGCCGATCTACGTAACAGGTCCTCCATACAGCAGATCAAGAAAGAAAAGTCCTCTTGACCTCATTTACTTCAAAGTGAGTCGTCTGGCTTTGTTAAGCTTGATTAGACCTTGGCACGAATCTAAGCATACTAGTAGTAAGTTTCTATTTATAGTAGCACTAATAGGATTTTGTTCAGTCTGCATATAACAACAGTTTTCAGTACACTTTATTTTTGTCTTCCCCTGAAGAACTTCCAATTACTTTTTAAATGTTGATTGTTATTCACTTTAAAAATTTGTATTTTCCTTCATAGTTCTGCAGCAAATAGCTAAATCCTGTTATAATTAATATCTTGATATACCAAAAACTTATACTGGCTACAGAATTTAATTTAATTGAGTCTAGACCACATTTGCTCTAACAACCCAGGAGACCAAAATGTCTTACAAATCATGCTTTGATTTAAGTATGCGAGTCAGACAGACTATAGACAAGAGGAATGAGATCATCAGCTATTCCAAAAGTCTCAAAAAACAAGCCTACAGACAAAGATGCAAAGGACACTCTCAGCAAACTGTTCCTTGTATAAAAAAAAAAAAATCCTGTCCTAAGTGTCACAGATCACTCCTGACCTCGCTTTCTCTACTTTTAGAAAGATTCTGGTTTTGACAGGCAGGTAAAGACTAGGCAAATCTGATTTCACCCAACTAAAAGGGTTCCAATTTTGAAAAGATGATTGACAGAGCATGAAAAATAGCACCTTTGCTTCAATCAAAAGTCAAACGCCCAGGCAGAAGATGCAAGTGTAGAGCACTAACTAAACTGAGAGCAAACATGAACCTAAGTACGTGGAGATTACAGAATTCCTGAATTCATGGGAAGACAGGGATGTTTTGTTCTTCTGTCAGTAGTACAAATGGCAACATGAATTTCTGTCCAGTCTGCGTTAAGACCTACACACAAGAATTGTGAGATGCTTTATATCCTACTAATAGTCATAATCGGGAAGACAGCAGTCAGGTTATATCTAAGAATCAAGGAGTTATATGAGCTACTTTTCACCCAGTAAATCAAACCAGTTTATTTTATGGGAATATGAGTTTATACCTCAGGTAGCCATTCAAAAAATCAAAATCCAAAGTGATCAACACTTGCTAGGAAAGTCCATGGGTGAAATCTGAAAACTGGCATTATTCTAGAAGCAATGATAAACATCCAGGGATGAACAAGTGATATTCAACTTGATATTGGAAGTAGAAATTCTAATGGCCTGAGGTTTTTTGTTTCCTTATCTTTATCAGGAATAGCTCATCCTCTCAGTTGCCCTAAAAGGAAAGATAAACTCATGGACAGTTATATCCTTTCCTACAGCGTAAGCAGCAAAGTCAAGTTTCCTCCATTTTTAAGAGCAGCAATGTTATTTAATTGAAAGGCTGCAAGCATTTATTTAACAAGTATGACTATACTTCCTTAAGGGCGCCTGTATTGAAATGGAAAGGTAGGTCCCAGCTGCACCCTTACTGATCCAGATTAACTTTCCAGACGTGACCAGCACACTTAGAAACTCAAAAAATATTTTTAAAGCAGAGACATCGACTTTACCAATAGCCATTACTTCTGTGTAGACAGACAAAAGGATTTGGCAAAAATGGTCTAAAAGAAAAAGCCACATAAAGAACTTTATCTTAAGGTAGACAGACTGAAGTGTCTTTTATTTAACACACATGCTGCTTTTGAGAGCATCACAGCAAATTGCAAAGAATGATTTCCAGCTATATTCTGAATATGGTTCTCTCCTATTTAACCTAATTTACAAGATTCAAATGCTATTAAGCTGTTAGTTTCAAAGTAATCCCTCCTCTGTCCTGAAGAAAAATAATAGAAGTTCAGCCATAAGGGTTCTTCTCATGTGGATCTACTTATGCTAATTCTCTCTCTATAACACCAAGAAAACAAAGCTACAGGATGTTAAGGAGCTAGACCTATTTTTTGCTATAGCATAGGGCAGTGTAGAATAATCAGAACCCATTCAAGTAAATGACAGACTGTGTCTCTGCATGCTGCCTTTCTGCCATAATTACCCCAAGATTCAATTTTTCTTACGCTGCTTTTAGCTGAACAATTTTGTCTTCTGCTGCCAAGAGTAGTGGCTGATTTGGTCTTTGTGTCTTCAAGAGCCAACTGGGTTTTTGCCAGACTGCAAGAAAAATTAGTAACCTTCAAGGTAGAGGCAGAGATTCTACCAGAGAATTTGACAAACTGACTGTTTAAGCAGACCGAGTCCATACCAATTTAACATATGAAAACAATCACAGTGGGATTTGTGCAGACTATCAGCACACAAATAGCTTATAAAAAGTCATATCTGACTATGCAATAACAAAATTATTTTGCTACGACCCATTATTTTTCATTAAGACTCACTTCCAGTTTCTCCATCGATTTCAACAATTTACAGTGTTCAGAATGACTTCACTGTCCATAGATGGGGTACCTTGGGACACAAACTCTCTTTCTCCTGAACCGGTCCCCTGCCTGCCAATAACTACACAATCATGACTCCATACTGCATCACCTTGAAAGGATCAGTTCTGAAACTTTCATGCATGACTTCATCTCTGCTTGAATTATCTCTTCCCAACCCTCCACCTTCTGGACTTCTGCCTTTGCAAACCAGAGCCAAAACCTCTCTGACCTGACTGCACAGAGAAATGCAACCCACAAAAGCTTTACCATTGATTTCCCACTTCTCACAGGAGCTAGCCCAAAATGACTTTTTCCTGTACTGCAAACTGCCACAGACTCACTCCAATCTGTATTAGTGAATAACTTTCCTTGTACCTCTCATCTTGACCATCCAACGCTTTTCTCCAGCTCATCAAATAATTTCTAGAAAGAAATTATCCACACAGCAGCAAAGGATGAAATGCCTCACCCCTAAACCAACCTTTATATATACCTTAACCACAGAAAGGTTGAGGTTGGAAGGGACCTTTGGAGGTCATCTGGTCCAACCCCACTGCTCAAGCAGACCCACCTAGAGCTGGGTTGCCCAGGACCGCATCCAGATGGCTTTTGAATATCCCCAAGGATGGAGACTTCACGACTTCCCTGGGCAATCTGTGACAGTGCTCAGTCATGCTTACAGTGAAAAGGCGTTTCCTGGTGCTCAGAGGAAACCTCCTGTGTTTCAGTTTGTGTCCATTGCCTCTGGTCCTGTCACTGGGCACCGGATTAAATAGTCTGGGTCTGTCTTCTTTACACCCTCCCTTCAGGTATATACATTAGTAAGAGCCACCAATCTCCCACAGCTCTTCTCTATTATTAGAAGTATCAACAGAAACTCTTTTGCTTATTAAACCTTCCAGGCTGGAATTATTTTGCAAGATTACCTAATTCTGGCAAACCAGTTGAAATGACGAAAACAAAAAACCTCTCTATTCTTCCAAACATTGTGGGGTCCTTCTCTATCCCACCTCGTCACTTTTGGTATTTAATGTATACTGCAAGATCACAAGATTTTTTTTGTCCTCTTACCTTCTTTTCAGGGGGGATGCACTGATCTTTAACTCACTCACAGTTGATGGAGAGATTTTTTTTTTTTTTGATAGTGAAAAAATCAGAATGCTTGCATTCATCCAAGATGACACTTAATAGATACTAACGTGACTTGGTGAGTAAGAGAGCAACTGATGTCATCTCCCTTGTGTTCTGTAAGGCCTTTGACACGGTCCCACACAACATCCTTCTCTCTAAATTGGAGAGATATGGATTTGATGGATGGGATAATTGATGGATACGGATTGGCTGAATGGCCATACCCAAAGAGTTGCAGTCAACAGCTCAACATCCAAATGGGGATCAGTGACAAGCGGTGTTCCTCAGGGGTCTGTGTTAGGACTGGTACTATTCAATATCTTTATTAATGACATTGGCAGTGGGATTGAATGCACCCTCAGCAAGTTTGCCAATGACACCAAGCTGTGTGGTGCAGTTGATACTCTTGAGGAACAGGATGCCATCCAGAGGGACCTGGACAGGCTTGAGAGTGCGCACATGTGAATCTCATGAAGTTCAACAAGGCCAAGTGCAAGGTGATGCACCTGGGTCAGGGTAATCACCAGAATCAGTACATACTGAGGGAAAAATCTGATTAAGAGCAGCACTGCTGGGAATTACTTGTAGATAAAAAACTAGAAATGAGCTGGCAATGTTCGTTCTCAGCCCAGAAAGCCAACCGTATCCTGGACTGCATAAAAAGAAGTATGGCCAGCAGGTCAAGGGAGGCAATTCTCCGCCTCTACTCCCCTTTTGTGAGACTCCACCTGGAGTACTGCATCCAACTCTGGGGTCCCCACTACAAGACAGACATGGACCTGCTGGAGCAGGTCCAGAGGAGGGCCATAAAAGTGATCAGAGGGTTGGAACATCTCTCCTATGAAGAAAGGCTGAGAGAGTTTGGATTGTTCAGCTTGGGGAAGGAAGGCTTCAGGGAGACCTTACTGCAGCTAAAAGACAGAAGATTTAGACTGGATATAAGGAAGAAATTCTTTACGATGAGGGTGGCCAGACATTGGAACAGGTTCCCCAGAGAAGTTGTGGGTGCCCCATCCCTGCAAGTGTTCAAGGTCAGGTTGGATGGGGCTTTAAGCAACCTGGTCTAGTGGAAGATGTCCCTGCCAACAGCAGAGGGGTTTGACTAGATGATCTTTGACGGTCTCTTCCAACCAAAAACATCCTGTGATTCTACAATTCTATGAAAGCTGAAGATTAGGATACAGGATGAAATACTCTGTTGAACCTCTTTCCTCTAATCTAGCTAATACAACGTGTAGCTCCAATTCTTGGAATCACTTAGTAAGAGCATTAAATTATATCACTTATTGTACTGACATAGGGACTGGGAACATTCATTGATCTCATGCTAATAAGATGCATGAGAAAGTGTCTCACTTGGAGCTACTTGTGAAACAGCCCTGGAAGTGGCACTGACTGCACAAATTTGTTTCTGAAGCAATCAGATCATTTTGAGACTACAGGGCTCCACAAAGCGTGTTTTATGCAAGTGGACAAAAACCACTCAGTCCTAGTAACTTTGTCGAAAATCTGTCTTTCTTTCTTCCTCCATTACACCACAGTGGGTTTTGATCTTAGATGTTCACATACCGTAATTGTGATGCGTTGTAGGTCCTTCAATAAATGTTGCACTATAGCTACTCGACTGATATTTATCAAGGTTTGCTCAGCGTGCAACAGTTCACCAACTATAGTTCCACTGGGATGGTCATGCACTATACAAAACCCTTTTTTCTAGAGTACTGGCATGTTTTCCAAATCCTCTGCCAGAAGTAAACCCTATCAAGTCAATCTATGAATGCAGCTATGACTGTATCATTTGTACCCCACTTTGGACACACATGGACAATCCAGAGCGTAGATGTATTTTGAAGCTCTGATTTTAAGCCAGAAATGAAACATTTTACAAATCTCCATCAGTATTTAGATGTCAAAAACATGGCTTGTTGTTGAAAAACAAAAACCAACCAAACAAAAAGAATCCCAGTTAATGCCCCTACTCTTGCTGCACATGGCTGAGCTGTAGACGAGTTGAAGTCAGTTCTTCCTGCAGCTCTTGCAGTTGAAGAGTCTGACTGCTGGCCAGGTCTCTCAGCTGCCTCTCTCTCTCAATTGAATCCTACAACGAAACACAAAATCACCCTGCTTGAACGTTCCACCTTACAGAATCCTTCAGCAATGTAGTTAGCATTATTAGCAGATGTGTTTCTAAACATTCAGTAAAGAACATTTCTAAAGTAATTGAAAACAAAATCCACTGCATACCTTCTAGACACATAAGCAATACCTTCCAGGCACACAAAATGAAGACTCAATTATATTGGAAAAAATATTCACTTCATTTACAGCTCAGGATAGAGAATATGGAAGGTCTGCATAGGCAAATTTACTACCTGTATACACATATCTGAACCAAGTGTTCTTGCAGATGTGTTACCTGGGTTGTTTTTTTTCCAGTCAGTCATCTTCTGACTGACTATGTCATTAACTCAAGTAAAGGTTTTGGGAATTCACGTTCACAAAATAACAGAAAAAAGTTATTAGAACAGGGGAAGAGCTATTGTCATTCCAGAAAGCACACTACTACGTGTGCAGCTCTGTCTTTAACGACATATAGATTTGCCTGATACTACCAGAATGAAATAAGTAACCGTGCAGCAGGCTTTTCTTTAAATTTTGAATGTCATGTGCAATGACAAATCCATAACTGGTGTACCTTCACTTAATAACATCATTATTTTACATTTCGGGGGGGGTGGGGGCGTGGGGGGGTGGGGTGGCAGAACCCTAATCATTTTTCATTTGTCCTTATTTCAATTGTGAAAGATTTTGACAGGTGTAAAAATGAGAAGTCAGAAAACAGAGACATCACTGCCAAATCCCAAGATCTTCAACATTTTCCCCTTGTCTGCATCAACTGACACTCTTTGTTTTCTTTCAAAGCATAAAACCACAGCAGATCTGTCTTTCCTGCCAAACTGTCAGTACTACTCCCCCTTCAGTGAATACCAAATACATACTAACTCCAAACATCAAGTCAGGCACGTGGTGGTATCATGATGGACATGAGCACTTTTCCAGCCACCCAACCCCTTTCTAGAGATATTATAATGCTCAGATACTAAACTAAGGTTTTTTTCTTCAAAAAAATAAAAGGAGCTCACAGATAAACGCATGGAGTTTTATACACACCTTCAGCTCACTCATGTATTTTCACATAGTGTTAGGTTTTTACTAATAGCAGTATGGCATAAATACTTCTATGATGTCTTTGCAAATGTAAATGTAGCATAATTCTTCACCTAAAATAGGAAAGCAGTACAAGAATATAGCTTCTCTTACAAAGCAAATTCTTCCATATTGTCATTCATTGTTGTGAAACAGCATAAGCCCTAAAAGGCCAAAAGCAACTTTACTGACCTCTTTGACTTCCCTTTTGAAGGAAATGTAAGATGACACAAAGAAAAAGCATAGTTGTCTCCATGAGCAACTAAGGACATAACTAAGGCTATTATTAACAGAAAGTCACCAAAGCTCTCCTGCATGTATAAAATCACACAATTCTATTCCTTTAAAATAAATTTCCTACATACCTGAGTGAGAGAGAGGTTGGTTTCAAAGAGCCTTCCTGAAGTAGCACAGGAAAAACAAGTCCCTAGCCATGGCAGGAGACGAGTTTTTATTGTTTCCACGCCTGCATAATGCCCGCCTAAGAAAATACATACATAAAGAAATTGTGAGAGCATGTACAGAAACAGACAGAGCTTGAAAAAATGACACGTGAAATGTGTTAATAATAAGACAAGGCACTGATTTACCTTCTTGAGCTGTTTCATTGAGGATTGTGAAGAGCTGCCCTTGAATCCCAGAGTTCAATTCTATTATTTCACAGCATCGGTTTAGATTCTGATCACAGGAATTAATCTGTAAATTAATGTATATTAATACATCTGCCTGGGTTTTCTTACTTAAAATGATTCCTGTTATGATCGTGACTTCTTTTTTCCCCATAATTACATCTTCACAACCTTTTATTTCTGCATCCACAAATGATCAGAGGGCTGGAGCACCTCTGCTATGAAGACAGGCTGAGAGAGTTGGGGTTGTGCAGCCTGGAGAAGAGAAGGCTCCGGGGAGACCTTATAGCAGCCTTTCAGTACCTAAAAGGGTCCTACAGGAAAGATGGGGGCAGACTTTTTAGCAGGGCCTGTTGTGATAGGACAAGGGGTAAGGGCTTTAAACTAAAAAAAACTTAGATTCAGACTAGATATAAGGAATAAATTTTTCACAACGAGGGTGGTGAAACACTGGCACAGGTTGCCCAGAGAGGTGGTAGAAGCTGCATCTCTGGAAACATTCCAGGTCAGGTTGGACGGGGCTCTGAGCAATCTGATCTAGTTGAGGATGTCCCTTCTCATTGCAGGGAAGGTTGGACTAGATGACCTTTAAAGGTCCCTTCCAACACAAGCTATTCTATGAGTCTAATACTCATCTTTAAAGGTTCACATTGCTAATAGGCAAATGAACAAGACATCAGGACTTCTATCACCCAGTTAATTCACTGCTTGAGAAAAATTACTCCTTTCTCCGTTCATAAAGAAGATGCAACCACAAGTATCTCTAAAAGAAGAATCACAATAAACATGGACCTGTATTAAAATCTTTCAACACAGAATTTTTAAAATAATAAGATAGGAGATTGTTGGATGAAAAAAATTTATTAGTCCAAAACCTGATTTTTCATATTAGCTGAAATAATACATATAAGGCTATTATCTTGCTTTGTTAACAGCCACATGAGGTCTCCATCCAACTTCATCTGATTTTTAAGAGTTACCAACTGAAACAATACTACTGAAGAATGGGCAAAATCCAGCATTATGCCTAGCAAACAGCAGAACAGAAAAACTACAGCACTTTCAGAAAATGCAATTGTGAAAAGGAGCTGATGGCATTAATCTGTACAGGATGCTACTGTACCTGCCAGGAGAACAGACACTTTGTACCTGCTTCCTTAATCTTTACCCATAACCTGCATATCATCTTCAACGTAGATCACCCTCTAGTCTTCAGGCTTTTATGGCTCCATATGGTTTTTACAAGCTTCCAAAACAGCTAAAACTGTTGTCCCACCTGTGCCCCTGTCAGCTTGCATTTTGATTGCTGCAACATGCTTTCCTCTGGCCTCAAGGAGCACAGTCTCACCCTGATAACCTCCACCAGACCACCACTGCAGAGTGCATTTTTCCACCTCATTACACAGACTTAACACCCATGGTGCTTCCATCTGCCACCTCCTCCTTTTCTGTAACGGCAGCCTGAAACAGCTCGTCTTCACTTCCCAAGACCTCAGAGACTACCATCACCTCACTTATGATGAAGATTTCAGCTCCCACTATTGCTCAGCCCTCCTGAGGTCTACCTCCACCATCCATTTGCAAGATTTTAAAATGCATGTCTCTGTTCTTCCTCCTCTGCTGTTCCGCACTGTGTGGTAGCTTTACCAGCTACACTCAAACTCCTCCTTACAACCATCCTTTGCCATGAATCCTGCAGAGAGTTACACTGGCTATTAATATGCTGTAACTCCTACATTCCACGAAGTAAAAAAAGAACTGATTTCCCTTGAAAAGGCTGCATCACTGCTCAGCACCTTTTCTCACCAACCATTGCACAAGATAGATGGCTACATGCTCATGACTAAACCAACTATCAGTAGTCTGAACCTAATGAAACCTGGGGACACAGGAGTGAGAACTCCGTCAAGATTTTCCACCGAGAAAATTCACAATTGTCAAATCTCAGGTCCCTTCATCTCATCTTTCCCTAATTTTACGCCTTCTCTACTGCTTCTGCTGTTTTACCTCCTCAGTCTCCTGTTACCTCTTACTCCTCCATGCATCCCATTACATCCATCTGCAGCCTTCTCCTCACCCATACTCGAAACCCCTTCCTCACGCCTGCTTCCCTCCTTCTGAAGCCCTTCTGCAGCTGCGCCGTCTTGCAGCAGCCTCTTAGCTGTAACAGGTTTCCCACCCAGAAGAGCTGGGAAGCTGGATAACCCTGTTCTCACTTTCAACATACTTTTGTGTTCTCCAGACTGTTCCCAGGCGACTCCTCCTGAGCCCACCCTCACACACGGTCCTTCCATCTGCTGGTCTTTTACCACAAAACTCTTTCCTGATCCAGACTCAGTCATTACAGCATGTCCTGGTTTGAGTGACACAGGACTAATTTCTTTTCTAATGCTGGGGAAGACTGCACTCTTAGAAGACTCTACTGTCTGAATTTGTGAAAATATTTACTTTATAGCTAGACATGGTATGCAGGTTTCAAGGTCTCAGTGTTTTTGAGCTAGCCAGGTGAGGGGATGAGGAGGAGCAAGACCCGGACACTTGACCCAGGCTGGCCAACAGGACTACTTCATACCACGATCATCACATTCAATATCAATTAGAAAGTTTGCTGCATAGTTCTGTCTCTCTCCCTCGATGGCAGCGGTCCAGAGAACTCCTTGCCCCGGTGCTGGAGCCCTGAGCCCTTCCCTTCCTCCCGAAGCCACAGCGCTCCCAGAGTCCCACATTTGCTGTCCCCTGCTGGGAGTGCAGGGCTTCCTGCTGATGGAATGGGCCGAGTATAATCCTTGGATATTTTATATTGGTATTGGGATCAATACTGGTTCTTTAGTATCAGTGCTAATTATTTAGTCTTATACTATTAAATCTATTTATATTTTAAGCCTTGTGTTTCTTTATTTTCCCAAATTCCCCTTCCTGGGTGGGGAGGGGTCACCGAGTGATAGAATAATAAACGACAATAAATCGTTGTGGGTTTCTCAAACCATAACACAGCTCAAACAGCACTTTTAACCCCCAGGCCTTGCTCCCAGCGAACCTTGACACTGGCAAAACCAAAAACAGCTGCAGCTGTGCGCGCTGCAGGCACTGGGTGTTAAAAAGGTGATCCACCAGGTGGATGTGTGGGTCAGTGTTCCACACCGGCTCTCTGAACCCCAAGCAGGCGGCCGCTACCTGCAGGGCTCGGTTGCCTCGGCGGTAATGGCCCCCGGGAGGCGCTGGTGGCCGCCGCTCCGCGTCCCGCCGTCACCGCGGAAACCGCCGCCCGGCCCGGCCCAGGCACCGGGACCTCCCGCTCCCCGAGGGCCGGCGGGACGGGGCGGGCCGCCCTCCCTCACAGCCCCCCCGGCAGAGGCGGGTCCCCCCCACCGAGGGCCCACCTCGTAGTCCCGGTACCAGCTCTCCAGCTTCTCCTGTAGCACCCTGCCGCTCTCCGCGGCTACCAGCCGCCTCAAGCCGTCGGCCATGGCCGGCTGTCCTCTCGCTCCCGGGGTTGGGCTGGGCTGGGCTGGGCTGCGTCTCCGTTTCCCCCCGGGAGCCCTCCGCGGGCCGGCGGCGCGGGGTGGAGCTGGTACCGCCGGCCCGAGGCCCGCTACTCTTTGGGCGGCGCCGCGTTCCCGCCGCCTTTATAATCGCGATGGTAACGTGGGCCGGGCCCGGCGCGGCGGCGGGTGCCACGGCGACGCGGGGAGGGCGCGCCTCGGTTGTGGCAACGGGGCGACAGCCCCACGTTCGCCTGGTAACGCGTCTCCGAACTGGCGGGACGGACCCGCCTCACGGAGCGGCGCCGGGCTCGCCCCTCACCGCCCCGCCAGGGGGTGCCCTCCCACCCCTCCAAGGCGGTGGTGGAGGGAGAAGATGGCGGCGGCCGCCTCTGAGCAGGTCTGTCCCCGCCGGGACGCGGGCACGGGGAGGTGGTGGGGCCATCCCCGCCGGGGCGAGTGGGGAGTGAGGCCCGAGTAGCCGGCCCGACTTGGGGGGGTGCTCCTTGTGGAGGGAGCGCCATTTTTCGCGGTGGTTGCTGAGGCTGGTTGTGGTGCCGGAGCGCTCCGGGGCGGCGGGCGTGCGGGGCCGCGGCGGGCCGCCCTGGACCTCCATGGCTCCCCACCGCCTGCACACACCGGGGAGGGGAGAAGCGGCGATTGCGGGTCGTGCCCGGTGCTGTTCGGGAAGGGCGGCCTTGGCCCGGCGGGGGCAGCCGCCTCAGCGGGAGAGAGGCAGCTCCAGCCCTCTGTCCGGGCCTTGCAGCCGCAGGATCCCTGACAAAAATAATTACTTGCCGTTCTCGAAATAAAGTGTTCTGGCGTTTCTGCACAGGAGTGTAACGGCCGTTCCTAAATAGGCCCTTGCCGCTAATTAGTGAGGCGGGAAAGCAGCAGTTGGTATTTATGGGACGGTGCTCAGTCGTCTGGTTGCGCTGGCACAAGTATGGGAGCCCGGCGGTGGTGTATAAATAAGGCCAAAGCTCAGATTCGGGCTCCCCATCCCAGGTCTCACAAAGGAGAGAAAGCTAAATTTGTCAGAAGGGGTGTTGCTGTCACCCGGTCAGAGAGGTGGGACGGGGACTCTGTCAGTGCTGCGCGAGGCAGAGGGAAAAGAACCGAGCTGTGCACGGGTTCATCTTTCGGGAGCTCCTGCATCGCCACAGGACTTTTAATCAGAGTCAGTCTGTGCAGGTGCATGTGTGGCGGCAGTGGGTGGGAAGCCCCAGATTCCTGAGGGGTCCTGTACCAGCCCTGTCTCGGGTGCCATGGGAAGCACGCATAGTTCTGCATGAATACGCCAGCACTCGCTCCGGCAATCACCATTTCAACTGTATTCTCCCAGTCCTGGTGATGTCTTCTGTTGCCCAAGGTGAAAAAACTACATTGGAGTTCTATCTTGCCATCGCATCCTTTCAAGAGCACTATCCTCAGGAGGATACTTACTGTCCTGTTGAACAAGATTTCCCTTTCCTTTTCCCCAGAGCACAGACCTCTTCTCTCAGTTTCCCTGCCTAGCCAGTTCTGTGTTTAGTTTCGAGGAAGCGCTCCATAAACCTGTTCAGGTCAAGCACCTTTCTCAACACCATTTCCTTGTTCTTTGGCAGCGAAAGAAAACGAGACATTTTTGCCCATTACATCAGTATAGACATGTGTAAATGCAGTAAGCTTAAGGTGCAGCTTTCAGATGAACAAACTTAATCCCATCGAAAAGATTGAGCCCCTTCTGTGAAGAACTGAACCCTTAAATAGCAACCTGTTCCATTCAAAGGAGGTGGAACAAAATTTTGGACAAAGTTACAGAAATATATCAAAGGTTTATTTTCCGCATGAATATCTACAAGACTTTCCTCTACATGTTAATTTGTCACATTGAAGGAATATCCCTTGCAATCTAGTAACTTCAAATGATTAAATTAAAGCTAGGCTGACCACGTTCCCCATGCCAGGTTTGAAGCCTTACATTATTTTTCCTAATGCAGCATGCAAGCAATAGAAGTTGAATGCAAACCCTGCACTATCAGTTACTTTGAAAGTCTTTCTACCACACTCCTTTTGGATAGATTAATTGAGAATCTATCCTGCATCAGCATGGAGGGAACTAAAATCCTGTGTATTGGTAAATGACCTGCAGGATTATAGTCTGTATTGTCCCCAAGAGGTAAAAACTTGATGAAGTTCTTTACAGCTGATTTTTCTTACTGCAACTATGTCATTAAAAAACCATGATAAAAATTACATATAAAAACATATATTGTTTAAAAATATCTGGATTTTCATTTTAGTCATAGCATTAGCAGAGATTGCAGCCTAGTGGTTGTAAATGTGTATTCTAAGTACAGAGTGGCAGATTGAAATTTAGTATTGAATATAATATAGAATATATTCCACTAGTCAATTTTTATTTATTTTTTTTGCATACATACATGTGTATCGTTTTGGTGGATTTACATGCCTTATAACAGCTAATCCATGCTTTGTATTACAGCAAAGTTCCAATGGCCCGGTGAAGAAGTCTATGCGAGAGAAGGCTGTGGAACGCAGGAATGTTAATAAAGAGCACAACAGTAACTTTAAAGCGGGATACATCCCAATTGATGAAGACCGTCTCCACAAGACAGGCTTACGTGGCAGGAAAGGCAACTTGGCCATTTGTGTGATTGTTCTTCTTTTTATTTTGGCTGTCATCAATCTTATTGTGAGTATAATACTTAGGCTGCAAGCAACATTAGGATGTATTTCATTTTGACTGTTCATTAGGGAAGTAAAAATTATTCCAGTATGGCTGAGAAGGAAAATAAATGTACTGAAGGAGATTTCTTCTTTTTCTCCTTTCTTTTTTGTTTCTTTTTGTATTCTGAACAAGATTAGATGGAAGAATATTATAAGTTCAGCCATGATTCTTTCACTTCTCATGGTCCCCGCAAGGAACCTACCATTTATGCAACACAGAATTAGAAACCTTCAAAGTGTCTCTCCATTCACAAAACTCAGTAACAGCAAATGTACAAAGTGTTACTGGCATAGTACAAATACATGTAGGATAAACTGTTACGCCAGGAACATTTTACATATAATAACAGAGCTGCACGTGAGTATTCAGAGCTCATCAGCCACTGCACGTTAAACCTTCATTGTTGTAACTAACACCTTTTTATTGCTTGATCAATGAGAAGTAATTAATTATTTTTCATAACTGGACATCCACCTGTGAAGGTGCTTGCTTGTAGTTCATGGGTAAGTATATCCTGAGCTGAGCTACTTTGTTCAGGAAATTTGTTTAGCTAATGATACCGCTGTTACCCTTAAACAGGAAAAAGATTTACTTATGGACGTGATTTAATTTCAAAAAATATATATATGTGTATATATATAAAAAATACATATACAAATTGTTTTAGTTACTGTTTCAGATGAGTCTAAAGATCATGTAAAATGCTTTTCGTAATTAAATGTGTTCTGATGTTTCCAGGAGGAATTAAACAGACTAAAGTAAATTGACAGCTAAAGCTCACTTAAACACTAGCATTAATAATTATTTCAAATAACACAATGCTTAATTGTGGGAAGGTCCAAACAATCAAAGTAGTCTTTGAAAATGTGTGTTTCCCTTTCAGATTACACTAGTTATCTGGGCAGTGATTCGAATCGGTCCCAATGGCTGTGACAGTATGGAGTTCCATGAGAGTGGCTTGTTGCGGTTTAAGCAGGTTTCTGACATGGGCGTTATACATCCGTTATATAAAAGCACTGTAGGAGGCAGACGGAATGAAGATTTGGTGATCACTGGAAATAATCAGCCTGTAAGTTGTGTCGTGAATTGAAAGTTTGTGAGCAACGCTATGGAAGTACACTCACATTATTAACAAATGTTATATTTGAAACATCATTAACTTAATGACTTTGTTTTCTGAAGATTGTATTTCAGCAAGGAACAACCAAGCTTAGCGTGGAAAAAGACAAAACTTCTATTACCAGTGATATTGGCATGGAATTTGTCGACCCACGGACACAAAATACCTTGTTCAGCACAGACTACGAAACTCATGAGTTTCATCTGCCAAATGGAGTTAAAATCTTGAATGTACAAAAGGCCTCTACAGAGAGGGTATGTCTCTTTTAGCTACCTCTTGTTTTTTGTAAAAGCATTTATCTGTTTGTTTGTGCCTAGATAACTGTTTCAGAAATAAAATTTCTATGAAAAGCTTCTCTGTTTCTAGAAAGAACTTAGAAAAATAATTACTAGACCTTCATTTATCATTTTCCTTCTACTGGAGATCAACTTTCAGAAGTCTGAGTAAAAGTGTAGAAAACAATCACGGCATTACAGGAGTTATGTTAGTTCATGGACTCTAGGTTAAACAAGTTCTTAGTTGGTTTCTAAATTAAATATGCTTTATCAGAAAACTAAAAAAACCTGAATATCAGTGTGCGTACATTTAAAATGCTGATCTTAACGTCAGACTGAAATTTCTTTCTTGCATATCATCACTTGTAATAAAGGCTTTATAGGTAAGAGTACAGCCCCTAGTTCTTTTGTACAACATGAGTAGAGTAGTATCAGTGGTTTTAGAGGGTTGAGTGTGCCTTAGGAAGCACTGAGCAATGCTGTTAACGACGAACAAAACCGATAATTTAGTTTGCTCTTATTTGTGTTTCCTCTGCGGGCTAACAATTAAATTAATAGTATGCGCCAGAAAAAAAAAACAACCAAAACTGTAACTTTAAATACATAAGAGGAACAGATTAAATGAAAATAGAGGAGTAAGTTTACATAGTCACTCCTAACAGGAAGCCTATATTTGCTACCAGTGTTAACTGTGTATCCCATAAAATCATCATATGAATTGTTATTTTTATCACAAAGAAACAGCATGCAAATGTAAACTGTTTAACATAACCTTCCAAAATTAAGTAATCCTTGTTTTCAAATGTGGATGTGGAAATGGGCAGAAGCTTCATAGGTGTAATGGGAGAAGGGCAAAAAGTACATTGAAGGCTTTTATTAAATTGTGTAGCAATGTTTTTAAGGTAACTAAAGCTACTCAGACAAACCCAAGCAGCACATTTTCATTGATCTCTAAGTACACTTTTTTTTGTTTCTGTTGTTAGATTACCAGCAATGCAACCAGTGATCTAAACATAAAGGTTGATGGCCGTGCTATTGTCCGTGGAAACGAAGGTGTTTTCATCACAGGGAAGACCATTGAGTTTCGAATGGGGGGTAACATGGAACTTAGAGCAGTAAGTATTTCAAATCAGCATTTTTTGAACAGCTTAGTTTCAAATTCAGGCTGGTAATAAACTGATGTAGCTTTATATGGATTCAAATTTTATATAAAGTAGTCACGCATAAAAGTTTAGTTGCAGTCAGTGCATTTAGTAAGGTTTTTAAAAGGTGGATTGTTACTTTGCTGTTAATTAGCAGTTCAGTAGTTTTCAGGTAACAATGATTTACTACTATTAAGACACTAAAACCCCACAGTGCAATTAAAGCTAAGCTATTTGCCTCTGCACTGAAACGAATACCAACGGGAATTCATCCTCTCTTCTGGAGGTTTTACTGGGGACAGCAACCTTTGACAGAGGAGCAGAGCATTCAGGTAGGAGCGCTACCTTCTGCGCTGCCGCAGCGAGACTCACCAGCATTCACTTCAGATTTTTGGACATTAAGATTGCTGAGTATATAGAACGATGGAAAAGGTTAAAGGAAGATAAAAAATAGAGATACATGCACATTTTATTTAATGTGTGAATGCATTTCATGTATTTCAAACACTGATTCCCATTTCGCGTACACATTTTTAGATTTACTGCATTTGCTGATAGGTCTGATAGCTACTGCTGGCTGTCTCAATGTCGATCTGCCACTGGAATAGCAAAGTACATTGCTGGCTATAATTGAGAAATTCATGGGCGTTACTCATAGATTTAATTAAAAAATGAAACCTTGTCATATGTACTTTTTTTATTCTGTTGATTTCTGCAGCCATCCTAAAAATGTCATTGATTCACTAAACCAGCTTGTCCTTTTCAAAAACAACCTGCCTTGTTTAAATTAGAAGTTGTACCTTTTTTTTTCCTCCCTCTTAATAGGAAAACAGCATTATCCTGAATGGAACTGTGATGGTCAGCCCATCGCGACTGCCAAGTTCTTCTTACGGGGAACAGTTCAATAACGGCAACTGGCTGCGTTTCAAGCTCTGTATGTGCGCGGATGGGACGCTGTTCAAGGTTCAGGTGACAGGTCATAACATGGGTTGTCAGACTTCTGTCAATCCGTGCGGAGCCACGCACTAAAACACCAGCCACTACCAGGAGAGTTCTCTTTTGTGTTTACATATGTTTGTATGAAGTAATTGCATGCTTTCAAGGATTTCTGTTTTTACAGCAGTTTATACTAACATTTATTACATAATATTTTTAAGCAAAGGCTGTTACGTTCAACAGTATTATGTCATCATCCTGCCATAATAGTGGCACTGATTTAGCACACTGTCAGTCTACACGCCTACTGAAGTACCTTCCTCAGTCGGGATCAGTAGAGTATATTTAAAGAATGTGATCTTAGCAACAATCCTGACTGCCTTCAGTTGCCTTTAGAGGAGGTTTTTGGTTTTTCTCCTACATCCCAAGACCTTGAGGGCTGCTGAGAACACAACTGCGATGTGAAGTACTTCAACAGGAATGTGAATTTGCTGTTGGAAGTGGATTTGCCTAGGATGGCTGAAGCGGCAAATTTTTGTCTTCTTTTAATTTCTTGCCAAAGGTCGATATAATGATTTCCCTTAAAATTGTGTGGTTTACCATATGTTTACGAAGAGAGGAGAAATGGCAGATTCACTTTAAAGTATTACATTATTTCTGCCATACATTTCTCGTGTAAGAAAGAAAAAGTTACGCTAGCACAAGTAATATTTGCAAAGTAATATCCAGTGTGGAAATGTAACTTCAATTTTGAAATAGTCTTGTGATTATTGAAGTGTTGCTTGAGCTCCCATTCTATCTGTGCAGTTTAGGCATTCTACAGTTGCTTAATTTACATGAAGTATTTATACATCTTTATATTAGAAGTACATTTTTAAAAATGTACTTATAACTTGCTCACTACCCAAAAAAAGTATTTTCCTGGGTGCTTTAATGTGAAATTCAACAGGTAATAATCTAAAGCATGACTGTTGCAGTACTGTCTGAGATAGATAGGATCTCTTTTTTTCCCATAAATGTCAGTAGTGATGCATTACTGAGAAACTCAGAATTAAATTCCAAAGTCAAACTTGCAGGTCTTTAATTCTAAATGTGATGGTGTCAAATCCTGTGACAGCAGAGTAAATACACACATCTGGATTTGTCAACAGTGAAACTGTGTCTATGGTGAACTGGGGCCTTATAGAAACCCCCACAGCCTGATAACTGCTTTTGCAGAGATAAGGTGTTCTGTACAAAAAATAGACCAGCTCGTTCTAAGTTTCCCACTCTCCCTCCCCATGTATTTTCTTCAGTTGAATATAGTTTTGTTTTTTAGTAGCATCAAGTAACTTTAATAACGGAAGCCACAAAGGTGACTTTGCAAGTAGCTTTTTGACAAGTTTTTCTAGATAAGCACACACTTCTCTTCCTAAAAGTTGTGCAAATGTTATACATTAACTTCAGAATCGGTCATTTGTTGCAGGAAGATAAACTATCTACCCTTGTGTGATAGCTCTCAAAGTACATAGAATTCCACAAAATACAAAGCAGCTTCTGCTGCAACAAGAACTAAGGTCCCAGTTCCTCTATTTGCTAGAAGTCAGCAAGGGTGTCATGCGGGATGCGTGGGTGGAAGTGATTTCTAGAGGGGGATCCTTAGGTCGGGCATCGCACCATGCGGGAGGTCAGAGGGCTCACGGCTCCCTCACTGCTCTCGGGCAGAGGTGGGTTTTGATGCTCAGGAGTTGTTGGGGTTTTGGGGATGGAGCTATTCTAACAAAATGAGAATAAAATGTAGCAAAGCCATCAAATTGCTCACATTAATTATGGGACAGTACTCACATTTTACATACTTCCTTCATGAACTTCACATTTTCACTAGAGTTACTATTAACCACTTTAACACACATTTTGCAGAAAGCATGCACACACCTTTGCTGCTAAGTAGTGCCCTAATTATTATTTGTTACAATTAAGAGGAGGAAATACACTATAACATTTTTAGAGTTTTCACTCATGCTAATGGAAGTTTGTTACTTTATTTTTATATATATAAATACACAGGTACAAAAATATAAGCAGCAGCAGCATCGAAGCTGAAATAGATCTTGAAAATGACAGATACTGCCTCGGTCAAGTAGATTACACATGAAGAGCGCGTTAAAGCTCTTCCTTGGTTACTACTGACATGCCTGTATGCCAGTCTTGGATTCTTGTAATTGTCAAAGAGTTCTTTTTAAAATACTGTATGCAACATAGCTGAAAGATTTGTCACAAAGGTACTCTTAAATCATGGTCTGGAGAACTGGTTTTTAAGGTGGATTTTTTATCAAAACATAGCAAAACGGATCATACAAATACCAAATGAAATTATCAATTTGTAAGCCGCTGTTTATGGTTTGTTAATACATTTTGTTGCCTTCACTACACAGTTTGAGAAATGTTGGCACCACACATGCCCTGTGTTGTGCCTTTGTTTGTTGTTTATCTTCTAACTGCCTAAGCTACATTCTTCTGTATGTATTTAAAACATTGTGTGGCACTTTATTTATTTCAGTCCCACAGATGCACTTAAGATTTTGTGTGTTTAAAGTACATTCTACAGGCCTCTGTGTAAAATACCATACTGGGGACACTGAAACAACTTACGTGTGAAGAGTTCTCGGCGTACGTAAAGGCGGCGGTTGTTTCAGTAGGCAAAAGACAGCTGAATTCCTAATGTTTGTTTTGAAATGAAACAATAAATTCTAAGATGCACCTGTGGTTCAGGAGTGTTATTTGCAAGAATATAGTTTTTCATTAAAAATACGTGGTTGCGTTATTGACAGGGGAGGTAGTATTTTATTAATATGAAAATCATTCCACATCTATTCGTCATGGATTGTATCTGGTGGACTTTGCTCAGTAATTGTGTCTGATACCTGCAGTGGAGTTCAAAGGTCTCCACTGTTGTTAGTTCCTGAGTTCCTGAGAAGCTGTTTCGCGACCGAAGGGCTCGAAAAGAAAGGAAAGGTTTGGATGGTTTTTTGGGAGAGGTGGAGGGAGGGGGGAGGTTACCAGTTAAGGTATGTTGAAACATACCTAAGACTCCAAAACTGAACGTTTAAGGCAGAATGTTGGTATTGCTTTGGGTATTTGTTTAGTATTGATTTTTTTTTTTATGTCAAAGTATTTCCGCTTTCTGATTAACTCTTGTTGTGCTGAACTTACCGTAATTCTACATTTTACCTCTAGATACTATGGATAACTTTCACTTGAGTGTCATTGTGGTGGCCCTTTACTTTAATCTTCCTGGATTGGTGGGAACCAAGTCACAGCGGATTCTTCTTGATACACATCACCGTTCAGGCTGCCGGTGGGATGTGGAGTTCTCAGTGAATTGTTCTTTTACCGGAATATCTACTATTCCAGAAGATACATCCCAAACAGCAATAACGGCTGATTTTAGTTACAATAATATTAAAACTTTTACGTGCGCTGATGGAAGAAGTGAAGAATGGATGCTAAAACACCTGAATCTCAGTAACAACCTTATTTCTGAACTCTCCTTAACAACTTGTAGAAATTTACCTGTTTTAGAAACTCTAAACCTCGATGGGAATGCCATCCGCACCCTCGCGCTGGACGTACCCACACCTGCACATGGGTCTCAGACGTACGGCAAAGTCCATCGTCTCCTGCCTGCTTTGAAAGTCTTGTCAGTTGAAAGAAATAACCTTAATAGAGTTCCAAGAGGTAAGCATTTCCAGATCTTTACGGACCTCACTCCCAAGGGGTGAGTTGGTTTTGGATACGATTTAGTCTGTGCTGCTGGATTCAGAATGCGACTGTCGGCTCCTTCAGTTACGGTTAAGGTGAGGGAGGGTTCCGGCTGCGTGCAAACACAGAGACTGAAGCCAATGGCTTGTTTCGGATTAGGCTGGCGTTTTTTTATACAGTCTTTGCAAACGTAATGCCTTAATGTCAGTCAAATATAACCAAATTTATCCTCTGAGAGCCCAAGCTGTGTTTTCCCTTGTTGTACAGAAAGGGAAGTAAGGAGCTTTGGAAAAACACCAGCCTCCGCAACCCAGTCGTTACAAATTACAGATAATGAATTTCATACTACTCTTCAGAAGAAAGTCAATCATCTTTCAAACAAAACTTGCTCCAGTTTCAGTATTTCCCGAAGACAGGAAAATACATTTTGTTCAGTCAAAACAATTTTGCACTGTGCCATCTGTCACCCAACCAAAGCCACGCCTTCTGGTGACAGGAGAGGGACTGAAGCTTTCGACAGACTTTTAGAAAGTGTTTGCTGGTCACTGCACTGCGGGAGGCGTCGCAGCCTTCATGAGAGCCTCTGTCCTCGTAAACCGATGGTTCACGTTGTCCAAACGGTGGTTAAATGAGGCAGAAGCTGACGTATGAGCAACACTATCACGTATGTTGTTTGCTAAATTTAATTGATCTCTGGTAACTTCATCAGATTCATTAGCTCTAGATTTTGAAAATAGTGGGCGGGGGGCAAACCAAAAACCCACTTATCTCACAAAGTCAGACAAAGGGAATAATTTTGCACCTAGGCACGGTCCTCAACGTTCTATTTTTCTCCTTTTTTGAGACTAAAGAATTATCTGGTATGCAGGAAATGGTTTTGCTTAATTATTTTGCACTATCTGTAAGGTGCCCATAGACACAGTATAGAAAAGCTTACATTATAAAATACATCGATGCATATATGGTTTGTTTTGATAGATAAATATAATTACGCATTATAGGATGCCTCAGTGGGTCAGACAGGTCAACCCTTTCCTCCAGGAGACTCCATTTTTAGATGTTAAATTCAAATTGCTATCCGTCACGCCACCGCACTTCAAGTTATACTTAAATCCCATATTCATTTAGAGGCACGTTCAGAACTTTATTTTCCCCCTCCCAAACCCCTCACTAACATTGTAGTTTTTAAGAAAACACAAACTGAATTTCTGAAGCGGAGGGGTTTGGCCATAGAGAAACCCTCCTCGCAACCGCCACCCCCGGTGTCGGGCTGCTGCCGCACCCGTGTGTATTTTTGGCACAAATTTAGCTTCAGGGAAGCATCCAAGCTACAGCTCTTCATGGAGGTGCAAGGACGCATTTATGAACTGGCAGAATTTCTGAATGCACTTCCCACCAGCTACCTCCAGTTTCACAGCAGGAACGAATCATTCCTGCTGCTTTTCACAATAAACCCAAAGATCAATTACTCCGCAAACTGGAATAAGGGATTTCCAGTAAACCAGATGACACCAAGAGCAAAATTTTGAAGAACTAGCATTTTCTCAATAATGCTGTATGATCAGCATTTGGGAAGGAAGAATGCCAAACACCAGTATATGTTAGGGGCGGACATGCTGGGAAGCAGCTCTGAGGAGAAGGACCTGGGGGTCCTGGTAGACAGCAAATTATCCATGAGCCAGCAGTGTGCCCTTGTCGCCAAGAAGGCCAATGGCATCCTGGGCTGCATAGGGAAGACTGTGGCCAGTAGGTCGAGGGAGGTCATTCTCCCCCTCTACTCTGCACTGGTGAGGCCACAACTGGAGTACTGTGTCCAGTTTTGGGCTCCCCAGTTCAAGAGGGACAGGGAACTACTGGAGCGAGTCCAGCGAAGGGCAACCAAGATGATTATGGGACTGGAGCACCTCCCTTATGAGGAAAGGCTGAAAGAGCTGGGACTCTTTAGCCTGGAGAAGAGAAGGTTGAGGGGGGACCTGATTAATGTTTACAAGTATCTAAAGGGTGGGTTTAAGGAGGACGGAGCCAGGCTCTTTTCAATGGTTCCCAGCGACAGGACAAGGGGCAATGGGCACAAGCTAGAACATAGGAAGTTCCGTTCAAATACACGGAAAAACTTCTTTACGGCGAGGGTGACAGAGCACTGGCACAGGCTGCCCAGGGAGGTTGTGGAGTCCCCTTCTCTGGAGATTTTCAAGACCCGCCTGGATGCAGCCCTGAGGGATGTGGTTTAGGCAATCCTGCTCTAGCAGGGGAGTTGGACTAGATGATCTCTAGAGGTCCCTTCCAACTCTGAAGATTCCGTGATTCCGTGATCAAAAATTACTTTAGAGAGACACCGCGCTGTTACAAACGGTGGCGATGCTGCATCCAAGTGCCAGCCTTCCCACTGGGACTTGCAGGCTGGAGCTCTGGGGGCTGCCTGCACAGCAGCTGAGAGAACGGAGGTATCGCCAGCATTCGAAAGGGCTGCTTATGGCAAGACAGCTGCTGTCGTAACTAGGATATGCTGAAGAATATGCTGTCATGCTTGATAAATCACAGGCAGACAGGCAAAGGCAACAACACGGCTTTGGTTTCAGTCAGGTTTGCATCCCATGGATATGGTTCTAATAATTCCACGCATGAAAAACTCCCATGAAGTTGCAGATGGCAATGAACAGGAGATAACTGTATCACCGTTTGTATCTCCATCTTTTGTTTACGATTAACATATCTAGATGTTATAAAATCATAGAATCGTCTAGGTTGGAAGAGACCTTTAAGATCATCGAGTCCAACCATTAACCTAACACCGACAAAACCACCACTAAGCCATGTCCCTCGGCCCCAAGTCTACCTGTCTTTTAAATACCTCCAGGGTATTTCCCTGCGCAGCCTGTTCCAATGCTTGATAACTCTTTCGGTGAAGAAATTTTTCCTAATATCCAATCTAAACCTCCCCTGGCGCAACTTGAGGCTGTGTCCTCTTGTCCTATGGCCTGTTACTTGGGAGAAGAGACCGACCCCCACCTGGCTACACCCTCCTTTCAGGGAGCTGGAGAGAGCGATAAGGTCTCCCCTCAGCCTCCTTTTAAACCGAGTATATTCCACCTTTTCCTACCTCCAGTTCTCCAGACAAGCGTGCTCAAAGAAGAGAGCTCACCCTCGGAATAATTTTGATAGCACAAAGGAATGTCACCGCTTTTATGGAGATGTGAATTTTTAAGACGTGCGTTGACTGTGAATGTATTGACGCGCCTGCTGTTGGCACCGCGCCACTTTTAGAATGGGACAACCCCTGAACAGGAATGGCACACTAACTCAAAGCCTGCGCCTGCTCGTTGCCATAGACAGGAACGGAAGGAATTTTGTCACAAAGAATTTAAAAAAGCCGCTCGATGCCAATTGGGAAAACAAGAACGTGAAATGTAAAATGGTTTTGTTCTCCCTAGGACTGGGCCGGCTGCAATCTCTGCAAACCGTCCGTTTGTCGTCCAATGGCATAGGACAGATTGATGCGAGTGATTTTCAGAACTGTTCACAGCTGAAGGACATCCACTTGCAAAACAACAAGATAACTAAAATTCATCCAGACACCTTCAGGGATCTCAACAAATTACAGGTTGTAAAGCAGTAATACAGCTGTTTCAATGTTCTGTGGTAATCGCCATTAAAGATATCAATTATCAACTATTCAGCACGATTATATTGGCCTTTGATTACTGTATACAATTATAAAAACTAAAGAAAATGGTAAAAACAGTAATTATTTTTATCTATTTGCTTTTCATATATAGGGAAACACACACACTTGTAAATATACAAAATATAACCATAAATTCACCATTTATCTATGCCGCAAACCAATCCGTAACTGGCTTAGGCACACACACATCCCCTTTTACCCCAGTCCCTTCCATGGCGAGAGCTCTGCGGCTTCCCAGTCACACAGGGGTAGTCTCCAACGGGAGAACTCTAAATACACCACAATTTAATCTTTTCATTTAAATTAAAAAGCTTAGAACAACATTCTTGAAATCCTAACCAGGCACATTGTTCCCGTAACTGCAAAAGTGCTTGTATGCTAAAGTAAATGTTACTGCTGACATTGCAATCAGGATTCTATTGTAAGGCTTAGCAAATTAACTCTGAATTATTTCCAAACAGGTCGTGGATCTCCGTGAAAATGCTCTGGCAACCCCTTTACCACAGATATTAATCAGCTTGAACTTCTTTCGACTTGAAGTGGGTTTGTCAAATAACGCCTGGGTATTTAACTGCAGACTGAACGCTTTCAAACACCCGTTTCATTTTTTTTTTGACTCCCCGAGGAAAAAATGGAGTATTTCATACGATACATCTGCCAACAACTCACAGAAACCTCTGCTGTACCTTTCAAGCTTCCACTTAAACTGCAGCGACGGGGTTTTGCTCAAGAGGGCTGTAATCCCGGCAGGGACGACATCGGTGCTGGACTGTGACTGGGACAACAGGCGGGGTAGGTAAAGCGGGGACTCCATCCATACGCTGCCAAAACCCAAACGCGGGCAGAACGATCAAAGAAATCTGGTTTAAAAAGTGGATTTCTAAACATACGGTTTAAAAATAACTGAACAACAATTTAACATGCCAATTGTTTCATTAGAAAGTAGTATACCCGTTAGAATTATTTGGAAGTCATGTTTCCCAAAAATAGTCTTCATCTTCTTCCTTACATTAAACTGATAAGTGATGCCGAATTATGAATAAATAAATTTCAATAAATAGTATGCCACAAATTTATCAGTTAATTTGGGAATGCAAACAAAGGACCAGATGGCGGGGTGGCGCTGCTGGGGCATGCAGAAAATCGAGAAGGATACAACAGTGTTTCCAGTATTCAGTGACGGCAAAATGAAATGAAAGTTTATTTGCAAGGGAAAGGATTTGTGTTTCTTTTTAAAATGTTCAGCCTTTACAATTATACGGAGCGCTTGAAGTACAAGTGACAAAATCTACAGAGCTAAGACTTCCCACGCAGAAGGAAAACTCAGACCAAACTCAGAGCAGGTGGTGCATTTGTCACGTACCATAAGGCAAAACGGTTTAACGCTGGTGGACTAACAGCGCTTTGGGGGCAGTCAGCTTTTCCCCTTGGAACACTGTATCCCCAAATGAAAATACGTAAGGTCAACCAGAAATGCCACCTGCTTTGTCTATCAACGAGGAAAGTCGCGGAAACTCTTGATTGTGGGATTAAAATCAAGGCACTGGGTTGCACCAAGGCTCCACTGGGAACACAAGTGGATCCAACGGCAAAGGTGCTTCGTACAACCTTGAGACCTATTCCAGGAGCCAACAACCAGCCACGGCCCGCACCAGCTGAACTTCGGAACAATTGCTCAGTAGATACAAATATCCTTGGGTTTCACACTTTGCTGCTGCAGCCAAAGCAGTAAGTACAGGAGAATCGGTACGGCTGAAATACTGACACTAAATTAATGCAGTTTTATCTCAGCTGCACACAGTGAGCGTGGTCCTGCTAGAGAACGGCTGGCCATAAATATGGATCTTCCTGGAGGGAGAGCAGGAGTTTCTAGTATAACCCAGAACACACTTCGATCATTTCGGTGACCTTCTCCCTCACCCACACCATTCTTCTTGTAAAGTCTGCTACCAAAACCCCATCGTACTGCGTTTTAAATGTCGGGGGTGGGGGTTAGGGGATATATGATGGTTTCACGGATACTCACTACCATGTAGAATGACTATGGATGGATAAAAAGAAAATGGAATTTATAATAAACGGTTACAATTATCAAAGATAGGTCAGAGTATGTTCTTAAAGAAACATATCTTACGGTTTTAGGAAAGATTTAGTTTGTGTTTTCTTTTATTTCAGGTAATGGAGTCTCTTGGTGGACACCTGAAGGCCGAATTTCAGAAGATAACAGCGTTCCTCATATGACACTGGATAAAATGAATAACTTAGTGATACACAATGCTGAGAAAACCGCTGAAGGGTTATATTTGTGTACTTTTAATACAACCAAGAAGAAATACCTCATCTACAGCGTACAGGTGAAAGAAAGGGTTTCGACAACATTTTTGGTTAGAAAAGGCCGGGACACTAACGCCGTTTTTAGCCAGGGGAGAACAGAGCAGGACCTGGCCCTGGCCGTCTGCCTCTCGGTGCTCATCACCTTTGTCTGTGCTTTTTGCCTGGGTGCTTTTGCTAGACCCTACCTTGGGACCCTGTGGAGACTCATGTGCAGGAATAAAACTTCAAGTTCGGAACACACTTATTCTAATCAAGCTTTTTCAGATGAAACCTTGCGCAGAGAGAGCTCTGCAAGCAAACCGACAAACATGCAGGGTGATTTGTTCATCTGCGATGAGAATCCTTCAAGAAAAACAAGCATTTTTGCTACAGAAGCCCCTACTTTGCATGCAAATGTCACCGGTAGCAGCGTACCTGCACCGAATACTGAAGAAGAGTACCAGAAACAAAGCAGCAATGAGAACAACGTGATTTCAGACATCAAAACTAGTATCGGCAATTATGAAAATACAAATGTTGATGAGAATGGACTATTTTCTGGAAGGGCAGATTACAAGAACAGCAATGAAGTAATGCCAGGAAAATTAATGAGTAATGGCACTTCATTACCGAAAGATTCAAAATATGCAAATAAAGACCCAGAGAAGAGCAGGTTCCCTCCCATACCCAGCAGAATGAATGCCGACTCCTACTCAAATCACAATGACTCTTCAGATTTGGATTTATCCTTCACAGGAGAGCCTGGCTTTCCATTTTCCTCAGTACAAACAACACATGCGGTTGCACGAGATTCTAGGAACAGTGAGGTGAGCAACAACTCTGGCCCGCTGCAGTCTGAAATCACAAAGGCTACACCAGACCCTCCTGAAAGAAAAGGCATTTTTTCACATAATGAACCCATGAGCAGTACAGAATTTATGCCTGGAAGGCAGCACGGTGATGAACAACTTGGTCTAAACAGCAACGTAAATACAACCAGTGATGCGGGAGATTTTATTTTACCCAGTAGCTGCAAGAGGGATACAAATATTGAGAATTTACATCTCTACCAAACAACAGAAAACTCTCCTCTTACAGAGTACGACTGTAAAACGGAACGTACCAATGAAAAATATGCTCCAGCAGATCTATTTGGCGATAGTTCTTCAGATGAAGGGACTCCATTCACAATGAGCGACTGTAGTTCTTTAGCAGACTTTGAACTGGAAGAAGCTGACGCCAGTGACAACCTGCCAGCCTGTCAGTCGCCACCAGAGGAAGCCGACAGGAACAGCGGAGCCAAGGAGTCCTCCGCGCTGCCAGAGTCTCCAAGCATTGCTGCTGAACTGCAGCGCATTTGGGAAAACGAAGACGAGAGCAATGAGTACTTTGAAACCACTCTTAATTATGGATCAGGTACCATCATGCCCGAAACAGCATCCCCTCAGGCTGATAAATGTGCCCATGTAAGCACGTCAGATTCAGACACAGCGAGTTCTTCAGGTCAGGAAGTTCCCGATATGTTTGATTATTTTACTAATGCAGAGTCAACAGTGCAAAACCCCGATTCTCTCCACAACCAAAGTACAGATTTTGGTAATACGTTCCTTTCGTTAAAACATCCTCCCACGTATGACACAGACACGGAGAACACTCCTGAAGAGGCTGAAGCGCAGCTGTATCTGTTTCCCATTGAACCACAGCATTCCCTCAGCTCCACTCCCCCTGAACCAGAAGAAAACGCACCAGAGGGAAGCGCAGACGAGCACAAAGACTGGAACTCCTCCGAAAAAGTTCACGGTGAAGGGGACATCACGTTCAGAAGAAACACAAGTACATCCGAGGACAGTGATTTTATTTCTGCTCCCATTGATACTGGTTTGAATGAAACTGTTGAACACACATCTCCACTGCATTCCAGCGACGAATCATCTCTTCAATCTCTGCCTGAACACACAGCCGAAAAACATATTATGGTTATCACAGAGAAAGACGACTTGCTGACACAGGGGAAGGAGGTGAACACAGCTAAGGCTTGTGCAGATAAAATGCAAACAGGTTTTAACGAGGAAAACTGTGATGGATATGCAGAATTACAGGATACCAGCAACTGTAGTCTGCCCGAAGAAACACAGTCTTGCAACCTTAGGGCAGATCTGCTGCATCTTCACTCTTCTGGGAAAATGCCATCAGTCTTCAACACAGAAGATCCCTTCCGACTGGATCAGGGTGATGAGGATGCATATTCCTTCTCAGTCCCACGGGGCTTCTTCGATGAAAGCACGCGATACAGTTCACCTTCAGTCCCACAACAGACTACAGGAAACATCATCTCCGAAAGCACCGATTCCAGCGAGACGGAGGAGGACGCTACTTGGACGGGGCCGGAGAACGATTCTACAGCAGCCGTCGACCTCCAGAATTCAAGTGAAAAACTCAGTCAAAAGAGTCAGACCAGTTTAGGACAGGGCCAGTTTTTCGTTAAGAAGAAAAGAGCGTTTGATGGATTTGCTAACGTTTTGCAAAGCAGGAGAACAAACGTCAACAGTTGAGACACAAAAGCGTAATACTGAGCTCCCACAGTGTTTATGTTCTATAGCAGGCGCAAAAATGATTGTGTCTTCAAGTGAAGTGTGTAGCTTTTAATGACTGTTAAATACCATGGGTTGTTTGGGGTTTGTTTTGGTTCCCCCTCACTACAACTATCTGCCTTTAACTTCAGAAACCCAAGTTACGGAACTAGACTTCACGATGAGATGTTTAAAGCCTGGACCCATCCCATTTAAAAACACCGTGATTCCAAAGGGTAATTCAGGCGAGAAGCCATGGACTTCTGTTTAGAAGGGTATTTGTAAATAAACAAGAATAGATTTTATGAAAAACAATGCTAGGATAACTCAAATGAGTGAACTACTCAGTAGTTATAACTGATAACAGAACTTTTGCTGAGTTATAATAATAATAATATATATTTACTTTCTCATTACTGTTGGTACTAAGGTATTGTTTTCCCTTAGAATTTGCCTCTGATATGCACTGTTTTGTTTCTCTAAAATAAACGTTACACTGAAATTACCATTACATTTATTACTATTATTGTGTGTTCCCATGGGACTCGCCCTATAAAGTGAAATAGTACATATTACTGTCTCCTGCTCTTTGAACCAAATTTGCCAATTAAGCACCTCTGAATTCCCGCAGTTTTGCAAAGACAGGTAAAGTCCAAGCAGTATTCGATTATACTTAAAAAAATTACTTTTTAACTTGGCGAGACATAGAGAGTAATGAAACGCTCCTTTCTCAAAGCAACAGAACAGAATCCAAACCTTGCAGAAGAGTCAGTTATGGAGATCTAGCTACGGATGGGACATCACCTGTAGTTTGCAGATGTGATGACATGGGCAGGGTAATTTAAAAAAGACAACCTACTATTCCTAAGCTATAATTCCCTCTAAAGAAGGATGCTATACCCAACTTCAAAATTTTACTGAGAGGGGCAAATCAAGAGCAGCTCAAAACTGCTGTATTGGAATATCAATAGCTTGATATACGGTAACTTTTTCTAAGCCAAAAGATAACAAATGTCAGATAAACTTTTCTCTGAATATGGCCCAAGGCTCTTTTAACACACAGAGTATCATTGATGTAGTCCTTGAAGGGGAATGTCATCACGAAGGGGAATGGTCCCATGTTCCCAGGAAATGCCGGAGGCTGGCCAGCAGTGCTGGGAAAACTCTGTTATGAAGACACCATTAATTCAGTAAAAACTCCGAACAGAAGGAACGCATTTCAATTCCATCAGACGAGGAACAAGTCCAATGGCACAGTCCATCTTTGAAACTATCTTTAAAGAGAAAGCCAGGAAAGAAGAAAGAAATGCTGACAGAAGCTAGTAATTTCTGTTAGCTTCATATACTTGAAATGTAAAAGTATTGCAAAAAACTTAATAGGGAAGTAAAAGCAACTGAAGGACACCGGTGCTGGTATTATTTCATCTTCTGAAAATTTTCTTTAGCTCCTTGAGTTCCTTTTAAATGTTTTACACATGTAGCATCACAATTATCAGTTATATACTTACTGAGCCAAGTCACCTATGCTTAGATCTTCTATCAGTTTGGGTTTTTTGCTGGCTGATTTTCTCTGAATTTCTAACATAATTCGGAATAGTTATGTTATGGGAAGTGTTGCATGGATTAGATTTAGGTCACCACAATATCTGCAAATAACTCCACCCAGGAACATCCGTAATTCAATTACATGCAATGAATCCGCTGTGATTCACACCGATCCTCTTGCCTGCCAGTTAGTTCCCGCAAGATTTCTGTTCTTTTTGCTGTGGTACTCAGTGATATCAAAAGAACTTCTCAGTTATCAGTTTAAAGAGCTGCTGCTGGCTTCATTCCTTCAGCAGGAGACCGCTCAGGGACCAAGGATGAAATCATCTTCTGAAGAAATCGATAATTTGTCATCAAATTATTGATGAGCTTAAGGGTCTGTTTTCTGTTTTTCAAACACAGGAAAAAGTTTTATACATTTAACAGTCCAGAGTTGTTCATACAGACTGAGTAGACAAGAATTAAATGACAAAACACTCGAGTCTGCAAAAAATCACAGCATTCCCAAAATGTTAAAAATACAGTAACTCTAAAATAAAGCATGTTTCCCAATACAATTCACTCCATTATAGAAACGTCTGGGAATTTTATACCCTGTTCTACTGCAATTTTTCTCCCCTAATCCCCACACAGCCTCTGTACTCACGTAATGCCTTGGCTTCTATTGAATTTAAGGCTGCTGTTCTCAGAGAACAGTGTGTGACATAAAAACCAACCACGATTTTAGAGGCTGTCTAGAAGGAACTGGGTAATTTGAGCACAATTCATCCCAGGAACGGCTACACAGTCGCTAGGAGCAGAAAACAGAACAGTATTTCCCCACCACCACGGCTTTTCTTACCGCCCATAACCAGCTTTCAGTAAAACCCGTTATCCACAGAAGTTACTTGTGGCCAAAGCAACTTTAAAAATGGAATACATTAAAAAGCGCAGACTTGCTCTTTATGGTATGAGGCTTCAAACACTGTGCTGACAGACCTCCAAGGCCTGGCACCTTTTGGCTGTACCAGCTGCTAATGAGAGGAAATCTAACTACATAAGCAACTCAATTTCATCGATCGTGGGGAAAAAAAAAATATTTGAGTGGCTCTATTGATGTCTCACACACAGCAATGTTTTGTCATTTGCTTCTGCTACAGTTCAGCAGGCTTTCAAAAAATATAGATTGGAAAATTATTTTCTCATCTTTTCTCTGACCGTGGGAATGCTGCAGGGGCGATGCAGACCGTACACGACTCGTGAGAAGCTGCGAGTTTTCTAAGCCTCCCTTTATGCCATAAAGTTACAGAAAAAGGTTATCTGCTGTTCTCATCAGAGAAAGTAAGTTTGCTCCTTCATCAAGGGATTTTTAACACGCGACAAAGCATTTCATTCTACTGTCACAATATTGTTCAAGTTCCGTCTCAAACTTACCTTCTTCAGATTTCTGCCTAATCTTGCACCTTTCCTTTGCTACTGATCACTCCAGACACTCTGGTCAGCACTGGTTACCACCTTTGCTTTACACAGATCAACGTGACAGTTCATTACAAGTCAAACAATTTAAACTCTTCTATAAAGTAAAAAAACCACAAGTGTTTAACGTCATGAACAGACCCTCAGATCGAAATATCACCACATTCAAATACTACTAGCCTGGTCTTCTCTTTCTCCACTACATTTGAGTAACTTCCAGAATTTTCTTTAGCATATTCTTTTAGAAATCACAGAATCACAGAAGGGTTGAGGTTGGAAGGGACGTTTGAAAGTCATCTGGTCCAACCCCACTGCTCAAGCAGGCCCACCTAGAGCTGGCTGCCCAGGACGATGTCTAGATAGCTTTTGAGTATCTCCAAGAATGGAGACTCCACCACCTCTCTGGGCAACCTGTGCCAGCACTCAGTCCCCCTCACACTCCAAAAGCGTTTCCTGATGTTCAGATGGAGCCTCCTGTGTTTCAGTTTGTGTCCACTGACTCTGGTCCTGTCGCTGGACACTGCTGAAAAGAGTCTGGCTCTGTCGTCTTTACATCCTCCCTTCAGATATTTACATACATCAGTAAGATTCCTCCCCCCCTCCCCCCAGCACCTTCTCCAGGCTAAACAGTCCCAGCTCCCTCAGCCTTTGCTCGTAGGAGAGATGCTCCAGTCCCTTCATCATCTTTGTGGCGCTTTGCTGGACTCCCTCCAGTATGTCAGGATGTCTCTGGTACTGGGGAGCCCATAGGAGGGGACAGTGCTCCAGGTGTGGCCTCACCAGTGCTGAGTAGAGGGGAAGGATCATCTCCCTCCACCTGCCGGCAACACTTTGTCTAACGCAGCCCAAGATACAACTCGCCTTCTTTATGGCAAGGGCACGTCACTGGCTCATCTTCAACTTGGTGTCGACCAGAAATCCCACTCCCGTTTTCGCCAAGCTGCTTTCCAGCTGGGTGTCCCCCAGCATATATTGGTGCATGGGATCTTCCTCCCCAGGTGCAGGACTTTGCGCTTCTCCTTGTTGAAGTTCATGAGGTTCCTGTCAGCCTGTTCCTCCCGCCTGTCGAGGTCCCTCTGGATGGCAGCGTGACGCTCTGTTGTATCAACCACTTCTCCCACTTTGGTGTCATCAGCAAACTTGCTGAGGGTACACTCTGCCCTGTCATCCAGGTCACTAGTGAAGATGTTGAACAGGAGTGGAACCGGTATTGACCCCAGGGGTACAGCACTAGTTACTGGCCTCCAACTAGACTTTGTGGCACTGACCACCACCCTCTGGGCCCTGCCATTCAGCCAGTTTTCAGTCCACCTCCCACTGGCTGCTCATCAGCCCATACACCAACATCTTTTCTCTGAGGACCTCGCGGGCCGAAAGCCTGTCTTGAGATGAGCGGATAATAACTATGCTTCTTGTAAAATTTTGTCTTAAGGAGACATCCCTGCTCAAATTGGCTCTTTTTGTTGAAAACTTTTGTATTGCAATACTGGTTTACACCCACACACTCCATTTGAAACATACCCTTTTCCAACAAAAGTTTTAAATATTGATTTGCCTTAGTATTAGAAATAAGGATGAAAAGATTATACATACAAGTTCTCCGCTACTAAATGATAAAGGTTGCCAGCTGACGTGATACACGTTCAGATATGAGAATTTCTGAAGGATGAACCACAGAAAAACCTGAAGTCAGTTGCTGAAACCAACACAAACACTGTTTATTTGTGGGATGCCATTTTACATCAACACCAGCAAAAGACCTAAAAATCAACCGGTTGAACTCATGTTAAGTGGCGTAACAGTATTTTCCTCAGGTCGTGAGTCACAGGAGTTTAGCACACCTTATTTATGTAATATCCAAATAACTAAGACACAAAGCATTCACAGTTACAGGTTAACTGCCGTTCCTGCAACAGCAGTGTCAGTAGGTACTATTTTGTGACAACACACGTACACACGCACACACACACACGCGGGGGGGGGGGGGGGGGGGGGGGGAATTAAAAAAAAAACCAACAAATGAAAAATATCAAGCCAAGTTTTGGTCTCAATTACAGACAACAAACTATTTAGTTGGTGGATGGATTCTATACACTTTTACAGCAATACGAAAGGACAAAATATAAGGCCTAGAAAGAGGTATTTTAGCAGTTATAATTAAAACCAGGGCACAAGCTAACCTTTAAAGCTGTCTATATGAATTCCAAGAGTATTAAACAATTTGTTAGACTTGTGACCAAGGGTCAACAGAAATCTGGGAAAACCTTAAAACAACTGAAGTCCATCCCTTGCCCTCCAAAAAAGTAACTTGGGAATATTAACCAAGTAGCCACGAGCTGTAACTGATTTTGATTGTGTGAGCATATTCGTAATGAAATAAAATGCATGTATTTGTGGTAAAATGGGAGAGGCCTCCAGTCCTTTATAAATGTTAGAAAAGGCTACACAAAGGTAACCCAAATACTTACTGTAGCTTAAAGACAACCTTAAAACAGGTTTTAACTGAAAATTCAAGTACATAAAGGAGTCCAATAAATTCCATCCTCTTCAGCTTGCTTCCCTTGAAAAAGATACAAAGTGAAAAAACAACAGTAACAGAATCATATTAATAATTTAAATACTGAACATTATTTTGCTCTGGAATGAAATTTCATTCGTGGAATGTTTTGGTTACTAATATTCAGAGAATCGTAGAAAAGACCTTAAAGATCATCGAGTCCAAAGAGCTCCAAACGTTTGTCATCTATCACCTTAGTGTGTCAACTGCTATAGTCTTTGGATGCCGTTTTCCTTTCACTAACTGGCTTTCCACTTTACGTCTCCCAAATACCCAGCATGAATTGCACGTAGATCATCAAGTTTCTGCCATAAGGACAATAACAGCACACCAGAAAGATCCGCGTAAGACCTGTGAAGCTTCTGCCAGAATGGCCTCTTGGTGTCTTGTCCAAGAAGTCAGCATATTCCGTATGTTACTTTTCAAAAGCAAAAAAACCCAACCCTATTATCAACTATATGATGGCATAACAAACAAAAAACCAAACACCAAACTTGTACTAAATACAAAGTAAACTGAGTAGCTTAGTTAAGTTTCCACTTATTTAAAAATGAGAGAGAACTTCTCCAAAATACAAGAGCTGGCAACGTTAGGATCCTCTGCTTATCAGCACATATAGCAAAATCCAGAAGGATGGATAGCACAGGGAAGTGTATCAAACCATACCGGTCCATTTTAGTTCATTTGTTCTCTATCAACGTCAGTAAAGCCATCTCCTAGCTGTAATTAAATTTGTGGTTTATTTTATGAAGATGCATGTTTATAAACCAGCTGAAAACTACAGATTCATCCTGCTTGCAAAAGGAAAAAAAAAAAATTTGCCGCATCTATCTGATTCCTTTCCAAACACATTCTTCCTTTCCTTCACTCCTGATTACTTTTATCCAAGGAAAAACTGAAGAGTTTGTTTACTTATACAGCGTGAATACTTTCTGAGGTTTCTTTTCCCCTGTTTTCTTTGCTTTTAATTAATTTTTGTGTTCCGCTAAACATTAGCAAAACTTGGAAAAAGAGCACCTGGTTGAGCTGAACAGATTTCTGTTGACCCTGTTACATGAAAATTATACCTATAAGAGTAATAGATTAAAAGTGTCTTTGGCTCTTGCTTCCGTTACTGGAAGCCAAATTATTTGTGACATACAAAACCTTTTATGCAAACCTTGCATTTGTTGCAGGATTCATGCCAATTTGTGTTAAACAGTTTTCTAAAGTCAGTAACTAGCTTAATGTTTAAGAACAATTACAGTACTTCACTTAAAATCTCAGCAACCACTATTTAGCCTAATTTTACATGTTATATTGCTTCTAAGTTCATTCTTTTAAGAACTAAACCAGCAGCTCCACTGATATTTCCTTACGGTTATACTATGGTAATATACACATTTACATCAGAAGTCTTAATAAAACGCGTGTGTTTTAGTAAGAGGCTTATTGTAAACATTAAATACCACACTCCACTGAATTAATTTCTTGTGCAAACTGGCATCAAACATGGAATTAAGGTTATGCGTATTAGTACATACGAAAGCAATGACTATGTATGTTTTACCACTATTAACTTTAAAGGGCACTATTTAGTCTCATGGAAATCCGAACGTGACCATTTCACGGGGAAAGGTAGTATTTCCTTCACAGCATCATGAAATTCTAGGTTTTGTATAGGCATACATATTGTATATTTATGTATATACAAATATACACAAACACACACAATTTTTGTCTTTGGCAGCTGAATTTGACAAACGAAACCCAACAACAACAGACAGATCTGAACACAACCGACCACCTGTAGCACCACAATTACAACCTCCTGGTCCAGGGCAACAAACTAACGTGCTTTTGCTAAACTAGGCTTAATCCTGAAAGTAGTCAAGTTTGCGATAGTTGTTCCTGACTTCAGTGATGGCAGAATAGGACCTTCAATGCAGCTGAAAATTTTACCTTCAACCTAAAACGCTTCCCCCCCTTCCCCTGGATTGCATTCTAGAGAAACAGCAAAACTGCCAATCCCTTGTTAAATATTTCTACACAAAAGTAATGTTATTCTTCATTCCAATACATCCACTGGCCCTTTTTTGTTAAATGCTCCGCGAATCAATATGGAACATTTTAATAAATCCTTAGAGATCAAAGTTTAATAGCACCGGATACTTCAAGGACCTATTTATAAAAATCAACACTAACGTTAATAAAGAAGGGTAAGGCAAAGACAATGTGACAAAATTACAGAGCTTAAACATAATTTCGTTCACTCATTTTCCCCAAAATAATCACTGGAACTGCCCTATAAAGAAATGAGTGAAATAGCCAGTGGTCCCTACTAAAAAGTACTGTCAGTTAATGCTGGTGTTTAACATGCCCATTGCCTGCAACGGACATTCTGCTAGGAAATTCCAATCCCCAGCATGAAAGAAAAAGTAATGTTTTGACTATTCAATATCATATTTTTAATTACTTAGAAACACAAAGTTAGAGACCCTGGTAAAAACTAATGTTACAAAAAAAAAAAAAAAAAACAAAACCAAACCACAAACCCCAAATCTCTATTATCTATGTGCTAGGGGTGAGCAGACTTTATTCCCCAAACCACTAATTTCAGCTAGAACTTTCAATTTCAGAGACCAAAACAATTTCACAGACCAAACACTCTCGGGTACACCAAAAATTAAAAGGAATATGCCAAAGGCAATTTACGAAAGTCTAAAACCCATTTTTAAAAGGTACTTTAATTTGTTCATTTGTACCTGTAATGACTACTGCAGTTTTAACATTAAAAAGTCAGTACTTTTTTCTTCAAATGGAAATCATCTGTGGCATGTACAACTATTACAGTGTTATAATATTTATATGTGTATACATATTTTTTTAAGACACCAATGTTTCGTTCCTATTAAGCAATAGGTCAGGTTTGGCGAATTCCGGTGAAGAAAGTCACAGCACGTCTTCTCCCCTCAGAAACTGGCATCTCAAATAGTAACATTAAAATTGACAATAGTTCTTCACATAACTATGTCCAAGCAGTCTGTTCATTTCATTTTCTGAAATGCTACATTTGAGACCAAAAGAAAAACAAAATAACTGAAGTTTCAACAAACATGTAAGTGATGACTAGAAATATGCCACAAAATTATTTTTACAATACATTTCTGCAGAAATAATCCCTAGGTGAAGCTTCTTTTTTTTTTTATACACATATACAAAATTTAGACAGCAATATACACATAATCACAGTGAAGACGCTGGCAAGTTCACCAATTCGTAGTGTAAATACAAAATGCAAAGCAGCCTTCAAAGAGAACAATGCTACACAGCAAGCATAGCTAGCTTGTTAAATAGCAAACATCAAAAGTTCCCTGCAAAAGGGATGCAGTGCAAGAAAAGCAGCATGCACTTCGATACAAATAGCAGTTTATGGCTAATGGTTGACATAACTGTGGTAACAGTGACTCTTGAGTGGCTGTGCATAGTTAAACTCCTATGTCATCTGTTTTCCTTTATACCATTCCACAAACTCATCCAACAACACTGGCCCTGTAGAGAGATCAAATAACTATATTTTACAAAACTCTGTAAAAGGACACTGAATGATTAAGCTCAGAGAAAGAAATTATTTTAGAACTCCGACATATGGTAGTACTTACAGGCTCCATCTTCATCATAGTTACTGAGGTCAAGGTTAATTGTTCTGCTGAATTCAAGAACGTTACACCATTGGTCCTTATTGATAACTTTGTATTTTGATTGCTGCTTAAGGCAAGAAACAGAAGTTACTAAGATATATTTTCAACTCCCTCAAAGAAAATTTAAACCTTGTGATGAATTATTATTTTAATCTATATGCCATCTAAAACTAAATAGGATTAAAGAAACCACTAAGTAGTCAAACTTGTGCTGATTAATACATGTTTCTAGTTAAGACATCTTTTAGTGGACAAACACACAGCAATAAAATGAACGTCCAAAAGAAAATCAAAGACATTTTATACTTTGTCTTGCATCAAATAAACCATAGCAGCATAGGGATTTGGGGAAAACGAAGAAAGAAAAGATAACCAGCTGCATGTGCTGCTTTGGGGGTTTAGCATATTCTAAATCAGAGCAAAAAACTCTTAGCTGTTCATTCTACCTCTAGTTAAAGTATCAAAGAAGACACATGTAATTCTGTTTCAAACTTCATACCTCTAGAAACTGGTGAAATACTGGAAAAAGAGACCATGTTTTTCCTAAAAGAAGGCCCAACATACACTTGGCAGTATTGATATCTAGGCTGCGCTGGTCCTTTTCCTGCATAAAAAGGAAAAAGGTCAAAAAGGAAAAAAAGAGCATTATTTCAAGATTTTTCACTTCCCCGGCTGGCTGTACTACAGCTCACCCACACTTAACATAAATTAACAAATAAATAATATAACAATTAACTATAAATAGCAGTATCAAACAGTGTTTTTTTAATAAAACACAACTTCCTAGTAAAATTTCCTTCCTCATAGCTAATGACTTGCTATACGGAGATGCTGCTTTCTCTCCCCTTTCCCAAAAGACTGTCACCGCTACTGCACGAGGCATACGCTCCTGTTTGTGACTTCAGACCTTTCCAGAAAGCAATGGCCATTAGACCCATACTAATGCGTGCATATATGCCTCTGCATTGCCATACATCTCTTAAAATAGTATTGCTGTGCATATTTCCTGCATTGTTACTACAACTATATGAACTGTCAGTAGATGGTTAAGTAGCTATCAGGTAACAATGACCACGCAAGAGCAAGCCAAGGAGGTTCTCTGTTCTGTTATTCTACTGATTACACGAAATTCAGATTACATTAATTACCAAATGAGAAAAGGGAAGAGAATACACCAGCACATACAGACCCCTCGCAGAACCATTGCAGTTTTAGTTCAATGTAGCACTAGTACGTTAAGGCTTAAGGGGTGATTTTGTTTGCTTCTGCTAACAAAAAGAAGCGTCATCTGTAGCCAGCAGATTCATTACATCGAAGCAGTGGGAAAATTAAATATACTCGTTAACACAACTTCTGCACATCTCAAAAGTAACATGTGGACATGTAAGATTCCATTCTGTTATTTTAAGTAGTTTATCCATCTACATTTGTTGTCTTGAAATTAAATAAATTTTGGTGAGAGATGGGATGTAAACCCCCACCCTTTTATGCCTTGATTACAGCATTAAGCTAAAAATTCAGAAATTAATGAAATCACAAAAAATAAAGTTCCCTATTAGCTACTGGAGACCATGATCTCTATGTATTCATGATTGCAGACTGCAAAGTCCAAATTAAGAAAAACCAGAGCTATAGGGATACAGAGGATACAGGGAGTACCTAAGAGAACAGTACAAGAGAGCTACCCAAGATAAAGGGAACGGAGGCCGGTGCCTCAGCTGTACAAGTGCAGGTGTATGCACTACAGAACACACCTCTTTATTAAAAAAATCAAGCTCAAAACATAACTGAATTGTGTTCTATCACGTAGGAAGGATGGGGTAGAGCGAGATCCCAGTTCTCAGACAACAACTGAACGCCTTAGCCACAAGGTTAGCCTCTCTTCTTGCAACCCATTTCATACAAAATATACCTCAGTTCTAAAATCACGTAGACGGAATTTAATGTAGATTTGTTTTGGAAGGTAAGTGGGGAGGCCAGCAACTCTGAAAACATCAGAAGCTGTTTTACATTCTGGTCACTAAATCCAAGAGGGACTTCACTCAATCTGATCTAGAGTGAAAAATTAAATTCCAGGATGAACAAAGCTTTGCAATTAGAAATAAAGCTGGGGAAAAAAAACCTGCAAAGGCTTTTTTGTATTAATATAATACAATTCTTCCACTTATTTCCAACATCAAATAGTTCTATAAACTAATCCTCTTTCCAAAGCCCATTTACACCTCTGTCACAAACACCTTTAAGCAGAAATCATACTGTTGCGAGACTACATTTTATTTTCCATACTTTTTGTACTCTGAATTCTCCCCGTACACTCAAGCGTTAATGAAATCAGGCTCTGTTGCCTTTACTTTGGCCATGCTGTTTTTACATTCCTTGCATTGTTAAGTTTCTGCATTCTCCAACTACTGTTGAGAACAAATTGTTCAGATAAGCCCTTTATACCCACCTCCAACTGCCTAATGGCACATCTGCCATGACAGATGTTCCCATTTCATCCTGAACATACATTCCAGATACTTACATTCTTTTTCTTGAATACAGTGGAAAGAATATATTGACCAACTCTGATAAATTTCATTATTTGTTTTACATTGATGACAGTCAGTCTGTCTGAGATTTTTTTTTTTCCACAATATTTTGGACCTATTTAAGCCATGAAATACACGCATCTGTATGTTCTCAAACTTGGCAATGACAATGGCAAACAGGGAGCGAGGAATGTATTTGTGCTTAATACCAACATATGGCGTTTTAAATTATTTCCTCAAATCCATGCTGACTTACATCATGCATGCTGCATAAAACCTCAATGACCCTAAATACCAAATCACAACAGATGCTTTCAAAAATTCTCTTAAAATTTCAGAAGTTTAGACAAGTGGGTTTTGCCATGGAGCACTTTCCTGAAATAATTACCCTTAGGACGGAAATTACACGATTTTCTGAATCAAACCCCAAAACTATGCTCATCAGCTTTTTTCTATGAATCACTTCATTGATTCTGATAAAAATTACATACAGATTCATCTGCTGCATCTACATAAATATATCAGCCTTTGTCAGCATTCACTTCTATTCTCACTGGATGCCATTCTCCTGTAGACTTCCCCGGCTCCGCAGTATTAAAAGTTCAGTAATTCTATTTATCTAATATTGTTTTGACAATCTCCCAGTTGATGCGCCTTTGACTTACAGTTCTACAGTATGGGGGGGGTGTCACAAATCACGTCACAGCATTTGTGTCTCAATGTTTAAATACTCATTCAAGACCACTGTTTGTCACATCAATTTGGTACCTCTTGAAAAAACTCCACGCACCATCTTCTTTTTAAGCTTCTGCACTAACTTTTGACAGGCTGGTGCAGATTTGCTACTAATTAAACATTTTTTTAATTTATTCCAAGTAGTTCATCAGTATCTTGAACTTCTTTGGCAATGTTACTTATTTCCAGCCTTTGCATTTTACGTTTAGCAAAACTGGCAGAATAAATCTTCACAAAGCAAAGGAGGAATTAAGATGTTGATATGGCTTTTTTGCCCTCTCATACTAATAGCATACACTCTGTCATATTCAACTGTAGGCTTCCCTGGTTAAAAGTGAACTACCGTGAATCTCTCTGCGTGCTGACATGCAGAAAGCACTGATGTACCACAAATCTGAGTTAGTCATGACAGAATTGCTCTCAGTTCCATTTCTTCTCATTATTTTTCTCATGTTACTTTTTTTTTCTGCAAATTTTCTTGGTGCTTTTGGTTTTCCTGCACTGAAATCTGAGCTTCAGTTTTGCCTGTGACCATTTTTATGTTAAATCTTCTGTACACTGCATCATGTTAGCAAGACAGATGTCCAAATTCCATGTCAAAATGTTAGCTCAGAAAATTCAAGTTCTTTTATTGCTCCCTTTAAGTAGGAATAGTCTTACGCATATTATGGGTTCCAATGCCAGGTACAATTTTATCAATATGTATTTTATATCAGGAAGACCGACATCAGAATATTGTTTAACAAATACTGAGAACATCATTAATGACCTTCCAACAGTCGTGTGAACCAGTATTTGTATTATATCATATCTGGCTTTTATCATGTTAGTTATTTTCATTCAGAAATGGCTGAATTGCCTTCCTATTTTAAGTATGTTTATGCTCCCAGAATTCATACAGCAAGAAGAAAAACCAGGGTAATTATAAAGCCAGTGGAAGTAAGTGGCAAAGCTCCAACAGGCAACAGAATAGGGCCTAAATGACTTCCTTGAAGTCACAAAACAGCTTGAAGCAGAGAGGCAACAAAACATGTCAAAACACTAAACCACTGAACATCAAGCATCCTATACACATTTATTTTCCAGTTCTGGCATTTTGCACATACGTTTTTAGACCACAAACGGTTCCATTCGTTAAAAGCAATCTTGAGCGGTATCTTAAGAGAAACATATTTAGAAGTACACAGCCTTTCAGTTATTACTTAGGAAGGTAAGGTTTTAATTTCAGAAGCTGGTTTTCCACAGTACTTACCCGTGCAAAGTCAAACGCGTATCTATAAATAAGTTTAAAATTGGTAGGCTCATTTAATAAAGATCTCAAGTAATCCAGAGAATTTCTCAATTTTTCTGTAGTATCACATCTAGAGGAAAAGCACAATGTGAATTTAGAGTCTGCATTCTTATACAGGTGTCTGATATTTTAGAAAAGAACCTCTAACGTCTATCCCCATCAATCTGTTCAAAATACATCACTCAAAAACCATCATGTTTACGAGTTGGTCTGCATAAAATGCCTTGATTAAACCCACTGTGTGAAATGGATTTAGATAAAATGGCAAAGTCTTACGTTGGTACTCTGATAAAAATTTGTTTGGCTTTGTAGAAAATGCACTCTCCAATAGATTAAGCTAAGAGCTTTTCTACACATGACAAACAATCAGCAAACCACAGCAGCGAAACAATACTTCTGTAGTTTTGCTGAAACTATAGAACTTTCTAAACAGTTTTATTGATTCTGTTGTGGAAGATAAGTCAAAACACAGTTCTGTCTCCAGCTCTCTATGAAACGTGATTATTCAACTGTATTTACGTTAATTATGTCGTGGAAATAAGGTCTCAACTGGAGAAAGCAACTCTTAGAAAGAACATGACAATGCAGAATCACAGAAAGGGTTTGTATTAATTAGCATTTTAAACTACAACAGACTAATATCTAATAGATGGACGTCCCTGGGAACAGAAACAATGTCGAACTTCATGACATTTCTGTTTTCTTGACACTGAAGACATTTTAATCCAACTGTATTTAAACACATATCTCCCAGGTTTCAAGTTGTCTAAGTGGCATATCACCATAAATAGGACCAAAAATATATGGCTTCCACTCCACGGTAGAGCTCTCTGCTTTAGGTGTTACAAGTCAAAACATCAAACCGTGTTTTTTCTAAAAAAAATGGGTTTACTATAACAAACTGAAGAGGTTTTTAAAGCACTTACTGTAGTGATGTCATTCCTTTTAACCATTCTTGTAATGTAAAGTAGCCCATGTTTTGTGCATCCAATTTCCATGCTAGTACGAGCATAACTACCTGTTTTGAAGAGAAAAAAAAAATGAAGACTGAAAAAAATTAACAAAAAGATCCATGCATTTTTCAAATAATTACTGTTTAGTAGGCTACAGATGCTTTACTCGTATAAATGGGATATTTGGATCTTTGCTACACTATTTTAAAAGTTAAAAAAACCCTGAAAGCGACAAACCTGCACATAACACAAACAAAAAGAAGAAAGTGCAAAGATCCAGAGTGAACACCCACCCAAGTTACCAGTAGCCACCTTAATTCAAGTGAATGCGCACAGTCACCTAGTGAGCAGTGCAATGAGGAAGGTAACCTGGTGCAAAAGCTACAAAAAAGGTTTCCCAAAACAACTACAAAATCTAAGTACCAATCTGATCACAAGCTACATTTGGCATTTGTTAAACTCTCATCCAGGTGAACATCAGCTGCAATCCCTGAGCTCTGTGAAATCCAAATATTCTAAAGCTACCCCAGGGTACTGCCAGCCTACCTAATTTTGCAGGTCTGAACAGGCGTATAATTCACGTAGATGTTAAGTAAAGCTAGATGAACCAACGTTAACACACATCAAAATAGAGACTGACGCATAAATAGTTCAGTTTTCCCCAAAAGGAAACAGAGCCCTTTTCACATCTTCACACAGAAGACTGAGGCACTAAAGAATTTAGATAGAGTGATACCATAAGATTACTATCTTTTTCAGGAACTTAAGAAACCACTTTTGATATATACATGGAAAAACTTGCAGGACAACTGACCCTGCAGACTAGAAGAAAAAAATAATCAAGTCATTTAAATTTGCAAGTCAGCCATTAACTTGCTAATGTTAGTGCAGCTAATCAGAACACCTACTTATATACCCAAATGTCTGCATAAATCTCAAGGGTTTATTACAGTCATAAACTCCAAAATTAGCAAATTACACCTTATATTTACAGTAAATCTTTCAAAACCACAATTCTCATTTTACTTAGTCAGAGATGATGCTTTATGAATCCTGCAAAAGGTGGAACTTGCATATACATTTAAAGAGCAAAAACTGGTCACTAGGAAAAAGCCTGTAAAATGCACAACCATTCATTTTTAAATTTTATTTACTTCTGTATATAAATTCATCTTTTATATATATATAAAACTATATATATATTCTTTATTTGTGTTTTGAAATGGCGTAATGGGAGCGCTAAACTTGCTCACAATATTTGAAATCCCCTTCTCTCCTAGAAAACCCAAAGAAAACATTACTTTGTATTTGCTACATTAAATCTCCAGTGTTGTCTCATTGTTTCAGAAAAGACAATAGCGAGCTTTCCTTTTTTTTATTCCTTTTTTTTTTTTTTAAATCTCTTTCTTTTGGTGGGGGGGGGGCTGGGGTGGAAAAGTGAAGGAGAAGGGGTGGCAGCAAAGACAAATTTAGTTTTTACAGACTGATAGTCTGGGGTTTAAAATAAAGGCAAGATGTTTCCAAAGGTCTATATAAACCTCCTTGATTTGTATTTCCTTAATTTTTTAAAAAACTCCCAAGAATTTTTTAATTCTTGATGGAGAAATAAGAGATATAAGACTGGCTCACGTACGTCATAACAGATTAGGCACTTTTTGAATGGATTTTGAACTTACATTTTCTGGTTCAACTCCAATGTCTTCACAAAACTTCTCCATACCTTCTGGCCCCACGATGTCATCAGTGCCTGCAAACAAAATGCATTTTACTTGTCTCTGAAAATCAAAACGGTCTGACCTTTACAGCACAAGAGAAATGCAATCACACAGTACAAGGTGAACTTCCATACAGGGTTTTTTTGGTTTGTTTTGACACGCGACAAATATTTCCACACTTACTATCAGACTTGGATACACCTAAATCTTTATCTCACCTTTGGAAACAAAGACAGAAAAACTGTAAAACAACTCTTCATTCCTGTCAGTATCCTTTATTCTACCCATTTACTGAAATAATATTGGAAGAGCAAACTAATAAGATATTTAGGAATGCACTTAAGACTAGCAGAACATCCACATAATATTACCACGGTTAAATTAGTGGACAATGGACAGTGAAAGCCACTTCTTGGCTTGAATTTCTACTGTTATCATAAGATCACATAAGATCATCACATTTTTATGTGATATTTCTTTGCCAACTTAGAAGGAAAAAAAGATTCAAAATATAGATGCTATTAAAATGCACTGCTATTAAAACATGCTGGTAAATCAAGATATTTGTAACTTCTACAATACTCTACTGCAAAAATTATATAGGCCTCAGAATTTTACTGTGCAATTCTATTTTTTTTAAGTACATTTTAAGTATTTGGACTATTTTCTTAGAATTATTTTGGTCACGTTTGAAAGGGCTCATTTGGGGAAAAAAAAAAAATTAGAGGCTGGAATTCCTACTTTCATCCAATATAAGGATCCCATATGCAAGAAAAAAAGGTTTTATAAAGGGAAGATCAAGCTATGTTTTATTATTAGGTGACCTACTATTGGAGAAATAACAAGGTTTAATTATATCTTTTCCCATCTTCGAAAACATCCTCTCACAGTTCTCTGAGCGTACAAAACAATTCTTAAAAAGACTCATTCTGTAATGTAAACACACACTAGGGGAAGAAAAAAAACCCAAATGCAGCGTCAACTGTCTGCATATATAAAGGAGAAGACTCATGAAGCAAGAACACAAAGAGATTATTATTTGAAAATTAATTTTTTAGAATGTTACTCAATACTGTAAACAGATCATACTCTCCGCTTTTCTCTGTTTTATCTTGGTGTATGCATCCAATGGAAACTCAAAAGTTCTTTCATATACAGCCTTCCTTTCATCCCTTCTTTCCATGAAAGTCTTGACAAAAATGAGTTATCCCTGTTGCTAGAGTAAAAAAATAAATCAAGCTGGTCAGAAAAGCAGAGAATCTAACAGGTTAGACTTGGCTTGAATTTGTCTGAAGCTCCTCTCACAGACTGCCACAGACAAGTGAGATCTCAGGGTACTTAATTTAGTTTACATCATTTCACTAGAAGAAAAAACATATTTTGTTACATCAAATTAAGTCACTCTTCATTATGTGTAAGAAGTAGACAAAACATGACAAACTGTGGGCAATGTTATCTGAGATAGCATCAGAAAACTGCAAGACGACCTTATTTTCTTTGTCAATCACCTATTTCATTTCCTTTTGGTCTTTACAGTCATGAGATCATTTTTCCCAGACTTCAAGCTCTCCCCTTCAGAAAACCACGCGTAAAAAATGAATACAATGACCAACTTCACTATTAAAGGATCATCTTTTGTGACAGCAGATCATAATCAACACCCCTAGAAGTAACTTCTGAAGAAAGTTCTCATACACAAGGGCAAGAATGATGGAAAACTATATAATGACAAGACTAGTAATGGGACACTGGAATTCATTCACTTCTTCGCTTGAAACCATAAGCACCAGCTTCAGCAGGAACAAAACTAATGTTACTACCTCCCTCACCTTTTTTTTTTTTTTTTTTTTTTTTTAAATAAAGACACACTTCTCCCAAAGGATAATTCTGTACTATTCAGCACTAACACAGTAGATGACAGAACTTGTAAAGCCAGAGAGGTCACAACATTTTGGACAGAACTACAACTTTAACTATAGATTTGAATAGTAAAGTATACATGTTCCAAAATATTTTAAGTTACACACCTCCTGTGTTCTTTTTACAGAATAGTGACAAAGACAAAATTGCCCCTTTAACTCTTTAACTTCACACTACACAGAACATAAGAAAAGCTTCTTTACGACTTTTACAAAAAAGCCTCATATTCAGTCTTGGAAAAGCTCAGTTAATGCAATTTTATATTCCTACGTAGATTAAATTGTTATTAGGAAGAAATGTGCATTTCACCCTTACCTGCATATTCATAGAACCATTCTAAGCATCTCTTACTTGAAAAGACTTCTTCCTCTGCTTTTATTCTAGTCGAATCATATTTTCTATACATACTTAAAAAAAAAGAAAGAGAAACAAGTGATTAATTCATAAGTTTTTTTAAAAGCAATCTTTTAGTCAACAGCCACTGTAAGCAGCAACGTTCTTCCTTTCATGAACCAGTTTACTCAACATTCTGCCGCCATATCCAGCCATTTGGAACACTGCTTAAGAGTAAGCATCACTGAACCTAAATACTGTGTTTGCTCACTCTGTCACACTTCAGCTGATTCATAACAGTTATCCACGTGCGTGAACTTTTCTTACCACAAATAGTAACTAATTCAAACTCAAACACAAACTGCTTTGTGTAAGTTCAAGTAAGGGTTGTGCACACCATTAGTTACCACAACCAACTGATGGGCTGTAACTTGGCTGTGGGTCTAGATGCAGAGTCATTCCATGTGACAGGCAACACAGGTCCTACCTGCAGTCACACACATACTTTGCACATTCTGAATTATTAACTGCACATACCCTTTTGGCCTCCTCAAAAAATCCTGTAAAAGGCATAAAGGCCAAAATAAACATGACCCACACTTACATTGTTCTAAAGCCAGGAAGTTGGTAACACAAAAGAACCACAGAGAACAGGTTACAGGTCCTCACTGACAGTAACTCGAGGAACTGCACTCATCATAGGGTAAATAGTTAACCAAAAAGCTAGATCCCCAGCGCCCCTTCCCCTCAGAGATGACCGGCAAGGTAATGCCCTCCTTCAACAAGACACATAAGGCTCTTTAACTACATTCAGGACAACACTGAAGTACCAGTCTCCCGAATTTAGTACCTGAAACACCTATAGCACAGAAGGGATAGCAGAAGTTGATGAATTACTCCCCCATGTTTAGACTTCTGAGAGACAGTATCATTTGTGCCTGTTAGAGGAAGGAGACTCATCAGTCCAAGCAGCTGTTCTCTGCTGCGTATGCATTCTCTGATGCATTTCCACCACTCTGCCGCAGCTTGGCCTCATAAAGGCCAAAAAGAGCCAAGCAACAAATGACTTAGACCAGAGGAGGTAGCCAAGAAGGGCTCTGTAAGTGTTCCAAGCACGCAGCCCTTCCTCTTGCAGTGTCAAACCCTGCTGGGGGAGGACAACAAAGTGGCTAATTGCTTCAAGGAGAATTCTGAAACAACCTGATGAAATTAATTTGGAGTTGATTTCATCACCACTTTGTCCTTCTAGAAAGACATGTGAAGGATGTCTAAACTTAACAAACTTAGAGTACACTGAGCCCACTATCCTCCACTGAGCTCAGCTACCAGCTATGGGGAACTATAGCTAGAAGTTAAGGGCACACAGATCATTCTGACAGGAATTCAAAGAACCACTTCATGTTTATTGTCATACTTCCTTTAAAGCAACTAAACATTAGAAAAATAATACTAGTCAGAGCAAAATGATAAAATTACTAGTTGGAAGATGGATCCAAATGAGGCTCTTCAGAAATTTCAAGGTGGAAAGAAAAAATTAACACTGTACTGAAACACACTGATCCGCAACAAACTGGAACACTACAGAATGCCAGCCATACAGCCGTGTCTCAGAAACACACATATTCCTATACCCACAATTTGTAGAGTTTGGTTGGGGTTTTTTTAGGGTGGGTTTTTTTTTTCATTTTTGTTTTGAAAACACTTTTTTTCTATTTGAATTACCTACTTTATATAGGCTTCACTGCAGTTGCAAAGGAACATGCTGACAGCACTGCCCAACTAAGCCAGAAGGTATAAGTCAGAGTTGCAACAATTTTTTATATTTTTTTTTTAAAACAGGTCTGATTACTTAACATTCTCATACTCGCAGAATGAAGTGTGATTATGAAAGACCTACCCAATATTTTTAGGCCATTCTGAACTCAGAGGAATCAAAAAAATGTCTTGAGACAAAGAAAAGAGGCATTCTGCCACTTTGGCAAAGGTCTAATTATTCAGTATGCCCTTGTTTGCAGCAAACGAACGTGACAAACACCAACTGGAACACCAAGTTGAAAACTGATTGTAGCAGGAGCTAGTCAACATCTTTATTCTATTCTATTTATTCACGAAGTCTGTAAAGAGCACTGCTGGGACCTAGGACATGCAAAGCTAATGTGGTTCACAAAAACAGACATTCATCACAAGACCCAGCATTTTTTCTTCCGAAGGGATGATAACCAAAGTGCCTCACCCTGCTTTGTTCACGTTAACTCATCAACACATTAGCTGTCAATATGTGAACAGCAGATTTGGGAAGGAACCCTCAAGGAATAAATTTATTGACAGAGCTCTAGATCATCCCGGTATTTCAGAAAAAGGATTCCTGCATCTACAAGTGGCAGAGCTAAATACTGTAGCCTGAACCAAGACACCAATGACAGCAGTATGTGTAAGAGAAATGGTGAATGAGAACAGAAAAAACCCAGCCTTTTTTATACATTCACTGCATCTACGTATATAAAGTTTTCATAGCACTGATATGCGACTGAAAGTCATTTATTGTGCTTACAGCTAAGTTCACTGTTTAGGGCTGCAGAAAACAACAATACTCATTAGTAAGTCCATGTGCCCAACACACGGCCAAGTAACTCCAAGCAAAACACTCTGGCCTCAAACTTGTAATTGTTCAAAAAGCTCAGTATCTGACCACTGGAGTTTGATTTTTGGGAAACCAGAACTGATTACAGATCTTCCAACCTGTGGTGGTAAGAGAAATTACTTCACAAATTCCGAAAATAAAATCAGAAAGGATATAATCTTGAGCTATTCCAGCCTCTGCTACAAGCTAATCAGACAGACATTCATTAGAAGTGCAGGTGGCACTGTACCACATTTATAATGAGAATAGACTATGGATGGCCAGAAGTATAAAACCATGCAACAAAAATGACTGGATGATTCTCAGATGCCTTTCTCTCAACCTAAAGAACTAAGAGCAGATCACATATTCTGCACGACAAGGATCGCTTGAAAAGGAAGATGACAGAAACAAGTAACACCAATGCAGACCCGGCATTAGTGATATCTCATGTATAAAGATGAAGCCTGTTCTCTCCCTGCTTACTCCAAACACTGAGTTTCTCCCCCCCAGTCTAGCCAAACCAGCTAGTTATATTAGCAAGAGACTCCCAACCCCGAAGTGCTGGTGAAGCAAGATGAGCAGGGAGATATAAGCAAGTAAGTAGGCAAGTATCTGAGATTACAGCCTAAGACAACCTGGCCCGATTATCACAGCAAGCCCAAGCTAGCAGCACAGGGTAAAGGTGATTCCAAAGACTGTCCTCCAAACTATCATTAATACAGATTTGATGGTCTCAAGAACCATATGTACAGAGGAGACAAACACAAACTGCCAGAGTTGTCTAGCATCCGTTTTGTATCTCAGAATATTTCTCCTATCTTTGGAATTTCTCTACATATTGCAAGATGATGTGCCTTGTCTTTGTGCTAAGGACAGTGTCTCTTGCTACACAGACAAATACAAACTGCCAGAGCGCACAGGGTAGACATCCAGGAGCTCCAAACATCTGAACAGATCCCAGTTCCAAACATCAAGTCCTCAACGGCTCACAGCTTCCTCAAGACCAGTACCTTCAAAGAGATGCACAACCATTCCGCTGACCATGCTACAGTGTGGTAATTTGGATGGTCCGTAAGAGGAACCCTACAGGAGTTTCAGTCACACACAAGAAGTGAAAGAAAATGCTGCTCCGAGTCTGGAGGAGGGAAAAAAAAAAAGGGGGGGGGGTGGGGAATAAAAGCAAAAAAAAAAAAAGTAAAAACCTCACAGACACCTTCCCTAAAGGGAGGGCCAATGAGTATACCCTGGTACTTTTGGTACCAGAACTTGTACCACCGTCAGAGAATGCCAACAGTGGAACAGGATTGCTGAAGGGCATTTTCTCCACCATCAGAGCTAGAAAGGTGCATGCAGAACTTTCCGTCAGAGCATCTGCTCTACCTATCACTACTGGGCAACAGCAAACTCCAAGCCTTTGTGTTTAGAAGCACTCTTCCATTTCTGAACCCTGACATGCTGCCCATCAGGAACAGCAAGGAAAAAAAAAAATTACCTATGGGCAAGGAGTATATATTTGTCTCTCAAATGAGACACTCATGCAGGTAAAATGACTCAGAAAAATCTTCACTTGAAAAATAATAGGTGTTATTAGTTTAGCATGATGCTGTCAGTGCCAGGATAGTGACAGCAGACTTCAAAAAAAGTTTCTTTATATTATAACCAATACCTTAAAAAGCATTTAGCTTCTTCTTTTTTATTATCTCTTTCCTCTCTCTGGTTGGCAAAATGGCTGTTAGAAAGAATGTTGGACAGGGCAGGGGAAAAGCAACATGATATTAACCTGCCTATAATTTAATAAAAGTGATATCCACTACTTAACCACATTTAAATGAAGTTATTTCCTCAGAAATGCTTGCATCTCATCATGACCTAACAACTGACTCACCATTTTTAAACCTATCTTTGAAATATTCTTATGAGCTAGGGAATTGTAATATCCCTGCAATAAGGATGAGACAATATAGTTTGTAATTGGAAGTGCTATAGGTAGATGTAAACAAACTAATTAAAAAACCTGAGTGTCTAGGCTTTTTCTGTTTCTTTAAATACAGCATTATCTGTGTATTTCTATTTTCCTCCGTTTGTAACTGATTTGGTGGGAAAGCAAAAGCACGAAAATTCATTCCAGCTACAATGGGGTGCCCAGGCAAGTCATCATAAGAGTACATGGTCACTGCCAGCAAAAAGAACAAGGTCACGGTAATTCTCTTCAACCTACTGCAGTCTTCAAAGTTGGGTGCCTACTCCTGCTCTGAGCAAGCTTCAGCTGTACTGCAATTTCTTAGAGCTCCACCTACCACAGCAGCAACTCCGGGCTGTGCAGCTCCAGAATATTCAAACTTGAGCTTAGTGAAAGCATGGAGCTTAGGTCACACAAAACACGCTCTTGATTGTGGAAGCTGGTAATAGCTCAGTTAAGGCAGGGTGGGGGGGAAGAAAAAAAAATTTTTTAAGGCACAGTTTATTATGGTAAGGCAAAAGTTAAACCCTCATGAAGATTTACAGCCTGCTCATCTCAGGTGGTCAGTGTTTACTGAATGAAAAAAGTAAGAAATCTACCAAGAGTAGCTTTGTTTCTATGCAACCAGAACTTATTTAAAGCCTTTGCCTCATTTTGTTTGAGCTTCAAACTGAGTAACTAATTGCTTTCAGATTATTTATATTTTGAAAGATGCAGACTTTTGATTGAAAATGCCCCCTACTACTTCCATTAATTCTACTTAATTAATTTAAAATTTTGGCTGAGAATTTTCATCAGTGCAGCACAATCAAAGTATTTTTATAAAGCCTTACCTATTCATTCACAGTTATGATTTTAGCAGTAGTTTCATAAATACTAGTAGAAACAAGTGGGGGTGTGGAAGGGAGATGTTTTACGATTCACAAGGAATGACAAAGACTGTCTAAAGCAACCCTCAAGATAAATTTACTTGACTGGTAAGTTTTATAAATGAGTATGTCCTATCTCTCCCTATTTAAAGGCTTACAATCATTTCTAAACTTTTAAGTCAATGTTTCGAACTTCATCACTGAGCTTCATCAGGAGCAGTATGTGTAACAACATACGTGCTGATAGTCCCATGTCCAGTTTAAGTTTCTTCAGAACTATTAAATGAAGGTCACTGAAAAGGTGTGGAAACAGGGAAAAATATACCTGTGCATACTTGAAAGTCTCTACTTCAAGAAATAAGGTCTAGACATCTCTGACAGCTGGTAACACAGGCTGTCTGCATGGGGCAGGACCAAACCAGTTAGTAAACAACAACAGAACAAAAAAAAAAATCTCAACACTAAATGTTTATGAAAGTTTCCAGTGTTAGTACACTCCCATTTTACTTTCCCATGTTAATAATAGTGTGTTGACTATGTTTTCAAAACTTACTTTTTTCCACTATAGATTATGGAGCTTATTCTCAATAAAGAAAGTCTATTTTTCATGTTAATAGGCCCTTATATGGTCCATACGCACATCCAGGATAAACCAGAACTATAGATCTGATTGATTGAGAACATAACTTTCAAGAAAGCAGAAAAATATTCCTAGTTTTCATCCCTCTAAGGTCCAAATATCCATTACTGTAGGATTTTTGCCCTCAGCATGATTCTGGAATAAGGAGTAGAATTATTTTTTAAATGAGACCATCAGAAAGAAGAGAAGACATTACGTTATACAGCTCATCTTTCCCCAAGGCAAAAGCCAATATTTGGCTAGAGATTGTGTAAAAGATACACAGCATTAGATAATTACAGTGAGGACTATATTCTTGGCCAGTATCTTTACATGAAACTTGTTTTACCTTTACTAAGACCCTTAATACAGTGATGGAAGAGAAATGTACAGAAAATGTATTTTTAACTCCCATTTGAGACCACCCTATACTGTGAGAGTTATAAATACAATAAAGTCAAGACTGTGATACTGAGAGAAAATTACAAACTAAGTCTTCAAGCCATTATATTATGGTGAGTGTGTGCTAAACTGTTTACTTTGCATAGCTATTCTTTAAGACAGGATAAATCTTTCTCTGATCCAGAAATGAATACACCAAGTTCTTTTCATTATACATCATTGGGTATAAAAATTCCCTCCCGCTGAAACACTGCATTCATGGTTCAAGGTGACGTTATGAACATTAACCCTGCCTTTACTCCCTCTTTCTGTGCAGAAGAATTTAAGCTTTTCTTATATAAGGGTGGGATGCTAAAGAACATGTCTGGAATCTGTGTTTTCCATAATCAGTCTATGCATGAGGTCAGCATTTCCAAATAACTTCACTAACAACTAGATTTGTTCCTATAAATGTTTTCCCTCCATAGCCAGTGTCATTATTCCACTAATCCTTCCAAGATGAGTCTGTATCCCTAAAAGCCTGGAACTGAGGATGAAGGCTATTACAAGCTTCCTGGTACCCAATGTGTTTAAGTTTGTGAGTTTAAGAGCCTTTAGAAATTATCTTCTCTTTCAGCACAGAGCCTGCTGAAATAAACTTCGTGGAAAGAATACATATCTCAGAAATATTACTATCATAATTGAAGAGACTATAGGAACACACCACAAATAGCGAAGGTTGAAAATATCACCTGACAAAACTATCCATGTAAGGATTAAAAAAATAAATTTCCTTTGTATGGACAAACCAGGAGGAATCATCAACATTTGGTCTCAGCTGTGACAACATCATTAATGATGACACTCCTTTGATAATCTTCAGAGTACTACCTAACATTTCCACACTGAAAACAAACAGGAGACTCTCAATTACTGAACTTAATTTGTTAACATTGCCTCTATAAGTCTGCCACCGTAACTAAGAAACATACAAAACTTAACATCATTCCGTAAGCATTTGAAGTGACAAGTCATCTCTGTTAGGAAACACAGTCTCTTCTGGAGAGCACACACTGTACTTTTTTATTTAAGGTAGACATTCACGAACAGACACTGACTAGCTTTTTTGCTTAATACAGAATCCACACAGGCTAATGTCCCTTGAAGACTTATCCTGAGTTACTAGTACACGGCTTCTAGAAAGTCTGCCTCTAAAACAGAAGCAACAGTAAAGAACCGGGCCAAGAAGCCCCTTATTCCACAAAGTGGCACTGCACTATCCATACTGGTTTTATTGTATACAGCATTCTCTGCATACAATGTAAGTGGCTTTGCAAATAACTAGAATAACACTGCTGTAAAGGGTCCCAGTGTCAGATTGGTATCTGCTTGACAAACTGAGATATCTGACCTCCAAAGCCCAAACGTGACAGGCAGGAGCTCCGCCTGACAAACAAGCATGGAAGTAGGAAAGAGCTTGCTCTTTGTCTAACTTGTTCACAGAAGGTTACAGGGGCATAAGCCAAATTTGACGAAATCCTTCCTTGAAAGAAAACAGAGCTTCAAGACTGAGCTGAACGTTCAGCAAATGATTTCATATTGCCCGTCATGCTGAAATAAAAACTGTTTTATTCAAGACCAAAACAAAAGACACTCGTACACTGGGACACAGAGAAAGCCCAAAAACCTGTAGAAGTTAAGGAGTTAAGACGACAGACAGATAAAAATTGGAACCACGGCAGTGAAGGATACTCCCCTGTGGCCCATCACTGGCAGATCTGGTTTCACCTCCACTTCTAAAAGCAGGCTGAGGTCTTCCTTTTAATAAAGCCTCACGTGGCAGTAGAATGAAGACTAGATACATTAGTTATAAAAAAAATTCCTTCAAATTATGCTTTCAAAAAGGTCTTAAAATTTATTATATCTATACTACTGATAGAGTAAGAAATCAGTTTCTCATAATCTTCTTATTTGAATTACACAAATCAGTATCTCGTACTCACAGACAGCCTTACTTTTTAGGGGGGTTGGGTTGTTTTGTTTTAGCAAAGTAGTGAGGTAGAGTTACATTTCGTGAACCTCTCTACTTAGATTCTGGAAACATTCTGTCCTCGTTTCGCTTCCATATTGTATGCATAATTTTTAATAAGCTGTAATGTCCTCTGTCAACTATTTAGCTTTTATATTTCATTTTTTCTGAAAAGCAACAAAAAAATATTAGGAACATGTATTGCTTTTTTGTTCTTGCTAGCGTTACGTATGCAAAGCAATGAAAGGGAGAGTTGAAATCTCTTTCTTCTTCTGCATCAACAGATCATTTAATAAATTCCAGTGCAGCTACAGTTGTGCAACCCTATTAAACACAATGGAGTTACAGAGGCATAACCAGAGGCTTAATTTGGCTACCAGCACTTTTCTTACTCATGCTAGAGAATAAAAAGGAAAGCACCCAGCCTGATTTCAGACTGACAGGAGAGAAATGAATCTTTTTTACCTTCCTGAAGATACGTGTTATGGAAGCATGTGTTTTCTGAGTCACCAGTAATACATGAATGTAATAGAGCTCAAATTCTACTAAGTGACGCAGTGGCAACCAAACTTTCGGGCTGTATACGTCACTTTTCAACGTCAGGACAGTCCTGCAGCTACCGTGCGGGAGTGTACAGCCCTGTACTCCCACAAGTTCTCAATTTAGTGCACATAAATAGTGACTGTCTTGCACACAAGGAGCACAATCAATGGTTTCTGAATGACTGAGGCTGACTGAACATCTACATACTGAAAACCCAACACTCGCAGAAGTCTCAGCTATGCAATACCTGTTCCAAAAGAATACACTGCTCATGCACACCATTATAACCCACTTGTGCTTCTGTTGCCCAGAGGCAAGCTGAGCAGCACCGCCTCAACCACTGCTCCACCACTGGCCATCACCTTGCCTGGACAACCTTCACCTTTCCCTTATGCGATCAGCATCAAATCACAACATGACAAGGAGAGACTAGCAGGACTTCCAGTTAGAGCTGAATGGGCTACAACTACATTCACTCTTCTGACAGGCTGGAGATTTAGAATGCCCAGTCCAGCTCTTATGCATGTATACAGGGAGATATTACTGTATTTCTTAGAAGTTGTTTCTGAACAAACAAGTGTGTCTATTTTAACAGCTGGCAAACTAAAGCAGGAAGTTCCCTACAAGCTTCTCGTACAACTAGAAAAAGGTGAGATGCACACTGAACCTAGACATGCTTATCAATATCCCACAGTTCCACCACAGGCTATGGTTCCACATTGAGAAACCAAGGAAATTTTAATACCATTTCCATTAATATTTAAAACACGATCATATCAGCTATTCAACTTTAGATATTCCATCAGTCTTAGCTCATGGTAAGATGACATACCCATCATGTCTACTTTTCTTAGCAGATAAATCATCTCCTGCTGCAGGTCTCCTCTTTTTCCTTGGAGGCATCACTTTACTAAAGCAGTCTGATGAACTGCAAGACCGGAGACTTCCTACAGAGGGAATTAAAAACACCAGTACAAGAAATGAAACTGTTGCAGACCAGTTAAACTGCGTCCACTAATAGGCATACTACAAAGGGAAGGGAAGGGAGGAAGTTAGTGGATTTAAAAATTACAGAAGAAATGGTCTCCTTTCAATAGCAAAATCCATCTCACTTTTACATGGTGCTCTATGACCAGATTTCAGTTCAGGCCAGAAGTACTATACCAGAATGTACAGTAGTGCTAGTGCTACTTCAGTCTAACAAAAGGCAAGAACTGAGACTATTCTGAAGAAGTAGTTAAGTCCTCAAAAAGGCGTCCTTATTTTTAGTCATTTATTCATATCAGAACTTCTAAGAGTTGTTCATTACTTTTTGAAATACAGATGTGACTCAAAAACTACAGCACCTACCTCTAGAAAACAGAACCTTTTTATTTTTAAGCCCCAAGTTTTTTGTGATACAGAGAGCAAGGGGTAGGAAAGGTTTTGTTTGTTTGTTCTTTGGAGTTTTTGTTCATTTTTTTTTTATTTTTTGGGGGGAGGGGCACGGGGAAGAGACATTCAGCAACCACTAGGGGAAAAAATAAGTGGCTGGCTGTATCATTTGTACTAGACATTTCTCAATGAATGAAGGTCCCCAAGCAGGAAACAGCCAATTCAAGACACTGATGCCAATCAAGTGGCAGTCTTTCCCTCCCCTTCTCTCTCAGCTACATACTCCTATGTCTCTGGTGACTCTTCAGTGTGCCAATCCAGCTCACCAAACCTGTAGATAATTAACCCAAGCAAAAAAGAATAACAACTTTCTGTACATTAGCACAAGAAAGAGCACAGGACCAGTCCTCCTGACCACAGCAAGTCGTTAAATTGCCTTTGCTGTCTCATGAAAACAGTAGGCTAACACTCCAGGCAAAATTTTGTCCTACTTTCACGTACCGAAGACCACACGGACACCTGAGAAAGGTGTGCGTAAGTGCAGCTCAAAGAGCTATCAAAGCTCTAAGTGTTACGCAGAGAATTTTAAAAGGAAAGGAAGAGAGAGGTGAGGTATAAAAATCCAGACACACAGCGATGCCAAAGAAACTTGCAAGAAAATACGAAGAACTCCAGCATGCCTAAGCTACCTTCTCTTAGCTTCAACAGCATCCAAGTTTAGGTATGCTTCATTAAGATGCCCACAACATCTTTGATTTTAAATCACAGCACAGAAGCAAGCAATAAAACTTTGGCTACTTTTTGACACCAAGGGAGCAGACTGAAATCAGAGGCCCAATTCCCAACAAATACTAACAGCAATCTTTTGCTTACCTATTCTTCGTATCTTTGAAAGTCTCTCTCCTGTTATAGGAGAAACACATGTAAGGAACCTTACAGCCCCACAGGCTTTGCTACATGTACTTTATTTTAAACATGCACTGAAACTATTATGCATATGGCAGTATGGATTTTTCTAGTATTAGGCAAGATGTTCAAACCAGTTTTTACATCAAGATGAACTAATTTGGTTTCAATTAATAAAGCTTTTGCATTTAGTATGCCTTCTCTTTGATCTTACCTTTATATTCATTTTCTATTAAGAAAATTAGTCTCTCTAGTTCAAGAAGTACTCTTGCCAATTCAAAAATTCTTCCTATCTATTCCTTTTTCTTTTTTTTTTTTTTTTTTTTTTCTACCCTAAAGCTTCCCCACCCCAGCATCCTTCCCAGGAAAGTATGGCCATACCTACACTACCTTTCAGAAATAAAGTTTTAAGAGTATTCTAAATTCAAACTGTAATTTAACTGGTTATCAAAAAAAATTCCAAGCATTATACTTCATAAGCTACTAATACATCAAAAAATCATAATGGCTGTGTCAGAAGAAAAAACTTCTAAGAAGCACTGTCCAGAGAAAGTTACAAAAGGAAATTAACAATAATAGTATTTATCTTCTTCTCACCAATATCAGATATATTTGAAATAGGTAAGCCAGAGACCATCAAAAAACTGACATCAAAAACACCCGATGCATTTTACTACTCGGATCAAAGAAACTAAGGAACCTGACCTGCTGAATGTCATTTATTCCATCTTACTATGCCTGAAAATTAATGATACCACAAAACTGTATTCCCATAAGTTATCGGAAGTGTGATGCTTTATGGCTTTTTAGAGGAAGTTTCTAAAGACTCTGCCAGTATTTTTTTTTTAATACCTAAAGAAACTAAAAACACTTAAGATGACAGCAGAACTTAACAGATGGCTACAGACAGCCAACAGACTCAAACACACACTAAACTTAATAAATGAAAATGTGTGCTAATGAACCCTTTGTTTTGGAAAGTATGTATGTACTTGAGTACAAGCTGTAGCTATCTCATTCCTTAGAGAGCAATTTGATTGGTTTTAAATGCCTTTCTATTAAATTTTTAAAAAGTATCCATTTATGATGGCCACAGGCATTGGATGCTGGTAAAATGCAAGAAAAAACACCAACCCCCCACAGGGTTTGTCCAGTTTACTGGTTATTTGATAGGGAAAAGACTAATGCAAGGCCTCTGTGAAAAGAAAAGCATAGCAAAAGATGAAAATAAAATAAATAAAAATAAATTAAAAGTAAAAATAATACAGTTACAGAACAAGAAAATCATTTTGTCAGATCTGCAACCCATACAAACCGAAGAATTTAACCCGAGAACTCCTGCTTGAAGCCTTTTCCTCATTAAATGATAGGACATTTTTAGAAAGATTGCTGAACTTGTTTTGAAGGCTTAAACTGATAATAGACTTCACCATAACCCAATTTCGCCAGAGACTCATATAAAAAACTTGTACCCTTTCTTGGTTTGAATGTATCTAGTTGCAGCTCTCAAACTGACAGAAAAGGGAAGAAAAGAGATAGCTCAGAAACTGGCAAGTAGCTATTAAATGCACACGTACACCCTCCTCACGCACACACACACACAGACACCAGCAGGACAAATATACGGTACATGCTTCAGAGATTTAACATCTTAATAACTGAGGTTTGGACCAAGCCTTCACTATGCTTTAACTGTTGAATGATGTCTAAACTACTAAAAAACAGAGTATAAGAATGTTACTTTAAAAGTATTTCCTTTTGTTATCAGAATCAGTATATTGAATTTGAAGGGCAGTTATAATTTCCCTGTAACAAACTCTGAAAGTTAAACCAACAGAATATTTTTATCTTTTATATCGACCTTTCCTACACAGAGCTTTCTAATTTCTAAATGCAATTTCAGGCCTTTCACAACTAATTTAACTTCTCAAAGGTTTGATCATCTGCAAACGAACATGCAGCTCCCTCTGACTTCATGCAAAGTTTGACAGGAACTTTACTTACCAAGTGCAGCTTCTCTGATGTGATTATCTTCAAAGTTTCTTACTCCTGGGTCTCAACTCAAGATTGGCAGAACCCTCCTAGTTCTCACTGTTTTTTTGACACTTGAAGCTAGCATGTGCAAGGTAGAGCCTCCAAATGGCTGCTGAATAAGCCACCATCAGCCAAAAGCCTGCCGAGTATAAATGTTGTTTGCCAAACGTTCTACTCAGTACTTCCAAATTTGCAGGAGACAAAGCTACCACAGGGAAATATCAGCTCAAGAGCTAAAATTCACCCTAAGAAATTTAAAACAATATGCAAGATAATCACCACAAGGGAGGGATGCTCCTAGAATAGCAGCAAAACCAGAACAAACAAAAAAGAAAAAACAGAGGTCAATAAATAAGAATTCTACAAGCTGTGTCCCTACAGAAGTGATTTACAGACATGTAATTTTCACCTTCTCTCTAGATAATGCCTGTGAATAATCCTGCTCTTCTGATGCTTAAGTAGAGGGATGTTTCAAAGCAAAAAGTAATTAGAAACTGTGAATGCTGAAGCAATTGGAGAGATACAGCCGCTTGCTTCATAATGCAACAAGACCACCACAAGCACAGTTAACAATCACCATTTTTCAGATACAAGATGAGAAAACGAAGATACTCATCAAAACATCAAACAACTTGCAATCTGGCTGTAAAAGGAAAAATCATCTTCTCTATCTTGAATTCCACACTACAGAATTGCTGTGGTCTCAAGTGTGTTTTCTTCTCTAAAACAACAAAAAATAGTAGAGGCAAAAGTAATTTTTTTCCCCAACAAGCTTCAAGAACAGCAATGAAGCTTTGTTTTTGTTGAAGACATTACCTCGTTCTTTTAAACAAGCCAGGTGACAACAGGAAGCGTACTTTTACTTTTAAAGACATTTTAGTCTGGATAGGTAAGTCACAATTTAATAACCAAATCATGACTTTAAGCTATTAACAAGTTGCTGGATATGTAGTTATGACATAAAAACAACTATTATTTCAATTTCTAGAGTATTCCAAGTCAATGCATATAAAAAGAAATTGTTTACAGAATACGAATGCCTTTTCTTACCCCTACAAACAGCTGAAAAGGCCAAGGCCCATGACACATTCACAGCCTGCCTTATTTTTCAGATATATATGCACACTGAATGCTAACACATTTTATGAGACTGTAATCATTACAGGTGACTGGAATTTTGAAGCGAGGTCCATCTTACCTCCCAAATCACTGAAGGAATATTGAAACTGCCACCCTCTAGCTCTTAGACATTTAAGATCTGGTTCCAGAAAAAAATCTGGCTAATATGAAGAAAAGATATAATTTGCTTAAAATAATTTCGATCTCCAGGACATTTATTGTTAGGTCAGAAACAACTGCTTTGAAATAAATGTAATATGCATTAAAAGCTCATTATAAATATTAACCTAAAATGGAAATACTCAGGTTTTTTAAATAGCTTTTAGAAATCTCAACCACATTTAGATATGCATTTATTAAGTCATCTCAAAAGCAGGGCCCGCAATGTAATAACATTAACCATGATAGTTATGTCAGAAAACTAATAGTAATCTTTAAGGATAAGTCTTGCTCCGGAAGATTCGGGGTGGGGGGTAAATCTCAAAACTAAAAAATCGTCTTTAGATGGGTTTCGCAACACTCAAAGAATCTTTTGCAACACAGTCATTAACATGACTTTCAAATGAGTTCTGGATATAGAACCTCAAATTCACAGCATCTATGCAGTTCTATAAATTGCATAACAAAATTAATCGGTCTTGACACTTCTTACTATGCAGTCAGTAATACTGGAGAGTAGAAGTTCCAAAAATTCAGGCACATCAAAATCAAACAATTTGCAAAAGTAATCCTTTTTAGATTTACATAAGGCTCACCAGTAAGATGTTTTGTAAGTGTCAAGTCCAATACAAAATGGACATGGGAGACTTCACCGTACTATATTCACAATGGACAAATAGCTCCTTGCATGCGTATCTGTCCTCATATGAGGAAAACCAAGCACACATTTCAACTGAATTCATCTGGAAGTTATGCAGACATTGCGGCTTCATCATATTCTACAAGGAGACATAAAACAGGGCAGAAGCATAAGAAATACTGGAATTAATCTGAAGATGAGGAGTCTGCCACTATCGACCTCTGCTTCCAGTTCTCATTTCATGCTTGTTTCTGGTTTGAAAGGTTCTTTTACAAGTATTGTAAAAAAATACACTCTTTATTGGGATTTTGTGCCCAAACTCATTCGATGGGCATGGTAAAGCTTTTGAAACAGCTTAATTCGAACACCACAATGCAGGCAAATAGGATAACCATCAGTGTCGGAGTAAAGCAGCTCATCAAAATCAGTTACATGCTCAAACAGCTTCCAATGAGAGAGTAAGAGCTCTGAGGCTAATTTCTTATACTGAGCTTTATGGCAGAAGTGCTAGGCAAGAGATAAGACAAATTCCAAATATCTTAAGCACGCCTACTCTTATTGATTGATTAGTGACAGAAGGGGACTACCTCAATGCTTCACAACAGCTTTTTGCGACCAAAAGGAAACAAAGATTCTGGAATGTATTTTCATATGTGAAATCAGTATGTACCTCTGTGTAGTCCGAGCACCTGGATCACAAAGGGGAAAATTCCAAGTCTCCACTGGAAGATGGGAGAGGACATCAGTTCCAACACACAGACAATAAAACCTCTGGCTATCTTGAACTACCTGCCTCAACCTCTTTTGCAGAGGTTTTTCATTTACTTGGTCAGCTAATTTCAAGTATCAAACCACTAACCACACTGAAGGAAAATATTTGATAGAAGCCTTTTGTGGCTAGGGTAAGATAGTTCAACTATGAAACAAAGTCACCTGTCACAGTATGGAGGAGGGCACATAAGCCCTAAGCGAGCTCTGTGCGACCCCAAACACTGCAGTCCTGTGCGTCTCTTCTCATTGCTTTAGGCTAAGAGTGTGCTCAATTTACAAGCGTGTCCCAGAAATCTCCAGGAGAAGCTGACAGCTCTCTCCGCTTTCTTAAGCGCTCAAAGTAACATCAGTAAACACAGCCAGCACCTCAGGAGAGAGAAAAACTTTGAGACAGATGGTAGGACAGATATGGTCAGTTTTAAAGAACAGTTCTGCTGAGTGAGTGATCAGGGCTTGAAGCCAGTAAGTTATTTTCCTTCCTCCTTAGGTATCATGCCTGAAACACAGAAAGGAAGGAAGAAAAAGAAATCAAGGAAGACGCCAGCTCATAAGTAACAAGAGCAAAAGGAGGTAACAAATGTTGCAAGACATCAAGTCACAAAGCACAAATGCTGATGAATCAAGAACAGCAGCAAGCTAGTACCAGGCACCTGAGATGAAGGCCTTGAAAAATGATGACATTTTATTGAACAGAAAAGAGATCTGGACTAATAAATAGCCCATAGGCACTGACTGAAAATCTGCACGAGAAGCGGGAAGAACCTGCATCAAAAGCACTCACGGAAACAGTTGGGTTGTTTGGAGCACAGCATTTAAACTCGGTCACAGGCATCACGACAGCCACCAGAGGTGTTGCTTCTGCTCGGTTCTCAGCAACGCTCTTTCAAGAGTCAAAACACTGTAAGAACATGGATGTTCTGCTAGTCTAATGGGCTGAGTCCAAGGAGTGAGAGAAATTTTTCATGAAGTCTTCTAAAGTACTTACACTAAGAAACAGTGAAACGACAGATACTGCTGAAACCCCTGCAAGTCCTTCACAACTGGGTAAATTAAAAGCACAAACATCTGTTGTGAAGAAAACTTCAAAAAAATACTGGCACTTGCTTTCTAAATCTCCTTTAGCTTTCTAAAATATAATTATCAGTGATGTTAGAGAGACTTCTTTGATGCAGCGTGTTTAAATTGTTTCAAACTATTTCTGCTACATCCCTATTAAATACCTGTCTGGCGATCGTCTTGACCAACGTCCTCTGTCAGATTCTGCAAGAGAGTGGGAATGATACAGTTAAACAAGATGGTGACCTTCATTGTTCAGTAATGTTTTTAACCTTTATTTGATATTAATATTCATCTTAATTACTTCAGGAGCATCTAGCTAAGACTGCAGAGTCTTTGTGTTTTGAGTTCATATTTATCTAAAAAGTGACCCTTGCAAATTTACCTAAAAAGTTCAAGGATAATCTTTCAATAAATTGAAAAATATTTTTTTTTCTATCAAAACCATATCTAACTATGTTTCAAGAGTGGAAATAACTATCCACTGGATGGGGAATTTTGCATTGTTGTATTGAACAATTCCATTAATAAATGCAGCATTAGAAATACTAAATTACCATTTACCACAGAAATGGCTTTGCTTAAGGATAAACACACGTACGTGTTCTGACGAAAACTGATTTAACAACCAACTGATATCTTGGAAACGAGTTACCCCTTTTTTTTAGGCAGTGTCTTTTCCATTAAATTTGCAGTGTACAAACAGAAGCCATATCGGCATTTCCAGCCATGGCTGCAATAAAACAAATATAAATGCACAAACAAGCACGGACAGTCTTGAAAAAAATCTTGTTTCACTCTTTGCGTGGTTCTAAGAGCAGAGCTTGCTCATTCAATGTGTTTTCCACAAGAACTGTAAGAAATGCTGATGATTACCATTATTTGATAGATCTAGGAAAGCTTCTTCTATGGAGACAACATCTAAATCCAATGTTGCAGTGACCAGTGCTCAAACTCCACTCTGATCCCCAGAGTATAATCTTTCACCTTTTCCTAATACTCCTTATCTCTTAACCGATTCAAACCCAACAGCCTCTCATACAAAAAAGGCAGCGTTAGGGTTTTTTTAAAAGTGTAATCATTTAATGGTTCCAATCCCAAAACATTCTGGACTAAAGCCCTAGCTATTCTGCTTAGAGAAAATGGCAAGTCATTACCAGCCTATTGAGGGTGTGGTAAATCTTGTGAATATTTGCCAGTGTTGATAGGTGAGAATTCAGTTGAAAATCTAGAAGGGGGGGAAAAAAAGAAAGTTTTAAATTCTCTGGTTTCCAGCTGTAGCAACCAAGATCTTCATATGTACTCGTCGTTTAATAAAATTATCATACGACTATAAAATAAAAGCCATCTCAACACTTTTTCAGCATCGACGTTTTCAACACCGAGTGGAATCACTAAGTGAAATCTGCAAAAGATAACCTACGTATGCATTTTTCTTAAGGCATGAATGACTTTTCTCAGCAAAACAGAACTACAGCTAAATGTTAAAAAAATATATATATTTACAACCTTTTTCCTTTAAATTGAGAACCATTATAATTTCCATGCTACCCAGTCCTGTTTCACCTATTCCAAAACCAGTTTAAGTATCATGTAACATTCCAAAATCATTACTAAAAACACTAGTTTTTAAAAAAGATTATTTTAATAAAACACATGTACTTGCCTTTATACTAATTTCCTCGGAAAACTAAGTTACTGTAATACTTACACAGTTGAAACATGACTTTTGTATAATGAACCAAACGTCACAATACAGCAGCTGTTAAGACCAGAGCCAGTAAAACCGAAAATAAAATATTCTGACACTTCATGAAAGAAGCCATAGCATAAATGTTAACTGTGCTTCCATGCTTCAAAAATAAAACACTTGACTTTGCTTCAGTTGCAAAAAAAGTGCCAAAGTAATTTTTCTCTATTCTTTTAAATCCCCTATTTTTGCTAGAAATGCGACAAGGACAAAACCGGAAAATAAGTAATTTACAAAAAAGATAACTGTGATCCAGCCAGAGAGCACACAAACCAACAAGAACCTCAGAAGTTGGACAGAGAGCAGCTGACAGGGATCAAAGACAGCCAACTACTATACAGTATTTCCATTTAAACAAAAAGTAAATTAGTTACCCCACTAGAGCTTGTGCTCAAAACTCTAATTAAATACAGACACGTACTATATGATAAGCAAAGTATTTCAAGCAAAATTCTTCCGTACGTGAAAAGCCGTATGTGTCTAGTGTCACTGCCCAGTTAATGCATTAAAGCATTTCTACTGTAAGACATTTAATTTGGCTTTACTCAGTAGATGATGCTGTACAAGATGCAAGTAAGGTCAAAAACCTAATTCCCACATTTCCATCCTGAGCATTCAAATGAATGCTCTCAAAACACACTTAAGATGACTCAGAATCTAAGGATAAACAAAAATCATAATTAAATATCGGATCCCCAAAGTCAGTGAGCCACACTGCTATGAAGTGAAAAAGTGGATCTGAAGGAACTGCAAATGTTACTTGTCACACACATCGTTATGGAATTCTCTTGTCACAGTGAATAAAAAAAAAATATTCAAAAGATACCTTTAGAAATCACATATTTCATTTATTATGTTAGCTAGAAAGTATCATTTCACTAATTGCTACCTATTTCTTAATGTATTGTCCCCAATCCACCACCGCAGCAATTCAATTTCTGTCAGTCAGAAGTGCCAAACATGGAGTTTCCAACTCTAGATACACTTATCTATATGAAGTCAAAGACAATCCAGATCTTCTTACCAAGACATGATAGCAAGATCTTGCATCTTGAAGAGGGTGCTAGAGTTTTTCCTGCATTAAGTGCTCAATAAAGTTCTATTTTCGCTAGTCAAACAATACTAAGCAGAACCATTCTGCAAAAAGAAAAAAAAAAAAAACAACAACCCCAAGTCTCTTTGTCAACCTTCAATTCAACATAAAGAAATTTAAAAAAAAAAAAAAGGGGGAGGGGGGGGCGCGACAGGGACAGATGGGGGACGGATACCACATAAAAGCCATTCTGAGAAGGGCAAGATTAAAAGGTAAGATTTATTTTGTTAACTGACAGACCAGACCAAGCTTTCTGGAATATGAATTTTAAAATTTCCCTTGTCGCTCAGCCTAAAAAATGTACAAAGAACATGAGTGTTTAGAGAAACCAGTTATACCTGGAGGTAACAAACTGAGAACACTGAGCAAATATTTTATTCTAAACTAATATTAAACAATAATTTTAGACGGTACTCTTAAAAACAATAGAAAAAATATTTTTAAATTAGGATTATATGTATTAGGTATCGCCTTTGAAATAAAACATTCCTAGGGAATTAAACACATTATTCATAGCAGCATGTTTCACACATCCACTGGAAATATCCTTACATAATTCTGATGGACTCAGAGGGGTTACACAAATAAATTTTACAGCTCTTACACAACAAGCGTCACACCTTCGTTCCACAAAGACTGGTTTATCCATAGGAATACGGAGGACCAGAGTCCAAAGTTTTCTCTCTTCCACAGGGAAAGCTTGCAAAGTAGGGATATTATCCAAAACCGAAAAAAGGCTTCTTTTACAGTAACTGTTACAAAAGTTAATGTGAGCAGCAGCCAATGAATTAGGGAAGTTAAATTACAGCCAGGTCACCTTCTGAAATGATCACAGCGTTTGCTGCATTTATATTGGAAGGAAAATCTTGAAAAAAGTCTTGAAATTACATATTTTGAAAAAAGTGTTTTTGAAGAAACGGAATCAAAAAAAAAATAATACTTCCCGTGCTCAAATCTTGAAAATTAGCAAAGGGCCAATGGCGTAGCCAACACGTCAAGCAAGCGATTCAACATCTGGCTGCAACTGTGTGCTCCGGGAACACATTCTCCCCCTCCACCTCCCCGACTTCCACGCTGGGTTATGCAGCTCTGAGCTGTGCCTGCCTGACCCCCGCAGTCAGCCCACTACTCCAGGAATCTTATCCGCAAAAAATCTAAACAAACAAACCCTGCCAGCTCAGCGGTCTGAATCGGATCACCAAGGAGATGTAACACCAGAGAAGCAGAGTTAGAGCAAGAAACAGGAAAGGTCCTCCCAAAGTCGTCCCAAACTAGTCTCTTGTGGCAGCTGCAATGGTTCAATCAACCCAACCATCCCTCCAAGCCCCACTATGAGAAGAGTGACACATCACACGAAGCTACGCACTCAACAGCTGGTGGTATGAGCTTTACATGAAGAAAGCCACCATTTTTCACCTGAATACAAGAGTTTCAAAGCACATGAATTGGTCTGAAAATATTTGGGGTTTTTTCCTGCAGAAAAAAAATTATTTTTTATATATATAAAGTACCACACAGTTTATTGACCTGGGATCAGAAGAGGGAAAGCTGCTTGCTTCATGAATACTGAATAGAGATGTGCTGGAATGTTTGCTAAGCCTTTAAGAGGTGTACATCAAACAAGTGTGCATATTTTGTTGATTAAATTATTTTTCATGCAGATGTTAGCTTATCTTTAGCAAAGATTGAAGCAGTGGAAATTCCAAATAGCACTAAATACTTTGCAATAATTCAGAATGTAATAGCTAAAGAAAAAAAAAAATCTGAGTAAAATAATTGCAAACCCAGAATCCGGAAAGAAATGCCAGAGCCAACCTAATATAATGGAATTTAAACCTTGGCTGCAGTTTATCATTAACACTTAAGTGTTAAAATCTGTGTTAGTCAATTAGTCATGATCATATAAAATTTAAAAGTAAAAAGCAAACAGTTTTAATAGAACTTTTAAAATAATATTGATTAAGATTTACACTATGGACCTGACAGTTATGGAAAGGCAAAATAAACAACAGCCATCTGGACTTGCTTCCATGACAAACTAGACAAAAATTGTTCTACATCCCCTCATTAAGACAAACATATGAAATAAAATGAACAAATAAAAAAAAATCAATATATCTTAAATATAAGTAAATAATATGATACGGGTGAACTGAACTTGGATACTCTACCTTCGTATCTGAAGTGAAAAAACTTTAAAGGTCAAGTCAAATTTTTTTATTGGAGGGAATGATGTGTTGCCAAACTATTCAAATGAAACCATAAATGAATACCAAAAAAAAAAAAAAAAAGAGTCATTATTCTGCCTATGCACTTACTCACACATAGACATGTACCTGCCTGAACAAAAACTTTAACTTAGTTCCTGCTGTCAAAATTACCACTTTAAAGCTTGGACAAAACACAGCTACAGAGTGCACTATAATCTACTAAAAATCCAGTGAAAAATAAACAATAGTACTAAAGCAGATCAGCAGCTGACTCCCAAATTTCCATTAAAACCTTCTAGATTATTTTTCTGAGCAAACAGAAAATCTATACGAAATCTCATAGTAACAGCAGGTCTAAAAATATTTAACTGAGACAGACATGACATATAAATGCTATAGATACAACTCTACTAAAAATTAAGTATGGAAGTAGTCATAGCAGTAGTTTTTATTACTGCTAAGACATATCTGACTTGGTACAACTATTGAGTGGGTAATTTTCTGTGGCCTTCTCAGAAAAAAATTAGACAGAAAACACATACTAGGCAGACTCATGCCTGAAAACTAAAATGGAATGTTTATGCTTTTACTTTTATTTAATTGCTTTCCTTGGTTTCAAATAATAGAACTGGAGAAAACTTGTAGTAGTACTAGAAACAATAGTTCAAAGTACTGTCCTTGTTAATTAGTTTTAAATAAACTTTACTTATCCAAAACAGGAATCATTTTATCTTCTATGAACTACACCATTTCATGCTCTGTAGTCTACTTACAGAATTATCCTAACAGTAAGACAATTTATATTGATTAATGAGCTTAGAAGTTCAGATCCGAAACCTACATTTGGTGAAAGCCTTATGTTCAGGAAGCAGAATTTCTATATCCATTACTAAATGCAGAAAACAAAAGAAAAGCGTGCATCAGTTTTGTTTTCATGTACACAAAAACATCACAACACCCCTAAAAACTGAGATTCCCCAACAGCATTACAGAGCAGCCAGGAGCTGGCCCTGTGTCCCGGTCAAAGATGGGATTAAGAATTCATTTCCGAGGTGGCTGTAGCTGAACAGTGACACCCTTTAGCAGGGGCAGCACCTGCAGAAGAGACTCTCCCAGTCCGCGATGCCAGAGCAAGCGTGCCGGCACGGGCAGGCGGAGAAGAACAGGCTGGGAAAGTTGGGTCTCCCTTGATTTGGTGGGGTTGAACATAGGGCATGGTTCAGAAAGTAAGGAAAACAGAAGTGAATTCCAGCCTGGACAGGAAGGACATGCAGTTAAATGGAAAGAGAAGTGGGATGATCCATCCCAGCCTGAGGAGCAGCAGGGCCAGCCATTAGAGATGAAGACATGGTGCTGCAGGAGGTTTCTCCTGCACGCGTGCACACACAGCCGCACCGAGCTCAGAGCTACTGCTGACGCCAGCGGTATCCAAAGCCACAGTCGCAAATTTGTGTACATTTTCCAAACACAACAGCCTAAAATGTTCTGAAGCAAAACAAAGAGCGATTTAAGCTATTAAACAAAAAACAAAACTTAAAAAAACCCCAAACCCAAACAACAAAATGTGACACACTAAAAAACACTTAATTGCAAGGCAAACATTCACATTAAACTCTACCATTTTGTATTACCACGTGTAATCAGTCACTCGCTTTCTCTGCAACAAAGTATTTCAAAATTACTGCATCCTACGTGGCTAGGGAAAAGTATTAATCTTTTTTCCCCCATAGGAACAAATCCTTATCCTACCTCAGTATTTAAGTACCCTGATCTGAAGGCTTGTTTACAAAAAGAGCTGCAGTTTAAAGCTCGTTGAGAGTTTTAGAGCAATTTATGCAGGGCAAAAGTTGTGCAACTGTTACTTTAGTGTGAATGCATTTCCATTTACCTTAAATTGACTCTGAGCAAACAGGAGCTATGCTATACTAACGTACAGGATAAAACCCCTGCGCGCTGGCTCATGGGGGTTTTTAGGGTTTGTTTTGGTTTGACAGTGGGGGGCGGTGGTTTTGGTTGGGTGTTTTTTGTTTCGTTTTGTATAGAAAAGACCCAACACTGAGTATATTTCTGGTGCAAAATGTCCGTTCCTGTTGCTGCAAATACCACTTGTGTACCTACTAAATGTATTTGATAACTATTCCTAATGGAGATTCTTGCCAGAATATAATAAAGCTGGAGTGACCAGCCACAGGTGGAAACGAATGAGTAAAAGCAGTGGATAATTAGAACTAATTTAAATCTATTTCTAAAGCATCTATTACCAAATCAAATAGCATTTCAGTGATTCCATGTTACTCGGACTGTGAACAGACATTCTTTCAGTCTACAATTCAAGAACATAGGAAACTGAGCTAGAAAGCATTTAATAGAGAAATAATTTTACACCCATTTGATGCAAAATGTTCATCCAGCCTAACTCTTACTCTACCATCAATTTAATTCCAAAAAGCGTCACTGAGTTATAGTTTTGCACTGTTGGCTGCTATGGCCTGAGAGTCATTTGCCAGCACTACTCTTAACTCCATGCCAGATTAGGTGTCATCTGTCATCTTACAAAGGGCATAAAGCTAATAAAAACTTTGTCTCTCATGCTCTAGCTAATTCAGCAGAAATGCAACCCTGTCAAGTACGCACTCCAGGGTATCGAGAACGGTGCAGATCCAGTATACATCACGATGGCTCTGCAGCAGCCCAGGACCAGCCATACCAGGCAAAACCCAAAAGTTACGGACACCCCAGCCCTGCCAGCAGCACAGCTCAGGGGCGCATTCCCTAACCCACTTCGGGCAAAAAAAACCCAACCCTGCCAGTTTAGACTATTTAAGTGGCAAGAGCTAACCCAGACACATTTGACTGAGTGGATTAGAGAGCACTCCTACAAACCATTTCACCAGTTCAGCAAGGGAAGCAGTAATCTACAGCTAATGGGCAGTAATGAGCAGCCGCAGCAGACAGTCCCACAGTCTGTGCAGCCACACATCTGCATCAAGTGACACAGAAGCATGTGTCACACCAGCTGGTTCCCGAGGACAAGCTAAAGCCTTGTAGCTCTGACAATATGTATATATTTTTATATATATACACAACTATATATACACACAAGGATATATATAAAAAACACTGAGCAAACTGGTAGCTATTTCTACCTCTTTATGAGCCCAAAGTAGAAATTCTGTTTAACCTCAGACCTACAGTTTTAAATAAAACAACTTAATTGGACAGTGTAAGAAAAACACTAGCACATTTAAAATAAGGGTTCTGCTTAAAGCCTTTGTTAGCAGCCTGCCTTATTGTAGAAGAAATAACCACACTATTAAACGCTCTAATATTTAAATTGGATACAAGAGTTGCACGTTTTCATGGGATGTACTGTACTTCCTCGTGCAATGCTTTCTGGCAAGCACAGGACAGACAAATTAAGCAAGCTTTCCTCTTCTGCTTGAAGACACAAACAAAACTAGGAAATAATGCTTTGAAAAAGCCTGAAGTCTTTGCTTTCAGTATCTCCAAAGTAAGGGGAATAAAAAGTAAAGAAAACACAGGATTAATAATTCACTTAAAGTTAGCACAAAAACCACTCAGAAACAAATTAAATTTAAATCAAGTGCTGCAATTACACAAGTGAAATCTCATCCTGATACAAAAGAATGAAGGGAAGCTGTGAAAGGAAGACTGTTTACTTGCCCAACTCAACTTATTGCATGGCCTTGCACAGAGGACACATTTCCAATTATAGTTATCAGAGTTGCAAGAAACTTTTAAGAAAACATTTGCAACAGAAAAAAGGAAAATTGCTGTTTCTCATGTAACGTGAAAGGTGTATATTCAGCCTCAGAAAGTAAAACTGAGGCTGAGCAAAAGTGTATTAACGGAGTTTATATCATAAAAACAGGTAAGAATCTAAGAAGGACCAAAAAGAAAGCTCAAAAGAAATATTGAGTCAAGAAATAATCATAAGCCAACTTCTGTATGTGTAAAGATACACTATGAACACTTCTTGTTTCAGGCATTTAAATCAATGAGGAAAAAAATAACTGCTATGAAGCTACAAGTAATGAACTTAATTAATTTAGGAAAGCGTTCCTATTTAAAATAAAATATACACAAGGCCATGAACTGCAAAAAAAAAGAAAAAGGGTATTGAGGTGGAAGATTCAGTCATTCCAAGGGACATTTTTAAAAAGACGCCAGTAACAACTGAAGGCTGAGAAACAGTACTCTTCTTGTTTTCTACAGAGAAATTAAATTATAATTTAAAAAATCACCACATAGCCTTAACATCCTTTATGTGGGAGCACCGGAATATTTGTAACTGTAGCTTATGTGTGTGTATAATGAAGACCTGCACCTTTTTTTGGACAGGGCACATGACAAAAGGCACCGAACAGAAGGCGTTTTCTAGAATAATTATGCTTCCATTTCCAACACGAGGCAGTTATTTGCACTTTAATGGCAGCCTTAACCACCAACACGTAACAATCCCTAAATATAAAGGTAAAATAAACCAGAACCCCTAAAGAAATTATATAACGTTACGAATTAAAGCTTTTACCAGGCCATTTCTCTGATTTTGAGAAACACGGGAGGATTCAAGAAAACCCAGGCCTTACGCAGCGTTTCTGCCGGTAATTGCTTTCAGGACTCTGTCCAAAACTCGGACCGTCGCTCATTAACACGCCACCAAAAGCTCCCACGTTCGTTATTATCTCTGCCATACGCAAGTTCTGCGGTCACGGAGGGTCTGGCTGGTTTCACAGGAGGTTGGTGCCGGGGATGACAGCCTCGCCTCGCCCCCCCGGCGGGCTGCTACGGGGCCTGTCACCGACCCCCCCAGCGCCACCCCACGCAGCTCTGGAACCCACCCCCCCCCCCCTTACCCCCACGGCGGGAACCTGCCCGCAGCACACGCGAGACAAAGCTCCCCCAAAACGGTGAGGTCCCCCCCTCACCCCCGCCGCGCCGCAGCTCAGCGGCCTTGCCCCGGTCTCCCCCCCCCCGCGGGGGTCCCCGCCGCCGGCGGGGCACGGTGCCGCGACCCGCGGGCCCCTCCCCCCCGCAATGCCTGCTGGGAGTTGTAGTCCCTCGGGGCCCCCCGCCCACAGCCCCACGCCCGCAAGAGACTCCACCTCCCACAATGCCTCTCGGTCCCCGTTCCCCTTCACAGCCCGGTTCTCCCGCACCGGCCCAGCGGAATCCGCTACATCAGCCGCCGCCCTCCACACACGCACACACCCCCTCCCCGCTCCCGGGCAGGGAGGCCGCCCGCCCTCCCCCTCAGGCAGCCCCGGCTCCCCCACCGCCAGAGCCGGCCGCGGCCTCCCCCGCTCGCAATAGCCAGGTCGGGGGAAACTGCGTCACACCCTCCCGGCGCCCCCGGCCCCCGCCGCTGCCGCTCCCCGACCCCCCACGGGCCGCCCCACCCCGACACCGGCCCCTCCCGCCACCACCGCCGGGAAAGCCCGCCGAGGGCCGCACCTCCCCCCCCCCAACGCCCGGTACCGCCTCTCTCCCTGCCGGATCCCCACCCGCAGGCCCGGCGCCCGCCACCGGCAGCCCCGACGGCGCGTTCGGCCGAGCCTCCTGCGTGAGGGGCAGGAGGAGCCGCCCCCACCCGGGCGGCGGAGAAGCCAGGCCGGTGGCGGCGGAGGCGGGGAGGGGGTTGCCGGTGGGTAGGTGGGCGGGCGGGAAGGTGCGGCCCGGCCCCGCCGCTACTCACTGACAGCGGCGGCATCCGAGTGCATTTTCGTGCAGCGCACACACCGCCCGGCCCGGCCCGGCTGCCGCTGCCCCGCTCCCAATCACGGAGCCCAAGCACAGACCCCTCCCGCCCCGCCCACCGGCCGCGCCCATTGGCTAGGCCTGCCCCGAGAGGCCACGCGTCCCGCTCTCCTACTGCGCAAAGCTCCTGCCATTCACCGTGGGCCTGCCCCGCTCTTCCTTCCGGCCTCCTATTGGCCCCAAATCTGAGCCGACCCCGCCCCCCTCCGCTCTGACTGGACTTTGCCGCTGCCAGTTTCTCCTGGCCTTGAAAGCGCGTGCAAGGGACACCACTTTGTGTCACCCGGGTCTCCGATTGGCTACGGAGGCCAAGGGCCGCGCCCACGCCCTGATTCGATTGGATGAGCGGAGCGGAGGGCGGGGGCCTCCGAGGATGGCCCGCCCTGAAGAGGGCGGGCGGCCGCGAGGGGAGCGCCTCGCTGCCGGCGGGCGGGCCCGGGGGTAGGCTTAGCCTTCCGGCCGCTCGGGCCCTTCGGCGCTGGCATCGGTCTCCCCGCCTCAGCCCTGAGGGGACAGTTGGCAGCCTCGGCCACCAGGTCAGCACCTCGCGTCCTGTCAGGGGTCAGAGCCCGCCCCGGCCCTGCTGGGTGGTGAGAAGGGGCTGCTGCGGCACCGCCTGTGGACAACGGGAGTATTAAGACACAAATTACCAGTGGAAAAAAACAAACCGAAAAGACTTCCTCTAAGAGGTTAAGGTAAACGAAAGTCAAGGACTCAGAACCGAAGAAGTGCCAGATTTCAGGTATTTGTCTCTCTTTGGAGCAAAGCATTAGCACGCAGTCCCCAATTAACCCATCACACACCTGTTTTGGGGTTTTTATGACCCTGGCCTTACTGAACCAGACACAATGGGCAAGTGCAGCCCATTTGTTTTGCAGAGCAACATCTTATGTTTTCAACGGACTGTTTTACAGAGAAGACTGAGTCCATAAAAAAGTGAATTTTCTCTTCAAAAGTCATGTACTAAGACCATGTCAGAGTAATGAAATACCTCATTATTTGAAATTCTCCTTGAAATTATTTCTGTAGAAATAATTTTTTCCTGCCTCTATCTCTGATCTCTTCCTGTTTGCGCCATCTTTTCTTTACCTTAGCAATTGCATATTTTACACTACCACCTTAAAAAAAAATAGTAATTATATCCTAACGAAAACCAGTACAAACTAGGTTTCACTTCTCTGGTAGTTCTAACATCCCACATGCCAGACATTCACATCCGCTCGTGTCATCCCAAACTCTTATACCCAATAGGGGCACCATTGAGTTGCAATTCATCTGATCTGTTCTAATTCTGGATTGAGAGGAACAATTCCTTTAGGGGTGCCTGTTTGTTCACATTGACCATAAAAAGCACGTAGACCGCCAATTCAGAATAAAAACATATCCAAAAAGAAATCTTCTCCCATGCCTTACGTAGCTGTAAACTGACACAGATCTAAAGAATGGTGGCACAGAAAAACCCTGTCTGATTGTATCTGAAGTCTGAAAGGTTTGTATTTTTTTCCGCCCTATTTACAGTAGTCTAAAATGAAAGATGCTACTTGGCTTTACAAATCTTTCCTTAAGACTTCTTAGCTTCTTTAACTACCTCTATCCGTAAGTGTAAAGCAAATAACACTGTAGGTTTGACAAACAAATGTTCAAAATATTTTTGAATAATTGAATGCACAAGTATAATCTCTGACCCTTAAAAACTAGATTTGCAAAGAGATCCATAGGGAAACACAAAAGAGGCTTTGTTTTCTGCTTCTGCCTGCTAAGCAAGGGAAAGCATGCTTCAGCCAGAAAAGGCCTGCCCCAAGAGAACAAGGCCCATTACAACACGCACCTTCGTTCCAACTCAAGAAGGTATAAATATCCCCTTTGTTACCACTAGTTGCAAACTCCTACCCAAGCCTCCAGGCTGGCAGAGGTTACCAAATCACACCTGTATTTTCTTTCTGAAGCCTGAGTTTACAGAACACAGAAATACTTCATTTCACAGAGAGCACATCCATTGGGGCATGGTCGATCAAGCACTGTCTCAAGGACAGAGACAGTTTAAGCAGTTCCAGTATTAGCCTCTTAATCCCAGCCCTCCTGGCATCCTTTCTTTTGTGCCAATGCAACCACTCACAAGGTAGATCAAAGGGCAAGACTTCCCTCAACACCCCCCAAAAGCCTAAAACAAAACAAAAAAACCTCAAGATTCTTTTTGGTTTTGTTCATTTGTTTGTTTGTTTTTTCCAGACAGATGAATATCCTGATCTGGCTCACTATACATATATGCAAATGCTCCTATCAACACTCAAGAGAGGAATAATAAACCAAGAACTGGAGAGGGGTAGGAAATGCATCAGCCAGTTTGCACGCTGCTAGAGCAAACTTAAAACGGTAGACATTATTATTAATTTTTTTTCTAAGGAGAAAGATTGTCATTGTTTGCATTGTTTTTCTTAATTGATAGCTAAAATGGCAAACATAAAAAAACCACCGTAGACTGGGAAAAATACAGGCTAACATGAGAAAGAGGAACCATTTACTTAACCTTCTTTACTATCAGAAACATAGTGTAGAAGCATCTTTGAGAAAGAGGATCCCCTCTGTTTCCAAAGGGTATCAGACCCCAAATTGCTAAAGCCACTGCATCTCTGAAATACCTTTGTTCATCTTTCTTTGCTTAGAAAAAAGCTTGAAAGTTAATTTTAAGAACCAGAATCACAAATTTGGCATTATGTACTTTACAAGTCAGAGGAGGAAGAGAATTCTATTGAAAATAAAAACATTAGCAAAGCAGAATTTGCTGAACATTAACAAAGCAGATAAAACAGCAACAAAGCAGATAAAACAGCAACAAAGCACAGTACAAGGCATTGTAAGAAAAGAAACAAATTGTCCACCAGAAGCCCTGCAATAGCAGTTCTAAATAATTTGCAGATATGAAAAAGTAACTGATACCCAAGTCAATACAAACAGCTTTATGTAATGCTTGTGAAAAGATTTGTCACCAGACACCTCAACTATGCGTTATTCTTGCCTGGTACCAGCAGAAGGCTTCTGATCAGGGATAAAAGAGGACCTCAGGTGGCAGAAAGTAGCAGCTGCAGATTATCTAACTGCTTTCAAACCACTCCTCATTAAGTAATTCAGGTCATTTTAATTGCCCTGTCGCACAGACTCGTACTGTGCTCCCTGTTTAAGTAAAAAGGTTTGGTTTGTTACACTTGCTCCACAGATGTATGACATTAACCCTGAGGGCCCTTTTGTAACACACTGCAAACAAATGTAATTTTACATACACGAGAAAATATACATGTTTCAGGGCTGTTGGTAGCTCATATTTAAATTGGATTTATAGGTTTTTTTCAGCTTCAGTTTGAAATTTAAAAAAAAATATCTGCTTAATTCATAATTAGGAAGCTCTAGGCAGCCGAGCTTAAGGGAGCAGCTCAGAATTTCTGCCTGAACCCTGGAGGTGCATCAAAACAACCAGCACCTTTGTCTGGGGACGCGAAGCTCCCTCACTGTCAGTAGAGGACCCTGACCTTTTTTGGTGTTCTGTTTCAGTGAGACATGGGGGAGCTGGTCACATAAGCTGCACCCAACTTTTTTCAGTAACATCAACTCCAGTTCAAAACCAAAGGCTTTGCCCCACTTTTGTTTAATAAGCTTGTAGCTGCAACACCCTTTTTGAACGGGAAATACAAATTTCAGGTCCTTCTTAGCCCAAGAGGTTTGACTGCAGTTCCCACGTTTCAGAGTGCTCTGTGACAACACCAGAGCCACTACTCCTGAAGCCGAGCTTACAATACACGTAGAAATGCCTGAGTCAAGGCTCCAAAGCAGGAATATATGTAAGAGAAGAGCTGAGTCTCCACCCTGCTGAAGAATCCAGTACAATTACTCTCAGAAGTTGCTCTCTTACATGTTACCGTGTCCTTTCTTATTCTGAGATACACACTGGGAGACTCCTGTTGTACTGTTGTCTCTTCCTGCACGTTCCTAGAAACTTTAACTGACCTGCACAGAATGTCAGAGAGGATGGAATCAGGAGTACAACAGAATACATATTTAGAAGGGGGTTTTATAAATATACACACACACACACACATATGTATAAAATCTAGACTTTTTACTGCCAGGAAAAGTTCAAAACGTCAGAAAATAATGTCTATTTTACACATTTTATCTTTTCATGCTGTCTCTGAATGCATAGTTAAAGATATCCACAAACTTTTTCTTCCATAACATACCATCTTATGAAAGCCGAGATGAAGAGAGCATGATTAGAAAACAACAAGATTAGTCACATGCCCCTGCAGTAGGACCTGTTCTAGCACATTTCTTTCATAGTTTGAAACACAGTGATTGCGACTGAGATGTATTGCACATTTTTCTAAACCGGGCAGATACAAGGCAAATTTAAGGACAAATAATGCGTAGTTTTAGCTTTGGAATTCTAACCACAGTAGTAGAAGCAGTATACAAACAGACTGTGGTCAGAGGTTTTTTTTTTTAGTCATTCTGACAAAATAATGCAAATGTCAACAAATACTGGCTAATCATAACATTTGCATCGTGTTTTCTGATATTAGGCATTATGAGGTATGGACCCACCAACGTTAAATTACACATGCTACTCAGAAGAGTTCAAAGTTCAGATTTTGTCAATGTCTACATGAACATTTCTAATGGGGCAAACATTTCTAAATTAAGTGTGAAAAATCCATCCAAGTATGCTCATAGACTTTGAAGACTAAACACAGAGGTGACATACAGTCTGATCTGTTATGCAAGTAATGCTTTGGGGCCTGACTTCTTGAAAAATACCCTGATTCTATTTTTTACTTGCTAAAAAAGTAAGGGGTTTTCAAGCTTTTTATGTTTATGAGTATCATTTCCTGCATCTCACATGAATAAACTACTCCCATTACAAGGTATTTGCCAAGTCAGCCTGTGGAGAATGTTAAGTAATGCGGCAAGTTAATGTTATGTTTTGTACAGGCTATGGAAAGGCAAACCTGTGGCTGGATGTGCGTCAGAGCTTGCATGAGAGCATGCTGCAAAGAAGTGAGGATACTCAGAGCCACTGTGCAATGCTGGTGCCAGTGCCTGCTGCTGTTGCAGGCTGGGAGAAGGGAGAGATCAGGGCTACTGGTGTTTGCAGAAGAAAACTGCTGAAAGTGCAAGAAAGTCACTCTCATCACTCCAAAACCTAATGTGTCTTGTCCTGCTGCAGAGTCACACAAGAAAAAATTTAGAGGATTTCAAATCCTACGTAAAGGATATCCAAACTGGAATGTTTAATTAGACTTCTTTGGGCTTGTAAAGACAAACACAGCACCTTTAGGTGGTAAGTAACACTGACTGGTTAAGCATAATTAACAAATTCAGGCTTTCTAATACCATCTGAGATGGAAGTTGCGATGGCTACGTATTCTTCAAGTGCCTTTCAAAATCCTGGGTCCACAAAGATCAGTGGAGTGTTTCACCCTCAGAAACACAGTCCTAACAACAAGGGAGGACCAGGATAAAGTGACAAGGTTGGTGATGGCAGCAGTTATAGACCAAGAAACCCTGAGTAAAGGCACATCCTGTATTTGTTTACATAGAGACACATGCTGTATTTGTTTATGTAGAGAAACAATAAAATTGAGTATGGTCAAGAGGTTCTTAAAAGCACATGGTGGAGAATGAGAGGGAGGAAAAAAAAACCCTCACCTTTTTCCTGCAATGTGCCCTATTCCTTTCAGTTACAGTATGGTTTTGGTATTACTGGAAAGACATGCAGTACTAATACATCACAAATGTGGTTTCCAAGTTGAGAGGGTTATTTAAATAAACCATCTAACGTGTTTCTCACAAGTATGAAACTTCCTTTGGCCAACACTGAAAATGTCCTCGCTGTTTAAGGGAAGCTCTGTACATACACCGAAGGATCAGGGGTTAAATATAAAAGACATTGCCAAGAGATGCTGAGAAAACACGTCATACATTGTGTTACATGTGTGTGTGTTACATAGTAGGTAATTCACTGACTAGGCCAAAAAAAGCCCCGTTTCTATTTAGTCCCACTAAAAAGTGTAGTACTAGCAAAGGAACAATTCATTTTTCTGTTTTATTACAGTTAATTTTAAATAAAAATTAAAAACAACTTTTCCCCCTTCTCAGAAACCTTGTCTTGTTGAGCATGATTGTTTTTAATTCTTCTGTAGCGTGTTCACATAAGTGTCTCATAACAATAACTATTCAGAGGTACTTCACTCTTCCCTTTGTAAAAGCATTGCAGTGTCTAATGTCATGTTAAAAAAAGAAAGTCTGTAAGAGTCACTGCCTTTTCTCCAATATTATGAACGTTATCATTTGCAAATTGGTCTGATAAAACTCATTTAAGAATACAATGTGGAACAGTAGAAGATGTAAATACTGTTTCAGTGAGTCAAAAATATACACACTTCAAACATATAGTTACAGCATATCTCCCAATTAAAAACCACACTTTTTAATTCCCATTTTGAAAAACCTAAGGCTAAATTTTCATTGCACTAGCACAGGACTACAAAGTGCAGCATATATCATCAGGTTACCTACACTACCACATTATTATTTTTTTTTGCCTCAGTCATCAAAAAAGTATGGAAGTCAGCTGAAACTCCTTGCTCATGATTGTTCCAATGAGCTTCCAGGAGAGGAAGGGGGTCATACCTGGACCCTAAAGAAAAGGTGGACACTCTGAAACAGCACAACATATGATACCTTTAAAAAAGTTGAAGTTATTGCCAAAACAAGTCCCCACCTTTGCTTTGCTGTGTACCAAGCTGGTATTTGGCCCAGGTAGATACCAGTTTATCAAAATGGATTCGTCTTCCCGCTCTCACAGTGATGACAACTCATTAAAGGAAAGAGTCACCAACTATTACACAGACATTCACAGCTTTACGCAGCATGGGAGTTGCTCATCCTTAAACAATGTCGTCTTTTTGGCTGCCAACTCAGTTTCAAGCAACAAACCTTTCTTGTTGGTCCCAATGACGTGTTATTTTCTCATTCTAATTTGTCTGTTTAAAATATTTAGGAGTGCTCATATGAAAGTGATGAATATGCTCATAATTATGTCCATCTTTATAAGATCCAAACCTAAGAAAAATATTCAATAAAGCAAAACCATTACAACATGATTTAACCCATGCAATTAAATCATACACTTACCACAGTATCATTAACACTTCTTCTGAATGTTCTGGGTAGTTTATTTCAGAAACACAACCCTACTTAGATATGAATCACAATCTATGTACACTACCTAACTAGAGGTCTTTGAGTATAATGGAGACGTTTAATTACACTCATTGGATTAATGCCATAGGCACTCTGTAAATGGAACTCCAGCTGACGAAGGTGAGCAGAGCATTTATCTAATAAAATCCTATGCTCTTAAGTTTTTTCTGCCGACTTCAGTGGAGACAGAATTTAAGCCCCCGTAGTTTTAAATACTCAACCCTATTGTTAACATTGCACATCTTTCTTCTGAAAATTATGGTGAAAATGGTAATTTTTCATGCCATATTTAAATCTAAAAAGTTTTGACTACTCACTATTATGGTCAACAGATTTGCAAAAGTAAAATATAGTACTTATTCAAAATATTTGTGCCAAATAGCATTTAAAAGCAGTGCCATTGCACTTCAAAGGAACTGTAGTTAATTGGAAAAACACACTTATTCCTAAAGGGTATAATTTTTTTTCTGCTTAAAGGCAGACGTAAAAGAAATTAGGACAAGAAAAATATCCTTTGCTGAAATCAGCTGAGAAAAATCTGAAGTGAATGCTAACTTTAGGCAAGTTTCATCATGTGGAAAAGACTGAGCAAGCTCCTGCTTAGACAGGAAGCCAGTGACTGAATGGTAAATAAAAAGTGAGTAAGCTCAACTGTCAGGTGTATATAAGAAATGAATATATTCTGTATTATGGCAGTCAGAAGTAGTAAATACAGCATTGCTGGAAATTGGCTGCAGCAACATCTATCTCAAACTTCATGACTCTTCCACTGATACTCAGCATAGAATAAGTACCTTTCTCCATATTTCTCTTCCTTATGCAATGCCAGTGGGAAAGTGACAGCATTCTAGAAATAAATAACTTTTTATGTAAAAATCTAGCCCTTTTTTCTTCTTGACATATGTAACATACTGCCTCAGGCATTCTCCGTAATTTTTGCTCCAGTTATATAGTAAGTTTTAAAATGCTTAGGCAAAGAGTATTTAATGTATATATTGTATCTTGTGTTCCAAGTAACAGTGTATTAAGACCCCGATCCTCAAAAGTGCTGAGAAACGTGGGAGCTCTCTCATCATCTTTAAAATGAGTCACTACAGCACTTGGCAAACATCCCTATCAAACAATCTCAGAAATTAATCACCTGGGTGAAATACGCATTATCTTCAATTTATGCTACAACACAGCGGACTGATTTTCCCAAGGCACATGCCAAGTTGGTAGAAAAACTGGAATTACAAATCAGAAGTTCTTGACTCCTAATCTTTTGCTCACTTTGGTACTGACCAGTGCACTTTAAGAACAATTTTGTTCTGAGACTTCTCTTTTACCAGATGTCACATACATCATCCCTTAATTTCTTACGAGACACACTGACCTGGGATTGAAATGGATGTCCTCAGGAACTTGGCTGGGATCAGTGACAATTCTGTCATTGTCAACATAGCTATCCAAGTGATCGGGGATCCTAAATTTGGCCATCTGGACTTCTGAATCACTTAAACCAGCATGAGATATGCGGGCATAGCCCAACCTATCAGATACAAGAAGAGTTAGTTTGAAGAAATAGCTCAAGGCAATTTCATGACATTCTTAATTCATGTCTCTTTTTTCCAAGAGTTATTATTTAGCCTATCAACATAACTTTCCATTTTTGTGAATCTTGCCTTCAAAAAACTAAAAGCGCTGTATAAACACAAGCGTCATAACACAATGTCAAAAACAGAAAAACAGAGAAAGCATAAGTGTTTGACAACAAAAATAAGTTCTAGATCTAGAAACTTATTTTTAAAATTACAGTTTTAGAATATGCATACTGGTATAAACTCGCCAACGTTTTTCACTGAAGAGATTTTGAAATTCAAGAAAGGAACTGAAGCATCAATGGAATGAGTAATGAGAAAAATTAGATTGCAAATGGGGGTTTTGTTGCCTTTCCCCCCCACACTTAGTACTGTTACTTAAGACAGCTATGTAATTTAATGGTTTTACTCCTGTGAACACTGCAGAATTGCAGTTTATTCAGCATAAGTTGAATTCCATTCTGGTACATACATCACCAAGGGAATGATTTACAAGCAACTTGGTATTAAAAAGATATGGAATGCATAGGTCCCAGCAGAGGAAATCGCTTCAATATAGGCTTATGCAGTTAAAGTTTCCACTAAATCCAGCATAAAGCTTCGCTGGATTAGATCAGCATTTTGCTTCAACAAACCCTACAATCATAGTCCAAAATTTGTATCTTCTGTGTTACACACAAATTAGGGCTTAGCCTTCACATTTTAGAATGAAACTGCAAAGCCAGATATTTGGAAAAAAGTAGTTTTATGTTACTAAAGCAGATTAGATCTGAAGGCTTTTGACACAGAAGGATGAAACCTGTAATACCATCTTTGTAAATTATATTCAGAAATACACCAATTCATCCCGAGATTGATGTTTCACATTACTTCATTATATATCTAACTGTCTATACACAATTGTTTAGGGATATAAGACTCTTCCACAATTACCTACAGAAGGGTGTAAAACTGATCGTCATAAAGATATTTAAAATCAATGAATAAATGATCCACTTTAACACACCTTATTACTCCGCGATACATAATATAGCTACACCATCTGTCATGATCTGTACTGTCAATATCCTACAAGTGGAAGGAAAAAATAAAAAGTCAAACAAATAAGGCAAGCTTTCCTTATGCATAGGCTTTAAATCAGTAACAGAACCAACGTGTAAATCTGCTGCAGAAAAATGTTTTGCCTAGAACATTGTAATAATTTACAAAGGAAAAAAACAACACTGTTAGACAAATCAGACAACTTTTGACATCTGACAGAAAACCAAACTGCAGAACTCAGTTTTAATACAAAAGAATCATAGAATTAGAGGCTGGAAGGGATGCCTGGAGGACACTTGTTCCCAATCCCATGCTCCAAGTAACTTCAAGCAGGTTGCAACCAACTTTTTAATATCTCCAAGGATGGAGGTTTCACAGCTTCTCTGGGCCCCTGTTCTAGAGCTTGATAACCCTAACTGTGATTCTATTTTTTTTTTTCTTCTGTTATCTAATTGACATTTCCCTTGTGGCAACCTCTGTCCATCGCCTCTTGTCCTTTCACTATTTAACTGCACCTTCTCTATAACATGTCAGCCAGTTGAAGACTATTTAAAAATGTGTATGTATTTTCTTATATGTCTAAGTTACCAATTTGAAATATTAAGCCGAATGCTGCAAATGTATATTATCTCTAACTGCTAAAAGAAGCATTACATAAAAGTAAAACATACAAGTTTTGCATTACCTGCACGTTTCCATTTTTTATTAATTCAGTATAATCTCTGGATCCAGGAGCTGAAGTGATGTATCCTAGAAATACCACTTGCTTAGAGCTAGTCTTCAATAGGTTTGAAACAGCTATAGCCTGGAGTTTTCTGTCCAAGTCCTCTCTGAAAGAAATGGAAAAGACTTTAACCTATATAGATTTTAGCTCAGAATCTTTGTGCTATAACATAGCAAACCACAAACGAATCTGACATCTTTTTTATTGCTCAGTATTTAGAGAGTATGAAAGTTTATACAAAGCTCAAAGATTCAAAATGTTCACTATGTTCAATGATATCCACATGGTTGTGGTAGATGTAATTAGGGTTCTCTTTCTAACCATTATAGGAACAACTTTTTCTATTACTGTTTTGTTTTTAATACTGATCTCATCACTAAGAAATGTGAATATAAGTGCTTTGGTTATCTGAGGCTTTGTCTCAGCCTGCACTTGAAATTTAATTGTGCATAACAAAGAGCTCACATGCTAACAAAACTTTTATGATAGACCAATCGTGGTAAATATAGTCTTAAAGTCTGGGTCACATAATTTATGAAATAGAACTTAAGAGCTAAGTCATCCCGTTAACACTACTTATTGACATTTGGCAGGTATTCTGCATCTCTTGAACAAGACTTACACAACAGTTCCAACATGACCAGAAGTGATAGCATAAGTGGAGCCTGGTAAAATACTGTATGGGATCCCAATCCCTGTCCTTGGATTTGTCATAACATAATGTAAAGGCAGTTCTCTTTCTACAGTTCTTCATGTTAATAACTTTAAACAGTTGTGCAAAGTATGTTCTCTTCTATATTTTGGTAGACTGGGCTAAATACAATTGAGACAGGGAGCTGACTGTGGAATCTGTAACCCCAAAAGACGACAAGAATTTAAATGCTGCGATGCTTTCTAAATAGCAGTACTTCTGACCAAAGCAAATGCATTAGGGAGAAAGAGCACACAGACAGGAGACAAAAACCCCCAACCATTTAAAGAGAAGCCAGCTCAGATAGCTGCTCTTTCCAGAATTACACCTCTACATAAGATAGGTTCTTTTAAATGACACAGGCATTGTTGTATTCCCACATTTAAAAAACAGTCTTTAAACAAAATCCCTAGTTATCCAGTATTCTATAGTTTATGTCATCCTAAGCAGCAGATGAAAAAAGATGAATAACAAGCAGTTGTGCGTGCCATTTAATTATAAATTCATTCACCTCAAAACACAATACAATTTGCACTTGTTCTCCATGTGTCTCTTCCTATTTTCTCCTTCATCTTTATCTCATCTCTCTGTGAGGGGGGAATACAGTGCTATTTTCTTCTACTTGGTCAAACAGTTTCTCAGAGAGGCAAGTCTAATCATCCGTGTGAGGCACAAAACGAAGTTCCTTTCTAGAGTTCAAATTGGGAGTGGTTTCTGACAACTGAATGTGTTCAGTAAAAGGGACATCTATAAACAATTTGCATGCTTGGAGCACAGCTTCTACCCAGGGGAAGAAAATGGGGAAGCTCAGTATGGGATAATGAGAATTCCTACTGCTTTCTGAGCAGCTTGTTTGTGTATTATATTCTGCACCCAATCGATAAATTTGCCTCTCCATGAATTACAATAAATATTTTTAAAAGTTCAAGTCTTACTGCGTAACCACAAACATACTAGATATTGCATCAAATAAAACAGAAAATACAGCTACATGAAGCATCATAAAACTGTACCTTATTAATATTCATTACACAAAAGTAATCAAGACATTGTTTTAAAGTAAGGAACTGAAAGATATACCTTAATCTTTCCCATCACATATTTCAGTTGCTGGTATAATTCTTCCTTAGAATATCAGATTTGATATTTACACTTTCATATAGTCAGAAAGACACTGAATGGGTATTTTTGTTGCTGTTTCAATACCGTCTTGGAGGTTTCAGAAATGTTCCTTTTTTTTTTTAATAAACACGGAATATAATAGATCTATTCCATATGGAGAAAGTCAGAAGGATGATATCCTACACTGAGGTGTACCTGTAGCCCTATTACTTCTTGTGGTTTTGCAGATTTGTGGGTTTACTATATATGTCTAGTAAATCAGATATTAGGTTCAGATGAGTTTTGCATGACACATTTGTCCCTTTTAAAAAACGCTTCAAAATTTTAAACCAGTAGCTATGTCATAGTATTTCCTCCAGTGTGCCTTGTTAGAACCAGTATTACAGCAGCACATTTTAAAAGGTACAAAAGAAGTCCCAGAAGGTCACAAATTGCAAGTATTTTACATGGCTTTGCACTACATATGTAACAATAAATAAAATACACACTCTTCATTTCCAAAGTGGGCGACAACAAAATCAACCAGTTTCCCTGTGAAGTTGACAGTCATGGAGATGGCAGGTGCAATCTCTCCCTCTGGAGACGGAAGGAGGTGATGGGTAGATTTTACAATCGGATACCTTGACAGCGCCATAATCCTACATGAGAAGAGGGAAACAGTTACATTTTGTAGTTCACAGGCCTCACAACTGTGAACTAAGCAGATAAACGTGACCAGAAGACTAATGGTCACTGAACTCAAACCATCAGACCAGAACACAAACCATTTCTAGCGGATTTTTCTGAATTTAGAAGGTTTTCCTTTAGAATATTACTTAAGTACATGTCTGAAAATGAATTATCAAATTCATTCCTACACTAAGAAATACCATTCCATATATATGAATTCTTACACTGAGCCTTTCAAAATCTGCATCCTCAGACAAGACAGAATTTTACAATACCATTAATTAAAATGTATTTTATTAGAAGTAGAAGCAGGTAGAAATACATTTTTAAAGTTGCAGATTTCTCATTCTCTCAGCTTGTGTTTGGAATCAACCTTAAAACCATTTTGCATCAGGTTTTTCAAAATGTTTCATGAAGATAATTTCTGATAACGACTTTTCTGCCACATTCTGCATCACTTAAAGACACGGGCTCTGGAAAAGGAATGTTACTAAATTCCCCTCACATATCCCAAACATTAAATAGCTGTTGCAACATCACTAGGAAGTTCCATCTGCCACAGAGATCTGCATATCCCCCTGAAAAAAAAGCCACTATTTTCCAGAGGACAAAGATATTCAAAGACAAGCAACTAGTAGTTGGTCAAGCATTAAAATAAAATCAGACACAAAAAAATCTGGTAAAATAGACATGTATCTTTCTATGCTCATTTCCCGCTACAGGGCTCAAGCTGGCTTTAATGAATTCAAAATTTCTAATAACTCCAGGTGCTCTTACATTTCCCAACTTCTATCACAATTTTAAGACTGAAATCTAAAGTTCTCATAGCCCAAAACAAAACAATGAGAAAAGTGAAATCAGATATAGTACTTAGAATGCCAAATTTCCAAATCTGTAGATTAAGGGGCAGGATGCCATTCTCTGCATCACCAAGGCCAAAGTAGTTTACAGGGGCAGGCACCAAAACCTGATTAGTTTTAACAACGAGAAAACTTCATCTGCATTGCACTGTAATGCTAGGCAACCAAAGCATGTTCTTAAAGACAAGCTCCAACAAGTGATTACAGTGATTGTTATTCCAACTATTCTTTGCCCATGTTCTAATGGAGTTAGTATTGGACAGTGTATTTACACTTACTTACTGTAACTGTGCGTGTAAAGATGACTCACCCCCAAGTGTGATCTCTTGTGCTTGGACCAAAGTCTGTGTAAAATCCTAGTCTTTCTCCTAGCCACATTGTTGGATCATTGTTCCCAATGAACGGTTTAGAAGCATCACTCTCTATAATAGTGATAAAATCTGCACCTAAAACGGGCAAGAAAAAAGAAAATCCTTCCAAGTTTATAACTGTGACCTATAAATGTGATTTATAAATGGCTACATAATGTCATCATTTCTCTCTTGATTACACAGGGATGGACACAACCCCTTCAGGAGTCAATCAGCGCAAATCTTATGCTGGCAACAGTCATGCCCAAACTTTCAGTCATTGTAGGCTACACAGCCTCTGATGGAGAGATACTCAGGGTCTGGGTGCCATGGCTCCTCCCTGGTACATAACCAGACACACGAGACTGCACAGCACAGCTGGCCTGCACATACCTAGAGTAGACCATTTCAAAACCATTAGACATAACGTGCATACACAGATTAACAACCAATGGCGAGTCTACTGCTTTCAACTTGATCAACAAGCACTATGCAGCACATCTGCGTTTACCTTCATCTACCAAATATTATTCTGCTCCAAAGGGTCCTGTGCAAGAGGAAGCAGGCTGCTGCTGCCAAAACAATTAATCACCCCATAGCAAGCTAGTGTCAGCCTCCAGGCATGATAACAGGAGGGTTCCCAGCTCTACTGAATTGTTGGCCATCCTCAGCCACCTCACTTTCTCAGGGCACTGTGGTCCCTCCCTGTTTACATGCTGAGGTGTGGTTTTGTCAGGGGAACATGCCAGGTTCCCCTGTATTTTAGCTGCAGTATACAGAAGAGCTATGCGGTCCCTGAAGGAACTGGCAGCTAAGAAAGACTTGCCCATGCCTGAAGGAAGGTGGGAGTCTGCAAGCCGGCCACAGGCTGGCTGAACCATCCAGGCTTAGCTTGAGCAGCAAGGCAGTACGGCTGCAGCAGCAAGAAGTGCTCCCTTCTCACCGTGGTTATGCCCCCCTTGGAGTGCTCTCCGACTCTGGAAGACAGATCGAGTCACAGCTTCATCTGCAAGCCCTTCTATAAGGAATTAAGACTGCTCCATTCAGCACCACTGTTACCACAAGATTTTTTGCTTTTCAAATGTCTTATTTAGCAGTATGAAAGCCACGTTAGCAGGGAGTTAGAGTACTTTTAAGGGGATTCCCTTCTACATCATTAGCATACGTGCTGGCCACAGAAACAATAACTGAAACCATTGAGACGGGTTGATGTTTCCCTTCAGGGCACACAGGAGTTACAGTCACAAAAGCCATTACATGTTGCATCTTCACTATTCCAACTGAGAGAAGATGAGCCCAAGGCACGCACACCACCACACCTTTAAAGATAACCCCTACACTGAAGAAGTTAGCCACTCTTTTTTCTATCGCTCTCACTTTAGCAAACAAATAGTTTAAGAATCTCCAGCTTAACTCTGAATGCCTTAATGCATTTCCTGGAAATGTTAATGTGGTATTTTATATAATATACATGTAACATAAAACTCCAGAATACTGTTTCCAGCAATCAGGAATTAAGATTTATTCATTTATGTTTTAGAATTTCCTGCCTTTTGACTTAGCAATTGCTTCTTTTAGAAGCGATACCATAAAGAAATGCTCAACGGACATAACCAGGTAATCACTTTTTCTAATATTCATTAATTTAAACTACAGATACCAGAAATAAATGCATTCATTACAGTTCATAAATAAATATGCAAAGATTAAGTAAGTACCCAGACATAAGCCATGAGCTATGGAATCACATATGTACAAGAATGCCCCAACTTTCTATTCATCAAATGTGTAGTGAGACAGCCTACAGAGCTCAGCCCTCTGAACCTTTGGTCATGGGACAATGGAGTGAGTGATGGATGAACCAGCCTGTTCCCTCTTAATTAACTCCTGGGCATCTCTGCCACAAAATCAAGGCTTGCACAGCAGCACCTGTGCCAGCACCTTCCCACTGCTTGGGTCTGTCAAGCCCAAGCTGCTCAGCAAAGCCATGTGGTGCATTCACACCATAAGAGGAGAGGAGGACATCAAGTGCTGGAATGGCAGCATGGATGCTTCCTTGTCTCCTCAGCTGCTTTAAATCCTAAAGCAGCGGCGCCCAGTCTTCCCTATCTCATGGGTATCACAGAAAACAACACTTACAAGCACCACTGGTCAATTCCTTTCAATGCACCCTGCAGCAGCACTAATCTTTGGTCCAAATTCTTCATTTCCTATAGGTAATTTTCCAACCAAAATCCTGTCCGTGAGCAACAGGTCAGACACCCTTCTTTACAGTAAAAACATGACAACTCAACCAAGCTACAATCACTGTTTTTCTTTTATAAATTGCTCGGTCTCAGTGATGGAAACGGACTGGTCTGTTTCTCCTCTGTACATCTTGTTTAGGGCATTTTAATTTCAGACGTTTTAGGAATTATATAACGCTAGTTTTAGTTTACATCTAAAAACACAGAGAAGTTATAAAACAGTAAATTTGATCTAAAGGGATATTTATTATTTTATTCATGCAAATAATTTGTCTATAGAGAAGTAACTCATCATCAGTATGAGAAAAAAATCCAAATAAGAAGCGAAGTGTTTCCTCCAACCAGAAATCTCTTTAAAATACATTAAAAAAATTGTCACCTCTGCAAATGGATTTTTAACTGAAGTGATTGTATTGGAACACTTCACAAATTCAGGAAAAAGCCACTAGACACAGGTGCTTGTGTTAATGCAAGAATGGACTCAGTTATCTATCTGTCTATTCAGATGAACCCTCTCAAATATAAATGAAGTAGAAAAAAATGTTACCTGTCTGATTAAGCAAATTAGCTGATCCTTCCAAATTAGACCATCCTTCATTGTCATATCCAAATCTAAAAGGCCAGATCATAGCAGAGAAGTCTCTTTTTGGAACCTCAAAAAAATAAATGTAAAAAAAGTCAAGTACAGTTTGACTTTTATATATTATAGCTTTGCAGTCAACAACATCAGCTACATGGTGCCATAAAAGACAAGGAAGAAGAGATGTTTTAACCAATATATTTTCCTAATAAATCTGTCAGGATTACAAAAGACTTTAGCTATTCTTGAGAAAAATCTGCTGTTAACAAGAGGAGAAAAGCCATCATAGTTAAAATGAATTTGTAAAAGTAAATAAATGAACATGAAAGAGATTACAAATTTTTTCATCTTTCTGAGAGGAACTACCCACTTTTTTCCACACTATAAGGTACTACAAAACCTTGCTGAGGTCTAAAAAGAAAGCCAGCCATATATGTCTGTGTGTATGTGTGAATACACACATGCGTGCAGGCGTGTACACAAACACACACAATTTCTACTTAGCTGTCATCACCTCTTCTGCATCTTTTCCTGCATTTGTCATCAGTGATTTCTCTAACAAAAAAATTACCAACAAGAATACATGTCAAGAGCAAGTTTCAGAAGACTATTTCTGAACTGCCACCAAAAAAGAAAAGTCTGATTCATAAGTGCACAACATCCCGGTCTCCAAGCTGATAAAATATGGGTTTGATGGACTGACAATTCAGTGGATAAAGAACTGGCTTGACGGCCGCACCTAAAGAGTTGGCTGTCAATGGATCCATGTCCAAGCAGAGGCCAGTGACAAGTGGAGTCCCTCACGGATCAGTACTGGGACTGGTCTTGTTTAACATCTTCGTCAGCAACATGGACAGTGGCATAGAGTGCACCCTCAGCCAGTTTGCCGACAACACCAAGCTGTGTGGGGCAGCTGACACACTGGAGGGAAGGGATGCCATCCAGAGGGACCTTGACAGACTGGAGAGGTGGGCCCATGCCAACCTCATGAAGTTCAACAAGACCAAGTGCAAGGTCCTCCATCTGGGTCAGGGCAACCCCAAGCACCGATATAGGCTGGGCAGTGACTGGCTTGAGAGCAGCCCTGAAGACAAGGACTTGGGGGTACTTGTAGATGAGAGGCTCAACATGAGCCATCAGTGTGCACTAGCGGCCCAGAAGGCCAATTGTATCCTGGGCTGCATCAGGAAAATCATGGCCAGCAGGTCAAGGGAGGTGATTCTCCCCCTCTACTCCACTCTCGTGAGACCCCACCTGGAGTACTGCGTCCAATTCTGGAGCCCCTACTACAAGAAAGATATGGACGTGCTGGAACGTGTCCAGAGAAGGGCCATGAGGATGATCAGAGGGCTGGAGCACCTCTCCTATTATGAGGACAGACTGAGGGAGTTGGGGTTGTTCAGTCTGGAGAAAAGAAGGCTCCGAGGAGACCTTATAGTGGCCTACCAGTATCTTAAGGGGGCCTACAAGAAAGATGGTGAGGGACTTTTTAGGATGTCGGGTAATGGTAGGACTAGAGGGAATGGATTAAAACTAGAGATGGGTCGATTCAGACTGGAAGTTAGGGAGAAGTTCTTCACCATGAGGGTGGTGAGACACTGGCACAGGTTGCCCAGAGAGGTGGTGGAAGCCCCATCCCTGGAAGTTTTTAAGGCCAGGCTGGATGGGGCTCTGAGCAACCTGATCTAGTGGGGGATGTCCCTGCCCATGGCAGGGGGGTTGGAACTAGATGATCTTTAAGGTCCCTTCCAACCCTAACAATTCTATGATTCTATGAAAAATTCAATTTTATATTAGTAATCAATTAAATCATAGAATGGAAACATGTTAATTTATATCTGATCAAAACAGCTCTGATTTTGAATTAAAATTACTAAATAGGCAAGCAACATACTCAGACAACTTGTAAGCAGTCTAAATGCTAAACTTCGGGAGCATTAAGCATCTTAATTGTTCCTATCATTGCAATACTTAATTTTTTGCCAGATAGAAAACTGGCATCTTCTAATTTTTATCCAATTTCCATAAATAGTCTAAGTCTAACGCAAGACAACCAACTTTTCAGAGAGATTCAATTCAGAGTTATGCATATAAATATAGAAGCATAGAATTCCTTCAGCTGGAAGGAGCCTCAGGAGGTTACCTGTTCAAGAGGTTACCTGTTCAAGCTTCCCTAATATAAGATCAGGCTGCTAACAGCATTGTCCAGTCAAGTTTTGAATACAATTCAAATAAACTCACTTATAAAAGTAACATTCAAATTGAATATATGAAACAAGCATCTCTCAGTTTTTCAGAATTTTTTTTTCTTTTGTAGCAGCACTGTAAATATCCAAAGACCCAGACACTTCCGATATTCAACATGAATTTACAAATTAAACTTTTTGCATCTTCATTTCTGCATTAGTTTTGCTGAATACTTGGATGTTGGTACAAAGATTTCTTCAGCACCAACCAACACATCTAAGACATCACACACGCATTTTACTGTATATTTGAAAGTTACAGTTTTCACAAACGCACTACTCACCCCTTGGCCCAACTTCTTCTGGTAGGTTTTATAACGTAGACTCAATCCTAGCAAACCAACACCAACAAACAGCCACAATACTTGAAACAGAAACACACAGAAAAGTTGTTTTTAAAGCAAGAGAAAATAATGTTGTTGTTGTTGCAGTTAAACAGAACTGGTACACTGTCATTCTAAGATGTGGTATTCATAGAATGGGAAATGTATACATCTAAATTTCCACATATGCCAGTGATAACACCATTCCTAAGTAGTGTACTTAAGAGCATCTACATGCGTGCAGAATACCTATATGTGTGCAGATACACTTAGATTCTCCAAAACACAACAGGCTGAGCAGATACAATACACCAAAACTCATTGGAATATTTATGTAAAAATGATACCTACCGAAGAATTCACTACAGGAGATGAGCAAGAGCATCATGTAAGCCTTCTAGTGTTTTTCCTCTCTGTGTTCCAGGTATGCATTTGCGGCGTACATTTTTTATTTTGTCATAGTACAATGTGTGGCAGAAAATTTAGTTTACTTCGCAAGCCCTTAGGTGTCAGAAAGATGTGATCCCTGCCAGACCTCCAGAGCAGTCCTTTCATACATTCTTGGAAAGGCACTGTGGCTTCACAGAATGCAAATTCAGAGCTTTCCTATTCTCCTGTAGCCTTCCAAATAACGGCAACAGACACTTAAGAGCTCTCAGGGTTTGGCACATGGCCATTTGATGACCAAAACCCTCTGCAGTTATTTCATTTACACAGTGGCATATGCTATCTACAATGATTTCAGTAACTCCAGTTTATTTTTTCATCAGATCTTTCATAGATATGTAATTATTTTTATGCAAGTTTTCTGGAACAATTTTGTGTGAAATTTATTTAAATTTTACTATGTGTGATGTCAGAAGAAAAGACATGCTGTTTACCTTAGTAGATGTCAAGCAAGCAATTTCATACTCTGCAAAATGCAAAGGTGCTTAAAGGGGAAGCTGAGAAACAATACAAGTTTGGGCATGATGAGTAAGTACAAGAGTTACTGTTGTAACACCACAAAATTAGTTGAGCAAGGGCTGTGCTTTGTCACTGACAGTATTTTGAAGTATTTACTCACTTTTGTGAAATGTTTTTGAGTAGTAATACTCAAACCAGCATTGCTCATGTTGCCTCCAACAGACAAACTCTCAGGAACCACAGACTTCTGGCCTCTGAGTATATAGGCTAAAGACCTTCATGAAGATTTCAGAATCAGCCCTGAAAAGTGGTGAAGCACTATTGTTTCCGCTTTACAGATGAGGCAAAATGAGGTATGCAAATGATAAGTGATTTGATCCAAAGTCACAGAGCTAAAAAAGATGCAGGGATTTGAACCTTCAGCATCCTGATCTCTGTAGGGTCAGCATGCCCTAACGCCTCACAATTTTTTCCTCTACCAAACTTCGCTATAGTGACAGACTTTTTCCTTAGAAAACATAAACTAACGATGAAAACAGATCTGAAGCTCAAATAATTGTGGAGAAATACTTGAAAACATCATTTGGATGGATTATGTATTCCAGAGATTTAAAAGCCAAAAAGCGGTAAAACCTCAAACGTTTTGTCTTCAAAACCCAAGGAAAAAAGCAGACCTCATACCTATCATCTGGGAAAGCTGGGATCTCTAGGCATAGTCCACAGGCAGATGACAAAAAGGTTTCCTGAGGACAGGTCTGGTCTGAACGTGCAGCAGGGTGTCATAATTTTGTAGTGATGTCAGCCACAACAGGCTCTGCAGGACTGCCTCCTCATGCAGGAGGGGTGTCACATTATATGTGGGCCAGCTGAGTCCCACCTCACTGCCAGCCAGCTCACACACCCCTATAAAGGGTGTCACACTGAACTGCTTCAAAAATCAACAAATCGGATGGGCTGAAAAATCATTCATATTTTTGTTGTATACACATGTAATAAATCCCAAGATCCAGCGAGGCCGCCTCCTCAACTGCCAAAATGAAATCACAAATGATGCCAAATCCATTTTTACATTTTCTTTTTTCCCCCCAGTTCAAATTTTTTGGTCTTCATTTAAGACATTCCATGAGGAATAGCCTCTCTCTTAACTGTAATCATAGTGAATCAGCTCCTCAGTTAGTATATGTCATCATTAAAACTGGAACTAGGGTAATACCAACTACAAGTCTAGCTATAAAATTAGCACCAAAAAGCATTTCTAAAACATCCAAGCAAAACACTCCACTGTGTTACTCTTTTTCCTCAGACATTATTCCTAGAGTCATGGAAAAAAGGAAGTAAAACTATACTTACGTAGTTTAATATAGTTTTTACTCTTTTTGAAAAGTGGCTTTTGGTTGCTTTTCACTTCAAAGATAGAGCTAAGGTCCTTCTTGGGTCCTGTCAGAAAGTCTACGCCAATACATAACATGATAAACCCTGTGAAAATATAAGTCATTACTTTTTTCATAGAGTTTTAACATATTAAACATTGCTCATAAATACACCATTTATAAGCTCCCAGCTGTTGTGTTACATTCAACATTATGGCTCCAACAAAGACAATTCAAAGCACAAACACAGATAAATGCCATACCCAATGTAGTAATGCAGGCAATATGAGATTTATTGATAGAGAAGATCCTACTTCTCATTGTCACAGTATTCACCTCACCTATGCCTGCAGCACTTCAAAAATTTTTCATTTACATTGTTGTACTTGTTGACATAAGCATTGCTTCCAATAAAATTAAACATGCCACTAATGATAAATATTTCAAAAAAATATTTCAAAACAGTAGTATTGCAACAAGAATTCAAAGCTAAAAGATAATTTAAAATGCCACCAAACACCTTGTTTCACAAAAAAATAATGAAGTTTAAAATTACATTGTTTGGGGTGGTTTTGTTTGTTTGTTTGTTTACAAATAAGCTGATGCTAAAATTTAATACACCTGAAACAATCTTATTAAGCCTGCTTTGTTTTGATAACTGCAGAGCAGACCTAATAGTAAAAGTATCCAGCCAAAGACCGCTTCACATTATGAACTCTACTCTGGACTACAGTGAGCTCCAAAATATAGTCCATTTTTGGGTCTTTCAGGCTGAGCAGAAGGGGAGCTACGGACACTAATGCAACTTACAGCTGTTCCAGCTCTTCCCTTGCAACCCAGCAGCCTAAGGATCATGATATTACCTGATAACTTTGTGGTCCCAAGCATCAGGCTGCGCTGGGTGCTAATAGAGCAATCCTCAAAACCTGTCTCATTATTCACTATGGAAACGCAGAGATATTTTAACTCTGATGGTACTATTGGGTCCCACTACTGCACATTTTATCAGGTTTCTTCTGTTAGTGAAACATTTGTTTAAAGCCATGTCTTCCCTTCCTCCATTCATGTACTAATTGGGAGATCAATGAAAACAAAAATATTTTAATCCTTCGATCTGGGCCAAAGTAGTGACTCCTCACCTTTGCGTATCCTAACACCAACTTCCACAGAACCTCGAGTGCACTTAGCCAGCACTCTCAAGCAAACATTGATTTGCAGTACAGTTTCAGGGTATTACGTCAAAAAGACTATCACCCAGTAGATGAAGCGTTTTATCATAATTTAAGGCCCCTATTGACTGCTACAACTCCCAGCTCAGGCCAGTGCTTTCAAAGCTTACTGGAATTAGCCTGGACAAGAACAATTAAGTTACACCTCCCTATTACAGAACCTTAAAATAACAGCTTGATGAAAAAATACATTGTTGATTGTAGATGTCTATTATCTTTGCAAATGAACTGCTCCGTCACCAAGATACAAGCAACACATTTTTATGTAAGAACTACAAAAGCAACTGCTCAATAGTTTGCTCTAAAGCAATGTAAGCAGACTGCAGCAGGTTGGGAGGCCAGTTTAACACAGCAGCATCTTGTATTCTTTTGCTCCAGAGTCAACAGAAGCAGCTGTGCTTCTTAAGAATAGACAACTAAGCACACCTACAGACACATTTTAAAAGGCAGTGAGTGATTTCAGTGCACTAACTGTTGCAATGCACTGTGATGGTATCTTTTCAATAGGTAGTTCAGATTAATAGTACAAGCTCTTTTCTGACCCCTCATGAGCTAAAGGATCTAATTACCTGCAAAGAAAAAGCGGGAACATAATGAATTGGATAAGAGCTCTGCTGGAAAACGAATATGTCCTTAATATCTTTGTGGCGTAGTTAATTAACTAAAGAAGTCATGTTTTATTTCAGAGTGATAGCTGAAGATGAAAATAACCGTTACTCAGTATTTTCTTATTGACCTGACTTGTTACATTAGCTGTAGTGAAAGACCCAAGAAGCTGGGTGTAGTGCAATGATAAAGGGGGCACACACAAAAACCTTCTCAAAGGGAGACTGATTCAAAGCCATTAAAGTTGATGGAAGACCAGGGATCCGATCCCTCAGCATTACGTTACACCACAGTGAAGCAGCACAGAAGTTTTGAATATAATGGTCTTACTTTCATCGTCCCTTTTCCGGGTGCAGTTCCCTACCCAAACTGTGGCAAGAGAAAGGCAGGATATTGGACAGGAGGAGAAAGCAAGAAATAGCACTTGCACCTGAAAGAAACCAGAAGAAAACAAGCAGTTTGCCAGAAAGCCAAGCTGCAAGGGAAGAAGTGCAGCAACAAATACATGATCTCAATGGTATAATCTGCAAATCTTTCATGAGCAATGGGATGGCATCCAAAAGACAGAAACTGGATTCTCAGATGGAATATAAACTCATGTAATGCCATCAGCTGAGACAGGTTCAGTTCACAGTTTTCTATTTACCAAAGAGAAAGTTAGGGCCATCTCTGTGTTACTAACCAGTCATCATGCCAGGTGAATTAGTCACAAGTCTGTATTTCAAAGGAAGTGACAGAGAGGGATTTTATACAACAGCTTTTCTTGTCAAAGCATTACTCAAGAAAGCATTTGACATTCTTCTACCACACGCTTTCTTCATATAACTTCAAAAAAATAAAATTAAATTAACTGAGATAACTGTTTCTACAGACTCCCAAAGTGTTTTCAGAACAAAGACAACTGCAATAAATGTGATGGAACTCTCCTCAAAACAAAACAAACTGAAACCCCGCATGTGATTGCTGTAATATATGAAACACAAATGGAGACTAAGAAACTGGAGTGACAGAAAGTGGTTTCAAAGACATTTACAAAAATCTAAAACTATGGGAGCAACAAGTCAAGCACGGCATTCATTAATCCTTTTCAAACAAAACACAGGATAATGTGTAACATTTTAAAGTGTGCCACATACTTAGCCCCAGACAATGTTTGGCATTGTTTAAATATAATTAGTGAAATATGCTATTGAAACACATTAGCACCTAATAAGAAAATAATTCTGGAGACAAAACTAGAAAGGGCTGGTTTTCTTTCCACCTCTCCACCTTCATCAAGGGATCATTTTGCTAAAACCTTTATATTTGCTCTCCTCAATTCTTCCTCAACAGCAAATCCCTGACAATTTCTTTTCTTCCTCTCCTCTTGACAAGTTTCTTACACTGCAGGCTTATCGACATTCCTCCAAACATGCTGGTGTGTCCACAAAGCATAAGGTACAGCCACGGGGAGACGAAGCTCAGGTCTCAAATGCAGACTAGCTAGATCAGGAGGATGCTGCACTTTGCTCCTCAGATCAGGGCTAAATAATGCACTGAATTATGTTACAGTCCCAGGAACACAGCCTTCATAAACCCCTGAAGTTTCCAAAAACTACACTGTTACCTGAGATACCATACTGCAATCTTGGGTACCTAGCATACAGGTGCATTCACACCCTGGATTGCAGCCATATTGTAGGGTGACTGATTAACAGAACTCTTCCTCAGTTGTGTTTTGAGTTATTAGACTTTTTTTCACTTCATAATTTTCCCTCAACCGAATTTCATTTTCTGCCCACATTTTAAACCATTTCTAACAGTAAAGAAAAAAAGGAATTATTTTTTGCATGTTTCACTAATTTTCTCATAGAAGTTCTTACCCATAGTAAATCAAACAGGAGCTGAGCATTTGGAAAGACTATTTACATACTAAATACATTTTAAACATGTGGGTGAGTCTAAAGAAAGCATATTTGTATTTATTCATAGTCATAAACGTACCTAAAAGAAGATGGGAGCTTTCTCTAGCGTAAATTCCTCCAGGTACAAACTTATAAGCTGTACACCATACACAGAAGAATAATTCAAGAACGTAGGCAAACATGGCTGTAGTCATGGCTTTCCCAGGGTGCAGACAGCTAACAAAGCGTCCAGCCAGTTGAGGCCACATACACATCGTAAAGACAGCAAGAATGTTGCCTGCAACAGCAGCACTCCAGGTGTGTAAATAAAGGAGACCAGCTGAAGATGCCAAACCTGTGAAGGAACAGAAAAGAACAGAGTAAGTCACAGTCAGGCATATTATCTGCCACCTTCTTTTTCACGGGAAAAAAAGAGCACCTGGGAAATATAACTGTGCTTTGCAGCCATGAGAACGGCATCACGAGAAAGACAGGTATTCCCCATAGCCAAACGCAGAGATATCTCGTTATCTTAAAGATTGCCTATTGAACTGAAAACAGTAAAGCAAAAAGACATCAGAGAAACATCATCAAGAGCCAAAACTGAACAGTTTTTCTTACACAGAGCTCTCCCAGAACAAGACGGATGATGCAGTTTTTAAGAGGTTAGCAGGTCTGCCTGTTATGAACCTCCTTTAACAGAACACAGAAAGAATCAAATAGGTTAATGTGAGGAGAAATGATACTTCTCCCTGATCTTCTCTCCCTTTAGGTAACCATATGATGGGAAAGAAAACAAGTATTAATCTTTTACTAACTGCAAGATCCTCGATATACCATACCATCTTTGACTGTGATGGGATTTGATCCCAAACAAAACATTTACAACCACGGAAACTCTCTCTAACCGGAGGACTTCAACTCAAAACTTTATTTTAAGTAAGAAAACATTTACTAACTTTCACATCATGATAGCTGATGTTGGAAAAAAATTTAATATTTTACTCTTATACATTAAGGTTCTGAGAATTTTAGACTACAATGCTTCAATCAGCTAACAAAGCATTCTGTACTTGTTTTAAATTAGCAATGTGTGTACATCAAAAATCAAATGCTCATACTCACATTACAATCTGCACACACATTTCTTAAAACTAACACCTGTACCAAAAGGTAAATTATTTGGGCAACTGATGGGTTAAGCATTGCCAGCTCTCTGCCTTTATTGTGACTTTCCTGATATTTGGTATTTTATTTCGGTTCCTGACTAGAGAAACCCAGTTTGCATTAAATTTCTTGTCTTCGAGGTTGTGGAAAATGACTTCAAAGTGTTGGCTTTTAAGTGCTCCAAAAGAAAAGGTAAATAAGAAAAAAGCAAAACATAACTCATCATTTCCTTTGGTCCCTGTATTTTGATATGTCCCAATTTATTATTAAACATTTGTAGGAAGTACTGCTTTTTATTCTTCTACAAACAGTTAGCTAAGGACAAAAAGAAGCAGACTTACATTTTTTTTTAAACAGCATTTATACGACTAAATTTCACTCAGATGAGCCTACAAATTAAACCACGCTGCATCCATGCTGAGAACATATGGAAAATACACCTCTCCACAATTCAAGAGCAGAATTATTTCCATCTCCTCCTACTTGCTCCATGCATAGCTTGTTCCACAGCATAGCTATACCATCCTCCTGAAAATGGAGGTCCACATCCAGCACTTGAATTTCTATCCCCACCACCCAGACTGCTTCACAAATATATTGCTCCAGCAGAACTGCCTTGATGTTCATACTGCTTTTTACTGCCTGGAGATCTTGGCAACTTAGGAGACAGGATGCAAGTTTGCCTGCAGGTGAACTACTCATTACATTACAAGTTATTGTGCCCCCTGCAGAATCAAGAGGCTTGTGTCATCTCAACCCCATAACCTTAGATGTAGCCTTACTCAATGCGGACGGGGAGAACCAACACGATACTCATGGAAACAGAACCTTAACAGGGGTTTCTGAAGCTCTGCAGTGGCCTGGAGATTTGGCCTATAACCCTTAGTCAATGGTCAGACACGCATATGCTACAGTCAGTGAGAGAGAAGAAGAGGCTTTGATTAGCAATTTACTTTTCTGAGATGTGGCGTACGGTCAAAGGGCTTGAGTAAAGGGAGTAAGGTAATAGAAAGAAAAATTCTGCTCAGGATTTGTACCTACCTACCAGAAACCAAGCAAAACTGGTGACAGAAGACCGGCTCCAAAATGGAAGCATCAGTCCATGAGCCAGGCCCAACAGAACTGTACCTCTAATACAACAATAAGGAAAAAGAAATCATACATTAATATAATTTTATAAACACCTGGCGTTGAAAAAGAAACTTGTAGACATACAGACAAGGATGTTTGGTAATATTTTATAATCCTTTTATTTTAAACAGATCTCAATTTGAGCACAAAATATTTTTATCTCACACCCTTTACTATATCTGAAAAACATCAGTTGAAAATAATGGCATTTTATCACAATGTATAAGCGTGCTACATAAGGCAGCAGAAGCACTCCACTGAAATACTGGGTACAAAAGAAAAAAGAACTCAGAGAAAATGACAGGGAGGAATCCACCCCAAACAGAAGTATTTTCTTCATGTCAAATAGGGTATCCTCCAGCATCTAACATTGCTATCAGTCTTGGGTAGCTCTTGTGTATACTAATTCCATATTATAAACCACCTCGCCTGCCGCTACAGGTAGTTGACTCAGAAAAACTAATCTGGTTATTCTAGATCTGGGAGCCTGAGCAAGCCACACAATATAAAGACTAAGTTCTTACTAACCAAAACTTTACAGAAGTACATCCTTTAATACTGCACACAGTTTACTTTTTTTATCTGCATGTGTCTCTGAGGTAGACTGTTTCCTACCATGTCCTCTCTGAAGTCAACTGCTAGATTCATTTACTGCATATTATAGATGCGCTTCATCCATAAGTCCTTGAACCTCAGTCACAGAATCATAGAATCGCCTAGGTTGGAAGGGACCTTTCAGATCATCGAGTCCAACCATCAACCCAACTCTGACAAAAACCATCACTAAACCATATCTCTAAGCACTATGGCTACCCATCTTTTAAATACCTCCAGGGATGGTGTCTCAACAACTTCCCTGGGCAGCCTGTTCCAACACTTAATAACCCTTTCAGCGTAAAAATTTTTCCTAATATCCAATCTAAACCTTCCCTGGTGCAACTTGAGGCCATTTCCTTTTGTCCTATTGCCTGTTACCCGCGAGATGAGACCCTACTTCAAAAATTGTTTTACAATGTGGCAAATCAACTTTTTTACTGCTGAAATAAAAATCATTCTGTATTAGAAAATTTTAAGACTTATTGGTAGAGACGCAACGCTCAGAGGTATGTGAAAGCAAGAATGAATCCACAAGTCTTCTGTGTGAAGGTCCTTGTACCCACTTTATTCTATGTAAGCTCTTATACCATCAGCTGGTTGAGTTTTAATTCATCACCCACTACAGCACTGGCTTTTGACTACTGTTTTGTTATAATAATAATAAAAAATAACCACTTACCCATATGGATTAGGATCTGGACCTGTATGTGGATGTCCACTTACTGCCCATCTAGAAATTAGCGAGACCTCCCCAAATATCCACAGGGTGAGGAACATGAGGCTGCCAAAAGCAATCCCTGACAAAAGCCAATGAGGGTGGGAAACAGTCTCTCTAACTGCATTACCAGTTTTGTTTGCTTCTTGTTTCTTCTTGTCTCCCCCTAGAAAAAAAACAGAAATATAGCTGAACAAATTGTCAAATCCTATTAGAAGGAGTCACTGAGAAAAAGAAATAACCAAGATCACAAAGTTACCAGAATACATTATGGGCTCAAACACAAAAGCTAACTTATCTGATCATTCGTGGAAATCGATAAGACAAAAAAATCTCTAATAACATTCCTGAGTCTATCAGGAAAAGCTACTCACCTTAAGTGTACAAAAATTACAACCTGCCCATATGATTACTCTTCATACTACTGGAATTTATATAATTAAATTGGCTTTGAAAATCAGCAGAAAAGTTATTAGAATTTGTTCAGAGGATTCTGTTCTCTGAAACTCTAAACTCTGATAAGAGCAAAACCTGACACTTCCAAAGAAGCCAGAAGTAAATTCCCTTCCTTCTCTTCTCCTTTTTCCATGCACTTTAGGCCCTCTCTGCTCTAAGGAGAAAGCAGCACCTTTAATTGCATAGACATATTGCTTTGTCACCTAGAAAGAAGACAGATTCCCTTCCTAATCTCCTGCAGTAGATTTCCTTTCTAAATTATCATGGAAGCTCAGGCTTCATTCATGTAATGCAAGTCTACAAACAATACACACCACGCCAATTTATACCTACTTACACATAGATAAGGTCTTATCTTTCAATTAATTAATTCAGGTTATACTGAGAAGGAAGGAACTTCTGAGGATTTAACATGAGCTGCCTTAACTAACAAGCCCAGCTTCGCTGTGTTTCTTGACAATACTACCTTCACAGTTTTAAAGTGTGATTAGCCCCTGCCGGCCCCCACTGCTGGGTACTCTGTCCAGACACTCCAAGAACTCAAGCAAATTTTGACAAGGACAAGTCATCCAGTTTTCCAATTCTTTCTGTTTATTTTGTCACATCAGCTGTTCCCCAGCTTTGTCCTGTCTCTCCTTCTCTGTCAAAGGATGTGCACTGGCAGAGAAACTCAAAGAGCAGACTGAATTAACAAAATAACAGAAATACCACAGATGTTTCATGTTGGAATGAGGATAAGCCATTCTGATTTTATTGGTCTAGGTTATGCCTTTGTTTGTGTTACTGTCACATTATTGATACTGCAATTAATTGGCAGTTCCAACATCAACTTACTACAGCTTGTATGAATTGCAATATTGATTCTACCATGTTATGGGCAGATGGAAGTACCCCATGGTTTCTAAAGTCTGCAACGCTCATACATCAGGTCTAAAAGCAGACTGTACTGAGCAAAAAAAACCAAAAAAATCAAACCCCAGTGACATATAGATAGGTATAATTTAGGATGTTTTCACAAAAGGCATCTTTGCTGTCATATGCTTACCTGAATAAATTCGTTCCACTGCTGCTATAAAACCAAGGGTCAGTATGACAGTATTGGCAGCTTTTGAGCTCCAGACTGGGTTTAGTGATGTATACCAGATGCGAAGAACAAGAAGCATTATCTTGCCTAGCATGAAGCCCCATATCCTGATGAACCTGTAAGAATCAGTTTTGGAATAGCGATGCATTTGAGAAAAAAAAAAAAACAAAAAAAAAACTTCTCACAAAAAAACCAACCTTTTAATATAAAGAAACGTAATTTACAACTCTGTCAGTATAAAAAGATACCTTTGTAAACTGTTTCCTGACCACCATGTTACTGTTTGAACCAGCAATGACGAAGAAACACCTGCAGCCAAGATGAACAGTCTAATTGAAGCATTTGGTGCCTGGTATGATGCTAAGCTTCCTACAAACAAACACACACGCACACAGAGGTTGCTTTAATGGGCAATAGAGATCAAGTAATAAGGATTTCCTGTGCATTAGTTCAATCTTGTCTGTAATTTCAATGGCTACACCATTAACCTGAAAACACGTAACACTACACGTTTTTAAATAAATCAAAGAAATGTAGATATGGATAGAAACTAGGTAGTTATGGATGACATTACAGCAGTCACCATTTTCAGGGAAAAAAATAACATTAAATGATTATCCAAGACTGCAGTGATTGCCTTAATTTAAATACTTACGGTCATTGATTCCATAAATAGGATATACAAATAAAATATCTAAGCATACAGATATTCCTGAACAGCGCTCTTACATAACTCCAAAGCCGTTAACACTCTATGTATCGTGACTACTCCTTTCTAAGAAGGATATGGCTTTTGCCACAGTGCACTTATATAACTCAAAAGGCATAAAAGTACGCGCACTGTGGCAAAAGCCATATCCCTTTCAGAAAGGAGCAGTCGCCATACATTGCACACAGCTTAGTAGGCAACTGCCTCCCCGGGTGAGAACAAGGCTTTCTCTGGTCCAGTATCTAGTCTCAGAGTGGTATTAGCAGCCTGTGTCATCTTGTTACTGGAAACTGACACTCCCCTCACTGAAAGAGGCTGTGCACGTGCCATTTCCCAGGGCACAGTGACCTCACATTTATCAGCAGTTTTAAACTCCGCTAGCAAGTTTCCAATTCAGATGGCTATGGGTCACATACATTCTCAGAACTTCAGTCAGTGTCGCAAATTCTGGCCCAGGATGAGTGACAAACAGCAGGAGAGGCAACATCGTTTTGCTACCAGCCATTTACTAAGTAAGGATGAGTCAAACTTCAGGAGACTTTAAGCAAGGAAGACCAGAAATGGAGCTGCTGATTCTGGCACCTCATGCTTGGAATCCTCCAACTGTCTATAGCAGCTCATGCTGCTCGGAGTAAAAGACACAAAGCTTAGAGCTAAGATGGTAAATTAAATCGATGTGTAATGAAGATGTATTTGTATGGACTTTAGCAGAGGTTGCATGTACAATGCACACAGATTTCTGTCAATAAATTGTGTTGAAATCCGCAACTCTGCCTCTTCAAATCTTTCATCACTTGTGCTAGCCAGATTAAAGCTAGGGTGAGTTTGCCTACTTAGAGCAGACACACCTTTTGTTGCTGAGCAGCTACACCCAAAAAAGTAAATATATCTATCCAAACATGCAAATTTACTGTGTGTTGTATGAAGACATAGATTCAAATTGACACTACCAGAGGGGTAGGTCATTGTTATTGGTCGTCTTTAAATATAACACAAAATCGAGTAGCATGAAAGGATACGGAAATTAAAAGTTTTGGAGAAAATAAAGCTTCCTGAAAAGGCAAAAAGAAGGATAATGAATACAGGAAGAGCCTTTTCCATCAAAACAGAAAAAAATCATCCCCCCAAATTTTCTCATTTTAGCTAAGCATGAAGAATTTCCAGATTTTTGGATTGTGAAGTTGAAAACTGCTTATTTCCAGTGGAATGTGGTGGAGCACGCATGGGGCAGATTGTTCTGCCTGATTTTATTCGACAAGCCCCAGAGTAAGGCCATGGCCTTTCTGAGAAGAGGAAAAGATCAAAAAGAGAAAGGAGGAAGAAGTGTTAGTTACGAAGAAGGAAAGAAAGCAGGAATAATTGAGGAATACAAGAAACAGCAGCACAGTGTGATAGGACAAATTTAAAAGACAATGGAGTGATGAGAACCGAATAAAAAGATACATATAGAAAGTCCTAAAGCCCAGTGCTGCCTGTGCAAGGGCTTCCGGATAACTTGAAGTGGTTTGAGAACCTGCAGTAGGGAGGCAAGAAAAGACTGAGTTACCACTGGCTGATAAACTCTTTGCTGGAGACAAAGAGGGTGAAGAACACGCTCTTACATCTTCCCCAAATGCTGATGCTCACTGTGGAGCAACAGGTAAGGGGAATCACAGTAAGTACAGTAGAACTGGGAGAGAATATGGTGTAGATTTGCCAAGGGGCGGGCAGTATTAGGACCATTTGGGAGATGGAAACAGCAGGGGGATATGGTCACTGTGGGAACAGTTCCTGTTCGGGCACGAAAGGAGCATTTCTGTGTACAGAAATGCTCAGCTGAGCCCAAAAGTAAGAATGTATACAGCTTCAGTTTCCCCATCCTTTCCCTAGATTACTGCTGAAGGTGCTAGCTAGCTTTTTGTTTGTAGTTAATATTTTCAGGAGCTTACGATTCAGGTGAAGCAAAATGGCATAAACCAACGGACTTTACACACTGTTACAGGCCTGTCACTGCTCTTTACTCAGCAGAATAAGTGATTTCCAGCTCTTCTAGCGAAGTGAATTAGTAAACATAGCAAGATGACCCGAAGGACTAATCTTAAATAAATTTTGTGTTACTGTGATATCTGAAGGAATGCAGCGTGCAATTTGAAATGCTTAGACTCATTACTAGTTTCTAAATTAGCAGATCTTGTAGAAGGCAATGCACTGAGCATTGCTGAAGTGGAAGACTCTGCTCACTGTAAAGCTTACTAAAAAAGGCCCAAAAGAGTATTAGGACAGATATGACAGAAAGAGTAGAAAAGAAAAGAACATGGTAAAACTATTCTTCATCTAAACTGATAAAACCAATGAGCTGTGTTCAGCTCTAGTATCTTTTTAGAGATAAAGAACAAGAATTCTTTTTAAAACTAAAGTCATGCAGAGAAAGTAAATACGATGATCCTGTGCTGTCTTCTACCAGTAAAAGAAGAAAATTATATGGAAAGTGATTCTCTGATTCTCATCTTGTATTGATAAGCGAGGAGCCAGGAACTGCTGCTTCTGAAAAAGAAGACAGAAAATGCTCCTTCTGAAAGACACCAATTAGCAGCAGCATTCTCCCTGTACACAGGATGGAGACCTTTTATCTCCTCTGAGTTCATCCAGGTGTTGCAAATTCATTACCAATAGCTTGCTTCTGAATGTGGCTCTAGCTGCCAAACCTTCTCCCAACAAACTTTCAGAAAATCAACAGGAGCTAAGGCTTGCACCAAAGAGGGACCACAGAGAGAATCCCAGCAAGTCTTGGTCTAGGGAGGAGCATGTGGGATGGGTAGGGAGGTGGATTTATCTTGAATATGAGATCAAACTTTCTTCCTGTGCAACTGACAATACGAGAGCCATCTCACAGGATGATCCTATAACCCCATCAATACGCTACAGGCATACAGATACATTTAACAAAGAAAAAAAAATATTATTTAACAAAAAAAAAAACTGCTCCAGAAATTAAGTCTACCAAAAAGAACGTTTCACTGACAGCAGATTACTTTCATAATAGCACCGAGCTGTTCTGTAACACCTCTTCCCTACCTGTTGTCACAGACACAGAACTGCTATACAAAAGACACCTGCTCTCCTGATCTCTGTGCAATGTCGAAAACTTTTTTCCTATTGGGTATGACGTACTCATTTAAAAGCTTCTAGAAATAAAAGTGAAATGAGATTTGTCTTTAATTATGCAGTACTGGGCTAAAAACCAACACAATGGATGCAAACAATATTCCCCTGACCGTATCTAAAAGCTCAAGAGAAAAAGAAAAGTATTAGTTTGGGAGAACAAGAACTTCTTACTCCTGTCTCTTTTCAAAATCATCTGAATTTTGAGGCAATTTAGAATGTTTATTCTTATGCCTTTATACCAAGATGGAATCTATAACTCACTACAGTGCATACTTACCAACCACAGTCAGTCTCAGAAGGGCTAAGATGTACTTATTGTTAGCCAACCTCCAAAAAGGGCCAAATACCAAGAATATTGGAGAAAAGAAGGCAACAGCAAAAACTTCTAGACCCGTGAGTGCCAGTGTCTGAAGGGGGAAGTAATAGATCATTGGTGGCAGTGCATGGTAAAGAGACCAAGAAATGTAGCCTAAAAAAAAAGGAAAACAACCCATCATATATTTTCAACAGCATGGTTTCCTGGAGATTACTTAAAAATATACCATCTTATACTTCCAAATATAGAATATCAAATGTATTTGAAAGTAGTTCAAGTAATGATAGCCACTTTTGGTGAGGGAGTATTTGCTATTGCAAATTAAATAAACACATTTTCCCAGGAAATAGAACGATGAGAAGAAAACAGCTCTTCCCCCACTCAGACAGTAGTTCCTGCTTTGTTCTTCAGTGAAGGAGCGCCCAATCTAGAAAAGGGTTAGTGTTCTGAGGGAGCAATGCTGGCTAAAATAAGTAATCCACCCGCAGCCTCAGGACTCCTCAAAGGCAGATCGGTGGCGAAACAAACTGTTCTAGTAAATCAGTGCGCCACTCTCCCCTGAACACCTTTCCCAGGCACACTGGCACTGTGGGATGGTTTTCTACAGGTTTTGCAAGAGATGCACCGAGCACCTGAGCCCACAGGTGGTGGGCAAGGGGGTCTCTCTGGTGACCACCCTCAGGGCTGGGACCTGCACGGCTGAGCGCCGGCTCACCAGCACCTGCACAAACACCGAGCCGAGGGCATGCAATAAATCCAAGAGACAAAAGCCACCAGAAGAAAAAAAAAAAAAAAAAAAAACCCCGAAGAAGAACACTCGGCATTATTTACTCATTTCCAGCAGAGGAGCTTATTTGAAGCACCTGTGAAAGGCAACATCTCCTCACAAACTCTAAGCCCCACGGCTCTACGGGCTCCCCGGAGAGACCCCAGCGCTGCCCCGCCGCAGGGCTCCCAAGGTGGGGGCTGAAGGAGGCCGCCCGGCCCCGTTAACCCCCGCGCGGCCCCTCACAGCCCCCCCAGCCACGTCGTTCGGCACCGCCGCCACCTACCCAGGAGGCTCTCCGAGAGAACGGCTTTCCACAGAGGGAACATCGCCCCGGCACGCTGCCCGGCTGGGCTGAGCTGGGCTCGGCGGAGGCTTCGCCCCTCTCGCCCGCAGCCGAGTGGCGAGTAGCCGGCAGGGCGCGGCGCCGCCGCCCGTCCCGCCTCACAGAGCCCGCCCGGCACGCGGCCGCCGGCGAGCGGGCGCCACGGCGCCGCCTGGCGGAGCACGGGGGAGCTCCGGACGCAGCGCCCCGGCCGTGAGGGGGCGGCGGGGGGAGCCGGCTCCCCGGCAGAAGGGCGGCGAGGCCCCGGGTCCGGGAGCTGGGCAGGGGGATACCTGCCAGATAGGGGTGATGGCACGGTGACGGCCTGGGAGGTAGGCTTGGGCGTCAGGGATGTCGCCAGGCTGACACTCTTCAGCCCACCGGTCGTGGCCCGCATGCCGTCGCTAACAGAAACGGCAGCTCCCTTGGGGCTCCTGCTTCTGAGGGCCGAGTTTCCTTTTTATTCCAGCGGCCTGGCAGGTGAGGGAAGGGACTGACCCTCTGCCCGAGCCTGCAGGGTGGCTGTGGAGCAGGCAGAAGCCCCACAGACGCAGTGCGGTCACAGAAGTGGTTGTGGTGGCAAGGCCGGCATCGAGATGGCACTGCAGCTAGAGGGGATGGCGCGGTGTGAGGTGACTGTGAAGAGATGTTCAGTTAAACCAGGCATTTCTTCATGGAGGTCAGCCTGGGTGGCCGGAGTTCATTCTTCGCAGCCCTGTGACAAGGAAGGGTGAGTAGATCTCGCCCTTTTCACTGCTTGGTTACCGAAGGAGCATTTATCCACTGGATAAACAAAACAGATGCAAAGGATTGTCATCACGCAGGCTGATGGGGGAAAGAGGAGCCAACTCACTTTCTAGTCGCATAAATACATGATCGATTAACTGTTATTACCTGTCTTTTTTGGGGATAGAGGGTGTTCAGATTGGTGCTGTGTTCATCTTAATGAGATGTGCTTTGTTTTATAGCAGACTAAGGACTTCTGATAAGCAATCCTGTCTGCAAAAAGCAGGAAAAGTAGCATTTAGTTTGCTGAGATTCCCGGGATGAGGAATTCCCGGGCTCTGTCTGTTAATTGTAGAAGAAACCCTGAGCTATATGAACCCAGCCATCATCATGGCTGCCAAATTCTGACGAAAGGATTACATAAGCAAAATCTGAATTTTAGAATTTCGTTTTTGGCATGAAAAGTAAATTTGTAACGATTAACTGAGAACTAAAAAGCCCTTTTGCTGTTGAAATACATCACCTTCTTAAGTTTTATTAATCTCCATAAACTACCCTAGGAAACTGACAGCTATATTTTCTCATTTGTGTTAAAACTGCCATCCCATTGTAAACAAACCTTATGATGTGCATTTTCTTTGCTTTGCACCTGTGAAACTCCAAATCCATAGGACTAAACTATAAACCCCTGAAACCTGTTAAATATGACCTATTACTAGCAATAAATTCCTGTCAAAACATTTTGGGGGGCAGAGTACTAAGGAAAAATTTGTTTCATTAGACTCACAATCAACTTATTAATTTACCCTGCAGTATAATGGGGTTTGGCTAGTTACAGAAATGCTGTTGAATTTTGGTTGGTGTTTGAGAACATATATATGTTTCAAATGTCCATGAAAGAACTGAAGTATTTTGATGAAAAAGTCAGTCTCTGCAGAGGAAAAAGAATGAGACTCATATGTTTAATGACCTTCTTTCTTCTTTCTTTTCTCCCAAGGTCCATGTAGCTAAAGGCATCTTTTATTTTCTTCATTTAAGAAAAGTCACCCCATAATAGTCACCAAGTTCACTTATCACTGGTTTAGGATTATGCAAGTGATGACGCCATTTCATCTTGCTGTGGCATGACGCAAATGGAACTTGTAAGATGAGATCCTTAGCCAGAGTAAACCCAGAACACGGCTCCTTTTGTAGCTGCGTAGCAAGAGTGTGAGACTCGCAGGATGTATTCAGCCAATAAATATTTGAAACAATTTTGCAACACTTTCTGTAATTACAGTATCTTGCGTCATGGTTCAGAGGCGGAGTTCCAGTAAAACTAGACACGACTGGAATTATGAACCTGATGTGCTTGCGTGGCTTCCATTAAACTCCTAAGGCAATGAAAATAATGCAATTCCTGACAAATTTAGCCACTGTATTCTGGGTACTCTCTCTGAGATTCTTAGTAACTCCGAAGTTTGGCTTCAAACGTAGCAAAGTTACATTCCAGATCTCTCCATAGAGTTGACAAAGAGATAAGCATTTGAGCATAAGAGGAGGGAGTTTTCATGTGTAATGTGTTCTGAAATTAAAACAGATATGTCTTAAATGCAAAAGTCAATGCTTACAAGGTGCTTCATGACACATATATGTGTAGGAATGCCTTTCACTATATATTTTTTATTCTTGGAGTGCCGCATCTGTAGCTGATAAAAAATAAAGTGATAGCATTTGATCTATACAGGAATATAGTGATGGCAAACCAGCAAAACCAGGATAGCATACTACAGGAGGAGTTTTCACTCACAGAAAAAGGAGCATCTTCATTTTAGAATAGTATTTAATATGCCCTTAACCTAAGGCAGACATAAAAAATTATCTGAATTTAACAGGAAATCAATTACAGCCCCACAATTATATTGGTATTGACAGGGGTAAATCTCTCTAGAGCTAGTGGTTGTAAAAAACAATGCTTTATTTGGGTTCAAACTGTAATACAAGCATGTTTTGAAATCCAAAATAAACACATGGAATTTAAAAGAACTGTCAGATGCCTGGGAGAAGTCCTTGCATACTGCCCAGTAGAGATGTGCCTCACCTAAACATGAGGAGGAACTTCTTTACTTTGAGGGTGGCAGAGCCCTGGCACAGGCTGCCCAGAGAGGTGGTGGAGTCTCCAACTCTGGAGACATTCCAAACCCGCCTGGACGCGTTCCTGTGCAACCTGCTCTGGGTGACCCTGCTCTGGCAGGGGGGTTGGACTAGATGATCTCCAGAGGTCCCTTCCAACCCTGTGATTCTATGATTCTATGAATGGGCATGACTAAGAAGCAGAAGAAAGTGCCAGAGAAATAGAGGAAAAAAAAGCATGAAAGTATAAACTCTATTTAGGATTAAGAAAACGACTCTGGAAAAAAGCTAGGGTGGTTGAGTTTACAGTTAGGCACCTGCCACAGTCGCAGTAAAAACACGAAGACTTGCAGTTTGCACAACAGTGTAAAGCTTCTTAATCATTACCTTTACACCTGTTATGCAAAACTCCATATGCATATTCATATTCAACATTAATTTGGTTGTTGTTTTCTCAAGGTCACAGTATGTTGGCTACAAAATACTGTTCATTTGTTACACCGGCGATTAAGTATACCCTCATCTCTTGTAAATTAGCCCTAAAACACAGGATTAATAAATATTGAGACTTGCTAAAGACCTTTTTTCCATAAAATGTTCTGTGGGACATAATACACAAACATTGCCCCAAAATAATTCCAGTAATATATTCCGTATAATAGGTCTTGATTAATTTCAATATGTATTAGAAATGGCAGGTACAATTAAGTCTGATTACAGGATCTAAGCACCTATAACCCTGTTGAAATTAGCTAGTGTTGCAGGTCTTTACTGTAGAAAAGAAATTACATATATAGCCATGCGGCCTAAGATAAGAGAAAACTCTGTGGCCATTTTACAACCTTCTTCATGCTGAAAAGTGAAAATCCTAAAGCTCGAACATCTGATAATTGTCAGCCATTCATTTCTACTAAAAGATAGGCCAGACCGAGCGTGAAATAGAAATAATCCAAGACATCCAAGAATCAGCCCCGACATAGAAAACTAGTACATGATTTCTTGTATGCAGTGAGGACAGTTTAATGTTCTACTCAGAAGTATGTTGACTGTTTCCTGCTGTGACTTTTGATGTCTTTTCATTCACCCTTAACTCCTACTCCCATTAGCACGAGAACAATGCCCTACAGTGTAATTCCTATGTGGTTTTCCATGCTCTAAATGTTTTTATTATGGATACATTTTTCTAACCACACTGTGCTTCTGTTACTCCAGGTCTTTGTTTCTCAAGGAACAAACCATATTTATGACACTTGGTAACAGTTCCTCCTCCTGTCGTATGCTGTATGCACGCATGGCGTGTTTCTGTTAAATACACACAATGGAAAGGCTTTGCCTTTGGTAGATGTGGTGAACCTCAGGATCTTGGCAACCTTGCAGTGTTTTCTAAAAAGTTCTTCAGACAAGCAGCCAGAGCTTGTAAACCTTCCCCAAGTTTGTGAAGTCTCAGCTCCTTGACCTCTTTCTACTCTTGAAAATAGAAAATTCCTCAGCCGAGGATTCAGTTCCTTATTGGTTGTTTTATTTTCGGTATCTCTTGGGTTTTTTAATTTGATCTGTAACGTTGGTTTTGTTCTGGGAGGGGTAAGGATCCCTCTTTTGGTTTGTGTTTATTATTCTGAAGCACTAACATTTATTGGTTTCTGTCTACCAGGTTTTCTCCATTTTCATAGCTCTGAAGTACTTTCCGGTAAATCTTAAGAATGATGAGTGTTTGAGGAACATATTCAATTGTGATAACCAACTTTACCTTTAAAGTTAAAATGAAAAAGAAGTCTAACCTGTTTTTTAACAGGCACTTTTACAAAGGAAGGTGTAAGAGTCCAAGCAACCACTATCCCTGGGCATGCATATGCCCTATGAGGAAATAGTCATTCCAGTGCTTTTTCATTTTATGACCAATTTAAGCTGAACTAGCTAAGAAATAATTGAATAATTGGTTATTGGAAGCTCGCCTCACGTGGGATTTTCTTCTGTATTGTAGTTTTCAGAATAGCATGTAGCCAGTATCTATTAAATCTTTTTTTACATGTAATTTCAAGAATAAATTTTAGATCACAGGAGATGGAGGTACACTTTGAAGAGCTGTTTTAGGACATGGCTTTTTCTAAACCTGCATGTGCAGAGCACATTTTGCAGCAGTAAAGCCCAGCGGTCTAGTTTGGCTGGCAAAGAGTGAGAGAATACTCTGCGGAAAGGTTGTTTCAAGCAGCCAAGACTTCTGTAAGCTGAAAGCCTTTTTGGACTTAAAATGAACTATGACTTACGTCATGGTTGTTAGGAAATTGAGATGCCAAGGTCAAGCAAGAGAAGGAAGTATAATGGTGATCTCACAAGCTGTTCATTTCATGATAAGCAATGAAGTGTCCTATCACCATTTAGGATTCACTACAAAAAACTACTATGCCTCACTGTAAAAAAAAAAACCCAAAGAAACAAAGAAAAAAACACCAAAACCAACCAACCAAAAAAAAACCCCAAAGAAACAAAGACCAACTGCCTTTTAAAGTTTATCTTTTATGAAAGATAAAAGGCAAAATAAAACTTAGGTTTGCATGCTTCATTTTGTAAAGTTTATTGTTAAAGAAAGGCATTGCATTTGTCGTTTCAGAGAAAGTGGAATTGTTTTTTCAGTATTCCTGGAGGAACAACCCTGCTCCCCCGAACTGAAATTTTCAGGATGACTTCTTCTAGAGAGTTTATTTTGGATTGATGAAAGTGCTTTTCTTATTTACTTTATTTCTTGTTGATACCGATACTAAACTGTCCCTGGGCTCCGCGGGGGTCGGAGCTGGTTGCCCCCACCCTGTCCCTACCGCCGGCGGCCAGGAGATGGCGGCGGAGCGCGGCGGCGGGGGCTCGGTGCCCGCCCGGTCCCCGCTCCTCCTTCCCCTTCCTCCGCTGGCCCGGCGCCCCGCGGGGCGTGAGCGGTGCCCGGGGGCACGGCCCGCCGCCAGCCACCTTCCGCCCCCCGGCCCGGAGGAGCGGCCGGCAGGGGCTGAGCTCTGCGGGGCCGGATTTCTCCGGCGTCACGGCGGGAGGAAAGTCGGGGCTGGCGTGGCTCTCGGCGGCCGGCCCGGGGCAGGGGGAAGGCGGCGGCTCATAAGGGGAGTCTCCCTCCAGCGCCCGAGACCTTGCCCTCTCGCCGTCCCCTTCCCCCAGCGCCGGGGCCGTGGCTGGCTGTACCAGGCCCGGTGGCCGGGGCAGTGGGGCCGCTGTTGGCTGGAGCGGACGCCTGCCCGGGGCCTGATTGCAACAGCTCTTCCTTCCCACGAAACCCAGACCTCCCGGCCTTTCACACGTCCCCCGCCACATCCTTAGCCCTTAGAACAAGCAGCAAGCGCAAAATAATAGCCTGTTCTCGCTGGGCCTGCTGTGCTTTGGGTGAGTGACCCCGGCAGACGTCCGAGCAGGTGCTGCTGCGGAGGCACAGCTGGGCAAGCGCGAGGCACTCACCCGCACAGTTGTTGGTAGGGAGCTTTTCATTGAAGACCTAGAGCAGCTGCTCTGGTGACTGTCTTTCGAAATCAAGAGCCTGTATTTAAAATAAAGTGCCAGTTCAGAAGGTACTTGTGAAGCATCATAGTGAGTCTTTCCCTCTTCCTCACAACAGACACTCAGTCCTTAAACAGCCTGCCTGAAGTCCTAACGAGTTGTCTCCGTGATCATTGTAGTTCAGTGGTACCTGCCTTGGACAGATGTGCAGTAGGTCATGCATGCACTGTAGGTCATGGTCAGCTGTACATACCGGTTAACACATGCAATTTTGGCTCCCACCTTCTTCCCCAAGTAATCTTAGAAATTATGTGGTCACCATTCCTATTTGGAAGGAGGCTTTTTATTGAAAACAGAGTATATGAAGTTAGCAATTCTCATGTACAAAAAATGTAGCTGTCTTCTTGCATGCTGCTTCTTTATCGACCAGTTAGAAGAATCAAAACCACGAGATCTTTCAGAAGTCATGTATTAGCCTTGTCTTCTGTAAAGGAGTAAATAATCCAGAACAGTTCTTGTAGAATACAAAGGTTTTCGAATATTTGATCCTTACAAGCCGCGTTGATTTAATCATGTGTTATATAGGTATTTCAGTTAAACAGAAGAATAACATCATTGGGGAATTCCTCCCAAGGCAGCTAAGAGAATATACAATTAATTGTTACACTAACAATGACGTAGTTAGGTTGAGAAAACAGCAATAAGTGTTACAGTAAAAATATGCAAGAAAATTATGTTTCTTCTAAAGGTCAATACAAAAAAAGTTATTTTTTGGGACGGCAGTTGTCTTTCCAAGACACAATGCCCCAAAATACTGGAACACTTTTACATTCCTCAGATAGGAGGCAGCATGTGTGCTAAGTAATAATATTAATAATTCAATTAAATAATATTTTGATGACCTCGACGCTGTCCCTTTGCTTCGTTCTTGCCAGTATAGCTTTCAGCTTTCATCCCAAGTGGGAGAGGTACCAGGAAGCTGCTTGAAGGACTACATATTTTTGGGATTCTTTGTTATGTTGAAGCAGAAGGGTAGCTGAATAACTTATAGTTCTGGAGAAATGTATGCTGAAGACAATACAGGAGGTTAACAGCAAGCTGCAAATTTTTATAACCTAATTTATACTCCTTTATATTTTTTTTCATTTTATTTATTTTCTGCAGTGACTCAACTTATTTTTATCCTCATGAAAAAGATGAGCAGTTAAAATCTGTTGCAGCAGTTAGAAACCATATCAGTCAGTAGTGATGCTTTTTATGCAACTGTCTGCACAGGTAGGCTTCATGAGCAGATAAGAATAGAAAGCAGATAAGAATAAGAAAACGTTGTGTCTTTGACTGACATAAACCTCTTCAAAGTTGTATGCATTTTTCTCATCTTTTATCTCTGTTTTTGCATTCAGTGACGAGAGACTGATGGAAAATTAAATTGCTTTTACTTAGTCAGGGCGAGGCAGACAGTGAAGAACTGTGGGCTCTCCCAACATTACATGGATTTTCAAACTTAATTTTTTTCAAAGACACAGTGATCATTGTCATTTTTGAGAGTGGCTGAGAATAAAGTTCATGTTTGCGTGAATGCAATGCTTAATTGAGTCTTTTTACCAAGGGGAGAGGAGGTCGTGTTGCTTCTGTTCCATCACTTAAAAAAGCATTGCTGTCTGAATATCCAGTGTGCATGAAGCAGACGTTGTTTGGACTTTATAGCTGTGTATCTGACCCCAAAATAAGTGCAGGAAGTGGTTTATACAGTAATACTATGAATGCCAAAAACCATTCAGGTTATTAAATTGTTGCTTATGTTTCCTGTTTAACTGTCCTTTGCAGTCACTTTAGTCTTGCTCAGTGCCACCATTCTCAGAGGGCACCTTTTGAAAAGCAGCAGTGCTCTGTATGTTGATAAATAAAGTGACAGACCATGCAGCAAAGTGCTAGGTAAAAATCACAGTTGAGATGTTTGAATTACTCCATAAATAAATGAGATTCCTTTTTGTTTTTCCCTAGCAGCACAATTCTCAGGCATGGAAGACTGCAACTCTAAAACTCTTTTGAATCTTTATTCTTCATAGATTTATTTTTTTTTTAAAGAATGTTTGCAACTGGTTTGTGTTTGTTGGAAACGCAGATGTGGTTTGTGATAGGCTTGCGTTGTGGGTCCTGTGGAATCAAAACTTCAGATCACAGCAATGAGGATAAATAGTACAGTGAATCTGGGTAGCACACTGGAGAAGCCAAACTTTTCACCTGCAATACAATAAAAACTTGCTCATATTTGTTCTCATTTCTTTATGATTCAGAGTGGTGTTAGCACACCACTCATGATCCATCATGATCCAGCTGGTCATGATCCAGCATCTAATTGTACTCACCCACTTCCCTGTTTGAATTAGGCTACACACAACTCTGTATTGCTAATAAGTGATACGCTGCACTGTAATCTGTATGTAATCAGGTGACTGGATGCTATCTATCTGCTGTAAAAATATATACTCCTTTCAACTTGGTCATTACTGTTTCTAGGTGAACAGTGAACTTACAGCATCAGTATGATACTTTGGCTTTTTACTTTTGTACCTAGCAGAAAGAGAGGTAGCCAAGCATAAAACACAACAATTTCTGTTGACCAAGATCAGTGGCAGAGTACAGGGAGAGAGACAATGTCTTCCGAAACAACCCAGCAGGAAAGTCAGACATCTCCACTAAAGCAAACTGGATGGGTAAGCTGGGTTTCCTTCCATTTATTTTGATGCTATTGCTAGTGAATGACTGGGATTTTGCATTGGTCGCTCTTATTGAAGAGGTAAACAGATGTCTGTTAGCTTAAGCATATAAATGAAGAGAAGAAAGGGATATGTGGTGTTCTTCCTGGTTCACTACACTCAGAGGGCTAGGAGCTTTTGAGTTAAGATAGTGGGCTCTGATTTATACTATGCTAGTTAAACTAGTTACAAACTGGCAAAGCTCTAGTATCTGAGTACTACTCCGGTATTACCTGTCCCCATCAAGTTGTGCATGTGTGTATTCAGAAGGGGAGAAGGGAACAGTACGGCACAAGAATCTGCCCTCCAGCAGTACAGGAGATGAGCATTCCCCTCTGCTGGAGAAATCGGCTACCTACGGGAGTTACGATTTTACCATATTATGCTATAAGCATGTAATTACCCACAAGGAGTTTAAATGTGGTATGACCTTGTTGCTAACCAGTCACTGCCAGAGAGCAGCAGAAGTGGGCTGATCTGCAAGAGAAGGTGACCTGTGAGCTACGAGTGACAGCAAGGCGGGTAGGGGTTGTGACCTCAGGGACAAGGAGCACTGTCCCACAGTATCCCAAAAAGAGGAGCAGAGCAAGATCCGGTGATGTTAACCGGGGTCAGCCAACAGTTGGTCCAGTGATTGCCAGACAAGTCCATAGGAATAAGGCAAGTCTGATGGTAAGCCAGGATGTCAAGTTAGTAAGGCAAGGTAGGGATTATTGTGGTTAAAGGCCAGCTACAAGCATAACTACAACACAGTTAGGTGAGGGCCTGAGCTTAAATGCAGCTCCTGACCCAAGGGGCAGAGGCCCTGGGCAAAGTTTCTTGCAGCTCTTTCTCCCAGCTTCAGTATAATTCAGTGTTACACAACTGTGCCGTATTAGAGCTGACTTTGAGCCCAAGCAATTAAACCCCTGGCAGGGTGTATATGGGGACCAAAAGGTTGCAAAGCCTGTTGGTGCACTTGGGGCCCTGACGTTCATTTCCTTATCTTTCACTCAGCCTGTTTGGATTTTATTGTATTTGCTGTCACCTTGCTGAGAAACCAGTTTGGAGTGGTTCTTTAGGGTCCAGAGTGGAGTTAGTTCTCTACCATTTTACCTGAGCAGCACCACCATTAACTTTACTGGGAGCAGTGCCTGAAGAAGGATGGAGATATTAATTAGCTAAAATGTGAAATGTGTGGCTGCGGCCAATAAGTGTATTTCATTATTATGGTTATAAAATCATGGATCAGTTGGGCATAAAATGAAGTAGAATCCTGTAATAAACTAACGTGCCCTTTTCCCCAAGGCACTGCTTGTTTTACGAAGTCTGGTTTTGCTTTCAAGAGTAGGTATGTTTGTAGAGGTTGTGGTTTTACAGAAAAATGTTAAAATTACTTGAAATTACTTAATGACGACTCCTTTTTTCCCCCATTTTTCATTGCTGAGCACGATGTCATATGGTATGGGATATCCTTTGGGTCAGTTGGGGTCAGCTGTCCCAGCTGCGTCCCCTCCCAACTGCTCATGCACCCCCAGCTGAGTCACTAGCAGGGCAGTCTGAGAAATAGAAAAGGCCTTGGTGCTGTGCAAGCACTGCTCGGCAATAAAACACAGCCCACTGTTATCATCACTGGTTTGGTGACAGATCCAAAACGCAGCACCATACCAGGTACTATGAAGAAAATAAACTCTTTCCCAGCCAAAACCAGTATGCCCGTGTATTTTAGATGTCCAGTAATGATACTGCAAGTGCTAACAGTGGTAACCAAGTCATCTCATAAAGAAAGAAAAGTGATGTACTTATATCCACATGTCAATACCCTGGATATTAGCATGCAAGAGAGAATACTGTCATTTTTTTTTCTCAAAATGGTAAAAAAAAAAAAAGAGCTACCATTAGCCTAAAAGAAACCTGTCGGCAAGCTAATTATTCTGACGGTGAAGCCAGTATGGTTGAGTTCAGTTAATGCCATGAATATATTTACACTGCTCAGAGAGAAACTTCAGCTAGTTAGGGGAATCTGACAGAGTTTATGTTGACCCTCTTCTGAATACTTGCAAAATCTAGTCTTACTGCACTTAAACTGACTTCTGTATGGGGCAGAACTTCATTTTTAGAAACGAGGACTCTGTATTTCCTGTCATTTCTTTCCCAGAAAGCTGATGTAGCTCATAAGAATGAAATGGCTAACAGAAATAAAGCAATATACTTCTGGGGTAAGCAGCAGCTGAGCTATTTTAGGAAAGTATAGACCAACAGGATGAGTGGTTTTAACTTTAAAACCTATGTAGTTCTTTCTGTATTGTGGTATCAAGTATTTCATCACACTGCTAACAACATAACAAGAAGTTTTTGTTGGTTTTTGCATTCTGTTTTATTTGTTTTTTAAATATTTTGCCTTCTTTAGTTTTTTTTTTTTCTTCCTGTGAGATTAAATTCAATAAACTAACCCAGGTTTATCCTTTCAGCCAATGTTCTATTGTCCCAGCTCACAAACTCACAATGCCGAAGAAATTGCAAGGATCCGTAAAGAATGCAAAAAGGAAAGTTTCTGGTACAGAGGTGAGCAATGCAAACTTGTTCTTATGACACTGAGAATGACTTCTTGATGTAGTTATGCAGGAATGGCTGCAAAATGCCGTGCTGTTTATTGTAATACATTGGAGTTTGTTGGAATATTATTGTGAGTTAACTGTCACCTTATTTTAAATTGAGCAATATGTTACTATTGGATTAATTTAATTATTTGCGTAATCATTGTAGGTAAAGGGGGTTGAATTAAGCCCTTGTTTAATATGAACTTACTTTAACAATCATAGAGTTGGTTCTATTCTTGAATTCCATTATCAAAACAAGCTTAGGAATGCTTTACTTCATTGCATACTTATTCTTGCCTTCAAAAGAAAGGCAGGCATGGCTATGTGTTTTGGGTTTGTGAAACTCTTTAGGTGTTAGGACATCTAAAAGATTAGTTACTCAGTGTCTTAGTGCCTTTTAAGTCCACCAAGTCAGTTTGTATCTATATTATACATTTTCTGAAAGGAGAAGACTGAAAAGGGTTTCAGCATTTAATCAGAGCTGCTGTCATTACTAGTGGTGCAGTACTGAGAAGAGATATTTCTATTATGGAAGCTATTATTTAATAACTATATATGATGCATTAGCTGCAGATGCCTGATGTCTGGCACTGTGTGAACACATCCTTGCTTTGAAGGAATAGTAAAGTAATCTGAATGAGCAGATGTAATAGGTGATTAGAACAGTGCATGAAGTTAATGTTTAGAAGATGAGTAATGTGTTTAACATTCTAAATATATAAAACATTTAACATTAAAAGAGTAATGAATTTAACAAATAGGTAACAAATTTTGGCTGATACCAAATACACTTCTTTTTATTTTTACAGCTCTTCCTTTGTCTCTTGGGAGCATGCTTGTCACCCAGGGGCTAGTCTCAAAAGGTAAATATAAAAAATACATAATGGTCCTAAGTTATGAAGTTGAGACTCTGGAATTACTGCTGAAATGCACGTTTCCCTAAGGTCTGCTGTTTTCCAAGATCAATATTCCTCTCACTCATCACCGTCATTGTTACAGTGATTTGATCATTATGTATGCATTGCCACAGTCATTCTTTTGAAAGAACATGAACTGAAAAGAGAATTCACGAATTCAAAAACGGGTGGCTAGATTCTGTCACCATGATCACATGTATTTGAGTAGAGCCTTCTTCACTGAGGCTGCTTATAGGGCAGAGGATTGTACAACCTGAGCAGGGGCATCAAAATCGGGTACAGTAGCTCTAACTGTTGGTTTCTTTGAAAAAGCTGGCAATGCTTTTACAGTGACCACATATCAATATGAATACAGCTTTGGTGCAAAGAGACAAGGACTGCTGCCAAAGTGAGGAGACAGAGAGCTTTTTATAGAGATGTCTTGCGATCTGCAGGCTAACACAAAAGAGAATTGTATTCCATTTATGTGGTGGATGAGGCTGGTTCTACACATTGCAACGTGCAATGTGTAGTTTCCCTTCTGGGGGCTAAGAATAAGGTTGAGGTTAGCGTTTTGGGTAAAGTGTGAAGGGCATCCACCCTGAAGACTGCTAAGATGGGTGTATCCCACAGGAGCAAATAAGACAGTCCTTCAGCCTGCCTCAGCAGCCGTTTACAGCAAAGGTGGGTAGGAGAAAATAAAAATCAAAGGGCCTGAAGCAAGAAGCAGAAAATAAACAAGGGGCTATAAGGGATGGGTGGTGGGAGACAGCAGATGGAGGAGGTGGAAATGGCTCAGCCTTTTCCCACTGTGTGCGGTTGCAAGCCCCTTGTTTTGTTCCAGCCACTGTTCCCATGTTTCCTCCTCATCACATTCTTTCTTTTTTTTACTAAGATGATCAGGAGGACTAGAACAGAAAACCTAAAAGCTGTGCTATACCACAACAGGCTGATGTAGGTTCTCTGTTGCATCCTTGACCTATGAGCTTGTAGACAGATGGGAAGAAGGATGGGAGAGTCTGTGAGGGAAGGCAAAGGTTTCGATGTTTGAAAAGGGGTGAGCAGTGATAGGAAGGGTGTTAGCGTTGTCTTGGTAGCTAACATGCCACCCTCTGCCACCGGGTACTCTTCTCAGTTTCTCTCTGTTGTACTTGGACATTTCTTATCAGCTATGAAATAACAAATGGCCATATTCAATAGTCATTACTGAGTCTCAACAATTGGAAGACGGGGGCTGTTTGGAAACAAACAGCAATTTTGTTCCTCCCTCCCCTGAAAGACACAATTTAAAATTGCATAGATGCCAGTGGGCGAAGGCCCTTGCACTTAGCATAGGCTGAATGCTCCTCTGTCTAAATGCCCTCTCTGATGACTACACGCAGTACGCTGGCTCTATGAGAAGGTGGAGCTTCTGAGCCTCATTAATAGTGTCTGAATGCATGGAACAGTGCACACAGTGTTCGCTTCCCTTTGCCATGGCACCCTTGCTGTGTGGAGCCCTCCTCCACAGTATGGCACTCCTCTGCCAGACACACACTTGCAGAGCCATAATGGTTCCACCTCCTGGTGTTAACTGAGGGGAAGTAGATTTTGGTAGGAAAAGCCAATCTTTTGGTTTTCATGTTCAGCACACTGTATTCTCCTTAAGAAGACCAAAATGTATGATCTCTCCCTTCCAGAGGAGATGTGGTATCTGTGCTACAGTTTAACATGAGCTTAACTAATAGCCACAGAAAACTGCTGAAGAACAGTTCAGTCCTGCTTCTCTCAGCACAAGAAGCTGAACCCTGAGTAAGAGATTTCACTTTACTATTATATTTGCAAGGTTGGTTTGTGCTGAAACGGACGCCACCATCTCTCCTGCAGTGCTGCAGATGTCAACAGTGATAGCCATGCTGCTTTCATGTTAGTTTACTCTCTGAACCCCTGCCTGAACTGAATCCTGCAAAGTCCGGATTTTTTTCCTCCTATGACTCTAGGACAGCACCAAAATGGATGCACTAAGAACTCGTGGAATGGAAAGTGCCCTGATGTTCCTGAATCTGAATTAGTGGACAGTCTTACCCATTTGTACAGGCTTCACCTTCAGAAATGCAAAAGCTTGTAGGAAAAATACTGTCTTTGGTTTTGAGTGATGGTGAGTTCCTCAAATGAATAAGTTTTCTGACTATTTCCTTTTATTGTAGGCATTTTCTCAGCAAGCCCAAGATTTGGTGCATTACCTAAGATGGCAAGTAAGTTGTACCCAATTTTAAAAGGAAAAGAAAAATTATTTACAGGCAATCTGCAGACCTTCAATGTGTCTCTCTGAATCTCTTTTCAAACTCTTCCTTTTTTTTGAATTTATGAGATATTACTGCAGTGCTTTAGGAAATCAGAATTCTGCTCTGTTTAAAAATAAATGTTTGAAATAAGGTTCTTTTAATGTAAACATTTCAGTAGCAGCTTATATTTACTTAATATATCCTCTCAAACTGGTAAAAACTCCAATCTCACCTATAACTAATGTCAGGCTCATTGATCAGTCATGCTTAGCAGATCACACTGCCTATGGTATCAAGGGGCCATCATAGTATATATAAAATAGTATGTTCCTTTTCACATGTTCATTTGATTTATCTTAACTGTCTAGTTTAGGACCATGTTGATAAAGACAACAAATAAAAGCACAGAAACTGTACAGTACAGTAAGTTGGCTTTTAAACGGCAAGAAATCGATTCCCTCTTCAGCAGAAGTTCAACAGAAAACTGAGGATGTTGAAGTAATATTTTTATTCTGACTCCGTAATGAGTGAAATCCCCAGTGCGACAGTATGGCAGGCTGACGTTCTAGCGTCTTAGAAGCCCTGAGAAGATAAGTGTTAAAATTGGGATCATCAGAAATACTATGCTGTGCATACAAGGGCAAGATAAATTAGTGCTGACATTGTGATTTAATTTCATTATGGGCTTTCTTTATAATCTGTTCCTCGGAATCTGAAATCTTGAAATTCCAGATGAATATGATATCCTTTTCTTATCTACATTGTCTTGGACAAGCTGCTACGTCTCGCGATAGGTAGCCGGTTTTCAGCAGTTACTGAAATCATCCCTGTAATCCCTGTATAACTTCACATGTGTTTGCGACATGTTTTGAGAAGACACGCTACATACAATTCGTCATATGATTAAAATGGTGCCAATTGCATACTGTTGATTTAAGCTCTTGTGTTAACAACGTTTTGTTATCTGTCTTTATAGTTGCTGGTGTCTTAGGTTTTGCCATTGGAAAGATGTCGTACGTGGGAGAATGCCAAAAAAAGTTCCAGAAAATTGGTATTGTACCATCTTGTCCGCAACAAAAAAGGTTTGTGCTGTTTTAAATCATTAATCCTAGATTAAAATAATCTTTACAATACTAAAAATAATATGCAGCAAAACTATGAATTTAAATTTTGTGATCAGGTCATGAGGTACTACTCTTACATTCTTAGGCTATATATGTCAGTTTTAGAAACTACTAAACATTCTTCAGAAAATGCAAATTAAACTCAGTATTAATACCTGTTATTAGGAAATCCATTATTTAAATGAAATTATCATACTTTTAAGTGTGATGGAACAACAGTTACTAGTTCTCTTTTAATCTAGTATTGTGCCTCTAAGTGTCTTGTGATCTTCTATTATATCACTCAGCCCTTTGAGTCCTCCTTTGTACCATATATCTGGCCAAATACACTGCAGATTTTTTTTACACTATCCTCATATTTTAACAAGAATTTCAATGTCACCTCATATTCCAACCTCCTCCACTGTGGTTTTGCCCAGCCTTACACTGTCATGCCAAACCATGAAGAGCACAAATTGCAAGGGCATTTTTTCCACCTTACCAACTGTATGATAGATCTCAGCGGTTGCCTCCTGTCACCGCCATGTTTTAGACATCTAAGCTTCATATAAAGTACTCTTTCCTATCAAATCACACTCTGACTTCCTTCCAAGCTCCCCCTTCAACTGCCGGTACTACTTTTCGTTCCCAATATGGCTTCTCATATGCACCTTTCACACACAAATTGCATTTCCAAAAATCCTACCCACAAAATCTTTCTCCTCTGTCTTTCCACATCTTTCCCCCAGACCAATGTCAGCTTTTATGCCTATGAAAATGCCTGACTGATAATGGGAAGTTTTCTCATTGTTCCTATGTCCTTCCACTTCCATTCTTCCCCCACATAACAAAGCTATTGCTTTCCTCACATGGTATTACACAAATTGGCTATTTGTCACTCTTTTGCATTATACACCTTGCTCCTAACTCTGTTTGCTCCTTATTGATAGGTACAATAGCAAGGACTGTCTTTTCCTGCTTAGAAAATCCTATTATATTTTGGTGTTTGCTGGAAATGGTAGTTAAGAATAATAATTAATGGGATTTTATTGGCTGAGACATTTAGATGTCATCTTTTGCAGTTTATGTCCTATAAAGCAGTTACAACGATTGGAGAACATAGGCAAGAGGTTAGTTCTTCGAGGACATTGCTGGCATGCTATATGGTTGTATTAGAAAAAAATCCAGCAAAATTCTTGAATACTTTGTCTGCTTTCAATATTGTAGGCATTGTCATCATACTTGCAAAGAATGTGAAGCAAAATTAGGATCAAATGAGAAAGAAGGTTCAGTTCCTTCAGCATCTTAGACCCAGGTAGGCAACCCTGAAATTTAACATAAATTCTCATTTTGTTTTCCATGTTGAGTGGTATTCTTGTTTGAAACCTTTGGACAGTATTGTGAAAATCGTGGACTTTAACCATGGATTAAAATCTGAGTATTATTCTGTATCTATGGTTTGTAATTTGTTTCTTCGTTTTTACCTTACATATCTTTCATGCTAATTTTAAACCCCCCATTTCTGAGGAATTTCTGGTTTAGCTGCAGCATAGTATTGTTTATTCACCTAATTGGAATTCATTTGGATTGACTACTTGTATGAAAACAAATGTAACTCCTTTCAATTTCCAACTTTTTTACTTAAGAATCAAATAATTATGGATAACGTTGATATTTAAAAATACATTGAAATATTGAGAATCTGAAAGCAGACGCAATTGGGGGTGGGTTTGTTTGTTTGTTTAGTTGTTTGAGTTTTTTTTCATCCAGTACTATGGTTTGGCCAGAGCCTTAAGGAGAGTAGTAGAAGAGTGGTGCTGGAGCAGCTACATGCTGGGGTAGGGGAGATGGCCCGTGGGATGTTTTCACCCTGGAAAGGGGAAAATTCCCTTTGCAAAAAGGGAGAGTTTACAGTGTGGAAGGCAGGGGAGTATTTAAAAGCACTTTCACTCTTTGTCTATGAAAAGCAGGCCAGCAGCTGGGCTTTTTAAAAGCATTTTCACACATTCTGCTTGTGGTAAACTGTGGCCTACATTTCTCACAGGCAGGAGAATGTGTGAAAGCGTTTGCAAATAGCTTGGCTGCCTGCAAGAGAGGAGAGCAGAGGGCCTGTTTGAAATCCTGCTATGCGAGTTTGTTATGGCTCTAGCTGGAGCTCAGAACAAAAGCCTGACGCAGAAATTGTTGGATTGAGTCTCTTTGGCATATGTTGCGTAGGAATTTAAACAAGGATATTGATTACAGTCCCTTTCTTGCGCTGAAGTGCGTGGCTGCAGACGATCTATAAGGAGGAGTATCCTAGCAGAACCTGTTTACTTACCCAGAAGAGATGTTTTGATGGATTTTTACTATGCAACAATACAGTATGGCAGTAAGGGTTGGCCTGAAAGAAGCCGTTAGAATAAATTCCTGGTTTTAAACAACTTTGCCAATGCTTGAACATTTTCTATCAAAAGCTGCAAGTGCTCAGCCACTAGCCGAAAATGCACTTTGGCTTAGGCTCACCTAATAAGGTTGCTGCCAAAATGGGCAGTGCTTCACTTGTGCCAGCTGTGGAGATCATGAAGCACTGCGGCCCTCCAGATCAGCTCGCTGCTCTGGCTGGGTATCAGACCCATAAAGAAAGGGGGGTGAAAAAATAAAAATCAAACCTTTCTGAGGGGTACCTTCCCAGTGCTAGAATGAAGGAGGGAGCGAGCCAGACTTAGATAGCTGTGAATGAATGACACCCTAAATCCATTAGCAGTTGTGATCTTAATTAAGCCCTTGCATTACTGTGCTGATATAGTGCTTTTGAAGATTTTCTCTTAAATAAACATTTGCTTATGTAGGCCAGTATCCTCACCTCTTTCAAATAAGGAATTCCAAAGCATATTTAACTGGGGACGGTCACTTACTAGCAGTTACCTGTGTAGTGGAATCAAATGTTGATGGTGACGTTTACTTCCACTGTTTGTCAGAGCTGGAGCTTTCCAAACCTTAAATCCAAACACATTTTCTTTTTCAGCTTTTTCCCTTTTTCAGCCTTCCTCTGTGAGCTGACAATATTTTTTCTGGTGTGTTAAGTACCAATTAGCTTTTAAATAAATTCCAAATTGTCTCAAATACAAAGGAGTCTTGCAGCTGCATGAAGGGAAGAATGCAAGATGCCACAGGCCCCTCTGTTTTCCTTCTGCAAGGGGTCCTGGAATTTCTGCTGTGAAACGTGTTCCCTGTTCCACCTCGAATGTTCATCAAAGACCTTGACTGCTGCACTTTTTACCAGCCACTTAGATCTTCTTGTTTGTTTTTTAAAAGGGCTAGAAAGTTTAGTCAGAAATATAGTCTGAAAACAAATGTAAGAGTGTTTCTTTCAAATTTTAATTGCTGCAAGAAAAAAGCCATTATATTTGGCTTTTGTGTGATATTTTGAATTTGCCAGAAATCAGTTTTGATGGACAGGTGTTAAAAACTTAGGAAAATAAATACCATAAACATTATGTTGTTTTCTGTATTGTTAAACAGTGAAAAGTAACCTCCTAACCTCTTTTATGTTTTAATAAAAATTCTTAATTTAGCATGCTATGCTCTAAAAATGTACAGAGACCCTGCTGGGCGCACCTCACCGCTATCTGTGCTAAGCGTACATCACAAGCTCTGGCATTGCCTAGGAGGACCACCCAGATAAAATTATACTCATATTGATGAGTCCAAACATAATGTCCTTTATCCTCAAGGGCTTTGCAGAGTTCTCAGAGAAATCGCCAAGAAGCTGCTCATATCACATCGAAAACAAGGTGCCACTCAGCTGGGTAACTGGTCCTTTCATTCCATTTACAGGTGTGGTGAAGATGATAAAAATCTTATGGATCAGCTTCTTCTTTCAAGGCTTTGTTCCGTAGAGAAGAAATAATGTCTTTGATTTGGTGTAAATCGGCTTATTTGAAGTAGTTGCATAATGTTAGGTAGTTCTGTTCATAGTAAATACCAGTTTCTTGTAATGCACTTATTGATTTTTCCTCTTGTCTTTCTTCTCAGCGTGTTTTGGTTTATTTTCCTCCCGTCAATGCAATTTAGCTCTTAGTGCTGAAAAACTAAATTTGTCTATTGTACTTAGACGCTGACAATACTTTGTGTAGCAAGGAAAATGGCATATGCTGGAATGTTTGTCTTGTATGTCTAAAGGGAAGAGTGCGAGGATGTTTAAATGATTTTGCAGTTAAGCAGCTGTTCAGCCTCTGAGCTTACTTATTGTTTATGGACTGTTTTAAGAGTACTATAGCTAGAAGTTCTTTAGGGTATTGTCACACCGCGGTTACTGTGCTGAACCAACTTTTAATAGGCCAGTTTTACATAAAAATCCGTTTTGCCAGGGATATCAAAAGCACGTGCCACATTCATAATGAACAAGAAGATACACTATTTTGTAACAAGTTTATGGTCTGCGTGCAATCCGAGCCTAGTAGATGTTAAGTAGGTGGCACATGCTCTCTGCAAACAGCATGACACACAAACTTCCGTGAAATATCTCAGGAAATCAAAAGCAGACGCCTCCCCTAAACACAGTGATGGTGTTCGCATGGAAATCAAATGTACAGCTACTGAAAAGTTTGGGCTTTGAGTTGATGAAGCCTGTCTTCTGTGGTTGGGGTTTTTGTTTGCTTGCTTGCTTGCTTCTATACTATGCCTGTAGTTAGTATCCCGCTTTTGAACCAGCTTCTTTGGGCATCTTTACTTGGGCACAAAGAGATTCTGCAAGTAGGATATACAGAATGTAAAATTTATGTTTTACAAGCTATTAGGCTAAATACTCACCACCCAGGTGAGGCAGCTGGGGAGTCTTTCCTAGCCAGGCAGCCACCAGACAGGAGGAGAAGGGACAGACTAACTAGACTCCCTGGTTTTCACTCCTTTAAGATTTTATACTTTTCAAATTGGTGTGTGCCCCCTTGAATTCATGAGCTGCTAAGAACCCCTGTCTCAACAGAGGCTTTAATTTTACACTTTTTACCTTTCTACAGACTTTTTCCGCAGCTCTTTCTCAGCAGTCTGAGTCAAGGGTACGCAGCTGTGCTTTATCAGAGCTGATGCTTGGGGTACAGGCAGGTAAGCCTTGGGGAGCCTTCAGCTGGGGCTACAGGGAGAGAGGGTTACACAACCGCAGAGAAGTCAACCTCCTTTATGACGCTCGTGTAATTATCACAGGTGTACTGTGATAGCCAGCAAAACTTGCATGGTGACATGTCTTAGCTACTTTCCCTTCATCTGACATCTGCTGTCAAGATAACAGCAACAAACCGCACCAAGGGTAGTCGTGCCTGGGTTATCATCTGAGGCAAGCCCTTACATCCCTGGGATGCTGAGGAGATTGATGCACGTGACAGAGGACGGACCCTTCATGTCAGATTGTCGGAGGTTGTGCTTGTGATCAGTGTTACCTCCAGAGGTTACAACTTAGCTACTTAACTGCTTTACGTGTAATTTGGATCAGGCTTCCTATTATTTGCAGTAATAAATGTACTGTTATGTAAAAATTATTGTCTCCTTTTTTTTCAAATTTATTCCCGTAGTTTGCAAGAGGCAATACTCTGATTAGCTAATTGTGTGGATCAAAGTTCATGAGTTACTATGATACTGTTATGAAAAAAAGGCTGTTTGCGAATCTAAGATGTGTTAGCGCTAAATTTGTGCATATGAAAGGAACAACAAGCACAGCTTATGAGCAAACTGTTCTTTAGACGGCCTTTAAAAGCATTTTTCTGTACTTCAGAGGATTTATGGCCAAATAATTATTTAAGTCTGTCAGGTGGCAGGCTGCACATAATACTCCTTGACTTGAGAAATAAGAGGGGGTATGTTTTGGCAAGGCTGTTATTTAATTTTGTTAAAATACAATTTCTCCTGCCTTGCATGACCAACAAGCTAGTCAAGTGTGCAGCTGGGCTAGAGACCTTTATAATTAGGTAGTAATGGTGTTGCAATATTTCTTAAATATAACTTAAAAATTTTAAAATCATGTACAGTTTAAGTTAACTGACTCTCCCAAAAGCACCAGCTACAAAAGGATAGGGAAGGCTCACAACACATTCCGCACCACGTCATTCAGTTTGATAAAATTGGAGCCAACTGGCTTCCATTGTGCTGTGACTTACAGGTGTGCTGGAATTTTCCTGGTGGCTGGATGTGTGTTCTAGGGGTGGAATCAGGCAGATGCTGGATTTTTTAGCACTGAATGGTTTACAGGACCTAATTAAACTTCTAAGCTTCTTAAGATTTGACAAAGAAACCTGAAAAAGTGCCTTGTAGTTCACAGGAGAAGTTCTATAAGAAAGCAGGTGTTGGGGTGGTAGTAGTTATGCTGCATGATGCAGAAAGGAACGTTTAAATGCTTACTGATTATTTTACATTATTACTTTATGCAAAAGGGAGACAGGAAGAGCTGGACAAAACCTCATGTGCTCTCATGGCCGGACCCTCATAATTTTTCTACTTGGGAAGAGAAACTCCTGAGGATTTACAAAGAGTGCTCTAAGAACTGTAAGTTAGTACAGCAGTTTTGTAGTAATTATGCACAATGTAATGAGCTAACCTATGTTGACTATTATATTCCATACAAGTAGGTTAAAGAATTTGGTTTTAATTGAAGCAGAAGTTGAAAACATTTTGTTTAGGGGTGGCCTATTGAAAAAAAATAGGGAAAGATTTAAGGTAATCAGTTGCTTCTGTAATCTTTATTTCAGCCTGGAATAAGAGGGAAGGAGGTCTCCAGGAGGAAAAATACTTGACCTTATGAAGGATCAGGCATTGTTTATATAGTGCTAAAACTTTTCTTAGTATTTTCTTGTACTAATAATAGGATATGCATTCCCTTTTGCCAGGAAGCTGTTACAAAAAGGCTAAAAAAATCCAATGAACACATAACTTCCTATTAATCATTTGTATCTGGAAAATAAAGCTTAGTCCATTCAGCCAGAGACTAGGGAGTTTAACTGTGTGCTTAGGAATATCACAGCCTCGTTGAAGTCCATGTCCTTGCTAAAATCAAGAAACAAAATACATCCTTCAACTGTAATGCATGCAAAGTGAGTAGCTTTATGTAAGCCTCAATCCAGTTTATGAAATTATGAACAGAGAAAGGGTTGGTGTAGAAGAGGAAAGCTATAAATGACATTAACCTCAAACAGCTGCATTAGATTGCTTGTCTTTAGGGACTCTCTATTAGCTATTTGAAATAATTTTACAAATACTGTATTGAGTCCAAATTTACAAAAAAAAATAATAATTGTGATTTAGAAGAGAAAGCAGTTGTAGGCTGAAAACAAAGCACATTCCTATTTAAGTCCTGACTTAGTGGTTGGACTTTAGGCAAGCCAGCTGGTCTATAATTCTCTTCTAAAACTGGGAATGAAGGGGAGATGAAAGCTCACTATCCAAGTTTTTATAAACCCCTATTAAAAAAAAATGATAAAATTTGGGGCTTATTTTATTGCATTTTGAGAGCAGAATGAGATAATGGGGCATGAGAATGGGGCATGCTGTGCAATGGGAGGGGAGGGAGCTGGGGCGGGCTGGTAAGAAGAGAGGAAGCTGCGGGGCAGGAGTTACAGCGGGAGCGTGCTGGACCAGGCCAGGCGGGACGTATGGGGGGGCAGCTGGCTCAGGCACCGCTCTGGTACCTCTGGCAGCAACGCTAATTTGGGAGCAGCAGCTTCTTCCTCGTGACTGTTTCTACCAGTGGAAGAGCTGCTGGTAATTTGTCCCACTCACCCAACTCGTTTTTGGCATCGCGCACAGGAGCTCCATTTGAGAGAGCCAAAAAAAGGGATCCAACTTCTGACATCAGCATTGCGGTAGTTCCACATCTTGGAAATACTAAGCCACTTTTATTTACAGCCTTAGCTTTTATAAAGAAGTGTACTGTTTTCCCAAGCGGGTGCTTCACTTGAGGAATCACCTCTAAACCAGATCGATCTGTAAAGTCCTGAAGTGCCGTAAGTATAGCTATGACATATTAAGAAGAATCATTACAGCTTTCACAGCCTTACAAATATATTAATGTTTTTTTGAAAGAGTGGACATGGGAAAAACGGGACCTACTCCATGCTGTGCACGTGCTTTGGTATGGGATGGTTTTTTTCCTTGTTTGTGTTTGTTTTTTTTAATAAGTCTCTTAAGAAAATGAGGTTCTCAAGAAATAAATGAGATGGTTCTCAAGGCCAATGTAAAATCCACAAGGCTTGATATGGCTTCTGGGGATATGCCAGGGGGCATCTCGTCAACATTTTAGCAGATAATCTGATAAAGGAAAACATGACTAAGTTTCTTGATGACAGAATGATAGAAGAGCTAGGAAAAAAATGTCAGTACTGAGAGACTGAGTAATAAGCTTCATTGTCACAGGGAAAAATACTAACTGCATCACACCATTGGTTTTAAATTACTCTGACATTCTCAATACAGAGATCTGGGAGTCATTTTGCATAGTTTTGCATTGTTGCAAGACATCAGATCAGTGGTCTTTGACAGCCAAAAGGCAAGTAGAACGTTAACAATTCCTAGGAAAAAATTGGAGAAAAAATAGATTATACTACAGGGCAATTCGGTGGCATGTCCTCATCTTGAATATTGCGGTGCCGCCAATCCATCTCAAAAAGCGTACAACAGAGCTGAAAGACACAAAAAGGAAGAGGGGGGAAGATCAGAGGTACAAAACGGTTTCTTCACAAGAGATGAAGGAACTCACTTTCCAGGTTGAAACCAACTCAAGATGAGGAATGTGATATCTGTAACGGTGTGAAAGATGAATAGGGAGCGAATAATTGCTGGTTTTCATAAAATGACAACCAGTCGGCACTCGGTGAAATCAGATTTAAAGCAAACAGAAAAGAAGCACTTCTTTATACAGCACAGTTCCATTGTGGATCTTCTTGCCACAGGAGATGCTGGAAATGAAAAAATGGCTCCAAAAGGCACCTTCCACTCAGAAGCTTGGTGACTGTGAAATATCTGGATTTGCGTGACACAAACGCAACCTTTGTCTCAGGAAGCTCCCCAGCTCTGATCAGAGGAGGTCAGGAGGGCACACGGGTGAAGGATCTCCTTCTAGAAGGATCTTCTTCTAGAAGGATCATTAGCCAGCATGGGAGGCAGGGTGACCATTACAGTGATTCTTATATTCTTACAGCTTTTGAAAAACCGAGTTAACAGCCTTGCCACATAAAATATAACTCAAGTAGCAAATACCTAGGAGTGGAGACTGAAACATCTTCACGTGCAGGCAGCAAAAGATTTAAGATTCCTGAGAAAACACACCTTTAAATCATTTTAATTACAATATAGTGCTTTTGTCTGTGGATGAAGGGTAGAAAATACTAGAGTGGGAATGGAGGTTTTTCCTGTTGTCTTTGACGTAGAGATGGTTGGAGAGCAATGGCACTTCCAGAGCAGATGCTAGAACCTTGCACTAAAAACCCCGCTTACCTGAGCTTTTAAGTGTTACTTCTCACGTAGGTGTGTTTTGAGCATTGAGCAGCAACTCTGTGTTGGTTAGGCACGTTGGCAAGCTCAGGTATTTCAGAGCAAGAAACAGCTTTAAAGCTTTCTCCCAGAGGCATGTTTTAAACCTGCTCTTCACTCACTCCAGCTGTAGGCTGAGCAGTTGGCAACTCTGGTGGGACCACCGCTCAGACAGCTGCTCTGCCGGCCCGGCCTCCTCCCCGTCTGCGCTCCCCTCTCCTTCTCCCTGCACAGCGAGAGCTCGCACGGGCTCCTCCTCCTTCGCTGGTTGCTCCCGCAGCACGGTGCATGGCTTTTGTCCACACCACAGCCTTCGAAGTCAGTTGACGGCTGCACGTTATCTCGCACGTACAGGGTAAGAGAGGGAAAACGAATGCAGTCCTTCATAAAATCTAAGGCGACCCTAAAAAACACACTTGGCTCTTCAACACAAGCACGTATACGCTGACTGCAGGAAGCTGTACTGGAAGAAGTGTTTTCTATTTAGCACGGCTTATTTAGAAGATGATTTAGACATGGTTAACAGAATCAGAGAATGTGATGGGTTGGAAGGGACCTCTGAAGGTCATCTAGTCTAACCCACCTGCAGTAAGCAGGGACATCTTTGACTAGATCACGTTGCTCACCATTATTGATGTTTAGGCATCAGCTACTGCAATGAAATTCACCCTTTTCTGTATTAGTTTCACTGTTTTAAAATGCCAGTTATCTTAAGATAGTTAACAACTATATTTAAACAACAGAATTGAGCAAAGCGGCCAGGGATCAGGTTGGGAAAGCCGAAGCTCAGATAAAATTAAATCTTGCCAGGGATGTCAAGGGCAAGAAGAAAAGCTTCTACAGGTATGCTGGTGATAAAAGGAAGATTAGGGAAAATGTGGGCCCTCTCCAGAAAGAAACGGGAAACTTGGTCACCTGAGATAGGTACAAGGCTGAGGTATGCAACAACTTTTTTGCCTCTGTCTTCACCGGCAAGATCTCTGACTACACTGCCCAAGTTGCAGAAGGCAAAGGCAGGGGCTGTGAGAATGAGGAATCGTCCATTGTAGGAGAAGATCAAGTACAAGACCATCTAAGGGACCTGAAGGTGCACAAGTCCACGCGGCCTGAGGAGATTCATCCAAGGGTCCTGAGGGAACTAGCGGATGAGGTTGCTAAGCCCCAAACATCCATCATATTTGAGAAGTTGTGGCAGTCCAGTGAAGTTCCCACTGACTGGAACAGGGGGAACATAATCCCCATTTTTAAAAAGGGAAAAAAGGAAGACCTGGGGAACTACAGGCCAGTCAGTCTGACCTCTGTGCCCCGCAAGATCCTCCTGGAAACTATGCTAAGGCACATGTGAAATAAGGAGGAGATTGGTGACAGCCAGCATGGCTTCACTAAGGGCAAAGCAGCCTGGCCAGCAGGTGAAGGGAGGGGATTCTGCCCCTCTACTCTGCTCTGGCGAGACCCCACTTGCAGTACTGCATCCAGCTCTGGAGTCCTCAGCACAAGAAGGACATGGACCTGTTGGAATGGCTCCAGTGGAGGGCCACAAAGATGATCAGAGGGCTGGAGCCCCTCTGCTGTGAGGACAGGCTGAGACAGTTGGGGTTGTTCAGCCTGGAGAAGAGAAGGCTCTGGGGAGACCTTATAGCCCCTTCCAGTACCTAAAGGGGGCTACAGGAAAGATGGGGAGGGACTCTCGATCAGGGAGTGTAGTGATAGGATGAGGGGTAACAGTTTTAAATTGAAAGAGGGGAGATTTAGATTAGATATCAGGAAGAAATTCTTTACTGTGAGGGTGGTGAGACACTGGAACAGGTTGCCCAGGGAAGCTGTGGCTGCCCCATCCCTGGAGGTGTTCAAGGCCAAGCTGGATGGGGCTTTGAGCAGCCTGGTCTAGTGGGAGGTGTCCCTGCCCAGGGCAGGGGGTTGGAACTAGATGATCTTTAAGGTCCCTTCGAACCCAAACCATTCTCTGGTTCTATGAAAATTATTTATTTTGGCATTAGGTTTATATAGAACCTAATTTTAGCTTAATAAGAAAAAAATCTAATGCACTAGAAATGTGCTTCCTCTGAGGATTAGAGAGAGCGGAAAAGAACGTGTAGCATTCCATGTAAGGGATGAGTAAAAAATTCTTGGTTTTAGAAGCAGTTCCTGAAAATAGAGTCCTACATCATCACTGAGCAACTGGAAAAACACCACCACAATGGTTGTACGCTGTGGATTTTTAATCCTGAATAATTTACTTTGAGTTTTGGCAAAGGGAACCTATCAAACTCTTCATTTCTCTTTCATCTTCACATATTTTTTTTCTCATTTCACGAATAAGTGAAAGTTGTATTTGAGTGAATATTCTTTGTATGAGAGATTGTGCAATGTCTTTATCGTACATTATCTTTTTTGTTTACTGCAGTATCCTATTAGGAGAGCGGCTCATACAAGACTCTGGCTTCTTCGTTTCGCAGAGCTCTGCTTCTGTGCTTCTGCTAAACAGACGACGTTATGGCTCTATGTTGAAACTATGTACTGCCACTCCGCTGTGTATCTTAAAATCTCAGGAAATTTTGTATTCCTCAATCAAAAAAATGAGTAAACAAGCGGTAAGTATTAAAGAAATAATATATAAGTAGCATAGTAACTGGTAGTCATTGACATTAAAGAGAACAAACAGAAACAAATGCTTTAAATCATGGCTGTTAATGTCTGGTTCTTTAAGAATTATACTGTTTTCATTTATCTGAAATAAATACAAATTATGTCCCCAAGGGATTGTCCTCTGCTCTCCAGCAGCTCTCAATAGCTGTTAGATCCAAGAATTTGTTTATTTGTCATCACATCTTATAACCTGAGCAGGGATGCATTTCTGGATTGCTACATTGCTTGACTTTGGTTAAATAAAAACATGAGTAGTTTTATTTTCCTCATTATTTGGAAAGAATAATTCACTTGATGGTTTTATGAACTGGAAATCTGGCCAAGGTCGTTCACGCGTAAGACCCCCTGGTATTCCTGGGTTCAGGTTCTAATGCAGCTACTGAAAGATGCCTCAAAACTTCTGCCTGGTGCTGGTCGTTTATATCCAGTTCCTACATTAGCAAAGAAAATACTTAAAGTATAAGCTGGAGGCATATCTGCGTCCAAACCTGCATTGGCTCCGCTCAACCAGTGCAAACCCGCGTGAACAGACCCGAGGTAAGAGGCCAAAACAGCAACGAGATGCAAATCGTCCCATTTATTGCCTTGAGATTAAAATCCGAACACCGTTTGTCAATTTCTACAGACAACTTAATAGGTGACCAAACTGCAAAAAGTAAAGGGGTATTTTTAGTGCTATTGTCTCACTTCAGGGATGGGAGAGAGAACTTATTCTGGGTGCAAGCGGGAAAGACTGGGTGCAAGCAAAGCCCTGCTGGGAAAGGTTTGGTGTCTGTGCGAGAGCAGAGGAACCGAGTGGGGTGCGCACGGGTTAGGCCAGGTCCTCATTAAGGGCCACCAAATGAGGAGTCCAGCATGAGGAAAACAAACAAGGCTCTTGGCTTCCAGCAAACAGCCAACAAGGCGGGATTTCTTCTTGAATCTCAAGGAGGCGAGGGATTTGTGGGTTCAGTTTGGAATAGTACATATGATTTCCCCAGCCTTCCGCAAATCTGCTTAACTTTCATGAAGCTAATCAAATTGCTTTTCATTTACGCTTTTCTCTTTCACGTAGATATGTTCCAAACAACTGTAGTAGGAACAAACCCCTGGAAAGCTCAGATTGTCTACTTACTCGGGACTCCAAATGCGCCCGCTAATTTGGGGAAAGACAAAGACATTCAGGAGCAGGGTTTTTGGGTTTTACCAGCTGTTAAAGAGCTGAGGCGCGTTTTCACAACCCTCTCTGCGTTCACGCGTGTTAGTAACAACTGACTTGAGGATAATGCTACTAGCTCCATGCAACTGCTTATTTTTAGAGAGTACTTTTGAAAGTAGTTACTGTAAAGCTTTTCTAGAAATGTTTGTAGCGAAGCATTCAGCCTCATTTCCTGGTGTTTGATTTAAGGTATAAGCTAATTTTATGTAGTTAAAATTTTATTTTGCAGAATAAAAGAAAATTTACTTAGATTTACAATAAATATTGTGTTAATTCACATTTCTTAATGAACATATATATGATGGCCTATCGGGCAACTTCACAAGTCTTTTTTAACACTGCTGTCTTTGTGGTTAGGTCAGATTGTAAACGTACATGATTGGAAATACAAATGGTAACGCAAAGTGAAATCCTGTGGGTTTTGAAGAGATATATTCCAGGAAAACAGCTGGCCTGGTTATTGAATTAAGAAAAATACGTCATGTATTAGCTGGAAATACATGTAAACATAATCCAAGAGGATCTGTCATGCATTTCTTTCTTCACACATTCTCCGTTCTTACTCATCCCTTATATCTGGACACATTGTTTTCAGTGACAATAACACTGCCATCGGCTCTCAGACACTTGGATTCGGTTAAAAATCCCCCAAAGCCACGTAAGCGCAGTATGAGCGAGCTGCTCAGGGGTAACGGGGTAGCCGCCACAAAATCAGGAGACTAGAAAAAACCCCACTCTGAAAGGTGGCGCTAATGGAAGACGCGGAGGAAAAGGGGAGGCCAAAGACTGCATTCCCACAGCTACTTAGTGAATCGGCATCAACACGCGCGGTGCCGCAGCAAACTGAACGCGACCCAACTTCCACAAAATACCACTTTCCAATACCCTACTACATTAACAGCTACGAGCGTGAACTCTCCTGTATTTAATGCTTATGAAGGACGTGATGTAAAGCCAAAGAATTTTAAATTGTTTGATGATAAATCCAGCTTGTTCCTAAGTACGAAAAAAAGTACGTCCTCCGAGAGATACTAACGAGATGCAATAGAGTGAAAACATGATATTCAACTGAGAAATATAATGGATACACAATGTTACCTTAAGCACAGACAGTAAACCTTTAAAACAACATTAATTGTATATGATACATGCCTTTTATTTTATCCACTAAGAAAAGGAAAAAAAAAATCTAATTCAATTTATATAAACCGCTGTGTTTGCTCACCTAAAATATTAATTCGAGGCAAGATGCTTTGAAGGAAATCCCATTTTCAGATCACGGGCTTCTGATAATCATATGAACTGCGATAATCATATTAACTGCTAATGATCAGTTACCAGCATAAAAAAAAATGAGTATTCTCCAAACACTGTGATTTGCGAGAGCTGGGTCTGAAGTAGGCATTAAGTGCTTCTTCAGCACTTAATTTAAGTGCACTTAAGCACTTCAATGGCTTAATCCTCTGTTAAATCCTCTGGGGCTGTTCTGGACTAGCTGGTCCCCCGTCAGGATTCGGTCAGGAGGACAAACACACAAATCACTCCGAGTACACAAAAAGACAAAATACGTACAAAATACCCAACAGTGCCCATCCTGGTGTGCGGCGCGGCAAATGCCCCCAGATTGAGTAGTGGAGTATGGCCAGGAAGAGGAGTATGAGGCCTTCAACCCCACGCAGGAGTCCAGCGGATTATTAAATACCTGATTACACATACGGCAGTTTCCTGGCCCAACAGTAACTTTCACAGGGAATGTCGAGAAATAGAGGGAATCTCACTTTTCAGTGGAGTGTCCACACTGCAGAGGTATTTATTTACATTAACTCACGTAGTCAGCTCCTGAGATGATCATTCCCTTACACAAATAATCAACGTGCAGCATAAGCATGCATTAAGATTCCTGAGAAGATGAAAAAAAAAAAGTTACTATATCCTTACATTCTTTTACTTGAGAAAATCCAGTATTATCCCAAATCCCCCAAAATAAAATAATGTTTATCGGCAAGCTTATTGTTCAATAGTTTGCGTCTTCTAGGTGTTGCTACTTCCCCAATGCTGTAAGCCTGGATCCTGCGTTTTCTCACTTGGAGACTGCTCATTCCTCCAAAAATTTCATTCATTCAAAAGAAAAAGTTTAAAAACCGATGGAAAACCACCACAGCTTAAAAAAAAAAAACTGCTCCAGTTTTATCATCTAAATCTTCTGCCTCCTGTTATGTGCATAAATCACAACTAAGAAACTTTGTGAGTATTTTCATGATAAATTTAATCAGCTTTGGAATAGTGCAATAAAAAACACCACAATGTAATTCTGGCAGACTTCATGTATTTCTTCTCACAGCCACGAAAAGCATTCTCCAGAAGTTACATTTTTGATACAGCTTCAAGTTTATCTGATTTGCACATTCCTTTTTTCAGAAGATCAGCTTTTCTGAAAGTAATCTTCCTATTTTGATTGCTATAAGTAGTATTTGGCTTTTCAAGCATTCTCACCTTCCCCCCTTTTTTCCTCCTCGGTTCAGCTGATTGCTCTGTATCCCCCCCAAAATACTCATCTCATTGATGCTGCTCTGCTGCTAGTCCACGAAATCAATAAGGTCTTTGAGCATTTTCATCATGGTAGGCAAGTTATTTTTCATCTCCAACACGGACACCAAGAATGCGTTTACACTATAAACTTCATCATGGTTTTTGCTCACCTACAGGCAAAAGCCCCGATTAAACACAACGCCGCGAGATGAAACAGCAGAGCTGAGAATACAAGAATCCCTAGAATACAAGAATCCCTAATGCCGACAGCATTTTGATGGAGACAGAGCAGACACTGCAAACATTAGGAAATACTCTTCAGTAGTTTCGCCAAGGTAGCGCTTTTCTTACAGGTAGTAATAAAGCAATAGTCCATCGATCCAGATCTTTTCTCCATGAACGTGGGGTTTTTGTCATGACGTGCACAAACTGAGAAATAAGGCTAAGTACACAAAACCTAATGTTAACAGTCAAGACACCATTCAAACTTTCACCAAGGTTTGTCAGGGTTAATTAACCTTCTGCACTTAAATATAGCGGTTTTAAATAGCTGCAGCTTCATTCAATCATTTTCTTCCGAAATGATTGTTTTAAGAGACATAGTGTGGACAAGCCACACTATTAGTGTGAAGATGGAGCTGGCACAGTTTTGAAAACCAGTTAAGTATGTTCACTTAGGTGTCCAGTTACATTCCTCAGCCCTTTTCCCCCGGAATAGTTCACAGTGGTATTCCAGACATTACTAACCAAGCATGACAACAATCTGAGGTTTCCAGAATACCCCTTTCGGACAAAACAAAGTGAGAGGTGAGTTCTACAGGTAACTTTTAATGCAAGTCTCGAAAATTTGAGAAGATTCAGATATTTTTCCCTTCCCAATACATGTGATTCCATTTATTTACATACATTTTTACCTTTTGCTATACATCTTTTGCTATAATTAGTTACCCTTTTCATTTTTAAACAATAGCACAAGTGTTTTATAGTCATGACACCTCACAATAGCCTCACTTGCCACTTAGGCAAAATTAAAAAAAAAATATTACGCCTTTAATCTTCTGGCAAGTCAGGATTTTCTCTTCATTTATTAGTAGCTGTGCCTGGCAGAACACACCAAAGGTGCCGACACTCGTGACTAATCTAGATGAAGTTCAAGTTCGCTGACAGGAGATAATTTTCTTCAGTTCTTCATTCAGCTCTTACTCATCCCAGGTATCTCCATATTTATTTACTTTAACTAAAGAAAAGAAGAAAAAGTAGTCACATATGACGATTTAACCACAAAACTTTATCTTATACAAGGCCAAGAAGTAGGATGAAATGCATTATCGTTTCAAGTGGCAAGTGGGGAGAGCATCAGTCACAGCACAACAGACACCTACTTAAAGTTACTTTTGAATAAATGGGGAGAAAAGTCTGTTAATCATTATTCTTTCATGAATTATTATTCAGTCCAGAGGCCTACTGTGCTAATTCCGGCTCTACCGAATTTGTAATTACTTTGAAACAAATGTTACATGTGGATGAAACCAAGACAATTGGAGGAAACAGGCAAGGAATGTTACGATAAATAATGTGGCTACATAATCTCGTTACGTGCACAATTGGATGGATTCAGGATAGTTAAAAACACATTCAAAGACAAACAAACAAAATCAGTAATCCCTACTAGGAAACTACTCAGCCGTTATTATTTGGCAGCTTCCTTCAGCATAGGAGTGAGTCAGAGAATGAAAAAAACCCACCAGGGTACTGGTCTTAACGGATTTATTCAGAAGTGTGTCGTGCATAACTGAACAACGACCAGACAGTGAAAAGATCTCCTGATGGGCAGTCTGTAAGTGACTGCCATCACTGACAGGGCAAAGGATGGATCTATATGATCGAGTAGGAATGCTGACACTCATCAGGCACCCCCCTTTATAAATCTACTTGTAGGTTAATTACTAAGCCCACTGATTATTAATACTTATCTGCAGTAGAACCAGTGGAATAAAGCAGAATGCATGCTCCTTGTTTCAGTGAGATGTCAGCAAAATTAACATAATACGCTGACAAATCTCTTTTAAGCTGGCTGACATAGCAGTGAGAGCACAACGAGAAGCTCTCTCAAAGTACAGTGTGATTCCCATTTCTATTAACGGTGGCAGCTGAGCAGCCTGAGCTCATTCCCTGGAACTCAGTCCAGATCACTGTGCAGGTGCACGTGTTTCTACGGCTACAAGGAAGGGAGAAGGCACCAGCAGATGGAAATTAGGGACTGCTTAAAACTGATTTAAACGTGGTTTGTTTTCCCTTATGTCCTTGCAACAGAGGGCAGAAACCACCATCTCCTATTTGCTAGCCTGGCTCCTAGGACACAGAGATAGGAGGATGAACCAAGGGGTAACGACTCGGGATGTATGAATGGGCGTACGACAAGTAACACATCCAGTGTGACACAAGAAGCTAAATCAGATCTTAGCCCGCAACATCAGTAGAATTCCTGAACCGTAGATTTAAATGTGCTTCCACTTGTAAAACATTTCTGAAGTTTTGTATTCCCTCCTTACTCTTTTTCCCTAAAAATAACAGAGATACTCTTAAAAGTTTATTTACAAACTCATGCACTGCTCAGTGCAGTTCTATTCTCAAAGCCCGAGTATAACCATGAAACGGAACACAGAAACATAACAGACAGAATGCAATATTTGATCAACGTTTTAGAGAGATCTTTTACAGACCTCAAATAACTAAAAATAAAATAATGAATATATAATGCTCAATTCACAGCCACAAGATTTGCTATGGAACATGGCAAGGTTTGCAGAATGCTGCCTAAGATTTGTGTGTGTGGTTTTCAAGTGACGTGTAGGCTTTCAATTTGTGAAGAAATAGCTTGAAGAAGAAATGTTGTGTAAATCAATGAAGTGTCAGCTGATGGAATTTAGAAGTATCTGAAACTACAGCTTCAATATTTTTTTAATGTCTCATTCAGCATAGTCACGTGATATGAGGAAAAAAAGGCTTTCATCCTTGAAATAACAGATTTAAATCGTTACCCAATAATTGATTGTAATCTGTCCAAAGACAGATTATCTGAAGAAAGTAATTCACAAGCATGAAAACAGACTGATGCTCCTAAGCAACGCTGTTCCAAAGCTTACTATTATTGCTTCCAAACCTTTTGCATTAATATACTTTTTTATACTTATTACCGCCTGTTATGACTGATAGGAGTCGATAACTCTTCCTACAAATCTTGTTGCAACGTGATTGACAAGACTGGACACTGCAGACAAACCCAAAGGATTCAAGCTGACTACTCCAGCAGGGTGTTAAATGTTCCTCTTGCTAACATCATTTTCACAGATGCCACGCTAAATAAAAAAGCCCTAGAGCAAGCAATTATGAATGACTTCTGTGTCTCCTTTTCAAAAAATCGATTGAGTCAAAGAGTTGACTGAATGGCATCTTATTCTTCAGGATGTTGCATTCTTATTTTGCTGTGTAAAGTTTTGTTTTTCACTATGAAAACAAATCTCAATATTGCTGCCAAATACTGTTTCCTTCCTTTGAGTTTTAATGTAGAAAATGAACCTCTACAAACAATGCCTCTATAGAAATCTTCTAATTCCACATGAAACAATTCATAAAAATAAATACACCCCCCCTTCAAAACCATCGGCCATGTGCTCTATTTTGAGAGAACAATGCTATCTAAAACGTACACCCCCCTTCCAAAGCTAAACCTCTTCAGTGTAGCTCTGAGCTCAGAGAATTCTGGCTGAAAGAGGTCGCTCGATATATTCAAAAAGCCAAAAGTTACAAGATTTTTCAGTCTGGCACCAAGCAATATGGCTGGAGGAGTTATAATTTGCTATTGGAAGATCAGTATTTTTGAAAAACAAAGTAATGTGAAATATGAAACTGTAGATCACATCACATATGAGATAACTGCAGATACTGTAAAAATAAATTGCTTGAAGGGTAAGCAGAATTAAGCCACTTTTAACATTATTGCCAATATTTGAATTTACTATGCATTCCTATAAATCAGTATATTACCTTCCTTAGCTGGTTTTTCCTGTGAAAACTTGCTTGGAGTTTCTGCCTTTGGTGGTAGCATTACCTCATATGTCTCTCTGTGTTTATTCCTTAATTCCTCATATGTGATGCCTTTCTTTTTACGACTTTCTTCTGGAATTGGAGCAGGATCTGAAAGAAAAAAACCCCAACCAATCAAACACCAAAATACTAGAAATGGCATCACCCCCCAAAACTTGGCTACAACCTGTTCTAGAATGCCAGTTAATTACAGCTCAATCCCAAATGAAAAGGAGCATGACAGCTGCAGTTCTAAATGCAACCGAGAATGTATGCACTCTTTAATTAATCCACTCCTTTTATCCTTTTCATTTTGTCAAACTGCTTTGGAAGACCGGCAGTTAACTCCTTTTCTTCATTTTACCCAATGGAATTCCAACCAACCACATGGCAGCTGACGGATAAAATATTTCTGGTCACTTTACGTAAAACCTATGATAATCATACATTTGCTATATTTATGATTTCAGAAGAGAAATCTAGGTGAAGCTCAAAGGTTTGCATTCAGGCTTCAAATTCTGCTTTCAAAGAATTAGTACTACATCCATCGCATGTCACCTGATAAACATTTTATCCTTTTATCTACATTTAAAATCCAGAATCTTGGTTCTATAATTAAGGTTTACCAACTATTGATATTTGTGATGAAGCATAATTACAGTTTCCTTGACACATTTACATCCGATACTTTTATAGAACTAGAACTGAGTTGCATGAGAGGGCTTTTTTTGTGAAATAAAACCTTTTCCATAAAGCAGTTAAAAAACCCAAACTAATTCAAAGTATGAAACTCTGCATTTGAGAGGAACTTCCTCCTTTGTGTACCAGAGAGACCTGAATTCAGGATCGCGTGTTTCCCCTGCAATAGCTGAGGTCAGAACTCAAACTGGAGGGAGGGGAACAGCTGCACAGAACAGTGCTTGAAAACCATTTCAGTTCTCCGTGAGAAAATCAGCTGTTGCCGGACAGAACACAATATGCATTCAGTTCTCAGAAGATTTAAATGTTTGTCACATTATAAAAAAAAAAAGTTTAAGGTCACTGCATTATAGTGGTATACAGTTACAGCACCACTGCTGCAGAAAATGAAATAACCTCAGAAAGGCTAGCAGATAAATGGTAGAGACTATCGTTTATTTAGTGCAGTGAAAAGATGGCATGTTCATCTTAATTCCAATCAAAAAGAACTTCAGGCTGAGTTTTTTTGCAGCTTTAGTTTCACAACAGATTGAACCTTGTAAGTTAAATTACAATCTCTACTTGCAATTAGAGCTACAAAACATGAAAAAACCCTGAATTTAATTTACAGTTAGAACACAAAATACTACATAGATTTATCTTCTGTGTAAAAACAACTCTGGGAACTTCAAGCTGTTTCATTCAAAACCACTATATTGTACCGTGTATGTTTGTATGGGATGAAAACACATAGTTTAGTAAGAGAAGTATCTCAGAGAAACACAAGAGTCATTTTGCTACAAACTGCTAAATATTAAGACCAAACACACCTTGAACAGTGTAATCAGTAATTCCTGTAGGTGAAGATTCATTCAGGGAAGCACTGAATGGAACTGGTTCATAGCTTGAGAGGGCTCTATCTGTTGCACTATAATCGTCTGAATAGCTAGAAGGAAGTGGGAATCCAGCTCTTGGAGAAGAAGATTCAGTAAATGACTGAGAAGGCGTGTCTGAAAATTCAGATTTCCGACTGGAACGGCTGGAAAAATAACACAATTAATATTAAATACAGAAATACTAAAGTTAAAAATGGAACTATAAGACTAACATTATGTGCAGTTCAAGAAAATACTATTTTAAATGGTTTATTTCCAACATGAATTACCTTCATAAAACAAGTTTGGGGTGGGTTCCCCCCGCCCTTTACATTGCAAAGATCTGTATAGTCCCTTCCCCAACACTCTTCCCTTCCTCCCAGAAACTCATCTTATACCTGAAAGTCTCCAGAACAGAAGACAAAAGGACAAAGTATTTTGCACTTTACAAGACAAAAAATGACAATCCCTCCCCCCAGGGAGTCTTCAGACAGAAAAAAAAGCATCAGACACAAATAGTACAGGGTGTGAGGAGGTAACTAGTGGTAGCATGAACTACAGTTATTTCTAAAGGCCTTTTAGGAAGCTTTCACAATTTAAAACCCTTCATCCTTAGAAGCTGCTGTAATTGATCAGTACTGAATAGCACAGGAAAAGGAGAATGAAGAGCTATCTTGGGGAAATCAAATCATGAAGGTTTACTGAGTTGCTGAATTCAGCAACAGAAACATTAACAAATTTTCTCTTAAGACAGAAAGGTAAGATCATATAAAGAATATTCTGGAAACTGATACCTGATACTCCAAAGCATTTGCTACCTACTCAGAATGGCCCTGCAAACCTCTACACAAGATGTCCCTTTATCAAGAAAGACACCACTTGGTGCCACTAGAATGCCTAGTCATTTTTTTTACTTTAAATTTCTGCTTAGCTGTAACTTTTAGTTTCATATTAAAAACATTTGCAATTAGTCTTTGTTTTATTCTCACAATGAGCATGCAGAGCTAAGCCATGTTATTGCCTCAATTATATTTTTAAAGTATATGGAAACACAGCTTTAAAGAACTAATCTTTTAGCTCCCTACCTATTTTTAACAGCAAATGAGAATTACCAAAATGCATCAACTAGTAGACATATAATGACCATGAAAATGTAATGATTTCTGTTGCTGGCTTAAAAGAGTACCATGTATGGACAAAAATGCAATTTGAATGAACTTACCAAAAAAAAAAAGAATTTATCACTTAGGAAGTAAAATTTTAAAGATACAAGAGAACAGGCCATTAAAGATTGAAGGGACATTTGGTCCCTTCATTGGTTGAAAGGACATAAAGGTCAATGGCATTTAAACAGCTTCTCACCCAGAGCAAAAACAGTTAATGATCACGACAATTTCTTATTATAAACTGGAGGGAAGTGAGGAGACAACTCCAGCTTCAATTCAGCTGAGTTTATAGCTGAGTAAATGTATGAAGTGGTAATTCCTGAAATTATATTTGATGCCATAAAAATGTAAACATTTCAGAATAAAGGTAAATATTGCAGACAAAATTGTCATAAATCTGAATTCATAAAGTACTTAAGAATTTAATCAAATCCTTCATAAAGATTTAACAGGTCTTAGCACATACATAGCAGGACTACTATTCACTCTCCAAACACTATGCTCCCAGGTTTGAATCAAGGGTTTAAGTGAGATATTCCGAAAGTAGTTTGCAATTAAAAACCACTTGAGGTAGAAAACATTTTGGAACAAAACAGGAAATAGTTTTAAGAACCTGATGAGTTTCTCATATGTACAGCATAATGCTGTTACTGATGTAAAGGATTTAAACAAACAGCAGTAAGTTTGACCGCCATTCTTCTTCCTGCACTGATATTGTTTACTGAGCTCTTTCCTTTGATAAACACTGAAATCATTTCCACCCTCTTCCTACTTCAATCAAACTAAACTATGGGAAAAACTTCCAGAACGTAACACTACTTTATTTCAGTTAGCTTAGTTTACTTCTAAACTAAGGAGACAACTTCTGCAGTCACACTACTGTAAGTAAATTCCACAGGAAAACATCTTAATTTACAAGGAATACATTTTGCTAAGTAAAATGTTTCTTTTTCTGCTCCTCAAAGTGATCAGGTGTATGTAAAGAGCTCAAAATGCATGTTTTATAGCTGGCCAACCGATACAGATACAACTTCCCAGAAGTGGCAGATCTGGGCTAATACAGGAAATAGGGAAAGGGCAGCTCCGAAGGTCTTTGAAAGCAGCAAACGTAGCCTTGATCTGTTAATGTTTAAAGTGTCCTATTCAAGAAAAAGTTTTAAATTTAAAAGAGAATTAAATTCTTACTTATGTGAACTATGTCTCTGAGCTTGTCGTAGAACATCTCCTATTGGGGAATCCTTCAGTTTCTTAAATTTCTCGCTACAGATTGGCAAGTAGGATATCTTTCCAGCCAAGTATCCGCACATTCCAGCAACTTTTTTAAAAAGAAAAAAAGGTGGGTTTATATGCCGAATCATAACATTCAACGTAGTTTTAAAATAATAACTTTCAAATAAGTTATACAGTATCTTGAATAAATGAGAAAAAAAACCAAGTTTAGATCTAAACCAAAACCATGTAGCAATCATCTTTCTCTGCTTCTTTTGTAGACAAAGGGTACTAAAAACAAACGCAACAGCTGACCAGAGACATAGAGCAATGGTTTAGACAAGGCAAAAGCATCAGATGATTTCAGCTAGTACTTGATGAATAAAAGGTGACAAAAAGAGGAAAATAATTGCAATCAGTTTTTCCCAAGATCCAGAAATAACAGTTTAACTATCAAAGATGATAAAACAGTCAGGAATAAACAAAGGTAGTAAACTCTGCTAATTTAATCCATCAGAACATTCACATCTTGAAAAGGCTTTCACTAATATGAAGAGAATTCTAAATAAATTTAGGATTAGGCTCAGTATCTTCTGAAGAGGATTCTATGATATGGTTGCCAGAGGGCAAACAACTGAATTACCTGAACCCTCGCAATCACTAGGCAAATGCTTTCAATTTTGCGCCTGAGCTATTTGCATCGGCTAGACAGGACACAAGAATAAACGATCACGATAGTTCTTTCTGGGCTTAAAACTGGTGATTTCCATCAACTGGCTCCTTCAAGTTTTATGAGTAGGTCAAACGGAGTATGAAGGAGCATGAAGGAATCAATGGCAATTAATAGAAGTTCTGTTGTTGACTTTGTAGGAGAAATGGAATAGATCCTTCTTTCATATGCAACAAGTATTTTCTAAATACAAAGATTAAAGACTTTCAATCCTCTTTAAGTCAGGAAAGAGTTAACTACCAATAACATTAATCCTCTGAGGTCCTCACACTAGATTACATCGCCTGGGAATCAATATAGAAGGGGATTTTACCCTTCCCTGCTGTACTGGTACTGCAATTGTGATTCCTGTTCTAATCTCTGTATTTTCAAAAGGACGTTAAAAATCCTTTTCCAAGGGAAAAGGGAACAGCCACAACTGTGAGCAAAGTTTACAGATGAGAAATTAAGGGTTTACCAGGTCAAAAAAATTGTAAGACACCTCAGATGCTAAAAATATACACAAAGGGAAAAATTCCAAGCCCCTAAAAGGAAAAATGGCTCGACAAGAATTCAAAGTAAACATTTAGCAAACTAAAGCTAAGCAGCAAAGGTGATGAATCTTTGGCATAAATTACAGAGAGAGTTTCATTTCCTTGAGGCCTTCCAGTCAAGAAAAGTGGAAGCATCTCTCTGGAAGATGTTTCACCCAAAGTAATCATTGGCTAAAATATTTAGTTTCCCTTACAGAACTATCAGCCAGACGATCCACATTTTTGAAGTTAGCACAGTAAATTAGATACTGTTGCTCTCTGCTTCTTCGTATTTGTGAAAGAGGCCAGGTCCCACTGCAGGCTAACACAAAGTAGGACATACAGATCTTACCCTTCTTTGCCAAAGAGGAATAGAGGACCAATAGCTCTATAGCATGTTGAAGGGGATGCTGTCAATTTAGTGCATCAGTCACGACTAACTTGAAGTTCCATTAAGTTGTCAGAGCGCCTAGCAGGCTACTGAGAAAAGTTATGAGTAATTCCTATAGGCAGAACATCATCCTGGAACCTGAAAATTCCTATCTAGAAAATGAATCACCTCTCAACTTCCAGATAAAACTAAGAGGGTCAAAGCAAGGAAAAATGCACGACAGAGACTAAAAAAAGACCTGACTTAACTATGTTAGTTAGATATAGAAGACCCATTACTGTAATTGATCATAGATACTTCTTCATAAAAAGAATCTAACAACCACAAGGGACATAACGCCATTACTGAAGACAGACTATTGTAATCACTAGATGCAGAAGCAGCATGCCCAGATCAGTGATGCTAGAAAAGCAAGAACCATCTTGAACTGTCTTACTGTTGTTTAACATCAGCTAGCTATGAGCTAGCAGCCGTGCCTGGAATTGCGTATGCTCTTCTCTCAGAACTCATGGAGGGGGGAAAAAAAGACAAACCAAACACAACTGCAGTGCTTCCTTTAATCAGATTTCACTGCAAGAGGAATGTACAGTTAAATTATGAGACATAATTTGGACCTGTAAACTATGTCCCTGGCAATAGTTTTCAGGAAGATCCTGCAGACAGTAGGGGCACCTGACCTAAACAATATGAGGATGAAACAAGAACTGCTTAACTCAGGCACTTTCCACTCCAACTATGTCCCAGAAAAATCCCCGTATTTAAAATGCACATAAATCACACAAAGTTACCTACTGAAAAACAACCAAAACAGATTTTTTTTGTATAAAATCAAAGTCCACATGCCTACCGGTGTACAACGAGAAGCCACAAGTATTTTAGCTTATAACCTTAACGTTAAGAATAGTGGGTCCAGTCCAGCTGCTCCTTATTCTTCCCCTTGATTTCAAAACAATTAAACAGGAGGAATATAGCCCTTAACTGAAAACGTCTAGGGGGAGGTATCAGGGAAATAGTAATTATATTATTTATTAGAAACGTTTGTGTTATAAATTGTTTGGCATTCAAAGAAAGCAAGTAGAATTTAGCATAAACAAATGGCAGCCCTAGTCTCTCGCATTCATTTATCTACTTAAACAACACTTCCTTCACCACAAATCATGGGTTTTACCCTCTTCCCATTGAAATAAACTGTGAGAGTAACTGGCTGTATCTGGGCAGATTGGCAAGATGGCAACTTCCTGTTTTACTGTCATGTATTACATTTAAAAGGTTAATTCATTAATTTATTTTTGATTACACTTAATCCAATATCATTCACAAGAAATTGCTGTTTTCCTACAATTGTACATACATAATGTCCAGGAAAAAAAGGCACTAAAATAGCCTGAATGGGACAAGTGAGATGCATGAATAAAGACCTTCAAATTAGGAAGGGAGGGGTGGGTGTACTCTGGCAAAGTAATTTAGACTAAGCTTGTACAGGATTTATTTACAACGCTTTTATCTTAAATTCTTACGTTACACTCGCCAAGCACATTTCAAATCTTACAATTTTATGGAAAGCCTATAGACAAAACTTGTCCAAAACGTGCTGCACGAATTCGAAGATGGTGAATAAACGAAAAGCTCTACCTCTTGATGTTGAACACGTTCTTACAGCATGAGATGCTGTAGTTAAGAAACACAGCTAAAAAGTTGCTGACCGATAGAATTAAGTGCAGGAAGGTGAAACTTATTAATTGGACATATCAGATAATTTACTTCTATCTTCAGACACAGCTGTACCAATGTAAGCACACAGTGGAGTGACAGTGAATCAGCCAGCTGGTCTCATAGGAATTACATCATTACATCTGCTTAACAGACTCCATAACCGAAGGCATGAATACGAGCCGAAATTATACGTAACTTTTACTTACACGCAACTTTGGTAAAAGAGCCAAATCTTGAGCTGTCTCTTAGGACACCTGAAAATGAGGATCAAAGTAATTATTACTAAGTTATCAAGAATTAAGCTGAAAGACATCAACTGTAGTTATGTTTGTAGGTAGCAGGTTACTCTTTTACACTTAATGTTGAAGAAAATTTAAAAAAACCCTAGCATCTGAATTCCCCATTAAACTATAAAGATCTAAGAATTACCTCTTTAATCATATCACACACTATTACTACACACTATAGAATATATTGTTTCATAATCACTGACATATTGCATTTGTCGAACAACATAAAATGAACATTAATTTGATTTTAAAGTTTTGCTCCTTCTTTAGTTTTAGGAACTGTAAGTCATGTAGCTGAAGAGTCTAAACTTGTAATTACAAGTAGTTTAGACATTATACTATTATAGTAACTTTATTAACAGCAGAAACATATTTCATCTGAGCAAATCCAAATTAACCCAAAGTATGTTTACACTTTACCTCTTCTAATTAAGAAACTAGTAGCAAGCATGCTCGCTGCAGCCAAAGGAAAAGCTGTGAAGAAGAAGAAAAGTTGTTTAAAATATGATTATCAGTATTTTCAACCACATTTAGCAAAACACGCAATAAAACGAGAGTTGCTAGGCCTTACTAAGCTCATCTGTATAAGAATATAAGTATATATATAATTAGCAAACTACATCTATTCATTATGAAACATTCTCAATTCCAGATTTTAAGACCTACTACAACAGTTCTGGTTAGACCTACTAACAGTTCTGGTTAACAAGTCATCCTGTCTTCATTAGACTTCACGCTCCCAAAACTACAAAAGCCAATGGCAGGCAGGATAAAGCTCTAAGGAGAAGATTCCAGCTCTGGCTACAGCATCAAGGTGGTGCAGAACTTGAAACCAGAGAAGCACACACAGATCTTCAGGATGGGAGGCAGTTACACAGATGCTGGCACCTCTAAAATTTTGTTGATAACCAAAAGTCTTGATTTTGTTTTAACATAAGAACTTGGAAAAAAGTCTAACTCTTATAAAGATACAAATTAAATTGATTAAAATTAGGTAACCTGTTTTATTCACCAGCAAATTAAGGAACAGGGCAGCATTTTCTGTAGCTTATGGATCAAACTATAGGACTCAGGGGTAGGGTCAGGAATGCAGAGAAGACAACAACCATGGGAGAACATTCCTGCCTATCGCAATCAGATTCATAGTTCACATGGGGTTTCATCGTATTGGAGGTGTCCAGGTGACAGGAAACATTTGAAGATGGCAAAAAAACAACAGGAATGCTTACTTCAAGCAATAGTCATTATGAATTGGGAAGATTAACTTCGAAACTATCCATAAAAACCACGACACCTACACAAGATACAGTGACACTGAAATAACAAACACGACAGAAGGCTACAGTTAATTACATTAAACAGTTAGATGTGTTATAATGAAATTACATTTTAAGCAAGTCTGAAAATGTAGATGCTTCAAAAAGGCTCAATGACTTTAAATTTACCTAGGGGAGAAATTTTTGCAACTGCACTAGATGTTTATAGTGTTTTGAATCCACACAATCTGATAATTAAGTTCATATTTAAAGACAAATGTTACTTTTTAGAATTTGGACAGCACAATATTGAAATATACTTTGCAAACTGAGGGTTTATTCCTTCACAAATTCTGTCAGGTTAAAACTAGCAGGTCCAACCAGCATTTTAGGGTAATTATGACTGGATGTCACTTTTAAGAAAAAGTATTGGCTTCTTGGTTCACAAGCAAGATTCCGGTAATGTTTCAAAATAGAGAATAAAATCTTCCAATCTCCCTGATGTTTTTAGAGATTCTAGGTCTAGATTTTTCCCAAAATTTAGACTTCTAGATTTTCTAAATATAGAATGGGAGTGGAGATTTGAAGGTAAATTATAAGAGGAAAAAAACCATGAAATTTAAAAATACAAATCCTAAAGAACTTCTTACAGAGGACTTCAGTCTAACCCTTAGAGATCTGAAATGACTTAGAGGTCCAAAACAAATATTCCGGACATCAAAGACAGGTTATGCACTTTAGTGGAAACAGCTGCTAGCATGTGAGCATATAAATGACCTAAAATGATAACTAAAAATTAAAAGAATAATAGGTAAATGAAAATTGGGTTCATACAAAAAAATTAACATGAATAATTATTCAAGTGCAGAAATAAAACAAAAGCAGCTTAGTAAGTCAGAAAATATCAGTGCTTTTCACTGCTATGGGCAAAATTACTTTTTCTGCTTCAGGAACAAAATAAAAAAAAACCTAGGAAAAATAATGGAAGGCTGATATATCAACAGCACATAATGTAATGTACCCTAGTCAAAATGGTTTTATGGGGAAAAAAGTCATATCATTCTGGTTTGGTTTTCTTAGCAAGACAAAGGGGAAAGGATAAAATTGTAGATTGCAATGTGAATTTTTACAGAATTGGAATTTATATTATACTATAATGTGATTAAATATTAGTAAACCCAGTAAAATATAGATTAAACTGAATTATGAAATGACTAGCAAGCATTTCTGAAATAGAAGTTGTCAACTACTGCAAAACAGAGAGGGCTTGAAAGAACTGGTAAAAATTGATTACAGCTTGAAATTTGAATAAACAAGTGGAAAATACACAGAATCACAGAATGGTTGGGGTTGGACGGGACCTTTGGAGATCATCTAGCCCAATTCCTCTGCCAAAGCAGGGTCACCTAGAGCAGGCTGGACAGGAAGGCATCCAGGCGAGTTTTGAATATCTCCAGAGGAGACTCCACCACCTCTGGGCAGCATGTTCCAGTGCTCTGGCACCGTCAAAGTAAAGTTTTTCCTCACATTGAGATGGAATTTCCTGTGGTCCAGTTTGTGCCTGTTGCCCCTTGCCCTGTCAGTGGGCCCCACTGAGAAGAGTCTGGCCCCATACTCTTGACACCCGCCCTTTAGATATTGATGAGATCCCTCTCAGTCTTCTCTTCTCCAGGATAAACAAACCCAGGTCCCTCAGCCCTTCCTCATAAAAGAGGTGCTCCACTCCCTTGATCATCTTTGTAGCCCCCTGCTGGACTCTCTCCAGCGGTTTCCTGCCTTTCTTGAACCGGGGGGGCCAGAACTGGACACAGTACTCCAGATGTGGCCACACCAGGGCAGAGTAGAGGGGGAGGATGACTTCCCTCGACCTGCTGGCCATGCTTTTTAATGCACCCCAGGAGACCATTTGCCTTCTTGGCCACAAGGGCACACTGCTGGCTCATGGCCAACTTTTTGTACCAGGACTCCCAGGTCCCTCTCTACAGAGCTGCTTTCCAGCAGGTCAACTCCTAGCCTGTATCAGTGCATGGGGTTATTCCTCCCCAGGGGCAGGACCCTACACTTGCCCTTGTTGAACTTCATTAGGCTCCTCTCCACCCAGCTCTCCAGCCTGTCCACGTCTCTCTGAATGGCAGCACAGCCTTCTTCTGTCAGCCACCCCTCCTAGTTTTGTGTCATCAGCAAACTTGCTGAGGGTACACTCTGTCCCCTCATCCAGGTCATTGATGAAGATGTTGAACCAGACCCAGTACTGACCCCTGGGGAACACTGCTAGTTACAGGTCTCCAACTGGACCCTGCACCACTGATCACAACCCTCTGAGCTCTGCCTTCAGCCAGTTCTCAATCCACCTCAGTACACGAATGCATAGTAATACCTGTGAAAAACACGAACTGATACGCAGGCAGCCCACACCTCTTGCAAAGGGGCATTCAAACAATATGTATTTAATACAGCAAACACAACAATCCAGGTACATGTAACGCAGAACAATGAAACAAAGACAGGAGACCTAGAAAACAGCGACGGGCTTTAGGCTCTCCCACTGAGAGAACAGCACAGCACACAACTCCTGAAAAAAAGTCTCTCAATTACTGTTGTAGCTCCCTAAAATGAAAATACCGAAGAAACTAATTTGGGGCTTCTCAACGATACCTTCATGTTATTTCTTCAGCTTCTGTATAAAGATGCACGGGGCAGTAAGTTACATTGCCAATCCACAACTCACAACAAACCTCAAGAACAAACAACTCCCTCCCCTCTTGTCTTCCAGGGGAGAGATTATCAATAAGCCATAACCAATTGTCAGCTTACTACTAATGAACCTGACTCTTTTCACTTATAAAAATGTAATTGCTAGATTTTAGCAAAAGTTTCCAGGTATTCGAATAAAAGACAAGAATGCCAAAGCAATGGAGAAAGATAATAAAACAGAACTTTGAACGATTAATTCAAAATTACAATGCCTTAGAAGTTGCCCCTGGCTGCCAGGAGAAATGAGAGCCTCACTGTGCTAAATTTAGCAAATCAGTTACTAAATTCTTCATCTGCCCTTGTTTCTGCAAAGCCACCTATCAGCCTCAGGAGTAATCTACTAGGGTGCAATAAAATAGCGGGTAACAATCACATCAGAAGGCTTGGTCAAACCTCTCGACCAGGTGTATAAAAACCAGGTATGTCTTGAACCTTTGGATTACAAAAACAATGTTAAGTAGTAATGCCACCAATTTTCAATGTTTTGTGAAAAAAAACCAAAACCAACATAACCTTGATATTTCAAATAAATTAAGGTGAGACACATAGTATTCTATGAAAACAATGCAAGTTTATTATTCCTGTATAATAGCTGTAGTACAGAAACCATTACTAACTACAGAATCATGTTTGAGAATCCTGGTTTTTCTTTACAGGGAAAAAAATCCAAATGTCTGGCAATGCACAGACACAGAAAGTTTCTCCAAAAATTGAGCTGAGTGACTACTCATACATTGTTCTCTTCACAGCTCTTCATAAAGATGGAAAGTAATGGTTCTACAGTGAACTATTTTATTCTTGCATTCTAAAGATAACAACAAAAATTGAAAATAAAAATATAGAAATAACAACAAAAAAATCAGATATATAAATAAACTAGAGACTCCATTAATTATATATATTTTCAGACTTTTAATAACAATATTAATTTAAAATATGAAGGGATCTTGTTATAAAGCATAAACATTAAAAATATGTTGTACCTTTTACAAAATTCCTGTCCTGCAATTGTAAATCCTACACAGATCAACGTCTACTGGGACACAATTTTAGATCTTGTGAAGCTTGTTAATGAACCCTTGTGATATAGTGACCCAAGCTTTCCTTCCTTAATACCTCAGATAACAACAAAAACTAAGGGTGGAAGAAAAGCAAGCGAAATTTACCAGCAAACTGAACTTACCTCTGTACCGGGCACTCTCTTCAGCGCATTCCTTGAGGAGTCTTCTTTCCTCCTCTGTAGGCACATAAGGCTTAGGGACTTCCCTCTTTCATTAGAGAAATAAATTAGAAAAGAATGAGCAAAAAAGAAAGGTTTAGGAGGATTTTTCAATTAAAAACTTTGTTTAACTTTCACACCTTCTAGTACCTATACTTTCACATAGCTATACTTAAGGAACCAGTGCCTTCCATCAAGGAGTGTCACACAAAATATATAGTTTTAAAAAATCCAGTGCTTCTACAAAACACGACAGCAGAAAATATTTTGTGCATGCTCAAACCCCAACTCCATCCGCTCCTCTTTTCTTCAGAAAAAAAAGCTTGCTTTGCTGCTTGCAACCAGCTTTCCAAACTGATGAATTTTGACAGCTCATTAAAACCTCATTTAGAATATTCGTCAGGGTTTTAATGACACGTGTTGTCCATTTACACGCGTATACTGAGTGTTTTTGCAGCAGGGGAGGTGTTTTTTCTACCCAGAGGTGCATGACCCTCTGCTGTTGCCAAAGGAGACACCAGGCCATGTCGACGACCGGCAGAAGGACGCCGGCACCGAGGACAACGCGGAAAAGCCCGCACGAAAAACTACCGGAAAGCCCTCAAGGGCACCATCCCCGCGCCGGGGCGGGCGAAATACTGACAGGAATCCCCTTTCCCCTCTGGCCTGTGGAGGCCCAGCCACCTCCACAGCAAAAACAAGACCCCCCCCGCCCGCCCGCCCCAAACCCCATCATAGGGGGGAGATTTCCCCACGGAATTCTGGTGGCTGTGTCCTCCACCCGAGCCGAGCCAAACCAAACCGAACTGAACCAACAACAAATACCTCAGAGGGGTCACCCACCTCCCCGCCGCCAGGACCCTGCCCGGCCTCCATGGCGGGGCGGGGAGGGCAGTGAAGAGCGATGGCTGACCCGGAAGTGGACGTGACCTTGCGCATGCGCGGAAGCGCACTCCGCCGAGGCGGGGGGAGGGGGCGCCCGGTCCCGCCCCCTCCCCCCCGTGATATGTTAGGCTGCGAGGCTCCCTTTCGGGGCTTCCTTTGCTTCTTAAGCCCCCCATCCGCCTTCCACAGCCTTGCCCTGTGTGGTAAACCCGGTTGGGGGGCCGTGGGGTAGGCCTTGAGTGCCTCGGGGTGCTGGCAAAATGGCGGCAGTGAGGTGAGGTGAGGTGAGGTGGGGGGGCGGTCTGTGAGCCAAGAGCTGTGTGGTTATTGGGGCGGTGGAAGGGCTTAGGGTTAGCAGCTGAGGTGCGGAGCATTAATTTCGATCGAGAGTGTTTCCTTCCTGCGCTTTATCTTGTTTCCTGCCTGACTAAAGAACGCCACCCTCTTAGGGTGTTTGAGAGCAGGTGCCGCTTCAGAAGCGGCGAATCCCTTCAAAGGTAAACCTTACGTGGTTGGGTTTGTCGCGCACAGCGTTGGCGCTTCTTGGCTTTGTAAGTGATGTGCTGGCTGTGATAAATTGCAACAAAACCCTGGAACACTAGGTATGTTAACTGGTTGCTAAACATACATGACCAGAACTAGCTAAAAAGAAAGGATGCCTGTTACCTAAGAAAGAGTTTATTTGAGTTAGGACAAGCAAGTACCTGGAGGGCAACCGCCTGAACTTGAAAGTGGTAGAGGTTTGGTGGTTAGGATTGTATTGAAGCAGGAGATTGGAAGGAGTCTATGTGCTTCCCTCTACCTAATCCTGTTGAAATGGCAGCTTTAGTTGATGGTTGCAGTTTATCTGAAATCAGTAAAAGCTGAGGAAAAAAATAAAAAGATGTTTCTGATAGCATGATGTATGCTGTGGCGTTTTCTTGTAGACATTCGGTACTGTGGCTTGAATTCACCATATCCTTGTCTGCCTCTACTTGCCTGGAATGCACCACTCCCTCTCAGCCTTTCCTGGAGCGAGCCATTGTCTCTTCACCCTGGAATTTAAGTGAAGAGGCTTAAATTGCTACTGTCTGATGCCTGTGCAAAAAAAAGGCCATGCCTGAAGATAGGAGAGGGAAGGCTTTAGAGAGTGAAGGTGTCTGAAATTAGTAGGGAATGTGGATTTGAAACGCCTGAAGCTAGTAGAGAATGCAGCTATAAAATGAACACAAAGCATGCGAAGGACCTAGGACAAATGAACTGAGGAGCGTGTTTGGCTGCCTGGAGTGGCCAGCTGCACTGGGAAAACTGTAGAGGAGATGGGTTTCTGAGTACTGGATTCTTGAAATAAACTGGGAGGATAGAACCAGAAACTATGTTTTGTGGGGTTCTTAATTCATAGCTTTCATTGTACAACAAAGAAGTTCCTAATTTCCATGAGATGGCTCTGCCTGATAACATAGATTACTTCCCATTATCACCTCTGCCGATCACCTGGGCCCACCCTAATGAAGCATTCTGCAATACATGGACATCAGTTGTGCACATTATTAATCGGAAGGCAGAAGACTTTGGACACATTGGCTCACAATAGTTTTATTTATGGGACTATAGAGCACTTATTGAGATAACTTATTTCACGCTTCTTTCCACTTAGCTTTCAGTACATTCTAGGCAAAGAGTGCAATGGTTTGTTAACCATTAAAGCATGTGTTTTTGTAGGGGAGGACGTTTATGGACTGCACCTTCTCTAAACATGGCACTTCAATGGTGAGGAAATGGATATCGGTCTCCTTCACTGAAGGAAATAATGACTTGGCTGTTGTTTTGCTTCTCCATTGTAAAATTAACAGTTATCCATTTAGTTTCCTCACTTCATTATCTCCAAGTCCTTTAGGCTTCCCATGGGGAAAAAAAAATTAAAATCATGCAGCAAACAGGTGAGTTTACCATCCTTTCAAAAATCTTACCTAATACAGTCTGCTTGTGAGATACTTAAAGGTACTTAAAAAGTTTCACCTGGTTACAAACACCCGTTTGTTGGCTTATAACTGCAGTTGTAGGGCCGTATTTAGTGTAGACGGTAGAGCATATCTACCTCCTTGGTACTTTTCTCTGTCCTCAAGCCTTTTTTTGAAGTTCACCCATAGAAAGAGATCGTAACAAGGACACCCGTTTTGGCATCTGGTCTACTTCTACCACTTCCTGTATACTCAGGCCATCTTTCTTGCAACTATTGAGGACTTGAGTTTAAAATTGGTGATGGTATGGCCAAGTCCTGATGCTTTACATAAAATCTTGTCCTTGGGCAAGGCTTAAGGCTAGCTTTTGAACCCCTTTCTATAAATCACATTGCTTGAATACTATTTTCCCTACCTTCTCCCCTGACAGGTGCCATTATCCAATATGGTGGTTTTGTTTAAAGGACTACTGCACGGATTTTTAGAGATGATAAGGCAACATTATTTTGCAGGGTGTTTTTGAGCTGTTTGTTTTAATGACATGCACAATGATGGTTTGAGGTTTCATTCTAATTGCTGTTTTTTGTGTGTGTTTTTAAACATGTACAATCAACAAAATTGATAGATTATTTGTAAGGAGCAATAGCATAAAGTTACATATTTTTGCATTGCTTCAGGAGTCAAAAAAATTCTTTTTAGATCTATTACAACTCGCTTATCTGTGACTCTATAAACTTTTTATCTTTTATGACTTGGTATCATCCAAGAGTGAGGAATATATTTGAGACTCAAAACACTGTAATACTGAGACTTAGTAGTTGACCTTTAGAAATTTGAAATTACTTCCTTTGAAATAAATGCGCCAAAGAAGGAAAAAGGAAAACTTTCAAACAATAAGATTCTTTTAAAATGAACTGATTGCTTATGTAACAAGAAGTTGGAAGGTGTGAAAATCAGATGGTTTCTAATTGCAGTACTTTGCAAAACAAAGTCCCTGGTGAATATTCAGAACTCTTGAAGCTGAAGCTCAAGAATTAATAGGGTGAGTTATATGTAGCCTGTCAAGTGGTTTAAAAGCTTACCTTTCAGATAAATTCTTTTCCATCCCCTTGTTCAACAGTTAGTGATAAGCTTTATACAGATCCACTGCAAAACGGGAGCTGGCTTAACAAGTAAGTTTAGCTTTACAAAATTGCATAAGACATAACTGAAACAAGTAGACGTGAAAAAGAGTTGGAGTATACGCTGATCTGCTAAGCAAAGTCAACCAAAACAAGTACTGGAAGCTTATGTGCTTGAGTACATAGCTGGAATGGTGATTTTTTTTTTTGTTGTTGATGTTGTTTTTTGCTTGGTGCTCTGGACAATAGAGTAAAACACAACAGCTTCTGATTCTTCAGTGGGTGCCAAGAGTTAACAGGACTGTATTTGAAAAATTACTCTCTCCCTAATGAAGAAATAACAGCGCTTCATACCAAAAAAAGAGCATTGTTGTAACTACCACAACTGGTGGCAAACAAAGAATCAGTTATTTGCCTGGAGCATTATGGCACATCAGCAAGAACCAAGAGTGGGTGTCTTTGTGGGGCCGATACTCAAAGCCTCAATTAGTAAGGACTTTACCCACATTGATAATAATTACTACTAATAATAACTGGTACTGTAATGTACTTTGAAAAGTACTTTACATGTTAACTAATCCTTAGGGCTATTTTGTAAGGCAAGCAGGTAACAGTGAGGAGAATCTGAGTTCTGGAAGTGTGCATCTTTACCAGATGATTGTGCATCTGGTAAAGTTCAGGTGCTCAGGGTTAAATACCAGTGGTCTGTTTTTCATTGGCGGTGAGGTTCAGCCACTCTTGTTCAATTACATGTATATATGTATGCATTTACTGGAAAGATTGGGCTGAGCTCCTTATGTGGGATCACTTCAAAATCAGAAGCAACTTGTGACATACTTTGCTTTAACCAATTGTCTGAAATTATGCACACCACCAGTAGCAACGAATCCTGTTTTTCTTGTTAGGTGTTCTATTACCCAACATTTAGACTGTGGTACGATTGTTAAAATAGAATAAAAAAACGTTCCATTCACAAAATTCTTAAATCTACAGGGAAGAGTTAACCTGAAATAGTCTTTTCAATTACCAGTATATCGCCATTTTTTACCTCTCCAGCTTTTTTGTTCCTGCTCGTTTCTTCAAGCTGATGTACATGATCTGTCTCAAGGGTGGGACATGAATAGTTGGATATGGACTTTTTACTCTTAATAAACCAGAATTGTACAAAGTGTGTAATAGAACTTGGAGCTTCTCTTAAGAGAGATTGGCAACGTTTGTTGTTTGTAAAAAGGATACTTTTTACTCAGTTCTGGTTTTGTTGGATATGCTTATTATAGTACAGTGCTTGCAAGACAGACTTGTATTTGACAATGGAAAAATGGTGACTTCAGGATTTTTTCTAATACTGTTCTGCAGACCTGGTGTTATTTTATCATGTTGTTGTTTTTTTTTTTCCTCCTTTTTTTCTTTTCGAGCCTGGAAGTTTTGAGGCACTTCCAACAGAAAACACAGTTACTTTCTAACTGCTCAAAATGTTACTGTTGGTACTGCTCCCCTTTTTATTACCAAACCTTTGGGACACATCGTTACACCCAGCCGCCAGACCTGTTGTACCGGTGTGAAATCCTGGCCGGTCCCGGTATCAAGTGAATTTTCTGAGGATGTTATTGGGAATTACCTCATTGCCTCGCCGCTTGCTTTACTACAGGCCTTCCCCCCTGCCGCCTGGGGGAACCACCTAAGACCGAGTTCCCGCGGCCAAGCCCGCCGAAGCCCTCTCACCGGTGGGGCGGGGACTCCCTTGGGCCAGGGGTGGGAGGCAGTCCTCCCGCCGGGCCGGGCCGAGCCCGACGTCCCTCAGACGCCGAGGGGAGGCTCAGGGCCGGGACGCGGAACTGGCTGCCGCCTCAGCCTATCGTAGCCGTAGGAAGCTGGCGGGCGCCGCCAATGGGAGGCCCGGCTCCACCCTCGTGGCATTGCGATTGGGCGATGCGTCAGGCAGGGGGCGGAGCCTGGAGGGCGGGCTGGACGCTCGTGAGCCAATGGGGAGGGAGCGGGTGGGCGGTCCCGCCTGAGTGCTGCGCGCCTGCGCCAGTGAGCGTCGGTTCCTGGTGGAGCGGCGCCCGCCAATGGGGAGAGGCGGGAGGGACGAGCCGGACCGTCGAGTTACCGGAGGGGAGAGGCGGCGGCGGCGGGATAAAGCCGGCGGGGGATGCCGGCGGCGCGACTCGCTCAACGGACCCTACCAGACTCGCTCCGAAGGGGACTGGAGCCGCGCTGAAGCGGGGCAGGCGGGAGGCAGCGCTTCACACCGGCGGGATTAGGTGAGGCGGCGGCGGGGGGACGGGTCGGGGCTGAGGGGGGGGTGGGGGGGGGCGCGCGCTCCGTTGGAGCTCCCCCCACGCCCTCCTCAGCCCCGACCCGGTCCCAGGCTTTGTTTATGCGGGGGAGGGGCGGGGGGATCGTGTGCCCGGCGCCTCCCCACCGGGCCGGGGCTCCGGCCCTCCGACTCCGGAGGAGCCTCTCCCGGTTCCCCGCCGCGGCCCGCGCCCTCCCCTTTCCGTCCCGGCCCCGCCCGTGCAGCGCGGCCGGCGGCGGGGGTGCGTGCCCGGCCTTCTCTTCCCCCCGGGGTGGGCGCGGCGGCTCGTACAGCCCCCGCGGGCCGAGCGGAAAGCAGCGGCTCCTCCTGCCCGCACCCGTCCGACTGGCTCCGGTCGCCCCACGCGGCAGGGGGTCTGGGTAGCCGCCGGCCGGCCAGGCAGCCGCCCACCCCTGCGGGGGATGGCGGGGCTCCGGGAGTGCGCCAGGCCGCCCGGGAATGGCGGGACGGAGCGGCGAGGGTGGCAGGGAGCCGGGCTTTGTTCCCGGCCCCGCCCCGCCGCCGCCGCTGCCGCCGGCGGGGGGTGCCCGGGGGCTGCGTAGAGCTCCGGCGGTGAAAGGCGCGGGAGTCCCGGGCTCCGGGCGGGAGGTTCCCGGCTGGATCTCCCGCTCTCCGTCGGCTGGAAATGAAACTCGCTTTAAAGTCCTGAGAGTTAAAGTAAGAGATGTGTGATGACGCTGAAGGAGTCACCAAATTTGGTCCTAACAGCACCTTAAAGATTCATTTTTATAGTCTCACATGGGCGTACCAATGTGGCAATAAGTATCGTAGGTGCTCAACTAGTTTCCCCCCCTCCACTTTCATGTATATATATACTTCCAGTGTTTTGGTTATGCGATAGTTTTTGTTGACTGTAACGACACTCAGCTGCTCAGTGAACAGTTCAATGTGTGTCTTAACCAGAAATCACTGGTCCGGCAATCTGGATAGCTCCAGGTAAAACGTCCTAAAGAATCAGAGGGAGAACGTGAAAAACCAAACCCAATATTTTGGTGCTCACTCATACCGGATGAGTTGCAAAAGCAGTTTGCTGATGCGGTTTTAAGGAATAGCAAGACAGTCTGGAGATGATGTAGCAAGAGTGTAACCTGGACTTCCTTCAGAATTACGAATCTGAGATGTGCCTTTGGAAAGAGATATACTAAAGCAGAAAGTGAGTTGTTCTTTACTCTGATGTGCGCTGCACATCTCCCGAGCTCAGACTTCATGTAGCGAGACAGACTTAGGTGGTAAGCCACGCTCTTGTAAATGCAGACAAGAAAGAGGAAGGTGTTTAGGAGTTATTGAGTGGTAGTTAAAGAGATGGTCATATGGGCAGGAACAAGCAATATGGAGCATATAGAGTAGTGTGATAAAGAAGGGTGATTTGCAGATTGTGGGTTGAGCAAAGAGTGAAGTTAACTGTAGTTAGTTAACAGTAGTTACTTAAGTATTTCCTCAACATGTTGTTTCCTCAGTAGGCTGTTTCAGTTGCTTTGCTTCTGTGTTGTTACTGTCATGCTGAGGATATGCCCCAAATACTTTAGAATCTCTGTGGAAGATTGTTGAGCAAATGCTGGGAAACCACACACCGATTCTTATCTTGTGACACTATCACAGGAAGGAAACAAACCCCTCGGTAAAAATTGTGTTGCAGGTTTAGTAAGTCAAGTATTTAAAGATGAGAGTGATGTTCTCTTTGTCAAAAGCTTCCTTTATCTGTGGTTTGTAGAGGCCCTTAGTTAGTGGTAGTTGGTGGCTGCTGTTGTCAGTAGACAACTGACTTCCCTGGACGAATGGCTCCTTATTTATATTCCAAAATGGATTTGTTTAAAGGCTGTGCTGACGACTTCTCTCTAGAAGTGGTTTGCTTGGAGCAGAGTGGTGGTATGTTGCTTTGGGATGTCGTAGAAAACTGTTGCTGAACTCCATTTCAAAAGAAAAGTTGTTTAATTCTTCTGTGGGGTTAGTTAAGGTAAAGTTGAAATATTCAAGTAATTCTGTTTCTGTTTGGCTGGCCTAGGCAAATGAAAGCATGGTGATAGCTGTTTTTTGTGTAATAACATAGTACCTTTGAGGAGGGAAGCTGGGGGATTGTAGAGCTGTAAGGCAAAAAGTAGAACTGTTCTGTTTTTCATGTTACTGTATTAACACTTTCCAGTCTCATCCTGCTCAGCCTCAACAGCTCAAGAGTGGTCCTTACGTGTTTTTTTTCCCTGCGAGTGTCTGTCTTTTTAATTTTGGGAGGTAAAATTAATTGGTATGCTGAAAGTTTTTGCTAATACAATTGAGAACATGCTGTCTGTATTTACTTTTTCTAAGAACTTAAGAAGATTATAATTACCCTCCCTCCCAGTGGCTATGCATCAAGGAAAACAACTTGGAAAACAGTGTGTTCTGCATCAGGAGTTGTGTATTTTATACCTAGTTTTGTATTTCAAGGGAGTTTTATCTTGGTCATCTCGTCTAGCAGTGGCTACTTCATTATTGCACGAAGGACTAAATAACATGTTTAATTTTTTTGTTTTTTTATTTTATTTTTTTTTGGTCTGGGTTCCTTAAGAGGCATGTAGGGAAACTTTACACTTCAGTGGACTTGCGTAATACAGAACATGGGTATATAATATGTTCCCTCTGGCTTAGAGAGCCGTGAGCTTTTAGCAGTTTTTGTCTATATGTAAGCCATAGCTTAACAGAAACCATAGATGTCATGTGCAAATAATAATGTGAGAGGAAGGTGCAACACACACAGATGAGTTATGCGAGTTACTGTGAGAAAAATGAGGGTAATAGTTCAGGGTTTGTGACCCCGTAATTGTAGTTATTGACCTGCATTGCCTTACCGGTAGGAAATGCAACGTACTTTATCCATCAGCATGAGGGCAGCTGGCCCAGTGCGCAGCCTAGCTGTGGTTTACTGCTTTGTACCGCTTCTGCTCGCTTTGCACCCAAACAACTTTGAACCTTTATGACTTTTGTATCTCTGATAATCCTTCCAGGAATAACTATGGACTGGAGAAGAAGTGTTGCAATGTTAGAAGGTTTTAGGATTCAGTGTTACTGTTATCCAGTCTCACTCCAAATCTCAGTGAACTGCAGTAATAGATGTTAGCTAGGCTCACTCAGTTAACTGGTTGCTTCTGCCTTTTTTTATTGATTAAAATAGCAGTTCTTCCCTCTAGTATTTAGTTCGCTTATCCTCAGTGTTTGACAGTTAATTCTCTAAGTATCTGTGTACTGCCATGTAGCTCTGTCTCTTCTAAGAGACCTTCCCTCCCCTCCCCCAGATCAATTATAGTCCCTAATTCCCTGACGCGAACACCTCCCAGGATGAGTGACAGAACACAGCCTCCCATAGTAAGTGTCCAATACCATCACTGGAAGATATCAGAAAGGAATAAATCCCCCTCAAGCTAGTTGAACAACAGTGTTTGCTCTTGATGTGGCTTCAGTATTAAGGGATTTTTGTGTTTATCCCTAGTTTTTCCTGGTGATTTACATTTGCATGCAAAAATGGAAGAGGAACAAATATTTTTTTAAAAAAATGAACTTCTAAAGTTGAGTTTGAGGTTCTCTGAAATGTCTAAATATTTGGTGTGATACAATGGCCTAGTGCCCAGAAGCTGTTACTGTAAGCTTTGGGGTTTTAACAGTTTGTTCTTTACGTGGATATTCTTGCCCTTGTCAATGTGAGCAACGTGAATTGTTTATTGCAGTTAGTGACGATAGACAAAGCTGATCTGCGTGGAGATCTCCGCATGGGAGTACCTTTCTTCCACCATTTCAGACACTGCTTTGGCAGGTGGTGTGTACAAGTGTAAGGGAACTGTACTTTTTCAGAGCTGGGACTTGAGTTAGTCTAAAATAGGTGGCTTTTCAGCAGCCTGTAGCAGGAGACTTGGGACTATTGACATGCATGCTTTAGTGGTGCTGCTGGTCATTTTGGAGTTAGTGTGGTGTGACCTATTTTCTTCTTTATCCCTGTTTTCCAGAAAATGGGAGAAGGCTCCTGGCTTGGACCTTTTTCTCTCCTCTTTTCTTCTTTGATTTTTAACTTAAGTTACATGAGATGATGACGATGATAAAAACAAAACAAGCTTTGTAATCTAACTATTGGAAGACTGCTTCAGAAATAAATAACTGTTTCTTGGGAGTATTTGTAATTTTCAGAGTGTATGTTAATAGCAGTTTATGTCAGAGTCAGTTGCCAACGTTATTTTTTAGCTTAAATAGCAACTGTTCCTTTGTAATGTGTATTTCACTTATCTTCAGTGTATTTCTACAGAGTAATAGCATAATTTTGCTAAACCAGACTCTCTCTTGTTTGAGTGAGACGTTTCCTGTTCACCTGATCATCCTAAAATTCCATTGTTGCCTTCTTTCATATATGAATTAGTCTTTTTAGTGTGCATTGACCAGACTTGTACGAAGTATTCCAGAGGAGGTTCCAGCGGGACTTTATAGAGGTCTCTTAACGCTCTGGCGAAAATATCTTGCTGGTAAACCTTAGGATCCTGATTTCTTTCGTCAGTCCTCTCAAGGTTTCTATGCCTTGGCTTCATAAGCTGCAACTTTATAACAAAAAATATTAGTACTGACGTATGTTAAGTTAATGGAAGAGAAGCTATAGGTTAAATACAGCATTGAAAGTATCACTGGTGCCAACAGTCCTTGGGCCTACCATAGTTCAGGTCATGGTGGGAGTGATGTTAGTAACACTTGTGCAGAAAGTATTCACGGACCCAAAAGCTGCCCCTAGCAATGCGCGAAGAAGCAAGGGAGAAGAGTGAAAAGAAGAACGCAGTATCATTTTTAGAGGCAAGAAAATGCTGAAAAGATCCTTGTGAGAATATGGGAAAGACCTGCTCTGCAATATTTAACCCTGCTTGTTTAGCCTTTCATGGAAGACTTACTGCTGTTGATCTTTTGTTACTTGTTTTTTTGTAGTAGTATCAAAGACAACAACTGTGTGGGTTTTGACAACCCTATGCAGTTAAGTTTATTTGTTTGGAGTAACTGCATATAATGTTGGATATGTTTATAAAATAAGAGCTGGGGAGAGTGGTGAAAACTACAAATACAGATAGTTTGTTGTACTTGGTCCAAAAGATAAGGCTCTAGTAATTCAATGTGTGAGACTGTTAAAAGAGAATAAAAGAAGTGTAATTAATTAAAAAAAACCAAAACCAACACACAAAAAAGCCCCCCAAAACCTGAGGGAATATCTACACCGTAAGGCTTGAGAATGTTATGATAAAACCAGGTCTCGGAAATTCACATTTGAAGTTGATACTGCAAAGATTGACTTTATTTCTCCAGTGATGTTGCCGAGTTTTGCAAAATGAAGAAGCATCATCTTTTGTTAACACCGTGCCCTAAAGGGGACTAGTAGTTAACAGTGGACAAAGACTAATTCTCTCTGGAGAAGCTAGCATGAAAGACAGGTTGAAGTGTTCCTAGGCATTTTTATCAGTCTTGCATGAGAATAGTCCTTATAAACATCATTTCTGTTCTTGTGCTAAACCAGAAAGAACCGTTAGGGTTGTGTCTGTGGCAGCTGAACATTTTGACATCGACAGAGTTCTCATGATCTTAAATTGAAATAATCTAATCTGCCAGTAATGCTGATCATGTTAAAAAAGATTGCTGTAAGCAAAAATGGTAAAATTTCTACCTCTGTAGTCATCATCCAAAAAAGATGTCATCCAAAAAGCTGAAGAATTACTGTCTTGTGCACTGTGACTGCTGACTGCCTGTGTATTCCCTGGGGTGGGGTGGTGAGTAGTAGCTGATCCCATGATGGCTGGTGCTCTTGCAGCGACTCGGAGAGCTCCTGGATACCCCACCTCAGTTCCTAAAGAGAAAGGAGTTGGGAATGAGTGCTCTTGATCTCGGGAGGAGTAGCAGTTAAGGGTAGGTGTCCCTGACACCTTCGCTCAAATATGTCAAACCTGTTTGTTTCTCCGTTTCCTATAGACGCAGAGATCATGGAGATGCTGCCCCATTCCCTCTGTTCCTTCAGTTTAGACCTCACCTCTGCTTCCCCATTTGAACCTACTTGGTGGTAGATAATCGCGTATAAAGCTGGCGGTCAGAGGTATTTCTTCAGACGGAGTTGATACATACGTTTGTGTGTGTGTGTATATATATTTACATGTACCTACCTGCAAAATTAATAGGTGAATAACTCTAGAATAGCTGATGTTGGTGTGAAGTGGTGCATAGCAAGCATGGGAACAAAATCCTAGGTAGAAAAAAGCACAAAATGAATAGATCAAACTTTTGGGGGAGGAATCTCAGAGTCTTTACTTATTATTGTACACATTTCTTTAACTAACACTTCAATATACTTGTGGACCTTTGCTGAATAGGGAAAAAATGAATTGATTTAAAAACTTTTAAAACCACTGCTCTTACTGTATGTCATGATCAACCTCTGATACTATAGTCTGTTATTCAAAATCTGTAAACAAGCAATTAGGTAGGCACAGATCGTACTTGTATTTTTGTGGTGTGGGGGGTAAATTGTGTGCAACTGATTTGATCCAATTTGAAGCCCAACCTTACATCTCCTAGAAAGATATGTAAAGAAGGTACTGCATCGTGCGTTCCGTGTTATGGTGTAGTGCAAGTTGTTCTCTTGACTTGCATTTTAAAATTAAGAATAAATGGTTCTGTTTCCAAGTACTTCCTAGCCTCTATAATCTTATTGTAGCTTTTATTGCATGCTCCCTTAACACCATATCTAGTATATAAAACTCTTGCATATAACTATATAGTTTAAAGGCATAAAATCTTTATGTGACTCTAGTTAGAGAGATGCAGATGTTCCAAGTTTAAGAATTGGCATATGTTAGTGATACAAGTCTTCAGAAGATATTTTCAATTTAGCAGGTGGGTATTTGAAAACTAATATGCCTTTGTTATGAGAAAAGTAGGATGCATAGGAGAGAGAATATCAGTAGGGCTCTTGTAATGTTTTGTGCCTAGAAACAAGAAGATTATTTCAACTACTTTTCTGTTTATCTTATTGTCATGCTGGAGAATGCAGACTGGCCTCACTTGGGCTTCTGTTAAAGTGAAACAGCAAGTTCACATCTCAGCCCGGGTGAATACAAACTCTGTGAACTCTTCAGATTGAATGCTGTTTAAGAAAAAAAAATGGGTAGAGATGGTCTGCGAGTACAACAAAGTCCTCATTCTGATTGTTGTATTTCAAAAGCAGTTAGTACTGCTGCCTTTTATTTAGTATTTGTGTAGGCCAGAGAATACTGTACTAGGTTGGGATATATGAATTTAAGCATGTTTTTCTGCAACTGCTTGAGTAGATAAGAAAACTGCTGTTATACTCCCAACAATGTCCGGTCAGTATATTTGAAGAACTACTAGCATTTTATATATCGAACCTGAGTTTAACCTCTATTGAAGTTGCTCTGGAGGGAGGGAGCAGGGAAAACATCTTCCTACTTTGTTCAAGGGAGTAAAGTGGTTTTTGTGTATGTTTCTTTTTTTTTTTCCCTTTCTTTCCTTTCCTTTTTTTTTTTAAATTTAAATCCATATAGACTTTGGTACTGAATGTGCATAAAGTTCACATTGGTTCCTCATAATGGCATATAATAGCTAAAGAAAAATTTTATTGCCACGTATTTTTCTTTCTCTTTGTACAGGCACAGTAATAAAACTGGTCAGTGATTTAATAGTCTTTGGCACTTTTTAAGAAAGAGAATGTATTTTTAGCTTTAACAGTCTGTTAAGGGAGGAAAAATAGTACGTAAACTGTTGATTTTTCATTCAGTAGTTCCAAGTGCTTGAACCCTGCTAGATATTGGTCTACAAAAGCTTACTGAATCAAAAAGAATTACTGGTTTTGGTTTGAGATACTTTCAATAGTAGGAAATTGCCAAAAGCATTTTGAAGGTGTGATATAAGCTTCCTGTTCTTTGGATTTAATTATTTAGTTTCATGCTTGTAGGCTGGTTCTTAGTTTCATCTGTGCTTGCAATTTATTTTATAAAAAGGAAAAAAAGGAGTTCAGTTTCTAGAACCATTTGTCATTTTTTTTGCATTTTCCCTGTTGTTGCTATAGTAGTGGTGGTGCAGAGGTCAGATTTTGCGGCTTCTTGCCTATGCTGCACTCATGGAAGTCCTTGATTTTCCTGTTGCTGAAACTTTGTTCATGTAGATCTGGTGAATGACGGTGTTGAGATCAATACAGCCAATGAGTGGCTGTTTAGTAGCAGCCACTGCAAATGCTGTAGATGCACTGTTTTGTTTTGTTGTTCCAGGCAGCAGTGCATCTGAGGAAGAAGGTGGTTGTTGCTGTTGGTTATGGTCTGACATTTCCCCTCCCGAGTGCATATGAAGTAAGAAGAAACAAGTGATGATAAGTGTCTAGGTGACATAAGATGAAGCAAGCTGGAGTCTTATTCATTACTCCCCTTTGAAATACTTGTGTGTAATATTTAAAAATTTATTCTGGCACAGACTTGGTTTTAGATGTTTTCTTGGTGGAAGCAACATCCACTTGAGGTAATCTTAATATAGGGATCGCTTACAACCTCTGATGCTAACAGAAGGGAGGTACAATTTCTTGGTCCTTTGCAGATCACTTGCAGATTGGACACTCATATTTTGCAGTTTCTTGAAAAGCAGCACAGAAATACTTTCTCCCTGGTAGCTAGTCCCAACCTATAGTTTGTATGATAGAAAATACCTAAGGTCACTTTTTTGGGGCCCAAAATAAAATCACTGGTTCTGTACTACAGCTGAGGAAATGCTCCTTTAAATCAACAATCAGAAAATAGCAAGGGTAAAGGTGAGAGACAGAGTTTGCACCAAGGGAAGGTGTAATTGAGGAAGTCTTGCATTGCTGGTTTTTGAAGGCAGTGGGTTCCTTGGGCTGCGGCACTACTAAAGGCAATTTTTATTAAGAGGCTCATCTGAGAGACTTGAAAGGTCTTATGTCTAGATGGAGATGCCTACTGTGTTCTGGTCAAAACATGATTTGAGTTTTGGCGTATTTCTAATACTCTGAAATGAGATTCCGAAAGATCAAAAGTTATAATCAAAATTTAAAGAACAGGCAGATTTTGTGGCACTGGCCCAATGGATGTGATTTGTGACTCACATACTTTTCTTAGTCCCTTTTCCTGCTAACTAAGGAAAGGAGAATGCAAATATACATTTTTAAATTTGAGTTATCATGGTCAAGTTATTACACATTTGGCGCCAAGCCCTCCTCTGAATTTCATCTTGCAGATCCTTCTCAACTACAAATGGGGATTCTATGGGAGTCTTTTCAATTAAAGTTCGTCAGTTTGTAAATGGAGAGCTATTTATAATTCTTATGAAGAGAGTGATGAACCAGTATAACAAATGTAGTTCTCAGGTGCAGATGGTTGGCTATATTCCAAAGTTTTGGTACAATTGAGATATGCATCCTCCTCTTCTTTTGCTGTGATTCCCCTTAGGTGGTCTTGATCTGCCTCGTGAGCATTATCTCCTTTCCACATCAGTTACGTAGAAGCTGAACCTACCTCAATTTCTTGCCTATGATCTATGCATCTTCCACTTGCAATATCTGTGTTTAATGAAGTTTTCTCCCAAGGCCCCAAAAGACTTGCTTTTTGCATTGGGGACCGCTGCTTCTCTCTTGCGTACAACTTTTTTGCTTCCCCATAGTTAATTGATCAGCAGCCACCCAGCCTCACTGGTTGTGTGGATGGTGGAGTGGAAAAAACGCTGTCTTTCAGTAAGGAGATGCTTGGTGCCATCAGGGAAAGTACTGCATGACCACCATGTTCTTGGCAGCATTTAATAACACTCAGTTAATCGTGTAATCGTTTTTAGTTTGTGGTGTTGAGTATTGTTACATGTTTGTTAAATTATTAATATAACTAAAACTTTTATGAGGAGCAAAAGAAGCAACTTGTTACTAAAAATCTTCTGTTAAGGCAACGTGTGCCAAGCTGCAGGAAAGAAAGGGGGCAGGTTTGGGTATCGGCAACCTGGAAAGCTTCATTCCCCCTTTGTATTCTTATAAAATCCACACTCATGGGGTAGGTGTCTTAGAAATAGCTTCTGTAATATTCAGGTGCTCTCAAACTCTTTTTTTCTCACTTCTGGTACAGCCCCTAATCTCTCTTATTTGGGAGGAAAGCAAGCAGTAAGCTAGATACAGTCTAGCCGTGCAGACTATTGCTGAAGATAAGGTAGGGAGAACGGAGGAACTGGGCAGCCCCTGAAAATCTTTCATCCCACTGGTAGCATCTCACAGTGCTGTACTGGAAAAATTGCTTAATTGGACTGTAACTGGAAAATCTTATATATGGTCAATGTGTTGTATAATAAATCTGGGTTATAGTTATCATGGTGGTTTATTTTCCTTCTACCCCTTGCATGAGGGGTGGTACAAGTCATGAGCCTTGGGCTGAAGTCCGGCTTTACCTTGCCTGGTGGCCTGATGTGTTTCTTCATCGTATGGGCTCTTACTGCATCTGCCATCACCTTGGGGAGGGGACGAGGGGGACAGTGACAGAGGACCAGAGCTCACAAGGGTTAGTGTGTTATGTTAGGACTGGTTATGGCAAGGTCTATGAAATATTGAAGGTATCGGTCAGCCATGTGTTTGAGTGACCATGGTGCCATTCTGTAAGTGTTTGCCCCAAACTGTTTTATTAGCAACTTTTTGTTGTAATTTTTAAAACGATGTCTTAAAAACTAATTAATCTTTGCCTTTATTTTACCTTAGTGTAGCAAGGTAGTGTAGCAAATACATAGTGTGTTGAAGCCTGAATAGGGTTTATAGCATGGAAAACACTACTAGCAGTTGGTTAAAACTATTAGTATTTCTTTCTTTCTTTCTTCTGAAGTATCAACCCATCAAGTCTTTTGGGCCAGTAATTATAAAAAGGCCCTAATATAGTGTGTTGTACATAGGTGCTGACACTTCGTTTTCCTGCAACATTACTTTTAATCCCCTTCCTTGAAGTTTTTGGAAGTGGTATTCTGTACCGCTTCTCATACACTTAGCAGTGGCAAAAAGTGTGCTGTATTAGAGCGTCTAATTGCTGCTCACAAGGTAAAGTTGAGTTCAGTCTTGCATAGTAGCCAACATTATAGCAGCTACTCTGTGAATATCAACTTGAAAACTATCGAGATAAAAATTCTCATTTAAACACCCCTCCCAGAAAAAGTTCACCTAATAGAAATTATATATGCTGTTACTTGGACAGGTTTGAGGTTGACAGGATTTTTAGCTGTGTTTTCCAATTTAGGATGCTAGAGGAGTTCTGGTATTTTTATTTTTATTTTTTTTTTAGGTATGAAAGTTTAGGAGTAGCAGCAGTGTCCTTTGAATTATTTTTTTTAAACATTATAATAGCTAACCTCTTGTACTTAGAACTTTATTATGTAGTTTTGTCGTGTTCTGCTTCTTAGCTTTTCATAAATCTTCCACAAGGGTGAATCCCAAACACTGAACCTCCTCCTGCATGATACCTTTGACTTCAAATCTGATAAAGTATAGTTAAATTTTAACTTCAAGTTGTAAGCTGCAGTTAGGAAATGAAGCCCAATGAACTTCCCTCTAGGAATATGCTGTAGTTACTGTAAGCTTCGTGGTAGACTTTTGACATTAATGCTACCTTTTCCGTTACCTTTTTTCCTGTAGTCAGGCTTAATCTGATCAGATTAATTCTGTAGGATACCTTAGGTTGTATTCGAATACAACTCAAATTGTACTTGAACTTCTGGGCAGCAGCTGCAATTTCGAGTTTATTATTGCCCAGTATGTACCACTACAAAACTTGAATACCTCGAGTGAGTTTTCCTTTGCCTCCCACTTTCCAGGCTCTTTCCAAACCCTCTGCCAGCCGAACTGAAACATCAGTATTTTCTCCTAAAGCTTGAACAGTTGAGTTAGTTTTCAGCTTATTTCCTCCATTTAGCATCTGGGCTATTGGGTAGTGTGTCGTGGTGGGGGGGAGATGCAATCTGGCGTGATGAAGAATGAAGATGAGTAAGAAGCACAGACTGGGCTCGTCTGTATTTGTCCTGGACACAGTGAGAAGGGAAGCCCCTAAACAGAAGGGGTTATGTATCTCTGAATGTATGGTTCCCTTGAGAAAGTGAGCTAAAATGCCAGCAATACGCCAAGGTGGATTTCTGTCTGGGTATTCTTTCAATTCTATGGAGAGTAATATGGCATGGTTTTGATTTCCTTAAAGTGCTGTTCATGGTGGGTGTAGTTGGGAAGGTGTTTAAAGGACAGCCAACCCACTCGCTTCCAAGCTGGAGTGGATGTAAGGTTTTGCATGAGTTGATTTAAACTACTTCTCTTTTCTAAAAAAGGTGAAAAGAGAAAAAAGTGAACAGTGCAGTTTATTGATGTAGGCAGGATGAAAGGCTGTACGTTTCTGCTGAGTAGAAAACAGTATTTGCTCTCCCTAATTGTCTAAAGAGGAAAAAGGGATGCTGGTTTGATGCGCTGTACTGTCAAACGCACAAACTACAGAAAGCAGTTGACATTTTTGAGAGTTGCAATTTAGCAGGTAAAATTCAGAGTTAGAATTTTATGTGTCTTTGAACGCTTCCTTTTATAACTGGTCAAGTCTTCAAAAAACTTGACTTGCTTTTTTCAAGGAATTACATAGTATTTTCCCAATTTATATATAAGCATCAGCTTGCTTCCTATTTGCAAAAGCTTATCTAATTTTCCTGATGGTCTGTAAGTCCCACTTTTAAACTTTCTTTTAAATCTTAAAATATTCAGGATGTGGCTTTTTACCTTTAGTTTGCACTTATTATTTGGGTCTCTCTTGTATTTTTGGAAACACTAATTAAGAAGTAGAACAAATTGTACATAAAAGAATTGACCATGATTGAATAGTTCACACATCCCTAAAGAAAACTAGTACATTCGTGTTGCGTCAGAGTGCTGATAAAGTCTTGTTGAGTCTACATGTCTTTTCATGTACCTGCAATTTTTCAGGCTATGACTTTTAAAAAAACCCTAACTACTATTTTTTTTTTATTTTTTTTTTTTTTCATACAAACTAGATGATCAGGAGTGGTGGATTGCCACTGCAGGTTGAGACTTGAGTTGTTAAGGCATTTAAAAGTGCTTGATCTGCCTCCAGGGCCAAAATTAAAAATACTAAAGTGCTTTTGCTGTAGTTTGGCAGTCTAGAAGAACAAAAACAATCTCTGCGCTTAGGCAAGTTGTGACAAGTATGCAAGTTGCATACAAACTTCTGTTGTGAAGGAATCTCCAGAAGTTCTCAAGGCTTTGTTAGGGAGACACAGCTGAAGGGTTGTTTGTTTCTTTTTCTGACCACATCCTCCTGCTAACCAAGCAGGAAAAAAAATCAACAAAAATCAGAAAAGAAATAAAAGGACTATTATGAAAAATTTGCTTCAGAATGACTTACTTTTGAGAGTGATTGTATATAAGATTAATATAGTATGTTCATAATTAAAGCACAACTAAAACTCTACATAAAGAATGGATGTACATAAAATAAACTGTGTGGGAAGCTAGATTTTATTTTGGTGTCAATTTTAATTTTTCTCTTTTTCATAGGAAAAAATCATTAAGAATCATTAGCTTCTGAGTAGAACAGCAATTCTGAAGACACGTGTAACAGATTTTTATCACTTATTACTTTTCAATGAAAAAAATTGGAATTCTAAAGCTTTTGGAAAATGTTGACATCTGTATTGAGTAAGTGCCTAAGGTTTGACTATGGTTTTTCTCACTTTCTTTTCAGCATTCTGTACGTCATTTGTCTGTACTGTGTTTGGAGCCCTTTCTCCAATATTTGGCTACAGACCAGCTGATTCGTAGCTGTTTACATCTTTGTCCACTCTCACATCTCTAAGCACACATTGGACTTGGGGGGAAAATGTCTTGATGGATCCATCCTAAGTGTGAAACGCTAACGGCTCTCGTCGGTGGTTAACAATGGCTTTTAAGTGGTAAGACCTTTTTCATAATTCTGTCATAAATAAATTTTCATGCATCTATTTTTTTTTCCTTTTTGCCTAGGTCTTTGTTATCTTTATTGTGCTGTTATCACACTGCTACTTCAGATATCAATTATCTGAATGGAAGGATGTCTGTACTGTCTTAAATCAAATAAGAACATTTGATTTAACACGGTATAGTAACTGATCATGGCCAAAACTGAATGTCTAAGGAAGAGGTTAAGAACAGGGCAAGCAGCGTCCTGTCTTCCAGTCATCTGCAGCTCACATCTTCCTGAAGATGTGGTTCCTGTACATTTAGTAATCCTCAAATTGTACATGTTGTAATTCTCTCATGTAACTTCTGTATGTTCAGTAATTCTCTCAAGTTTTCTTTCATAAATTTCTGTGCTCAATGCAAATCTGACTTCTTGGTGCTAATAGAGTCCTCCCTTCTAGTGTGCGGGCAGGTGTCTGAGCTCTGTCCTCTTGTGGATGAAGCCAGGTAATGCAGCTAATTAAAGGCAGTCACAATTCCTTATATAGATGCTCTTTTCTTTACTGCTCTTTATATAAGGATTTTACCAGTAGTAAATAGATCCATACTGCTGTCAAGCACAGGGCAATGGATAAAGCACTTCTGAGCTGAAATGGATATGGATGGATCTACGTAATCCAACATCTAACCTGTCCTTCAAAGATAATGCAATGTGCTGCTTCCTTATAGTCAAGTAGTAAAGCTGGTAGGCTGTACTTCCTTTTGGCCTTTGTGAACAGAGAGTATGTTGGCATGACAGGAGGAAAATATTTAAGTACAGTTGTTTCTGCAGTATTTGCTATGTGGACTTTGGTATTCAACACATTCTGTGTTAATTATATATTCTATAATATTATTTTATAGAATGTAATAGAATAGTATATGTTCTATTATTAACTAATTATCATTAATAACTATAATATTACATTTTCTATAATATTTTTAGGATAGCTCTCGCTTTCCTTTATTGCATTGTCCTATGTATTCTTTACAGGAGAAGTATACAATAAGATAGGATTTGATTGTATCATAAGTTCTGCCTTTGGATCATCTCCAGTGGATCATATCCCTGTTGTCTGCCTCTGTCACTGGCTTTCATTTCAAGTTATAGAACATGCTGACATGCTTCACTGTCTGTTGTTAGAATTTTATACCATAATTATTTTTGTTCTGACGTATGTATTCCTTCTCTCAAAAGATAATAAATTTGTTGCTGCAGAAGTTTACCTTGAACTTCCATATCTTTCTGTTGCTCAAGGAAGGCAAATGCACTTTTTAGCATTAGAGTAGGAACTCCAGATCAGTCTTTTAAATGAAACAGAAACATGGAGGCAGGGCATTTGAGGACATTAGTATAATTTTTTACTGTAAGTTGTTCTCTTGTGAGTGCTTATCATGCTTTGGACAACTCTAGTTTTACCTTACTTTAAAAGGTTTTAATGATGATGTATTTTTCTACATTTCTATATGTTTACATAGAAAACATGCTCCAGGGACAAATGTCGAGTATTCAAGGTTGAATTTTGCATAGTTTTTCCTTATTGGAAACAAGGCTGTTCAGTGCTGATCTAGTTTTTGGAATACTTCTCAGTAGTTGTTATACTTTCTATATTTACTGAAAGATGTGTAGAAAGCAATCAGATAATAGGTATAAAAAAAATACACTTAGCATTGGGTCCTTAGCTTTTGTATCTATTGTCTGTCTTCAGTGTTAAAAACCTATTGCGTTGTGTGTAGCCGATAAACGTGGATTGTTTGGGGTTTTTTTCACTTCATCAAAAGGTAAAAACAAGTCGTCTGTCAGGGTGTATTTTCCTGTCAGAGAATGCAGAGACAGTCTTTCCTTAAGTGCTTTCCTTTAAAAATACGTGTGAGAAGGAAAAATAATATATAGCTGGAAAAGCGTGCCAGCTGTCATTCTTCTTTTCTGTTACCAATTTACTCCCTGGAATCAGTTCCCTGATCAGCAGACCCAGTTGCTCAGGGCTTTATCCAGTCAGGTCTCGAAAAGCTCTCATGGTGAAGACTACATGACTGCTCTGAAAAATTGTCTGGGGCATCAGTTATGCTGGAAAGCCTATTTCTGTCCGTAATGCAATTGCTAAACAGTACAACTAATGTACCTGTTCATACATTACAAGTGTGTTTGCAGTTGTAACACATTTTTTTTTTTCCTCTCCTTAAATAATCATTTAGGATTAAAGCAGCACTTGGTACTCAGTAGCCTGCTCAGCAGTTCCATTAGCTGTGTCTATAGAGTTGTAAGATAGGTATTGGGGAAATAATGGAAACACTTAAGTTCTTTTTTTATTACAAAGTTTCTATTAAGATGTGTTTTGTATTTTATATAGCTCAGTGGGCTTCACCAACTTCGAACAGGGGTTTTTGTAGACCTCCCCCTCCCCCCCCATTTGAACATTAGTTCTCCCTCTCCTGCCCAACTGGAGGTATGTTTCTGCTGAAGACCTGTGTAGACCGTGCTTACTGGCAGTGACAAATGACTTGCTGAATTCCTTGCACTTAGTGCCTCATGTTGTTCAAATAATGTGGAATATCTGAGACGCATCTGCAAGAAAACAGAAGATGAAAATGCTAATTCAAGGCAGAGTGGCTTGAAAGCAGCTCGACAGAAAAGGACTTGGGAGTGTTGGTTGACAGCCGGCTGAATATGAGCCAGCAGTGTGCCCAGGTGGCCAAGAAGGCCAACAGCATCCTAGCCTGTATCAGGAATAGTGTGGTGAGCCGGACTAGGGAAGTGATCATCCCCCTGTACTCGGCACTGGTGAGGCCCCACCTCGAGTACTGCGTTCAGTTTTGGGCCCCTCGCTACAAGAGGGACATTGAGGTGTTGGAGCGTGTCCAGAGAAGGGCTACAAAGCTGGTGAGGGGTCTGGAGGACAAACCTTATGAAGAACGACTGAGGGAGCTGGGGTTGTTTAGCCTGGAGAAGAGGAGGCTGGGGGGAGACCTTATCACCCTCTACAACTACCTGAAAGGAGGTTGTAGAGAGATGGGGGCTGACCTCTTCTCCCTGGTGACAAGTGATAGGACGAGGGGAAACGGGTTCAAGTTACGTCAGGGGAGGTTTAGATTAGATATTAGGAGACATTTCTTCACTGAAAGGGTTATTAAACATTGGAATAGGCTGCCCAGGGAGGTGGTGGATTCACCATCCCTGGAGGTGTTTAAAAAAAGGGTAGATGGGGCACTGAGGGACATGGTTTAGAAGTGGCTCTTGTCAGGGTAGGCTAAAGGTTGGACTCGATGATCTTAAAGGTCCCTTCCAACCTCAACAATTCTATGATTCTAATAGGGACACAGAAGAGAGCTTAATCTGTGGAGTGGGAAAACTGTGTGCGCGTCAGACTAGGGGGGAAAAACTGTTGAACCTGTCTTGCAGGATTTACCTTCCCCAGGATTCTGGGGATTTTTGGTGCTGCTCGTGTCTAGAAGGTCAGGGTTAGGTAATTTTTGTAGCAACATCCAACATTCATAAAAGTCCTGTTTTCAACGTTTTGTAAAGCTTTTCTTTCTGAACTTGTTTTCTGTCATGGAGAACAGCTATGTATCTTTATCATGAACGATAATTTTTAGTTTGATTAAGATTTCTTTATGACCATATATTTGTTTTAACGTAATCTGCTTTGTATATTGAACATAATATACAAGGCACTATTAGTAGTGTTCTTTAACAGCTAAAATTAAATCCATTTGGCCTTCAAAGAGGCTTGAACTGTTGCGGATTTCTTTTAGAAGTCTGCTTATGCATCAGCAGGAAGGTGGCGGAGAAAGAAACTCTTGTCTGCTAACTTGGTTAACTTTGCACTATTACAGCTCTGAAATTTATTTGTATACAGCTATCTGTATGCCTATGGATCTTAAAATCTTATTTTTAACACTCTTTTTATTCAGATAGCTATTTTACTATTGGTTGTGGAGATGCTGCTGTTCTCCATGTGCAGCCAACAACTGTTTGCGTGAAAAGAATTCACTTGGAGAGATGCTTAATTTTAAAAGAAACAACTTCTTTATCAAGGTGTAGAGTAACTGCACAAGTTACAGTAAAGACTCTGTATTACCTCTGTGATATATAATGGAATGGGAACCAGCAGTGTTTAGGGAACTGGAAAATACCTATCCCTTGCCTAGTAGCTAATGAAAACACTGAATACAAAACAGGTACTTCAAAGACGGGGAGAAAATGATAGTCATTTTTTCAGAGTGAAGCACAAGTGATGCAGCTACTTCTGATACCTCCTACGTAGTTGCAGAGCTTTCCTGTGGAAACTCTGTGAGTTCCCCTCCCTTGTGCTTCTGCCCAGCGTGGCTTAACACATCCTGCCTCACTTGGCTCTGGGCACTTTGCACCTACAGCGCGCCACTGATCATGAAGTTCTCACCTCTGCTGTCCTCCTTAGCTCCTCCTCAGTAAGTATCTCTGGCTCAGAAATAGCTTCTGAAGTGCAGCAAGGCTCACTTCTGGTGTGGACAGTACAATAACAACAACAACCGCAAAATGTCCCCCATCCTTTGAGGCATACCTTAAAGGATATAAGGATTCAGGCTAAAACGTACAGCAGAGTCAAGGAAGGAATAAGAGTGTTGTGTGAGGAAAGGGACCCCCTCTTTCTATGGTCTACTTAGCTACTATTCTTAATTTGAACTATATTTCATTGGCTCTTCTGTGTGAATGATGAAAGATAATCCTAGTGTGAGCAAAATGACAGTCTTGACACCTGTGCATTTCCATTTGTAGATGTCTTGAAACAATCGTATTATAAGCTGACCTGCGTGTGTTAAAAATGCGTATATTACATTCTCTGTAGATAATTTTTTTTTCTTCCTGTTCAGTGCACATTAACTTGAAAAGAATGGATGACTTTGAAAATTAGTTACTAAGAAATGGAAAGCAGTAAAGTTAGTTTTGTGGTATCTTCCTTAAGGATGAAGTAATTCCAGCCTCTGAAACTTTTTTGAAAAAGAATCCTCCTGTCTTTCACTATGACAATTAGAAGTCTTTTATTATTAGGCTATTTAAAAAGCCACAAGTGAGGAAAGGACACAGGTCTTCTTTAGTCTTTCTATTCTAATCAGATGACTGGAACGCCAATTTTTCTTTACATAAAGGAATCCTTGCCTTCCTGGGTGAACATGTTCGGCTCTGTCCTTAAATTTCAATGGTTGCCTCTATCAAAGGCAAGTTTTTTTTCTTGTCACTTTTATAGGAACAGGCTTAACCTCTCCTTCAGATAGGTGTAATACAGCAATTTTCTTCCAAATCCAAATAAAGAATTTTTTCTTAAATTCTTTCACAATACGTGCTTATCTCACATATGCTTCTTCTGGCGTTAACAATTAGAATAATCCTTTTGCTATATCCTGATGCTATATGTTAGCTAACATGTACACTGTCATGTTTTGTCTTAATCTCTGATTTTCAGGTTATCATTCATGATGTGTCAGTCTGTTCTGTAGATCCAATACATCAAGGTGCACTTTGAGCTTTTCTGTTGCCCCAGCTCAGAGTCAGAATGCCTGAGCAGGGAGACAGTGTGATGAAGCATTACCTTTGCCTTCATTGCTGTCTTTTGAGGAAGGTCTGTTCACCTGGCTTCTGAAGCTACACAGTTAGCGTGTCATGTATTGTTTCTGTGGGTTTTTTTAATTTTTGGTGGTCTTGTTTACCCCCTGCAATTTCATAAGCCTTACTGTGATAATATGACTGATTTTAGTAAGCAAACTTGCACAGGTGTGCATAAGTACATAAATGTTCCATATAGGATAAAAATGGAAGCTTTGTCTTGGGTGGCTCAACAATTTGTTGGTCTAGGTTCCTTCATCTTCCCACATATTTGTTTACTTAGTGACTTTGATGTACTGAGAATTATTTATTTCATCAGCGCATTTAGCAACTGTGTTTCCTTATTTGCTAATAATCCCAAATTGCTGGGTTTTAAAGTTTTTCTTTTTTTCCCCCTTGTTTACTAGAAACACTTTTGGACCTTGATTTAGTATCTAACTTAGTTGGACTTCTGTTTTATCTCAAGTATGTTGTAGCTTTTCAAATAGGAAGAGTGAATGAGATTTCATCCAAGAATTTACACTGAAAGTTAGCATTTCCTCTCCTCTGCGCAAAGCCCTGAAACCAAAACCTTGCCAAACAAACCTAAATTACATCTATTCTCTTTCCTTTCTAGAAATTATAAAAGTGCAAATTCCCTGCCTTTTTTTCTTTATTCCTTTTAGAAATTAATATAGTCACTTAAAATACTTTAGTTCTGCTATATGTGAACATCTGTAGCGTTGAAAGGATAGCTCTGTTTTCTGTTAAACATGAATGACATTTTACGAATGTTTATATACTACAGCTACAATACTGGGGTTCCCATAGGCCCACATGATGCTCTGCTGGGAGCATCGTCTGCTGCATCTGATTGTCTGGTTGTTGTTACCAAAATTCATTCTTTTTTTTTCTTCTTTTTTTTTTTTTCTTCTTAAGACAGGAGACAATCGAATGTTAATTGAAAAAGCCTGTTCAGTGGAAAGAATATCTATAAACATTCTATGTTTGTGTATGGAAAAACCTTTACTCTATTTTAGGGTTACAAAATCTACATAAAACATTGGCTTTAAATAGTCACTATTCATCTGATGTATTACTATGGTAAATAGTACTCAAATCATGTGCTATCTGATAAAGAAAGTTCCTTAAGTATCTTTTCCACTGACTTGAATTTAATATAATCATTACATGTCCATAATAGGCAAGAAAGGTATCTTGACCTGAGCAGAAGTAAATTTGTTTGCCTTTAATACAGGTGCCAATCTTTCTGTAAGCCATAAAATGTTGAAGACTTCAGCCCACAGTACCTAGTACAACTCCATTTATTGTAAGAACTGATAGATAGGGCTGTTTTCTATTTAAAACAAATCACAGTTATTGCAGCAGCATTTATTCTTTCTGGTTATGTTCAGATTATTAAGTGGAAATGCATTCAAGTTATTAAGTAAAAAGAAGGGGCAAAGACATCTATATTTTGCAGAAGAATTGGCATGCTGTTGCTTTACACTGAAGGAAATCTTTAATTTAGAATTTAGAGGAAAACCTACTATTTTAAAATCTAAGCATATTTTTCCGCTAGAAAAACTTTGTAACGCTTTAGAGATTATTATTTCTGTCTTTGAGATAAAAGAGATGAGAAGGGAGAATTTTTAAAGTTAGTGTCCCAACACATCTGTGGGCAAACAAACATACTTGATAGCTAACTTTCTTCTGATAGTATCCTGTTGAGAAAATAGATACCTTAGTTTTAACTCCCTATATCCTCTAGCTGAGAGTAACCTTTTGAAGTCCCACAGGTAGCATCTGTGTGAGAAATAATGTATGTTCAGCTCCTTCCTTTACCTGCTCTTGTTGATGAACAAAGATGTAACTGAAGAAAATGAACTACTGCTTTCTTCTATGACTAATATTAGTCTATGGATCTTGATGTCTCGTTGTATGTCCTTCTCTGGCACTCTGGTTTTGTTACTAGAAAGAGATCACGCTATGAAATTTTATATAAGAGGACTATATATTATGTGAGGTTTAAATTTACATTGCTTCTCAGCTACCTTAAATCTTATGATACAAATATGTTTCACTATGACACTATATTATATATATAGTGTTTTAGTATGTATGTGTAGAGTATCATTTAGTTTTATATGTATAGAGTTTTAGTAGTATGGTCTGTATAACAGAGCATGGAAGATGTATGCCTGAACCAGTAGAGACTGGAGTTATGTCAGTCCATGCAAACGGACTTGTGAATTTTCCCACTTGTTTTTTTTTGTTTGTTTGTTTGTTTTTTGTTTTTTTTTTTTAGGAGGTTGGGTGTTAATTTCTACTGTCTGTTTTTCAGTGTAGGTAAACTTTCTGTGACTACAATTCAAAACTCTACATTTTGCAAGGGAAGAACTAAAATAAATTAGAGTGGATGAATGCTATGTAAACCAAGACAGAACCTGTGTTTAATCTAGATGTCCAGAGGATTTTCATTGGTACTGGAAACTAAGCTTGTACTGTGGACTCAGTAAACCTGCTTTTTTTTAATTAATAGAAGCCACAGAGAAGAGTCACAATGAAAAAAGGATAATGAAAATTTTCACAGGTCGGTCACATTCTAAACATACTTGTATAAAATTTTAAGTGATAAACTAAAATTAGGTCAGGCTTGGTAAGGGAAATGGAATAAACTAGTGCTGTATGCACTTTTGGGATTGGAATGAAGATTATTTTGAGTGATAAACCATAGATTCTTTCCCTGGCCATTTGAGTTTTATGCTTTGGGCATAATATTAAAAGTTGAGCCTTCAAACGAGAGGAAATTCTTCTACAGATATGTACTTTCGTGCAGTGTTAGGGAAAATTCTAACAGGAACAGAGATGATGGCTGTGAAAATTGCCATCAACCAAATAGACAAAATATTTGTGTAGGAAATATATGTTGAAATGCTCTTGTTTTTAAGTAATTTTGGAGAGGCATGTGTGTGCTTGGTCTCTGGTTATCACTTACTGTCTATGTTCTGGCTTTTCTGTAGGAAAACCTACATTAAGCACTTAAAAACCTGTCAGTAAAGGTTTTCGGCTCTCAGTTCCTTAGAGATCCAATTTCATCGCAGTCTTGCCATTGTTGGCAACCAGCTTACTGTCAGCTGTTCCACAGAACCTTTATTGTTCAAATGTTGGGGTTTTTTTAATGTCATTGCATAGAGATACCAACATCATGCTTGTCATCATTCACTTTGATCCTTTTATAACGGAAAAGATCTGTCCACTTCTGTTGTTATGGGATTCTGTAATGACGTCTTCTCTCGATGTTCCTACTTGCATGGGACTGGGTATGATTCAGAGTGCGTACCACTCTGGGATTTGCTTTGAAATGTATGTTCTTATTTGAAGAAAATCTGCCAGTGGAAGAAACTCATAGGTTTGGAAGATGTTATGTGATACGTCAGTACTTGGAACAAGCAAGAGGTTAGCGACAGGAAACCCAGATCCTTATCCCAACTGAGGATTGTAGCAGCTGCAGGATAGACAATGCCTTGATCTTCTCGGGAACGCCTAATGAGTTCAGGAAAGCATTGTATTCTTGCATGCGACTTCAAGATAAGCACAATTATTACCTAACACATGAACTGTAAAAACTTCGGGGCTTTTTTTATTAAACGGGATAATGCATTCAGTCAGCAAACATAACAGTTGTGTTTTATGTTCAGCTTCTCATTGATATATTTTGCCAGGTATTTTATTTCTACTTGTATTTCATTTCTACCAATGCTAAATAATTAAAGGCACGCTCTTAAAAAGGAAACCTCAAACACTCCAGAAATCCCCAACCTTCCAAAGAAAATGCCCCACAACTCGCTCAAAAAACCCAGCTCCCCCCTCCCAGAGCAAGTATACCTTAAGTGACTGAAAGGAAATGAAAACTTTACCAAAAGATGATAGTTGTTTCTTATTTTCCTTTCATTTCTCAGGAAACAGAAAGCTAGACTTTCTTTCAGAAAAGCATGGGGAGAACTGAAACTATTTGCACGTTTACATTAAAAAATCAGCAATAAAGCCAAACTATAAAAAGATTAAATGGTTTAGGTTTAAAGTATTTTTTTAAGGCAAAATAATAGCTACAAGTTTACGCTAGTATAGAGAGTTTATTGCAAAATTTTACATTGCTTTGTTCCTTCTTATACTGGTCCTTAGGGTTTTTTTCTGTGAAATTGCATTAATTGAACTGGACCAAGGAAGCCATTAATACTAAGTAGCTTGGGAATTAACTGGTAAACTGTAATTTTAGATTATATGAAGGATAGCCTCATCTTAAGTATCTTTTAAAATTTTGAAACTTTCTAACATGCAAAGTTAATTCCTTTAAATATGTCAGGTTCTTACAAGGGTTTAGTTTCAAACTGCCAAAGGGTGAGATGACTCCACAATGTGACAGATAAACTGTTTTCTCCCTGTGCATACATTTTTCGAGGTTATGTTGTCTGTTCAGTTTCTGTATTTAAAGAAAAAAACCCCAAAACTTACAGTTCTAAAGCAAAAAGTTTTGTAATTTAAAAAAGTGCAGCGTATACAGAGAAAGAAATGGAATTTGTCTTCCCTACCCCCACAGGCTTTTGTGTGAAATTATGACAGTGTCCTGCTAATTGGCGAAAAAGTATAACACAACTGTCCGGTACCCGGTACCACTCATCAGTTTTATGCAGGTGTGCTAATTTATACTTATAGGCTAGGCTGCAAGTTCAATTACTAACTCTGTTGTTTTATTCTGCTTTCAGTTACATAGCTCTAATCTTCACTTTTTTTTGGGGGGGGAAAGCAGATTGTTTTCATTGGGATAAGACAAATTCTTACAAATTAGGCTTCTATTCTGAGATTCAAGAAGGAAAAACTTCCTGTACTCGTTTATTTTTCCTGAAGACTTGAGTGCTATCGTAGTTGCTCTGTTTCCTTAGCAGATTCACTCCCACTTGAAACAGTGATGTCAGGTTTAAATTAGCAAGTTGGAGAATATGGTGATGATGCTTTTTTGGTGCACGCTAATGCTATGTCCAGTATGGGCTCAAGGATGCATCGTTAAAACTTGAGCTCAAGGAATATTAATGTTTCTTGAAGAGCTGCAAACTGATGTAGAGACCACTTTGCATAACCTGGAACACTCGCTTTTTCAGAAGGCAAAACTTGCACCTTTTCTATACTACTGGGTCTTGGCTGTTGGAACCGCTTTGGCAGCGCCTCCAGTACCAGTGTCCCAGCAGGAGGGATGATTCTGCTTTTGTGGTTTTTTGTGTTGTTTTGTCCTACCAGCGTGGTCATATTGCCGAAAAGCTGGGAGAAAGCAAGGGTTTTGTGTCCTGATAGGAGATGTGCCGCACCACAGTGGTGTCACCGAAGGGGAGATCGTATTCAATGCCAGGAGGTTTGCGGTGCACGCTTCCACCTTGCTGGCACAGGGACGCCTCCGGCTGCCTTCTCTGCTGGTGTGGTTGTACCACTCGGCCGTTTTGCCAGCATCGTTATGGCTAAGAGTTGTGGGAAGCACGTTACCACCATGCCAATAAAGCTACCCTGAACTGTTGACTTCTGTCAGTGTCGGAGGAGCCCATGAAGCCACACACGGTTCCCCTCCTCTGCACAGCAGGGCAGTCTGTGCGGCACCAACAAATGAATCCTGGTTAAAACCAGTCCGCTTTTGGGGTCAGTGTTACCAGCTCACTGGGCCTGGTGCAGCTGGTGGTGTGGCAGCACAGAAGCCTACAGAGGAGAGAAGGAGGAGGACCATGGGTGGGCAGCGTGGTGTGCATGTTTCAGAACCTTGTTATTCCCTGATCAGCGCAGTAATCTCGTTAAGGCCAAAGGGCACCACTCTTCATCCCAGCCTTCAAAAACCCCAGGACCTGTCTGGTCAGTTTACCTGTTAGCTAGAAAGGAAGTCTTGTGTCCGCTCTCCGAAAGCAGGTAGGACTGGGGTGGATTTGCCCTAGTAGGGTGAGATAGTTTTAAAAACATTCTGTGTTAAAAAAAATGAAGGTTTGTAATGCATGCTTGTTTGTGAAGAGACCCATCAAATAATGCATGTTTATGGTATGCTATAGGACATCTAGACACTCTTCTTAAAATTATGCTTCCCAGTATGTTGTCTGTTTCATAGTTGTCTTTTACTATTGCTAATTCTAGAAATTCCCTAGATGTGTGAACTCAAGGCGTTTGCAAGTAGTTTCCTCTCGCATGGATCTATCTTTCTTTTAGGAACAAATTCTTTATTGCGAGGGTGGTGAGGCACTGGAACAGGTTGCCCAGGCAAGTTGTGGATGCCCCATCCCTGGAAGTGTCCAAGGCCAGGCTGGATGGGGCTTTGAGCAGCCTGGACTAGTGGGAGGTGTCCCTGGCCATGGCAGGGGTGTTGGAACTAGATGATCTTTAAGGTCCCTTCCAACCAAACCATTCTATGATTCTTTCATTGATTGTGTTTTGTTTTTTAGCATTTCTTATTGTTAGGATGTTTCTGCATCAGCAGGTTCACCTGTTTCAACAGAATTCCTGTGTAGCTTCTCTTCCTGTGCACCCCTGCCAAAGACCTTTGCTCTCTGTGTCCTGAAAGGTCTAATCCAAAGGGAGAAGGGACAGTGCTCTGAGAAGTGCTATTACCCTCTGATCACTCACTGGTTCTCTGAGTGTGGTACTTCTGCATGTTTCATCATCTGTTCGTATTCCCTTTTGATGTGGGGTCCTGCTGGTGTGGATTCCTGTTAGTGAGGGATGTGGAGCTGGAATGTTGTTTGCTCGAATGTTAATGTCTTCTTGCTGTTTATATCACTAACTGTGGAATTGCAACAGGGGAAGCCTGAATGACCTCAGCAGGCACTTTAGTGCAGAACTGGAGTCGTCCTTTGAGTGTAACAGAAGTGGAATACACATGGAAAGACATGGAAGGACTTACTGTAACACAAATAATAATTCCACATAAGCTCCAGTCTCCCATTCTTTTTTTTTTTTATTTAGAGGTTCCAGAATAAGAAAGTGTTAAAATTTACCAAATAAGGCTTTTTGTAGACTGTTTTGGTTCCTTTTGTTTAAAGATGAATTTGGGTATAACAATTTTAAGACTTCTTGTTTGTTTTCCCCTGACAGATTATCTGTAAAGTTTGCTCAGATTATATATATATAAAAAATATAATTTTTATATAATTGTACTGTTTAAGAAAGATGGTAAGAGCAAGTGTGAGAGAGGAGTGTATGTGAAACGACATAGGCAGAAACGGAAGCTTTCAGCTTCATTATTTATAAAATGCTGCTTTCATAGAGTGTCATGAAGTATGTAAGTCCTGGAGTTAACTACCAGCCATCATGTATGTATATATAAATAAAAATATATAAAAGTGTGTATATAGCCCCAACTGTCTTCTGTAGAAAACTCCTTGATGTCCTTTTCTTAAGAGTCAAACAGAAGCCATCCTGAAGGAAAAATCAATCAAAAACTTTTTGGATACATCTGTGTTATAAACGGTATTAGTTTATCAAGTTTAATCTTGAAATACGATCATGTGTAAGGTGGGTGGTTTTTATTACTTCTTTCTGTTTTGTTTGTAAATCCTGTTACTTGAAAGGCTGTTCTCTTTTCTTGTTAAAAAACCCCATAGTTTCAACCCTTATTTCTTTTTATTCACAGCCAATTCACGCGTGCTGCATGTTGTGTAGAAAGTCACACCTTACGCATTTAACTGAAGTGATGAACTAGGTACTTGCACTTCCTCTGTCGTCTCCACCCTGTGTCCACTTGCATAATAAAACCTCTGTAGCGTGGTTAAGAGCACTTTGGTATCTAGTTTGAACCTTTCGGAGGGCGTTTAAGTTAGGTACAACTCAAAATACCTGATTATCCCCTTCTTTGGAGACTGCAGTTTGGCAGTTGGATGGTTGGAAGCGTTCTCAGTCTCACAGAAGCGTCTGAATTTCTCTGTTGTTCCCAAATGTTAGAAACTGCTAAGTAGGTTTGGGGCAAAATTTCAAGGGCAAAAAAAGAAATTCTATAGAAAATAATGCTATTATGAATAAATGATTGCTTGAGTTTGTAATGACTCATGATCCTTTATAATCGCAAATAATCTTTGTGGTGTCTTATTATTTATTCTGAAAACACATAAAACGCTTTTCTGAAAATATGTTCTGTGTAACTTTTCTGAGTTGGTGGAAAAAATACTGTGCATTAAATCATTATAGGGACAATTTTTTGCTTGATCTCCCAAATCTTTCACCGCAGGAAATAATGATAAGGTCTTTTATGATAAGGTCAGAATTTTGTATTCATTTACAGGGAAAAGTTTATGTAGAATTTTGTATTCATTTACAAGGGAAATGTAGACCAACTTGAATATTTGGGGACTTCAGTGCATATTTGACTACAAAAGATATTGCATGTTTTCAGTCTATATAGAACTTGAAAAATGTCTTAGGTGGCAACTTTAATGAACTTGTACCAAATTTTTCAAGTTGTGGCATTCTTACCTAGATTTAATACTTATGAAGTGTGACGGTAGAGTTGGTCAGTAAGGGACTGACGGCTTAATCCAAGGACACGGCTGGGCTGAGCAGCCCCTTGTGAGCATTACTGGAACTCTGAGACCTGAAACAGGTTACTCTAGGTACATTTTCTTGGTGGTTTTTTGTTTGTTTTTGTGTTTTTTTTTTTTTTTTTAAAGAGGTAGACACAATAGTGAATTTTAGATTAAATACCTTCTTTTAAGGAATGTACAGTAGTGTACTATACTTCATGCTTAGGTTGGATGCATTCAGAAATGTCTTGGACACTGAGGTGCTTTCATAAAAAGAGCAGAAATGCGCAGGCTGCTGCTCAGACATTCAGAGGGAGTATTAGTGGATTTCCTCCGGGTGATGTGTACAATCTTTGGTGTCAAATGAGGTGGGAATATTACCTAGTAGTGTGTCTGTCGATCTTCACTCCAAGTCCAGCAAACAAAATAATACTTTCAATCAAACATTGATACGTATTCCCAAATGTACAAAGCATTTAAGAACATTCTTCTGTGCTAGTATCTCTTTTTTCCCCCCTTAGCTTTCTGCTGCTCCAAATGCAAGGCATCTTTCATAATGGCTTCTTTAAGCTAATTATAGAACAACATTTAAACTTCCCCCAGGTAAAACCAAAAAACTCAGCTAAAGCAGGCATGTATGGAGAAGTAGCCCTAGGGATAAAGTGGACACTTGGACAAAATGAGACAGGTTATTTCTGTACTTGGCGTTTTCTGGAAGGTGGATTGAGTATTTTAAGCGGTAAATATATCATCACAGTCTTTGCAAAACAGAACTTAATATTTAATAAATGTTAGTATCTTCGTAGCTAGTAGTTAAAACTATGTGAGAATGCAAATGGTTTAAATTGTGGTGCTGTTAGACACTTTGTTTATAAAGCTGGTGCATAGACTTTCTGAATGATAAGTTATCTTTCAAATGCAGATGAACACTCTCTGTGCACTTCATGAAAATTAAGAGCTATTGAACTCTGTCAGATAGAAATTTGAAAACACACCACGCATTTTATTAGCGCTTAAAACTGTTGCAGTGCTAAATACGGTGTCTTCTACAAGTGTGGAGTTTAGTGTGCGTTGGTTAATATATAGGCTTGTTGTTGTTTGGTTTTCTTATCAGTCCGTACAGTTAGACGTCTTTAAAATCTGCCTGGGAGCAGCTGGCAGCTGACGTGCTGGGGTTGGCACCACCCAGGTCCAACGTGACATCACCGGGAGAAGTCTACCTCGGTGCTCAAGGAAGTTGGTGTGGGAGCCAAGCTCCGGAACGTGTAGCTAAACTGCTGGATTTAGTAAATGCTGAGAACGCGGAGGGCATGTAAAAATGGAATTCCTGAAAAAAATTGTTCCCACTGTCGTTTCTGGAGATGTAGTTGTGGATGTTGGGAGTCCTGCCCGGGAAAGCTCCCCAAGGCTACTGAAGATGAGACGTGTCAGGCTGTTCTCATTAGGACAGACAATAGATGAAGATGAGGAGACACATGTTTTACATCCTGATTACAGTATGTATCCATGTCATCAACCTGGTAAAAACCGATTACTAAGCTTTTTCTTCAGATCATGATTATTTTGCTAAATTGACAAATTTTATTATAAAAGGCCTTTTTATCAGAGTTGCTATGATAATGGTGTCTTTAGTTTTAGAGCTATTTTATCATTGAGACACTATCACCTATTTGAAAGCAGTCTTACAGGACTTCTAATGTGCTCCTTGTCTTTGCGCTCCTGTGTGATTTTTTTTTTTTTTTCCCCTTTTTGGGATAAATATCCCTGTTTAAATTTTTAAATTGTAACGTAGCTATGATTAGGCACTAAGAGTTTTCTAGACTGACTCTGACTGCAGTGCAGGGTTCAAGTTTTGTGTCATCTTTTCTCTCCCTGTTTTTCAAATCCCCTAAGATTTCAAAGGCTTTCCTTTTAAGAGTCTTTTCATTTCAAACATGCTTATACTTTCCTTTTTTAGTGTTTGGAAAACTGCAGATTTTTTATAAACATAAAATGTAAATTAAGTCAAGTAAGAATATGGACATTGTGGAGAGAATTTTTGACTTAAGAATATGGGTAAGCTTGCTTGTATGAAGATTTTTTAATTTTTTTTTTACTACCTGTTAGTGTCTAAATATTACAGTGTATTGTGCTAATAAAAAGAAGTAGAATGAGTTAATGTTCCCTTTTCAGCAGTTCAGCTGGGTGGCAATGAAAAATCCGGGTTTACTTTTTTTTTTTTTCTTTTTGCCTTCAGCGAAAATAGTAAGGTCTTGAGCCTTTATGGTCTTGGATCCTGATGGTTGTCAGATGCACAGTTTTTACCCTTTGCTATGTGGTGGCTATTTTCAGGAATTAGTGTGGCCCTGAAGTTTTTTCCCTTATGTGTGTAACTGCAAAGATGTGAGATGGTGACATCAGTCTTATTGGGTGGTGAATTTACAGCCTTAACTGTGGAATTAAATTTGTGATGGTGGTGGGAGAAAGGGGTTTCCTTGGAAAGACTTTTCTTAGCCTTTCTGATGGTAATATAGACCAACTTTTTTTTTTTTTTTAATGTGTCAGGTTGAGTAACAGCAGCTGGGGAAAAGAGGGACAGCAGGGAAATTTTTCCCATGTCTAACAAATTAGAACAGGTTAATGTTGTAATGGTATGGGCTGTTGAAGACTTCTTACAGAAGAAGGTCTGTTAAGACTGTTATTGCCTATATGCTTGAAAACTCTGATCAGAAGCTCATGGTATCTGAAAGGCTCCTTTAGCCAGGTTTGTGTCCTCATTTAACTTTGAATGCTGTAGAGCCTTGAAGTTTATAGTTGAGTATCACTGTGATGTGCGTGGCTTAAATATCTCCATAGGCATATCTCATCAATTCTGCTTTTATGCTGTATTATGATTTCTTTATAGCTCTCACTTTTAAATAATACTTCATTTCAAATGTTATAATTTCAGAATAAATAGAATTGTCTTTGTGCCGTGTTAAAAGAAAATGCTATAGCCTGAAGTTTGTAGACAAAACAGATGCCTTCGTGTACCTTTGTTCAATGTTTTGTCGATAGTTTGAGCAAATGAGGATAATAATCATAGAATACACCAGTCCTACTGTTGAAGATGAATTCTCCTTTCTTGCTCATTAAATATTTGCCAAATGGTGATTATTAGGAGTGATTTTGTGGAAATCAGTAGTGCCTGACTAATATCACTTAATAGTGTGATGTTGTCATTTTGCGAAATGCAGACTTATAGTCTCTTCTGGGATCATGCTTTTACAATAGCAGATAGTAGCTGAATCCTCTTTAAATTATCTGCTTATTTCTATTTTTGTATCTTGGTAATGGAATGAACTGCTCTGCTGGAATAGAGCAAAAGAACTACTGTGTTTACCGGTTGGGTATGCTGCAGAAGGCAGGTGCCAACAAAACAGGTAATAAAACAATAGAATGATTTGAAAAAAGATTTGTAAACGTTTACGTGCTTAATGTCAGCAGATGTTCTAATGCACCGCTGAATTTAATGTGATGAAGCTGTTCAGGAACTCGATAGGTTTTAAAGCTAAGGTGGTTTGACCTGTAGATATGTTTGAATTTGAAAGTGGATGGGTGGTGGTGTGTGGTTTTTTTTTTTTTTTCCCCTTTTTGTTCCTTATTGCTGCTGTTTAGGAACACTTTTGTGTTAATGAGAATTCAGGTGAAATACCAAGTCTGGCAATGATTTTAAAGTATAGAAGTATTTTAGAAGTTCTTCAACCAACCAACCAAAAATCCTATTCCTGACATCCAAAGCATAAAAGTATTATTTTGGTAATACCACTTAGTTGGGTTTGTATATATCTGACCTAAATATTTTGTGTTGAATTCAAGTGATGAGGGTTTTTTTTTTTTTTTTTTAGGATTAAAATGTTTATCAGTGTTGCCTTTCAAAATGTTAACTCACTTTGTTTTACAGCTGAAAACAAGGCCTTAGAAATACATGCTCTGTGATGCATCTTTTAAAATGTGTAGCTTCTGTCAGAATAGTTTCAAGAGTATTTTAGAAATCTTTCATAAATGTCTTTTTAGATTTGTAAGATTGTTAGAACTCTAGGAAAAAAAACACCTCTCGCTGAAGAATTTGCATATGATTGTGTGTATCACAGCACTTAATAGATGTTAGTAAAAGAATAGGCAGTTCTTTTAAACTTGCAGCATTTAAGAGTTGACATGTTCTCAGTTTTAAAAATAGATGTCTCAAAAAAGCTCCAATCCATATCAAACACAGGAAGATGAGCTTGAAAAATCCTGAGAAAGTCTTTTCACGTGCCAAAACCCACATCCAAGTGTGTTCACGGACAGACGCATCTATAACGTATTTCATATTCTCCTGCCTTTTGCTGTTTGTAGCGTTAAAAGGGAACACCATGACTGCTCTGGGCAAACTGGCAAGTGGCAGCTGGAGCTGTGGTGTGGGAAATGTGCCCTTCTGTCACTGGTCTGTGCTTCTGTTGCGTTGTAAGGCAGGGTAGCTTACGACTGTGGAACAGTCTTGATGGCCAACTGTGTAAGTTAAATCTGCAATAACTGCACAAGAGATGTTAAATTTATCAGTGATGTGAGTATTCTCATTGCTCACAGCGTCCATGTTATTTCTGTGTATGGAACAGGTCTCCTTTTGCAAACATTAAACCCGCTTTCCTCGGAGCAGAAGTAAGACGACAGAAATGTGTTGTATAGTGGTAAAGGAATGAGTAATAGAGCCGTAATTGCCTCAGGGGTCTAACGTCAGGGGCTGGATACATATAAGCTGCCTATGAGCGCTGCGTCCCTGTACTACCAGCGTCTCTGCAGGGCATATTCAGCTCCGTGTTGCATCTCTGATCAGCCTGGTACAGCAGAGGATGACCAGGAGCCTCAGCATCTGTCTGGAATAAAAGTCAGTTTCTGGACCTGTGTTCCGAGTTCCAGTTAGAGAAGACTGGAGGGGTTAGTGGGCAACTAAGTGCCATGGTTTCCCTCTTGCCCCCAGTCGCTGTTTGCTTTTCGCTTACATTCAGAGGCTGCTCCGTAATTCTGTTGGGGATCCAGAATGCTATTTACATAAAAATCTCTAACCCTCCCTCCTGTTTTCTTATCACAGCAGATAGCATTGTTTTGCTTGATTAATGCCCCAGGAAATTGTTCTACGTATATTTTCCATTAGAAGTAATAAGGAACCTTTCTTAAGGGCCTTTGGAACCTGCTTTTGAAGCTCTTTGCAACAGAAGGTAGGGGATTTTGTTTAGATTTTTGAGTGTGACTTTTACAAGCGGATCCGGCTGATCTAACAGTTTGCTGCCAGTGAAAAGGGCACTCTTGCTCCCAGCTGTGCAGCCCTTGCCCATCTCTTGTTTGGGCACTGGTGTGGCCTTTCCTTGATGTGATTTCATTTCACAAAGCCAGCAGAAAATGTTCTAATATTTTTTGTGCAGTGTTTTTGACGTGAATTGGCAAGGGGAATCAGCTCACTGAGAGAGGGATTTTTTGGTCAGTAGTCGGGGCAGCAGAAAGTAGCAGTCACCTTCTGGATACCCTCTGTTTTGAATATATTGATTTGTGGAAAACGAACTCTTTAATATTTTAGGTAAGTGGAAACATAAGCATCTCTCCAGAGTTTTATTTTAAGCGCAGTGATGATAAGTTTTACTATTACTGCTTATAAGCAGATACAATGACCATTGGGTAAATGTGTTTTTTTGTTTTTTTAAGTAAGGCATTTGCTTAAGATGGAATCAATAATGAGCTGAAAGAATGTCCAGCAAGTCTTTTGAAAAGTAAGCCCAAGTGCAAAGGGAGTGCACCTCTGACTTGTTCATTTTACCATTAATATGGAAAATTGACTACAGTTATATTTAATTGTTAAAAAAAAAATAATGGTATGACTTGGTTCTAGGAGATATCTCCAATATTATTTTTGGCCCTATTTTTTGAGATATCATTTTTTAAAATTGTATTGTGTACTTGGCTGTATGCCTAATATGCTTTTATTGTAGCCATCTCAGAGTTTCATCTGAAGCATAAGCATGCATGGATTTACAATGAATATACTTTTTTCCCTACAGTGTTTGTAGCTTTTTTCCGTTTTTTCCCCCTTTTTTTTTTCTTGCCAAACCTTAGCTTTACCTCATCCCAAAGAGTGACAAAGTAATTGTAACTTAGCGCTTCTTTCAGTATAACTCAAAGGTTGATCTAGAAGAGCCTTTTTTCATACTTAACAGCTACTCATATGGACTTCATTAGAAGGTAATTTACGTGTTTTCCTCTGAGATATGGTGAACAGAGCTTACAGGTTTTTTAATGCTATTGTTCGCTTAATAGACTATCTCTGCATCACATTCGCGCGTTGTTTTTTTTCTCTGATTTTATGATTCATGCATCTTCTGGACTTTGAGCACTTAAAAGGTTTGCTGAGGCTTAAACGTGTTAGTATAAAGTTTCATATGACAGCTGAACCATTGTAGTGGCTCAGTGCTGCGAAAAGGAGATTATACCCTTCCACTTGTATAGTTGTCTCATATATTTGTTTGTAGTGGTACTGGTGCAAGTTTGTCCTTGGGGAGACCATGCAACTTGCTAAACCATCAGGAAACTCCCCATTCCAATTAATAGGCAACAAACTGCAATACCATAGGAAACAACCAGCAGTGAATGTCAGAAATCCTGGTGTTTGGGCGCTTTTTCTTTTTTTTTTTTTTTTTTTTTTTTTTTTTTTTTTTTTACTTTGTGTTCTGCAGATTGTAAGTACTTAAGGTGAAAAGACAGAAACAATGATAACTCTTCCATTTATTTAAAAAAAAAAAAGTATTAGATGTGAAATACTTAGATGCGAAATACTTAGATGCAAATATTCTTTAAACATCTTTAGGCTAATTCTTCCAGATAATGCAGTTAATACTTGGATGGGGTTGTAAATAAAAGAAAAATCTTTCCCTTTTGAATTCACAATTACTTTACACTAAGACAGTTGGGAGACAGACAAAAAGAAAGCTTTTAACTTGAAGGAGAGGGAGAGAAAGGTGACAACATGAGCAGAATGAGAGAAAATTTAACATAAGCCAGGAAAAGAAGCAAGTCTTCAGAAGATCCTGCAGTAGCCTATAAAGGGAGCTGGGAAGTGCTGAATTCAACAAGACATGGAGAAACTCATTGCAAAAATAATGATATATGCTACTGTAAAACCATTCATTCTATGATATGGTGATAATACAAGGAAATAAAAGTATTCTTTTAAGTTCTTTGTGTCTAAACTGTCCACAGGACTTGAAAATGACATTTTGAGTGGGAGAAGGGTTTAGCATGTTATTCCTTTTTGATTCACACTGTAAATCTCTTGCACGTAGAACAGATTTTAAAACATACCTGTGACACGGCTATCTGTTTTCTATAACGTTTCTCTGCAGTCCAAAGTAAAGCCTGTAAGAGGCTGGACAGCATATAAAATCAAAATCTCAGCTTATTTTTGAGGAGCCATTTTCCTTTAAGTGTAAAACTGTTATCCTTTAAAACACATTAAAATGGATCACCGGGCTAAAAAATCCAAAACACCACCCCCTTTAGAAGTATTTCTAAAGTCAATAAAGTGTTTACCAGCAGGATTAAATCAGCAGTTGCATATAAAGATGCCATGCTAATGACATCAGCAATTCAGGTTTAAGTTACAGAAAGGTTATAATTTGAAGGTTTTCTTAAATGGTTCTTCAATTTCAGTTGAAAAGGGAAAAAAAAAAAGTGTTTCAAATGCAAAGCTTCTAGTTTATAGGTGATCTAAGAAGCCTTAATCTTCTCTAGAAGTGATTTTTCTGTTTGTTTCTAATGAAAATGTGAATCGTAAATGGAAGATGCGGACATGACATGACATTTTTCAGTAATTCATGATACTTTTGATGGCTTTTGGCAGTTTCTGTTGGCTGCACTTGTTAGCTGTTTTATGTCTTGATTTGTAGACTTCATATTTCTAGTTGCTTTTGTTCTGAGTTCTTAAATAACAGAATGCTTCTTACCCTGCGAGTGCTAACTTTATATGCGTTCCTTCTGAAAATTATTGCATGCATCCAAACTGAGGAAAAATAATTTCAACTATCTTGTCTTAATCAGGGGCTACTCTGGAAAACCTTTCCTTTTTCAGTAAATGGCATTCTTTGGGTCTCTAACTTGGCACTGAATAGCCTTTAGCTGTCCTTCAAGTAAGGAAATGTCGCGAGTGCCACCTTCAATTGGGAATATGTTTTCTCAATTCTTAAGTGCCGTTGAAAAACACCTGTCATTTGGGAAGCAGTGTTTGTGGCCTCGGCTGTTTTACTTGACGTGCATCATCTTGCTCTCCAGCCAAGTTCTAAGGTCCCTGCAAGCAGAGACCCTCCCAGACAGAGGGTTCTTGGCTCCTGCTCCAAGGTTTTTGGTGTTTATGTCTGTTTATAAAGGAAAGATTCTGTTAAGAGAAATCCACGTGCATTACTAGTTTGAAGAGAGATAGGTGAAATTTTCAGAAAGCCTCATCACTTTAGCAATGGTACCTTCTAAAGGGATTAAGTTCATATCTGCAGCAGTTTTTCATCGGGCACTCTGGATGTTCAGGACTCGATTTATACCCTTGCTTTACAAGGGGAGGCTTTCGTTGCCCATTGATAAGACCAGTATGGCAATATGAACTTTAGAAACTTTACCATCAGGATGCTGTTGCACGGTCCTACTAGATGCAGACCCAAACCTTTGGTGTCCCTTGGCATCTTTTAAGATGCACTGGGGTGAGCCTTTTCTCAGTTACTTCTTTGAGAAGATGGCTGGCTGAAGGGAGCATGTTTTTCATTTCAAAATATTTTCTAACTTGACAGCAGGAAAAACAGGAAGTAAACCCCATAAAAGCGGCTCATAACTTGTATAAAAATACTGTGTTTCTCCAGTATGTTGTTTCCTGTTGGCTAGAGATAGTTTTAAAATATTGCTTCTTTATTCTTTGCTTGGCATTTCCATAAAGTGTTATTTTATGGAAGGAGCAGTATAGAACTGAGTAGTTTAATTTGCCCAGAAGTTGATGAAATTATACCATATACATTTGTAGGTAGATTGTATGTTTGGAAAGGTAACATGTTCATCTTAATTACTGAGAGAAATGAACAGTATGCTAGGGCTCTATCCAGAAATAACGTGACTGACAAACAGAGAGCAGCCGGCTCCATGAACAGAAAAAGTTTAAGCATATTCTCCATTTTACCTGAACATGTTTCTACCACTTGATTCCAGTTCTTTAACTTAGTAGGGATTGCAGTGGGGTGATCCTGTCCCTTTCCATTTCATCTGCTCTGCCAGATACAGGTGCGTGGATGGAGAGTGTCTTAGTGTATGTGTGTGTGTGTTAGGTGTTTGGTATCTAACTCTTGCATTTAGCTGCCTTTGAATTTGGTACTTCACCTCATTTTTCTCCCTTTCTGATTTTTTTTATTTCTTTTCTCGCTTTTTTTCAATGCAACAGCATGGTTACTGAGGACAAAGGTTCAGAAATGATACTCATATAAATTCCATTAATTCTGACTTGCAAATCGATGTGTATGTATGAATTACCTTTTTTAATCTTAAAAGCATTTCTCTTTTGTACTCCTGCTTCAGGTTTCTACAAGAATATCTGTTGTTTCACAGAGATGGAAAAGCTGTAAAATTCAATATTAAAAGCACTTAATTGTTTAAATTCCGGTAACAAAAACATTAAAAAATCACACTGTAATGAAGCATTTGTTGGCTTTGGAGTGAAGAAATATGCCCATTCAGTTCAACTATGAAGAATGACATGTTATAATGTAATTATTTTATGTATTTATGATATTGGGCGATGGAGCTCCTTATGCTCCTTCCCTGTGTAAGTGAAACTTGAGGAATGGCCATTTCGGGAGTTGAAACCTCCAGAGAAAATTGCCCCTGCTCGCTTTCCTTCTCCTGCCCATACCTACAGCTTTCAGAGTCCTTATACTGTGTGTGCAGAGCTTGTAAAACTACTGCCTACATGGGGATTTCAGCTACGGTGGGTAAGTTGGTAGGTTTGTGCTTGTGAGGAAGTTTAGCAGAGGCACCTGAATTAACACCTGAATTAGTTCCTACTTGTAACTGCAGTCCGGCATCCCCCTGCCTGCCCTTAGCCCTCTGGGGCAGAGGGGGCTGAACCAGACATAATCTGCATTATGCCGAGCCGTAAAGTGCTTTAATGTATATAAACAGAAATGGGCTGCAGGCTGCCAAGGGCAGCAGCTCAGGAGCAAATATACAACTTTGCTTATGGCAGAGGGAAGGGAGAAATTTATCTCCTGACGCAGAGCAAGGCAAATGCACGAGTACCTTCATCTGCCGTGGGCGTCTGCAGCTGAGAACATTTTCTACCAAAGTACTATTGCACTCATGAGGCTTAACAGACTTGGGACTTCCCTGCTGAGTTTACCCCTATAGCTAATTCACTTTTAACTTTTTTTTTTTTTAAAGTTTTTCTGGATGAATCCTAATTTTCCCCACTGCTTTCGATAAGGGTAGAGTAGCTGATCGTCATATAATGCAAATATGATGTTTCCCATAAAAGCGGCACAGACATCCAGCAGCTTGGGAGGAGCAACAAAAATAGAAACATAACTGCTTCGTAGCAGTTGTCTTAAGGCCTTGTAGGGTAACAGAGTTAAGCCTTTCCCTACTCTATCCATTTAAATGCCCAGCAGCTAAGCTGGGATTTTCCATGTAGCTCCCTAACTGTTTACAGGTTCCATTTAAAAAGTTGGTGAAAACTGGAGTGCCGGTTCCCCACCACCAGTACGTTGGTACATTAATGCTGAAGCACAGTAAGGAGGCTGACACGGTACAGAATCAGGCAGATCAGATCTTAGGGCAGTTATTTCAGGTTGTATGGCACAGACAGAAGCGTACTGATCAGGCTTTATACCTTTAAGATTTATTTCCCATCGTGGAAGGTGGAAACTGAGCATCTGAGAGGGAGTAAATCACTGAGTTCTCTAGAATTTTAACTACTACTTAACTGCCTGTGAAAATAGAGAAACTGCGATTTGTCAGGCTCATGAGATGCGGTAACAGCTATAGGTTCGTGTGTGGCTTTACCTGTCTTATTTCCTCTTGGAGAGAGATTGGTTAAATATCATCTCAGAACTGCCTGCCGGGTTGTTTGAAATGCTTCGCTTTTATTACTGATGCGTTTCCTTATAATATTGTGGTGTTTGCTGATCTGGAAAGCTGGATTTTCAGGAAGGGCGAGATTGAAATCTGTTTAGTCTAAATCCTTATGAAGTTGTTAAGGTCTTTGTTAAACTACCTCAAAAGCTGTTTGATTTTTCAGGGTTTAATTATTCTTTCTTTAAAGTTCTGGGGGATTTTTTAGTTTGGTGGGGTTTTTTTGTGGTGATAGTTTTTGGTTTTGTTTTGTTTTTGTTTTTTTAAGGTAGGGTTACTATTCAATCGAGATAATGTTAACTTACTGAAAAGTTAAATATTAACAGTATCCTCTTTGATCTTACGTAATGACTACATTCTGCAAAAAGCCGTGCATCTTCAGTGTCCTTCCAGAACCAGTTGGAAAACTCATAGTTATAATTTACTTTAAATGGGAAATATTATTTGTAGTTCTTTGCCTGAATGCGTTTTCCATCAGTCCATGTCATCCTGAAGATGAATGCAGTAGGACTGAAAACCTCAGAGAAACTTTTGGTAGCAACAGCAACTGCAGGTTTTTTACATAATCTAAAAGAATGTCTTTAACTGTGTTTTTTAAATTGGACATTTATGCTGGAATGATTAATGCAAATTGTTTTGTAGAGGGATAAGTAGACAAATCCCTTGTTATTGTTATCTTGGCCATCCCAGTAGAAAAGAGCTGCACTGGCGGGTTGAGGGAGGGAGATGGTATGATATGAATATACTCTTAGAGAAATAAACTATTGTAGAACTGGGGAATAACGCTTCAAATGGAGGGGGAAAAAAAAAAGGAAATGAGGCTAAAAGTCTGTAATGTTCTTTGAAATGTAAGTGAATGACATATAAAATGTTACTTCTTTGTCATTTAAAAGCAAGCTTTAAGAGGTTAAATATTGCTCTTTTAAGATGACTTATTGAGCAATATCTTCAGTCGTGAAAATCCCCCTACATTGTCAGCCTTTAGAGGTGAAGCTGAAACAACATTGTGTGAGTGATAATAAATATTTTTTTTTTGATCTCGTATATTGGTCTTTGCCACAAGCCAGAGCTCTGGCAGTTATAGAAACAGTAGGTGTTGTGCACTGCACTTATTTTATGTACATTGTTCAAAATAGTTGCCAGCAATGTTTCTCAGCAGCTCCAAGAAAAAGGCACAATGCTACTTTAATTAAAGAAAAGCTGTATAAACAACCTTTTCAAACACATTTGTAATAAATGTATTGGTCCTAGTAAGTATAGTGATCCTTTTAGAAATGTTTTTATTAAATTCCAAATTCTACAAATAGAGAAAAGGAAACGTGTTATCTGTACTACAGCACCATAGTGTCTGATCTCTTACATTAGATACTATAGATACTTCTAATCTATAAGAATAATCAAATATTCCCTGTTGTGTCACTGGGCTTGCTGTATGTGTACAGAATATTACATCTACAAGGTACGTGTTCTTGAAGGGCTGAATTGACTTTGCTTGTGTCGGTGGAGCGGGCTATGAATGCACAGTACCACCAATGGGTACTCTAATACTTCCTAGGTCTATTTGCAGCCTGAAGGCTGCAGATTTACATCGCCGAAGCATCTCAAGCAATTTGCTTCTAGCCGTCCACTTTACTAAAAGGTTTTCATATCTAAGCAAAAAGCATGGTGTGGACCAGCCACTTGCATTAATCACTTTAGTAGAGCGCAAACAGCTTGCATTCACAGATTGAGCACTTCTGCTTTACTACACCTATTCTTGTCTGGTTTTTTTAAGAGCTTACTGATACCACTGTGCCCATTCACAGGTACCTCACCTGAACTCTTGAGAAAGTATCAAAAACATAGACTTTATAGTAGTCTGCTCCCTTCAATAGTGAAATCTGATCCAGAATCAAAAGGTATGCAAATATTGGGATCAGTATATAAATTATGTATTTATTGGAATTCTGTAATATCCGGCCTACTAATATAAGGGTGCACAAATCCTCCTTTGAGAGTTTCTGTTGGGATTGTTTTTATTACATAAACCAGCGGCAGATCAAAGCTATTGGCTTATAGTTAAATGCAAGTGCTTTCTTTTCCGTCTTCTCTCTAGGTTGTAAAATAATAATCTTACGCAAGACTTCCCATATAAGTACTCCAAAGTGATAGGTATTTTTAGACTTTTTCACAGTGGACATACTTGGTGCTCTCAATTTTAAACACAGTGTACTTTCCAGAAGTCTGTTTCATTTTCCTCTCTGAAAACAAGGAACTGGAAAAGAATCCGTGGTGTAAATGACATTTTCTTACACTGTTTTAGAAATACATGACGATGACATCTCGTAACTCTACACAATGAGTTGTATTGGGCTCTTCTCAGTGAATTCACTTCGTCCGCACTTGGCAAGGTTCACAGGCTTGTAATCCATGGGTTTTCTTTCCTGCTTTTGCTATTCTTGTTTTGATTAAAAACAAAAGGTTACATTTTAAACTTCTTGGCTTATCCTGAAATCTTCTGTTTATTCTAGTATCTGGTAGGTTATTTCATTAACTCAATACAAAGTCAAAACAAAACCCAGAAAGTCCAAAATTCCAGTAATTGTCATCTATATATCTTTGATTGTAAAAACGTGTAAATTGGGTTGTGAGGAAGAAGAAATGTTCGAAAGCTTGTGCACAGTTGTATAATAAGATAATGCTAATGACACTGATGCTTATATGATAATGCTAAGGTACTGAGAGATCCGTTATCCGTCTTGTTAAATGGACTTGTTTTCCTTTTTTCTTTTTTTTTCTTTTCTTTTTTGGTTGGGGGGAACGGCACACTAAAAGTATTTGGTGTGTACCATTGTTAAATCTTATAAATTAGTGAAGTCCACTGAATCAGACTTCTTATGCCTGTGCATGTATGTATGAAAACATACGTATTATGTATATTCATGCAGTTTTAAAAGGCAAATTCTCTTTTCAAAATATTTTTGTTCCTAATATTAAATATTCCTAATCTTCAATATTTCTACTGAAATCCTCAGAAGGAAAAGCTGATACTTTTGGAACATACAGTTCTCAAAATATTCTTGACATCATAGAAGTTCTTAATGGGCTAATATCTTCTATTGAGCTAACTGCATTTAAAATTAATTGCTAGTATCCTTGAGGAAGCCCTATCGACAGTGATCTGTAGTTGATATTATGAATAAATAATCATGCAACAAAATCTCAGCTGCCGTGGCAGGAAGCCATGTAACTTCCTTGGCCAAACACATCAATATCATAAATAAATGCAAATTTTTAAAAAGAGTTCCTAACATTCACTAGCTTTTGAAACACTGCTTTACAGAAATACTGGCAGCTCCTCTGTTTGTTGAAAGTCGTCTTAACAGGACTCCAGAAGGTGGAACATTGAGATTAGTATTTCTGTTTTAGTGTATCTCCTGAGGTTTCTGGGCTGATTGTTTTTTAATAAGTTTCTGGTGCTAATAACTTAAAGAATAAAAGCTGAGTGGGGAAAAAGGGCAACTACAAAGAACCCAAAGTGTATTTTAAAAAGTCATTATTTTTGAGGTGCTGGGAGAGTTGGCTCATGATTTTGGAATGCTCGCTGTTAACAAGGATTCCTTTGAAGAACTCTCTGTAGCCCAGTGTTAAAGGCAGTCAGAGACCAACCATAATTAATACAGTCTTTCAAATTAGTGGTGAAATTCATCAACCAGTTCCAAAATCTGACCTTTATATCCTACTCATAACAAAATACAACCTCTGTTATATCTTATTTAGTAAGAGGAAAAAAGAATGCTTGAAGTATAACTTTGAATGTATTCATAAAAGAGGTGATAAAAAAGGAGTATGAGGTAAGCGGAGGTGCTACACAGGCAGTATTACCTGAAACAGGCTTAGGAAAGAAGGTTTGGTGCAACGTCCCAAAGAGTTGCTCTGTGTGAACGCACGTTCTGTACCCTGTCTGGGGAGAAACATAAAGGGCTATCCAGATATAGGTTGCATTTTCATATCCTGGTAGAGAAAAATACTTTTTGCATGGGAAAATTTGGTTTATTTTTAATCTATGAAAACTAAGTGATCACACCAGTCTCATTTTTAATGGAACTGTTCATCTCCTGAACGGGTGTCAGACAGCAGTTGGCTCGATGGTCGAACGGGCCGGTGCTTCTCCCATGTCCTTCTGCTGGTACGTTAGACCTGTTGTTCAGAACTGCTTAGCTGGACATCGACTAGTTTATGTTACCTCCCTGGTAGTGGTAAGGATTTTGTCTCTTTGGGAGGCATGTGTGTGTGTAGATTTGAAAAACAAAACCCAACAACAATAAAAAAAACCCAACAAAGCCCAAACCAGCACCAAAAATAACCCAAAACCACAAAAACCAAACCATAAGTGTTTGCTGTACACCATTCTTAAACCTTTTCAACAATTTCAGAGAATTCTAGTTTATCTGAGGGCATAGGTATGATTTCCTCCTGGTGGCTGTTTTACTCCTGGTACAGGGTGGGTGGCAGTTGTGAAACTATGTAGGTTTTTAAAAAATTAACTTCAAGCAGATTTAGTTGATCAGTGTACCTTGGACCTGTATGATTAATTTTTTTTTTAGTTCATCTGTATGGTGTGTGTCAAGTTATAGTTTAAATAAACCTAATTAAACTACTCTTAGCAGCCAGTGTCACAGTAATCTCGGTATCCAGTTCTCTCCATTTTCTGTATTTGACTAAAGGGTGATGTTTTATGTGTAGTTTGGTGTCAGTTACGGAAACAAGCATTATTTTCTCCATATCCCATTTTCCTGTCTGTACTCAGAAGTCTTTCTGAAATTTTCGACTACTTTTACATTTGTCCATTAAAATCTTGAGACGCTTTCAGATGTGTTTTTGGCCTATGTAAAGATAACACCTGAAGTTGGCAGAGGGCCACCGCCTTTGGATGGTACCCGGTGGTGTGGGCAGAGCGGAGGAGGGTGGTCTTAAACCCCTTTACCCTGTGCTGAGGTGGACGAAGGCCATGGATGGCGCGTCTTGCTTTTTATCCCGAAGGAATGGTGGTAAATCCCCAGCCCCGCCTACAGGCAGTGTTGGATTCCATCCCCAGGAATCCAGAAACTTCACACCTAAGATACTTTCCGTGGGGGCCTTTGGGATGGTACCGAATGGAGTAATAAACCGCCAGACATGTCAAAATTGTTAAGTCCTTTAAAAGAAGCTAAGGATGCTGTGGGTGTCAAAGCCCAGCCCCCTGTAGTTCTCCTGCAGGCACCCACCCCGACAATACCAATTATGACCTTCCCGCCCCGCGCTGAGCGCCCGTTTTTCACGTTTCGGTATTTTTTTAATTCCCTTTTATTCTACCGGGTCCCTGCGGCCACGGCCGGGGGGGCGTGGCCCGACCGGGGAGGGGCGTGGCCGGGCGGGTCCCGCCTTCAGCGCGCGCCCGCCCCGCTCCCGGGCCCTGCGTCAGCGGGAGGCCGCGCGGCAGCGGCGCGGGCGCGGGCAGGCTGGCGCCGGCGGCACCATGCTCAGCCTGCAGGATGCCCTCTTCTTCGAGATCAACATCAAGTCTCTGCTGAAGTCCTGGAGCGGCGGCAGCAGCAGTGAGTATGGTCTCGCTGGCACCGGGAGCCGCTGCCTCTGACCGTGTTCCTTAGTATTGGTTTTATTTTTTTAAAATTTTTTTCTTTTCTTTTTTTTTTTTTTTTTTTTGCATGCTGCGGTGTGAAATTACGCTTTCAAAAAAGGTTTTTTAGCGGTCCTGTGTGCAACTTGGCATAGCCAGCATGAGGCAAGTGAAGCGCTCTGTCTGCTTCCCAGTTGTCATGTAAGACAATGTTATATATACACACACATATATATACATTCAGGCGCACGTATACATATATATATATAAAAAAAATTCCTAGGCTGCAGTTGTTTCCATCTGATAAAGTTCTTTTGCACCCTGTGCTGCCCGAGGGAGGTGACAAGTCTCTGCTCGTCTCTGCAGAGTTATCAGATGCTGACACTGTGGCTTACTTCTGTCAAGCTCCAAACGCTCCTTTAAAGCAAAACAGTCATCCTCAGACTGAGTGTTTTACAGCAGATGTTATTTTTGTGCCACAAACTTGTTGTTATACCTGCAAAAAGTGCCCGCTTTGATTTTCTAAAGGGCCCGGATCTAGAGTTTCTACGAGGTTTTCTTGTCTTAATTGCACTCGCAAAGGTGAGGATGCTGCTTCTCGTACCGACAACCCGTCTGTCCTCAGATCACCCCTTCGCACAGGCTTCAATGCAGGGGCTGGGGCCCCGGAGCTGCCTTGCACTGTGTGGCAGGCTCTCCTACCCTAAGCACAGCAGCTTAATGACAGTACGCCAGGAGGTGACAAAGATGACGTAATTGTACGTCAGCTAAGTATTTCGTATGTCATAAGTTTCTTGTATTTGTGAAAATTAAAAGAAGTCAAAAGCAGGGGGTATCTGTTATCTCAGCTTTATGTCACGTCTCATTATTACTGCTCGAGGTGTACTGGGAGGCAGTTTCCACTCTCCGAACACTTCATCTAAATGCCTCCGTTGGGATTTTTACGCCAATACAGCATTGTTTGTTTCTCCTGTCTGTCTTGTTTGGAGGAATTAGTGGCAACTTATTTATTATACAGTGTATTAATCGGTGCTAGGAGAGTATGCAGCTATTTAGTTTGCCCTAATACCTTATTCAGACGTGAGATTTGCTTTTTGCACTAACTACTGTAATTCGTGTTGTGGACTAATAACTTCTAGACTTATGGCTCCTAAGTTAAAACAATGAATATTTCAAAACAGGCATCCTCATAGGTTTTGCTTTTCACTTTGGTTTGTGTCTTGCAGATTAACTGTATCTGTTCCAAATTATACCTTGTAATAGTACTTGGTAGTTATTAATGTTCTTGTTGAAATAAAGATAATCGGGAGGGTTTTTCTAATATTTTATAGTAGAACTTGAAAGTGTCTCGTGAAAAATATTAAAAATCCTTAAAGTTGATTTTATTAGTGGATAATGTTCCAAACTAAAGTAAACCATAGGATACACTGTTACCATAATTTCAATCTACAACTAGATAAATAATTACTGCATGGATAAGGAGATGAATTGCAGAATGTAGACTAGATAACTGTCAGCTGTAAGCAGATAGAGAGTAATAATAATAAAAAAGGGTATCAGAGAAAAGGTTCTATCTGATGCTATATTTTCTCCTGTGTGTCCTCTGTTATGTAAGCGCAGTGGAGGAAGATCTTCCTGACTCTTCCGTCAGGAAGTGGTACTTGGATCATCTGCCAACAAACTAATTTTCTGTGCTCACTGATTAGATAGCCAGGCTTTCTTTCACTTCTTTCCACGATCGTCGCTCCATTTGTGAAAATTGTGGTGATTAGGGTGTAGCTGGGTGTCTGTTCTGGGAGAGCGTGAGAGTGGCATTCCGATGGCTTTCCACTCTGCAGGCTGGCCGGGAGCAGACCTCTCTGTGCAGCCTCTGCCGGGTTTGAGTACTGTGATTCACATGGATGGCTTAGTGAATCGAGCTGAGCGGGCAAGCCAGTTTTGCTTTTTTCCTAAAACATTTTCCAGTCAAGTGATGCAGTATGTGCAGAACAAGGAATTATGTTGAGTATGTGTTTGGAAATTCATTAAACGTGCACATGCTAAGAAATTAGTTGAGAAAGGGATTTTTTTTTTCCTTTGTGTTTTCATACAATTTTTATATGCAAATGCTACTTTTTATGGTTTATACGATAACTTCAGAATTTTGTGTACTAAAGAACATCAGAAGAGGAGTGGGTACACTTGCATGCATGCCCATATACATAAAAATAAGAATCTGTAGAGAAGTGTTTAAGTGTGTAACAGAAAGGCAGCAAAGCTCCATGGGTCTGGTTAAGGGCTTGCTTAGCTGGCATAATGTTGTTGCAGTGCTGGCTAAGGTTTTATTGTAGTTGATCTTTCTTCTTTCAGTAACAACAATGAAGTGACATTCATATGGCCTAGTTTCAGAATGCTGTCTCTGTGCCAACAATTTTAGGCATTGCTTCCTTTTAAATGGAGTCAGGAATGTTCTTTTAATCCAACAGTGAAGTGAGGATGTTCCTGCTTAAGAATTATTTGCTTACCGAAGTTGTGGATATAATGGGAGGCTTTTAATGGCTTGTCCTCGGGTTGCTTGGCTCCATAGTATTGAAGGAATCTTAGTTGTGATAATGCAACTTCTTAAAGTTATGGTTTCTGTTGTTTAGTCCATTGCAGTTTGAATATGTAGTCTGTTTAACCGTTCTTCTGAGGTTTCTGATTTTGTAGCAAAAATAGTCATTTTGATTGTTATTTATATCCATTGGTGTAAGAAAGCTCTCATATTTTGTCCACAAAACCTTTGTTTCAGGTTAAGGAGGTCTGCGTGATGTGAGAATTACTTTTGGTAATGCGATGTATGCGTTCAAAAAACAAACGTGGTGCTGCTTACAATAAAAAGCATTATGTAATGGAAACCTTTCTGTAAGATACGATGTGTTTTAATCAAAACTATGTATGTATTTCTGGGGCTTACAGTCTGGACAGGAACAACTGCTTTCCAGTAAACATGAGTACGATCCATTACTGCTTTTTAAAAGCTCTTCTGTGTTTTTAATATTTACTTGTGCGGTTCAGAAATAAATCATTATTTCTGGATAATAAAAAGGGAACAAAAAATGTATCTATTGTCTTTCTAACAGCAAATACACAGATTTCTGTTGCTGTTGTGTCTGTCTGGTGAGCAGAAGGGTACACCTGTCCTGTGGATGCTTCTCTGCCCTTGAACCCATCCCAGCCACCTTCTGGGAGACCGGTGTTGGAGGTGGTTCATGAGTTTTTTCGTATTGGTTTGCTTGGCTTGATTCAGGTGTCCTGCGTATATTTCGAGAGTTCATACCAGTTAAGAGAAAGGGGCTGCTCTTAATGTCGCGTCTGCCAAAGCTACATCGCGGTCGTTGCCCTTGGCCTCTTTTCGGTAAGGGTTTGTGATGGCGATTTTCAAAGTTACTTACACTTGTGAGCCTGGGAACAAAGTCATGGCAGGAAAGTGAGCTGTATCTGCCTGTACAGCAGTCGTTTTTGAAAATGTGTTATAAAATCAAAAAGAAATGGAGCAACTTTAAAAGGAAGTGAATTATTGGAGCTACGGCTGCCAGGTGCTGACAAGCATGTGAAACCGGGGAGCTGCCTGGCAGATGCTTCTGAATCATTCTTTCTGTGAATGAAAAAAGCACTTGGAGTTGAAGAATCGCTTACCTTCCCATAGGATTAGCTTGACTGAAGATTACTTCCTCCTTTACCAACCAAAAATGAACTCTTGGCTCTCAAGAGAGGTTCTGCTCTGATAATATAATATTTAACAAAGTAGATGTAATAGATTCATTTTTATCCCGTGGCTTTTCATTTCATGACAGCGATGAAACTGTAATTTAAATACAAAAGGCGAGATCACCTTACAGTGCCGTGATAGGAAGGTATATGAACAGGGACCATATGAAGAATTGTGGAACAATTGTTTAGTTGCCCGCCTTATTTTTTTGGGAGGAGGTGAGGTGGAGTGTATGCGGAGGTGTGCCTGGCTTTAGCAAGAGCACAGATTTGCTCCTTCTGTTGCAGTTTGCTAATGGATTACACTTTTTAAAAGCGATGAAAGCCCAATTTGTTTATATTTGAGGAATTGTTATTGTATGATAAATTCCAGCTTGTTTTCCCAGCAACCGTTAAACTGCAAAGAAAAAGAAAACCTGGGTAAAAAATTGGCCTAAGATGTTATGTGATTGCTTCTCCTCCTAACTCTGCTTTGGAGTAGCAGTTATCAGGGGCAGCACAGTGCTCTAGAGGACTTTCAGACATCTCTTAATGACAGTTTTATATTCCAGTTGCCAAATCAGTGTTATTTCACAATCGAGAGAAATCTTATTTTTATGAGACACTATTTTTGGTGCCTTTTTAAACAATAATAGTAATTAAATAAGTACAATATTAAGTAGGGTGTTAACTTTACTTCTCCAACATTAAACTTTCCGAATAATAATGTGTTCAATCTTCTTGTAGGAACTTTTTGTTAATTGTAACCTTGACTTCCAAAAATCATGACAGTTAGTAGTTGACTATCATCTTGTATACCAAAACTCCAGAGACTGTCTCCAGAGTATGTACCAACTTTTCCATATGATTGATTATATCTTCCAAAATTGTTTTGACATACTGAAAACTGAAATTTTTAAATGAAAGGTGAATCAAAATTTATGTTAAGTTTTGAAAAAGGTACTGAAGTCCACTTTTTTTTTTAAATGTATTTAAGCGTACTCTGTGATAGTAAATGTACTTGCAGATCCCTGTACTGCAGGAGCAGCAAGTTTGCTTGCTGTAGAAGGGATGTAGTGCTTGTGATGGCTTCTCCACAGCTTGTCAGTTGTCATGGGAAAAGCAAGTTTTTGTCAGTAGTTAATCAACAAATAAAATGTGAATGTGTCATTTTAATTTTTTTTTACGGGATTATGGAGTGTAACCTCCACATTTGGCCCTATTTATGATCTTAGGTGGTCTTTAACAATGGCCACTTGAGCAGTACACCTTGGGGCGCATAAGATCAGGAGCCATTACATTTCCTGATACGTGGTGTGTTGGCACACATTCAGTTAACTGAAATGCCAGTCGTGTTCTGTGTAGTGAAATCTGCTATGTAAAGAGAAGATAGCTTTTTTTTATTTTTCTTTCCTTTCAGGGTAGGGTTGAAATAACAAGGTCTATAAATGGATGTAGGCTGGAAGAAGACAACTAGGCTATAAGTAGGTCATCCAAACCAGTCAAACCAATATACCACCCTGAAGCTGAAGAATACCCAGTGTACATAAGTGAAAATTCTGAAGTTGTCAAACTTTTTTACTCCCACTTCTTAGATGTGGGTCAGGTGAGTTGGGTGAAGGCGAGGGAAGTTTCATAAGATGTCTGAGCTCGGCGTTTTTGCCAAAAGTGGTGGCTTTGCCCCCAGCAGTGCAGCCTTGTCACCTTTTCACCTGCCAACTGTGGTACTTGCCTCCTCCTTTTATAGAGAGCTGTTTTGGGTCATTACATCAGCAGAAACTTTCTTGGGAAGGTGGAGATTTTTTGTTCTTGTTAAATTATCCAACTGAATCATCTCAAGGCAAGGAGCGTGGACGTGAGGGCTGGTGTAAAAGAAAGGTCGGGACCACCTGGCTAGCAGTGAGAGCCTGACTGCCTCTTTTGGTGGGCATGTATGGGCGTCTCAGCTCAGCTGGATGATTGCATAGAAGCCTTCTACATATTTATTTATTTTTCTTCTGCATGACTGAAGCTGTGTGATTATTTTGGGAGTGTTTTTGGGTTGGTGTAGCTTCCACTTGTTAAACATGCATACCTACGTGTATACTTTTTCCCTGCCTTATCGGTTTGATGCTTACAGTCTGTATCATTAACACTTTTCATGTAGATTGGGCATAAGGGCATGGATGCTCATTAGGGAAGCGTAGGTAACCAGATTTTTACCATTCGTAAGTAGATATGGATATGTGATGCTTTGGGCCTTAGTTTGGACTTCTCAGCACATCGACATGGAAAACCTTGTACTATGATTTTTATTTTTTGAAAGATTGTCAAGGGTGAGTTTCTTCATATTAATTTTTAAATAAGATGCCTGCATTGTATGAAGTACGTTATGTGTTGGGATATACATTATTTATCTTCATCAGGCATATATGCTAGAATGAGCTTTCCTTTGGGGCGTTCTTTCTAGTAAAGCAGTGTACTTTTTGCTAAACCCATAACTAGATTCTGTAATGATTCAAAATGCATTAGAGAATGCTGTCGAAAGGAGAAAAAGCCCCAAATGCAAACCACTCTGTCAGCTACTGTTACTCGAATAAACTGCATGCTCTGCATGGACTTCAGGAAAGCTCCAGATAAACCGATTGCAACAACCCATATCAAATACCCCATTTCTGCTGACTTTTTTTTTTTTTTTTTTTTTTTTTTAAACTCTAGCTCTGGAGCCTTTGTATGTGAAGGGGAGAGGTTCAGACACTAGAGATTTAATAGCATTTAAGAGATCACTGACAAAACAGTATTTATTTATTTAGAAAGGTGACTGCCAACTTTAGACCACTGTGTGGAGCAAAACTGTTGTTTGCTATGTTACATCCTGTTTGCATGTAGGTTTTACCCTGTGTAGAAAGAAGGACTCTTCCTCATTCCTCTAGAAAGAGTAACGATGCCAGGGTGAATTTAAACTTAAAGAGGAAAGGGCTGTTCTAAATCAAAAGGGACACTTGGAACCCAAAAGACACTGGGCCATGCTACTGTAAATGTGAATTAAGTGTTTGAACTCTAATGTTCCCAGTTGCCTGTGCTAATGTATCAAGCAAAGGTTTACGTTAGTAGGTCTGGTAGAAACTACTTTCTGGGAGAAATTTCAGGGTAGTTTACTGAAATGTAATTTGTGTTCTAGGCAGCCAAGCTGCAATAGCAAAAGAAAATAAAATGTTAAGGCATAGAATTGCTTTGGTTTAATTACTTTTAATATTAGAATATTAATTATTGAAAAATTAAGATATAGAAAGAAATAAACTTTGTATCATTGACTTTACATTGAAAACTCTCATTAGACAAATCCGGTTTTTATGGACCGATCAAGAAGTTTTTAAAATATGGTGATGGTCGAAAAGCAAGAGGTGTACAATGTTTCAATACAGTTACAGAATTACATGTTGTGTGACTCATTATCTTCATCAGATTTTAAACTTGATGCCTAAGGTAGGTATAGTTAGAACAAATAAGAGCAATATGTGTTGGACAGATTTTACTCAGTTCAGAATAAATATTATTAATGAATATATAATGCTTTCAAAGTAGAGGTAGAAAACAACAAGCATATAAAAATTTTTTCTAACTCTTTACCTTTTCTCATTCTTCTCTTAAGAATCGAGAATTTGAAAATCCAAAGGGGAGAAAGATTACTTTTCTTCAGATTTACAGAGCCTCAGAAATAGATCTCTAAGAGTTTAAAAAAACAACCATTTCAAGCTTCTAAATGAAAAATTTTAATTTAAAACATTAATATTTATAGGTTTCTTGCTCAAGAATTAGTTCTAGTTCTAGGAGTAATTAATTTCTCGGAGACCTTAGGAAAGCACAGCGTAGGAAGTATAAATGACTCCTCTGGTTCTGCCTATCGGGCACAGCTGGCATGTGATTTGGGGAGATTTTCAACTATACTTTTTGAAGTTTCCTTTGCAGACAATTGCTACAGACCAGAATGCTGGTCTAGAAAGATGTATGAATGCCTTAAACCCTTGCAAATCAATGCTAACTAATTAATGGATATTGGATAGAATTGTTATATTCACGGTGCTATCCAAGCAGCCTAAGTAGCCTTAGGAATTATTGATTTTATTCCTTTTGCTTCTTTTATTCGTCATCTCAGTTTGCTTCCTTTGTTCACACTGCTGAACTGGAACGTGAGATCTTCAGGTTCGGAGCTGTGATGTTTGTGAGGCTGTCGGTGCGCCAGGGTTGTCCATCAGTAACAACTCGGCTGCTCTTAATGCGGCCGATGTTAGGCTTAGAAAACCAAGTGTCTGACTTCTCAGTGGAAACCTGCCTCCTTTTCCTCTCTAACATCTTGTTTGTGCCGGCTGTCAGCAGGACATAGCAGTTGGGCCAAATATCACCAGATTTTTACTGTTCTTTCAGCTACAAATGAGGTCTTGTCCTGGAAAAAAGACAGGCTGGCAACTGGCACTTCATTTTTATGACAGCAAAGCAAAGAAGGAAGCTAACCCAGATGTACTGAGGTTTGGCTGAGAAGTTCAAAGTTTTTTTCATAGCTATTTGAGACACTGTGGCCAGAAACCAATGATAGACTGATCAGGGGATATTAAGGTGGAGTTGTGCATTCTTCTGCTTGTAGGGGTATTCTTACCTTTGAACCTCTCTGTCTTGAGAAATTAACAGGATAGGAAAAGAGGAAGGAGGAATCCAAAACCTAGACATTCCCTAGCAGAAGTGTATGGCTGTGAAAGATTTTTTTTTTTTTTGAGTCTTGTTATATATTTTTTTCTCCTTCTTAAATAATAATTGAAAAAACCTTGAAAGGGTACTTCAAGCTATAATTATTCATAGAATCATAGAATTGCCTAAGTTGGAAGGGACCTCTCAGATCATTGGGTCCAACCGTCAACCCAACTCTGACAGAAACCATCACTAAACCATGTTGCTATTCCTCCACAGGAAAGAAAGTTAAAAGTATATAACTAATCGTGAAAGAATTATGTTAAGCGAAACAATTCGAACAAAACCAGGTTTCACAAATAAAGGTGACCGAAAGGAAAGTGGTTCCACTGTTAAAAGTTTTCCTAGCATCTGTCACTGTAGTACTCTTCAAAGGATTGTTTGAATGATTTTCACTTATTTATTTATAATTTATAGTTTGTGCCTGTCTTTTATGGCTGCATTATCCCAGAAGGGGGATGCTGTAACTGGAAAACTAGAGTGCTTATCTTAGAGAGGATAAGGGAAACAAGAAGGTAACTTGTTTAATTTAGTTGAGCAGGGGAGAAGATGGCAGGACAAGGCCTGGGAGGGCCCTAGGGAGGGCGCAGACATTGGTTCTGTATTTTTGGAAGCAAGCCTGTAGGATTTCACTGTCTAAAATGTGGTGAAGGATGTGAATTATGCTGCCATGGAGCATGATAACTTTTTGAAGCGTATTGAGCTGAAGTTCAACCTCACTAAAACTGAATCTCACTGTGCCAAACTGGTGTCTTTCTGGAGATGCAAGTTTTCAGAATAAAAAAATAGTATACACTATTCATTCTGGAGACCTGAAGTACTGATTCCTCAGTTAATTTTAGTTTAGATGCTGGTTTATTAGATACAGTCTTGTACTTTTTTAGTTCTTTCTCAAGCTTTTGTCTCTCTTCTGTACTTCCTTACTTCTGCTCAGACCGTATACATTAATGGTGCTGAGAAAAATGGTGTCAAGTTCTTGAGAATTATTTGGTTTCGTTTTATATTTGCAGTTCTAGGATGAAGGTTATGAAGACTGACTGACAAAAAGCGATCATGACCATTGGATAGCTTTAGCTATTTGGGCCCTGGGAGAGGTGACAGAGCCACGAAGGTGGGGAGGATCAGCTGGTGCTGTCTTGACAGGATTTTCTCTGCAGAGTTGCAGTTCTCAGGAGCCTTGGTCCCCGATTCCCACTGACTGGGAGTGTTACCCAGAAGCTGTAGGCTAGGCCTGAGTTAAAATTCCGAGTTAATGGCACTGTAACGTGTGCATGCTTTGCACGTGTCTTACCTAACAAAGTCTTGTGAGAGGGGGACGGGATATTTCTAACCTTTAAATGTATTGGTCTGTCTTGTTAACTGGAAGATGTTTGCTCGTGTGCAGTCAGCATTGTGACTCCGTGGAGGTGTGGCAGAGGCTTGTGAAGGGTCGCAATTTTTCATCAGCATCTACAATTAGGGAAAAAACCCAACCTTATAGATTTCTCTGTTTTCTTGTCCTGTGCTTCTCGCCAAGTGCAGCTGCTTTAGCAGGGTATTGATAACATATTTCTGGAGATTGAACAGTGCTCCCCCCTTGAGTTGTGTCTGTGGAGTAGCGGTGCATTGCTGGTCTGACTGCCTCCTGCTCTCCATCTGCAGTCTCGTTCTTCTGCGGGTCTAGCAAACTTAGTCCGCTCAGAAGGGAAATTTTATAGCGTGATTAAAACAGCTTGGTGCTTTATGGTGCTGTCAGTACGTGACCATACAAACTCAAATACCACATCATCAGGGGAAAAGATGAGCGATGAGCGCTGGATGTGAAACTCAAATTTCTAGGTCACTGGCTGAGAGTGTAACTCGGCAGAGGCCAGAGCTCGTTATCGTGTCGTGGTTTGCATTTGGTCTCCTTCCAGGTGTCGGCACCAGAGCGCTCCCTCCTTTGAGGCCCTCACCCTGACTGAGCTGCACGGTCCCACCGCAGCCGGACTGCTTCCGTCCCCCTCAGTTCAGTTGGTAATCTGTGCTTTATTGCTGTAGAGTGATTAATGAGGTAATGGTTTCTTGGAATATGTACAGATTTTGTGTGTGTAACCTTGGTATACTGAAGAAGTTCATGATCTAAAACCTTGACCAGAGAAGCTGAGATTTTCAGGCTTGAGAGGGGATAGTTGGGCAATGCATAAAAACAATTTTGGTAATAATATACCTGAGCAAGAATGAAGCAAATATTGATCTGTTTTCAAAATAATGCTACCAGTATATTTATATATTGCAGCTTGGGACATGGTAGCACTGGCTAGCTGTCTGTGCTAATGCTGGTTGGTAAGCTAAGTGACCTTACTTTTTTTCTTCACGTAGCAGTAGTAAGGACCGTTATGGATTATGCATCAGCTTTTTTATGATGCCAGCTACTTTGAAATTTTATCCTCTGTTCCTGAAGAGGGCTGGACGTTAGAGAATTTTTAAAGCAGAATCTTAATAGTTTCATATCTTACTTCCAATATATTTCTTCTTTCCTTGTTTTTATATTTGTGGTGAACTGTGTAGTCTTCTAAATACCACCCAAATCCTGCTCGTGTCATTAATGGCCCAGTCATAGTTGGTGTTAGTACATACAGTCAGATCCTTAGTTACTTTTCGAGCCTCAAAACCTGGTAGTATTCAAATAATTACAGTTTTGAATGTAGCTGTGATACCGTTGTCCTACCTCCTTACAGGCTGCTCTCTTTAAAATATGGTTTTATGTATGAACTTATTTTTATACCTGTCCATCAGCATGGAAGACTTCAGAGCAGATTTTACTACAATTCATTGAGTAGGCAAGTGTCTGTTACTTTACTGATAGATGATGGGTATTTTCTGTGTCCTCCTGCAAAAATATGAATCCTACTATTTAATTTTTATCAGAAAACAGTGTAGGAAATACTGTTGCAACATCGTATAAACCATGTAGCAGATGTAAATGTGAGACCTTATATAAGAGAGAAAAAAGGATATGTTATTTAAAATAAGACCTGAGGGGGGGGAAAAAGTTTTCATTCACTCTCACAGTTTGTTGAGCCCCAGAACATGTGTCCAAAAGGTCCATCCAGCAGCTGGGCACCAGAACAGGGGTATTCAGGGTGTCTGTCCAGCAAAAAAGGCACCACAATGCTTGTGTCTAGCTGTTAGGTCTGGAATCCATGGCCATGGTATGGGAGGTAAGGATGCCAGGTGCCACATTCTCCTCATTTCCTGAGTTCCTCTTCAGTTGCCAGCATTTGGATATGTGTTTTTGGAGCTGACAATGATCAGTGTCTGTATCCTGTCCCACCTCTGTGAGTCGTTCCGAGCCACTGTGGTTCTTTGTCTGCAGGTGTGGGTGTGAAACTGCAGTTAGAAGTGCTGGAGGTCTCCATGACCTCCTCACCAGGTGCCGTTCACGCAGGCCATGCTGAGAGCCCCACTTCCCCCAGTGCCTCCATAGCCAGACCTTCCCGCTCATACCAGTCTGAGCCTCTCGGTTACAGTGCTTTTTAAAGCTTAGAAGAACATATTGAAGCCAGATAAAGGCTCTTATTGTGGAGAAAGCAAACTACTTTCCGAAGTAAATTAGAATCAGATAAAAAGCTAAAATGAAAGTTGAGGAAGGTAAGAGAAAAAAAGCTTTTTCTTTTTCCTCTGAATTCCAGTACATACAGCTCAAATCTTTTAAATGACCAATTTAGCCATGTATTTTGGAGTTCTGTGAACAAGCATAGGATAGCATATTTTTATTTCAGATGTGACTAGCCTCCTCCCCTGGAAATGACAAAGAAGCTGTTAACTCTGAAAGCTCGGTGTGTTTATGGGAGCTAAGAGTAGCACTGCATGGCACTTAGTATTGTCTTCTTCCAGAGGTCCAATTCAAGCGCTGGCTCTGTCTGCCTGCTACGTGAGGGTTTTCACCAGGTTTGTGCTGTGCCCTTGCACTTTCTCTGAAGACTTAAGGCCCTGAAGGCTGTCATCTGTTTTTCTAAGGAGTTGCACAACTTCAGATTCTTGCTAGTTTAGTTTACTTTTATTTGCAGCTAGCATAGATAAATTTCTTCAGAAGGTCTGGTTAGAAATACAAGTGTCCCATGCTTACTTGAAAAAAAATATGGTTAACTAGGGCTTCATGTGAACTCAGCGCTAACTCATGCTGTTAAAGTCTTAAAAAGTGCTGAGAAGCCTCAAAATACAGTTCCCACACTAACCATAGAAGCAAAACAAATTTGGAAAAATGAAATAGTGACCAGTCGTGAACCTTCTAGATATTTGCTAATTTTCATATTCATCAAACTTTTTTTCCCCAAGAAAAAATGAAAATAGACATCCCAGACCATCACCAACTCAGCATTTGATGTTAGTGTTTTTCTGTAGAGTTTGGGGAATGAAAGGACTTGGCTCAGAAGAGGACATTTGGTAAACAAGAAACCAGACAACTATAGCTAATTTAAAACCAGAATTTACAACAGTGTTGTAACATATGTGTGTGCCGTCACAAGGAAATACATGCTCTAGTTGAAAAAGAATCAACCTCTCCTATGTGCTTTTACTCTTCGGTTAGTTGTGCTGGGAACTGAAACCCATCAGAGTCAAATTTTCAGACGAGCTGTTCCCCTCAGTGCAGGGCAGAACACTTTAGAGAATATGTTCAGATGTGATTATTTTTTTTCCTTACAATTAAATGTAGGTGGTTACCTAGATGTGCAAAAAAAAAAAAAAAAAAAGTTTTTTTTAGTTTTATTTTGACTCCTCAGCAGACTTATTGTAAGATTTATTTTTTTTTTTCCTTCCTTGGCATATTTGTGTTAAATGTGACAGATTTGAGTTAGTCTTCAGAGGTTTGTTTCCCTTTTCAGCTCCTGTGTTCATATGGAGGATTACTAGGCAAAACCGACAGAATCAGAACGTAGAACAGTTGCTCTTTCCTGAAATTGATACTTAATACGTGAGACTTATTCTAACCCTGATTTGTGTATGCTTGAGCATATTCCAATGCCCAAACGCATTTGTTTGTTTATTCTCTTTTTTTAATCCTTGTGTGTACATCTAACTGCTTTTCAAACCATACCTCTTATAATATTTCTGAGTACTTCACTGGGCAGTTACTTACAAAGATGTGAAAATGCTCTTTAAATGGACGCAGTCTGGGCTAATGTAATGTTTTTGAGATTTAACTTGTAGATACATTTTTTCATCTGAAATCTTAATATGCTTATATGGAGCATATTAAAATAAATTAAATTGGTTTCTTTATAGATTTTTAAAAATAGATTTTGTGGTTTTTTTAATGTTACATGATTTGAAGTTATTGGTTACTTTATAACTGATGCTCCAGAGTCTTTTTCCAAAATAGCTTTTTACAGCAAAGCTGCCAGTATTCATTACTTTCTGCATTTACTCAGGAAAGGTATCAGTTTGACATTAATGAGGATAATTGAGGATAATGAGCATAATGAGCATAATGAGGAAAAGTCTTTTCCTCTTTCTACTGGGTGCTGGAATTGCCCTCTTCTCACAGGCAGTGGGAGGGGCGTTTAAACAAACTACCTTGCGTTGTGCTCGGCAAGAGAACTCTTTGCAAAAGCTGCTGGCTTCTGTCACTATCTTTTTGGAATATCAAGCATAAAACTGTTGAGCATTTTGTCATTGTTTTTCCTTTCAGTACAGTGCATCAACAGGGCTTTTTATATTCTTAATTCTTCAAACTGAGGATGTGGAGTTTTGTTTTTCCAGAGAAATGTGGATTAGGAAAGATGAGAGAAGGTATTTATGTTTCCTTTTCTGTTTGGTGGTTAACAAAGTCATGCTTATGTTCACTTTAACCTTGTTACTTGATGCATTTTTTGTGTGGTGTATATGTATCTGTTAATATATTAAAAGGAAACAAAACCGCATCCTAGATGATAAGTTTGCAGTGACAAGCGATAGAATTAAGTTATCTGTGCAGCCCATATATGAGTGTGTTTGTATTCTTTTGATGTTATATCCTTGCCTTAGTTTTGGGGTTTTTAGGTACTATTTCTTAAAGTTTTAGATATAGGGTTTAGTTTGTGCTTTTTTTTTTTTTTTTTTCCACTTCACATAGTGTACCATAAAAATGAAGTCTTTATTCAGAGTAAGTTCACCCTCAAGTGGCTGTGGAAATGTGTGCTTCCTTAACTTGTAGAACAGCATACATGGAAATCTGGAATAAATGCCAGTAAATATAATTCTCTTTCCTTCTTTTTCTACTCTTCTAGACCCCAGGCCTGACTAATGTATTTTCCCACTGCTGCCTGCATTTCCCTTATGCTTTCTAATTTAACATCACTTAGCTAAGCATTGATATAATTTTATTGCCTTTGTTAGCTCATGCTTAACGTAGGATTCAGAGCATCAGTGCATTTCCAGCCTGGTGCAGCCTTCAATTTGATAGCCCAGGAAGAAAAAAATGGATTTCTCTGTTAGCAGTAAATGTTTTGTTCTCTGCCCTGCTTCCCCCCCACCCCCCATGGGCTGAGGAGGGCACGCTTTCCATACTAAACAGAAAAGGCACGGGGGAGAAAGTGTGCGAGCAAGTTTAGCTGCAGACTTACCAATCACTTGAGAAATTGACTGTCCTTCAGTGGCTCAAACTGCAGTTCATCAGCCGAGAGAGGGAATGGAGGGAAACCAAACTGCCCCTAGCAAGCTTAAATTAGCTCAGTAGGAATCTGCATCCCCTTTGGATGCGGGGCCGGGGGGGGGAAAAGTCTGCTAATGGCAAAATACTGGAAAACATTGATACAGGGGATAGGATTATGAATACCTGCTAGGCTGGAATGGATACCTTATTTCTGGGTGGTGAAGTTTGGATAAATGCTGCAGCCAGGTTGAGAATCCAGCAGCGAGCCATGGGATGGTGTCAATGTTTTTAGCTTTTACATTGTCAGAGAAAGTCGTAACTGGTCACGTTTAGAGGAAGAGTTGATGGCACGAATCATTGGAATTGATGCCAGATTTGCTAGACATAGCTCCTTCCAGTTGTCCTTCTGACTCCGGGAGTTAGAACTGAAGGAAAGATGTGTGGTGCTTTTACAAGTTATGGGCTCTCAACTATTATGTGAATGCGCAGTACTATCTAAAAAGCGTGATAGCCCTCACTGGTATGGTGGTAAGCTTGAGCTTACAGGTCTCCCTGAAAGCCGGGGAATACAACTAGCTCAGACACAGTGGTGGCTTGGTTTACATTTCCTTAGGGCAGGTGGATCAGAAGAACTAACAGAACAAGCCAAAGTTACGCTACTCTATTCCTGCTCTTCATGTTCAAAAGGAAATTGTCATCTTTACTCCTTACTCCTGTTGCAGTAATAATTTCGAGTAAAAAGTAGGCATCAGATGCTGCTCTTTGAAATTAGTATTAGTGGTATGAGCTTCCCCCCCCAGTTTAATCATACTGGAATAGAATTGCTTCTGTGTTTGCATCTTTACTGAAGGTATGACTTACCATGCTGTAGAACCCTAACATTGTGGTATAGGAGGTAAAGACACAAGTTAAGGTTTTCTTACGCTTATGTGGTTACTCTTTTGAGGGAATACAAAATTTGTAAATGAGTAAAACTTGGCAGGTTTATGTACTCAGTTGTTATAGTTGTTATAGTTCAGTGGTTTGAAGGGAACTGAGATACCTGTGTTACTTGACAACACAGCAACCTTTGCTGGTGCTGTGCAGAAGTATTTTGACAGTAAGGTTGTGTTAAGTCTTCACAATAAGTCTACTGTGAAAGAAAACAGAAGATAACAGATACGTGCTTAGGGTGGTATGTTTTCTTTGAAAAGTTCGCAACTTGATTGCAGAACTGTTTTCCAGCAGAAATTAGTATTTTAAGTCTAACTTGCTTTATTATATGTGCAGCTTTAATTTTAGTTGAAAGCTACAATTGTATAGAACTTCAGGACAGTAGAAGCATTTCTGAAAATTACCATTGGGAATTTAATTTACAGCCCTGAACCTTTACATTACTGCCATTATCCTACTTCCTTAGGTGGTGGATTGTGTTCTAGATTATGGACAAATGAAAGAGACTTAGCCTTTATATTCTTTTAAACTACTCTAGCATGGGAACAGCTTTCTGACAGTGAAGCAAAGCATGTTAAATATATTAGCCGTTTGGAAGTATGCTGTGAAATAAATCTTATGTCTTTCTAAGTGTAGGTTTCTGTGAAATACAAAATACAATTTTTAATTAAAATGGTTTATCTGAAGAGGTTTTCTATTCTGGCAGTTGTTCTAGAAAAAGAATTACATAAACTACATTTTTAATGGTCTGACACTTTAATGGTCAGGATTTCCTGACAGCGTGCCATAATCAAGAATGACTGGGCAGGACTTGAGACAATTGAGTTCAAACTGATTTCCTCTTCCCCCTCCAATTTTTGTGCCTTATCACATTGTTTTCCAGTGTGTATGGTTTGGTCTTTTGGCATTTTGTGCTATCAAAATTATTTTTTAATTTCCTCTTTTTTTTTCCTGTCTGATAATAATCTACATGCGTGTTCTACCATAAAAGGCTCTGTAAAGTGGTTCACATAATGAGTTGTACTTCTTCTTGCAAATGCTCATAGCAGTTTCAGCCATTATTTCACATCTAAGTCCCAGCTGTTATGTTGTTAAGGATTTTTTAAAAATTTAAATATGTGAAATTGGTCTTACATACACCTTAGTGATTTTTTTTTTAAATTTAATTTTAAATTTCTTGGTTGCAAAGGTAGTTACCTTCCCCATAGATAGGGCGTTCTGCCCTGCCATCCCGTACTAAGTAAGTTAGAATTGCATAGTATGAGAGGTCAGGTCACCTTCAGCAAACGTCTTTGAGACTGTAGCTTGTAGCAGCCTTTGCTGCTCTCATCTGACGTTCTCAGTGGACAGAGTGAGCCCAGCAGTGACTAATAGTCTGGTTCTCACTGGTTGCCCTGGATGTCCTGAATGTCAGATCTGACCTCTTTTCCAACCAGTAAATTTAATTAATAAAACTATTTGTGTTTTCTACCTTACATAGATATAAAATACCTACCTATCTGATTTAGGTGATTGTACGTGACACACGTGGCTGTTGTTTGTCCTGTTCGGTCACAATTCTGCAGAGAAGCAGGTTCTCTATGTACAGTATGAGGATAATGTGTTGCTAACAGTTTTCAAGGATTGTTGTGATTTTTTTTCTTTTTTATTTTACCCCAAAAAAAGCTTTGCTCAGGGATAAACACTTAATATCATAGAGTCAGTTTAGACTAGGAGTGTACCAAAGGGTTTCATAGACTCATAGAATGGTTTGGGTTGGAGGGGACCTTAAATATCATCTAGTTCTAAACCCCTGCCACGGCCAGGGACACCTCCCACTAGACCAGGCTGCTCAAAGCCCCATCCAGCCTGGCCTTGAACACCTCCAGGGATGGGGCAGCCACAGTTTCTCTGGAAAACCTGTTCCAGTGCTTCACCACTCTCAGAGTGAAAAATTTCTCCCCGATATCTAATCTAAGTCTACCCTCTTCCAGTTTGAAGCCATTACCCCTCGTCCTCTCACTACGTGCCCTTGTAAAAAGTCCCTCTCCAGCTTGGAGAGGTATTTTGCAATTTAGTAGTGGTGCTGCTTTTCACAGATGAGGGAGGTTTAGAAAGAAGGTTTTGCAGGGTTGCTACTTCTCACCTATGTATAAAGGTTAAGAGGAATGTCTAGCATAGTCCTTCTTTAAGAAGTGGTAAAGCCAGTAGGATTTACTTGGGAAAATTCATAGCCTGGTTTCTGCCTTCTCATGTATCTGAGTTTAGGCAAAAGAAGTGTTTAAAAATAATTTTCTTGATTTTACCTCTGTAATCTGTTTTATCTTTCTGTCTGTTTTAGAGTTTCATGGGAGAAATAATATACCTATTTTATTTTGAGACTTCTCAAAGTAGGGAAGAGACTGCAAGATATGAAGTCCCATACAGGGACTGGAATATTTGCTGGTTAGAATTTGCTCAGTCATTAAAGCAGCTAGGCAAGAAGAATTTCTTGTTCTCTTCACAAGAATTCCTCAAGGAGTGTCTGAATATTAGTGTGAAAAAGGGGGAAAGGTGCTACGTGGCAGAGAAAATAGCAAAAAGTCTCCAGAAGATTTTGGTGATGGGAAGTTTAGAAGGGGGAGAGAGACCCTTCAAGGGCTTGTCTGAGTTTGAGATGCAGGGGACTGACTTCTCATATTTATAGGTGTGGAAGAGACGGAGGACAAATTTTCTTCTAAGATTAAATTGATTATTTTTTTTTAAAATAACAAAAACCATCACTTTTAGGTTTGAAGCAATATTACTGAAACATATTTCTCTCTTGCTTTTGCCCTTGCAGGAGACTGACTGGTCAGATTTCTAGAAAGCATTATGCCAAATGAAAATTTAAAAATTACAGTTTATGAATGAAATTGTCAGAGATATTAACAGCAGTGGGGGAAAAAGGCTACTGATTTTTTGGAAGGACAAAACTACATAGTTGTAAGGCAGAACTTCAGATTTGAGGATCATCAGTAGCAGCAAGACTGTATCTGCTAAGGAACTGTAATTTGGCCCAGATACCCAGAAAACTAGATACTGCCAGATGAAAATTTTATGCCTTAGAATTTCTGCAGTGTCTTTGTGTTGACCTGAAGCAATATTTCTATTACTGGTTGCTAGTAGAAGAGTCTGCATTCTGGTGAAAGCTAGAATTAAATTTCTTGCTGGTGTTTCCAGAGGCTTTGAAAGCAGAAAACAAGCTTCATGTGAGTACCTGTAACTAGACAAATTGGCAGCTGGTCTCCAAGTTCAGTCAACTTTCTGTAAAGAAAGGATGGTCATATCTGGGGGTAGAAAAAATTATTCGTATGATAAAGCTTCAGAAGATTTCAGTGAGGATTTTGTTCTATGGGTTTTTTTTGAGTTCAAATGAAAGCTCAGTTTTCATAGTACCAGTTCCCACAATGCACTCAAAACCCTGTCATTTCTGTATTGCCTTCCAGGGCATCCTTCGCATTTTAGCCATCTGCTGAGTTAGCTACTTGAAATAATCTTCTGTTTATTGACGCAGCATTCATTTATGTTTCTTTATTCCAGAGTTTGGCTTAAATGTAATGTAAACATATCTGAAGCTCCTTAGATAAATTTTCAATAGGGAAGTGTTTCTACTGAAGAAGTAAAATGTAAGTTCTGATTTAGACATGGAGGGGAAGTTATCAATACACATACAACTTCCTCTCACTGAAAGGTTTGACTTGGCTTTACAAACATTACGCTGAACCATGCCACGGAACTAAGCCAATTCTAAAGCCTGTTTCTACTTCACAGGTGGGTAATCCATCTTATTAATGTGACGTTTCATAAATGCATGACTGGAGTACCAGCTACTACTGCAAGTTATTTAATTCTTTTCGTAAAATTCCCATAAAATCAGTGAAAGAGAGAGGGCTGAGTAAGAATTTGTGATCTGGGCCCTTAGTCCATGTGGCTTGTTAATGAGATACTGGTTCTTCTTTGCCTGTTCATGTAGTGCAATTGGACATGTGGAGTCATGATCTTTGTTAAACATTTCCCAAAGATAGTTCTCTGTATACTGCCAGCTCAGAGAAAGGAGAATGCCATACCCCATGTCACGGAATGAATCAGTTGTGTAGTCTGCATTGAAAATAATAGGATGTTTCTTCCTCAGGAACTACGTATCCAGACTAAGATACAAGAGATACGTGAGAAAGAGCAGAATTTTTTTTTTTCTCGGTCATTTATATTCTAATGTATTTGGACTGATTTTCAATCACTGTATTTCTATTTGTGGTGTTACCAGTCAGTGGGTGTATATTACATAAAGCAAAGGAATATCTAGGTAACATGATCTATGAAAATTTGTGTGGTTAGTGGCTCTCAATAGATATATAATTTCACTGGTAACAGCTGTGGATTTTATTCACATTTAGGTTATCTTGTAAAGTGACATGACTGTGGTATCAGGAGGCTGCTATGCCTCGCCCTTCACTTTCAGGTTTTCATACCAGTATCAAGAATGATATTTTTATTAGGTACTTTTTTTTAAGCACATCCTAAGAATGCCTCAAAAAATGGCATCTAGCAGAACCTTATGCTATCTTAGTCCATCTAAGTTATTAAGAGTAATATACATCACTGAAAAAATTGGAATAGCATTTATGTGTAACTGGAAGTGGTTAAAGTAAGTACATAAATATATTTGACAAGTTTTCAATTTCTTCTCTTTTATTGCAACCCATTAGCACAGTTTAAAATGAGTAACGTTTTGCTGGTAAATGAGCGTTCATGAAATAAATGGAAAAATCTGGATAAATGCAGTATAATGCAGAAGCATCCACCATCTCTGCAAAGGCTGCTGACTCCAGCACTTGCCTGCTGCTGGCAAACCAAGGAACCAGCCGGAGCCCACGTGCAGCAGTGCTGGCTGTGCATGAGCAGCTGGCATTCAGTGCAGCTAGAGCTAGTGAGGCAGGAACACACCCAACGACGGGCAGGCTCCATGCACCATCAGTAGCGGTGCATAGTTCGGGCAAAACCCAGTGAAGCAGACCTCGCTGGTCTGCTGTGCTGTCACATGCGTTGGCAACCCAGGTGAACTGGCTGGATAAACGAACGGCAACTGCATCCTCCCGTCGCTACTCTGAAAGCAAATCCAAGGGACTTGAGTGAAGAATGGCTCTTTCTTTATATTTGTCGGTGGACTGGGGGCTAAGATTTGGCATGTGCCTCTGTTATTGGAGATGATATTATTGTTGTTATTCAAATCATGAGTTATAGTTCACTGATGTAAGGAGATTTTGGAAACAATAGAAACCTGATGGTCTACACAAATTGTAGAATTGTCAACTAATGATAAGATTATTGAAGACGCTGTCTGCTGTAGAAAACAGGCTGCTGGTCTGGGACACAGGAAACCAAGATATAACGTTTTGGCTCTGCTCATAATTTGGTTGGATGATACTGGATAGATTGCCATCTCTTTTGAGCATTGACTTCCTTATTAGGAGAAAAAATAATGATTCCTTTGGTAAAATAACTAAAGATTTGTTGCTATGAAGCACTCATAACAATTGTTACAGACACGTTTCTGTGTATATTAATATCACTTCTGTGAGGTAGGATGAAATGTTCTAGATGTTTATCAGATTAGAAGACGAGTTTAATTAAAATATTTTCAATCTTTGGGAATTTTTTCGTTGTCAGTGAGACATACAAATGCTATTCTTCAACAAATATCGCAGGAAACTTAAAGTACCTGTGATATTATGTGTGCTTTAAAAATAATAATAAAAAGCTTAATCATTAAATGTGAGCTGTGTAAAGTGATTTACTGCCTTAGCAATGAACATAAAAATAGCAACCAAGAATATGATCTGCTTGATGAAAACTATGGAGGCCCTCTCAGAAGTGTGTTGAGTATCCTTGTTTTATAGTTGGATACCTTATTTAGAAAACCATAAAGTAATTCTAGATGTATTTTCAGGTATCTCAAGAGAGGGGGAGGTACCTGATGGAAGTTTTGCTTCAGTCTGACCGTTCCAACTTCCTGAGAAACAGCAGCAACTGAAAGCAAATTTCAGTTAAAGGAAAAGACATGAAAAACTTAGGAAGTACTATTTAAAGCACATATTAAGTGTCAGCACTTGGCTAAGTGTAAACTAGTACCAAAACCATTCTATGAAAGGTAAAAAATCATCATTTCGTATTAGCCATGGAGTAAAATGCACTCTCAGACTGTCACGGGCTGGGGTGCACTTGTTACCTTTTGGTACCTGCTCTGTGTGTTTGAATCCTGAGTTACCTTGTTGGTAAATAGGACACTGCTTACATCCTGAAATACTTGATGCGTTTGGGCTTCACAGAGAGAAGCAGGATGATAAAAATAGCATTCTTTAATACCAACTTGGGTATTAAGTAACCTTTCCTACTTCTGGACACTTGTATTTAGCGTGAAACAACTTTGTTTCTCATTTAGCATACATCAGGGCGTGTTGCTTTTTGACCCAGGAGTATGTTGTCTGTCTAATTATCCTTTGTATTGTTTCACTGTTCCTTGAAACTATCCAAACAATTTGGTGTGGCCTTAGCAACCAAACAATACTGTTTAACAGAGATTTCCTACGGCACTTGCTCCCAGATTTCCCACGTAGTGCCAGCTCGCATCAGAGCAAACAAACAGGATATTGTTTCAAGTGAATAACATTCAGTGTTTTCAAGCGATTTGTGAAAGTAGTTTTTTGTTTTTCAACTGTTGCAAGTGGTATGATTTTTGGTTCCAGATTTCATCTGAAGTTCTGTAGAATGGTCCATGTTTTGAAGCTTCAAAACAGTGTTTGAAACTTAAATTTTCTCTGGCAGCTGAGAGCAGGGAATGGCTTATGCTTTGATGGCAAGGAATGGCAGAAAGAAATTACTTAATCCTGTCCTGTAATGAGATTTTTTTTTTCCATTAAACGTGCTATTTTAAATCCACATAGACCCTTCTTACAGTGTTATCGATTGCAAGTTCATGAGTAAATAAATCCCACTGAACATAATTATACCAGATAATAATGTTTTTTGACCTAGTTAAGAAGCGTGGTAATAGATTTTGACTTTTCTTTAAGGAACTACTATATATCTTTTTATTAAACTCAGTCAAGCTCCCTCCCCTTTTTCCTTCCTATGTGTTTTTTTTTTTTCTGTGTGTGTTTAACTAACTTACTGGTTTTACAGAGCAAATAAAACCACAAACATTGTCATATACAAGGCAAGATTCATTAATGTGAACCATTAATGCTGTCATGAATTAGAGTCCTCATCAAGTTCATAGATGAAAGTACATCCTAGTCATTTACTCTGCCTATTGAATATGCTGGTGTTTCAGCAAAACTAAGATATTTGTAATCCTCTCATGGCACCATTTATAATTGCTTCAGTTTGACATTTTCCCCCTTTTTTGGTGGGGGAGGTTTATTACCAACTGAAGAGTCTGTGCACGTGAACACAGAGATCAGTAACGTGTATGTCTGTAGGATAGCCTGAACTCTGCTTTGCTGCTGGAAGAGTAGAAAGGCAAATGGTGGCCCTGCATTGACTCTCCTCTTTGCGCTGGCGCAAGCGTATGTGCGGTCATGTGGTGAGCAAATTGGACAACTGATTGTGTCAAAATTAACCCGGGGAAAATAAAAATAATACATATACTGCTTTTCCAGTTCATTTCGCTACACAGCTGCACGCGCATGTTTGCTTGCACAGGAGGAGGATGGCACAAGGAAGGAGAGAGCTGGCCTTTGACAGTGCTGCGGCTGATGCCATCCGAAGGGGGCTGCGGGAAATTGTAGCCGAGGAGTGGGGTTCGTGACATTGTGGGTTGCTGTAAGGCTGTCCTGGTACCATGTTCCTCTGGCTTCGTGGTCGTGCCCTCTGCACCATAATTTCTGCAACGCTGGTCTGGTTGTAGTCCAGTTGCTTCTTTTTTTCTCGTCGGGGTTAGGGGTTTTGTCCAGTTTACTTGTTTTGAGTTGATTTCCTGTGTTGTCGCATGAGCCTGGGAGGAGGATTTGCTTGCAGTACTGCCTGGGTTTAGATCAGCCTAAACTGCCTTGGGGTTTCATCCTTAGTGAGAGAAGCTGTTTTGTAGCTTTTAAAGTTAACATACTAAGATGATCTCTTACTGAGGATTAGTTTACTCATGCAAAGTAAACAGTACTTTGAAGATGATGAGCTCTCAATGTTTTCCCGATTCTGAAATGACAGGGGCTTTTGAAGGTGATCTTTTGAAAACTGGAGACAGAAACGTATTATGTAAACACACTATTAAGACCTGTCTACATAAAGCAAATCTAGATGTAGTTCTGGGTTAAGGAGCATGTTAGTCCTTCTCAGTTTCCCTATGGAGAGACAGGAGCTGGTTGAGTACCAGCTTCTCATTTTTCAGGAGCGTGGGCTGGACCAGAGCTGTGGCATGTTCCCTTAGTCCTCAGTCCTGATAATGTGGGGATTGTGGCATACTCCAGTAGGCAAGTCTAGAAGGAGCCAAAGCAGCTGCTTTGCTAAATGTCTTCTGACCCGACACAGCTAATGATGTTCACCCCCTCACTACAAAAAAGACACTGAGGTGCTGGAGCGAGTCCAGAGAAGGGCAACGAAGCTGGTGAGGGGTCTGGAGCACAAGCCTTGTGAGGAGCGGGTGAGGGAGCTGGGGGTGTTCAGCCTGGAGAAAAGGAGGCTGAGGGGAGACCTTATCGCTCTCTACAGCTCCCTGAAAGGAGGGTGTAGCCAGGTGGGGGTCGGTCTCTTCTCCCAAGTAACAGGCAATAAGACAAGAGGAAATGGCCTCAAGTTGCACCAGGGGAGGTTTAGATTGGATATTAGGAAAAAATTTTATGCTGAAAGGGTTGTCAAGCATTGGAACAGGCTGCGCAGGGAAGTGGTTGAGTCACCATCCCTGGAGGTATTTAAAAGATGGGTAGACATAGTGCTTAGAGACATGGTTTAGTGGTGATTTTGTCAGTGTTAGGTAGGTGTTTGGACTCGATGATCTGAAAGGTCCCTTCCAACTTAGGCAATTCTATGATTCTATGAAAAGGAGACTTAAGCTTCTCATTTCTTTCCAGTCTGTTAACTTCAATATATGATTTAAAAGAATAGAGTCCAGTTTGTCTGTTAAGTAGAACAAAGCTTTAGCTTTCTTAAAAACTCTTCTATTTAGGATAGAAACAACCGTTTATCTAGAAATGTGTGGTATCTGTTAGGAGCCCTTGGGTACTTGACTTTTTCATTTTGTTCATCTGCAGATGGAGATGAAAGGAGAGTTGTTCAAAATCTGTGTTGCACCATTTTCTGTTTTGTCAGTCTTACACTTGGTGTTTCTGTTTGTTACCAGCTATGTCTAGAAAGGATACATTTCTTCTTTTCACCTCTTCTCTCCTCAAACCTTTGTGCTCTCATTCTTGATGCATAATGCATCTCTCTCATTTCCTGGGCTGCCTTTGGAAACATTGGAGTTTAGGAATGACAAGAGCACAGATGCTGGAGAATGTAGACATTGTAAAGAAACAAAATATTTTTAAAGTGCTTGACACATTTATGCTTCTGTACTGAGGGGACAAGCCAACCATCAGATATGGGATAAGGAAGAATTTTTCTTTCAAGTCAGGTATTCTGGGTTGTCGCCTTTCTTTGCAGCGTGCACTTTGGTCTGTTTCCGAACACCTTTGTGTACTTTCATCTAGCAAACTTCCACCGTAGGCATCTAGAACATGGCAGTGTCTTTGATCTCCCATTGCCTGCACGTGGCACACGCTCTTCTGTGGCTTTTAGGACCCATGTTACGGAGATCAAAGTGTTAGATCAAAGTGTTAGAGGATGTTCAGAAATGCTTTATGGCATGCGGTGTGCTTGCATGTTGTTCTGGTGTTGCCTCTGTTTGCTGGGAACTGAGCTCTGTGACCTTGGCAAGTCCTTCCAGCCTCAAAGCCGGCATACTGCAATTTATGTACAGGAAAAAATATGCATTACTCCAACTAAACAGCAAGTTTGTACAAATAATGCTTAGGGGGTAAAACCACAGGTCATATGTAGTACTCACAACCTACTCGGCACTGGTGAGGCCTCACCTCGAGTACCGTGTTCAGTTCTGGGCCCCGCTGTACAAGAGGGACATTGAAGTGCTGGAGCATGTCCAGAGGAGAGCTACCAGGCTGGTGAGGGGTCTGGAGACCAGGTCATATGAGGAGAGGCTGAGGGAGCTGGGCATGTTTAGCTTGGAGGAGGCTGAGGGGAGACCTCATTGCCCTCTACAACTACCTGGAAGGAGGTTGGAGAGAGGTGGGTGTTGGCCTCTTCTCCCAGGTGAATAATGACAGGACCAGAGGAAATGGTCTGAAGTTGTGGCAGGGGAGGTTTAGATTAGATATTAGGAAGAATTACTTTACTGCAAGAGCGGTCAGGCACTGGAACAGCCTGCCCAGGGAGGTGGTTGAGTCACCATCCCTAGAGGTATTTAAGAAACGTCTAGATGTGGCACTTCAGGGCATGCTCTAGTGACAGAGAGTGTAGGTTCGTTGATTGGACTCGATGATCTTAAGGGTCCTTTCCAACCATGAAGATTCTGTGATTCTGCAAGGTAACCTTTTTGATTAGAGGCTGAGGTAGTCGTGACCATTCTTTTTTCACTCCTGCTGAATTGCTGACTTCACTAATGAGTTTGATAAATGATTATTTTCAGTGGAAGTTGAGGAAGTCTGCATTGCATAAAACGTAACTTTCTGAACTGGTAGATGAAATTATGAATGGCTGAGACTCAAACTTGGGAAGATGCGAAGTGAAGTACCGAAGGTTTGGTCTCCGTGGCAACCAGTATTTTCATGAATGAGTTGAACACTGAAAAAATGTTTGAGTAAAAATTGTGGATAATATTTAGCTAATAGGAATTGGACAAGTACAAGTTGAAAACACACAAAAAAATTGCAAGTTCATGAAAATTGACCGAGTGCATCTCCTCACAATTAAACTACACAAAGCCTTAAAGAAGCTTACCTGAACAAATCACAGTATGTAATACAATCAGTAGGTAAGAATTCTTAAGATCAGTTCCTAGTATCAATTAAAAAAAATAACATCTGCAGTCATGGAATATGCTAGAGAAATGTGAGACCTTTCTGGGTAGATCTGGGCCATCATTAGAGATGTCAATAGTTATTTTGATTTATAGTGTGCAAGACAAGAATTGTAATTATTTACTGTAATTGTTATGTGTGTGTTAAACTTATGCGTGAATGAGTTTTGATATCAGAATTTTGGTACTGTGATTCACATTGTGTGGCAGCTGTGATAATAAAGAAATGTTTTTCAGTGCTTAGGGAGAAAAAAAACATTAAACGTTGATAAATTTATGTAAATTTAGTATATGACAATTTCAGAATAAAGGTGAAGGCACTAATCCTTAGAGAGGGAGGCTAATATATCCAGTGTTATTTATATTGATGGATTAATTAATATTTCTGATGAGGAACAAGTCTTTCAGATTTGTGACTAGAGAGTGGAAAAAAACAGTTAGCACGACATGTCTAGAAAATGTTTGTGTTCTTGTCAGGAAAATCAGCTTACTGACAGAAAGCGCCCAGAGGGGCCAAGGAAGTATTTCTCTTGAAGATATTTGGGCACCAAGTAGAAACTTGGACTTCATGGATGATTTATAAAAACTGAATCAAGCAGATGCCTCTCACAATGTAGGGAGATAACCCTTAAATTTGAACCTTTTGATTTTTTAATCACACTTGAACTGAAGATACCAGATATTAAAAGCTGAAATCTTTATCATGATCATCGTACAGTTGTATTCAGAATGGGGTTAAGGTTGAGACAGCTTAAGACAGTTTTGCATTTTGTCAATAAGAAAAGCGTTTACTATGCAACTCTTCTATGCAACTTAAGTGGAATTTCCCACTTAATTAAAAAAAATAAAATCTTGTTGGATGATATAGCTAGTTATTTCCTCCTGCTGGTTTACAGAATTTACTGTGTGAATACATCCGTGTGGTAGACGGGAAAGTAAAGAAGTGACAGGCACTGTGTTTCGAAGCTCTGCTTTATAGCTCTTTCTTTTTCTTTTTTTTTTTTTCTTTTCTTTTCCCCCTATAGCCTCCACACCACCCAGCAGAGTAAATAAACGCAGAGTTTCTCCAAGCGTTGTTTCCACCTGGGAAAAGAGAGGCATCATCATGTCTAACATTACTATTGATCCAGATGTCAAACCTGGCGAGTATGTCATCAAAAGCCTCTTCGCTGAATTTGCTGTTCAAGCTGAAAAGAAAATCGAAGTTGTAATGGCTGAACCTTTGGTGAGTCCTTTTTTTCATAGTATCCCTTGAAATGGTCCTGCTTTTTTTCTAAAATAGGCTGATTTATCGTATGTATAATTACTGAAAAACACATGCCCAGATACTGTTGACTTTTCAAAGGGATTACTTCAAGAATAAATAGGCTTCTGCAAACAGGGTTGCTGCCTCGTCTGTTTTGTTGTCTTCCGTTACGCGGTGGTTACTGGAAACAAGACCTCTTAGTATTCGTAAGTTCTGTAAAGTTACAAGAGTTCCAGTTACAAACTTACTGGAAACAAGACCTCTTAGTATTCATAAGTTCTGTAAAGTTACAAGAGGAAATAGCGACAACAAAAAATGTTTCTTCATTAACACTGTGAAGTGTGTTTCCTGTTGATGTTTCTTTGGAATAATGCTGCGACAATATATTTCAAGAAAAGATATATTGGGTTTGTTTTCCCAAATAATGATGCTAACAACCGGAAGAACATAGTCCTCGGCATATTTTGCAGATTAGGCAAAATGCAAAATTGTGTTGGTGATCCAGACTGTGGATCAAAGACAGAGGAAAAGGAAACATTTCTTTATACGCACCTACCCAGGGCATACATTTTATATATAAATATTACTGGAGTAGTCATTTGTGAAGGTCTTTAACAGTTCTGTCTGCCAAGTTGAATTCATTTAAACAAAATGTTTTTTAATGCAATCAAATAAAAATTTACACATACAGCCAGCATTCCTTATTTTATATTGGTGGGGAGGAATGACTGCATAGGAAACCGGCAATTTAAAAGAAGTGCCAAAAGCTGTGGAAAAGTGAAACAACCTTGAGCCTATGTAACACAAAGAGGTCGAAGGGCATCCTTAGGTGTCGCAATGAAAGGATTTACTGAAATGATTTTATTTTTGTATGTAGTATTTGATATAAATACTGAATATTCAGTTCTAGTGTATGACATTTAAAAAGAAAGATAAAAGTCTGAAAGGGCACAGGAAAGGCACTGACTGAGATTGGAGAAAAGGCTCTAATGGAAGGGAGGAAAGCCCTTTATCGTTTTAGTGTGATGTGATTTTGTGGAATCGCTTGGCTACAAATAATAATGTGGAGAATACAGTGTTACGTAAATCTTTAATGTGTTAGATGAAGCTAGGCTGTTGGGTGAAGCTGGTGGAGAGAATTTGGAGCCAGACCAATTAAAGTTAGGAGCTAGACACTTTTTAAAACTTGAAGATGAACATGCCAGTAGGGGAGCAAAAAATAATTAAAAAATAAAATTTTATTTTTTAAAACAAGTAACTTCAGATCAAGACAGCACCTGGGGGTAGGGGACGGTACCATTTTGGCTAGATGTATGGGTTTCATTTAGAAGTGACTGGCTTGTGATTTTAAGAAGTAACTAAATAGTTTCTCTGGCTGTGAATGATACTCAGTGAGCAAAGAAGTAGTTTCCTTTCACTGATTTAATTAAGAGATCTCTGCTTGCAGAATTTTAATACCACAGTTCCCAAAGTTACAGGAAGACCTTATCAGCAAATGCTTAAAAATAAATGGTTCAGGTAGCAAGCATAACCACAGGAAGATCATCTTTTTAGTGTGTAAATTAAATTAAAACACTTTTTTAAAAACAATTCTTTTAAGTCTTCTCTAGTAGTATATAGTTTTAAAGGAAAAAGGGCTCAGACACAATTTATTGTAGCTTAAAATACTCTTCCTCAGCTGAGCAAGGGTGGCCGTGAGTCATGATACCAGCCTTCCCCAAATGTGAAACAAACTATATCAGTGAAAAAGATAAGTGATAAACTCAGTTACCTCATGTTTTGTCAGGCTGCTTGTAAATATAGATGGTTAGAATTTAAGCAGAGAGTTTAACATGGTGCCACCATGTTACCAAGCTATTAACTAGGTAAGTTGTAGATCAGTCTCATGTTTAAGTTAAAACTGGCGAGAGTATTTAAGCCCGTTGCCAGCACCAGCGATTTTATTCCATCGTGGAAATACTAAACATTGCTCAGACGAGGACTGTGTGCTTTTGCAAATCTTGCCTAAGTGCTTTCAAAAACTTGCCCAAAGTTTGTAAATTTTAGCGTTTCTTCAGTGCGGTGTTTCTCGCACGCTGGCCTGATGCCAGGGCAAGGATGCAGGCGCTGCCCAGCGCCTGGGCTGCAGGAGGCAAGGCAGCATCGCTCCTCTGCTTTCTTACTTACAGCTTAGAGGACTGAAACAAGTAGGCTAATTTTGCTGTGTGCTCATCCGAGCCACCCTGCCGAGGTGTGCTGGCCACCAGAGGAGGGTGGTGGTGAATGCTGGAGAGGGGCCAACGGGTGGTACCTTTTTCCAAGGGTGCAGTTGTTTGCACAGCACACGCACGTCTGACTACATCCTGATTTCTGCTGCCTCCCATATGTTGACATTTCTGCTTTACACAACGGATGCAAACTGCTCTTTCGTTAATTCAATAGGTTGTCGTTTTTTCTTTTTTTTCTTTTTCATTTCATTTGTGAAAGATAAATGTAGATCTGTTATTTCCATCTCTCTCTGAACTTCAGGAAGCCAGGAAAATAAATCTTAAATTATTAATTCAGTGAAAGTTTCCAGACCTTTACTTTATGCTGTTGGATAGATTTTTGAAAGTCACGTGAGATGACTGGGGCCATGACAAAGCAGAGTTAGAAGATAATTAAAGGGCCTTGATAAACCTCTGACTGGGTTAAAGAGTATTACTTGGTTATGTCACGTTTGGTCAGTGCTACATTAACTACAGTGATATTTACCTTTTAGCAGTTAAGATCTTTAATGCTGAGGAAAAATAATAGAGAGGATTATGAACTTGTAAGGTCTTCATTATTTCTGCTACAAAAATCTTACATTTGATGTACAGAAGTGTGTCAATTAGTATAGATTATGGGGGGGAAAAAGCTAAACTTTCAGAACTGTCTTAAAATAGTTTGCTATCTATTGACATGGATTTAAACTTCTTCATCTAAACACTCACAGATTATTTCACTTCTCTTTGCTTTTTTACCATTCTTTTCTTTAGGTATTTCTGGTTTTAGATATGTGCAATGGGTATAGTAAAAACCCAGTTTTTGTTCACCTGTATAACAGTGTTGTAGTACCATGATGGAAACGTGGCATGTCAGGGCCTTGTATCATAAGGAAACGTAAGGAACCTGACTTTTACCATCTTCTTACATGAAAGTCACTTCTCCATCTTCTTGGGAAATAGGTTTTTAGTTATTTTCCTTCAGCTTATTTAGCAATATTACGATGTTTATATTGGGTGGAACATTTCTCGTGTTTTTGCTTTATAGATAAGATTACAATTATTTGTGCAGTTTATCTAGAAGCATAGTACAGATAACAGAAATTCACCTACAGTAGACGTTTCCTTATTAAAAAAAAAAAAAGGGAGGGAGGAATTCTGGTTAAAAGTGAATTCTCATTTGCAAGTGCTCTCTGGAGCTTTTACTATTTGCTACAAAATGTCAGTTCTCATAACAGTATTTTGACCAGACTCAACATGTAAAATTATATGAATCTGTAAGATTCAAAAAAGTGTTCATTTGCCAGTATCTGAAACATTTTCCCCCTTGCTTTTGAATACACAGTGAAAGAACATTGGCTAATACATCAATTGATGAACAACCACAACTATTTCAGAACATTAAATGCATTTTAATGAAACTACCTTCTTTTTAAAATATTTTTTTTATTTAGGCATACTGGAAGTGTACATAAATGACTATTTCCTTAGACAATTTCTGGGTTTCTTTGGTTATAGAAAGTGAAAATGGCCTGACTTCTGAGTTGATACCTGTGTTATTTCCAGTTCTACTTTCAGAGTAGGCAAATGTTGTTTGCCTGGGCAATGTTGAATTCAACTTTTCAAAGGTTATAATAGTTGCCGGAGATTATGGCCTTTTGAACACTGAATACAGCTGCAGTCATAGCAGAAAATACCAGAAAATGTGTCGTATTTTCAAGATTACAATTAGGACAAGCAAAAATAAGCTGCCATTTGGAATCTTGTACTTGGTACATGCAATCCCGGTTTCTATCTGTTCAACATACAGCCCATCTGTTGCAGCATTGCAAGGGTTAAACGCCAAGCAATGTTGACTTATTAAACTTTTGTCAACACCCTGGCATGGGTGTTGTCTCTTCCTAAACTTTGTGTTAACTGAGGCACAACTTTTTGAGAGCAGTACCTGGTTATCGGTATTGCTGACACCTCCTTTTACATCCCAGACCAGGCAAGTTCACAGCTCTTCCAGCTTACTACTTGTCTTACCCTCCCTCCATAAAATCTCTTTGTTTGCTTACTGCAATCTAATGTGAGCTATTAACTCCTTACCTTGGGTATTTTTTCTACTTTCCTTGTTTTGATTCGTTTATAATAAAGTGAAAAGCAGTTCAACATTTCTTTAAGTAAAAAGAAATGCTAATCGCATCCTTATATATCTTGCTGTTTAGTAGCTTGCCCTTAGAGTTGTTATTGTGGCACTCGGCTTACTGTAAATCATTGACCGTCAGAGCCAGTACATGGGACTTAGCCTTTTATTTATTTATTTATTTATTTATTTATTCAGCCTTCTCTTTTTTTTTTTTTTTTTAACTTTCCTGTATACCCTAGCAAGAGACTATAAAAATTGTATTTCTTGTACCTGTATAATTTGGTACACTCCACAGCCACTAGGAAGAATTACGATTACATTATTACTACAGTTCATAAGTGTTTTGTTTTTTTAATACTTTAATTCTCACTAAATTATTTTGTCAGGAGTATAATTTAATTTTGCTTTTAACAGAGCACTATGTCTTATGGTACTGGTAGCAATGAAATATTGTAATAATAAAATCCTAGTATTATTGCATCTTTTCTGTACCTAACAAAGTTATTTCAAATGTAAAACAAGCTGTTATTGACATTCTTCTTTTCCTGGACTATGTTTTCTAGCTATTTTTCATAGCAGTTGAGGGAAAGTGCAGATTGGAAATGCATCAAACAATTGTCTCTGCCTCTGTGAAGGCATTTTAAAATTCATTCTTGTAGCCTACAATAACTGCCTTATATGAACGTGAATATGCTTGTTAATTCAGATGGGAATGGTTTTCCTTCTAAGTGAGACTCGGCACCCACCGCCAGCTATCTGTGTCGAGCACGCTGCTGTAGGCCTGGCCATTTGGGAGAGGCGTTTGACATTTTCTGTTTGTCAGTCTTTAACGCTGTAACTATTAAGCCACCAAGTTAATTTTTGATCTGTATTCTTCTATTTTGTGAGTACACTTCGCATCTTCAGAAATGGTTCTAGCTGAGAAATAATGCAAATATTCACATTAAAAGTTATTTACTTGTTCTGTAATATAGCTGAGAAAGAAGGAATATATCTTTGATAGCAGTCAATTGCATTGTGAAATTCATGTTTCTTTTTATTTTTTTTTACAGGAAAAGCTCTTGTCCAGATCTCTTCAAAGAGGTGAAGATCTTCAGTTTGATCAGGTAGGAGGCATGTAATTGAAGGCAGTTTTTATTGGTTTAACGTCGCCTCTGTTTTTGCAGAATAGTAGTTCCACTGTTGGAATGACTTGGAACATCCACATCTGAATCAGCCTCAGAAGATTTAGATCTTGAATGTTAGTTAGACTTTATTTTCCATTGTAGAATATGACAGTAAGAAACTACTAGAATAATTATTTGAAGGTGGCAGTGAAAGTTGCTGGAGGAAAGATGCTGCAATATGGTAGGGGAGAAAAAGACTTAATTTATTTCTCTTCCTGTCGATAAGTTCTGTGTAGCCTCAGCCTATATCACTTACTGTTTCAGGGGTTCTGCTTTTATAAGCAAATAGTGTTAATTTCGGTAACGTGGCTTTTACTGATGGCATTTTGATTCTATGGCAGAAGGCATAAGGTAGATTCCAAATGTTACTTAGTCCTTTGCTGAGTGTGTAGTCACACCGTGAAGCTATTCTTTACTGTAAGTGAACTGTACATGGAATAACTCTTTGCTCAATTTTTTCATGTTTATTTTCTTTATTTCTAATTCTTTCATAGTAGAGGCATGTTTTTGTCTCATAACTATTTCCTTGCAATGGAGAGGCAGCATTCAGATGAAGCCGCGTTGATTGCCTGTTCCTGTTCTTAATTGTTACTGAATTGCATCTTACTGTATGAAGTTTAATGTTCTGTCCATATCTTCTGTAACTGGATTTTTGTTTCATGCTTTCCATTACTCCTCGGATATAGGTATTAGACATTGCAGTGAAATCTGTGGATCTGCCCCTACTTTTCAATTAATAGCTATCTGTGAACCTCTCTTCCCTCCTCCCAAAAGAGAAACAAATAATAGCATGTATCTTTTTTTTTTTCCCAAAGAAAAACAAAAACAAAACCACCACCAAAACCCTCACGCAGTCCTTTAATACTTTCTAATCTAACCTGCTGTAAGGCCATTATCTCCTAAATGAAAGTTTACCCATAAGGAAGGAAGATGAGTGAGAGGGGGATAGGGCATAAATTCTTTTGTAGCTGCAGTATTTTGTTTTAAAGCTGACCAAAAGCTAAATAACATGCAGATAGGGATAATCTAAGGAAATCTGTAAATCAGTAAGATTACTAATTTTTATAGTAACTCCATCCCCACCTCCTAGTGCCACATTTTTCCGCAGTTAAGGATGTTTTTTATAAATCACTAGTAGTCATGTATTAAACTACGTATAGGTTCTAAAAACATGCTGTGTGAAGAAAAATAAAAAGCCAAAGCATATAACTTTTGAAATCTTGTAATATAGAAGCTACCTTTCTTGAAAACTTAGTACTTTAATTCGTTTTGATTGTGTATATATATGTGTGTGTGTGAGTTCTTACGTTGTTCTTTTGTTATTTTAATCTACTTTGGGTTCATCGAGATCTGAATTTTAATGCTACTGAATAAGTGCTTTAGAGAGTCAGAGCAGAACGGCTCCCTTGTGGTGACGGGGATTGTGAATTTTGATAGGAAATTTTGAACGCTGTTTGGCAGAATTAAGATTGCTTCTCTCTGTTCATTGCTGGGTGTATGAAACCCACATTAAGATCAATTCTCCAGCAGTGCAGAAGATTGCAGAGTAAAAACACGCTGGCAAAGTAGGGGAGAGAGGAAGGTCCAGAGTGCACAGCCCAGCATCCAGCAGAGAAGCTAGGGCTGCTGCTGGCCAACCTTGTTCACCCAGAGATTTTTACGGAGTTAGGAGTTCAAGTCTGAAAAGTGCCTTTAGCTGTCCTGATACGGTGTCTGAGCTAGTAAGTGTTCTACTGTGGGAATAAAAGGAAAGTGATTGAAACGCAAGAGGGACTCTGGGAGTAAGAAGGTCTGTAGTTAACACACATTCTCTCAGCTCAGTAAGTGACGAGAAGAGGGATGGAGGAGGAAGGCGTGTTGCCTGTCCCTATCACGAAAAAGTAAAATAGCTGTTTGATGGGATTATAGGCTTCTGTTGGAAGCATAGCCAGACCATAGAAGGCTGCTATTAGATCCGAGTGTGCAAAATCAATAGTTTCTCATTTTCAAATAGTACAATTCTTTTATTTGTCGTTGAGGTTTTAATTGGAACAAAAATGTAAATTTAGCTAAAAGAGATGTAACTTTGGAAAATGAGAAGGGAATTTTTATGTTGATACACTTCTAAACTTTTAAAAATTTTAGTACCAGTGCTTTCCCTTTATCATTCCCAGCGCATCAAGAAGCTACTGGAGAGGATTTTTTTTTTTTTATAGAGCATGTATTGCATTTCTTAAAATATTTTTGCTTGTACAGCTTGAAACTGAAATAGTGTGTCTTTTTCTTCTTTTGTTTGTTGTAGGAATCATAGTCGGCAATTTCCTACTCTTGTCCTAAAAGACCAAAACTTTGTGATCACACAGAAGCATATCTTGGCCATCTCAGTGCCTGAAAGCAGATGTGTGTCTGGGGTTCAGGCTTGTTCACGGTTAGGCACAACTTGAACAATGTTTTCAGGATTTTGGCTATAGCTGGAGTTTGGGCTCTAGCATCTTACTATAATTTTGCATCTCTCTCTCCTTACCTGTCAATGTACTGTTGGGTGTGTGAACTGCAGCAATTAGGGACGCGTTACGGCCTTTAAGACTGGAGCACGCTTTGCTGTTTCATTCCAAGGAATATAAGTATCGTCGTGATGACTAGTGCAGCCCTGGCCTCTTGGGCATTACAGGATCTCTCTTTGTCTGGATTGCGGCTTTCAACCTAGGCGTAACTTAATGCTAATATAAAAGTGTTTTCATATAATTTTTGTATAAGATGATCTTGAATTCAGTGTCCAAGCAGTAAGGTAATTATTTTAAATACAAAGAGTGAGCATATAGCTCACGTTCTGCTTAGCAGCTATATAATATGAGCAAAGATTTTTGTCTTCCTGATAATTCCAGTGCCTTTTCATTAGAATGTTAAGGATGCAAAATTTGGCAGGAAATAAATAATGTGAAACTGATTTTTCATTTCAAGAGGAAAATGCTTTATAATGCCAGTAGTTTCTGGGTTTAGCACTTTCCCGATGACAATTTTTTTTTAATGCATGTGATACAGCTTGTTTCTGTGGAAGACGATGTAAGTTATCTAACTGCTGGAGCGTTTATGAATGGTAGCAGTATTAATATACTGTGTGAACTTGCAGGAAAATCTAAGGAAAAGGTTTAGTAAGGCTTATAATGCAACTTTCTTCTTTTTCTTCTGCTAATAAACCCATCAGTTCAGAAGGAGGGCAGAGGAGTAGAAGCACTTTGTGGCATCATTTTACATTAGCAGCACAGGGTAACTTCAATGTTCGCTTAGTCGGTTCCTGTCCTGTAGTGAGTGTAGTTGCTGTATGAACATCGCACTGTGCAATGTATTGAATATATCATTATTTTTAGAGAAAGAGAGCTTGTTATTTTTAGAGAAAGAGATATTAATGTATTTCCCCAGTGTTTAGGTTATTAGGGGTATGGGATTTGACAGTAAATTCTGAAGGCAGAACGCATTTTGGATTGCTGTGGTTGGTGATAGATCCCCTCTTCAAGGTTAGCTTTAGCTTTCATTCTAAGGATTACCAGTTACGTTGATTTTCTGCTGAGTATAATACCTTCAGTTTAGTAACTGAGCCCATGAGGAGGGTTCATTCTTTCTGCTTTCTGAACCTTTTTTTTCCCCCAGAATATATTGCTGCTTTTAACTTGTGATTTCTGCTCATGGCTGGAGTGAGGTCAACAGAGACGTTTGAGTACCCCAAGCTCATGCAAGCAATAGGCATTTCTTGCACATCAAATTTTGGTGAAGATTTTTCAAAGCTTTATCAATGCAAATGAGTCCTTTGAGTTATTTTTCCTCTTCTGAAGAATAATAGTTTTAATAGTAGCTCACAAGTGTCTCAAATTTCCTCATAGTTTTTCTTTCCTCTTCTCCTCTCCCTCTTCACAAGTTTTTGCTATTGCTTTCTTTTTCCAAAGGTTTGTCAGACCTCTGCCACATCAGAAAATTCTCTTGAGCAACATCTTAACGTGTATACATTCCTTTTCATCACACACTGCTTCGTTTCAGATCACAACGTAACTTTAAAGTGGTAAAATTGAGCTGTTTTTTACTGTCCTGTTCCAGAAGATTGGGTATTTATTTTATGTGGATATCGGTGCACAAGGAACAGGTTTACAACATGCTTGGTTTCTGAAGCAAGTTGTAAAGATTTCAGTGTATGTTAGTATAAGAATTAAGGTATTCTCAAAATTTAGCCTTTGTTCTGAGATGCAAGGCATTATAGCAAGCCTTACAGAGTATTTCTAGCTTCTGTTTCTTTTCTGTGTTAAAAAGGCTTTGCGTGTCTTTTTTGTTGCCTGCAATCACTGCCTTCATCTTTTTGTGCAGTTAGTTCAACACGCGTGCCCCTCTTGTAGCAGGCATACCTAGTTTTTCCATTAAATCCCTTTTTAGTGAGTGTGCTATTGGTAGACAATAATAACAATAAAGAAAAACCCAGTCTCATTATTCTAGTAAAAATTCCTTAATGAAACCTAGTTCCAGTTCAGATTTGGAATGTATGTAGTTTGTATTGTATACTGGGATTTTAAATTTAATGAATTTACAGAATAAGAATACGATTTTACTTATTTTGAGGAAGTTTCTCCACTTCTTCATATAATTAAAGGATTTTTCAGAGGGTCAAGAATACTACTTAGTTCTTGTGACTTGGATAGCTGACCGGTTAACAAGCTGAGTAAAATATTCAGATGGTCGAAAGAGATCCTCCTGAGGATCTCTTCCCGAATCCTGAAAAAACAGGACGCTTCAAATGAGGACATAGAAATAATTGCATTGATGTTAACTTGGTTTTCCGTAATAGTGAATAATAGATAAGTTATAGCATGAGGATGGCTTCTATTGAAACTTCTGATTTGAAAGATGCAAGAGGTAATTAATACATGGCATCACTGAGCAACCGGTAACTCTCCTTTTCCAGATGAGAGATGCTCCCTGCTGCCTCCTGGCAGGGAGTTTGTAGGTGCTTTATGCTGCCTTTACTCCAGCCATTCTCCTCTCCAAGCTTGGGCGCTGATGAGTTCTGTTAAAGTTTAAGTTAACAGAAACCTAGAGAACATAAATCTTCCTTCTATAATGGTTTATGTTGCCACTTTTTCACTGATAAGTTTACAACTCGTATAGGTTTTCTGAAAGAGAGCAGTAGATAGGGGAGTTATGCTGAAAGTAAGCATGTTTTTGAAGGTTACATACTTGCTCAGTTTAGGAGGGTTACCTCTTGTCTGTCACTTGTCATGTAAAAGTACATATATGTCAGAGATACATTCAGGGACATCCTAAAATCTCTGCGATTTTCTCAATGGTTTTATATGGGTTATCTGTAGAAATACAGGATTCTGGATCCCTGTGAGCTTCGGGACACTTTGTCTACTTAAATTTATCATAATATTTGACTTAGTGTGTCATATTTACAGTAATTGACCTAGGTGAAAATGATACATAAAGTTGCCACTTTGTAAAATTCTATGATACATGTTTTTTTAACATTGAAAACCAATTTGAAAGAATGATTATAATTATAAATTTAGGATTTTTAGATTGCTTTATCATGCTAAACTATTTTTCTTACTTTTTTTCAGTTGATAAGCTCTATGAGCTCAGTAGCAGAGCACTGTCTCCCCTCCTTATTACGCACCTTGTTTGACTGGTACAGGCGTCAAAATGGAACAGAAGATGAATCTTATGAATATAGACCTCGATCTAGCACAAAATCAAAGGGGTAAGAGTTTTCCTTGCAAAAATCTACTTGATTTTTGTGTGCTTTCTTGCAAGAAAATGTGTAGTTTGTACTTTCTTGACGAGTATTTTGTATTTGGATCGATCTACCTAAATCCATGTAGAAAGAACATGGGTTTCTTTGATGAGGGTAGGGTATTTAACTTGTGTAATAGTTATCATGAAGTAACTTAATGATTTTTGGGGCTGATATACAGAAGGAAGTTTGTCTCTTTTTTAATTGTTTTGGTTGTTGGCTTCCTTTCAGGAGGGGGCAAGATGCCAGCGCTGCACCAAACCCCAAAGTCTCTTTAACCATCCACTTTATATATGTGTGCAGCAATGATGGCATGAAAGCCACGTGTACCCCTTCTGCGTAATATTTGTGTTCTTGTGTATGATGCATATGTTCTTATATTCTTGATCTTTTATTTTAGGGATGACCAACAACGTGAAAGAGATTATCTACTTGAAAGGAGGGACTTAGCTGTAGATTTCATTTTTTGTTTAGTTTTAATAGAGGTTCTAAAACAGGTAAGCTCTTTTGCTTTGGCAAGCTTCTTTTCATCTTTTGCTTTTGATGCCAGTTTTGATCATCTCCTTTAAATTTTTATAGTAAAAACTGGAGCATATATATAATGAGCATATGCAAGGCTGTAATTGTACTCTCAGCTGCTTAAAGCCTTTGGCCTCTCCTGTCTTTTCTATACATGCCTGCATTATTTCAGTTCACGTGCCTTGGATCTACTAAGTCAAAGTTGCTGATGTACGGCGAAAAGAAAAACTGTAAAAAATAATACTTTATTTATGTTCAGTACCTTTTGTCTGCTTAAATATTTTTGAAATACAATGTGAAATCATTGTATGAAAAGATCTAAATGTCACTTTTAAAAAAAATTAGAAATGCTATGTAATTTTGCTTGGCCTTATAGTGTAGTGCTAGATGATGTCACTCACAATTTCTGTTAATATAAAATTTGCGTTGGTGTATGGACAAGAGGATAGAATTTGCCTTCAAGTAGCAGCATTTTTTTTCTTCCATTTTTTGAGAGGATGAAAACATTACTGCAAGAAAGGGTTTGAAACATAAAGCAGCCTTGAACAAATTTCACGTTTCAAATACTTAAGTAGTTTGTCTTTTATGTATAGGTACATGAAAATTAAATGGCTCCCTGTACTAAGTAAAGCAAGGACTATGGTTTAGTTTGCAGATAATTTGTAGGAGATTGATGTGGTTGTGCATGGCATATTTGTGATATAGGGGAAAAATGAAAACAGTAAAACAAAAGAGCTGCCCATCTTTTCTCTGAGAAACCGACCGATCATCCAAAGTGATATTCCTATGCTGCGTGCCCGGAGATGCAGAGAACAGTATTGAAACCATGAAACTCTTACATGTTAGTGTTTTACGGAAAGTCTAATTCATGCTCTCTCCCTGTTTAAATTTTCTATCAGTCGGAAAGAAAAAAGGGAATGGACTAGGTTGTTTAGGATTACATGGTTGTATGTGTAGCTTCTATATTTTGAACTGGTACTCGTTTTTCTGTTGAATAGAGTACATGTTGCCAGTGATTCAGGTGTCAGGAGAGGTGCCAAAGTTTTGGTCTTGAAGAGAGTCTGTGGTGACTCCTGTAATGCTCGGTGAGCCTCTCCCACTTGTACTCCGGACAAGACAGGTGTTTTTTTCATTAGGATATTTTCCTCTGCTAAAGACCTGCAATGGGCCACTAAATACAGATACCCCACTTAAGAGAATCCTTTGGTCAATTTAGCATTAAAAGTTATCTAAAGGAGGGTTTGTGTGTTCTGTCTGTAATGTAAACATGTGTGCATTCACATTACATCCACTTCCTGGGAGCCCTATCGTTGTTTAATTCTCATAAACTGGTTTTAGAGGGTGCAAAGAGTGATCCATGCCATTCTGTAATATGCAGAGAGCAACTGGAGAAAGGGTGACAGACATGACCTATGTAGGAACAAAAATCTTTTGCTTTTAAATGACATATTATATTATATTATATTACTCATTGTATGAATATGCATGTAAATAGACAGCTCCAGTAACTGGAAGTTCTTGGACAAATAGCTTTCTTGATGCAGAAGAGTATGAAATTCTCAAGCAGTAAGTTCTTAATTTTCTGTAGCCAAGACAGTAATCTTTTCTTCTAGTTTATTTTAGTGAAAATCTTAATCACTCTTTAGTAGTAATGTTTAGTAGGGTTATCCTAGTCCCTACCTAAATTGCTTTGAAATTTTAAATATATTATGACTTCATAATTATATATAGTGCTTTTTTTTAAGGAATACATTTTATCTTTAAGCAAATGTTTTATGTTAAACCTGTGAAAAGTGTTGATGTCAAAGAGAACCTCGGTAAAAAAGGGCCTTCTAATCAATGCTTGGTTTTGGTTTCTCACCAAATTGTTACTTATTGCTAGGAAGATTTTTATCTGTTTTGGCTGCTTTCATCTGCAGAAAATCTAAAATGGAGATGATCCTCTCTTCTGCATTCCTGTTTTTTGGTTTTGTCTTCCTTTATGTCGAGATGAACTGCACTGTGAGGTTAAATCTGTAGGTAGAAAGTGTGGAAAGATGCGTAGTTCACAGAATCACAGAATGGTCGGGGTTGGAGGGGACCTCTGGAGATCATCTAGTTCAACCCCCCTGCCAGTTAATTAACCTAGTCTAATAAATTTTGATGACAAATTCAAAGTGTTTACATTACTGATGTTTATTTTAGTACAGATTTAATCCCTAAAAGCCAGTATGCAAAATAATTTGAGAGAATGTCAATACAGGTTGTGTAAATATTCATATATTGCAGAATTAACTTGATATCCTGTGCCAATAAAGGATGTGTCCTCTGACACTAGTGGGAGAGATTTCTACAGAACATTTCGTAGTACTATTTATTTATTTCATACATACATACGTGTATATATATATATACATACATAGTTACATACATATAAATGATATCTGCATTTCAGATACCTGTTCATCCAGTGCCAGATCCTTTAGTACATGAAGTTCTAAACTTGGCTTTTAAGCACTTTAAACATAAGGAAGGGTAAGTTTCACTTGTGTACTTTAAAATATTTTGTGTGTGTTACCAGCCTGTGCTTGATTGTTGTGATTGTTCTCCTTTACCTCACATGTAACGTGTTGGTGATAATACTGTAAACAAACACCGATTAATATCTTTAAACTGAAGACATATCTTGAAAGAATACGGCTGTGTTCAATATAAAGCTGAGTTTATTTTGCTTAGAATATACAGAATGATTTGCATAGCCAGCCAGAGGAAGAAAAGTCTGAGTTCGGATAATTATAGTAAACTTCCTACGCAGAATACGTCTCTCATGTCCGCTCAGTGAAACCACCTCACTTTAAATGTCACCAGTGCATTTTATGCTTGACTTTCATTGTTTTTATGGTAATAATCCACCTTGCTATGGAACAAACTTTTGTTTGTAATTGAGAACATGCTTGGTGTTTAGAAGAACAAAGTTGTATTTAACACAAAAAAAATTTTTTTTTTTTTTTTCTGTCTTTTTTGTCCTCTTTAGGTATTCAGGAACCAACACTGGGAATGTGCATATTATTGCAGACTTATATGCAGAAGTGACAGGGGTTCTTGCTCAATCAAAGTAAGTTCAGTTTCTGAGTCTTCTTGCGCTTGGAGAAAAATGACTCTAGACTTAAAGACTATTTAATACAGCAGCGTTATTAATGACCCCAGTAACTAATCCCTTAAGTGTCAAGCATAGTCAGGTGTAGTCTGGTGTGTCTGTCTCATGTTCCAGCATAATAAATTTGAACAAATCAAGAAATAATCTTTAGTACAATACTGAGCTGCTTTGCTGTCAACTTGTAGGTGCAGGGAAAGGAGACCTGGTATCAGTCAATAGCTGTTGTTCAGTTAACAAGTATACTCTAAAGCGCTGATCATCAATAGGCACTCTTAAATGCCTAGATTTTAAGTATCAGGGTTCATCTTGCTTGTGTTTCCTTTACTGTAGGTGCTGTTATCGTTAACAGACTAAAGAAATAGGTTCAAAATTATAGCCATCATATAAAAGTGACTAAGAATGCAAATAATTGCCGTCTATATCCCTTGCTCAGGTTTCAAGCTGTTAGGAAGAAGTTTGTCACTGAGTTAAAGGAACTGCGACAAAAAGAACAGAGTCCTCATGTAGTACAAAGTATCATCAGTTTGATTATGGGAATGAAGTTTTTTCGAGTAAAGATGTATCCCGTGGAGGATTTTGAAGCATCATTTCAGTTCATGCAGGTAAATGAATATTACAGAAAACTGAAATAAGCATAATTTTGATTGTTTAGGTCATAAAGCTGCAATAATTCTTAACTGTGATCAGTCGCTCAGTCTACTTATGTGTCGTCCTTCGTCCTTTTCTTTTTAGTTTGTAAGTTCTCAGAGGTATGAGTCATTTTTTTTCTCTGCAGTTCGTGAATACATAATGAGAATCCATTCTCAATTGTCTCAGTATTGTGGCAAACTTGTAATATATGAATTTATTCAAGACGAAATGAAAATGGCTAGCAATCAAATACTTTTCTTTCTGTATGAAAGCAGCGTGTTAAAGAAAACTTACTTGATATATCTTTTTTTAAACAGCTGAGATGCCAAGAAAAGCTTTTGTTTAAAAAACACTTTGGTTAATTTTCAGAGAGACTTAAAATCTCTTCGTTTGCTTCTCTTGATTGTGGATTAAAAATTTTCCTAATGAATAACTTGGCCATTCGACGGTAACTGAAGTTATTGCAAATTAGTCATAAATTTTGTTAGAGCTATTTAACAGCCATTGACATTGATCTCAATCCTGAAAAAACTAACATACATGTAGTTGCTTTAGATTGTGTCCAGAGTAGTCAGTTTGGTATAGTGGAATGTGCAAACATGTATATGGATTATTTGTGTCTCTCTCAAATTTTCTTTGCATCAAAGTCATCTTGAAAATGAGTATATAAAAAATAAAATTATTTTCTGATAATTTTAATAGAGATAAGCATTCATTTTTTAAAACTTTCAAATAATCTGAGGAAAAATGTGCGTATTTATGTTCTGTGTTCTGAGTACTCATTATATTCTGAGTAGAAAGTAAATAGCTATCTGGTACTACAAATGCTCTTTCAGTTTCTTTTTAACTGCTGGGGAAACAGGTTTTAAAGTTTCTAATGTTTTGTAGAGTTGATATTGTCAAGAAATGTAAGACTAACTTAAACATATTGCATGTTTCAAACTACAAATTAATGTGATGCTGCTAGTGGGTTTTATGGCATAGCGACATTTTTCTTCTTTTTTTCTAAATAATTTTCTAATGCTTCCTTACTAAGGAATGTGCTCAATACTTCCTGGAAGTAAAAGATAAAGATATAAAACATGCACTTGCTGGTTTGTTTGTGGAAATTCTCATCCCTGTGGCTGCTGTAAGTATTTATTTTTTTCCCTGCTGTTCTCCTCACTTTCAATTAGGCTCTCATTGTTAAAATTGCTTCCATTAATCCTCACAATATTACGTTTTTACAGATTCAAAAAGACTATTAAGTAAATTACAAGCACCTACATAATCTTTTAAAGGGAAATGTGTCAGTATGATTTGTGCATTAGCTAGTTTCTAATCTTTTTTCAGAACTTCTTGAAATTGTCTGTTTTCTAGACCCTTTTATCACCAGAGCACTGTGCAATCTTATACTTGCTCTAAAAATTTGAAATTTCCTTGGTTTAATATTTATTAACTCAAGGGTCCCATTGACTTTTCTTCATTAGCTGAAACCTGTTAAGGTCTTTCTGGAATAAATTGAGATACGTAACATTTTTATAGTGCGATAGGGAGAGTGTGAACTCCTGTACAAGAAGGAATAATGTAGGTTTTGGCTAATTAAATAAAAATTGTTCGTAGAGGTGAGTGTCCACTAGATGTAATCCTTCAAGTGGAAGAGCAGTCAATCGTCTCCTGTACATGTTTTAAATTTAAAGCCAGAAATTTTACTCAGCAGCCATGAACAATAAAAAAACCTTGATACCATTACAGCATTGGATGTACGGTGGCTGTAATGCTGCTTGTGAGAATACTTTTGGTCAGGACAGGTTCTCCCCCTTCCTCCCAGGCTGCTTCGCCCTGTTGTGTAAAGCTTGGCCAACAGGTCAACGAGAAGTTATGGCAACTCGGTATACCCCAAATTGACCGTTTACCACAAGCTCAGAAAGTTTCATTTTAGTAAGATGGATACTTGCTGTGATTGTTGGCTAAAATTATAGTTGTATTAGGCCACAATGCGTTCAGTGTGCTGTCCCGAAAAATGATGGGTCATGGCTCTATATTATGACCCAGCTCTAGGGGCATGTCTTTCTATATACCCTATTTTGTAAAAAATTCTCTATCCCATTTTGTAAAATGGGATAAATTACATTTGTAAAATGTATCCCATTTTGTAAAATGGGATCTGCAAAGACTAGCACTCCTGGTAGGGATCCTGTCTAAGCAAGCTCATAGGAAAAGAAACATAAATCATTCTGAACTCTGTGTCCTCTTTCAAATGATCTGCCTTGCCCTGAGCCATGGGGAAATGCGTCTCTCCTTTCACTGGTTTCAACCTTGGGCTTATTTTTTTTTTTTTTTTTTTAAATTAGGAAGGAGACAATTTTTCTTCTTAGGGTATGATGAAAAAGAGGTGGTGTTAATAGTAGCTGTTTATTGACTGAAGTTTTGATCTGACCTGGGCATACGTATACTCTTCTAGAGAAGATTTTTTTGTCCTGTTAAAAAGTGAACGCATGTGTTGTTTTGAACTCCATAGCTGCTCGGCAGTTGGAGTGGGGGTGCACAGTGAAAGTACGTAGCATTTAGGTAAAGATGAATATTAGTTTGCAAAATCATGATTTAAATATAGTGAAAACTGCACGTAGAGGCAGTTTGGGAACTGGGACTATGCGGTGGTAGCCGTGGAGGCATGCACACCGTCTGTGCAGAGCGCCTGTAGTGTTTTCTGGGTCGCTTCCTACGAACATCGCCTGAATCAGCGCTTTAAACGGTTGGTGAGGGAGGCTTGATCTTTCCTTCTGACTCACTGAGTGCCTAATCATTTCATACAAACGGAGCTTCTTAAATAGAAGCGGAGAGCCCCATCCCAGATTGAGATGCAGTTGAGAGGGTTAGTCATCCTCTTGGAAGATGCGAGATGTGAGTTTGAGTCTTTTTGAAGCAGACGAAGGAACTGAATCTAGATTTTTCTGTATCTTGGATACAGAAAATTGCTTAAGTGAGGAAGCTATTGGGTTTTGGCATTGTGAATTCTTTACTGTCATTCTCCTGCTTAGTCATTCAGGCAGTTTTAAAAATATGACCTGATTTGGACCCTGCAGGTATGAGGGATGACGGCACTTTTTACAGCGGGGAAGTTAAGGCTGATTTGTAAGCCCAAGGTCATATCCCAAAGCAACCGTGTGGTGCTGGCAACAACTCACTGATTTCTCATGTGGAGCTAGCGGGATACTGATCAATTTACAGCTTAAGAATAGCAAAAGACAAATGATTTGGGGGTATGTAGGAAGTGATTTAAAACATAACTACTCTCTCAGTTCTTTCTTTTTGGTTTTGTACATGTTACAGAGATAGACGCTATTTTTTATGCTTCCCTGTCATGAATGTTCTCAGAGTGTTCTTAGCAAGGTGAACATGTCTATCTTTTAATAACTTTGGATAATAAAAACTAACAAAAAATTACCTTATATTATAGGGAAATTAGGAATATAGAGAATCTCTTCCAGAAAAGCCAACCCCCCCTGTCTAACACCCCACCCCCCAATTTGATAAATAAAGCAGTGTAAAACAGTAGGTTGAGACTAATGTTTAAATGGATCATCGCAGGTATCCAGGGAAAAGCCTAAGAGACTTGCAGAGGTTTTGATGAAGAAGGTACTGCCTGGTTTGTGGAAGGAAGGCTATTCTGTAGGCAAGGACAGAGAGGGTAAAAAAAGGGGTAGGGCTCCATGTATCTGTTCCATTAATTCTGAAAGCTGAACAAAGAAAACTTACATGGTTGGTTGGCTGGTAATCCTGTGTATCATTTCCTAAGTTTTCAGAACTGGGGGACATAAAAGGGGAGCATTGCAGAGGGGAACAGTGAAAAAGTTATGGGTATTTTTTTTTTAAATTTATGAAATTATATGTATAAAGAGTTTCAGTGTAGTTTTTATTTGTTAGGTGGTAAATACTTCTTTAAGTATGGAATACAGGCCACATTCTTAAAATAGTGGGTTTTTTAATGGCTTTTGGGTTTGTTTTGTTGGTTAGGTTTTTTTAACTGTATGGGAGTAGTGTATGACATGATTTCTTATGCTTCTCTTTATATTTCAGATAAATACACTCAAATACTTACTTAATTAGTGAGATTTACCTTTTGAATGTTCTTGGATTCATGGACATCTTGGTGTGTATTTAAATTGTCTTCTGTATAAACTTTTAAAACAATTTATGTGTGTCTTTTTTTTTTTTTAATAGGCTGTTAAAAATGAAGTGAATGTGCCATGTTTGAAAAATTTTGTGGAGATGCTTTATCAGACTACCTTTGAACTGAGTTCAAGAAAGAAGCATTCGCTGGTATTTTAAAGAAATATTTCAACTTCTCCATTTTGCTCATCTTAGAGTTTTAAGCTAGTACATTATATAAGGAAAAGCTAACAGCTGTATTAATTTAAATCTTAACTCCTCAGTTCAAGTATAGTTACATTCACACTGTGTATGTCCATTTGCTCTAATGTTGATTTGTTTCTTTGTGCAAGATACGTGCCGTATTATCTCAGTTGTAACATTGTCTTGAAATCGATGCTTGCTTTTCATTATTTTAGTGGATTTTAGCACAGAGTTATTTAACCTAATGTCTCTTCTAAAAAGAACATGCATTCAGGGAGTCTGTATTTAAATTATGTTTAATTAAAAGATGAAAGTGTCAGACGAGACATTTCCAGCAAAACAGCAGACGGTTAATAGCTCTGCTCTGCCTGTTTTCTCCTCTCCTCAGACTTTGTTTTTCTAATATTTTTTATTATCTCTTTCAGATATAAATATTTGTGGGGTTTTTTTCTGTAAAACTGTATTTTAGCAAGGATTTAAATCTCTCATTGATGCAGTATTTGGTAATTCTTGATGACCAAGTCAATTATGTTTCAAGTTGATTCACGTCACTTTGCTGGAAATGTAGAGCTAAATGTTGCATTACAATTGGCATATTCAGTAAATGCAAGTGAATTTAAAGTGATTTATTCTCACTTTCATGTTAGGGACGAGCTTTAGTTTCTGGTATTCTGACCATATAAAGCATACGTCATTGTACGTGGTTAAATTCCGTAAGAATAACATAAAGTAGTTGATGTTAGTATTTACAATGTAATTTTATTTATGAAGTCAGAAACATTGTTACATCAAGATTACAATTTACCTTTTCATCCTCATTCTTTAATTTTGCTCCAGAAGAAGATAATCTGCAGTCAGATTTGGTATTAATCACCATTATGTATTCTGTTAAAGTATGTGGTGTTTAAACAAATCTATGTTACGAAAGCAAAGCGAAGTCCTGCTAGTCTGCATACTGACAGACTTCATTAGACTGTGCTTTGTTCCTTACTAAAAGTAGACCTTGAGCAGAAGTAACATTTTTGACAACCTGAAGTCTGCTTCGATTTTTACTGAGTTGATGATGTTTTTCCTGAATATTCTTCTTGGAGGCAGTTCCCTCTCCCAGCATGTAGGACCCCATGAACCGAATCACGTGGTTGCAGAGAAAGAGCAAATGTCGTAGGAAGGGTGGGATCTGCTCTCAGTCTTTGTTTGAGATGAAATCGGGCTTTGCTAGGGGATGAGCTTCACCATGGTCCCCTGCCCGGCTCTTACACTGTGGGCTCTTAGCATGGACATGGCTCTTGTACCCAGGACACCATGCCTGGCACGTGTGTCCTAGTGCAGGGGACAGGCTGCCGTGCGATGCCAGAACTGTGAGAGTGAGAGACAAGAACCGACTGTCTGTCTCACTCTCCATGTACAAGACTTGGGAGGTCTGCAAAGAGCAATTTGATCAATTCTTTTTCCCCCCTACTCATAGGCTTTGTATCCATTGATCACCTGCCTGTTGTGTGTCAGTCAGAAACAGTTTTTTTTAAATAACTGGCACGTTTTCCTGCAGAACTGTTTGTCACATCTAAAGGTAAGAATCCTTTTCAATTCAGGAACTGTTGCAAATCAATAGCATTTATTCCAATATGTTCTCAGCGTTATCCCGCCAAATAAACAATGAATATTTGGCTGTTTAAAAGGACACTGCAAAATATTTATTTTTTTTAAAAATAAATGGCATATGTCTCCATTAGTTTAAACTTAGTAGTAAGTTTTTGTGATGTTATGTAATGCTGGAAATAGACATGGCCCCTCTTGGGGAACTGTCAGTTTTACTGAGTAAAATCTGCAGAAGTATCTGCTAGTAAACGCTATTTATGCCAGAGAAAGTACAAACTGTATTTCTTCATGTCCAAATTATATGTGAGAAAATAAGTGGCTTGTCTGCTCCTCTAAGTAGAATGCATAGTAAGTGCAAAATTTGTCTCTCTTGTTCACTTATTGAAGGAATAGAAAATGAATTGGGAGTCTAGAAAAGAGATTATATCTACAGCCTGTGATATGTATTTTCCAAATAAAAACTACAGTGTCCCTTTAACTGCTGAATTCAGTTGATAGCATTGTAAACATGAGTTGGTTGATAAAGAAATCAAGATACTTGAAATTAGGGATTTGTTTTAATGATTTTCTTGTAGCACTGATTGTTGTATGTGTTCTTTCCTTAATTTTAATTAATATAGTTCATGATTTTCCCTGATATATTGATTTTGATAATTTTAATAACTGCTTTGATCCACCTTCACAATATTCATTCTGGTTAGGTATGAGTGACAGTTCCGAAGCTTAATAGTAAAATATGTAAACCAGCATGAAGTCAAATGGAAACAGGTTTAGCTGCTTGGACTGTTTTTTAAGGGTCATTTTGTTTTCATGACATCTTTCAGACTTTTCTGTTGCTTGTTGTTTTTTTGTATATTTTTCATCTAACATTGCAGTTCTTTTGCAATATTTGCCTTGATTTTTGTTTTGTTGTTTATTTTGCTTATGGAGGCTGCTTTTGCTTTTGTTTTTAAAGCTTAAAAAAAATTTCTTACAACCTAGGAGTTGCATTTTTCTGGCATAATGTCCATTGCTGATAATGGATGTATTAAAACTATAAATGCCAGTGAGTTTAACTGGTAGTTGCTGAGCATGCATTTTATATTTTACTTAGTTTTGTTAACCACTAACAGCTTAACACAAATACTGTAAGGCTCTATTCAGCAGAAATTCTACATATGAATTTCTGCAATTCAGAATTTGCAGTGTTATGATGCTGTGTCATCAATTAATTATTTAGGATATTTTATGGCTTGGTTTAATTTAGCCCACCAAATACTATTGGTTTTTTGGGTTGCCTACCTTGTTCAGAAACTCTGTTGAGATTAATCTTGAAAAATACACCCCCACTGTCCTCATGTGTCTTATGAATTAATGTGTTCCTTTGTTTCTGAAGCTAATTAAATGCATGCACTCTGTAATAAGTAATCTCATTAATTTATAAATCTGAATTTCACAGCAGTTTAGTCTTTCAGATTTCCCCTTCCCCATTTTCCTTCCTGATTTCCTAATGACTAAAGTTATTTTATTTGCAGTTACCTAAATACGTAAAATGCAATAAGGATTCCAAATCTGTTGTCTCTAGTGTCTTTGTTATTTAATTTTGAGAGTTACTGGGAGATACTTCAGAGTACTGAAAAGGTTCATCCAACCCTACTGTATTAGTTAAAATTAACAAATTAATGATTGAAATAATGACACCACGTAGACTGTGTCGCAGGGATATTCTATGAAGCATACAGGCCCGTTAGCAAGTTGCCAAGAGGTACCGTAGGTCATGGGTTCATGGTGCTCATGTTATTCCCTAGTGACTGCCCAGTGCAAACTCTTACCTAGCAATGAACACCATGTGGTCACACTTTGGTGACAAAAATAAGCAATTTGCCATGATGTGAAAGCTCATATCTTCGCATACCCTGCCCTACCCCGCAGCATTTCGGTACTGTGTTGTGCTTGATAATGCTCCTGAGGGTGCTCTACGCCCCAATCCAGTACTAGCAATATTTATTGCCGTTGTAAACTCTTTGTACTGGGTTTCAGTGCACGCTACCTTTAGTTACCCTTGAAGCAGGCTTATCGTATGGGGAGAACATCCTAGCCTTGCTGGAAGGAGGAAGCCGAGGGGCCTGGACCGATGCAAACAGAGGATAAGTGAGTTGTAAGAGTCAGTTTAGACCAGGAGTGTACCAAAGGGTGTTTCATGGAATCTTGGAATAGTTTGGGTTGGAAGGAACCTTAAAGCTCATCTAGTTCCAACCCCCTGCCATGGGCAGGGACACCTCCCACTAGACCAGGCTGCTCAAAGCCCCATCCAGCCTGGCCTTGAACACCTCCAGGTTTCTTGGTATACGTATCGCTGGCCTTGTCCCACAAAGCAGTTGGGATGCTATTTCCAGCACTAAACCCAGCAGGGCATTTTTTTACACACTGTAGCATAGGCAAAATTCTGAATTTGTTCAGCAGATGGTAACACTGGGTCACTACTGTAAACATTTTGCTTACTTTTTTGACTAGTATTTAGTAGATAGACTAATTCTAGCAGGTTTGTCAGAAAGCTGATAGGTTCTTGGATGAAGCTGAGTTGTTGTGGTATCCTTACCACCTCTTCCAGGGAGAGGAAGGAACATTTAAGAAAGCTGCTGAAATGGGAGAGAAAAGTGTCTATCATTCTGCACCACTGTTGGGTAGAAAAGAATAATTATTTTTTCATAGTTTAACTTTAGCGTCTGTTACCACAAAACCTTCAAAGTTGCAGGAACTTTTTCTACCACTGTAGCAAAACCTGTATTTCTACTGAATAGAGTCCTTACTAGTCAGCTACCTGTTGGTTTTGTGCTTTTTTTCATCTAACATGCATGTGCCTTCCATTCTCATGTTTGTTATGTTTTGCTGTCTCACATTGCTTTATTTAGATGCCATCTAACAACAGTATCAGAAAACAAATAGAAACACTGCAGGTGAGTTAATACGTTGTTATAACTCAGTGAAACGTTGCTTTGTCTCATGTAAATACTTTGCTTTGTTTTTTTATGTTAATTGTTGTATTTTGTGCTTTCCTTTCTTTGTAAAATTGCTGCTAGTACTGTTAAGAAGCAACAGGACTAAGAATAGCTAATGTTTCAAAGATCTTTTTTTCTTGCCAGGGAGTAAAGGAGAAAGATCAGAAAATTATCTAATATCAGTTTTTCCTTGGGGGTGAAAATGTGGCTCTGTGAAATTGAGTATCAATATCACAGCTGGTTTCCCTGAACAGCAGTGCATGTTTCCACTGGAAGTAGACTACCTATTCAGATGTATGATTTTTTTCTTTAATTCATTTCAAAAAGTGTCTTGCATGCGAGCAAACTTGAAAACATTTTCACAATAAAAAAATGTGAAACTGATTTACTGTAACAACTTGCAGTGCACTAACTTGAAAGACTTTTACACTGTTGGTTTTGCAGGTTTTAAAAAGTAGAAATTGTTTTAGTTCAGAACAGAAGAAAAGTTTAACATCAGTATTAAAAAGTACTTTCTTCAGTAAGTGACTACATTTGACTAACATGGAAAAAATGCTATTTTGTTTCTTGCCTTCATTGAGATAATCTTTCATTGACTCGTCTTGATGTGTCATGTAAGAACACTGTAGATTTGCTCTTGCTTTTTTGGTTTTGTAACCGAATACAGTTCTTGGCAGCTTATTGCACAGTCTGCTGATAAAATTTATAACAAAAGTTTTAGGATTTTAAACAAAAGTGTGTTTGAAAAAACCCAAACAGATAGAGTGCTTTAAAATCTGTCAGGCGTCAGCTAAAGAGACTGAAATTCAGCCAGGTTGGTGAACTGCACAGTCATATACACTGTGTTCTAGTTGCAATAGTCTCAAAGAGAAAAGGAAATACTGACATATTAACACCAAGGATATAAGGTGTGCCACAATAAGACAGAAAAAGCCATATTCTTCTAGCGTATTTGTTTAGTTCCTAGTTATAGGAAGAGATAATTAAATTTTTCAATGCTTAAGAAATTAGAAGTATCATTGTATTTATTTTGTAACCCTTTTTAAAAGGTAAATGCCACCTTTTTTTTTTTTCTAACAGGCAAACTTAGCAGAAGTAGCTATATTGGATGATAAACCACTAAAACAGATAAACAGATGGAACGTTGTTAACACATTGTAAAAAATCTGCTACCTATACCATTGTTTTGATTAGATGTTTGAAAGTCAACAGTAATTTTTTTTTTTCTTCTGGACCTGTAAATTAAGCTCCCTTTTGGAATATCAGAAATAAGAAAATTGAAGCATTACTCAGTTCTAGACACCGCATTTTGGATAGACTTTGATAATGCGTGTACTGATAAATTCACCAGCCTACTTTGAACATCAAGAACTGTTGGCCTGTAGGTTAAATGTGATGAGTAATAATATAATGGGGTTTTGCTGTTTAAGTTGATTAAAATCAAATCTATCACAGTCTCACCCTCCTGTACAATTACGAGTGTTTGCTTCTTCCTCACAGTAGCATTGCTGTAAATTAACTGGACTGTGGGACGGTTATCTGAATACTAACCAGGGACGTTTTGTCCGAATCACCTTCCTAAATCTACCCACCAGTGCTAGTTGCAGGTGTGCTAATTCAGAGGCGATGGCAGGATCACATTGGTGAGCATGAAGGGAGGGTAGAACTGACACAGACTGGGTTAAATTATTCCCTCTAATATTCTGATAAGCAGTCGTGTATGTTATTTGTCTGTGCAATACCACTTTTGACTCTGTGATTTTGTGATAAGCTTTTAGCCTTTCTTAAATAAGCAGCTGCCAAATCCAATAGTCCCAACCTACCGGTGTTAAAGCCATCCAAATTACCCTCCTTTGCATAGTCTGTTGCACAGACATGGCCATGAAATTATTTGGATCGATTTACAGGTGTGAGTTGGACTTTCTTATTGCTAGGGTCAATGCAAAGGGAGCAGTGAGGTAGCGGAGGAGGGAACCAAGGATGCGACCATCTCTTTTTAAACACTATAGTCTTAGATCCATTTATACCCTTTGTGAAATTGCCCTCCACTTGTCCTGGGAGGACAGAGTGCTCTGCTATTGACTCCTTGGCTTGTGGTAGAGGCCACAACGTGTGAAATTAGATAGGTTCAAGCCATCATATAGATAAGTCTTGAAACAGAGAGACTTCACTGGAGATGGGGAAGGTGTGTTTTGAGGGTTCTTTTGTTGGTTTTTTGTTGATTTTGTTTGGGGTTTTTTGCTTAGTGGTTTTTGTCTTTTTATCTTTTAGTTTAAATTTAGAGAATGCCTAAAAATATGACAACTGGGAATCATTTATTCTGCTGATAACCTCATACATGTCCAGAATCTTGCTGGATACTTCATGATTATAAACGCACCAAGAATCCCTAGTTGGTATTGCTGGAGGGATTGCTGGAGTTGGTACTAAGAATGTTAGTTAGTTACTGGTTTTCACAGTTTAAGAGCTCGGAGGAGCAAAGCTAAACTTCTAGTAGCAGCTTTAAGACAAAAAATAATTGTTTTTCACACAGTGCATAATTTAAGCTGAATTATGCCACAAGACTTTCTGTTAATTCAAGAAAAATCATCGAATCATAGAGTGGTTCAGGTTGGAAGGGACCTGAAGGATCATCTAGTTCCAACCCCCCTGCTGTGGGCAGGGACACCTCCCACTAGACCAGGCTGCTCAAAGCCTCATCCAGCTAGCTTAATTGTTACGGTAAAAATCCATTGGAAGTAAGTGAACACTAATACATCCCGCAGGAAATGGTGAAGTTGGGTGAAGCCTGGAGTGCTTGCCCAGAGACGCATCCTTGTGTGCCTTGTGTGCCTGCCCTGTTTTGCATTCTTTTCTTCTGCTCCTGCTACTGTCTGCTGTCGTAAACTGAATGATGGACTTAGGCTTTGTCCCTGATCCAAAGCAGCTACTCCGATGTTTTAGACAAACTATAAGTTAGTTTGCTATAAAGTAGGTATTCGTTACCAACGGCTTTCTGAGAAAAGTTCTTGGAAGCAATACACCCTTGGTGTTCATCTCAAGAGGAGTATGTGCTTTTTAGTTACTCCTCTGCTCCCAGAGTGAAAGACACCTAAAGTAGCCTGGAATTACTAGTTAAATATTCAGGTAGCATTGGAAATATGCAATATAGGGTGGTTTTTTTCATAAAAACATATTGAAACTTGTAGTCAGTATTAAACATCAGTTTGAATTGTTAAAAAATGAAAATATTCTCAAAAGTCAAAAGAGCAATAATAGAATTTTCTGAGTGTCTCACAGGCAACAGTAACTATATTTTTCATTTATTTTACAGAATAAAGATCCCAAAATGTCCCGAGTTGCACTGGAATCTTTGTATAGGTTATTGTGGGTTTATGTTATTAGAATAAAATGTGAAAGCAACACTGTAACTCAAAGGTAAGTTCATTGTGTGAAGGATTTTAAACTGTTGATTGGTGGGGTTTTTTCCCCCCTAGTGATATCAGAAGACATCTTGAAGCCAGCTCAGGGATGGTCTAGGCAGGTAAACTGGGGAACAAAGACTTCATCTTAATAGAGAAAAACAAAAGAACTTGGTTACTTTGACGAGGAGAGAGAATAGAGTCTGCAGTTGTCTTTGCAGGGATAGAAGAGGGCAGAGAGATAAAAAGCAGGAAAGTTATTAAAGTTAAAAGGCACTTTTGGTACCAGAACAAATAGGGTATGAAGTGGCCATCACTAAGTATGCGCTGGAAATGAAAAGGTTTTCTTTATAAATTAGCATCGTGACAATTTGGAATAGTCATTCAGATCTTGCCCTTTCTCCTGACTTATTACTAACTAGTTTAAAGCAGGAACTTGGTCACTTTAGAAATGAACCCATGATGCTGTTGCCTGTGACAGTAGAGGGCTGTACCTTCTGTGGGTGGTCCTGTCCGTCATATGTTTCTATGTAATTTAGTAGTAACCCCCCTACACTCTTCCAGATTTGAACTGTAACATCTATGCTATTATAAAAAGTTACTTTTAAAAGGCTTTTTTTTTTGTTTTTAAATTCTTGTAGCCGTCTCATGAGCATTGTATCAGCACTTTTTCCAAAAGGATCACGTAGTGTGGTCCCACGAGACACACCTCTGAATATATTTGTGAAGATTATTCAGTTCATTGCTCAGGTAAGAATACCTCTAGGTAGAGCTATAAGAATAGCATTATTTGAACATTATTTGGAAGAAATGTAAATTTAAGGGTAGTTTTTGAAATATTTGCACTGAATTAATGGTCTTATACCTTGAATAGAATTTTCCCAAATATGTCTAACAAATGAAATGACTCATTCTCTTTCTACTAGTGGCAAAATTATTTTACTTAAACTTCAGTAACTGTTGTGTATGAACATTATGATGATTAACATTTACATTTGTATTGCACTGTTGTGGATGTGTGTGTGTATACATATAAATACACTAATATAATTAGTATATTCCATTATATTTTTATAAGGGATAAAGCATTCAAACAGAAATATCCACGTATATTTGGCCTGGAGGCTAGCCTCTGTAGACAGAAAAAATATGCAATACATGCAGTAGTGTGTAGTTAGTACTGCACTATGATTTATATTATTTTAGGTGCTTCTGTTGTCCTAATATCAAAATGCTGGATGTGACCTCACTAGATAAACTCTCATCCATCTATAACCTTATAGATTAAAGACATGTTTTCCTTACAGATAGTTTGTGCTTCAGCTTCCAAAATGATTTGCTTCTGGTCATACAGTGATGAGGCAGGACACACAACCCTTCACTGTTTATATTTATTTCCTGGGGCTCCTCTTTTTATCACTAATTTTTAATTGTCTAAAACAGTTCATCTCATCTGTAGAAATGTGTTTGACCTGAGCATAAGTGTCTGGGAATTTTTTCAGGAGAAATGGTTCAACCATATCAGGGGATGAGCTGTGTTGAATTGTGCTATATTTAAAAAAGAACATGAAGTCATAGGAAGAAACAGGAAAAAAGGAATGTTTTTTTAAACTTTTAAATTATTTTTTTAAACGTTTAAGACATGATACCCAGCACCTGTGCAAAGCCAAGATATTAAACTATGCATATTAACAGAAAAAAGATAATCATATCAATCTGTTTTCCTTTATAGGAACGTTTGGATTTTGCAATGAAAGAAATAATATTTGATCTTCTTAGTGTTGGAAAATCACCTAAAACCTTCACTATTAATCCAGAGGTAAAAAAAGCTCATTACTTGCATGCAGTGAGAACAGGGGATTGGGGGATTTTTTGAGGGAAAGTGGTTAACTGTTTTTGAGCCGGGGCGAAAGCAGTTTAATGAATATCTGAAGGGGTGTTCTGCTAAAACTAAAGAAGAAATTGTAGTTGTGCACAGTTGCTGTTTCATTCCTGGCGAGTAAGCCAGCAGCAGTACTACAGGTCAGACTCATTTCAACAACAATTTCAGTAAGTATGTGGGAACTTTTGTTACAGTATAACTGTAAAGCCTTTTTTCAGGGAAGTCATACCTAGCTCTTATGGTTCAAGACACAATGTCATCTAACAGATGAGATGTTTAAGCAATGTCAGTCTTCAGTGCGTCATACTCGAGATTCACATGAAGTCCTCTAGTGTCTGTACTATAAAATATTTGGTATCTCAGTTAGCCTGTGTCAAGTCAGTTAACTGGAATCAGAGTTGTGGGGAGGCACCGAAGGCTTAAACTTTATTCTTGTTGCTTTCATTACCCTAATATGTAACATTTAAATAATGCCAGTCCTACTGGAACCGTAAAGAGAGGAAAAATGCAATTCGTGTTTTGCCTCGTCTGTGTTACGTTAATGTTACAATTTCTTCTGTGTTTTCTCTTTCTTTTTTCTTCCCTTTTTTGCTATTGAAGAGGATGAATATCGGCCTCAGAGTCTTCCTTGTCATAGCAGATAGCTTGCAGCAGAAAGATGGTGAACCACCAATGCCAACAACAGGAGTTGTTCTTCCCTCAGGAAATACTCTGCGCGTGAAGAAAATTTTCCTTAACAAAACGCTGACAGATGAGGAAGCAAAAGTTATAGGTCTGTTGTATTCTTTTTTTAAGTTGGCATTCCGATATGTGCATATATATATTCTTAATTATTCTTAAGCAGTACATTTGCGTAACTTTATTTCTGTATTTATTTTAATTGTTAGTGAGAATCTAATGATAGTCTATTTTAAGAGTATTGCTTTGATTCTTTAGAAAGGGCTGCTAGACAATATTGACCTTCTGGTGTCTGAGACCAAATCCATGGCTTTTTTTGAAGTGTTTGGCACTGCCAATTAGCACAAAGAAGCCTGAGTGCAATTAGTGTGGTAAATAGCATGACAGTTTTTGATCCCTTGATGTCTGTCATCGTTTAACCCCAGTCAGCAACTAGTACCACACAGCCACTCACTCACTCATCCCCCATGGAATGGGAGAGAGAGTCAGAAGCATAAAAGTGAGAAAACTCGTGGAACGAGATAAAGACAGTCTAATAGCTAAAGCAAAAGCTGTGCATGCAAGCAAAGCAGGACAAGGAATTCATTCACTGCTTCCCATCGGCAGGCAGGTGTTCAGTAATGGTTACTGGGGAAGACAAAATGCCATCACTCCAAACTTTCCCCCTTCCTTCTTCTTCCCCCAGCTTTTATATACTGATAATGGCTTCACATGGCATGGAATATCCCTTTGATCAGTTGGGGTCATCTGTCCTGGCTGTGTCCCCTCCCAACTTCTTGCGCACCCCCAGCCTACTCACTGGTGTGGTGGTGTGAGGAGCAGAAAAGGCCTTGACTCTGTGTAAGCACTGCCCAGCAATAACTAAAACATCCCTGAATTGTCAACACAGAACAAATTCAAAACATAGCCCCATATTAACTACTAGGAAGAAAATTAACTATCTCAGCCAAAACCAGCACAATGTCACTCCAGAACGTCCCAAATGTCCCATGGCTGAAGTGGAGTAAGACACTTTTGATCCCTGTATTGTATTGATCTTCTGTGGGTGAGGTAGTCGTCTCTGAAGAACTGTTTCAACGTGTAAAATTTAAACTAGAACAAAAATGCTTGTGATTGAGAAAACAGAAAAGCAACTGATGGTTGCTTCCTTGTTTATGTTCTTTCTGAAAGAAACTTCTACTTTCATATAATACCTCCTACTACTCATTTAACATGCATTTCTTTTGACACTTTAAGTGTGTGTTTCCTGTCATCCTGTCATCTTTTTGAAATTTGTCCTAAGCTAAATAAGTGGCAAATATGTAAATAAAAATGTGAAAATTAAATGAGAACAAATGAAAGAGGTGATCAGAACTCTTTGGCTTTTCAGGAATGTCCATATACTACCCTCAAGTCAGAAAAGCGCTAGATAGCATTCTTAGGCATTTGGACAAAGAAGTTGGAAGGCCCATGTGCATGACTAGTGTGCAGATGTCCAATAAAGAACCTGAAGACATGATTACGTATGTACTAAATTACGATATTTTCCCTGTCACAGTTATGTCATATCCTTTTTACGCTGTAACGTTGCAGATGCCATCATTAATGCATTACAGTTGTTGGCTTTTTACTTCACTATTAAATGAATGTTAATTTCATTAATTAATTATAAAAAAATTTATTAGCTGCTTAGTTTTGACACAACATTGAAAATATTTCTGGTGTAATAAAGCAGATTTTTCTGTTGTTTTGTTGTTGATAAACTGTTTTTACAGGGGTGAGAGAAAACCTAAGATAGATTTGTTTAGAACTTGTATTGCTGCTATCCCAAGACTGATTCCAGATGGCATGAGCAGGACTGACCTCATTGAATTGCTTGCAAGGTAAGGGAAATGAAATTCTGCCCTTAGTGTTGTTCCTTTTTAAATGCTGTGTGTGTAAGAGTTTGTCAGTGCACTATGTGTGTGAGTCCAGTGCATACAGAAGCTGTTATTCCTGGTCCTGCCTGCCTTCTGCAGCTGGTCAGGTGTTCCTGGCCAGAGTAACAGGAGATAAATTTATCCTGCAGATCTTGCACTTATTTTTAGAGAGAATTCTTTGAAAAGTATTTCTGTTGCTTCGTTTTTTTGAACTTGTCTTATCTTTTTGTTAATGTCATACTATTTTCCCCTTTTTTATTTTATTTTTTTCTTCCTATTGCTAATACTGTAAGTTATCATAAAGATATTCTTGTTTGACATTACCAAAATGTGAGACAGGCACAGGATACTTTTTTTTCTTGTTCTTTACTAACCCTGCTTCCTTTTTTCCATTTTTCTGATCCAACACTACCCACATTCTTCCATTTCTTATCTTAATTTAAATAGAATGTACTTTATCAGTACTGATAAGTAGTTAAGACAACTGGGCAGCCAGGTGTTTGCAGGTGGGTAAACTGAGCATTCAGTGAGAATATGTGGTTGTGGTACATGCAGACAGTCTTTATGGATTACTACAGTGATAAACGTTCCTCTTCCTAATTTTTCAATTTTTTAATACAAGAATGGTCGTGGTGCAGAAACACATGATAGCTTTTAGCTTTGAAAGCTTTGCTGAGTTATATATATATATATAAAGTTAGTAATGATGTGAGAGAATAAGATTTTTCTAACACTTTTTCTTCAGTGTCAAAAATCACATAAAAGACACAAAGCGTTAAGTAGTGATACAGTCTTGGATAACTGTCTTCTACCAGAGTGCACTGAGACATATTCTCAAGTATATATGCAAAGGGGTTTTTTGCGAGTTTTTCTCATATCCAAAGTAAAGCTGCTTTATCTACAAAAATAATCACTTCTATTCAATTTCAAGTTGAAGAAAATAACCTGTACCTCACAGGGTGCCTGCCTACTGAGCTCTGAGGTGGTTGCTCAGATGCGTGCGGAGATGTGCCTGGATGAAAGACTTGACCATCTCTCTTGAAAATTATTTGTTTATACTAAGTTCTGTGGAGTCTTGAATTATTTTGCTATAGTAGTAGCGCCTTCTGTTAGTAGCCAGTTTCAGATTTATTCAGTGCAGAAAATGCGTATGTGTGGGAGTATTCTACGTTGTACAGTAAAGAAGGAAGAGTTAACACCAAACTTTAATTTATAAAGGCTGGTTAAGAGTATGCCAATCTAGGGTGATGATACCGGTATTTTTTCTAAACAGGCTGACAATTCATATGGATGAAGAACTTCGTGCCTTGGCTTTCAATACTCTCCAAGCATTAATGCTTGATTTTCCAGATTGGCGGGAAGATGTTCTTTCAGGATTTGTATATTTTATTGTGCGTGAAGTGACTGACATCCACCCAACGCTTCTTGACAATGCAGTAAAAATGTTAGTGCAGCTCATAAATCAGTGGAAACAAGCAGCCCAAATGCACAATAAGAACCAAGATTCTCAGGTATTTCTAAATAAGGTCTTTTGATGTTAAAACGTGGTTTGAATCTATGAATCTGCATACAATTTTATCAGTAAGCATTATTGGTTTTGTTAAGTGATTAAAAAATCCACTTACCTTTTACATTGCATGAAGATTTTTAGACCTGTTATTTTAAGTCAGCATTGTTGCCAAAAAATTACTTTAATATTATTAAGTATTACCTAAACACTAATTTATGGCCACATTTTTGCTTCCATTAAAAGTCATCACGTGTAACTGGAAATATATTAAGTAGGAGTACTTAAACAGTAGAACTAGAAAAAAGGACTATTTTTTACTAGCAAACAGAATGGGTTCAAATAATTAAATTTTATACAATCCTATGCGTAAGAGTGTTAACTATTTATTTTTAATTTCACCCTCGCTGCGTCATTCTCGTGAGGAAGTGAAATAAGTAAGACTTTCTTGTGATATTTGTTTGGACTGAATTCAGAGAGGTACTAAAAAAACAGTCACTGGTATTGTGTCATTCTCATAATGCAAAATTTGACTAGTAGCCAAACAAGATTTAAATACTTGATGATTAATTCTGCCATCACCAATAATGGAACTATAGTTTGGTTGTGTTTACTTTTTTCTTAATTTGCTTGACTTCTGTGATCTTTTTCTTAGCGTGGTGTATCCAATGGGGCTGCCCATACCCTTCCTCTGGAGAGGAACCTTTATTCCAGTGTATTTCACGTGGTGGAAGGCTTTGCTTTGGTCATCCTTTGCAGCACAAGGCCCGCCACCAGGAGATTAGCTGTCAGCGTTCTCAGAGAAATAAGGGCCTTGTTCACAGTTTTAGAAATTTCTAAGGTAAGAACTGATGACCCGTTCTTGTGACTGCTTAATGAAACTGCTTTTATCTTCACTTTCTTTGAGCATTTTGTTACGTGTTTTATCTTTTGTAGAGTGAAGATGAGTTGGCTATAGATGTAATGGACAGACTAAGTGCCACTCTCCTGGAGAGTTTCATACATCTCACTGGGGCTGACCAGGTAGGAGAGTTTTTATGTTAAGTTGGATGTAAGACGAGGTAATTCTGCAAAACTGTCCCAAATAAATCGTATATATTTTAAATGATAGTGTCACTATGTTCATGCTAACTTTATCAGCAATTTATCACCTTGAAAAACAATCAAACAAACCCAACCAACAAACCAAACCAAAACCCCAAATCTCAAATATCTTGAGGGATGTTATGAGGCTGATGCCACCATTGTACGCTTTCTGATCAGCAGTGTGTTGTTATGACTACCACATACACACAGCCAGATATATCTCTATCTATTTTTTCTCATCTTGCTCATGGATTACAGTTTCTTTGAAGCAAAGACCACTGCGTTTTTCTGCAGTGATACAGTGTCTTAAGAGTCATTGTGTCCTTTATCCATGACGAAAGCTATAACTATCAATGAATGACAACTGAATTCCATATGTATATATTTATCATTAACTCTTAAGTATCAAGGAAAAGCTCTTCTGATTTTAGGTTTAGGAAACAAGTTGGAATTCAGGTGTAAGGCTTTTAGAGTCTGGAATCTCCTGGAAAAATAAAGTCATCGTGAGTGAAAGAGTCTTTTTCTAGAATTTACTGTTTCCTAATATCCAGTTCCTTCCCAAACAGCATGTTTGTATAACTGTTCACATTGGGAACTTCTGTAAAAAAAATCGTAAATTAAGTAATGTGTTTTGTCTATTACAAATGTGGTTTTGACACTGCTTTTATTATATATTTAATAATGAAGGGATAATTACTTAATATGCATGGATATTAAATATTGCCTTGTTCTCTTTTTTTATGCACACAGACTACTTTACTGTACTGTCCCAGTTCAATAGATTTACAGACTCTGGCTGACTGGAATTCGTCCCCAATCAGCCACCAGTTTGATGTGGTCAGTCCATCACATATATGGATATTTGCACATGTGACTCAAGGCCAAGATCCGTGGATTATAAGCCTCTCAAGTTTTATGAAACAGGAAAATCTTCCAAAACACTGCCCAACAGCTGTAAGCTATGCTTGGACGTTTGCTTATACCAGACTCCAACTGCTGTCTCCACAAGTGGATATAAAGTAAGTTAATTTCTAAAGTACAATACAATATATTATATTGTGTATTCTTTCAAGATTTGTCATCATTGTAATGTTTTTATGTTTCAGGGAGGTGACAAATGTTAATATTTTCTGTGACTTTAATTCAACTTTATATAAGAAAAATTAAAGCAGTTCTCTCTAGGAAAAAGGTTATCTGCTGTAAAAAATTAATTAATTCATGCCTTTGGCCATATTGTAGTTAACAGATTTGACTATAGAAGCATACATTGTTGATGGTCTATTCCAAACAATTTATTCAGAGTTTACCATGTTAACAATTTTGGAAGCAATGGCACATACGTAATTGAAAAATAAATTCAGTAGGAAAACAAAGTGAAACCTGGTAAGCTTTATTTACTATACTGAGCGTTCTTTTTTTATTTTATTTTTTTAATAGCAGCCCTATCAATGCAAAGAAAGTGAATACTACTACGAGCAGTGACTCCTATATTGGGCTCTGGAGAAACTACCTGATTCTTTGCTGCAGTGCAGCATCTTCTTCAAACTCCTCCACCTCCACAGGCTCTGTGAGATGTTCCCCTCCTGAGACGCTGGCGTCTACTCCTGACAGTGGTTATAGCATTGATTCAAGAGTAGGTTCTTCTTACGCTTACTGTAAATTATTTGAAGTAGAAGCACCTGAGGGTTATAATAACTATCATGATTTTTAGAAAATGGTGTAATTTAAAACATATTTCAGTATACATTTCTTTTTCATTTGTTTAGGATAGCGTTTCAGTTTGTTTCTCCTTGTACGTGCTGTAGAGGCTTTCTGCTTATGTTTTTGAAGGCAAAATCTAATCACGTCATGAAAACATTAACCCAATCTCAAAGTCTTATCTAGTAGTAATGAAGAAGTGTTTTTTTTACCATTAAGGGTTGGGTGTTTTTTGCTGTCAGTAAACTTCTGCAGTTCTGAGCAGCTAGCCTCTCACTTCGGTAACTGAAGCAGTGACCTATTCAGGCATGATGTTGCATTTTTCCCAACCACAGACAGTTTTCTTTGGTTCATATCACCTGCAGATTTTTTTTTTCCTTTTGCTTCTTCTTTGCTTATTTTTGGCACTCCTTTTTGGCTTCCTGCAGAAGGTACAGTAGAGGTGAAGATAGCTCATGGACTATGCAGCAGATTTTTGGCAGAAGCAGCTTATTCCACTTGTTTGTTACCAAGATCCTTTCCCTAAATCTGAGAAACTGTAGACTGAAATCTTTGTTCTTTTTGAGAGCTGCAACGGACTCTTCGGAGTTGGACACCAGAAGTCTGCTTCTTCTCCCAAGGAGGGGCAGATACACTAAACATGCAAAACGTCTGCTTATCACGTTGAGGCGTTCATTGTCATCTGACAATGAAAATTCAATTATACAAGGAGTGGAGAGGTAGTTAATACTACTTCATTATTTCAGAAAGTCTTTTTCCGTGTCAAAGATCAAAAATTTCATTATTATCATTTTAAGTCACTAATCAGTGTGAGAAGACTGTAAAATTACAGCAGATGTTTTAATGTCACACCACCTGATTGGTTGGTAACTACTTTGTTCTGTTTTATTCCGGTTTTCTTCTTAGATCATTGGCATTCCATCCCCTTCCTCCCTGTTTAAGCACATAGTTCCGATGATGCGCTCTGAGAGCATGGAAATTACGGAATCCCTTGTGCTGGGACTTGGCAGGACCAACCCAGGAGCTTTTAGGTAACTGTTGTGTTACATCTGTTTTTATGCTAATTGATTACAAAGCTGGGGAATCAGAGCTCAAAAAAAAAAAAAAAAGGTTTGCTTTTTTTTCTTTTAAGAATTTTGAAAAAGCTGTGAAAACTGATTACCGTTGTCTTTTCTAGCATTTAGTGGTGTCATAAAGATTCTTAGAGGTTGAAATAATTTTATGTAGAGGTCATGTCTGCATAAAGAAAAAGAAGTTAGTTGAAACAATAAATGGCTGCCTTTTATTGATATTAAAGGCTGCCCTTATATGAAAGAACAGGCTGTGTAGACTATTAACGTTTGAAATGTTAATTATAACCATGTTTGTAGGAGTTACTAAACTCTCCTTATTGGTATTGCCAACAAACATATGTTTCTGAGCTCTTTGTGTGTAGGAGTTTCATGATAACTGTACTCTAAAAAGAGATTGTTGGATTAAGCTATAAAAAAAAACCAGTTACAACTGTTTTCTGACTAGTACTGAAGCTTCTGACATTTGTGGCACATCCCTCTCCCCCCTTTTCTTTTTCTTCTGAGTAAACCTCCTCTAACTTCATAACTAATACACCTTTCTCATACGTTGTACCAATGACAAGTCCACGTGGATTAGTTTGGGTGTTGGTAACTGTGATCTACTGTAGCAGAATTAAATCTGCGCCAAGTCACTTGTTCTGTCAGTTTAATTTCATACATCGTGTTCGACATACCTGGATTCAGCTCATAATGCAAAACTTTTGGTTACCCTACTGTGACAAGTCTTTAGATAAATGTCAAATTCAAAATGGTCTGTTGAGCCATCGTGGCATTCCTACCTCAACTGAAATTTACTTCAGGTCTATTGTTCTGACCCGTGGATGTGTATTAGAAATCCACTGAGATGGAAAGGCAGCTCTATGCCAGGAAGCCATGAGTTTTAAAATGCCGCTGTCCTCAACTGACAGCTCTCTCTTTATGGAGGATGGATGAAGAGGGAGAAATCACTTGTGTCCCATATTACGGCAGATGAAGAGCCAAAGATGTATTTGAAACTGTAATGCCAAGTCCCAAGTTATAGTATTCTGTTTTACTCCTTTGATAATCTTCTAATTTTATATCATATCTGACTTTACTCTCCTAACCAGGAGTAAAGCAAGACTTGGTCCCATGACCCTGAAGATCTACTGAACAGTATAAATCATAATTGTGCTATACAAGTCTAGAAAATGCTTTCAGAAAGGATTTCACCAGAAACGCTTGTTTTCTAAATTGGAAACAATTCATTCAGCAAACTTAAAAAAGAAGCATATCTGATTCTCAGCAGTCTTCTCATTTTTTTTTATTCTGAATTTTATGTTTTGTTTCTGAGGACTAGCTTTTTTCCTCTGCCTGATGTGCATACTCACACCAGATGCTAGCTGTAGCCCACCCTTCAACATTGCAGCTCTGCACTGATTTCTTGCTTTTGTTTTAGCACCAAAAAAAATCTTCCAAATTCTTTTTTGTGTTTTCTGTTTGAAAGAAAGTATGAAACAAGCCCTAACCATGCTCAAGTCTCTTAAGTCTCGTGTAACTGAGCACACCACAAAAGTTTGTGCAGCTTTCTGATCACCTGGACCCATTTTCTGAAGGAGACCCTTGGAATGATGTAACAGAGGGGTCAGTCATTTACCGTGAAAGCTTGAAGAGGTTTATGCTTTTGACGCGTCTGAATTACAATAGCAGAAGAAGTAGAAAAATGTGTAACACTTCCAACAAATCTGAAGTGGAGGTGGTAGTTACTATGCTAACAAATGTTAAAGTAAAACCAACGTGTTTTTACTTCAGCGTTTTGTCTGTGTAGATCCGTACTACTGATCTCCTTCCCCTTTCCTTCGCCCCCTTTTGGGAGTTGTAAGAGACTCCTAGTTTGGCAGAAGGAACTGGGTAGTAATAAAGACTGTGGAACTTCAGAGCAAATAGGAGATGTAACCACAGCGGCAGAGCATTTGCTTTTCAGTTTTCAAAGAGATGAGTCTGACTTCTGTCAGCATATCAGCCTTAAAGAAACAATCTTTATTAACAGCTAAATGCATCGTGACACTCAAAAAGCATTGTATGATAAGCTGCCAACATAGTTGTGTTGTTTTTTTTTCCTCCCCCCTAATAATATCTGTTTGAACCATAAAGCTTTGTTAAACCCTGAATATGAAAGTAAATGAAGATCATCTGTGATAGAAATATGCCATACTACTTGGTGAATGCAAATCTAGTGGTAATTATTGAGACATGCGTTTGGTAGTCTGCCTTTAAATTAGGAAAATATCTTGCTGGGAAACATGCCTTTAAAATGCTCATTTATTTTAGAAAGCTACAGGTAAAGTACGAAAACCTGAGGGTATTTTAACTTCTATTGTAACGCTAGTTGCTGTGAAATACCTTTCAGTTGAGATGTTAATTTAATGGTTGTTTCTGTCCTTTTAATTCTTTTATTTTAATTCAGGGAACTAATAGAAGAATTACATCCTATAATTAAGGAAGCACTTGAAAGAAGGCCAGAGGTAATTAGATATTTTCCACTATATTCAGTACACAGTTCTGTCTTCTCACTAATGGTAGTAAATAAATGTTAGTTATGTTCTTTAATTTCTGCACCTAAAAACTGTCAATAATACTAGATAAAAAGGTGAGATGTTACTTTTTAAAATGACTGTGAAGTGTTTACATTAGAAGAGCTTTGTGTTTGTTTTGAGCTATTATTCCTGTAGCAAATAGGTTTTGTTTCAAATGCTGAAAACATTAACATAACCTTTTCCACATTCTTTTAGTTCTTTTTACCTAAGCATAGTTTTGCACAGTTGTTACTTTGTTATATCATCAATAACATGCCCACAAGTAGTAGTACCTAAGACATAGAATTGCATTCTATCGTCTACCAACTTTGTTGTTTGGGGGGTTTTTGGTGTTTTTTTTTGCTCTTCTTTTTTTTTAATGAAAAAGGCTGTAAGCTCACCTGACTGACTGCTCTGACTAAAAATCTTCTGATGGCAAACACGTTTTACAGCAAGGTTCAGAAACCTCAGCAGGTATTCGTAGGAATAATAGTCTCTGCAAACACAAACTCAGAGATGATTACTCAGTATTTTTTGTGGTAACTGTCATATTCTTATTAGTAATAAATTTGTAATCAAATACAGATGATGGGAAGGAACATCACTTCTGTTGCAAAATGTTACTGGGCTATAGTGTTTTGTCAGTCTTGCACGCAAGTATGTAGAAAGATTGGCGTTTGTACTTCATCATTTTCTATGTTGCACTTTGACAGGACACTGATAAAAAAACATTATTTTGATAATATGTGTAATAGCAAACATAGTATATCTTGGAACCACAACAGGGGAAACATTCGTTCATTGTCTGGTTTATTAAAATTGATAGCAGTTTTGTTAACTCATCTTAAAAGGTTGGCACCCCTGATAATCGATGCCAGGTGTAATATAGCTGTAATAATGCTTTTATATGCCACACTGGTTTTATACATCACTTTTCGTCTGCTTCACTTAATTTTGTGTTTCCTTTCTTGAATAGAACATGAAACGGCGCAGGCGTCGAGATATTTTACGAGTACAACTAGTACGAATATTTGAACTGTTGGCAGATGCTGGTGTCATTAGTCACAGGTAGGGGCAGCACTGGCGAGAAGGCGTTGTTTATGCTTCTGAATTAAGTCACTAGTATTCTTATGACACCCAGTATAACAAGCATGCAAAATTCTTCAGTGAGTTTTAGTACACCACTGAATAAATAGACATGGGTTTTTAAAACTTGGAATTTTGATGGCTTTCTAATCTCTCCCTCCCCTATACCTTTTGTCACGGTGGTCTGTGTTTTATTTAAAATGCTACTGTTCCCCAGGACATTGCTTTGAACAGGCAGTGTGTCATGTTCCTTCTTGTTTGTGTGTGCTCAAACATCACACCAGTTATGCAAATCAGAAAATGCAAGTTTCAACTATTCTGTAATCAGTCTGGAATTCTTTCTCACCTGGAGTCAGCATGTCCTATGCAGAGAGGGCTACTGCTCCTTAATACTGGACCTTTTTCTTTCTGATGGAGACAGAATGTTAACTGGGTTGGGTTTTTTCCTCAGTTTACCCTATTTGTGTAAGGACACTTTGAAAGAAGACTTAAAATTATGGCATACGTTTTACAGGTCTCCTAGAAATTATTTTTTCTATGCAGGTGGAATTGTAGAAGGGCAAGTAGGCGAGGAGACGGTTAGGCTAGCTCCTCCCATTCTGTTAAACAGTGATACTTAAACATTTATTTGTTAGCCTTAGCAATATAACCAGTGTGAAATTCTTGATCTTTAAGCAAGCCTACTACAGTATATTTCAGAATGCTGCCTCAGAAGCATTGCTAAAATGCCTTTCTCCCTTGTGGCATGTTGATTTTTCAGAGTGCAGCCATTAAAATTGTACTCTCCCGTCTTATCTTTTAAGGTACTCGCTGGTGTTTAATTAGCGTATGTAAAATATCTCCTAACCACAGTCTGCACCCTGGAACTTTTGTCAGCTTTTCTCTCTGAGGCCAGTCTGACTCTGTGGTGGAAGCTAGCAAGCGACTAAGGGCTACCGTAAACCTCCTCACCTTGCCTTTGGTGTGCAAGGGATGCTTTTAATTGGCTTCAGCACAAACGTGAAAAGATGGTGGAGGGAGCTGAGAGGAAAGGAATTGCCCTTCTAACAATGTTTTTTCAAAGGAGGGCAGGTTTGAATCACATGCAGTCTTTAATCTCCTTATTTAGTTTAGTACAGGTGTCTAGTCAGATGCTAAAGCAATAAAGATTGGAAATGAATATATCAAAACAATAAATTGCTTTTACCTGATAATAGCATGTCATGAAGGACTGAACATCTTGACTGACTCCCAAAAATCAGTGTGTAATATAGATGTCTATAGTCAAGTAGTAGTAATTATTTTTTCTAGTTTACAAATTGTGTGGGGTTTTTTTTTGAGGGGGAGGGATTGGTTATTTGGGGCTTTTTATTATTATTTTTAACATTTGTCCCCAGTATAAGAACTAATTCTGTGGAAGGGTGAGTGACTTCTGATAGTGAGGCTTGATTATTAGTTTTCTTTCACTGGAGCTTTTTATTTAACAATGAAATAGAAGCTGGATGAAGAAACGATTTTGAATTGCATATTGCAGTGACGAGGTTGTAGATATTTTTTTTTTCAGAGAAAAAAAAGGGTTGTTTAAAAAAATCGTTGCTTGTATTTGTCATAATATTTGATTTTTTTTTAAATTTTATTTTTAAGTGCAAGCGGTGGCCTTGATAATGAAACACATTCCCTCAACAACACTTTACTTGAGTATGTCGATCTAACAAGACAACTCCTAGAAGCAGAAAATGAAAAGGATTCTGATACATTGAAAGATATCCGATGCCATTTTAGTGCCTTAGTGGCAAATATCATTCAAAACGTTCCAGGTATGTAAAAATGCTTTAATAACTTCTGATGACTGTGTTTAATATGCAGTACATTTAAAAAAACAAACAAAGACTTAAACAAAAATCCACTTTTTCCCTGAAGTTTCAGAATGCTTTCATAAAAAACGATTTATGCCATCAGTTTTGAATATAACTTTAGCAGCATGAGTTTTTAAGAGGGATTCTTGTTACTATTTGGAAGTGTATGAGTAATTTTCTATTTAGCAAAAGTCTGGTTGGTTGGCAGTGCATTTAAATTCTCTAGACTAATAAATAGCTTATTCTTGTACACTAGCAGTATTAAACGGCACCATAGTAAACCTGCATCCAGCTATTATGATGTTGAAATGCTGTGTCTTTCCATTGGTTTTTTCCTTTTATATTAATTGTTTGGGTCTGTTTCTGTTTTACATACTTTATTTTAAAGAATGACAAGAGGAGTGTGTCTCTAACTCTGTGCTTTTCTTCCAGTACACCAGAGAAGGAGTGTCTTTCCACAGCAGAGTCTACGCCACAGTCTGTTTATGTTGTTCAGTCATTGGGCAGGTCCTTTTAGTATCATGTTTACTCCCCTGGACAGATACAGCGATAGGAACATGCGAATAAACAGACACCAATACTGTGCATTAAAGGTATTTTAGCACTTTTGAGTTTTGGAAACAGATTGTTAGGTTGACTTTTCTAATGCAAATTTAACACTTGGGCTTTTTAGATGTGGTTTTCACATCTTTGTTGCCGTTCATAACTTGGTTCTTTTTCTCTTCTGCCTACATATGTATTTATGACAGTTTAGGTTTTTTCCATACTGTAAACTATTGTGCTTGCTATACGATTTTCTTAAAATCACTACTAAATGTTCACTTCGCATGACTTTAGTCCTCAGTTGCCTAAGGAGAAAGGCTTCATGTTAAAGTACATTAACAAGTGAACTGGGGTATTAACTTATATATTTCAACATTTCAGTATTGACAGTTCCTTATATTTGGGAGTTGAGAAAAAGATAATTTGATAATTTCTTGAATAAGATATTAAACAGTTTTTAATTAGCCTTGTCTTCCTCCCTTGCCTGAATAGAAGTTAGTTTTCTGATATTTTAATAAACTTGGTAAAACCACTTCCTGTATCCAAGTTATTAAAATGTATTGTTTGTCCATTACTTTCTAAAGGCTATGTCTGCTGTACTGTGTTGTGGCCCTGTTGCAGATAACGTCGGGCTCTCATCTGATGGCTATTTATACAAATGGCTGGATAATATATTGGATTCACAAGATAAAAAGGTAATACAGGCAGTGTCAACGTTGGTTTGCAACTATCAGTGCTTTCAACATAAGCTTTAATGAGTTTTGGGGTCAGATTGGCCTAAATGCTTTAGAGTGGCTTAAGCTCAAAGCTGTTTTAGTAGCGCATATTTTTGCACTGTCCTTGATAAGTGCATTCAGCCTGTTGAGGAAGGCAGCCCCTAATCACAGTCTAAGAACAGACAATACAGAACGGAAGAGGAAATGGCAAGGAGTGAAACTTTGTGTATCATTTATAAACTAATCAGCTAGGTTAAGTTGTAGTAACAAGCATATCTTTTAGAAATTAAAAGGAGACAAGATTTTGGACATGAACCCTTGTGAGACTGTAGAGACCATTGGGGGTCCTGCGGCGTTATGAAGACCAAGCTTTACATCTAACTAGTAAGGCAAGCTTTAGATTTAAAAGATAGAGCCTTCATCACACTAATGCTATGACTGCATAAAAATATACTCCAGTGGGCTTTTCTCTATCTGATGTTTTTCAGGTCAGTGTTCGGCTCGTAGCAAGACAAGTAGAAATAGTAAATAGCTCAAGGTAGCCTTGGAACTGAGGAAAAAAAAATCAGTAGAGCAATCTAGTTATTTGCTTCAATAATTTACGGCTGTGCATGCAAGTTGAACATTAAACAGTTTGATAGAATCACCTGTTGTTATTTTAGGCTGTGGTCTCATTGTTTTTAGAATGGAACAGATATTGTGTATTGCAGTTGCTTGGGTTTTTTAAAATTAAATATCTATTTCCCTATTTTGTACCATTTTTGTAAGTTGGTCTTTTTTTCTATATTTATAAATATATGTTGGTTCTTTTCTGGAATACAGGTTCACCAGCTGGGCTGTGAGGCAGTCATGCTGCTCTTGGAACTCAACCCTGACCAGAGTAACCTCATGTACTGGGCCGTAGACCGGTGTTACACAGGTTCCAAGCGGGTAGCAGCTGGCTGTTTTAAGGCCATAGCCAGCGTGTTCCAAAACAGGTACTACAACATTTTTCAAAACTTTAAACTTGCCTTTTCAAAGTGTGCTTTCATGTAGAACTGGGTTTTTTCCTTCCCCAAAGAGAAAAGATCACCCCAGTTTGCATGTACGTGTTACTCGAGAAACTTTTCAAAATGTTATCCCATACCATATCCCCTGTAAACTAAACTTCAATAAATTCAAATTTTAAAAAGCCATATGTAATTTTACTTATTTCACCCTTGTAATTTTTCCCTAGGGATTACCAGTGTGACACAGTGACCCTCCTGAATCTGATACTATTTAAAGCAGCTGATTCTACTAGGGCTATCTATGAAGTTGCTATGCAACTATTACAGGTTTGTAGCTAATTTAGATTAATATTTTTTTCTTTTACAAGAAGAATTGTACATTAAAAAATGATGATTCTGTTGTTAATTAATTATCCCTTCAGTAATGAAATACAATGTATTTTTTTTTTCTTTTCTATTTTAGTCCATAGTTAGGGCAGATCCTTACCTGGCACAGACAGACTGCAGTGGAAGTGTGTCTGTTTTCATGATCTAAGCACTCAAGACTTGTATTTTCAGAATATCTGTTTTTTCAAGAGACCAAACCTAAATCAAGATTCTTCTGGTTTGGCCCTGAAACAGGGTTGTGTGTAGCTCCATTTGTCCAAAAGCACCTCAGTGAGAAATATTTTCCTTCTTGTCCCGTTGCCCTGTCTGCTGGGGTAGCAGTGAGATTTCTGACTTTTCCATTAATACCAAATATATTTTTTTCATCTATCTGTGTGGAGAGATGGTAGTGAAAATCTTGTTAGCAATTTAATTTACTTTTGTATATTCCTTTCCAAGGTCCTTTAGGGATAAGCTTAATCTTACAGGCAGCATTAGTGTTTAAAAATAAATAAATCACTCTGTGCTGCTTGTGGCTCAGACCACAGGTCTTGGAATTTTTTTAAAAGGTTTTTGCTGTCAGTAAAGTCCCCGCTGAAGTCACACCGCTGTTGATGTCAGCACTCACATCATCCTCCCTTTCAGCCCCATCTTTCTTCTCAAGTGAACACCACTGCTTAAGATCAGCCAAAACTGACTTTAAAGTATCAAACTGCTTTAGCCTCCTGCTGCATCTCTGCCACATCAAAGATTACGTTGCTCCTATCCACCTCTCACAGCTGAGCAGAAATTGATATTATTTGGAAATACAAGTATTCAGTAGTATTTCGCATGTTGTTATGGAGAAATTTACATTTAATATGATATTTTGTGAAAGCAGATTTCTGAAATTTATTGCTGGAAATTCATCAAGTGGAGTGAGTCTTAGCTAGTCTTCTGTGAAATTATCACAGTGTTGGTGAGTACTGTAGGTGTACGGAGATCTGCATAGATACGAAACATTAAATGAGAGTAGATACATGAATTTAAAAGGCGATTTTTATATAAAGATTTTCCTTGTAGCTCTATACTTAGCTTCAAATTCTGAATATTACCGTTGTAGATCTTGGAACCAAAGATGTTCCGTTATGCTCATAAACTGGAAGTTCAGCGGACGGATGGGGTTTTGGGTCAGCCTTCTCCTTTACCACATCTGTATTCTATGTCGTATTATCAACTGTCAGAAGAATTAGCAAGGACTTATCCTGAACTAACACTTGCTATCTTCTCAGGTATGGTTTTAAAACAAAACAAACAACTTCATTGGGTCAAAAGCAGTGTACAGAATGTGTAATTCTTATTTTTCAATATCTAATTTATGTGTGATTCACTAAAATCAGGACAACAAGATAACATCATCATAATGAATGGAGAAAATGGAATTTACTGAGTGAGGGTTTTTGTTTACTTGTATTTGAAATCTATTCAAGAGGAAACAACATGAATCAAAGATACTATTTTGACTTTCTGATAGCCATGAAAAATGACATCAGAGGAATAATTTGCTACCATTTTTTAAAATTACTCTTCTATTATTTTTTTCTAGTGCTTTCTTATTTACTGTAGATGGCTTAAAAATATTATTCCATAGCATTTTTAAACAATCGCAGAATTGTTCTCACATCAATTAAAAAAAAACTACTAGGACTAGCATGAGGAAGAAAAAAATTTTAAGTGCTTTCTTGCCAAAGTTGGTACATTTTTACATGCCTCTAGGTTTTCAGTTCCCTCTTTCAATTAGAGTAATATACATGTATGCATATACTAATATGGTTTCTTCAACATACTGTTTGTCAGTATGTTGATTATTTTTAGCTCTACAATTAGCTCTACTGAAGACTGTGGACTTTATCATTATGAAATGGTGCTAGCGAGCTAAAAAAAAATTATGTCTGTATCAGCATTACTTTATATCAGTATGGTCGTCTGGGCTTATGGTTGTTGTTTTGCCAAAACAATTCTCATTATTGATTTGCAACTCCTGTATGTACCTAATTTTTGAATGACAGAAGTAAGTCAGAGAATCCAAACGGCTCACCCAGCTGGGAGACAGGTGATGCTTCATTATCTGCTGCCATGGATGAACAATATCGAGTTGGTAGACTTGAAACCTTTGCCAACCATTCGTCGGCAAGATGAAGATGAAGAAGATTCTTTGAAAGACAGAGAAATAATGGTGAACAGTAGACGATGGCTGCGAGGAGAAGGCTGGGGATCACCACAGGCTACAGCTATGGTTCTGAACAATCTGATGTATATGACTGCAAAGGTAAAACTAATTTCTTAAGTGCTGTGTCTTGTTGTGTTTAGGGTGCAAGAAGATACTGTTCTGAGATACTGTGTTAGCAAACTTTCAAGAATTATTGCTCATATTTGTTGAGTTGCTTATGTATACCCAAGTTACACCATCTAGCTTTGAGGTATTGTGAGGAACATATAGTATGTAATATAAATGTGATAATTGTTATATATAGTAGAAGTATATAAATGTTGTTTTGCAATATAGACGTCTAGCTGGATAGATAATACCAAGTCGCCTGTATACCTGTGATCCCAAAGACAAGTTTTGGAACCAGTCTCGTCGCCAGAGGCTGATAGACCCTCCTCCTTCCTGTGATAGCTACTTCCAACAAAGAAAAAGTATTGGTCACATGCAGTGCTCCTGCCAGTTCTTGATATCATTGAATCCTACTGACGAGAGATCATGTTTTAAGCTACAAATTAAAAACTTTTTGCAGACTGTGATCCATGGAATTCTATTCAGGATTGTCAGCAACTGGAAGAATGGGTGTCTGCTAAATTTATATAGCTTTTTTTTTTTAATATGTAAATAAATCTGTAAAAATAGAAATAAATGCACATATAAGTAAACATTTATATACTTATACAATGTATAAAAGTATATATTATATATAAATAAAATATATAATATAGACAAATATGATTAGATATATTTTTTTATATTTATAGCTAGAAAATAAAATAGTTATTTCCAGAATGTGTTTATGAAAATTAATATATGTGAAAGCTTCATTCTGGAATGTTAAAAAGGCAACAGCTGCTTACAGAATTTATGTCTCCTTTTTCTAGAGCCTGTCCCACTTGGTCAGTACAGATCACTTTCAAATACAGTGTTTTCTACTGGAGTTTTCAGGAGAGATCTTTTTTTTTTTTTTGTTTTTTAGTATGGTGATGAAGTGGCTTGGTCAGAGATAGAAAATGTCTGGACTACTTTGGCAGACAGCTGGCCAAAGAATCTGAAAATAATTTTGCACTTCCTGATCAGTATCTGTGGAGTGAACAGCGAACCCAGCCTTTTGCCTTATGTGAGTATGTGTTTTGTCTGTCTTTAGTGCTATTGGTATTTTAAAAATGAGTTGTGTGTGGAGCAGCAAAGATGACCAAACAAAAAATTTTCTAGGATTTCTAGTGTCAAAACCTCCAACCGCATAATAGTGTCGCCTCATATTTTATGACCACTCAATACTACGAACAAATCAAATTCAGTTCTTTTGTTTGAGTTACTTTGGACACCTGTGTCAAAATTTCAGTATCAGTTTTGGTTAAACACAGCGTTCGTGGTATGGACTTGAGAAAGGAAGTAAAACAGAAAGTATATCACACCTTAAAGATAGCTGAGGCTACCTTAAGACAACTTAGTGACTATTGCAGTTTACTCAGGGTGATAAGTCTGAAAGAGTCCACTAGCCGTCTTATCAGTTATGAGTTGTCAAAACTGAGGGTATACTAGGTGGATCGTAGACCTTATTTCATGAGTAAATCATAAAAAATGGAAAAGACTTATTAAAATGTCTACATCTTTCTTAGCATTTTTTTTGTTCCTTTGTCATAGGAAGGAAACTTAAGGGAAGTTGATTGTTAAATTTAGATTCATTTTATTAGGAGTATACACTGAACAACTCCTTTCCATCATAAAATGCGATCAACTGCAGCAGCTGGTCTCTGTTCATTAAGAAGAATTAAGATAGTTCCATAAGTAATATTTTAATGAAAAATTATTATAAGTTTTGCTAATAGTCAAAAAACCTAGGTATCGAATAAGACAGCTTAAGTTCTTCATTGATTGGCAATTGTTTTCATTGCAAATCAGGAAATCCAGCTTCATGTTGCAGCCCAAAATCTTTGTGTGTATGATTTGAACAAGGTGACAAAGTAATTCCACAAGCCAAACGCCCTGGATCACTTGCTTTACCATTCATCTTTGAGTTCTCTCAAAAGGATGGAAATAAATCATTGAGCAGTAATGACTCAAGAAAATGTCAGAAGAAAAACTATGAATTTACTGGAGTCTGGAGTACTCACTGACTAGCAGCCGTCTGCTGCTGCTTACCAGTGACCAGGATTATTTTGCTGAAGTAAGATGTAGTGGAGACTTCTTAATTACTCTATGCTTAATAAAATATTGCTATAGTTAAGTGTTTATTCTTAGCGGAGTATATGAAGGCCTTGAGCATTTTGGGATTTAAATGTTTTTTCCCATGCTATAATTTAGAATAGTCCTAAAAAACAGACAGATAATATAGTAAAATAAAGCACCTGTCACAGCATGTAGGGACAGTGCAATTATTCTCACATGACCAAGTATTAAAACAAAAAAAGACAACCCACCCCAAGCCCCTTCAAAACTAAATTTATTTTTTGTGAAAGCATATGTGAGAGCATTGCAGAGTAGCACGAGGAAAAATGTTATACCTGCTGGAAAAGAAACAGTGTAGAAGACAACATGAAGTATCAAAAAGAAATTATATCAGAATACAATTGCTCCAATGTTGATCTCAGGTGTTGCTAAGACCTTTGTAAGAAAATATTTTGCTTCTTAAGTAACTAACTTTTCTTACTCTTGTGATATGTTTCTGATCCTTGCTGCTGGTGATAGCTGTGAAAGCAATTTTGTTTGCTTTTGGAACTCAAGTGAGTTTCAGGTATCCTCACTTGCACTGCGGGTAGCTATTGATTCTAACAAGTTCTGCTATTCAAATCTCTTGTTTTCCTTTTTTTTTTTTTTTTTTTTAAATCAAGTCACTGCAATAAGAATTTTATTTATGTGGATACTATTTTATATGCATATACTTTTTTTTGATGGCAGGTAAAGAAAGTTATTGTTTATTTGGGTAGAGATAAAACAATGCAACTACTAGAAGAGCTGGTGAGTGAACTTCAGCTTACAGATCCTGTCAGTTCAGGAGTCACCCATATGGATAATCCACCGTATTACCGCATCACTTCCAGTTACAAAATCCCCTCTGTTACTTCAGGTGAGAATTTATTACAAACTTAAACTTCTGTTATTGTCAATGATAAACATGCTGTTACTAACCACTTATAGTATTGGAGTTCATCTGTACATATTCAATAGGAGTACAATATTCTATTTCTAAAAACAAATTAAAATATAAAGTTTGTTTTGCAAGATCTGCAGTTTTTGGTGTACCCAGAGTTCGTATTAAAGAACATCTGATAGGTTCACATGGAACACGTTTGTATTAACAGGTGCGTTAGGCTTTGTCTGTGTTGAGATCTTGCGCTGTTTACTGTCACTATATCACTTTTATGTCAATTCAGTCAAACTGGGAAAATGTGTATCATTTTAAATCTATATAAGTTGTCATATTTGAAGTTCTGTTGTAGACATAAGCTGCATCCGTAGGAATTTATTCAAGAGGATTTAAGTGAACTTACTTAGGAGAATTTATTTATAAATAATTAACAATTAACAATAGATTAATTGTCAAAGAAACCTCCCCTGAAAATGTAAAAAGTGTCAACCTCATGCTTCATTCCAAGAACATGCTGAGAAATGTGGGGAAAGCTGTCTGGTTTTGGTGAAGCACCTTTCAAAGTGAGCCACAGAAGACACGGAGGGGAGGGGATCTAAGCAAGGGCTTAGCTTTCGTGCTGCAAAGCTGGCAGTGTTGCGAGTCAGCTGGACCTGTCACGTAGGGATTATCTGGATCACAGGATGGACGCGTTGGCACTTGTTCATGAAAGTGTTTAAAAATTATGAAAAAATAATAATTGCGGGGCTTTTGCACTTAGGTGTAATGGAAGGTAGCAAAATGTGGGGAGGGTGCAGAATTATTTTCAATTGTAGTCATCTGCTCCGTGTGATGCTTGCAAACGTCTCTTAAAAATAAATTGATAAAAGCTTCACTGCAGGCTTTAATCTCTAATCTGTGGTTTGAATTAACTGCATACTGAAGTCCAGCTACATTTTACAGATTACTGTGAGGTGTAGCATGCAGGAAAGAAAGAAATAGGTCTCTAGGTCCTGCTTCAAAACAAGCCTTTCTCCTTAATTTACTTTGAAGACTCCGAGATTCCTGGAAAGGACTTTTTTAAAATTTTTTCCAGCTAGTGAAATTATGGTAGCAGCTCAGAATCTTTTAGTCTAAACAACAGGTTTTTTTCTTGCACGCGAAAGTGATTTCTGTGCCTCAGTTTGTATTTGTGCCAGGAGCTGTAAACCTGGTGAGGGCTCTTGGCCTGGACAAGTGAATAAGGGTCATCATGTCGTGCTTAAGACTGCTTCTCTTCTTTATTGACCAACCTTTTCCTTTGTCCATAATTCACAGGTACCACTTCTAGTAGCAATACAATGGTAGCTCCCACAGATGGCAACCCTGACAGTAAACATATAAAAGACAATATTGAAGAGAAGTAAGTATCTCCTCAAAGCGCAATTATTAGTTGAATTACAGGAATTCCTGGCAGGTGCTATAAATACTTGCATCTCAATGGCTCCAGGTATGTCTACATTGCAGGAAGTATGTGACAGTAAGTTTTATAAATAAATTTTAAGCAACAGAACTGGAATACTTTTGGGGATTAACAGTAGCAGCCTCAATTGTAACTGTGTAAAACCACAATAATATACAGCCTCAAAAAGCTGTAGAGGAAACAGAATAAAAAACAGGACCAATCCAGGTCAGGCTTTGTATTGCTATAGCTAGATTGTTATTGATGCCTAAATTAGCTAATATTACACTGGATTGTATATGTCTACATAGGAGAAATTATACTGCAGATGGATATGGACACATCAAGGGCAAAAGTTACTAGTTTAGTAATGTAGCCAATTCACAAATCGGTTTCCTAGCTTGCTAGAAATCAACAGTGCACATGTGCCGAAAGCTAGTTTATTCTCCCAATTTAGGGTATTTGGATGCCTGGTATCTGTGGCAAGATCTCTTCCAGCTAGCTTTAAAACAGATCTTTTGGAGAAATCTGCCAGACAGTGGTACCTGTGTGAGGGTGGTGGAAAGCAAACAGCTGACGTAGACTTACTCAGGGTGTGGTCTTGGAGCTGTGGGCACGCTCTCATTTTGTGTTAAATACGAGATAGAGAACCTGAAAGTGAAAAGGGAGTAGGGATTCTATAACAAGCATGAGAAAAAGCGTGCACAGAAAAAAGTGCACATTTGCCAACCGTAGAGTAGCTACTATGCGGTACATTCACAAACCAGTTTATTTTGTGACGACTCATTTGAGAGCCCTACTAATTATATTTCCAATATAATTTCTCAGTTGGACACCTTTTTCCTTCCCTGGGATAATTATGTCACTACATTAGTAAATATATTGATAGAGACAACCCCAATACTTCAGTTAAATTTAGTGGGGGGGCGCCGCATTGTGCAAAAGTAAATCACAGAAGACTATGGAGTCTGAGGTGTCATTCAGAATTCAGCCTAGCAAGGCACAGACAAGTATTTGGCTGCCATGGGGGCTGGAACTGAAGAAATTTGTAAAGTAATTAAGACAGTTTTGAAAGTCTCTCCAAGTTTTGGCATGTGCTATAGGGTTGTCTAACACCTCCCCAAAATATATGCTTAGTATACCATGTACACCTTGGACTTGCAGGAGGAGAGAATTTTAGAACGTTATGGAGAAACAGCTTGGAAATTGTGCTTGTAGCACTCCCATTTCTCTGATTTATTTATAGTTTATCAGATTAGTGAGGTAGGATCTTGGACTCTGTGTGGAGAGAGAGAGAGAGATCCATGCACACGTACATATATATATGTGTGTCTCAGTGCCAGATCAAATAGGGATTTCATTATTTTGCTCAAGAGTGAGAAGAACTTGCTTAAGTATAATGGTAACAAATTTTTTAATGTACTTAACTGTTAATGAAAATGACCTAACAGAAATATGATTTATGGTGGATTATTTCCTTGAATCCCCTTATCTGGCATTGCTACAGGAGATGTGTCTTACACACCTCAGATCCTTTGGTATCGTATTGATTGTCCTTGGAAGATGAAATATTTTTGTGTAACACTTAGTTTTGTTGAAATACAGTTTTACTGAGACACCCTGATTAATTTTTGTTACAATGTCAGTTACTAATGCTGCTTTATTTGTTCCTACAGTTATGTACATCTAGACATCTACAGCGGGTTGAACAGTAACTTAAACCGCCAGCACCACAGACTAGAATCTCGCTACAGCAGCAGCTCTGGAGGATCGTATGAAGAGGAAAAAAGTAATATTTTTATTTAATAATATTTCTGTGAATAGAAAACAAGATTTTCACAAGTTAATACTTTAGCTGAAGGTTGTGGAATGTGAGGAGATAGGCATTATCAGTGGTTTTTGCAAGAACCTATTAAAAAATATGGATTTTTTTTTTAGTACTGCTATTGAAGTCTAGCATACATTTGATTACAGTAGAGTGTGCAAGGAAGATAATACACTTTCTTTGCTTCCCTTGTCCTCTGGAATGACTTGTGAACATCTTCCCAATAGTTCTATTCTATTTTCTTTGCCAGTGCCAACAGCAAAGATAGATAGATAGATGGTTAGGCAGAAGAAACAGGGGAGAGATTAGCAGGAGGAAGATGAGATGAATGAGGAAAAAGATGATGTACGAGAAGTTAAAAAATAGAAAATTAGAAGTAATTGTGCTTTTAAATGATAGCAGTCCTTGGCCTGTTTAAAAATAAAAAAGGGTACAAGACTTTCTGAGAAGCCGTAGTGGGGAAAAAAGGATCTTGTTGTGTACTTCTAATTTTCAAGCTTGTTTTGAAGATGTTTTTTGGGTTGGTTTTTGTGATCTGTGGTCTGTTTTTTGTGAGGTGCAGAGGTAAGGAAAGAGGTAGAAGTTTTTCCTGAAACTCCGTACACTTTTGGAGACTTTTATTTAACAGAGGCTTACTAACTGTGGGTGCTTTTGTTACCAGTGCCTAAGGTATGAAATCATCGTGTCAATGCTAGGGAAGGCTTAAACAGGTCATGTAATCAGGCAAAAATGAGGACAGTGGTCAGACAGCAAATGATGCGTTATGTTGGTGGGTTCTGTATGCTTTGTCAGAGTACTTGTTTGTTTGAAACTCTTGCTTCAGCTAACAAGCTGTTAGTAATTCAGATGACTTTGTACTTTAATCCTGCATGGGATTATGGGATATATTTCAATCTGATCCAGATCATTATAGCGCTCCCACAGACTATCTTCTTAGGTTTCACTCAATTTTTTTACGGACAGTTGATTTTGCTACCAGATAAGCTGTTTGGATGTGGTACAGCACATGATCCAGTACTGCCTTTTCCTTGCCTTTCTTGTGCTACTGAGCAACAGGATGTAAATTTCTGCAATTTGTGCATTGTGTGTCAGTGTGGAACCCGGTGTGTCCCGTGCTGTATTGAAGCAACGGAGTCCATCAGGATCTCCTTATGCACTCCTTAATGACTGATTCTGTGCAGGCCATAAAGGTTAGAGTGAATATGTGGTTCGTATTGCCTCTTTCAAGGAAGTGGAACATTACGTCCTCTACAGAGCTTGTTGTAAAGGCTGGGCATACTGGTGCAGATCTGCTAAGCCTTGGGTTACTAACAGGTTGGCAGACCTTCTGGGCAGCCAGTGTGTTCATTACTGCTTGGATGGGTGACGTCCAGTGTCATAGTCTTGGTCATTTTCATCTTTGCTATTCGTGATAGCAACACTGAGTATCCTGAAGCAGGTGATAATTCATGTGTTCCATCAGTAAGAAGTTTGTCACCTCCAGTCAAGAAGGTGATAAGGAGATGATACATGTATGAACTTCTGAAACTTCTGCAGCTATACTTCTGAAAGGAGAACTGTTAGAATCACTGAAACACTGAACTGTTGAGGCAGTCTCCTTACTTGATTCCAGCCTTAACTGATCGTTCTGAATTCCCAAGATGTCTCATTTAAAAACAGAGAAATATTTTGGATGTGTAACACAGTGTACACTCATACCAAATAGCTGATATGTTTCTTCCACTTTTGAAGCTTGCTTAATCGAAAACTAAATGTCTTTCCGTGTTTTTCTTGACAAATTTATTGGTTTTCTGAGCACCGACATTTGTCAAGCAGTGGGATTGGGCTATGCTGTTGTAAAAGTGGCATGTTCTGAGTTACCCCATATATCAGGCTGATGTTATCTGACACGTGGAACTGTCAAACTGGTGGATTTTTGCTAGCGAGACCTGCTTTTGAGAAATAATTCCTTAGCCTATAATGAAATGCAGCTCTTCAAAATGAGTCCAGTACACTCGTGGGACCCAGCCTTAATTCCCTATCTGACATGAGGTTTGAAATTCAAGGAAATTATATTGGATCACTTTCCCTTTTTTTCCTTATGTTCCTGTGTGCGTCTGTGTCCCTGTGTGCATCCATTGCTTTTATGAACTTATTCAAGAAAATCTTACTCTGTTTTGTGCGTGGCTTCCGTAGAATCATCCTTATGCTAAAAGAAATGACCACTTTTTTTTTTAACTGTGTCCAACTACAGCTGTTGACAGCTGGTTCCCCCTCCCCTTCTCCCAGATCTCAGCTTTCCAAGAATTTAAAATTATTTCTTTAGAAGAAATTTCTTAATTCAGAAATGTTTTTTATATATATATATATATATATATTTATGATTTAATTATCTGTTGTGTTAGGCGATTCGATGCCTCTGTATTCAAACTGGCGGTTGAAGGTGATGGAGCACAACCAAGGAGAGCCTTTACCTTTTCCACCTACTGGAGGTTGCTGGTCACCATTGGTGGATTACTTGCCTGAAACTTCTCCCCCGGGCATGTCTCTTCACAGGTAACTATTTTAACAATGCCGATGGCAATTCATGATGTTTTAATTTGTGTTGCATAAATACAGTAATTTAAAGATAGCAGATTAAAAGGCAGTAGATTTAAATACAGTGGGTAGTACATTTGTTTTCCGGGGTTTTACTCGCAGGTCTAGCAGTTTAAGATTTCTCAGCCCTTTAATTAGGAGGACTAAAAGTTTTCTGTCTTCCTTATGAGCATTCATCTTTTCCCTTATAATACATCTTTGTGGATGTTTATAGACCTAAGGAAGAATATTGGTTAGTGGCATGTTAAGCTCTTTGCAGCTCTTCATAAAGTTAATGTTACATTCTGACAAACTATTTTTTTGGTTTCAGATGCAATATAGCAGTGATCCTTTTGACTGACTTGATAGTTGACCACGGTGTAAAGGTGGAATGGGGAGGATACTTGCATCTTTTGCTTCATGCAATTTTTATAGGTAACTAAATTCTTACAGGAATATGTCTGGTAACTTAGGAATTGTAGCTACTTATGTATCTGTTCTTTTCCACATTTAAATTAATGTTTGCCATTGTATTGAAATTCCATTAATTTGTTAATCTTTACAATATATTTTAAAAAATCAACCAAGTATCTTTCAGCTTGATTAATATGAATATAATTAAGACGGTTTTTGGATTGTGTGAAGGCACTTTCTGTTGGATCCACTTTTACCTCTTTCTCCTTGTAGAAGACATAGCAAAATTCAGGTTTTTTTTCTTTTGTTCTTACTCCTGTGTGAGAAACAAGAGGATATATCAATGTTTATGTTTATTAAACTGCATGCTTTTGTTTTTATATTGAAACACTGAAAAAACATTGTTTAGTGAATTACGTATCTATTACTGGTAAAATATAACACACCAGTTTGAATACTGCTATTTTTTAAATAATTCAATTCAGCGTTCCCTTTGAATGTAATAAAGCTCTTCCATTTTCCTTTTGCGTTAGGTTTTGACCACTGTCACCCTGAAGTCTATGAGCATTGTAAACGACTGCTTTTGCATCTACTGATAGTGATGGGCTCTGGCAGCAACGTCCAGTCTGTTGCTTCTGTCCTACTCAGAAACAGAGAGTTCAACGAGTCCAGGGTGCTTACTGTCAAGCAAACTACTCATTTAGATTATACTTTCACAGGTAGGCTTTAGATTTATTAAGCGTTGCTTGTTAAAATGACGTGGAAAGTTATCTTTTCTTCTAGGAATTATTAAAACTTCTGTTTATGTAATATTTTCCTGAGCCCTTGTCATTAAATTGTATTTCTTCAAGTCTTAATTAAGTCAAAATTGATACGGTTCACATTAGCACTTTGTGCCCAGTCACGGGAGTAGGGATCACAATTGAATGATTAAATAGTCCTGGAAGCCACAGAGGGAGCGCTATGTTTTGGATCTGTAATACAGCAGGATTTATGATGCCCTTGAAAATAAAACCCAAGAAGATATAGCTCTTCCTTGTTTATAGCAACTTTAAATGTCTGGCTGTTGTCAGCTGTAGTTGCATTGTTCAATAGGCTATCAGAATACTTTTTTGAGGTATTACCTTTTAATGTTCACTGTAACATTACAATATTGTAATTATACAGAAAGCTATATATTTTCTATGTATCTCTCTATGAAAGGAGTATTTTGATGGTGTGAGCCTATTGTAGTTTCTAAAGAAATGTGAAACCGTTCATTTTTTTGAAACCTAGTATTTCATATTATTTCAGTAGGTGGCAGCATATTGCTATAAAATCCATTCTGTTTTGTTCACATCAGAAGCGGGTTTGTCCTTAACCAAAAATACTCATCTGTTTTGTGAATTTGATGTTCATAGCAATGAAAAATTAAAAAGTGGGCATAGTGGAAGAATTCTTTTATGTAAATCTATTCACAGAACTTTACCAGTGCACATACATGGTGACCTATACAAACCATTCCACTCCTGATCTTTACAGGTTTGGGTAAAATGTCTAAACATGACACAGTATTTCGCTATTATTAAAAAAAAATGTCTGTTAGAAACTAGAATAAGATCAGCATCAAACGTTTCCAGCTGGTGACTAAGATAAGGTGATTACAGGTACGCATGCAGGTCAGATAAGCTAACATTAATTTTTATTTGAAGCAGCTAATACCCCAGTCCAAACCCTGCGGCTCTGTAGAGTGCAAATTTGTGGTGGATGTCAGTGAGTCGCGAGCTTATGTACAATTGTTACCGTCAGAGGTTCACAAACCACTTTTCCTTGCCAGTTTACTTTCTCCCAGCACCTCATACATAGAGGCCTAATATGAAGAGTTACTGCAGTTGTATTTTATTGACATGTGATTCTTTACACGGAGAGAATATTCTTACAGCAGTGAGATTAAGATAACTTCCGAGAAACTTTGTGCATCCAGAGGCGCTCTGCTTCAAGTTGATTCCCTAGCTAATACTTCGTGTTCACTGATTTAAATGCTGTCAGTTACACTGGGACTGAGTTTTAACGAAAAAAAATTATCTGCACATTATTAGGAAGTAGTTTATATCATTTGTCTCAACTTACTAAAATGAGATTCCTCAGAAGCCAATGAGCTGTCATATTATCAATACAAAATCAAACATAATACAGTGGTTTTAAAAAGGGATCTAGCAGTTCTTTATTAAGGGTCCGGTCACACGGAGACTTTGCATATATCAGGCTTGTTGATTTCTTTGAAGTTATTACATCCATTAAATTATTCTCATTATGTTTGCTAAGTTATTGATTTTTTTTTTTTAGAGGACTGTTTTTTCTTTTTATATATTTAATATTAACTGTCAACTTAAGACCGCATAATCATTGTGGTTTTATTTCAGCAGGTGTTCATGATTTTATACCTGATTACCAGCCCTCCCCAATGACAGACTCAGGGCTTAGTTCAAGTTCTACCTCTTCTAGCATCAGTTTAGGAAATACAAGTGCTGCCATTTCTCATCTGCACACCACCATCCTCAATGAGGTTGACATTTCAGTAGAGCAGGATGAAAAAGTGAAAACCCTCATAGAATTTATTACCTCAAGGTAAGATTTCAGTTTTCATTTTTGTCAAGGCATGTATATTATGGCAAAACCCTTACTATTTAGCATCGTGTTGTCTAATTTTGTCTCTGTTTTGTCCCCAGTAAGAGACAATTTAATCCTGAAGTGTTTTTATCGGATACAGCCTATGAACAACTCTAACTTTCCAACAATTTCAGAGAATTTTGACCACCCTTTTCATGTCCTAAGTGTTTAAAAGTCTTTACCATGTTCTACGCAAGTCTGTTATCTTTGCTTGCCACACAGTTTATAGAATTCCCTTTTCCATCTAAAGGATTAGGGCTGGAATACATAAAGATGATTAGAGAGCTGCAAGATTTGTGTGGAGTTTATGGATTACTTAGTACTAGAGAGCTGGTCATTCAAACCCCAGGAATTTGTGGCAAAGAACATCTGTAAACCCATCAACGCCGTTGCAGTTTGTACGATAGGTTTTTTTTAAGCTCTCAAGATTGTGTAAACCTGAACTCCTGCCTGTTTCTCAAAGCTTTTGAGTAGTTACGCTTTACACCAGCCTAAATTTAGAATAGTGTGATGTATTGATGGGAAGAAAGGAGGATGTTTTAAGAAGCATATGATGGCGTTAGTTGTACTGATTCTTTGGTAGATAACTAAATATTGTTGAATAGAGAATGTCTCTTCCTAAACTTACGCTGTTTTTTCAGTTGGATCTGTTATATTGCTTTTCACCTTGTCTTAACTTTTGTATATTGTTGTATAATAGTGGGTAGTTGTCAGACGTCTTTCCAATCTGTGTCTGCAGTTCTAAATGGTTTCATTTATGTGGTAAATAGTAGATTCTTTTGCAGGTCTAAGTTTAAAATGGTATCTAAATAATACTAATGACGAAGTCTATGTTTTATATTTTGTTGTGCTTACTGTATTTTTATATTCTTAGGAAAAGAGGCCCACTTTGGAATCACGAAGATGTTTCGGCCAAGAACCCTAATATAAAGAGTGCTGAACAGTTAACTGTGTTTTTAAAGCACGTGGTATCTATATTTAAACAGTCCAGCTCAGGTATGTTAGAAAACAGTTGATGCGTGATAGAATGTCCAAGCCTACAAACTAAATGAATTTTTCTGAATGCCTTTCAATTTACAGGGTATTTATAAAAATCACTCTAGTTGATCACTTACTGCTTCTAAATAACAGATTTTTCTAGTGTATTGTGCAGTTCAGTTCAGGTTTCTATTATGATAGATCTAAATGTAATCTTTTAGGAAAGAGATAAAATATCTTATTAATTTATTGTGGACACTTAATATTCAAATCATAAATGTTTTATTCTCTACAAACCTCTCCAGTGTTAAGTGTTATATACAAGTTTGTACGCCTGGAAAGATTTTTGAGAGTAAGAGTCCTTGAGAAAAAAGTAGAAGACGAGAGTATCCAAAAGTTAGGAATAATTTTGGGCAATTTACTCTTCATTAAATTCAAGTGGGTTTGTTTTTTATAAAGCATTGTGTTGCTTGAATATTTATTTGCTTTTATAGGAGGATTTCAATTGGAACACCGTCTCAGTGAAGTAGCTTTGCAAACTGCGCTTTCGTGCTCTTCTCGGCATTATGCTGGGAGGTCCTTTCAGATTTTCAGGGCTCTGAAGCAGCCTCTTACTGCATCTACACTTTCGGATGTTCTCTCCAGACTAGTAGAAACTGTTGGAGATGCAGGAGAAGAAGCTCAGGTATTTGAAAATTTCCCCTTACTTTATTAGAAAGCTAAGTTTGCCTAAATGACATACTTCCATCGTTATTTTAATGAGAGTAAAATTTAAAAGGATTTTTTATTCAGTTGCTTTTTATTCTTAAATAAAGATATTTCAAATATCAAAACAGTTTTAATTACAACACTTTCTGAATTTTCACCTAATTAAATAATGAAAAGGTGAGCTGTGCACATTCTCTTCTGCAGCAATAGGAACTTTCAGAGAGTTTGATATATCTGTTTCCTGAAAACACCTTCTCTTTCATAGTTAGAGAATCCTGAGACCAGCCATATAAAAAATAATTTAGGTTTTCTTTTATTAAGAACTTAACCTGATAAAGTGTTAACAACCATCCAACTTAGTGTCATTGTACTTCTTTAGAAGTGAATCTAATCTTTTTAATATTGCAAAATGAGTCTAAAGGGACTTCATCCTTAAGTCCATCCTTAAAAATAATGCAAAACAGAATTAATTCTGGGAATATTTGGCAATAAATTAGTTTTTCCCTGTCTTGAAGCTAATTTGAACTTTCTCATCAGGATTGTGTTCTGGTTGATGTATGAAATAATAATTTAGTTACTGATACTGATGTTACATTTTTGTATCACTACGCAGTAGGTTTTCTGTGATCCTCCTTGTGCATATTGCATAATTTATAATGACCTGTGGCTTTCCCCAGGGTTTTGTCATAGAACTGCTTCTGACCTTAGAGTCTGCTATTGATACATTGGCTGAAACCATGAAGCATTATGATCTGCTTTCTGCCCTTTCTCAGTAAGTTCTTTTATTAGTCAGCCTACATTACACATTTTTATACATTTGAATTATTAAAGATCTGTATTACAAACGTAATGAAATAATTTCTTGTTGCCTTTGCAGAATAATTGTATCCTTATAGCAAAATTGCCTGCTCTTTTTTGTTTTTGTCATTCTGCCTCAAGCAAAATTCATAAGAATCTAGATTTTCTGAAAAGGAGCTCCGCTACCTTTTCAACTTACCCACTTGAGGCCATCTTTAAAAAAAAAAAAAAAAAAAAAAAAAAAAAAAAAAAACAAAAACAAAAAAAAAAACCAGCAGCGTTCAAGGCGTTCCTTATAGCTCAATTGCGAAATGTTGTTTGTTATTCTGAAACTTCCCAAAAATAAAGGCACGGAGTACCTTTAGAAATTTTTTTTTTCCCTAATCAGGCCCTGATCAGTAGTGTCATTTTGGGGAATCTTATTTTTTTCCCCATAAGTACAATGAAAGAATGGCACCAATCTTTAACAGATAATTTAAGATTCACAGATGAAAACTCCTGTACTGCAATAAATACTTTCATTTCAGTGTTAATACAGAAGAAATGTCTTCAGTTACAGCAAATGCTAGTCTTTCTTAGGCCTCAGATTTGTTGTCCATATGACAAAAGTGTAATTGAACAGTCTGAGTCATTTGTGTGTCTCATTACAGTCTGAGTGACTTTATCAAACTGAAAAAAATCCCTAAATGTGCTGATATCTTTATTTGTTTGACTCCATGACAAAGTTTTTGAAAATGTTAAGATTTCTAGGAATATATTTCCAGTATCAGAACTGGAAAGTGTTGTTTTTTCTAGGTCAGATATTTCAGACAAATATAAGGTAATAAGTAGATAATTTCATTTATTAATTCATTCATTTCTCTACCTTTATCACATCTATAAGTAAGTTGGAATGCTAGCTCTTCATTTACAGATCATCTTTTACATGCTATAGGCTAATTTTTCTGATTTTACTGAATCGTTATGTAATTATTTTGGTGTTGTGGGATTGTAACAAATAGATTTGGTAGCAGAGATAATGGGATGCCCCAGTCTTGTCCTTATGCTGTAAAGATATTTTAATAATACATATAGAAATTCTGTATTTTCATATATCATAATGCTCTCCTGGTGATGAAGCGGAATATTCACTGTGTGTGTATATATGTGATTAGCGTAACATCTTTGTTCTTTCTTCCCTTTTTCTAAGCCATATATTATTCAAATATTTTGCATGGAATAATATGTAATATTGAAAAAAAATTTTTTTTTATTTTTAGAACCTCATACCATGATTCCGTAATGGGAAACAAGTATGCAGCTAATAGGAAAAGCACTGGACAGATAAATCTAAGCACAAGTCCCATCAATAGCGGCAGTTGTTTGGGATACTACAGCAATACAAGGAGTAATTCTTTGCGACTGAATTTAATCAGCGAGCGCAGAGGTGACCGTCGACGGAGCAACACACTGGATATAATGGATGGAAGGATAAATCACGGTGGAAGTTTGGCAAGGACTAGAAGCCTTTCCTCCCTGAGAGAGGGAGGGATGTATGATGTGCAGCCCACTACTGACCCTGTCAACTTGATGGCCACCATATTTTGGATTGCAGCTTCGTTGCTAGAGTCAGATTATGAGTATGAATACCTTTTGGCTCTCAAGCTGCTCAACAAGCTTCTTATTCACTTGCCTCTGGATAAATCAGAGAGTCGGGAAAAGATAGAAAAGGTGCAGAATAAACTGAAATGGAATAACTTTCCAGGCCTTCAGCAGCTTTTCCTAAAAGGGTTTACTTCAGCATCCACACAAGAAATGACAGTTCATCTCCTCAGTAAACTCATCACAATTTCCAGGCATGCTTTGGTGGATCCTTCTCAGTTAGCAGGTACCTTTAGTAACTGTATAAGTAATGAAAATGTATATTTTCATCAAATTACGTGTAATCAAAATCAGTAGTGATTATGCATTTGCCTTTAAAAAACTGCCTTTAGTTAAATGCTTTTTGCAGTTGTCAATATTACAGTGCTAGGTAGTGGGAATACGTTACAGACAGTGATTATCTGCCAAGAAATACTGCATGAAGACTTTATGTATTGACTATTAACTTTAAACTTCCATGAAGTTTTAAGAGTATGTGCATTTTTTTTCATGATCTTGTGCTAAATAGCTCAATCAGTACTATTTCAAACATTTGCACGTTTTTCAAACGATGTGACTGTGCTGCCTAAAGCTATTCAGTTTCATGATGGTTTTGCTTAATTAGTGGTGATTTTATTTTCATCTTGCGCATTTTTATACCTTTGCACAGACACATTTATATACCTTCTACATACATACACACAGGTACGTGTGTGTGTATATATAATTTGTGTATCTGTGTGAACATATGTGTATCATGCTCTAAGCATTCTTAAATACCAGGAAGCTGTTATATGCTCACATAACTCGACATTAAATTAAGTCATATTAAAATCTGTACGGCTAATATAACTGGTTTTATGTATGTGTGTAGGATTCCCCTTAAACATCTTGTGCCTACTTCCTCATCTGATCCAACATTTTGATAACCCCACTCAGTTCTGTAAAGAAACAGCTGACAGGATAGCAAAGGTATGTAAATTGATACCTGGGGAGGATCCAGGAGTTTATTACCTGCATTGCTGTGTTTTTCTGCTCCCTTATGCAGTACTTTCATGGGATTCTAATAGTCCCATAGAAATAACTGTAAAATGTTGTGTTTTAAAGATGTGATCCAATCCTAATTTATATAGAGTTGGTCCTCCTATCAACCCCTGAGTTTCCCTTTGCCAATGAAAAAACACATTTTGCTTATTCTGTAAACATTAGATGTAAAGAACAAATTTACTTGTTAATGATATCACTTTTTCTTCCTTGTCTGATTTTGCAGCTTGTAATTTTCAATATAAATGTAATCAATTTTTAAGCACACTTCCTAATTTACTCATGATAAGGAAGTGATCCTTACCTTTCAGGCTGGTAGGTAGAGAAGAAAAGGTACCGTGTTCTTTCGGTTACTTGTACACAGTGATTAACCTTGGAATATTCCTGAACTGTAGTACAGGGTACACACCGACAAACTCCAGCCAAGGCCGGTGGTACGCTGCCCTGACAGCCTGCATTTTAAGGAATAATGCGGAAAGGGGAATAAGAATGTGCTGTCTGTTGTAGGAGATACAGTCATAGCCCTCCGGCTGCCCAAATTGTGATATGTAAATCACTTAATTACTTAACTGTGTGCAGGCCACCTCAAAGGAGCACCTGCCTGATACAAATCCAGAAATTATTGCTCTCCCTCAAATACTTGCACTGCTAGCTAGGGATGCTAGTTGAGGGCGGTTTGGTTTGAGTAGTAGATAAATTTGGAGCATGGATGCCACGAGTACCAAAATTCAACAGAAACTGCAGGTGTTGCTCGTATGATTAGTTTGATTTCAGTGGTGAGAAAACAGAGTGAAATCTGGGGAAAGTGCATAATGACTGGTGAATGCTTAGGTTAAAAATTGTCATTTCTAATATAATTAAATATGCCTTTTCCGTTTCAGGTTTGTGCAGAGGAGAAATCACCAACTCTTGCCAATCTGGCTCATATGATGAGTTTATATAGTACACACAGTTATTCCAGAGACTGCGCTAACTGGATTAATGTAGTGTGTAGATATTTGCACGACTCTTTCTCAGATGCCACATTTAACCTCGTAACTTATCTTGCAGAGGTAAATTTTTAATAAAAGCGTATCTCATATTGACGACCTGTGATCAATGTTATTTTGACTTGTTGCCAATTCCTTGTTTTTCATGATGCTGAATACGGGGCGGGGGGGGGGGAAAGCACATCTTCTGTAATGGGAGAATAATGTTAAAATGTTCTAGGATATAGAGAAGGGATGACTACTGCCATTTTGAAGTGCAACAATTTAAATGTACCTTGAAATGATAATCCCTCTAATGGAAGAGCCCGTTTTATGGCAGTAGTGTTTTGTAGTAGATATTTATATTCTGTACCACATGAATAAAATGGGCACACTGTCTTGGCTTTAGCAAAATGTACAGTGCAATATACAGAAATATATAGTGCAAATTTTAAGAGACCTTTTTTTTAGCCAAGTACACATTTAAAGATGACCTTATCACAACTCAAAAAAAATAATTTCAAAGTCCAATTTTAAGTATTGCATAGTAGATAATAAAAGGTCATTTAAATTATAGAACTCAGTACGTGATTCTGCCAGACATTGATACAGGAAAACTGTTATTGCCTTTAAAAACTAACTTCTGTGAAAAGCTTGTAGGCCTTGTCCTTGAAGTATATCACTTCAAACTGATGAAGATTTATTTAAGTATTTGTACATTCTTATGAATGACTTCGCATGTACTTATTTTGTTCTTAAGATTGTGTTTACCAGCCTTCTTTAAGGTGTAGATGTGTTTTTCATACAGCTTTGAGGTGTTGAGTTTGTTTGGACACTTCTATTTAGTGAGAAGTGTTTTATTACTAGATGCTTTAATTTTGTGCTAATAAATATGTCAAAATTCAAGGGAAGAAAACTGAATTAGGACAGAGAACATTGTTCTATTGCATTAATTATTTTTTTAATGCAAAAAGAAAATTTGGAAAAACATAAAGTGATACACGTAAGTTTCTTGAAGGGAGAAATAAATGTGTATGGGAGTGAACTGTATTTTAAGGTTTGTTTTCACTTTTTGCTACTATTTAAGGCCCTAATTAAATTCTGTATTTTAAAAAACTCTTTTTTAGCTGTTAGAGAAAGGGTTGTCCAGTATGCAACAGTCCTTGCTGCAGATCATTTACAGTCTTCTCAGTCATATTGACCTATCCACAGCACCGGTGAAGCAGTTTAATTTGGAAATCATAAAAGTTATTGGTAAATATGTTCAGGTAGGTGCTCTGAAAACCTATAAAATATTTTCTGCTTATCATCAAAGTGGTAGTGAAATTACACTTTAATTTGGGGGGGGATTAATTTATTTCAGATATAAAAATAGTTGTTCAGAGTCAAGTTCAGTAGTATTTTATTTCTTGTCCTACGTACTTTAATTCACTATATGCTTATGTATTTGTCCAATTTGATTTACATCTTTGTGACAAGTTACCTGGGTCAACGTGTGTCTATTTAAAGATGTAGGCAACTCTGCATGTGTAGTTAGAGGAGGTGATTCTTCATCTGTTAAAATATAAGGAAATGTTTACTGATAATACTGCAAAAATGTTTTATTTAAGTGTATATGTTTTCAAAAGGGAGTTTTGCAGTTAAATGCATGTTTAAATCGCTTTCACCAGTATATCTGTGAGGAACGTTAAGGTGTGCTTTAACAAATTCGAGTGGATTTTTTATTAAAGAAAGTCCCCAAAAGATGAACAACAGTCTTTTGCCCTAGGTAATTTGATCCTTTGTACTTGGAACACAATTTACTGAAAATCTGTGTCGCAGAAGAAGGTCTAGCATCTTGCTGAAAGATTTTATGAAAATGCCTGGAGCATAAAACCATTTCAGTGCATGACATTCTCTTCCCGCCCCACCTTCCTTTTCTTTTTTCCTGAATTCCATTATTGCCAAATGTATTTCAGTCAAATGGTTTAATCATAATTAACCAGGAGAAGTAGTGTTCTTGGATGTTTTGTTATTGATGGATATGTACTTTAGATATTGTGCTCCTGTCGGAGTGCATTAGGCTAAATGGAATGATTAGCATCACTATACTTTTCATGGCCTGACGACGGCTTGCATCGCCTCTAACCTTTATCTGAGCTTTTAATGCAAGCCCACACTACCGTGGAATGTAATCTTAATTAGAAGTAACATCTTCTATAAAATTAATGGTACTGGGGAAAAAATAGTCCAGAGAAGTCTGGGTATTTTTGATATGATAAAACATGTTACAGATGACAAAAGAAAAGATCATACGTGAACATGTCTTGTTTAAACGTGGTGCTACTAAGATGGTATTTTTTTTAGTCCTCTGCAATCACAATGCATCTTACTAAATTTAAATTGCTTCAGGATGGTTCAGTTTTGAGACTGCTCTTTTTATGTTTATGATGTACAGAAATTCAAGAGATTGTTGAAGAATCTCATTACCTACAAAGAAACATATACTGCTTAAAGCCTTGAAAGTGGTGTTTATTTTTTTAATGCAATACAAAAAAAATAATAATTTTAACAAACTTGACATCCCAATTAAAAAAATAAAAACCAAACCAAAAAATAACCCAATAATCAGACGTTCTGCTAATTTCAAAAATTGGAAGATTTAAGTTTCAGGGAGAACCCCAGCGTTTTCAGGAGTGTAAATCTTAACCCTCCCAAGGTGCAGCTTTTGGTGTAAGTCTCTTCTGTGATCCACTCCACAATCGCTGTAGTTGAAACTGCTGAATTATTTATATTACCTTAATCCTCTTTTTAAGGAGATTTGCATTTAACTCGGGCTCTCAGCGTATTATGTTCTCATACTTTTGCCCTGGCTTTTTGAAGCCCTCTGTGGGTTTGATACTATATAAAAACCTTGTAAATGTTTTGCTTTTCCCTCCCCCCTAACATCTTTGAAATGTGTGAGGAAATACAAAGCACAAAATATTTTTGTCTGTTTCAGATTCAGTTTACTCTGCCCGTAAGTGTAAAATAATTAAAGATGCCAGGAGGGGAAAGTGGTTTTTGCTTTTAAATGCTGTCAGGTTTTTATCTTCTGGGGCATGAAGGGCAGATACTTCAGACAATGATAAAGAACATAGTGTAAATAGAGGCAGCGGGGGACACGGTACAGGATCTGGTGTGGCTGTGACTCTGACCTGGATCTGGTGAGCCTGCCTGGCCGGACCTCACCACCCACCATGGAATGACCTGGTGCCTTCAAGGTCCAAAGCTGCCCACCTGCATTAGCACCTTGCACCCACGTGTAGAAGATTAGAGCTTTGGGGTTCGGGAATCTTGCAATGAATCAGTGCGAAACCCTACTGTGCATTAAAAATGGCTGTCTTGTTTGAAGTGATTGTTTTGGGATTTGTGTGCATTCTCTTTAGAGTCCATATTGGAAGGAAGCCCTGAATATTTTGAAACTGGTGGTGTCTCGATCAGCAAGCCTTGTTGTACCTAATGATATTCCAAAGTCTTATGGAGGTGATATAGGTTCTCCTGAAATCTCTTTCACGAAAATTTTTAATAATGTCTCCAAGGAGCTACCTGGGAAGACCTTAGATTTTCATTTTGATATATCAGAGGTAATTATTATATTTAAATTATAATGCAATAATGACTTTCTGTTGCAAACTCAGATTTATTTTCTGTTGGCCTTCTGCATTTACATGTTTTAAAATAAATACAACCTTTAAGAATGGCAGGTGTTGAAATTTTACGTACATGTAATCAGTGTCATACTGAAGGATAAACTTTGAATTCTTCTATGTTGTGTTTTTGCCTTTTCCCCCCTTTGAATGTCTGGAGAGTTAATTGCTAAAAGTCAACAGGATTATTCTCAAGGGTATTTCAGCTGTGTCAGAGAGCAGGGTAATGCAGCTGGCTGCTGCTTGCAGCTGAACGTTCCAGGCTTTCATCAAATGAAGGGTTGTGCGTTCAAGGGCTGCGAGGATTAAAACCCTGTACTCCAGTTTTGACTTTGGAAGGGGGAGAAAATTTGAAGGGGAGAGTAGGATACAGAATATAGGAACCTCCGTGTGAGATGGACACAACTAGAGAAAAACTACCTTTAGTTGAAAACAACACTCCTACCCCCCAATTAGGGTTAATTAGAACTGAAAAGAATACGTTTTATTATTACAGCTGATACTCATTCTGTGTCTCAAAAGGGGAGTGCAGCCAAATGACTGTAGTGTAATATAGGGATCTGGAAGTTGTAGAAACTTTAGAAGTAGTCAAAAATAAGGGCTTCTGGTTGAAGCCGACCATAGGTAATGATTGGAGATAAAGGTGTCTTAGGAGCATTACTTAAATTGTTAGTCTTCTCTTTAAGTTAATTCCTTACTGGAAATTCCAGTGCATGCAGATAATTCAGAGACAAGATGAATTCCCAAAGAGTTCATTGGAATAGCATTTCCTGTCAGAAGGGGCCGAATTTGATCCTTGGTTTTCAGAAGTGTGTGCGTGTGAGTGAAGTTGCTGGTCTGTGAAAACAATTTGTTCATGTCTGAATGATTCTATAGAGAAATCTTTTAGATTTTGATAGGGAAATCACATTTTTTAAACTTAGAACACAATTGTTTTTAAAGCGTGTTTGAAAAATATACATTGTCAGCATATAACTTGCATAATTCAAAAAACCACAAGTGGGCAGAATGGCAGCCTGCTGCATAGGGTTAGAAGTATTTGTACCGATGCTCAGTGGATTAGGCACGGGCTTCATAGAATGCTAACAAACAAACAGACAAAACCTCTTACGTTTTATATAATACTAAATTCTAGAATCGAATGTGTAGTCTTTACTAATATGGATTTGCATTTTAAGAAAGTATTTGTTGTCTTTGATAGACACCAATTATTGGGAATAAGTACGGTGATCAACACAGCGCAGCTGGTAGAAACGGGAAGCCCAAAGTCATTGCCGTCACCCGGAGCACTTCTTCAACTTCCTCAGGCTCCAATTCAAATGCATTAGTTCCTGTCAGCTGGAAGAGACCACAGCTCTCTCAGGTACATCGTGTCTCAAGCACGTTATACCCATCTTATAGACAGCGTTTATGAATGTATTAAAAAAAATAATTTGTTGAAATGTAATTTGAAGTCTATATTGTGTCTCAGCAAAACAATACATGAATATAGCATAAACTAAAAGATATAAACTGGTGAAAAGAAAAAATGGTAAGATTCTTCTTAGAGGATGTCAGCATGCAATATGACTAGTTAAAAAATGCAGACATTTTACATTTTTACCTAGACCTCCAGCAGATGCCTTGCTTGCTATGTGATTTTCTGTGGTGTATTTTTCAGAGAAGAACTAGGGAGAAGCTAATGAACGTGCTTTCTTTGTGTGGTCCAGAATCTGGTCTTCCCAAGAATCCTTCAGTAAGTGGTGATGGTGGTTTGTTTTGGTTTTTAAGTGCCAGTAGTGAGAATGGTATTGCATTTTCAGGTATCGGTGAAGTTATGAAGAGCGGTTTTTGACAAACTGGTTTTGGTTCAATAATTTGCAAATCCAGTTGAAGAATTAAAAAGAGATGGAATCATAAGTAATGAATAGCTATTATTCCTTAGGAAGTCCAGTGGGCGCCATTCTTTACTAGACAGGTTTCAAAACAGTATTTGAATTCAGTCAAAAATAATATTGCCGTCTCAGCGAATTAAGGTCAGTCTTATAGGGGAAGGACTGTATGTTTTAAAGCAAAGCTAAATTACTAGGATTAATTCTTAATTTTTATCTTATGTAGTTATCAAAACAAGATTTTTCTAGTGTCTTTGAAATGGAACTCAAATCTTTTGTCTCCAAATTTAATTCGTTGACTACTAAGGAGTTCTGTTGATCAGACTACTCCATAATGCGTCTTCTCAGCATGTTACATTCTTCACAGAACAGCAGGACTCCACTGCCACTCCAGAATAGCGTGTTGTATGTTTAAGGTTGTATGTATGAATTTTAATTGTCTTGGCTAGAAGAAGGAATTGAACTTGGTCTCCCCTGTTCTGAGTAAATCTCTATCTAGTCTGTTATAAATAAGATGCGCTTTAGAGAGAAGGGGCAGCAATGGCTGAGGACCGCAAGTATGTTGATGCCGTATTGAAAATAGCATAGAATCCATTGAAAATGACAATTGGATCACACATCTTCAAGTTAACATGGATATCAGTAGGAACAATAGTCTTAACTATTGAGTAAAAATAGGCCGATGGTGTTACTTCTGTGTATGGCACAGAAATTATTCCCGTTGGCCTACTAAGCTTAATGGTGGTGATGACATTAAAAGCTTTTAAAATAAAGTGAGTAGCCTCGCTTGGTTATCATCTAGAATACAGTTTTTTTATTGTGACATAGAAGTTCTTACCTGGGGAAAAGTATTGATGGGAGGTGGATCTTTAATCTAGTGGAGGAGGTTAAAATAAATAAAATTAGATGCCTGAAAGCTGAAACTGAAGATATTTTTTAAAAATGCAAATAGAAAGAAACAGCAAATTGTAGTTTGTGAAGATTATCGTCACTGGAAGCCAGCATTGGATGTCTTTTTAAAGGTATACAGTCCTTAGACAGAAATTGGTAGGCAAAAATGATATGGCCTGTGTTATGTGGGTGGATGTTTTTTTTCTGAAGTTTGACTAATACTGAGGTTATGAAAAGGGAGGTTCACGGATATCTTTTTCTGTTTATTTGTACCTTTGCAACTCAGTTACATTAAGGAGAGAACAATATCACTAGTTTAAAGATGTAGTTTAAAATCCAACTAGTCTTGAAACAAATTGCAGTCTGCACTTGCCTTAGTATTGTGATTATAGTGGTAAGCTGACTGCTACTAACGCCATTAGATCATGGGAAGCAGGATAACTGACTTTTGCAGTTACAGAAATTGGAAGTTTTTATTTTTGTTTTTACCCGTATCTACAGGTTGTGTTTTCTTCTAATGAAGACTTGGAAGTTGGAGATCAACAGACTAGCCTTATTTCAACGACAGAAGAAGTGATTCAAGAGGAGGAAGTGGCTGTAGAAGACAATACCAGTGAACAACAATTTGGAGTTTTTAAAGACTTTGACTTTTTAGATGTTGAATTGGAAGATGCAGAGGTGAGACCTTGGAATTTCTTCTGTGTATTCCCATTTGAGAACGTTTTAAAGATTAGGTTATGTTGGTGCAATTCTAAGGAATTGGCAACTCTTCTAACTAATCCAGTTGGGAAGAATTTATGAGGATTGAATTTAACTTGCACGATAAAGAAACCTGTGTCTCAGACTTTGCAGTGTTAAGTTGTTGCAAATTGTTGGGTGGTTTTTGGGGGAGAGTTGGGATTTTTGAGGGAGGGTTGAGTGACTTAATCTGAGAGTGAAGGGATATGACAGTATAAGCCAATGACAGGATGAACACCCGGGCATGATGCATTAGAAAATTTAATTATGGAACAATATGTTAAGAAAATGGCATAATCTTAGTTCCTGGTATGTTTCTGCATTTTGAAAACATGAAGAATAGCTTTCAAAGTTACAAACTGTATGATATAGTATCTCATTGTATACGATTGACTCGGGCACCGTAATTGCTTGCATTGACTTTTATATTATATCTGGTCTGCAGTTCTTACATTTCCTCCACTTCTCCTCCTGTCAAAAAGAGAGAGGGGAGGTAAAACAAAACAAAATATTGAGAAAAAGTAAAGATTCTGTTAACAGTTGTTACTTGTTTGGGATAAATAAAAGGCTTCAGACCAGAATTTGCTAAAGCTTAAAATATGACTGTAAAAGGACTGGGGAGAAGAAATCAAGTGCTTTGTAATTTCTTTCAGTGCTTTGTTACAGTCTATACAAAATATTGAATTAGTAATGGAGACCCTTGCAGGTCATGAGTCAACAAGCTACTGAGAAGAATATCTGCCTATTTAAACCCTAAGATTGTTCTCTTCCTGATTAACGTAGCCCTTTTTACAAAATCTTGCTTTTTCTCCCCCCTAATACTTCAGTTTTATCTCATTTTTTCATGCTTCCCGTGTATTGCTTCACTTCAGCTAATATTTACATCTTCTAGAAGTATAGGCTTATTATAGTCTGTTGCCTGCATGTGACCTATACAGATACAATTTCCTATATTGAATGCAAGTAGTCAGAAAATTCAGAATCAAGGCTCAGTAGTAGTAAAACATTATTTTAACACTAGATGGGGCTTTGCAGGTAGGATGCCAGAAGCTGAAAACTTTGCCAAACCAAGTTAGTCTTTAACTTCATTTTCTGTAGTATTTTAATAGCAGATCATAATGAAGAAAAGACAGTTTCTTTCTCATTACTGCCTGTATGCAGCACATAGTGCTATACTTGCAAAAATAGAAGAAAAAAAAAAAAAGGAAAAAGCACAGCTTTTACAAATTTAGGACATTACATGTAAATTGCGCGCTTGATATAAGAGCTGCCTAGTTTTGCACCAAAAATGTAGCATGTTCTTTGTTGATAATAATTAAATGTCAACAGTATAAGCTGGTGCTTTTTCACTAAAATCTGAGTAATATTCAGATTAAACTTAAGTCCTTCAGCGTGCTGAAGTAGTCCTTAGTTGTTTTGGGGGTTCTTTTGCTTTGCCATAACTTCACCTTTTTGGAGAAAAACAAGTCACTAAGAGAGAAAGAGACTACAACATGTTTAGTTTGCTTTATATATTTAACGCGTCATGATGATCTTAAGTCACCACAAGAGACACTTACTCTGTTAGTGCAGTTTTGGAACCTGTACTTGCACACTTGGGGCTAGATGTGGTATTTTCAGAACTGTTTGTAGACTGGCAAAGTGAACTGAGCAGGTTTTCCGTCTTACTTAGATGAATTGTTGAAGAATGACAAGGTGCTTGAGAAAATCAAAGATCAGTATTGTACCTGTGAATTAAAACACTAGTGTTTTAAGATATAAATTTCGCTTAGTATGTTGGATGTGTGAAACCCAAGTATCCCAGCTTTAAAAAGTGCAAACAGAAAGGATCCAGTTATTGGTCTTTAGGGTGCACTTCATAAAACTGACACAAAGTAGTTGGTAAAACAGTTAATGAAGATGTTTTTTCTACAGCCTGTATATAATTAATGTTGATGATGCTTTGTCAGTTGGATGTGGTCAGTTTAGATTCATGTGTGTTAGTTAAAGAATTTCATGTATTGTTTGTTGAAACAGTTGCTATACATGTTACACTAGAGAAAATGTATCATAAGCATGCTGGTTTTAGTGTTCTGTCATCAGTTTGTTTATTTTTTTTTATCAATCTCCCATTAGAAAGAGGAATTATTTTAAATACTAGCTTTTTGACTAAAGCTTTTTTCAGAGCTTGAATCAGTCTTTTACTGTTGGCAAATCTTATGTAATAAAACATTTTTCCCTGGTTCTAGAGTATCTTTAAGTGTTTGTCCTCGTTCTTTCTAATTCTATGTGTTTTCCTTTTTGCTAACCAGGAGCTGCAGGTAAGTTGCAGCCTGGTGCCCCGGCTCGTTCATCTGTTGTTGTCTGTGATGTGTTTGTACTTTCTAGTCAGATATATAAATTTGATGCTGATATAGTTCTAGATTATATATTGAGTTAGTTTCCAAGAAGATATTCAAAAGATTTCTACTTCATTTGCCATATATTTTAATTTATTTACAAACATCTTTTAACAAGGTATTTAAAATTTTAATAAAATTAAAGGGCTGATTGAAACTCTGCTCATAATGCATTCAGTACTTGTGTTTTCTGTGTGGCATTTGTGTATTAATTTTATTATGTTGAAATACATACATACATATGTGTGCAAATTTTTTTAATTACAGGGTGAAAGCATGGACAACTTCAACTGGGGCGTTCGTAGGCGCTCTCTTGACAGTATTGACAAAGGAGACACACCGTCTCTTCAAGAATGTCAGTACTCTGGTAGCACACCCAGCTTGAACTTGACCAACCAGGAAGATACTGATGAGTCTTCAGAAGAGGAAGCAGCCCTGACTGCAAGTCAGATACTGTCTCGTTCGCAGATGGTAGGTTATTTTTCTCTGAAAGGAATCTGAGAACTTAAGTTTTTAATGGAGAAGTGTGGCTCACACTCTCAGCCTAAGTGAAGTGAAGAGGAACTCAATTAATATGGGTAAGCTTCTATTTCATAACAGCATCAATGAAGGAAAAGAGTTACTTTACCTACTGGTGGTACATGACAAGTTTATAACTCTATTGCAACATTATTGTCTTTATATTTACCATATTTGTTTAAATATAAGCACAAAATTGCATGTGTTTATATATAAGTGTGTATCTTTGTGGGTTCCTAGCTTCAAAAAAACCCCAAAATACTAAATAAGAACAAGAGCAGCAAGTGACCATTGAAATTGCTAATTTAATTATTGATTTTGAAGCATGTGTACATAAAACTGAGGAAAATCAAGAATGCTGGCTGCTCAGAAGTCTCTCTGCATTACATACATTAAATTAGGAAAAAATTGACTGGATGGGGAGCAGCAGGGATAGTATGCTGCTTTTCAGACTTAGGCAAAGTTTGTATTAATGTTGCCCATAACAAAGCTCTGCTCTTCGATGTTTTCGGTCTAGCATTTCACCAGTGCCATAGACCTTTAAGAACAAGACAGAAAATATCTTTCTGGATCCTAAGGATAACTTCAAACTTCTCTTCAGAGTTAGATGTTACAAAAATGCATGTGGTGCTTGCAATGGTTTCAGTTTAAAGCTGTTAAACTCCTAATATGTAAATTAATTCAAATATTTAACCGTACTGAAACAGCCTATTTCAAAACTAAGGTGTTTTTCCCTGTAATTTGTATATTTGGTAAACTATGAAGAGTTTCACGTTTCTTTCTTTTCTTAGTTAAACAGCGATTCTGCCATAGATGAAACAATATCAGACCATGCTGGTTTATCACTTCAGTCTCAAGATTCCACTAGCAGTGTGGGAACAGAAGAGGTGCTTCAAATCAGAACTGAGACCCCAAGTTTGGAGGCTTCTTCTCTAGATAACTCTAGCAACCAGCTGCCTGAGGTGGGGAGAAATGTGGGCTGGTGCATGGCTGATTTGGGCTCCTTCTAGTATTTAGTAGCAACTTTGTCTTTCTTTTCAACTGAATTTTCATCTGTTACACTGATTATTTGATTTGCTTTTAATATTTCTAACCTGTTGGAATGTTCTTGCAAGATGTTCCCTCAGTATGAAAACTGCTTGGGTGGACTGAGGGAACTTACTACAGGTTAAAAATATTCTTGAAGGGCTGAAAATGATCATTTCATGGTGCAGAATGAAAATAGGCTAATATTCAAGATGCTTTTACTTGATATGGTTGAAATCCTTCTTGAGCAACATTTTCTTTCAAATACTTTTTTATTTCCCCCCCTTTTTTGTTTTTTTGCTTTCTTTGGGTTAATGTGATTGGTGCTATTTGGGAGTAAAACCTCAGGCCAGCTGTGTTAGCAGTTGGTTCCATTAAATAATCCTTTAAAAAGGACCACAAACGCTAGTGGTATACTTTTTTGGAAAGGCCTGTGTGGACTGAGACAGATTTCAAGCTAATGGCCGCCTGCAAATCTGTGAGTACTTCAGTTTCTTGGTTTTTTACATCTTTTGCATAATTTAAAATTAAAAAAAACTCATTTAAAATAAAATTATCATCTGCTACAATTCGTACAATATTTAGCACTTGTAGCTAAAACCTCAGTATGTTGGGTTTTTTTCTTTAATTTGAAGTGGCTTGGTTTAGGTGGACTTTTTATCTCTTCTGTTAAAGTTATTGGTGTTGCTGGCAATCTGACTTTTATTTGGACAGGCATTGCTGATCCCATCTTTAACAGAATGTACAGTTTTATTGAGTTTTCCAGAAAATTAAGATACTCCTATCTGTTTACTCTTAAGAATGGGTCTTCAGCCAACTTGGTTTAAGCAGTCGACTGACTGGCTCAAGTGACTGGGATTTCTGGACAAAGGCTCTAGTATCCCTGTTTGCTACCTAAAAAAATCACTCCTATTAGCAGGTAAACTATCCACCTAGCTAACATTTAACGAAGATAACTGTAAGAACAAAAGACATACTTAGAATATACAACAAAGGGAAAGTGTGGGTGACTGGTTTCCTGTGATAAAATCCTAGCCTTCTAAAAATGTAATATTGTGACTTCTACAAAGCAGCTTTCCCCCCATATTTTTCCATTATGATTACCTGTATGCTTTTTTTTTGAAGTGTTTGGTTACATTGCAGTTGATAAATTGTCTCAACTTTAGTAGAGCACCTGCGCTTAGATTGTCAAACAAATTGTTCTGTCAGCGCTTCATCTGCTTGTCTACAACATCCATTTTTGTTCCCATAGAATTTTGGCTGGGGGTGATTTTTTTCCTCATAGGATAGATATTTTTATGTTAAGATTTCAAAAGGGAGAAGCGATGTATATATGCTGAGATTTTGTAGAATGAAACTCACCATGATAGAACTTTTGTCTTCCCCGTTGTTCGCTTGTGGTACGTTCTCAGCTGTAACTCATTTTTACGTTTTCACAGTTCTTTCTGAGCAGTCCTTTATACTTTATACCTGGATCCATTGTTCTTCTGCAGCTCCCTTTATAAAATTGCTGTACTTCTGATAATCCACGTGAAAACATTCACACAAAAAGCACCAATGTCATTCAAAATATTGAAAACATTTAAACTGGGCTGTAAATTAATTTTGAGACGAAACAGCATCCAGAAAAAACTGCTATATCAAAAAAAAAAAAAAGACTGCACGTGCACGTAAATGCAATTGCTAAATGTCACGTGTTCCAGGTTTATTTTGTACTTGTTAGAATACGGGATTCGGTCAAATACATTTGTTTTCTTCAAGTACAGTTCAAACACTCAAAGTTGTCTCGCTACAAGAGTTAGCTAACTAGTTGGATTTTGTTGCTAAAAGGGAGAGCTGGCTTTGTGACTCTTAACGGAATGCGCTTGAAAATACGCACGCTGTCAACTCACTCTGAAAAATTCGTGAAGTCAGTAAAACTAATTTTGTTCTGAATTCTTATACTGCGCAACTTGCAGCATAGTGCAGTTGTTTTTTTTTCCTGTGCTCATATGCTTCATGTATAACTCTTTCAACTTGGGCATTTCATCTCATGCCAAGGGTCAGTTAGCAAAATATTTTTAATATAAATAACTATGTATCAAAACTTACCTAAGGTAAAATAAAAAAAAAAAAAAAAGGTTGTTATTTAAAAACAAGTTTGCGTGCTGGTTAGATGCTGTTGAGCTCCTTGTTTCTCTTGTAGGGATGCTGAAGAGTTAAGCAAATAGTTTACTTAAATGTATTTGGCTGATTCCCAGCAGTAGCGTGTATCTTTGCAAAAAGGACATGTCACATTCCAGTTGGGAATTTACAGTCTAGCTTACAAGAATATTTTAAATTTTGTACAGTAAGTAAGTTTCACAAGCTTAAGTATATGAAAGTTTCTGACTTAAATGATTCTCTATTTTACTTGCACTGTGGATTTATGAGGGGAATGGGTTACTAGAAGTAATTTTCCTTAGGTTCTGTGGAGCTGTCGACTATGTAAATCACATTTTTAAGATACTTAAAGAACATTCATGTTGGTAGTAAAGACATGACCAATGTTACATAGAAAACTTCAGAAATCAGGAGTCATGGCACTATGAAGACTAACTTAGCTGTAAATTCATTACCTAATAATTAGCACTTAATTATTTTCTAAAAATGTATCCCTCATACGTGCATCTACTAGACCTCATCAGTGCAGCTCTGTATCATATAGAATAGAGATGGACCACTGCTTCAATCCAAATTATTTTGCTGCGTTATTGTAGAAATACCTTGTGTTCCCGTGTGCCTTAGCTGCACAGTGTGACAAAATGGCTGTTCTGTGCAATAAAATCACAGATTTCACTGTTACAAAAGAGTCGTTAGAAGTGGGGTCACTAGCTGTGTCTAATGCCAGGAGTGTCACATTGAGGAGTACCATAGTCAGTGAGATGAGGTTAGGATCACTGGGAAAGAAAATGATACAGTTCTGTTTAAAGCTGAATTGTCGTTTCTAATATGTGTACAGTTATTTATCTGTCAGAGGATCTGTTTAGACTCATGAAAGCCACGAAGTGATGTGTATGCTTAGAGGCTGTCCAAAGGTTTGTTGACCAGTCTTGGATATGGCAGTAGAGCAAGACCAGCACACTAAGGATGAAAATGTGTGATACTTTGTGCCTTTAGGAAATAGCAAGTACAAGAAAGTGTTACTTTTATTCCACAGAAAAATCCAGTAAAAGGCTTCAAATGGATTCACCATAAATTAACTTAATCTGAATTTCTCTGTTCAATATATTGATGTTGGCGAGTATAGTAATGCTAATGGAGGAAGAGGGAAGGGAGAAGGGGTCATTCTGATATTACCTGCCTGAGTTTAATCATCATCTCTTTATAAATGCCAGTGATTGAAAGCCTACATTTAGAGATTCAGGGTTAAACCCTTAAAGCTCCCCATATTAACAGTAATAGCAAAATAAGAAAAATAATGGAGTGTCCCTTTTCCATTGTTCATCTGTTATACTGTTTGCGCAGTTGTGCTTTAGAAACTTGTTAAAATGGAGAGCGGAAAGAGGAAGTGTTCTGTACTGGTTCCAGACCCCAAAGGCAAGCGTGAGGCAGTCATTTTGGTCCTTACCTAGAAAAGTAAAATGTGAAAGTCTTGGTTGTGTTCATTGTGATGTAAATCAGTTTGAAGCAATTTGCAGGTATCTTCTGGGAGTGTTCTCTTTACAGATTTAATTGAGTGTATTTGAGAAATTGTATTTGCTATAAATGATAAGTCATAGTCTAAGATACTAATGTTAACCAGAAGTTATAAACATTACAAATAGTCTGCCTGTCTTTGCTCAAGTAAAACTATGTGAACAATTCAAAGAGCTGAATTATTATAACGTATAAATGGATATTTGTAAGGAGTATTTTATGACTCTGTTACTTTACCGTAATAAGAACTGAGAAGAATACATAAGCCCTGACAATAAAAGTAATAAAAGTGTGTTTGCTTCACAGGAAGGCAGTTCAGCAGTAAGGGATGAACAGGTTAGCACTGCTAGTGAAGACACTGGGTCGTATCTACTACAAGAACAACAGGACTGTCTGGTCTGTCATGAATCTCTTGAGCTGGAAGAGACCCCGGAACTGGCAGAGGCAGCAGCGCCTGAGAGCTATTCCGAATCCATCTGTGAAGAGGATGTCACTCTTGCTTTGAAAGAGCTGGATGAGAGATGTGAAGAAGAAGAAGCTGACTTCTCTGGTTTGTCTAGGTAAGATTAATCCTGGTTCTAAGTAACAGAAATGACATGTTATTAGCGCATGAATTAAAGTAGGGTTTCTTATGGTGCGGGGTTTTCCACGAATCCTGTAATACAAGTATCTAAAATGATGTTTTGTGTATCTGAAATAATGGTTGATTGGTTTTGCCTGTTACAGCAAATAAACTCAGTACTTTGCTCAGCAGTTGTTTCTGGTACAGGGAAAACAGCCATGCAGGAAAAGATGAGAATTCTTGAATAAAAGAAAGCTAGCACGTTTCATCACCATTGACAGGCTAGAAATGTAAGAGGTCAGAGGGTGTTTTGGACCATTTTCTTGGCAGCCACCCGCTGCAAGCAATACAACATAGAAAAGCCTTTGAACTGCTCTGAATTATGGCAGAGAGCCTATTTTGGCACCAAAGGACAGCGGAAAAATGTTAAATTTTTTTTTTTTTTTTTTTAAATCAAAACTCCTGTAGGAGTCAGGAGAGTTGGTCTTTGAATTTGCCCAAGGTTTATTTTCCGTGTTAAGGTCAATCGGTCTTCTGTATATTTCTATGACATTTTAAAGTAAAATACCGTTTTTCCATTTTTTAATATGGAGAGCAAAAATAACTATTGAGAGGAAAAGTTATAGTACGTCCTAGCTGTTTGAGTCACGTTTAAATTGAAACCCTAAGTACTTTGAAAGCAACAGTTTAAGAAGGAGGGAAAACAAACAAAAAACCCCAAACAAACAAAAATCACAAACAACCCCTCCCAACCCAACAAATAAAAAAACCCAAAACAAACAAAAAATTCCAAATTATTCATACTTAAAATTTGTTCAGAAGTTTGGGTTGAATAATACATAGACTCACTGTATATAGGAACATGGACTTAGTGTATATTCTGTCAGAGAGATCATTTAAGGAGCCTTTTACAGAAAAGGACACAACAGGAGCTGTAAAAGACCAAGTTGTTTGAGAAGGTTCTGCTGGGACAGGGAAGAGAAATTGAATTTTGCAACCTACTGCGTTACACCTTGCCAGAATTAAAGGCTGGTACCAGTTAATAGCAGGTTATTTCTTAGTGTGCATCTGAAGGTCTCTTAAGGTTTTAGTTTATTTGCACTAAACAAACAAACAAACCCGTAGCTCTGCTTTGAAGAGTAGCAGAGGTGATTATTTATAGGGTTGATACACTAGTTAGAAAATATCTGAAAAGCTTTTCGAGGCTATGCTTACAGATAGTATGCAAAAGGATTGCATTTTAGCTTTTGAGCTTTGTGCTATTAAAATGAAGGTACCTACAAATGGCACCCACACTTCTTGTTTAAGATATGTTTAATTCTTATTTAAGACATTTGGTGCCCCTGTGAATGAGGTGGTTGTTATAGAGGAAAATGGTACCTGTTTAAAAAATTATCTCAATAAACTATCTGTACTTGGAATCCTTCCACATGTCTTTTTGCTGTGTAAGTACAATTATGCAAGAAATGTCAAAACGTATCATTCCTTGTAATATAGAAAATTTTAACAATTAAGTTAATGACTGTAAGTAGCAGCATTGATTAATTCCTAGTTTGATGTTTTTATTGGAGGTTTCGTGCCTAATGGAAAGCATGACTGCAGAATGCTCTTCGAACAAATCATGTTTAATTGATTGCGCATAAAAATGAAAGTGTTCCAATCTGTCTCTGATTTCGCTTATGATGTTACTTGAGACAGTTATAGTATTGCCTTGCTAAATGAGTGTTTCTCTTAAGGAAACTTAGAATTTGTTACAGATATTGGTGGAGCATATGTTTAGATGAATAAAATTTGAAGAATTGAATGTTATACAGTTATTGGGGGCAAGAAAAGATAACAGTCTGAGTGGTGTGTGTGTGTATATATAGAGTACTGTATATATAGCTACATATAACCTACAGATAGCCTTTTGTCTATAGATATGCATAGAAATAACATGTTTTAATAAACTTCAGAGGTATTTGAGAGTATAAGCAATTTTTTTTATATTGTGTAGCAAGAGTTTTTGATTTTTTTTTTTACTGTTTTCTTGGTTCATAGTTACCTTAGTTGCCTGATTATTTATTTTACAAAACACTATTCTGAATTCTGAATTCTTATTTTTTTTCTTCTTACCAAATTGAAGGGGTTTTTTTTCCTAAAAAATTTTCTGAGGAGTTAATTTCTGCTGTTTGTTATTCATAGCCAAGACGAAGAGGAACAGGATGGCTTCTCAGAAGTACAAACTTCCCCACCTCCTTCACCGTTTCTTTCTGCCATATTGGCAGCCTTCCAGCCAGTGGCATACGATGACGAAGAGCAAGCCTGGCGCTGCCACGTCAATCAAATGCTGTCAGATACAGATGGATCTTGTGCTGTCTATACATTTCACGTCTTCTCAAGGTTGTTTCAGGTCAGTGGGCTGCCGGTACCTGGTTGTTTGTCTGAAACCCTGTCCTCCTGCTTTCAAAACTATTCTTCCCCTCCGTAACTGCAAAAGCTGCAAGATTATGGCAGCAAGAAGCTTTAGAAAGCAAATCAAAAGCAGACAAAAAAACCACATTGCTAAAAGAACGTTATATGGTCATACGCTATTTTTCCATGTGATATCTGCTCTATTCATTGTCAGGAGTGATTCTACTCAGGGGAAACAAAAATCCAGCTCAAAAAAACCCCAACAGTTCAGTGTTTCCTGTAAGCTCTTAGTTCAGGTTGTGTCCCTTCTTTTATTTTCTGAACATCGCCCAGGTTCTGTGCTGATTACAGAATTAATGACTTCCTCCTGGGTTTTCTGTGGGATTCATTATTATAGGATCGCAGCATGACAAACATTAATGAATTTATCTTGCATCTGTCTTGGGAGAAAAGTTTTTTTTTCTGCAGAGAAGTAATTGAAACACCAGGAGATCCACTAAAGCTGGAATTTTCAAATGCCTCTCTCTAACTTTACCAGACCTCATAGCTCTGCTATCCAATACAAAATGCCTATGGCTTAATTTTTCTGGCTCCCTCCTCCCTATACATAGAGGATGTTTTTTTACATTTTCAAAGCGGTACCACCTGGACGTGCATTATTCTTTGCAACTTCCTGTGGGATAGGAGAAGCGCAATCAATCCATTTTATTTACAGGCAATGTGCCAAGTGAGCTAAGAGCAGATTTGGTACTACAAACCAAGACCTTATGACTCCAACCCTTTCCTATATCTCCAATATTAATTTTGCCTGCTGTTTGATATATCATAACAAATTTCTCGGTGAAAACCTCACTTTTTTTTACCACGCTAGCATGCATTTTATCCCATATGTATGGGCAGGTTTAGAGTTAGTAAGGTGAAGTAACTTACTTATATGAAGAATTCATACTGTACCTTATTGATGGAATCACTTGTTTGTGTGTCTATACCCGTTTTCCATTTTTTGTTGAACTAAGTATTTTGCCAGTGTGCTGTGGAATTCCCATTACTGGTTTTAAATTTTTGCTTTTTGCTTCATCTAGGCATCAGGAGTTTAGTTTCTCTGTATTATACTAAAGCGTAGCTTCAGTTGTTTTTCACACGTTCATCCATTTCTTGAAACTGGTCAAACAGGGGTTCATGTTCTCCTTGTGTTCATTAAAGAAGGAGCTAGAAAGAAAGGTGAAGCTTTCTGTGGCTTAACAGAATAACCCCCAGTCAACTGGAAAGGTGGATACTCTGGGAAAAGGGGCAATAGCAATCCAGGGCTCGAGTCCGGGCAAAGAAGTGTTCTGAGGAGTTGTTAAAGGGTACAGAGGAGGGTGAAAATGATTAAAGGAGACCCTTGAGGTCTTGTCTGACTGGACCTTTCCATTTTGCCTTCTGGCTCCTACGTTGTGTTTAACTTTGCAGCTGTAAATGTCATCTTTTGTATAGTTTTATTCTACATGTAACTTTCTAGGATTTATGAAATAATATATAGTAAAGCACAGTGTTGTATTAGGCCAAGCTGACAGTCTACATAATCAAACATGATACGCATAGGACTGATTTTTGAAGAAGGTAGGAAACCTGCAGGTGGCAATTTTGGACACAGATTGGCTACACAGGTCGTATTCTAACTCGTAAAACTGTATGTAATTTTCTGCAACACAAACACTTGAAAATTAATCAAACTATTATCTATACTGGGTAAAGACAAATAGTTGTCCAGCTATACTGATGCTAAAGGCCTAGATGTGAAAGGAGTAATTGTCTGTATAGGTACGGGCTGGTTTTACTTATTAATTGACTGCATTTTCTGGAGCTAGTTTTACATAAATATTCAGAGCAAACTATGTATTAGTTTGTAATTTAATGACAAAAATATATGCTGTCATGATGGAAATTTGCCCTGAAATTCTTAATCTAAAAAGCCAGAGGTGGTGGAGGAGTAAAATACAATGTAAAATAAATGTTTTTCTGATTTGATTTCTAGACCATTCAAAGAAAGTTTGTATCTATAACAAATGATTCAGTCAGCTTTCTTGGCGAAAGTCTACAGCGCATTGGAACAAAATTTAAAAGTTCTCTGGAAGTGATGATGATATGTTCAGAATGTCCGACAGTCTTTGTGGATGCGGAAACGGTAAAAATCTCATAAACTCACATGTTGAAATATCCACCTGCTTAAGCCTTTTTATGTACCATACAAAATGATGTTTTAACATTTGGAAAATAGCAATGCTCAGGAAGGTTTTCAAAGGTTTGAATAAAATGTGCCTTTTGAAAGGCTGCTCTCTAACGTCACTAATTGAAACATCTGCTTTTTATAATTGAAATCAGAAAGGAATTAAAATCTTAGGTGGCCGCTATGTATCATAAACATTTGAAAACCTCCAGCAGTAACAGTGAACAGAGAGGGAACTTACTGATACTGGACATCGCTTAAATTCCTTTGCTGTTTATCTTCCCTGCTTGTTCATATTTATTCTATATTCTTTGCACAGAGATGCATGAGAATAACATTCTAGCTACAAATACACAATGAAGACTTTGAATTGTTGGGTTTGGGTTGAAATCTTGGGTTATAATAAATAATAACGTGAGAAGTCAGTTCAGTGTTCAGCAGCAGTCAATAAAAGCTATGCTAGAGTAATTAAGAAAAGAGACAGCAAAACAGAAAACATCATTGAGCTAATGTACTTATCCCTGATATACCTACATCCTGAATTTCGGGGGCGGTTCTGGTCCCCTGCTCTCAGAGAAAATGCAGTTGAAATGGTAAAGGCTCCAAGAAAGATCACAAGGTTTATGAAATAGGTGGAACAGCTTCCGTACAGGATATGAGTATGCAGGCTACGATTTTTCAGCCCTTTAGGAGCAAAATCTGTCCACGGCTGTAACTGTGAAGCCCTGTCCTTTTTTACAGTGTCTCTTCATGTTTTCAAACAGCAGCTAACGAGATTCATGAAAGAAATAGCCCTGGATAGATTTTTGAATATGCAGAACAAGACATTGACAGAGGCTAAGAAAGCATTCTGGAGCAAGTGGATCACCACGCACTTGCCCTGTTTTGCCCTTCCTTAAGCAACTGCTATTAGACATTGTCAGATGGGGGACTGAGATGGGTGAACCTTTGGCCTTTACCCAGTGTGAGACTCTTCTCCTGACCTGTTTTTTGCCCTTGGTGCTAAGGGGCAGCTCTGCTGTTACACTCTCAATTTAGAATACGGGGACTAAAAAAACATGGTACGGATAGGGCATTTCTTTGCTTAACTTATGCCACTTTAAAAGCAGTAGAAATTAAAAAAAAGAATAAATCTGTTTGGGATAAGAAGCTACAAGAAGAGTTACTCTAGTTTCTAGCTAGAACAGCATATGTGTTTAAAAAAATAAATAAGTAAAAAAAAATACAAAAAGAAATAAATATATAGGCACAACAGTATACAAACTTGTGTGTATGTGTGCGTGCACGTTTATGCACATACGTGCATTAGTGTTGTTACATTGGCAAATATTGGGTAAGTAAATCTTTCCAGATAATTTAATTAAAATGAACCTGCTTGTTTATCAGATTACTTCCTACTAAGAGAGAATGAGTAATCCAAAATAACGTTCATGCACAACGAGTGGCTAATCCAAAATAACATTCATGCATAAATCTTTGGTTTCATGATGTCTACTCACGCGTACAAGATCGGCATTTGATCCCAATTTGGCCTTTGATTCATTCAGAAAGTAGTTTTCAGCAGAAAGATGCCCCCTTACATCACAGCACGGGTTCAGGAGCTATTTGGGAGTGGCTCGTGGCCTACAGCTGTTATGAGATGCCCACTGACTTCTTTGCACTTGGATGTCTTGCACACATTGAGTGCCCAGTGGCATTGTGACACAGAGCCATCACCTGCTTCTTGGTTGATACAGACATAGAGTTTGGGAGTAGCGGTGTCTTAATATGGTGGTGGAATAATAATCTTTATGCACAGGTGGAAATAAAACTACAGGGAGAAGTGGTGCGGAGCAAAGCTGAGGTAGCATCCCCTGAGGAAAAAAGAGATTTTGGAACTATGTAGAAAAAGGCAAAGTCATTAATAGTAAAACAATCCTTCAAATCTCCAGTTGTTCCTGCATTGACAGTTCCTGGTTCCTACAAACTGAAGCAGTGCCTTTTTTCCTGCTGCAGGCTATTCTATTTATGCTAGCTGTGTGTATATCAAATATTTTTTTTTTTTTGAAAGATCTAAAAATCCCTTTGAGATGTCTTTCAGATGTTAACTAGGTACTGCCCTTCTTATTTTGGAATCAAAACTGTTCACTGATTGAACTGATACAGCTACATGTGTTAGTTAAAGTCAAAGGTGTCATGAATGATCTGTACCCAACTAATTCTAATTTGATTGTTTTTCCAAATGTGGACTTGGAATTTCATATTATATAATTTAGATATTAGACTTACATGGTTTGTAGTCAGCTGTTACATGACTATAGAGGTGATTGCTTTTATCTTTCAGCTAATGTCTTGTGGCCTGCTAGAGACATTGAAGTTCAGTGTTCTAGAGCTCCAAGAACACTTGGATACTTACAATGTCAAAAGAGAGGCAGCAGAACAGGTGAGTCTCTTAGATTTCAAAGCAAAAAATATTAGAACCTACTCATCAAGAAAGTGTTGCAGGTCACTCAACACGGGTATCTAAAAGTAAACTGTGGGGAAAATTTTCCGAAATAAAATCCTGTTTGCTTTTCTTACTACTATTCTATGTGTGTAATCTGAACCTGAGGTTTTTCTTATGTGTAATTCGATTTTGTTGCACATATTTCTGAAATTGTCTTTGAATATATGACATTGCGCAAATGCACTAGCCTTGGGAAAAGCGCATCCCTGATTTAAAAATCCTCTTTTAAAAATATCCAGATATTTTATCATGAATATCAATAAATCACGGTAATTTTTTTCTCCATGAACTTTCTGGCTTATTTCATTAGACTAGAAGGGTGGGATTCACCTCCAGATTAAGACATTTAGAGATAACTATCTATATGTGAATTAAGTGCCTTAACACCCATAGTATTCAAGGATCAAGTCAATAAAAGAAATCAAGAAAGCAATGCATTTTATCCTACTATAGGTACTGACTTGTTGCTCGGTTGAATGGGTATTCAGACTTCTTTTGGTTGAATGGATCTGCATTGATGGTAATGGGGGCTTAAACAGCTGTGTCATACATGGACAAATTTAGGTCTCTTATCCTGCAATTGGATCCGACGGAGATTGCCATTTATGGCAGTTATTTAGAATAATACAGTTTAGCTTTCAAGGTATTTGTTAGTGGTTATATCCTTTTGGCAAAGAAACACAAAGTTTAAAGTTGAAAATTTCTGTAGCAAGGGTCTGTATATTTGTTTTTGTGAACCTTTGTATGAAGTTTAGGAAGGAAGATACTAACTTCAGAAAACTGAAACAGGGAAGATTTCTATTTCAAGAGCCAAAAGAAAACATGGATCTACGGTCAATTTTGCAGGTATAGGGAGAGAGAGAGAATATATGGGGCTTTTGTTGTAGAGAGAAGATGATTCCTAGGAAAATTAAATATGCATCTGAGGGAACTTTTTACTGATCTCAGCAGCCTGTGAGGCCATAGCAATGGCCATATAGGCAAGTTCGAGTGATGCAAAACAGAACTGGAATTCAAGCCATGACATCTTGGCAGAGCCGTATTTTGCAGCACAAGTGGCTCCATGTTTCTTGATCGTGTTGAGTTAATTAGGAAACGATGGGCTCTGCCTTGCAAAGGTTGCAGACAGCTCATCTGTTGAATAGAATAGACATCCACTTTTTTGTGGAAAGGATCTCGAAAGAAATGCGGTTTCCTCAAAACCAACGCTAAAGTATGCCACTGTTAATGTAGATAAACTTCCTAGGATCCAAGCCAGCTTTTCTGTAAAAGAGTTGCTGCATTTTTTGCCCTGCCCTATGGTAATAACAATTTGTAAACTAACTCATGAGGTCTAACATAATGAGCTGTGTTTTGCCATTTAGGCTTAATCAGAAACAAAGTGCACGTCTAATGACGAAGATTGCCTTACTCCATGTAATACTTAATGTCTGGCAATCTCCAGTACAGAATGCTGTCATCACTCCTACGAGAAAATAATGTATTTTATGCCTTATTTTAGAGAGCACCACTGGGGCACAGAGAAGCTACCTTATTTGGGCCAGGGTCAGACGGGAAGATTTGGGGCAGGTTAGAGAGGAACTCATACATGTGTACTTAGAATGGTGACTATCCAAACATCGAGGACTTCTCCATAAATAAACTCATTTAGCCTGCAGCTTATCATAGCAATAACAAATGGTATCGCTTGGTTGATTTGTCAAAGTGAGATGAGGTAAAATTGTGTCTCTCTCAGGTGGCCATGAATTCTCTTGATGTATTTTTAGCTAATTTTGCACTGCTGCATATCATACCGACATAAATCCATGCTGCGTATTAAGAGCTTGCTTGCAATTTATTTTACTTGCTGAAGGAATATGGATATCAGCTTGGTGGCCTCTGTCACTATATCATAGTGAGAGTGTTGTTTTTCTCTAGTGCAGCTGTCAAAAGGATGTCCAGTAACATGTTTCTGTGGTCAGCCTGTCTTCTGCCACAGGATTTGTGAGTGACTGGAGCAGGAAGAAGGTTCACAGGATGAAAGGAATTGTTCTGAAATAACTGAGAGATTTTTGTTTAATTATTTATAAATAGAAAGAAGCAGTTCTGAGGAGGAAGGAATGTATAGCTTTGACCGATCATTTCTGACTCTTGATTAGCATGTCATTTAGCTAATTTAGTGCATTATTTAAGTATTTATTTAGCATGTTAATTTAGAAGTAGTGACTAATTATCTCAGATAATTATTTTTTTCTAACACTTTTTTTTAAAAGCATTTATTCAGCCATTGGTCTTCAATTTATTTTTTGGGGGGTATGTGTATTATATAGTATATGTAGACTAAGAATATTCCAAAACTGCTTCTCAGATGTGTTTTATTGGTTTTCTTACTCTGCCCTATTAAACAGAATATAGGGAATGATTGAAAGAGACTTCCTCGAGTCAAATCTGAGTTTCTGTTATTGCAGGCAATTGTGCTATGTATCCTATTCAATCTGAAAGTATTAAGGCAAAACACATAATGATCTTATTGCAGATCCTTGCTTTTCTCATAGAAACATGCAGAAAAATGATCAAACTGTGTTGGCTGGACTATTGTATAACAAAGTCAATATAAATTAACAGATATTGAAGTAAATATAATTTGCATGTTAATCTGGTATCCTCTGGAATCAGCCACTGGAAAATTCTGTACGTTAATGAAAAATTGCGTTTTAAACTTTACCCTAATAAGATGATGTGTGGCGCTGGCAGTGCTGTGTGTTGTACTGGCATTCCCATCAATCAGATGTAAAAAGTAAGACGCTTGGGCTGCAGTTTCTTGAAACTTTGTAGGAGCCATATGGGGAAAACATAAATTGATGTAAAGCAAACATATAAAGAAGATTATTTTGTCACACAATCTACTGCTGTTCCCAAAGAGAAAATTTAGGTCCTTCTACCATGCTGAACATATATTGTGTAAAAAGTTTTTAGTAAATTAATTTTGTCGCCTTTTTGGAGCTACTGTTCTATTTCCTTGCAAGGAAACTGCGTTAACTTCATGTGTGTATTAGGGACAAAGTTTACTGAATCAGATAAATGTAGTAGAAAATACAAAGTTATATGTCTGTCATGACATTCTAGGCACACCCTTTATTCAGACTGATTTTAAGATTTTAGAAAGATCTTGAAAGGGCAGTGTGTGAAAATAAATAAATACGAGCTTCCCAATTGCTGATGCTGTTTGTTCCAGTGCAAGCCTATTCCATTGTTACCGATGGATGCTGTCAGATAAAAAGAAAAATGAGATTTGCTGTGTACATTGGTATCCATGTCACTAATTGAAGCTGACACCGCGGTGTTTAGAGAATTCCATTTCTCCTCTTGATAAGCACACAGGCCTAGTTAATTCACTAAGTAGCCTTTATTAAATTGAGCAGATGGGAAATCACATTTTTCTTTTTCTTGCATCAGACAAAGGTTAGAAAAAGGTCACTAAGATCTCCTGTGAGACTCAAGATAGCAAGCACACAGTATGCTAAAGTATTCTTCCTTGGATGTATAGAGCCTGTTCTTCATTTCAGAAGATAATCTGCACTTTATCTCAACATGACGCATTCCCATTTCAGTAATAACCAAATTACCTCATGCTTGCAGTTGTTTGCACTGTGCAGAAAAATACGCTGGGCACTGTGTCGATGGGATGATCAGGTCGTATTGTCTAATAAGCGCATATTTGAATCTCCAAATGCTTTATATTAGCACTTTTAAATTTGCATGGTTGGTTCAAGCTAGAAGAAGAGATGATCCACTGCAATCAGTGAACTTGTCTGCTGTAGGAACTGGGGTTAAATACAGCCCTGTCTTCGTGAAACCGAGTGGAATCTGCATGTTTGTGTTGCGTAATGTGAGAATACTTCATCTCCCTGGCTTGTATGAACTGGAGGTGATGCTAAACTCCCATGGAAGAATTTATTTTTTTTCTTTCCATTCGGTAAACCTGCACTTGGATCTAGTTACGCAGAGTAGCTCTATTTCCTTCTGTTTCTAAATAGTCCCGAGAAATGTAACAGACTTACTCTTACTCTCTAATTTGAATTAGTGCTATATTTTAAATGCTGAGAAATCGTGTTGGTGTAAACCTTGTGTAGCGAGTAAAGACAAAATATGATCTCATTTAATGAAAGGGACTTTTCTGCCTCCACCCTCCCGCTCGTCTCACTATAACAGTACCCAAATTCAATCACAGATCGGTATTTATGCTGAAGTACACTATCCCTGTGTGGGATAATGAAGGCTGCAGGAAATTTACAACAGAAGGGACACAATAAAAACTACAAAGTGATGTATGGGAGTGGAAATCATTAGTGGGAACAACACTGGTAAATGGTGGATTTCGTATCACAATTTCTTACCTAATCTGAGAATGTGCAAGACTTGATGAAGTGTCTCATGCAGTTTTAGCACAGTCTTCGGTTTGCTCTGTTTCCAGGAGATGTTTAATCTTGTTTGTATTTATTTTACAGTGGCTAGAAGACTGCAAAAGAACATTTGGTACTGATGATGGTATTCATGGCACTAACACAGATGCCCAGGTAGGTATATGTCATTTGTGAGTCTCTGGATATGAGATTAAAAAACATCTTTGTATCTATTGCACAAAAATTCCAATATTTGCAGAGAGATTAAAAACGTCTGAAAAGCTTTTCATTTCAGTTATCGTCCTATCTTTTGGAAACTCAGATTCTTATGAAGTAGTGGTCTAATAAAAAGGGCTCTTTTTAATAAAAGTTGGCAACTCATCTTGGGTTCTAGACTTAATAACACTGAGTAGATAAGCAGACTAGATACCATCTGTGTAGCAGCAAGTCTGCTTTTCTGCAGCTGTTTCTAGAAGAAAAAAGATGAGCATTCTGCTTATACGCTCAGAAAAACTGTCTAGTCAAAAACCTCTACTGAATTTAATAGAATTAGTACTATATAAACACATATGACCTTTTTGGAGCCATTATTTGGGTGGGAACGAACAGGGAGTAAAGTAACAGTATGGCAAAAATCTCATTAAACACTTCTGTCAAAATATCATCCTAACAACAATAGGTGAAATAACCTATTAATATTAGTTCAATATTTTGTATGTATTTGCATGGCAGTCATCCATGTTTAATATTACTAATTGCTATAGTAAGTGATAGCTTCTCTCCCCAAGTAGACTAGGACTATTTTTTTTTTTTAAACAATAGCCGCATAATATTGACACTGTAGATAAAAAAAGCAAATCCAAAATCTGTCATTAGAAGGTACAAGGAATCTGCCATCTAGACTCCTGTAATGAAAACAGTGAAAAATGTAAGAAAGTAGAATTGCAGGCAGCGGATGAACTTACCTTTTCACAATGACATTTTGACAAAAATCCAAAATCCAAGCTGAAAAAGGAGGAATTTTATTCCTTTTATTCAATCAAACTCTATTCATTGATGCACTTGGTCATGTTTCTGCTGCTGAAAATGTCGTGGTCAGCAACAGAAATATCTACTGTGTGCATGGACTGTTTAGTCTTTTATACAGTTTTCATTTGCTTTTTTTTATATATATATATATATATGTATATTTTTTAAACTAAATCACAAAATGCCCCTGAATTTTTAGAGTAGTGAAAAGTGTGGTAATGTAGTGTTGAATTTTTATATTACATCGAAGTTGCATATTTAAAATTTTTTTTCGTGTGGTTAAGCATAGTTAATAAAGCAAAACAATTTGCTGCCATTTGCAAGGATTTTTGCTTTGCCTGTGAACACAACATTTAGTGTATTAGCCACTTGGTTTACATCTTTGTGTACTGACTGGTACGCATTTAGAAATGTGCAACAACTTTTACTATTACAATACAGTAAATGTTCTATGTATTAATAAAAAAGCAGCATTTATGTGTTTCAGTCCCTATTTAGAATGTTGTTTATATACACCAAGGAAGTGTTCTAACATTTAACTGTTAGAACATAACCATTCTTACCATGAGGGTAAATGTTCCTGTTCCCACTGTATAGCTAGGGAAACTAAGAAACGGAGGAAAAGCCACATGCAGGCTTTCATTTCACTTGTAGGGAGAGAATCCAGCATTCTGAGTGAGGCAGTTTTGTCTGTTCGTTCCCATTTCTGCAGGGTTTGAAGATAGTCTCTGGAAAGGAGTTATGTGACCATTCACATTGATTACTGGAGCGAGTCCAGTGTAGGGCAACCAAGATGATTATGGGACTGGAGCACCTCCCTTATGAGGAAAGGCTGAAAGAGCTGGGACTCTTTAGCCTGGAGAAGAGAAGGTTGAGGGGGGACCTGATTAATGTTTACAAGTATCTAAAGGGTGGGTTTAAGGAGGACGGAGCCAGGCTCTTTTCAATGGTTCCCAGCGACAGGACAAGGGGCAATGGGCACAAGCTAGAACATAGGAAGTTCCGATCAAATATGAGGAAAAACTTCTTTACGGCGAGGGTGACAGAGCACTGGAACAGGCTGCCCAGGGAGGTTGTGGAGTCCCCTTCTCTGGAGATTTTCAAGACCCGCCTGGATGCAGCCCTGAGGGATGTGGTTTAGGCAATCCTGCTTTAGCAGGGGACTTGGACTAGATGATCTCTAGAGGTCCCTTCCAACTCTGAAGATTCCGTGATTCCGTGATTATTTGTGGGGACCTGTTTTGATTGTGGTTTTCACTCCTAGCCTACAAGGCATGCTGGCAATTTTTTCTTTCTGTGCTCCTTGCACTTGCAGGTTCAGTTAATACCATTTTAACATATGGTATCCATTGAGAAGGCAGAATCCTGTTATCCTGCTTCATAAATAGACGTAATTTACATAAGTTCTAAATTTATTCACAGAAGCTTATAGTGACGTGAAGGAGATTGAGAATTTACCAAGTGTAAGATCATTATTTCAAAAGTCCTTGTAAATGGAGTGTGGGGCTGATAAGTCTATCCAGTCAACCAGTTAATGCTAAAAATATGTAAGTGTTGTCTTGCTCAGGAAAACAGAGCTGCTTCATTCAACAGATATTATTCATTCACTAACACAAATAGGATTTTCTCGCTAATTTTTAGCACTGTGGTCGATACAGCTAAGGAATAGCGAGATGAATTCTGTTCTGGCTCATGCATTGCCAGCAGACCTGCAAGTAAACCTAATTATTGGATTTTTGTTATTAGTACTTACACGCAAGCCTGAAAGGATGCATTCGGACTCTAGCTAGACTGTTTGTACAGGACTGGCAGGTAGAAAAATCAGATTATTTCTCAAGAGAGCAAGTATGTGAAAGACACTGAGGCAGTACAAAGTCATTTTTAAAGGAAAACCTCTTTTGAAATTTTAGAATAGCTATCAAGGTGTGATTTTGGGGAGAGGGATTATTTATGGCTTACAGTAATAATGAGACTTGGCTTAGAGAACTTAATGACTAAAAATGTTAAATAATCAACCCGGCCATTCCTCAAAGTCTGATTCTCTGTGCTTCATTAAAGTGAGTCGTAGAATTGTTGTCCGCTTTGGCAGTTCAAGATCTTATCTCATCACAGTGTTCTGTGCATCAGAAGTTTCTGCTTATATAATAGTTGTGCTATGTATATGATAGCACAGGGGAGAGAACAAAACCATGCGATGTTTATAGTCTGTTAAGCACATAGCTTATAACTTCTGCACACATTGTGTATAACTGTGTGCTTAGTAAAGCTCAACTGCTTCTGCCCGTTGGAATCGGACGTCGGTTGCATCTTCGTGTTCGCTATGACCATGGTACTTGCTTAAATGCCATCAATGTACAGTGCTGTACAAAGCACAGAAGTGAAGTTCCTGTCCCTGGTCTGACAAATATATTTTCTGACCATTTCTCTCCCTATCCCTCTTTCCCAAACGTTTTTCTGAAATAACTGGTAAAAACCAAGTGCAATTAAATTACACAAATCTTGAAGTGTTAAGAATTGAGTTTAGCAAAATCAAGAATTTTCTAAACTGATTCAGAATCCAAATTAACATACCTCAAATTTCTAAAGGCATTATTTTTGCTTAAACTATAGTGGTATAGAACAAGTAAGAAGCATTGTACACATGTTCAGAACGAAGTGTCCTTGGTTTTGATTTTCTTAAATTTGCATACCTTTTTAAGACTACACAATGTATAAAGGCCAGACAGGGTTGTAAGGGAAGTATGTTACTCGTGTTGTGCCGATACTATCCGTCGTTAGTTATAGCAGCAAGTAATTTCACTTCAAATTCAGTCTGTTAATTTTTTCTGTTCAGGGTATATTTGGAGCATGTTGCATGTATTTCCTCCTCCATTTTACCTGGGGCATCTTTTACCCGAATTAAAATTATTTCCTACACTAATTCTTGATCTTTTTTTCTTTCTTTGTATTTTTGTGACCTGCTCATCTTCTTGCTTAGCAAATGGAAATTCTAGCAGTAAGTGACGGTTCTTGATTTATCAAATACTTAACCATGCCAGTCACCAAACTGGTCTCCATCTGTCTTGTCCATTTGTGACATAGTGATGTCTTGTCATAGACTATTACAAAAACGCTGTGTGCTTCAGTTTTGCATCATCTAACCCATTGAACTGTTGGTCCTTTGTAGATAATAGGATCCTGTAGTTAGTAGAACATTATAGAAGATTATTTCCATTAGCACTAGCTTTTATGTCTGTATGTAAAGCAGCATTAACACTGCACTTTGACTAGTGTTTTAGACACATAAAAATGGAAGCAAGAGAGTGCATAAGTTAATGCTGCTGTTTCATTTCCTTAAGAATATATCACATGGTATTTTCTAAAATAGAATCGGAGCTACCTTTTATAAAGGAAACATTATTCTTGCCTCCAAGAATGGAATTATTCTCCTCTTAGTCCATCAGGCAGTTGTAAGCTCAGGGCCAGGTTATATACTGTGCTTACATATTTATATTAATGGTTATGAAAGATCCCATACTTACAGACCACAACTGCTTCTTTTGCATATTAGATCTTGAATTTAGAATAGTAAAATATCAACAATAAAAGTAAGAGGTCTATGAAACTCTGGCTTGGAACATGACGTTTCAAAATGCCTTTTGAATCACTTCACATCCCCCCCCTTCCCCTCCCTTCTTAGAAATGTAACTTCTTATTAAAAAGTAAACTTTAAACGTATGTGAGAGAGGCTACCTGTAAATCTAGAATGGAGTGAAGCTTTCATCTGCTTTTCATTAGCTTCCTGCTATGTTAGCTTCTAAATCTTCTTGGCATTTTCTTCAGTAACCAAATAACTACTTCTAATTTTTCACATCCTATACTGAAGAAGTTGTCATTTATTGTCTGTTGTATTGGATAGTAGATGTTCTGCACTTCCTGAATATAATGTTGTTTACATCTGTAGGAGCTGGAGCTGTGTCGGAGGCTGTACAAGTTGCATTTCCAGTTGCTGCTTCTGTTCCAAGCCTATTGCAAACTCATCAGCCAAGTGAAAACAATCAAAAAAGAAGCAGAGGTAATGAAAACCATGCCATTTATCTGCTAATTGTTGACATTTTAATACCAAACCATTAAAAATACATTTTGATAACATATTCATCAGTGGGACATCTTCTTAGAAGCTGAAGGAGGGTACCAGCTGTTTTACAGCCAATTAATAAAAGACTTAAGTAGAGCTCGCAAGAATTTTCTGAGATGTTCAATTATCTGTGTTGATTTTTGTACAGCTTGAAAGCTCTTAAATAGACAGGAATGCAGGGAGTCCAGTGATGAGGGTTTTAAATATTTCAGCAGCGTTCCTGGTGTATTCTAATTACGCTACAATCAAGGCACATCAACTCCAATCAACAGAGTTCTGTGATGAAGCCCCTTTCCATCACCCCAGTGTTTCCTATCGCGAACGCCGTCACTTGCTACCAGCTGATTTATGCAACTCTGTCACTTCAGCCACCACTCCGTTACGCCACAACCTTAGTCCCCATCCTAAGTGCAGTTAGTAATGCATTCTAGACATTATGCTATTAATAATATCTTCTGTAAGTTCTTCCGTGGGTCTGTAATGCCATAAACGGAGGTAGCAGGAAAAAAAATAGGCCTGGTCTTGCTTTATACAGTAGGGAGGAAAATGAAAAAGCGGGGTCAAAGTCTTTGGGGTTTGAGTAGCTTAGGAAAAAATGATGCATGTTCCTCACTCAGATTTCCAGATTTTTGTAGAGGCTGCGAATAAGTGAGTTCATCGGGTTGTGGAAGGTCAGCATCGCATCAGTCCCACTTCTCGCCTAAGTTAGTCAGATGTAGAATCGTATTCTGAGCAATGGCCTTGTCTTTTAGTCATACGTTGGAGCTAAAGCTAAAGATAGTATTATATGCACTGGCTGCACGACAGCTATTCTGCTGGGTTACCCGTCTTCCAGATTTTTTTCTTCGCATTTAACTTGCCCTTGTAATAACACAATTGCTGCCATACTTTTCCAGCGTTTAATTCTTCTTGTCAGTTTAATTGTTACTAAGTGACATGGGGAGAAATGAAATGTGTTTTTTGAAACATATTTTAAAAGAATTGAGATGGAAACTTCATCGGGGAAAGCCCAAATCCCCGACATGCACGCTTGGGCCATTAAATTAACTGTATCCTTAAGCAACTGCAGCAAATATTTGGATGTACTTTTTCTGCCTCTCATTTATGATTGCAAAGAGGAGGAAAAATGCCTGATCTGCTGAAAGTTAATTTGGCTGGAAATACATTTAAACTAGAAAAGGTAACTCTTGTATTTGTTTTAGGTCATAAACATGTCTGAAGAACTTGCTCTGTTGGAGAGCTCTCTGAAAGAGGCTGAGGCTGCGTCTGACAGTGGTATGGAAGAAATTGAAATTGCAGAGGCTTCCCAAGCCAGCACGGAAACGGCTATTCACTCTCTCATTGAAACCCTGAGAAACAAGGAGTTTGTGTCAGCTGTAGCACAGGTCAAGGCGTTCAGGTAAGTGCTTAAGGATTGCTTTCAGACCTGAGTTTGCTAATGGGCCTTTTTAATTTAAAGATAGGGATAGGCACTATTGCAGAGGGTTTTTCTCAGCTCTTGATAGATGTCCTTAGTGACAAGCACTGCTGCTTCATTGTAGCTTGTTCATCGCATTTTGCAATTTAAAAAACCCCACAATTCTAGTAGTACTTGTTCTTTAGAATTTAACAAATAAAATGGAAGAATCATTTCTCTTGCATTTTCCTATGTCTTCTGTTCAAATGTCTGTTTAAAGAACAAGAGTATTTAAACATTTAATTTCTTTTTTTAATGTTTAAATCCAAATTTTGTGTTTACAGATCTATTTGGCCCCACGACATCTTTGGCAGTTCTGAAGATGACCCAGTTCAAACGTTGCTGCACATATATTTCCGTCACCAGACGCTTGGTCAAACTGGTAGCTTCGCGGTAGTAGGCTCCAACCAAGACATGTCTGAGGCCAGCTCAAAGCTGATGGAACTTAATCTAGAAATTCGAGAGTCTCTACGCATGGTGCAATCCTATCAGCTTCTAGGGAAAATCAAACCAGGAATTAATCTTGTGAGCACTGGATTCTGAACAGCTGTCAGTTAGAAAAGAACTGATGATGAAGACGCTTCGGACTATTACTGAGCACCTTTTGTGAAATCAAAAAAAAAAAAAAAAAAAAAAGAAAACCTCCAGCAGTCCTGACAACCAACACAGTTTATTCACAGCAAGAAATTGTTTCATCAAAAGTAAAAAATCTGAAAGTTGAAGTGAACGTCTTACTTAACTGCTCTTTCTACACAGTAGCTGTGTGGCAGTAGTATTTTTTTATTAAATTTATGTATAAAAACTCCATGAAAGGAAAAGGGCTTAAATGTAATGCATACATATGCATTATTTTCTCTTGTAACATAACTATAAATGGTGTTTGCAGTAACAGCCTCTAAAGGTTAAATCAATATCGCAGGTGGGATGAGGCTAAAATCAAGGCTGGTTTATTTTGGCTGAAGACCTGCAAGGCTTCCTGGCTTTCCAGCTGTTGTAGATCTAATCATCAACTAATACCTAATGAGACACTTCGCAACGTCATGAAGAATGTGCGGTCGAACATGAGTGGAATGACTTGCGACTGCAAAAACCTTCTCAATGTTTTATTTGCTTTTATTGTCTGTAACAAGGAAATGATGTGTGTGAGTTAGAATGTATGGCTACGTGACAGTTGTTTTTTGAAGGTATGGATGATTGTTAAATAAGGTCTCAGAGCATGCTTAAAAGAGCTGCAAGATTATTTTTGAAGAAATTTTATTTTATTAGATCTAATCCTCATAGTGTGTAAATGTTAGGACATTTAATAATATTTTAAACTGGGATTTCCCGGTGTTTCTAAAAGAAATAATATATCTGTTAACTTTATTGGAATGCTGCTCAGTTCTCTGATCAGTGCTTATGTTACAAATATTGATAACAACTAACCAAAAAGTAGCTGCCTGCAGAGACTTTAAAATGTATATTAAAGATATATGCTGCCCATCAGCAATTCTCGTTAGAAGTTAACTTATTTTATTCTGTATATATTCTAGAAACTGTATAGTGCAAAACCAGTATTTTTCTTGTAAATTTGTGCAATGCACTGTTAAGACAGTAGGTGTATAAAGCTATGAGGGGAAGGGGGGGCTCTCCCTGTCGGTAGTCACGTACTTTACTTTGCAGTCTGAGTAGTCTGCAGGGTTCAAGGAGTTTGAATGCACGGATATGCATCTTCATGACTCAACTTAAGCCTAAGGAATTGGGACTATATAGGAAAACAAAAATAAAAAAAATGACTGACTACCAAAACATGCAAACAGGCAATATACTCATAGTTCAGTGTCAAAGTCTGTAGCATAAAACAAACTGGATTCTGTTGAAACCAATAGCGTTTTGTAAAAAAAAAAAAAAAAAAAAAAAAAAAAACCAACAAAAAAACACCCAAAAAACAACACAAAAAAATGGAAGAAAAAAAGAGAAAAAAAGAATGTAGTCCCATGATTCCTGTGATTTGAAAGGAACACCCGGTATTTTTATATACATCTCTTACCCACTGTGATTTTTTTTTTTAATGGGCTCTAATTCCAGAGTTTAGAATGTAGAATTGAAATTCTTAGCTCTGCCTTTTTGGGGAAATTGGACCCCACTAGAAATGTAATTATGCTGAAATGCATTAATTGAAGGCACTGTGCACGCTGTTGGACTGCTGACAGTAGTTATTGTTATCCTAACAAGCTCTGTAACTGGTCAAGGCACATCCATAATCACTGTATTTTTTTCCCTGTCCCTGATAAAATTGAATTATTTTGATGGTTTTGTGGTACTGTAGATGGTGTTCTTAATTATTTAATAAGTATTTACTGGGGACGAGTAGTTTTATTTAGTGGTGCATTACACTTTTATTTACATCATCTTTTACCAGCTTTTTTTGTAAAAATAAAGGACATTGTATCTGTCATTTTGTGTATTTTTACAAGCTAGAGTTTAAATACTTTAGCTAAACAGATGAAACACTGACAGTAGAGGCCTGGGTGCCCTGAAATCACACTTTTTCCTTTTATGTTCTGTCAATGCAACAGCATTTTCCTAGGCATCTTCTGAAGCTGTTAAAGGATTTCTCCTGCAACTCAAACCTGAATTTGTGTACATAATTCCTTATGTTAAACATCTTCCTCTATTTACAATGACTAGTGGAACCAGCCCTGTGGATCAGGATCATGCTAGCTGACTGGTTTTGATACTGCTTTAACATGGTGAAGCTTGTCCAAAATGACTCAACTGCTGCCTAAGCTGTCACCCTGCATTACCCAGTGCTGGTCTGTGCCAAACCTGAAGCTATGGTAAAGCTCTTCTGTAAGATGCAGCAAATACAGCACTGACTGAGCTAACGCACGCAAAAAAAAAATCTCGTCATGAAAAAGCTGTACAGGGCAAGTTCAAGATATCTTTGAAGAATTGGCAGCGTGAAGGCTGTTCCTTTCTGCTTTGCATAATGACAGAAGTCAATCACGCAGGTCATGAGTAGCTTCCCTTCTTTCTGCTGAGTCTAGGAGCCAGCCCCCGTGATAGGCAGTAGACGCTGTCAAGGACGTGCTAGAGCAGTAAAGTGGAATAGGATGCAGAACTGTACTTTGGCATTGAGCAGTAAAAGCATTGAATTTATTTATGTAAGAGGAGCGACACACAGAGCTGCTGCAGAACTCAGGAATCTTCCAGGATGAAGGAAAGCTTGTTCAGTAGTGCTGCCCACTGCACGCCACTCCTCCAAGCCTCAAAACCTTGCAGTAGGTGATAAAAGCCGGCGCGGCTCCTTGCTCCTATCTGCCACGTGGAGCCTTCATCAGCTGCGTGGTTGGACCAGTTGCTGTTGAAGCACTCCATACAGTTCAGATGGGCCAGGTCTGCTCTACACCTTAGCAAAGCACAGCAGCTCCTGCTTTGACTGGAGTTAGTGGGGATGACAACTCTAAGCTGCACTAAATTTCACTGATGATAACTGCGTAAGAGTCACCGTGTTCGCAGCAAGTAATCCTCAAAGCAGCGCTTGCAAGGACATCTGTATAAATCGGAAACACTCGAGTGCTCGTATTGCTATGAGCTGCCCTATGACTTCATACTGACACGACGCTGAGATTAAGTTCTCAAACTCATTACCAAGGTGCGCAGACTGATCACAGTCACTCCCACTGCATCCCTCAGGAACAGACTACAGCCATTAGAACAGGGAAGGCAAGCAGAAAAACAGATTGAAGAACTTACTTATTTAGAGGGAAACGCACTCTGAAATAAAAAGAAATCCCAGATCAGCTGCAAGCTGAGGTGTACTATGGGTAGATGGCTGCAGAGGGGACCTCAGCTGTGTTCCTCCTCCAGCTGGAGACTTGCCACTGCTCATCACTGTAACTACAGGTGAGTGCAAGGCACACACATTACAACAGAAAACTGCCTGACTGCAGTTGTATGCTTCAAATTGAACAGAGCAAGGGTGGAACTTGTTGTGAGAGTCTTTCAGTAATGCCAAGGGATAGTTCCTTTTACTGTGATACAGGGGAAATTGCTTCAGGTAGAAGCATGAAATAAAACGGTACCCCACATTCTGTGGGTGGTAGGTCTACTTGTTCCCAGAATGCTTCATGCTGCTATAATAATTAATGGAGCAAGAATAAATAAAATTACTTGGTAATAAATTGGTGCTGAGGCATTAAGCCTTAGTTACTGCAGGAAATTCAAGGGGCACGTTAAAATAAAGCAGGAATCTACAGCAAGATGAGTTAAGCCTACAGCATTAACACACACTGCCCCTCCAAATGGACGCTTGTTGGTACAAAGGGACAATGTTTGCCCACCCTGCCATATACTATCTTCCATTTAGAGATGCAAGATAACCAGGCGCTGAAGCTGTTAAACAGACTAGTTCCCCCTTTAGTCTTCAATGGGGTGGTATCAAGTAAGCTGGATATAGGTGTAGGTAAGTTCATTATAGCTAAGATCAATCAGTCTTTCCAAATAGAAGCTACCTCAAGAGTTCTGCAAAAGGCTTTGTGCACTATTATGCTCAATTTCAAATTTAACAGCTTTATTAGCAGTCTCAGAAAAGTATGTTTTCCTCCAAGCTTATGCAACTCCTTGGCTACAGGATAGAGTAGTGGGGTGTAAAGTAGAGTCAGCTTGTAATGCTTTGCTGAAGCATGGTGTCCCTGCAGAGACCATTACCACTGACAGCATGATCTGGGAGGCACCACACTGGTTGTTCCATTAGTACCAAACACCAGAAGTGCAATTCCTACTTGCAAACACAATCCCATAACGGTCAGGAATTTGATCCTTCCCCAATGGTAGACACCTAAACCATAACTAGATCAAATTCTTCAAGTGTAAGCCACTGAGTGCACAGGTCTTGTGCATCACCTGCAGATACAAGAGGAAGCCAGGCAGATGCAGTATCATATTTTGAGCCTTTGAAGTGTCATGTCTCTTGGTAACCTTGTGGAAGTGAAGATGGGAAGCTCATTTACCAAGAAACCATCACATCAGTGACTCCCTTCCCCAGCAGTTTGTGAGAAATGTCCCTGAAAATGCATTAACCACAAGCTTTCTTTGGCTTTAGCCTACAACCCCAGAACACCAATTTAGGTAAATGCAGACCAGCTGTACCAGCAGAAGTGACTAGTTTTTACACAGCATTTCTAATCATTTTCTAGTGATGAAGAACAGGTGCAGGAGTCTTTCTGCACGGATATGTGCACAGTAAGTGAATACCATTAGGTGTTTTGTTCATGAACAATGCTCTGCTACCTACTGTAGATGTAAACTTGATGTTGAACTGAGGTGTATGATTAGTTCAAGGGTAGGAGCAGTAACATGCATCCTTCCCCACCTGAAATTATATGAAGTCCCACATCAGTTGTTGCCAAGACATCACTGAATTACAAAATATTATTTGCAGGCTCTTCCCCTGTGCAAGTTACAGAAGCTGCAATTATGCACCCTCTGAGCTGGGCACAAACCCACCTGATCATTTGAGCGTGCTTTGCGATACTTTTATTTGCATGCTTTCCCAGCTAAACCTCACCAACTACCTTCAAACAACAACAACAAAAAAAAATTCTGCTCTACTTGCAGTTTTCTAGAAGATACCTAAACAAAAACAAGAAAAAAAAAATCCACCCCCCCCATCCCACTCAGATGATGTATTTGAAACTGAACGTGCTATCGCAGGAGAGGCGCTTCCCTTTGCACCTCCCACAGAGGTCCTGGCGGTGGGGCCGCTTGGGATCCACGTGGCGCATCTTCACGGGGCAGGTGCACCTCGTCTGCTTGCAGCTCTGGGGAAGAAGGTGGCCATCAGTCCATCGGTGGGTGGGCAGGTGGCCAAGGGGTGACCCGGAGCAAGGCCAAGGCGTCCCTTACCTGGCAGGTGATGTCCTCCACGCGGTACGGGTTGTAGGACTTCTGGCAGGTCCGGCAGAACTGCCGAAAATAGACCTGGGGGAGGGGGTGGGGGGGCAGGGGGAGACCTGGGTCAGCGCGAGGGTGGTCGAGATGATCCGAGCCGAGCGGGGATGGTCCGAGCCCGCCCTACCTTGTTGGTGCCCTGGACGCACCAGACGTAGGCGCTCTCCCAGCGGATGTTGCAGTCCTTGCAGTGGTAGTACCCGTACTTCTGCTCCAGGAACTGCCGGCGACAACCGTTACTCGACGGGGCGAGCTCCCCCCGGGCCCCGCTCCGCTCCTCCCCCTCCCCCGGGCCGCCCCTCACCTGGAAGCGCAGGCGGGTCTTGCCCGCCGCCGGCTCCCGCTTCTGGGGGTCGGCCGGCGGCTCTGCCCGCGCCTCCTCCGGCGGCTCCCGGCTCCCCTCCGGCGGCTCCGGGGTGGCGGGGGGACGCTGCCCCCGCGGCTCGGCCGGGCGCTGCCCCAGCGGCTCGGCCCCGCTCTCGGCGGGTTTCTCCCAGCTGGCCCGCACGGCGGCCGCCTCCGCCTCCCGCTGCTCCCGCACCGCGGCCGGCTCCTCTTCGACGGCCGCCGCCGCCTCCTCCACCTCCTCCTTCGCCGCCGCCTCCTCCTTCTCCTCCGCCTCCTCTTGCGGCCGCCGCTCCGGCTCCGGTTCCTCCAGGAAAGCGGTGAGTCTGCGGGACGCCATGGGCGAGTAGACGGCGATGGTGCGGGGGAAGCGGACGGCGCGGGTGCTGGTGGTGGCGGGGCTGCCCTGCTCCTGCTCCCGCTCCGCCTCCCGGGGCCGCGGCCCGGCGGCGGGAGCGGAGGGTCCGGGGCGGCGGCGGAGCAGCGTGCGGGGCCCGAGGGAGCACTGCACCGAGGCATCCTGCCGCGGGTTCACCTGGACGCCCACCTCCTTGGTGTTGGCCTTGCGGAGCCGCGGCGTCAGGTTGGGGTTGACCTGGGAGAGGATGGCCTTCAGCTGGGCCCGCTGGTAGTTGTCGAAGTACTCGGCGGCCGCCGCCGCCTCCCCGTAGCCCGAGAAGTAGCCGCTGCCCCGCGGCCGCCAGCCGCCCGCCGCGCCCCCCTTGCCCTTGGGCGGCGGGTAGCGGTAGGAGTAGGGGTGGTAAGCGGCGTACAGGTAGCTCTCCATCGCCTCCTCCGCCATTGCGACGGACCCGGGGCAGCCCCCGGGGGAGGGCGGCCTTAAATACCCCCGGGGCGGGACGGGACGGAGGCCGGGCTTCCCTCGCCCCCGACGGGCGCCGGCCTCGGCGGCCCCTTCCCATCCCCGCCGGGTGCAGGGCCCATGGCAAGGCATCCCCACCACCACCCACCCCCCGCACAGGCTTCCCCTGGTGAAACAGACAGAGCAGCCCTTAATTGCCCCCGCGGGATTAATCAGCGGGGAACACGGGTTTGGTTCGGCTTCGCCATGTATTTGTGGTGAGAACAATGAGCACGATGCTTTTACAGAGCGGGTGGGAGGCACGGAGGTAACGCGCACACAAGGTGGTTTGCCCGTTCATCTGCACTGGCGCTGCGCTGGCTTCACCTCTGCAAAACACTCGTCTCCTTCCTCCTGCCCATTCCTGCCGCGCTCCGGCGGGCAGCAGCCTCTTTGCGTGAAGATGTATGGTTATTTGCGTCGCAGTGATACTTTTTCCTTTGTTTTTTTTTTATTATTTTTTTTTAATACGTATTTTTGAGGAAATACAACTGTCACAGTAATAAACACACATCACCTTGTACAATGGGAGCGGCTGGAGAAACGATGGAGGCCGGGCAGCTCCGCTTGCGCAATGGCGAGCGCTCCAGCCTGGTCGCAAGCACAACACACATCACACGTCCCCGGGTGTCACCTCCTTATCTTGCCTACAGCGCTGTCTGCGTCGGCTCCATCTGAATGGAGTTGTGCTCCTCCGTGGTCACTGTGCCGTACGAAGTGTCGGCCACCTCCTCTTCCTTCAGTTTCTTGTAGGAAATATCCGTGTCTTCCTCTTCACCGAGCGTATCTTGTTTGTAGCTGTCTCTCCCGTACATCTTGTATACCAGCACAAAGAGTCCCGCTTCTGCCGACTGGAAAAGCGCGTAAAGCAAGGGAAACATGTACATGCCCCCTATGAGCTCCGGGGGGAACGTGAGTTTTAGGATGGCAGTGCAGAGCTGGACGTTTTGGCACCCTGTTTCCAAAGACACTGTTCTCCTGCAGTGCGGGGGCATTTTAAAGACCGTGGCTAAGCCGTATCCCAAGGCGTACCCCGCTAGAGGCATCAGCACCGCAATGGCATAGACAGACGCAGGAATATGTGCCAGCAGATCTGGTCCCAGCATGGTCCCAGTCAGGATGAACAAGATCACCAGAGTCACCAGGAGGGACCAGAGGGAAATCTGGCAACAGATACAGAGATTGATAAACAACACAGGGGTTATTAGCTTAAAAGGATAAGCATAGCAGGTAGAGGCTTGATAGAGAGTCTAAACTGCAAATCGTGGTTGCACTGCCCTTCCCGGGTTTGCTCCCGGCTCAGGACTTTGGTGGTGTTTGATCATAGCCCAGGAAAGGAAGGGGCTGAAATCACCCTCTGTCATTTTGCTTTGGGGCAACGTGCTAGGAAACTAGAAAGCCACGGCTTGTGCTTCACTTGTCCGTTCGTAATTAAGCTAATTTGTTTGCATGTTTTAAGGAAGTGTCGGTGTGCCTGCGGGTTGGCTTCGCTAGCCCTGGGTGCAGCGGGAGCAGGGAGGGAGCAGGATACCAGGGAATGCCTCTGCGCCAGGGCCCAGGCTGCTTCCCAGGGTGCAGCTGCGCGGGGGTAACCTGTCCTTCCCCTCGCTTTCCATCTCCGTCCCAGCTTTTTCTGTTGACTATATGTCCTTATAGTCCACCTAAGTAGCGGAATATGCCTGTATGAAAGCTCCTATCGGTTTGGAGCGACCGGAAAGGTTACTGCCATAGGACACCCTGTTCCCCCCATTCCCGGGGTTGTGCCTACCTTAACCAGGAGGTCGGCGGCGCGGGGGTGCCGGTATCGGATGAGCACCCCCAGCCCGATGGGCAACAGGGTGCTGCCCAGCGTCAGGCTCACTGCCCCCAGGGGCAGTAGCCGCACCAGCGCCGTGTTGATCCAGTGCCGGCTGTAGATCCAGAGGCAGAGGGGCATCAGGAAGAGGGCCAGCAGCGTGGAGGAGGCCGTCATGATAATGCTGCGCCGGGGGGGAGCGGGGGGGAACCAAAGAGACAGCGGATCACCAACCGGCCGGCCGGGGGCAGCCCCGGGAAGCCGCAGCCCCCGCGGGAAGGGGGCTCTGCAGCCGGGCAGGCAGGGTTTTTAGGGAAGGGGGGACACGAGGAGTGTGTCGGGGTCCGTGTAACACCCGTCCGTCCCGCTGTTCCCCTCCCCCCAACCCCGCCGGTAGGTGCCCAGCAAACCCTCCCCGCGTCCCGGGGCGCCTACCTGAGGTTCATGTCCCCGTCGACGAGCACCGACATGAGGTTGGAGAGGTTGCCCCCGGGGCAGCAGCCGCACAGCAGCACAGCCACGGCCGCCACCTCATCCAGGGCGAAGATGAGGGCGAGGAGGAAGGCCAGCAGCGGCATGGCCACGAACTGCGCCAGCAGCGCCAGCAGCAGCCCCACGGGTCGCCGCAGCTGGTGGCCCAGCTGCCCCAGCTCCACGGCGCAGCCCAGCCCCAGCATGGTCACGCAGAGCGCCAGCCCCACCAGCACGCTCAGGCCCTGGCTGAGGGACCGGTCCCCGAAAGCCTCGCCGTCCCCCGACAGCGACCCGCCGTCGGGGCCGCCGCCGTTCCCCGCCGCCGCCGTCGGGGGCTGCGCGGAGCCGGCCATGGGCTACGCGGCCCCCGGGAGCCGCCGGCTCCCCGCCGAGCTCCGGAGGAGGGAGCTGGGCGGCGGGGAGGGGAGTCAGTGCGGGATGCGGAGGCGGCTGGCCCCGGCGGCCGGCGGAGCCCGCATCCCGCCCCGGCTGGCCCCGGCCGGGCGCTGCCGATGTGCCGCCGTCGCCGTCGGTCGCGCCGTCTGCTGCCGGCGCCGCCCGCCCGTCCCCGGACCCACGCGGGTCCGTCCCCGTCCCCCCCCCCGCTGTGGGCGGTGTCTCGTCGCCGCCCCGACGGCCACCAGCGCCCGGCCGCCAGCGCCGCCCGGCCCCGGCGGGGGGAAGCGCAGGGGGGCGGCGGGGGCTCATGGCCGGAACCCCCCCTCTTCCCCGCTGCGACCCCCGGCAGCCCGCTTCTGGGGGCCGCCTGCACCCTCCCGGGGGTCCGAGCAGAACCGGGGGCCGGGGGGGGCTCACTTTGTCATCAGCATCAAAAAGACAATCTGCGTCGCGGTGTCACCCGATGTGGGTGGGCAGCACCGGTCCCCCCTCTGCTGAGGGCCATCCAAGCTCGTTCTGCCTCCAGGCAAGTTGTCGCGGGGGGAACGGGTGAGGAAGGGTGGCAAGCCCTTTTAGGAGGTCGGCGAGGCACCGCCGTCTGTTGGTGGCGTCCCGGGAGCTTGTAAGGAGGGGTGGTACCGTTACAGGGCAGCCCATGCGGGTGGAGGAAGCAGACGAGCTCGCAAGCACACACGGATTCAAACCAGGGTAAGAAATGTTATCCATCACCCAGAAATCACATCCGAGAGTGATTATAGCGTTGTCAGTCATAAAACTGTGCTTGAAATATTTATGTTTCCCCCATTTCATACTTTTCATTTAATAATTGTGTGTTGCCCTGCTTCCTTCAAAAGCGAAACGCTGTATGGGATGCCGGGCAGGAGCTCCCGAGAGAGGAGGGCAGCCTCCGAGAGCCGGAGGGATGTTGGTGACTCTTTCTCTGCGTGCTCAGCATTGCCACTGGCCGTGTCTTGGGAGCGTAACCGTCTTGTCTTCTTTCACCCAGAGGATTTAGGGGGGTTGTAGCAGCCCCTTCACATCCCCACTCCTGGGTGGGAGTAGCTGGCTCAGCGTAGCATCCCCAGGGGCTGCCCCTTGGCTCCCACCCTGAGCATGACCCTCTGCTCGGCGTGGGGCGTCCTGGGTCGCAGCCCAAGGGGGGCACCCCGAATTTAAGGAGAGAGCCTATGGGAGCTGCCGTGACTGGCTGTTTGCCTTCAGCTCCAGCAGACAGCAAGTTTCTCAAAAATTTATTTGGTAAAATTTTAGGCTGTCCCAGGACTCCAGTGGAAATTATTGGTGACTCAAGAGAAAAACAAACTCTCCTCTTCTTAAACCTTTAATTCTTACTTGCGGCACAGGGGGACAAAAGAAGTACAAGTAGTACCGAGTGACAAAATCCTGGGTACGGCAACTTTGCCAAAATGATGCCAAGTTTAATAACGTTCTGCCTGTGTTTGTTTCCTTGTCATTAGCTTAAGAAGAGCGCAGGGAAGATGAGTCATCAGAGCTGAACAACCAAATAGGATCCAGCTTGCATTCGTTCATATTTTTGGGCTCCGTGTGCTGCTGGAGGAGGGGAGTGTGGGGTCTGGTTGGCTTTCGGAGCCAACAGCGTCCTTCAGACTTCATTTTCAGACCGGTGTATGCAGAAAAGTGCTTGCAGCATATTTATTGTGCTTCTTAAGGTATTAACGCTGCCATATCGTATCTCATCCTTCATGTAGCCAATATTTGGCTTCACAACGTGTAGGTTGTTTGCTTATCATGGGTTGTAAGGACGGCTCGTGCGGTTTCCCTGCAGCGGGACCAAGCCCAGGCTGGGTCAGGCGTGCAGGGCACGGGGCAGCTGCTAATCGAGCAGGTGTGAAGGGCACAGGCCAGGCCTCCTGCTTTATCACCGAGTGCCACCCCCCAAACTCCCCGCTGGAGCAGGGCTGGTCATGGGAAGATATTTTGGTATGACATATATCGTACAGGCAGTTGCAGGAGGAGTTCAGTGAACCCAGATATGGTGAAACTCTCTTAGCAGTGAGGCAGATGCGTCCTGGTTCAGTGCCCACCCACCATAAACTTCAGTTTCAAGGGGCACTGAACTAATGGGAAAATGTCGTAACAAATTAAGACCTCTTGCGATTTTTCGTAAAATTTATCAGCTGTAATTCAAACTCAACTCTTGGTTTCAGCGAGAGCATCACCACTGACTTCAGGGAAACCCGAGTCTGAACCCAGCCGATGTCCTTCACTATTTGTCCGTCCGGGGGGTACCGTCACCCTGGGTGGCACCCGGCATATTTTCACAACGGGCACGTAGAGTGAAAACACGTCGTATCTGCTGCTGAGCGTGGGTCTTGTCTCTTTAACTTGCCGCAGGCTTTCCCGATATTTCATCGTTGAAGCGGAGCCGGGAGTCTGGAGTGACGCTTAAGTAGTTTTGCAGCATCTGGCTGGGCGGCAGCCGGCTCACACGTAGCGCACACCGCGCCGTATGTAAATCAACGGCTCCTTCCTTCTCTGGTTTCTTTTGTGGAGGGCAGGAGCATTCATATTGCCTACCCGGTTATTACAGGAAGCAACAGAATGACTATTTGAGTATAAAAAGACTTGGCAAAGAAACGCGATCATGTATCATTCTCAAATTATTCCTCGTTAGTCCTTCTATTGAAAAATGGGTGAGAGGATAAGAGACAGCAAGAGCAAGAAGGGGGGGGGGGAAGGATTCAATGAAATATGAGCTTGTTGTAGTTTGTAACTTTTATAAATAATATTGCCTCACATTATTTTTAGGAGGGGTTTGATTTCCATAAAGAGTACCCGTGCTATAAACCTGTCTGGAGTAGGAGAAGTCCTTCAAACACCAGGAATTTTATTTGCTCTTTTGTAATGGGAATTTTTGTGCCTTCCCTTTATTTAACTGGAAACAAAGGTGAAAAATAAAGGGTAGGCTTGTTAGGAATTTTGGCAGTGCTGTAAGAAATGAGCAAAGCGACCTTGCTGTTCGCTCAGCTGGTGGCTGCTCCAGCACGTTGCGTGAAGATGATGTTCGAATCACTTGCTTCTGCCAGAGACTAAAAGCATCTGGCAAAGCCCAACATTATTACAAAATTTTGTATACGCAAGGAGGTCCCTTCGGTGTCCCCCAAAGGAAGTCTCTGTGGGTGCTGTGTTGAATTTGGGGTGGCAAGAGGAGGTCCGGTGTGCGCAGCTGTAACACCCATCGCTCCGTGGGCTTCGGAGCCTCAGGCAAGAAGGGTTGGTTGGCAAATCCCAAGCAGGTTATGGATGCAGTGGGCACAGGTGAATCATAGTCTTGGACTTGGAAGCCTAAATCCCGACGGTGTCGCACTCCAGGAGCGGGCATGTGTGCTGTGGTTCTGAGTGCTGTGTGAAAGCAGGATGATGGGGTGCGCTGGGAAAGCAAAGGGTGGGCATCCCCTCTCTTCCCGCTCTTCCCGTCCCAGGTTGGTGTCCGTTTCAGCTCCCGCTCCTCCGGCCCCGGCTCGGTGCGTGCTGCGCCGGGGTCTGCGGGAAGCGGCGGAGCTCAGCTGCTGCGGGATGGCGTCATCCGGCCGTAAGTCATCCTTCGCCTCTCTGCGCATCCCTGCCGGCTGATTTGTGGAGCTGTGCCGGGCACTTGTAGGGGGAGAGAGGATCCAGAGGGTTGTCCTGGAGGACGGAAAGCTTTCGGTCAGCACCTTTAGGCGGGGGTGCTGCTGAAGAGGCTGGGACAAAATACTGCTGTGGAAGTGATGTTGAGGTGAGACCTAGCAGGAGCGGCTTCTGATTTTCATAGAACATACAATCCCTTTGTCTCTGCTTTTCTTGCTATGCAGCTAGGTTATGGGTAGAAATAAAAATGGAATTTAAGACTTAATAGGACAATAACAATTTTTGCACGGGGGAGGAAAAAAAGGTCTTTGCTGTCGTTGTCTTGGATTAAAATAATCCTTAAGGTGTATTGCATGATCCCCTACACATGGTTTAGGGTACACCTGTGATAAAATCCATGAAATATATATGGCTATTCTTATTTATAACTTAGATCCAGAGCAGTGGCTCAGGAGAGTTAGGAATTGGAGCATAATTGTGCAGAGATACTGGTGATTTCGCTTGTTCTTCCGTGGTTGTCTTTGTGCTAGGAAGGAGGCATCAGCTGGTCCCTTGCTGAACCAGGTCCCTCTCTGACCCAAGGCTCCTGCTCCCTCTCTCAAGAGCAGCAGCACGGAGGGGACTTTGCACCTTTTGTCACCCCCACCCGTGGCCCACCTTCACTGAGCCACCAGCTGTAAGATCTTGACAGACTCGTGGTTTTTTATTTTTTTAATTTTATATTGTTTGGGAGGTGGCTCACAAAACAGGCGAGAAAATACATTTTTGAAATAAGCTGAAGCATTGAGGTCTGTGCCATTAAGTTGTTCCTAAGAAACCTTCCCTGCCAGACCCAGACAGAAACTGCGTTGCTGAGGATGTGCTTGATCGATGGACGTTGCTCCTGCCCCAAACCGCTTGTGTTTCACACCAAGGCAGAGTGGGACCACATAGGCGGAGAACACACAAGAGCCAGGGGTTTCCCGTGAGTTCGTTGCTCCCACAGCTGGCTGTGGTGCAGAAGGGCTAGGACAGACCTGCCGTCCCTGCCGCCCAGGCTTCTCTGCTGCCCTTCAACATGACACCTGGCCCCATCGCAGCCCTGTCACGCCTCATCCCGAGCTTGCTTTTCTTAAACTCCCCTCTGTCTCGTCCTTAGCTTGATCACCATGGCTCCATCGGGCTCCGTAAATCTCCACGATAATCAGCATCTTTCATCCCACAGCCACCGTCCTTGAGCAGACCCAGGGTTTGAATATCAGGGTGGGGAAAATCAGATACGTGTCCCTTCCTCTGTTGTCTCCTCTGCAGGCGGGATCCCACCAAATCATAGAATGGTTCAGGTTGGAAGGCACCTCAAAGATCATCTAGTTCCAATGGCCTTGAACACCTCCAGGGATGGGGCAGCCACAACTTCTCCGGGCAGCCTGTTCCAGTGTCTCACCACCCTCACAGTAAAGAATTTCTTCCTGATATCTAATCTAAATCTCCCCTGTTCAGTTTAAAACCGTTACCCCTCGTCTTATCGCTCCACTCCCTGACAAATAGTCCCTCTCCATCTCTCCTGTAGCCCCTTTAGGTACTGAAAGGCTGCAATAAGGTCTCCCCAGAGCCTTCTCTTCTCCAGGTTGAGCAACCCCAACTGTCTCAGCCTGTCCCCATGGCAGAGGTGCTCCAGCCCTCTGATCGTCTTTGTGGCCCTCCACTGGACCCATTCCAACAGGTCCATGTCCTTCTTGTGCTGAGGACTCCAGAGCTGGATCCAGGTGGGGTCTCACCAGAGCAGAGGGGCAGAATCCCGCCCCTCGCCCTGCTGGCCACGCTGCTTGTGATGCAGCCCAGGATGCGGTTGGCTTTCATGGCTGTGAGCGCGCATTGCCAGCTCATGTTGAGCTTCTCGACCACCGACACCCTCAAAGTCCTTCTCCTCAGGGCTGCTCCCAAGCATCCTTCCCTTTCCCTTGGCCCAGGTGGAAAAGATGGATATCCAGGCACCCTCCTCCTCTTCTTCCCTCCTCCGTTGCGCTGTGTCTGCCTCTCCTCTTCCCTGCTGCCTTTGTGATTTCTCCGTTCATGGGAATCCTGTCCCCTTCTCCCTCCAGTTCCTCTTCCAAATGATTCCTGTTTCAGTCCAGCTCTACTCCGTATTTACGCCTCCCCTGGGAGCGGTGCTCTGCAACTCGTAGCCTTGTGAGATTTTATTAAATTGAAGTGGTGTGGAAGGGAAACGGCCCCTGCCGCGTTACTCGTGTGCGCTGGCTCCTCTGCGTCCCCACTCTCCGCACAGCCTCTCCGAGCGGCCGGGGACGGAGCCTCTCGCTGAAGCTCTGGGTTGGCAGTTCAGGGGTAGGAATTGTTATAACAAAACGCTCCTGTTATACTTGGTGTTCCCCCATGTTTATTTTTAAGACGTCTGAAGACCATTAATCAGCACGTAAGTGTTGACTCAGGTCACGATGTGCCAATAATTCATAATTAGAACTAAGTGTTTAAGGCTGCGTGACCAGCTTTTTAAAAACGAGATGAAGAGATCTTTTGCCAACCACCCCATTAGAAACAGGCTTCTGGTCCTTGAAAGGAGATGAAATCAGGGGATCACTGAAGAATAATTTTGTAAAGTGATTGCTGACGGTCACTCGTTGTGGCAGTTGTACCCCTACAACCATAAAACAATTACTAGCAGCAATTTTTTCTTTAAGAAATTATATGCCTTTATGTGAGATACCTTTACCCAAATTCAAATAAGAAATAATTCTGCCTCAGACGCTGTTCCCTTTTGTTCGCTTTTGTTGCCATTTGATCTTTTTCTGGAGCATTATCAGGATTAAGATGAAAAGTCGTAATAAAATAAATGACCTGATGACTAATGCATGCCTCGCTCCACCAGAGCCAAAATTAGCATCCTGTCCAGCCAGGCAGGGACAGGAGGTGAGATGAGGCCGCTTCTGAAGGCGCTGCGTTCAGTTTTAAAAGTCAAATGGTGTTTTGTACGGCAGGGTCTCGCTTCGCACGGGCCCTGGCATGGAGATGGTTTTAGTCGTACTTTAGAGACGGGCGTGTTTTGGTTGTTGCAGCCCCGATTTTCCTCCCTGCGAGTGCCGCAAACAGCCCGTCCAGCGCCCGCGGGAGCTGGGGGAAGGTGCAGGGGGACCATGGTGGCCGTGAGGGGACAGCCGCGTCACCGAGGGCAGGGAGCACACTGCAAATGGGATGCGCGCGACCTGGTAGATGGCGGGGCTTTAGGATGCGTGTGCAGTTGCAGACCCAGGTCCGGTTGAGTCTATTGGCTTCCATCGCCCATCGAGGCTCCCAGCCCCCTTCTTAATTTCCTACGCAGGAGCCTGGTCAGGGTTCACAACATAAATCGAGGGAGGTAATATGGAGGTAGATCACACAAATGTGGTTTTGTGCCTATAAAATCTATGTTTGGGGTTTTGCAAAAAAAAATGCCAGATCAGAATAAATGACACCAAGGCTGTGTTGTCCCCTAGAATAGTTTAAATGTCAAAAAATGCAGAAGTAAATTTAATAATAACTACAGCAGCAGTCGCTTCATAGACTATTCATTTAATTGAAGACAGACACCCCAAAGACAAATTACAACCCTCTCCCACCAAAGCTTTCTCCATATTAAAAGGGATATTAATGGTGAGCCCCATGGGAAAGAGAAGAGTTAATAGCATCGATGTTCTACCTCAGGTTCTGCAAAAAAAAAATCTTTGCACTCAGTTGCCGTTTGTTTCGCTGCATCGAAGGTGCCTGGATGTGGACTTGGACTGTTTTGTGTTAGAAGCTGTAACAAACACAGAATAAAAATGCTTCTTGTCCTGCTGCCAAATTTTTACTGAAAAATAAAAGTGAGTATCAGTAATACCGATCACAAAATAAGCAAGCCCTTCAAAATAGGTGCGCTATTACCTAAATTAAATCTCAAGCTGACTAGAAGAAATCTCAGGCAAGCAGGAAGAAATAATAGGAATCTCTTAATGCTTGTCTTGGATAACGTTGTATATTAATCCTGTGAAAATAGCCATGACACGAGGTGTTATGTGCACTTGTAAAACCGCGATAAAGTAGGATGTTTTTTAATAACCTAAAGAATCTTCTGAATTGTGACCCTATGGTATCAGTAGAGCTGGCGCGTTGCTGCAGCTGAGGAAGACGTGCCCTGGGTTTTGTAGACCTCTTGGTTTGCCAGGAAGATGAAAGCGTGAATGCCTTCGTCAACAAGATCTTCTATTTCCTTTGAGGGGCGCATGAGCAGAAATGCCGGGTGTGAAGCCGGGAGGACATTTCCTTCCTGCCTGAGGTCTCCACTTACCGCTAGTTGAAAGCAGCCTCCATATAACGCCCTCAACAAGCCCACGGCGCGACAACGGGTTTAAGCTGCTGTAAGAGACATTTAGATTAGACAGTGCTGGGGCAAATAAAGTCAATGGTGCTGAAGGCTGGCCAGCCTGGGAGGCAGGGGGTGTCCCGGGGGGGCGTCGGGCAGGTCTCGTTGCCATGACAGGGTGAGCTCCAGCTGCTGACTTGGCTTTGGGGTGACCCTGCAAAGCTCCTCCCGGCCTCCGGTTACCTGGGTCTCTGGTACCTCGTGCCAGTGCGCTTTGTGCTCCGCTGTGACGCTGCCGCTCTCGATAAAACTCCGCGTCTCTCTGTGGTGCGACTGCACTTGCGGTCGTAGCTGCTGGTGTTGGGGGTCTGGCCAAGCTGGAAACCTCAGGAGGGGTTCACAGCCCAGACCTCAAGTCTGTGGCCTGGACCACTTGCGAATTTTATTAAACTGGCAGCATCTTGCGTGCGGCCTGCCAGATAACAGGCCATGGACAGAGCTGTTGAAGGTTGGATAGTCAGAGGAAGGAATAAAAAGCTGTCGGCTCTTTATTTCACAGTGAAAGAATTCAAGAAGAACAAAAGACTGTAGTAAATATGTGCAAAATGGCTACCTCGACAGCTCCTTATCTCTGCTCAGTCCATGATAGTATCAGAAAGCAAAAGATTAGAAATATTATTATATTTCTTTTATTAAATATATAACATTTATTACATATACATATATTTTTTTACATATCATTTCTTGGTAAAATATTTGAAACATATATTTTACCCATGTATAAACGGGCAGCCTAAACGCTGAGTAACGATGAGGAGGACAGGCTCGCTGCTGAAGTCGATGCAAACCGGGACGCTAAGAGCAGCTGCCCAAAGAGCTGCGTAAGGCACCAGTGCTCAGCATCTCCACCCAGGTGTGAGCGGCACCGTGCAGTAATCCCAGACCCAGAAGGGATGTCCACCCAAACCCTGCCCAAAGCAAGGGAGCCCTGTGCAGGACAGGGAGATAACGGAGTCAACTCTTCCCACGGGAATACAGAAACTCCTTCTCACAAAGCAAATTGCTTCAAACTGGTGCCAAGAAGGCCCAAAAAAACAGGTCCCGACAAAACCAGCCAGGGAGGGGTTTCTGTCCTTCCCCATTCCCCAAAGAGTCTGCTATCAAGTGCAAAGATGCAGGATCATTACATTATCATGCTCATGTACAGACGGAGCAGCAATACCTTGAGATTAATTAATTTGCTGGAGATCACGCTCCCATGGCAAAGCTGCGCTCTGGAGACAAGCGCACCGAGCTCCAGCAGGTACCACAGTCCCGAGGAGTAATCATGTACAGTGTGATCCCTTCATCACAAAAAAAACCCCCATCGCTGTGTCTCTGCAGCTGCTAAACATCCACAGAATCAATTTTCACTTGTAGTTTCTCGAAGCATTTGAGTGGTATCGCTGAAACCCTCCATAGGACGTGCCATAAGCCATGAGCAACCACCCTCAGTCTCTACAGACACGTATGGATCCCGCTCCCAGAGAGGCTCCGCAGTGAGGGCGACTCGCTGCGCTCCTCCAGCGAGCACCAATAACCAACCCAGGGATTTCATTGCAAGGACTCCTTTAAACCCATTGATTCAGTGGCGCAGCAAAGGCGTCCGAGCACTTTTTCTCCCTTCAGGCGGAGAGGCTGCCTCACAGCTCTCGGCTGCTCCCTGTCCCCGGCCCTCACCGTTAGCATCCCCATCCTTTTCTTTTCAAATTCAGGAGATTTTTGGCTAGATAATTTTTTGCCTGGATATTTTTACTAGATAATGAAAGACATAATCTGAGAACTACGGGGCAGATTTTAGAAAGACCTAAAGTAACCACAAATTCAATTTTAAGGGCATAAGGAACAGTAAGAGCAGGTGGGCAACCAGCGTACCGAGCGCTAATGTACCAAATGCAAATTCCACTGTCGCTTGTGCAAAAACGCAGGTGGCAGCTGAGCTTTTCCCAGGGGATGTCTTGGATCAGATGCCCAAACCTGGAAGCCCTGAGAAGCCAGGCTCTGCAGAAAAGGAGACTGGCCCATCCTTCCCGTTGCAGAGTAGTAGCGGCACCAGTTTGCAGCCGCTGCTGTTGGCCCAGAGCCTGTGCAACAAAGGCTCCTAGCCCCCAGTAATTCCAGGGCTGTGGCAGTGGGAGTTGGTGGTCCATTGGCCACTTGGGTGGCTGAGAGGAGCTGCCCCAGAGGTTGGCCGTACCGGAGCGCTGTGTTAACCGCAGGTGGACCTGCCGCGGAGAGAAGCGAGGGGTGTATGTCTCGTGTAACCCATGCCAGCTGTGAGCAGCTCAATACAGGCCTTTTTTACGCCCCCACGGACCTAAGATGATGCTGGGTGGTGCTACACATTTAGTTGGAAAAACCCACCCAGTGGGAAAATTTTTCTGAAATCTTAAACATTTCGGGAGGTTTAAATCCACCTGACACCGAGTAAAGTCTGCCGGGGATATTTCAGGCTCTGTGATACGTATGAAAAATAAAAAGTCCTACATCATAAAATCTAAACAAGATGAAAATGCCAAAACTGGCATTGGAGCCTTCATTGCTAACCTGGGGTGCAGCCTGGCATCTCTATGAATTAGAGGTGACGTGCAGGAAAGATGAGCTGAGTTTTAGCTCTTTTCTTTTAGATAAAGTCACAGGCCTGTACGAGAGGTGTTTTTTTTTTTCCCTTGGTCTTCCTTCCGACTGGGGCTTTCCTGGGGTAAATGCAGCTGTTAAGTTCCTTCAGGACCTTATGGACAATTCAGTGTAAGTTCAGGAGAATGTGGTGAATGGAAGCTGGAGTAGACCGGTTTGGACGGAAAAGCACAGGGAAAGCAAGACCTCCCTCTAGTGTCTGGAGAGCCCTGGGAAGGCGGCGAGGAGAGCAGAATAAGAAAGCCCAGCAGTATTTATAGGAGTAAAAAAGGCACAAAAGGCAGTACAATAGAAGGGCTAAAAGGAGTGCGTAAATGGGCTATAAATGTAACCTACCTGTTGTTTTGAATTTTGAAATGAGGTTCCTGGTAGGCAGCTTTCAGTGATTTGCTTTGGTAATTAATGTTATTTAATCATCTTCATAATGAGGAGGGTGCAGAAAGTGGGAACATGCTGATGGAAAGAATCTGCTAATGCAAAAAAAACCCACTTGAGAGCCTTTATAGGGAGAGCAGGACAGAAAAATGGCCTCGGCGAGGAGCAGGAGGGATGGGCTGACCCCGGCCCTGCCGCGGTTTGAGCCGCATGACGAGAACCGATGATTTTTCGTTCTTCAGTTCTACCATTGAGGCCCCCAGCCCGGGGAAAGGAGCCCTAAGCTGATGTGGCACCTCTCTCGCGGTGGGAAAATAAGGGTTAGAAATGAGTGGAGCCCAATACGCCGTCGCAAGGCTGGGGCAGTGGGTTGCAAGGTTGGTTTTGGAAAAGGAGTTTCCCATTTCTTCTACTGAGAGCGGGCCGTGGGGCAGGAAGGCTGGCACTGGTGGCTGGAGGGGGGCGAGTGCCTGCAGAGGGCTGCGTTTCACTGCCCTGGGCAAATTGTCGTGTGGAGATAAATGATAAAGGTGAGAAGCCCACCAGATATCGATGCAATCCCTGTGTTCTGCTCAGGAGACGGTAGCCCGGATTTGCCAGCCCTTAGGGGAGCCTTGTGCTACTGAACGCTGCTGGAGGGGGCTGGGCTGGGCTTGGGGCCTTCACCAGCCCCACCGGTCCCTTTTAATATTCCCACAGTGTGTCTGTGTGCCGGGAAAATACCATTCACACTCAGTGGAGCTGAGCCTGGTGAATGGCAGCATGAGTACAGTAACTAAATCTTTGTTGATTTTTTTTTTTTCTTTTAAGGGGAAAAGAAAAATCCCTCGACTCTGACATTTACAATAGACATTATCTGCTCCCTGACATTTGGGCTCGTAAACTGAGGTCGACCAAATTTCCGTTCTTAACTTACCCCCCATATCAGACACAATACGAACTGACTGACCGACCCTTCCTCTAAACAGCAGGCACCGGCCCCTCGCTCCCGGCACGCCAGTTAGGAAGACCAGGACTTAATTCAGTGACAAGGACCCGAGCCTTGAGAAAACGAGTCATCCTCCAAAGTGTGTGGGAACAGCTGAGGGTCTCCTATCACCCGGTCTTGCACCATAATGAATTTTTTTTTTGGATCCTGCAGGTGTTCAGGAGGGCTGCGTGCACTGAATGCTATGAGGGTCAGCAAGGCCAAGTGCCGGGTCCTGCACTTGGGTCACAACAACCCCCTGCAGCGCTACAGGCTTGGGGCAGAGTGGCTGGAGAGCTGCCTGGTGGAAAAGGACCTGGGGGTGTTGGTCGACTGCCAGCTGAATATGAGCCAGCAGTGTGCCCAGGTGGCCAAGAAGGCCAACAGCATCCTAGCCTGTATCAGCAGCAGCACGGTGAGTAGGACTAGGGCAGTGACTGCCCCTGTGCTCGGCACTGGTGAGGCCCCACCTTGAGGGCTGTGTCCAGTTTTGGGCCCCTCACCACAAAAACAGACACTGAGGTGCTGGAGCGTGTCCAGAGAAGGGCAACGAAGCTGGTGAGGGGTCTGGAGCACAAGCCTTATGAGGAGCGGGTGAGGGAGCTGGGGGTGTTCAGCCTGGAGAAAAGGAGGCTGAGGGGAGACCTTATCGCTCTCTACAGCTCCCTGAAAGGAGGGTGTAGCCAGGTGGGGGTCGGTCTCTTCTCCCAAGTAACGGGCCATAGGACAAGAGGAAATGGCCTCAAGTTGCACCAGGGGAGGTTTAGATTGGATATTAGGAAAAATTTCTTCACTGAAAGGGTTAGCAAGCACTATCAGCACCCCTGGAGGTATTTAAAAGATGGGTAAACATAGTGCTTAGAGCTATGGTTTAGCGCTGGTTTTGTCAGCATTAGGTTGATGGTTGGACTCATGATCTGAAAGGTCCCTTCCATCTTAGGCGATTCTATGATTCTGTTCTATGAATCAACATCCACCTGGGAGGAGTGGTGCGTGACGTCAGCAATGGCTAACTGTGGCGCTGCAGCAGAGTTTTGGGGAAGCATCTGTGTCCGTGCTGCCTGTGCGGGCAGGGGCACCCTGTGGCTCAGGAGCTGCCGGCTCCTGCCAGTACAGCTGGCCATGGATGAAGGGGGCTGCTCCGGGGGGCTTTCCTGAGGCTGAGTGACAGTGGTGATGCCACGTTGCTGTCACCAACATCCAGGCTTTAAAAGGACGAGAATCAGGACAAGGTTTTCATAACTCCTTTGAAGACAGGTCAGTTGAAGCAGCATTAACAGTGGTTTTATGTGCCTGCATTAGCCCAGTGGGGACTGGATGAACAGAAACAATAAAACCTTGCTCTGGGCTCAGCAGTTGGGTGAGTAAATGTAGGGGTAAATGGATGACCGTGGAGCTGAGAAATTCAAGGTTAAAACAGGCGCTGAGGCAGAGCATGAGGAACAGAGGGTTTCCCTGATCTTCTCCCCCTCCAGCTCCCCTTTTCTTTGAGAGGAGACTCAAAGTGGCAGCATGTGCTTGAACAAAAATTCGTTTCTCAAGGAGGAGAGTGATGAAGATATATTTAAGATGGTACAAGGTACTCCGGTCCTGCTGTTCTTTAATAAGACAAACAGCGCTGCTTGAAGAAGAAAGGCTCTGCAGTGCGCCTTTAACTTGGCATCTACCAGGGTCTATCAGCCAGGAGCGCAGCTGGCCTTACCCTCCACCCTGAACGGGATGCAACCCAAATTCCTTGTAACCCAGCGCTTGCTCCAGCATCACCTTCTCACGTCAGCGTTTCGGCACCCATCCGAAGCACAGAGAGAGCAGCAGCAGCTGTGAAACGATACGGCAGCATTAACCCTGCTGAGTGACGGGGAGGTAAGGCTCAGAGAACCGAGCTTCTGTAATGGGTTGTGCGGATTTGTTTGCTGATAGTGTCTGAAGGGAAACAAAGAACCGAGGCAGAGCCTCTGGAGACAAACAGGAGACTGCTAGGAGTTAGAGCGCAGTGGTGCTGGGGTTAAAGCCGGGGGCGCCCAGTCCAGCCCAGCAGCCGGTCTCTGTCCCAGGCCAAGGCCAGATGCCTGGGAGGAGCACAAGACCAGGGGAAGCCCAGCGTGCCCGTCCCCCGACCACATCACACTCCCACCACCAGCATGTCACAGCCCAGACATTTCCTGTTCACCTACGTGGCTTTAAGCAGCTAAGGCTATGCAGAGTCCCAAGTCCAGTCATTGGTGACCTACTCCCATATAAATAAGCCCTTTTTTTCTCTTGGGCAGGATGGAGGCAGGGAACACACAGAACACAAGTGTCCTTATTCACCTTCCTTTCAAGCATAGCCCCCCAAATATTAACTTGGACCACTTTAATGTTTTTGAAGACATCATCCACCCTTCTTACAGAAAGAAGCTAGCTGAATTGCTCTAGGAATGCTCTTTCCTTGAAGGAAAAAAAAACCAACAAGCTTACGTAGAAACCAACAGAAAAGCATACTACCTGACTAATTTCGCCAAATACTTTTAGCAATAAAATAGCTTTTCAGAAATGAGTTATCGTTCACATGAAAACTGATTCCATTAATTTCGGTTTTATCAATGGCCATAGCTATAAGAAAACTTGAAAAATGTATCACACTAAGTATCTCCCAAATTGACTCTGAAGCTGAGCTGGGCAGGGGTGGCAGGTGTTCACCTGGTTCTTCTCTCAGCCTTGCTGCTGGAGGAATGTGGAGGCAGCTGGTGCCAGGCTTCAAGGCCACATGCTGGGGGCGTGTGGGAAATAGTTTGTCTGACACAGGACCAAGTTGTTGCAAGGTTTTTAAACAGCCTCTCAGAACAGGGCTGTGAAAAGTTGCAATTTTGGCTACAGTCCCAAGAAAATCATGGCAAAGAGAATGAAGAAGAACACAGGAGAATTCATAGTTTGTATTCTGCATGTTATGTGTAATAGCCAAAAGCGGAGTAATGCTGGGGACGGACCACACCATCACCTCAGGAAGGCACACGCCGCTCACCCGTGATATTCTTATTTTTTGAATCTCGCTGCAGCTGACAACAGAAGTCAGCTTTCAAGGATAATTTAGAAGCAAGGAGGGCGGAACACTCTGGGGGAGAAGGCATCACATGCCATTCTCTTCTAAGCTTTATCTTTGTGAGGTATTAAAATAATTTTCCAAAAGAAAATGGACTTAGATGATTACCTGTTTTTCTGGTGATGACAGGAGCTCAGATTCCAGAAGTATCTTCTTTTGTTTAGTCTTAGTCTTGTGATACAGTCCACTTTTGTCTCATGTGAATGTGCCACACTGCATAGAAAATCTCAGGCTTCCCAGCTTTCAACGCTAGAAATTTTTATTTATTTATTTCACTGTAACAGATGTGGATGATGCACCAAGTTGAAAAATCACTTTCCTGGTAGGAAATCATTTCAGCTGCCCGTTCCTGTAATCCTGCCGAAGATCTGCAAATTAGTTCAAGCACAACAGTTACATTTTGCGCCCTGTAAGTGCTTAACGCGGTCAGAGAGTTTATCATTTAGTATAAAGAGGACAGCGATGCGCAGTATAACTCTATCAGATACCAGGGCTGAAGACGCTATTATAAAACAGTCCTGTGGAGAGTGAATCTAATGGAATCCGCTCCTTTCAGTTCTTTAACTCTTCGAGCAGAGAGCATCTTCTTCACCGTGAAGTTCCGGGTAAAACGTGGATACCCAGAGTGCCGGGGTCCCAGCCTCATCTTCCTGAAACAGCCTCAACAGCCTCCAGCCCGCCTGCCTCTAGGTGTCAGCCTCCTGCTAGAGAAGGGCACACGCAAGTCCAGAGCAGGTGGGGTTTTTTGTGTGTTTTTTAAATCAAAGCAACCTCACATAACACCTGTTTTACTTAAAAAGGAAAAATTAAAAAAAAAAAATAAATCCTAAGTTCACTCCTGTTCTTACGGAGCAAAAGAGGGAGAACTAAAGACAGCTCTGTCATATCTGTTTCCCAGGTTTTTTTTATCTCAGAAATATTTGTATTAAAAGATGTTTTAAATGATCGAACCTGCATGCTCTGCAGCCACCCCAAGACTTCAGCAGCATAAGCAGCTCCAGCCTTCTGCCTCCTTACATGTTTAGCCCTTATTTTCCTTCACCCTTGCAGTCAGACTCCTGGAGGGTAACACGCTATGGAATAAAACATGACCTAACACTTGTGCACCAAAACCAAGGGGGCTGTCATGCCTTTGCTCAAAATAAGTGAACTGTAGAAACAATATTTTCCATCTGGAGTCTTGCAATATGATGATGCTAATTATAAACAAGTTTAATATAGAGGAGTTTGTTACAGAAACCTACTAAAAGAGAAGTGGGAAAGGCTATTCATTGCCTGCGATTTTGACACTGCTCTATTTTCCTGAAGGGCTGTGGGGCAAATGGTCCTTGACCCCAGAACTAAAAGTGATGAAGGGGGCTGCAGTGGATCACGTTTTAGAAGCAGTAGGGGTGAAGCCAGCTCTACATAAATAGGTCAGCCAACTAGGGGAAATAAATTTAATCTACTAGCTTAGTTACAAAATAGGGGGACTATGCTGGGATAAACAATTAATAGCAAGCCTCACAGGTTAAGTTTTGTTACACAGATTTAATAGTAAGTGGCCACCAAACAGAAGTAAACCTAGCTTAACTTTATTAATACCAAAATAAGAAAAAGATGGCATTCACATTACTATTGGATAAACTGCTTTGTAGTGAAACGCAGATTACAGAACGTTACCCAGTTCAAAACAAACTTCTTGCTTTTACGTGAGCCAAAAGATAGAGGCATTCATATACGAGCTAGATGCGTACTTCACAATTCAAAGGTGGCTTACTCGCTACGCTTTTACATTGCTCAATTTCCTGCATAAATTCCGGAATTTTCAAAATGAAAAAAATGTTTCATGTGGTGGGTTGACGCCAGCACAAATCCTGTGGAAGTCGAAAGGCAGTTTGTGTACACAGAATTGCACAAACAAATCGCTCTGGATGAAAATTCAGAATACGGTTTTTCACATGACTCTGAATTACGCGTTGTCCTTCCCAAGCAGAGGCACAACACAAGCGCACCTCAGTCTGGCAACGAAATCACACCGTTCACCCAAACACAGCGTTGTACTCTGCTCATGAATCACAGGGGGCAGAAGCTGATGTTGGTAACTTCTGGAAAAGTGAATATGATTCTTGGAAAACAACCCAACCAACAAAAAAAGCCCTATAAAAATACCCTCTAAATTTCTAAAAGCTTTTAAAACCAATTTGTTATAAAAATAACGATCCAGAAAAGTGTTTTGTGGTAAGAATATTTTTTATATATTTTTTTTTTACACTTTTAACACTTACAAAAACATTCAAACACAAAAAAATTAAATAACTTTGGAAGCAGAACAAGTCCTTCTGCCTACACACATACAACAATTCTGAGCTGTTGGCACAAAAAGTAATCCACATTCATAAAACCCTTACTACTATATCAAACATAAGTTAAGTAAATCATAGGCACTAGTTTATCAAATCCATATTTCCACACTTCTGCAGTAAATCTCTAAACACAGAGCCCCATGATTTCCTGATATCAATAAACTGGTAATGCACAAAGGCTTGCTAGTAAACAGACAGGCTGTCTTTTCAGGAAGTCATTCGCTGTATTTCAGGGGAGAACAGCAGAGAAAAGAATCCTTATAAAAACTTAAGCTGAACTTACCCAAGTGATGAATTACTTAACTTAAGGAAACATACACAACAGTTTGATGCAGCCATAGTAAAACCCCCAATATCATCATCTAAACTGACTTTCAAAATTTAAAAGTCAATCAAGTGTTTGATAAAATCTACCAATTAAAATTCACCTTTTTTTTTTTTTCCAATGAAGACTGCAGCATTGCTTCGTAAAATGCTGAAATGTTCAAATTCAGGCTTTAGTGAGAATATGCGCATTTGATCTACTCCTCTCTTCTGCTTAATAGTGACATGAGATACGGACATCCATTACCTGTGCCAGTGAACGACACGAGACTAGATCAGTGGTATGTACTGGTCTACTGGTGCAAGGTAGTTTCTTTATCCCTGCTGAAATCTTACTGAATTACAGTATATTTGATACCCCAACTTCAAAGTCTCAGCACAGATCTTGGTCTGGAGCGCGAAGTCATTCATCAACCCAAAGTTTGCTTGAGTCACCATGAGTCACCTCACCATGAGGGTGGTGAGACACTAGAACAGGTTGCTCAGAGAGGTGGTGGAAGCCACATCCCTGGAAGTTTTTAAGGCCAGGCTGGATGGGTCTCTGAGCAACCTGATCACATGGGAGGTGTCCCTGCCCATGGCAGGGGGGTTGGAACTAGATGATCTTTAAGGTCCCTTCCAACCCTAACAATTCTATGATTCTATAATTAGAGCTGCAAATTAGTCTCCACTCCTTCCTATTTGGCTTCTTCCAAGTCAAGTAGTATTGCATGGCTTTTCATCCAGGAATATGTTAATGCTGGCCTAAAATTCAAGTGCTAGAATTTCAGGGTTAGTTATGCTCTTAGTGGTGGGAGTCAAAATACACCAGCAGTTCCGAACTCAGATACTAATGGGGCTGAAGGCTACCTACCGTCCAATCCAACTTGTAGTGTTCGTCAGTCATTGCACAAAGGATATACCATTCACATTCTCTTACTTCATCAACTGTACATCCAAAATACTGAAAAAGCTTCAAACAAAATCCCTTCCATTTAACTAGTCCCACCCAATACAACTTTAGTTACATATGTTTGCATGGTATCTTCCAAACCAGAAAACAATGGTTCAAATGCTAAATATATGAATAGAGTTGTTCTGAGCAAAATGTGTTAGAATAAGTCAGAGCCACCAGAGGAATTTAATAGCTTGTAAACAGACATAGCAGGTTTCATACTCTGTTACCAGTAATGTAAGATACACATATGTAAGGCAAAGTACATACTTCAACACACTTACATGGGCAATATCTTCTGTAAAAATATTTACAATTTAAAATAAACCAATTTAAGAAATGGATGAAAGTAAAAAAATAGGATACAGAAAACTCCCTCATACCATGGAACATCACCTAAATGAATATCATTTGGCATCAAGAGTCAACTCATTACCTTAAAATTTGTATGTTACAAGTGCATAGTTGTGTTTCCTTCTCCTTAACTCTCAGCATTTACAGTTGCTCCAGGCCGCAAGCATGGTGGTATGGTATTAGAACAAATTAACATTACGACTTGCTCTTTCCTTTGTAAGGAAACCTGCTATAAAAAAAAAAAAGTTTTCCCCAAATAGCGAGCCATGTGTTAAAAATGTGGCTACAGTAGCAAAGGCCATCTTTCCTGAGCCAGGAACTTTAAGGTTAGAAAGATTGTACAACTGATACTAAGCCCTTTTGGCGATCAAACATATGAGAGCACATAAAGCTGATAAATCAACACAGGAAAGATGCAATCTATACTATTGCATTTGTGTGTGTCTGCTACATTCAAATTTTTAATGTTAATAAAAGCCATGGCTACCACTTACTGTTCTGCTTAATCCTCCAGGGTAACTTCTGATCCTTTCTGAAGGACGTACGTACCACTTTCCCCAATGAGAATCTCATACAACTGTTAAAAGTAATGTTTCACTACCACTGTAGCAGTCTGCAATCAGAATATTAGCTCTGATTAACGTAGTCTTACTTCAATAGTACGTATTCACCAATCTTTCTGCTGAATTAAAAGAGGCTGAAAATGAAGTTTTGGACAATGTAAGTTGACTGTTATACTTGCTGTTTTTCAAGATGGGCATTTCTTTGGCATTCGTTAGGTTTTTGCCCAGACATTGGCCACTGTCATAAATGCTCATATTGATAAATTTTTAGCAAGCAAGAAAAAAAACCCTAGAACTGATAGCAATTTAATATAGAAGTGATTGTATGACCACCAAACATCTGATGTTAGATGTCATTAAAGTGCTGCTTTATAATCTCTGCCAGTTTGTGCTAATTAGAGACAGAGAGGTCTGGAATTCTTACAAATCCCAAAAGTCACATCTGAACAGTTTGTATAATCAAGCTGTTTTTAGCCTGGTGAGGAAGCATCCATGATCACCGGAACTCTGCGTTAAGCTTTGCAGTTCAGTAGCAGCCATCTTTCCAACTCTCGTCTTTCACGTTGCCATAGGTTTTGGGAGTGGGTAATGATCTAAAATAAAATGAGATAGTTTTCACTTTCATACATAACAGCCAAAGTCTTCAGATAAAATACACACAAATTTAAACATTTTATAAATAATTGAAATATACACGACTCATTCACTTCTCTGCAATCAAGTCTACTTAAGATAAACCTTAAAGTATTTCTAGTTTCAGGTTCTGTGTGTTGTATCTTGGCAACTACCACATCAGAAAAACACCTATATAAATAGACAGAAAGCTTTTTGCTATTATACTCCGTGAGAATACAAACTTAATCTGCTGCCACCTAAAAATAGGTGACTTTTTTTCAGTGATTATAAACAGGGAAATCCTTGTTTAGAGTATTACATTTTGCTTACATCAAAATCTTGACATTCATAGATACTTCATTATTGCATTGCGTACAGATACTGCATTATGTACATAAACTTTCCAAAAAACCAGCTGTGTAAGTTTAAAAAGTGAAACATTTTTCTGTAAAACACGTTGTGATTTGGACAACCACATCGTGCTACTATTAAGAACTTCCTGTCAAAACCAACTGCTTTTTATTACACGAAGTTTTGCACTGCTGACAGTGCAGACTCGGACTGCAAACCAGTCAATACCGTGACAGTCCCTTGACATTCCCCTGCCCAGCACTCACTGCAGAACAGAACTCCTCCATTTTGCTATTTACAGCTGTTTTATCTTTTTTACTGTACTGTAGACCAACTATTTATCCTTTCTGTTTAGGGAGATTCTTAATATTTCTCATGGATGACTGCTTCTTTATGTCAGCTGGCTTCCACTTGACCCCTTCAGTGAAAATCCGTGTTAGGGTGGCATTAAGAGCACATATTCTAAATTATTTATCACTTCCTTGTGATTCTCCTCAAGACAAACTGTCCATATAGCCTTTCCAGTTAATGCTTGCTCTCTCTTGTGGTTGTTTTCCAAAACACTCTGACATTAAGCAATTTCTACAGCTGGGTGCTAGCACAGAGGTTACATTTAAGCTGAAAGTTCTGTTTTGTCCTGCGGTTTACCTGCATTCATTTTTACTTTAAGTTTAGCAAATGCTATGGATGCCTCCTCTGTCTGCACGTGTCCCTCCTACAGTTTCTAGCTGACCAAGGAAAGAAACCGTTCTCACTGTGGTACCACTGCTTGACTTACGGATTATGAGAGCAAAATAGTTCTGACTTCAGAATCTGTCACTCAGAGGTACAAATGAATTTTCACTTGCCAGCTATACTTTGGTAACTTTTTACCACATGCAGACAAATTCTTATGGCCTTCTCAGCCCAGATTAAGACACTTTTATCTTTCTCTCAGTTTTGCTTCAAAGCTATTTTGGAAACATAGGCAAATACTTCACGCGGGGGTCTCCATTTCCGTTCTAAAGACCTTGAGATCAAAATAAGAATTGCAGGAAGGAGCAACACAAATACATGATATACAAAATTAATTATGAAAACTTCAAACTAAGACTGCCTGTCACATACTCACCTGCGAACAGGCTGTGCAAGTTTGCTACGAGGCACTGGGATGCCCCCTGTGGAAGGGGCACTGGGTCTGGGCAAACCACTCCTCATCCCTGCTGTCCCTGCCGGTCTGGTAAGAGTAGTGCTGTTAATGCTGCTGGCAGGGCTCGGCAGGCCTGAACTCTGGGCTGCAAGAGGCCCTGGTAAAGAAGTACTGTGTGTCAGCTGCGCAGCTTCTGGAGAAGCAACTGAACCGGGTCCATGGTTACTAAATGCTTTCACTGGTTGTCGGAGAGCTAGGGGAGACAGTGCTGCAGGTGAGCGGAATTTACTTGAAGAAGGTACTGGAAAATAAAATACATAAGTTACTTTCAAGCTTAAGTTACAGTATAACTGAAATTAAAACCAGGAACTTACTTTAGGTGAATATTCAAACAATATGGAATGTATGATGAATACAGCCAATCAAGCAGCAATGAGAAACAGGAATTCAGATGTCCTCTTTGTCATGTATTTTTGATATCGTAACTCTAACGTCCCATTTGCTTACTACAAATATTTGTTAATCTGGATTTATAAATAATGCTAGTAAGGCTCTAACCGTTGTATCAGTCAAGTCAAAAGAAATACAGGAGAACATATTTGTTAAAAAGAAATTTAGATGCTTCAGAAACATGTGAACCTAATTCCCAACCCTGAAAGAACATGTTGAAGAATACAGTATTCTAGTGTGATACACTCTTTAAATAGATTCAAAGTGTATATTAGCCTTCAGTGATGAAATTCTGAGCGCAGAGCATCTCAGTGTTTCTTTTATGCTGTTCTTTTTAACCAAAACCACGGAATTAGAATTCACCTGAATATATAGTCACATCCCAGACTTACTGGCTGATGGGGAAAAAAAAGATAGGTCAGACAACCCACAGCACCTAAGAAGGTGCTGCTATGAAATTTAAACCAGACAACTGTAACAATTTATAGCCTCCTTCTTCCAAACATTATCTAAATTATCAGTATAACTAATATCTGTATTCAGATACTCTGTGAAGTCTATATCAAGTCCTTTCTGGGAAAGCTTAATTGGTCAGAATATTCAACAGTTCTTTGATAATGCCAAACCTTAAGCACAATGCTTCACAAGTATGAGAAATATTTTCAAATTATGCATAATTTATCACTAAAAAGAAAACTTAAACTAATCCATCATTTTAATTCTTAAATGGAATTTCACCAGCTTTTCAAATGGATTGGGCGGGCAGCAACAATCAACATGGGACAATCAAATCAACCAGGAAAGTAAAACAAAATCACATTTACATTTAGTGAATTTGCATGAACTACTCTTTCCTCCGCTAAATACACTCTTTTTATACAGAGACCAAAGTTGCATCCTCTTTGACAGATGTTGTACATAAAGAAGATGGTCCTTCACATCACTTTTATTATCATCTTAGAAGATAGGTCCTCTAAGAGCATGAGGGGTGAGAAAAGAGACGAGTTATGACAGAAACATGGCATCCTAAATGGGGTACAGAGGAAGTGGTGTTCAGGTTGTATTTTGAAGCTGTTTCTTATAGGGGATATCTAGGAAGATTAATATGTGCCTTATTACAGACGTGAGCTGGATTTGATTCCTTTCTGGATTATGCAAGAGGGCCTTTGTGCTGATAGTGATATCACATACAGCATGAAGCCGCCCATGGGAAAAGCTGATAAAGGTGGCAGAGATGTCAACAATACATGACACTTGGTAAGTAGTGAGGAGAATAAATAAGAATCCTTAAAATAAAAACCTTGGCATCAAGCCAGCAGATGGATTAAGGGAAGCATTAACAGCAGAATGACTGGACAAGAGCAGCAAAGTGCTCCTAGGACTAAGACAGACTACATATTATAAGTTTTTAAAATGTGACATTGCCTGTAACATTGGTGCAATCGAATCTGCAGAGTTTCCAAGTGATTCTACAGCGTAAACATAGGGAACTTTTATCACTAAACTTACTACAACACTTGCTTGGAACACAAATATAGCATCATGTTAACAACTGACCAACGGAGCAATGCCAGTGTATAAAAACTGAATACAGCTTTGGGCCTCTTACAGGCACCACGGGGAAGAGGTTTTTAGGTACAGAATGTAAGCAATGAAAAGTTGTAAATGAAGAAAGCTTGTCACTTTCCGAGGAAAAGTAAGCATCCAGTAAATTAGTCCTCTCCATTCTCTCCAGTTTTCTGCTGACCATATTTTACCACGCTTCCAACTTGAGCTGTCAATTCATAAAACGTTTCCTGTCAGCACAGCATTGCAGACATTGCTGAGAGCTGTATTCATTCTGGTACATAAAGGGATGAATTGTCCTCCAATGTGATGTGATCCCCAAAGCAGCCCACGTGATGCAATCTCTGGCAAACCGCCTAATAATTCTGCTCTACGTATAAAGAATTTTGTCTTAGAGCAGTTTTGGATATTTAATAAAACTCAGTGTGTCCTAATTGTAAGACAGAATCACAGAGAGTGAGGTACTGCCTTACTCAAAGGGCTATTTGATAGTATTGAGCTGATCCATGTTTAATAAAATCACTTAAATGTGTAAGGTTAGTGCTTAAGCGTATGCAACTATCTCCTTAGAAATTAAACAACTAGAACCAACTACAATTAAAATATCTGGCAACAATAAAAATAAATGGCACTGTACAGTCACAACATTTGGACTTCCCACACTCTCTGGATTCTCTCCTGGATTGCGGGCAGGGAGCAAGAGATCCCCTACCCGGCAAAGTAGGATGCTGTGAAACTACAACCTTATCTGTCTTGCACCCCAAGGCCAGCTGCTGCACATCGACCTGAAACCAGAATCAATTCTAACACAGTTGTTAAATCATAACCATCGTGATGAGATGATTCAGAAAGATAAAAGAGAACAAAAGAGGTAAAATGATGGGAATCAATAAACTGTTCTGTCATCTCAGTACAGGGAAGACATGGACCTGTTGGAGCAGGTCCAGAGGAGGCCATGAGATGATCAGAGGGCTGGAGCACCTCTCCTATGAGAACAGGCTGAGAGAGTTGGGGTTGCTCAACCTGGAGAAGAGAAGGCTCTGGGGAGACCTTATTGCAGCCTTTCAGTACTTAAAGGGGGCTTATAAGAAAGACAGGGACAAACTTTTTATCAGGGCCTGTTGGATAGGACAAGGGGTAATGGCTTTAAACTAAAAGAAGGTAGATTCAGACTACATATAAGGAAGAAATTCTTTATGATGAGGACGGTGAAACACTGGCACAGGTTGCCCACAGAGGTGGTAGATGCCCCATCCCTGGAAACATTCAAGGCCAGGTTGGACAGGGCTCTGAGCAACCTGATCTAGTTGAAGATGTCCTTGGTCATTGCAGGGGGTTGGACCAGATGACCCAAACCATTCTATGATTCAATGATCTGATTGATACTGGATTGCTGTACAAGCCTTAACAAATCTGTTACAGTGAGGTAAAGAGTTAGTTATTTGAATGTATTCTGAACTGTTTTTACACAAAATGGTAAAAAAAAAGCCAGCGTCTGTGTGTGAAAGGTGTCAAGCTGTGTGATGAACACTATTTTAAGAAACTAAAACCAAGTGTTGCTTATAGTTGTTTATTGAAACAAAAGTCTTGTTTCATTACTGCATAATGCTTCCATACTCTTGAGAATCTCAGATCAGAAGGAAGAAAATCAACGCATCAAGGACTGTAAAGCAGCAAGTAACTTAAAAGGACATGTTGGGTCCTCATTTGCAGTGAGAAATGACAGAAACTATAAACTGGAATACATTAACTAGCGGTGCAACATGCTCGGTTCCTCATTCTCTAAGGCTTAGTAACATTTTACACATAATATAAACTCAAAGAGAAGTTAGTTTTCTGTGTATTTCCACAGCTCCAGCCTAGGCCATTGACCTAATAAGCATTCCAGACATCCAGATGAAGGTAAAGGCATGGCCAACCGGAAAGACAGCATGGAAAGCTTTGCAGAGGGATCAAGATGGTGGTCTTATGCCAAAGCAGAACATTGAAAGAACTTTTCTCTATTTGGTATGAAATATTGCAAAGACTGTTAGAGACATCCTATTAAGCCATGTGAATCTGTTTCAGTCATTATACTTTGCTAAAACTTTCTGCATGGAAAGAAGTTGACTCACAGAAGTTAGCATTGTTGAACCACTGAGAGAAATGCATGCATTTTGGCAGCCACCCTCAGTATCTGCATGAAGGACTCTTACCATCCTTAAAGGATTCTAGCATATATAGAGCTTATTAATTGGTCTCAAGTGAAATATGATCTTTAAAATAAGATCTTCTAGATTGTAATAGACAACAGGACCATCTATGCTTAAAATCAAAATGATGAACTTGTTTTATCTTAGTAGTGAAACTGAGGCAGCGTCATGTAGAAGGCTGCCAGAATTAGTTAAAAATTAGTTAAAAATTGTCTAACTGGATTAGAGACTCAATATATTTCATTTTTTTCTCAAAAAGAAGCCAACTCCAGCCGTTGGCAAACTAGAATATAATATACAATAGTCTCTAGTTCCTTGAGGAAAAAAATACAAATCTAAAATACTGTCTGTTGGGGTTAATCTTCCAGTTTTGAGAGGAAAACAAAAGTGCAAGCACGTGCACATGTATGCGCAAAACAAGTTAACATTCTATACTCGTCTTTTCAAGGATAAACTCGTTAGCTTTTGTTTCCAGCACAAAGGATGATATTCTCACTTGCCTGCATATATTTTTGCACAATCCAAAGAAGAAAAAAATTTACAACTTTTGTTATAAAAACTGTATTTTACAATTTAAAAAATTCCTGAATCCATATTCATTAGGACTACATTTGGATAGGAGTCTACTTTTCTAATCCAGATGTCTTGATTAATGCTAGAAGTCACCAATCCTTGGATTTTATCTCAAAATTCAGTGTAATAAATACTCTTTCTCCTATATAATGCAGGGTTGTGTTTTTAATGTTTAGACCAAAAAGTTAACTTTCATACAGCAAGGACCACTTGGTTAATCTCAACATGCAACAGCAATTTTATTAATCTAGAATATGTGAGATTTAATGCAGGTGAACAATTATCTGAGATTTGCTGGAGCTTGTTAAGAGGTTGGATGTTAATTACCTCCTTTTGTAGATGGAGTTTGAAGAAACTGTTTGGTTTTGAAGGCAGCACGAGGCAAATTTTTCTGCCTTTGCAGAGCTGTTGAAAGACAAGAAGTGTTATATTTGTCTAAGAAGGTAAGAAAACTAAATTACTGGGAATTTCAGAATTGCATCCACTTGTGAAGCATCAAGAAACAGAGTGAATAAAACACTCAAAAAGCTGTTATGACTCTGGAAGTGGTGGGTTTTTTTTAAATGGTGCTTGCTCTTAATGGCAAAGAGTTACAGAGGAGCGTGTCAGAAATTTTGCAGTGCAAAATGCGCAGATTCTGTAAGAATAAAGCTTCTTGCAGGGCAAAAAGCCCATAAAGGCAAAAAAAAAAAAAATACACCAAAGGGAGAACAAGCCACCTAGCAAACATGCTACAGCAATGTGAGTGCAAGATTAGATACAAAGATGAAAATTAAACTGTCATATTTGACCTAGCAAAACTAAACTTTGCATTTTAAAGGTTTTAAAAAAAATGTTCAATGCTATATAAAAGCATAAATCTTTGTCTAAGTGTGATCATCATATAAACAAATTGTATTTTTCAGTTATGCAAACATAAGCCATTTTAAGAGATGTCTGGGTTTTTTCTCTTCAAAAGGGTATGCAGGAGGACTCAAACTTAAAATGAAGACATAACACACTAAGAATTATCAGCTGCCAGCATGTAGACAGCATGACAGAAGTTGTTTTTTACTGTATTTTTGCTCCTACTTCTTGCCTTTTTTTCTAGTAATGTTCAAGGGCTGATACTGCCTTGAAATGACCTCACTACCTACCAGTTACCAAGAGAGAAGCCAATGTTCCAAGAGCTGCAGAATCTTGGCAAGGAGAGAATTACCTATTGCCAGAAGGAACGCATCGACTCAGCGTATTTTCACCGCAGCATATTTAAAGGGGAAGGAGGAAAGTAGTCAATGAAATAAAGCTTTGCCTACACAAAAGCTTCTTAAAATGACAGTGTATGAATAATCATCTCTGCTCACCGCAGCGTATGGAGTTTTATACCAGCATAAAGCTGACTGCACTAGCAAGGCATATTTCCGTAGTGAGAAGGAAGAAAGATGGGGGAACAGCTGTGCATAAAGATCCTGATCCTGAGTAAGGAAGCTCAGTTATCCTATCAATAAATTGGTGATGATCACTCTAAAGAAGGTAGGGGAAGAACAATTAGAATCCTACTAATATTAGTTAATCCTTTTCTAGACTTGATGGCACATAATAATTGCCATCGCCTTTCCTATCCTTCAGTCAGTACAAAATTCACAATATTTTGTGAACTATAAAAGAAGTTCATCATGTGTTTTATCTTCATTCTGAAACTATGACCAGGTGATCTATTCATTTTAGTCTTAATAACTAACTAAAACCTGTCATTTTCAACAAACAGCAAAAAGGAATTAAAGTGTTTATAAACATGATAAAATGCTGGCTGTGGCTATTAAGAATAAAAAAAAAGTTATTCCTTTTACCAACTAGAATCTAATGCAAAAAAGCATGTGGCAGTATGCAACTCTTATTCAACTTCTAGCACATGGTCTTGCTATAAACTTTTTTAAGGCATACCCAAGAACAGCCAATTAAGCACAGCAAGATGTTTAAAAATGAGCACAATTCCTAGGAATTTAGTGAGGCAGACCACCGGCCAGAATGTTTCTGTCCACAAATATTCCATTATGCCATTTTTTACTGAATCAGTGTTTTTGTTATACCGCACAAAATGAAAAACAGCTTCCTTCATATTTATGATTTTGAATTCAGTTTGCCCTAATTCATTCGGATTTAAATATGCTACTGCACATGGCACTAAGTTTCTTCCCCCATCATTATTTACGCCACTTGCAAGTCAGAGATGTGGGATGATATGGAAAGGATTTAAAATAGATATATATCTCAAATTCCTTCCTTCTCAATGGAGACTCCGGGAAATAGAGACTCAATAGCTAAACAATTCCGTGCACTGGATCACTGAAAAGAACTTCAGGCAGTGCAATTTGGGCAATGCTGAGGAAACATGCAGTTTGAGATAAGCGTGGAGCGCATGCTTATCCACAGTATTTGCTGCTCTTGAAGTGCTCCGTAGGCTGCCTGTCACAAATGGTGCATGCTGAATACACCTAGTTACATCTACTTCTGATCAACTGAACTGGAATACTCGGTTTCCTCAAAACATACACTTTCCTTTTTTCCTCTGAACGTGCCAAGCAGGTAGATCATGGCGAGCAGACTAGTTACTTTACTGATAGTCTGAACAACCTACAGCTTAGCTCTTTGAAAAAGTATTATATCTAACCCTACTTAAAGATTTAACATCCATGCGCTAATAGCGCCAGGTAAGTACAAAAGTATCACACACAATCCACTAGAGAAAGCAGGTAGCTCCCATGTGGAAGCCACCCTAGGAGTTCTGCAGCTTCGCACAATCTACGTGGTGTAGGACCCAAATAGAGTCCTTCTGTCACTCTAACACTTTAAAGTCTAAAATACACAGTAATACTTGTGTTCTCCAAGGAATAGGTATCTTCCAGTGTTTTAAGATGAGATACTTAATAGCTGTCATTAAAAAAAAAAGTACTTTCTGCATAACAGCATGGAGAATCAGATGTAAATGAAGATTCTAATAGTTACAACTGCTGATTGACTCAATCTCTTTTCAAAAAGAATTTGGATTTTTCACATTACAGCTGTAACTTAAAATGCCAAATGTTTTCATGTTTTACAGTCGTACCTCTAAACATATTTTAAGTGTCTTCCCTCTTTAAGCAAGCGTATACAATTTGCCTATGTAACCACAACAGGAATTGTCTTTTCAGAAACTTACTGGATTCCTAACTCATTTTTGAATGCCAGCAACCATAGCAAGTTCAGTATTGCAGCCACAGCAAATGTGCAAGTAAATTATGAACAGCAGATCTTTGACAAGGAGGAAAGTAGTGACCTCAAGTGGCAAGCCAGCATCCTTGCAAAGGTAAGCTCATGCAAAACTAGCAGGTATATGAGGAAGCTTCAAATCCCAAGACCCAGAAGTCATTGCCAAGGGAAAACAAAAATTTGCTGCAATTTAACAGTGCTTTGTGCAAGGTGACAAAATATAAAGCCGATAAAACAAAAAGTATACAATAAAAAGGACACAATTCTGGAAATTTTTATACAATGTACATTTTTGCAGAAAATTTTTTAATCCAGACTAAGCAAAGATACTTACTCATTGACTTCATACACAAACCGTTTTACGATTGTCAATAGCAAGACTCTGACAAACATCTGTAAGAGCAGGGAAACTGTAAAAGCTAGAAATCTGGGCTTTATTAATGATACTTAACTTACATTTAAATGTAAGTTGGTCTAGAATGGTTCACATTTGGGGAAAGATTCCCATGAAAGGCAAGCAAATTTACCTAATAATTCCTGTGATTCTCAATGCATCCACAAGTTGAAAAAAATTTTATATATGTATAAACATAAATCACACTACTTTGGCTCCTGCAATGAAGTAACTCACTAAATATTGGATATTGAGACTTCTGCTGTCTGATCTTTCCATAAAGTTTCTCTGAGAATATACTTTTAATACTGGACATAGCCTTCTAGCCAACTAAGCTGCCCACTGTGCTCTTCTCTTCACAGTTTGCTCAATTTTAAAACACCAAATAACATCTGTACATATTTTTACTAAAAATATTTTTTCCTTCATTTTCTTTCAGGTCATTTTGATTATTCTTCCTATTACAAAAATAACGCAGTTGGAAAGCTGGTGTCCAACTGATCCGAGTGCTTTATGGTTTGATAAGCCTGCCAAACTGGTAACAGTCCTGCATTTGAACTACACATGTGCCCTTTTAGTTGTAAATCCCACCTTATGAGCGTTCGTGAAGAGTGGAAGAAGGGGGCAAAGTGAAAGGAGGCTGGGGTAACCTGTAGAAACACTTACAAGTTCACACTAACTTCTTCAGCTACAGTATGACACATCTGGGACTGACTGTTCACACAACCCTCACATCTGGTGTGGGTCACTACAAAGATGGAAATCTTGCAGTCATTGGCATGGTCTGAATTCCTTATTCTGTATTTAACTGCATTTGGTTGCATTAACAAACTATATTGAAGGGACCAGTTAACAAAGCCAACTAGATACGTCAGTATGCCTTTATTAGTCTATGGGTAAAAAAAACCCCTGGTTTCATTCACAAATTTTATATTTCCTGTCAAATATTTAGATTACTGATGAACTTTTATCAGAGAACTTTTATAGTTCAAAGCTCTACACATAATAATATTCATAATGTGTTCTTCCCTTGAAAATGCCACACAAGGTTATTAAATTCTGAAATTTGTTTTAAAATGAAAGGGTCAGAAAACATTTAAACACCAGGAACTGTCAATATTGACATATAAAGAAGCACTGAATATTTAAGTTTCATTTGCTTTGGCTTCTTTAAGGTCACCATTTTCAAGAGACTTGTGAAATTGGCAGCATTCTTCTATCAGCAGTTCACTTTTGGACAAACTAGCAGCCACTAGCCCAGCAATGGGCTATTTTGTTTCAGGGAACACAGGTTCACCCAAACCTTTTTTTAAGTAGTAAATGACACTTTAAAAAAGCAAATAAAATCTGCCACTGAATATATAATTTCCAGGTGACATAACAAAAGAAGAAAAGAAACTGCATACACGGGTTAAGCTTGCATTAATGTTTTCACATCAGGTTTCACTAGTTTAGAAAAAAGAAATAAACATCATCTAGGTACATATTTTCATAGCCTAGTAAGTTTTTGTAGTCTGAAAATAAAATTCAACAGTACAGACCATTATACCCTCTGTAAATCACAGAAAATAAATGGTTTCTGAAATGTCTAGCTACTGTATTTATACTCTTTATAGTACTTCTACATATACTTTTAGTAAACTATGAATGATACCTTAATAAGAGATCAGACATACTTTGAATATAATCGGTACCAGATTTTGTGTGACAAAAAAGCAGATTCACACAGGTATGATTAAAAATCAAGATTAGCATCTCCAGTGCGGCATGCAATGTTTATCTTTGCCATGAAACTGGAAGACAGCTGAGTACTATCACTTAATTCTGAAAGAGAAACTGAAGTGTCACTAAAGGTACTTACTGGCTGAGGCTTGAGGTTGAATGCGAGGTATTCCTCCATTTGGCACTTGGAAGTTTGAGTCACTTCTGCTGTTTTTCACAGACTCAGCTTGGATGTTAGATGTCCTGGACAGGTTTGGAAGACTACGCCTTAGTTTCTCTGTATGAAATAATACAAAGACACCACAACATATAGTCTGATGCCGGACAAAGCTCAGGTTATGAACCCATAGTTGAACCCCAAATCTAAGAGACACAAAATGTTAGCCATATAAAACTACACTGCAATTTAAAAGAGTGTTTTGTTACATTACAGTTCTTCCATTATCTTGAATTCAAGTACTATATTATTCTCAAATCTATCACACACAAAATACTTACATAAAAAAAAGCACGAATGTACATTTTTCACCTGTGGTGAAAAAAGTCAAGCATAGTGTGTTTTGAAATTGAAACATATCTGGATTATGATTCTCTGGGTTTTGTTCTGCTGTTACAGAAATTGAACAGGCAAACCCAGTTTGCAGTTTTGCACAGAACCTAGAAAGTTATTTATAATATAGAATGCTTGTCTGAAGATTAAAACCACGTAGTAATTATTTGAGTAACTATTTGGGACTACCCAGTCCCATATCAGCACATTATAGAACAAATAACGGGCACCCACTTGGAAAGAAACTCTTCATACACAGCATTCGAAATTATTGCGTCCAGTTATGCTTCATCTTTCACATATGACTTGACTATCTATTCAGCTAATACTGGGTCTTCAAGGGTCCTCTAAAATTTATACCATTGCTTACAGAATACAGAAAGATGCCATTAAATACTTCATGAGTCTAATGACGTTCTGTCTATCTCCAACCCACGCAGAGCTGGGTTGATGACATACTTTGGAGAGAAGACTGCAGATGCCTTGTCAGGATGAGTGGCCAACCTGATTCTGTAGAGGGATGCAGGAAAGAAGTACGCTAACCATGCACAAGCACTGAAGATGAAAACAAAAGTAAGAGTCTTCATAGGCAGAATATTCCTACAAGTGTACTTTCTGCACTTAGTAGTTTGCATTGCTTTGCACTGCAGTGGGTACATTGTTGAACCCTGTCAACCAAATTTCCCTTTAACCATTCTAGAGAAAAAAAAAAATCCCAAACAACTTTTTTTGGCTGCTGCTGTATCAACTCTGAATATCCAAGCAATGTTCAACCGCACAAAAACCACTGCAAGAGAATTCCTTGGAAGTGTTTCAGAAACACATGATCACACGCTCTATTTTGATCCCTCTGGTATGTGGGATACCAGCTTTTGGTACCTTGCCTCTCATGGGATATTTTTGTAGCAGCTCATCTAGCATGCATTAAGACTTTCATGAAACCCCAGAAAAGAATGGTAAAGGAATTCTCAACCAAGTCATAATACAATTGATCAGTTTTTTGGTTGTACATTTTGCTATATAGCTAAAATTTCCCCAGACCACTATTACTAGATGAGACTTAAGCTAACCCTTCCAAAGATATTCTTGAATAGCTAGTTAAATTTGCAGGATCATCTTCCCTAAAAGCTCCAGTCTAGCACACTGTTTTTCCTCATAAAAATTAGAAAATTTCTTAAGTCAATGAAATTCTCTAAGTGGCACAGACCTCTGCTATACTGACGGGAGGGGGGACAAACAAACCAACAAAAACACCCCAGAAAATAAACTGTTTAAAAATGCATTTCTACACCACCTCTACTGCAGACTTTTGCATCCAGCTTACCTGGAATATGAAAAAAGCAAGCTGAATTCTTAACATCTAAATGTATATTCTTTCTGAATTTAACATCTTATTTGCCAGATAACAACTACATTTGTTAAAATGGGAATATGCTTGTGAAATTTCAGCCGAGTTAAAGCAGTTTCTTGTGGATACTCAAAGAGTTCAGAGTCCTGCACTGCCAGAAGCAAGCATTCAGCTCTCTCAGAGGCTACAAGCATGCATAACTTGCCATATTACTCTTATCTGACCACAGTTCGTTCCCTGCATTTATTCTGTCATCTGCAAGGCCTAACCCTACTGGCGAATGATAGTTTCCCTTGGGCTCTGCTGTATTTTAGGGCATTTGTCTGTCAAAGATAGAACTCGGTCACCACAAAACTCAATTACACCCAGAGTGACTGGATAACACCTAAAATAAATATGAGCCTATCAACTCACCTGACTGCAAGAGTTCCCCAGCAGAACTTAAGCTTTGCTTGCTCTGCTTTTTCTTCAACAACGCTGAGATTAAAGCATGATGTTACACAGGCATATAGTTTTAGCACTACACACTGACCAAAATCCTTTACAGGGCCTACACAACTACTTGTGTAATGAATCTGAGATTTGAGACAGAGCTTTTTACCTTCACTTTTGACATTACTAGTCTGCAAATCTGTAGGATGGCCTTGAAGCGAAAGACGAGGTTGCTGTAAACGGCTAATCATAGGTTGGGGTGACACTCTACTGTATTCTATGCTTCGAGCAGGCGATCGGGAGCGAGGTGAATTCCTTGGAGACTGTTTAGGTGAAGGCCAGGGAGAACTGCGAGGTGATGGTGAGAACCTGTTAACAGCAGGGTGCACTGTGTGATGTGTGCCATCTTCTTCATCTTCTAAACTCTGTGCATCCAGCTCCTGATCACTGAATGTGCCTCGCCTTGTAGAATTGCAAGAAGAACCAGAACTACGCCGAGAAGCACTTGCTGCATACTCTTGCCGGAGGCCTGGCAACAATGAAAACATCCTTTACTTGCTTCCAGCCTACAAATGGTTCAAATTGGAGACACTGCATATGACTACCTACCCCGTACTCAAAAGGAGTTAAGGTGAACCAAATTTGAGTTTGTCTGAGACATTAATCTAATTCCAGATTAGTAGCAAAAAAAGTTATCTATCAGCTGATAATGTCTTGAAATAAGTAGGTAAGCTCATTTCTTTACCAACTACAGCAATCACCAGTATAGGTGTGTTGTGTACTTGTTCATCTCCTCTCCCAGGCTGGATACTAGCAACACAGGCTACACCTTAATTTTGATATAATGTAACAGCCTGTAACAATTATAGCACCCACAATTAAATGTCTCTTGCAACATATTAGTAAACATAACAAAAAAGCTATAGGATAAGCTACCCCTAGAGAAACTAGATCTGTCTCCAAAGTGGGGCACACGCACCCCAGGTGGTAAGCAGAACAATCCGCTGGGGTGCAGGAAGAAAATTTTGTACTACTAATAAAATAGTATTTTTAAAATAGCATTTGTTTAATCTTTATCTCATCCTTTTAATTTTTTTCTTATGTACATTCCTGTATTTCTGTGTACATAATATATTAGTAGAGTAGTACATGGATATAATTTATAAAAAAATACATATATTGGGCATTTGGAGGCTTTTTTCACTGATACACAGTAAAAAAGGTCTGGAGACCACCTACTTAGACAACTGAAATTACTATCACTTTCTGCACTCTCAGATGGACAGAAAGACAAAGTCTCAACTAAACCTATAATAAAAGGGAGACATCTACACAGGTGCTTTTCATAACTATTCTTTGCCATATTAACTTTACATTTTGGTGATTTAAATCATGGTTTAAATGATTTTTTTGCTGTCAACAAGACTGGATTATGTCAGGAAGGCACGTATCTCCTCAAAAGACTGGTGGCAGGCAGTAGTCCCGTCTAATGGCCATCTGTTTACCACATACTATATGCTACAAATTCATACCCTCTTTAGCATTTCTTTTGTCCATTGTTCCTAAAGAACACTTCTGTACAGCAACTTTCCTTCCTTGTCCTGGAGGCAGAAGTCCTTAACCAGCCTTCTCGGGAGAACTACATTTGTACATCCATGGTAGAACCTACACCGCTTTGCCGTTCCTGCTAAGCAAGTGCTACTGCAGTTATTCAATAAAAAAAGATCAACTGCCCCACTTCATTTTCAGGATGGAAAATACTTACTTTCTTCCTGGATTCGCGCTAAAATTTGCACATCTGTAACATCATTTAGCTTGTAATTAGACCCAATAGAGTCTTCATCCATCTCTGATGCACTTAATTCGCTGTCCAGAGAGGACTGTGGACTTAGCGGAGGATTTCTCTCCCCTGAACTTTTAAGATGACCTACAGAAAGAAAATAAAGTAATAAGATATGTTAAAAAGGCAAGCTGTATTTCCTTCCCTATTAAAAGAACCACCAATTTGAAAACAGATTATGACTGACATTGTCGTTGAGTCTGACAGACCATTTGAAACATTTCATTGTGAACCCAGGCTGAAAACATAATTTACCCAAGCAGAGCTTAGCCACTACCTTCAAAAAATGAGCAACTTTACAAATCATTATAATGGTGGCAAAACAAATTAATGACATATAATTTGGTCTACCTGTACCAAGTTTCAACTGCTATGAAGTTTGCACAGCTCTTACAGAAGGAGTAACTACGTACTTGTCCCATTTGTGCTTTCACTCTCTTCTCTGCACACTACCTTGCACGATGTAAATATGACTGTATCTTTCTTGACAATACGGACTTGCTGATTCAATGAATATTTATTCAGTTTGGAATGCTTAAAATATAGTTTATCTGAAAATACTGCCTGTTCTGCGTACGCACCTTTGCTAAATTATAACACACCAGAAAAAATTCTTCCTGGTTGCTGCCTTCTGGCTGACACCCCATTACCAGTTACATTTCATCTCTCTGCCCTGCAGGCAGATACAGCATTGTAGCACACAATGCAGGGTAGAGCTACATAGATTAAAACAAAACCTGGGTAATGGCTGTGGTGAATATACCGCAGCACAGGCTTGTCTTTACAACTCCGCAGAGAACTACAGATAGTTGGATTGTCAATGCAATGTTTTTCATCTTCCCTGCAAGCTAACTTGAGTTAAAGTATATATAATTAGCCAATATTCTGGCTTTAGAGTACAGATATGTTCCAGGCATTAATCTTTCTGATGCAAACAAAGTGTCTATGGTGCAGAATAAAGTCGGAAAACATTGCCAGAAGTTAGCGTTTACGAAGCCTCATGGAATGCCTTTAATTAAAATACACACTTCTTCCTTAGATTGTATTGTTCACATCTCAGAAGTACTGATGGATACATTACATACCAAATGTTTCAGTTCATAAATAACAGGGTAGCTGAAAAGACTTCACCACTACCAACACCTAACCTTTGAACGCCTACTATGCAACTTACATCTCAGACAATTACAGGGACAATTCCAGAAGCCATTTAGGTACACTGGGACTCCACAGAACTAATGCTGTGTGTTTCAGTCTAACTGCCAATACACATCAGTGTTTTTATGGACATCCAGAGAAAACATTTAAATGTACCTCATGCAGGATAGTCTGTAAAAAAGCCTTTCCTAAAAAACTTAAATACTGCACAATGCAAACATCCTACAAAAAACTGACAAGTTTTTGGTGTCTTCCTTACTCGAGTTCAATGCAAGTGTAATCCATTTAAGCACAGGTTTTTGAAAGGAAGAGGAGGAAGAAGAAAGGGAGAGACCAGACACTCACACACACACGTACCTGAGGTACCAGGAGGTATGAGCTGTTTCACTAAAGCAGATTTCACTGGTGTTGAGGAGGGAGAGTTGAAGCCACTGCTGTAGGGGCTACTAGTATTTGGACTGTAGGAGCTGGCGTAACTGACCGCACTGAAAGGGCTGCTATACAAACTCTGCCTCTTGAGAGCTGTATGAAGAGGAGGAAATTACAAATTATACTGAAGGAACCAATGAAAAACGACTGCAATGCTATATGATATCTTCACTGTGATTCAATTACTGTACAGTTCAAGTGGAACATTTCAGTCACCGGGGAGTTTTTCAACTGACTACTTCATCTCCTAGATACAACCACGATGAGGAAAGAGTGGGAAAAGAGGGCAAGACAAGATAGCAACAAGTATTTTCCTTGTAAAAAGCAGATCTAAGATCACTACAACTGACCTCTTCAACTTATTCAATGTAGGTGTTGGGAAGGACGAGAGAAGCAACTCAAAAGACAGCAGTAGCTAAGCTATGCTAACACACATCCTATGCCCAGCTACATAAAAACCAGAGCACACCATGAAGTCTAGTTCTCCAAAATTCACAGACCTGTACAGGTAACCCAATATTTCAACAGTAACCCTAAGACCAGCACCACAGAACTAAGGGATACCCCCTACAAAATCCCACAAAGCACATGCTAAAATGAAAAACCATTAAGCATGGCAAATGCTTCCGTTTGTACTTCTGGGTACCACGAACCTGGGCACAATAAAGCAAACTGACCGTAGAATTATTCCCTTCTGTCCACCTTATGTTCTAATGCTTTGGGATTTTTATGTCCATGGGCTTCAACGTCATACACTATAAAGATCTAAAACAGGGCACTTTTCTCTATTTATGGTAAATATTTCAATACTAAAGTATTTTCATATGAATTTTAATGTGGTGGTGGAAGCCGCATCCCTGGAGGTGTTCAAGGCCAGGCTGGATGGGGCTTTGAGCAGCCTGGTCTAGCGGGAGGTGTCCCTGCCCATGGCAGGGGGCTGGAACTAGATGATCTTTAAGGTCCCTTCCAACCCTAACAATTCTATGATTCTACCGGTGAACTTTTTCAGTATACTGCAGTTCCCCTAGTTGTCAGGTGTATGATTTGTATAGTTACTTAAATAACTATTTTGTTCAGAAATTCACATTTTATTTTGATATAATAGAAAATGGAACCTCAATGGAGAAGTGGGAACCAAAGGAAATTCAGTCACTTCTGGTAGAATCAGTTCCTTCATTGCTTAAAGTATTTTATGCCAAACAGAACTGTATTTTAACAAAAAAGGCAAATTAAATTGCAAAACGTTAAACTGAAAGCTGGATACTCAAACTTTATGATATGTAAATCTAGATTAGATTAAGCTGTAGCTCACCTGGCTGCTAGAAACTGAACTCCCTTTCAGGCACGCCAGTATTGAAACTATGCATATATATTATCAACTGACAAGAATAGGCCACACAAATGTATGGCAATACACTCAAGCGGTGCAAAAAAACCCCCATAAATTAAAAAATTAAGCTATTCAAAGAACATTGTGTGACATTTCTGTTACTGAAAAAGGGCTTCAATTAATGCAGTAATAACCAGGCTATGGATAGTAGTGGACAAAACAATGGAAGGACTTGAACTCTTAATTTGTTTACTGAAAATCCTTTTATTCAGTGTAAGATTTTTGTTTGTTTTGACATTACAAGAAGCCAAAAGAGGCTACAGTTGCCTGAAAGCCTGCTTCAGCTCCTCCGCCCAGCCACTTTGCTCTTGGTCACTACCTCCTCAGTTGTTCAGTACAAACAATGGTGGGGCTCTACTATTATCCAGCCTACTAAAGTGGATTTAGGTTAATAACATCTAGAGTATTTTAACTGATTGCATCAGGGAACTAGTTTTCAGTAGTTGTCAAAAGGATGGCAGAATGCAGCACAGAGGTAGAAGAAATTGAAAGTTGACTTTGCAGCAGATTCCTTAAATTGCACCTCATGTAAAGATCCTTTCTGTAGTTTAAACCAGGTAATATTACTAGTGTTTTAATTAGAGCAAAAAGACAGTTACAGATAGAGGATAGAAAGTTTACATTCCAGCTTTCACTACAAGTCTTAAATGACATGCACTAATTTCATCAATGAGTGAATTCCATGAATTCTAGCAAGTATTCTTGAGGTACCTCTAGTTCATTTTTGAGTGTCAGAAGGGAAATCTCCATTTTATTACAAAGCTCAGTCAATAAAACCAGTAATTACAAGCTGGTTGCACTCTGGTTGACTCTGACGAGACAACTCGTTTGATAGCAGGTTCTTCTGTCATTCACATAGGAATCCCAAAGCATTTATTTCAACTGAATCTTTGTTTTCATGCCAAAAAAATTTACTTTTCACTTCTTGACAAAAATGGTAGTAGCCCAACAAACACCTAAAATGTAAGTCTGCACAACAGTTCTTCATTTTGTACTTATTTCACAGAGGAGTATTTTAAAATATTAACTACAATTTAGAAAACAATTATACTACTGTATAACCTTCAAAACAGGCTTTTTGTACATATCCATAATGATACAAAATATTCAATCACATAAAGATTTCTTTAGATGAAAGCAAGCATACTTTTGTTACATATAAAAAGTATGCTCTGGTTCATGATGACACTTTATGTGACAACACTTTACAGCAGGTTCCATCCTAGTTAGCCTTAACTTCTACCTTCCTCAGGACTGTATTTTTCCCCAGGAAAAAAAAGCTTGATTCAAACATTTTTTCTGGCCTAGAATTCCTAAAGTTTTTCCAACAGGGATTTCTGTAACTTAGGAAGACATTACTGTTTTTACAACAACTAGAGATATGGTCATTATTAGGAACGTCAGACACCACTAGTAAGACAGATAACTCATTTCATCATTGAGGTGATGCTATATTAGATGAAACAGTAGTTTACAAAAGATTACACTTCAGCTTTCAAAACACCAGAGGGGAGGGTTAATGGTCAACATTTTTATTTTAATGTATACTTTCTTTTATAACGTTCAGAAAAAATATGCAGCATCCAATTTTAGTCAACATTTAGTTAAATTGGTGTGGAATCTCTCTTTTGCTCTAGAAAATAAGAAGAGAAAAATTTGAGTGCATAAAACTCATGTTTAGGTGGTTCAGAAGATCTACTGTGTGAATCAGGTGCAATTTCTCCAAATGCTAGAGACCTGATATTTATTTTTGTTATAATTAAATGACAAATTAATTCTAGCAGTGCTCATAGTAATTAAAAACAATCATTAGCAAAGTCTGTCACTGAGACCAGAGTTAGCTAAATAATGGTTGGTTTTGAACAAGCTCAATGCTTAACTGAAAAGTCAAACTCACTCAGCATGGAAAACATGGCAGTTTCTACACACACAGCCATACAGTTCTCCTACCAGCTATTACTGACCATGCATTTGATTTCAAATATTTAAATAAAAACGCTGCCTCGGTAAAAACTGCAATATGACCAAAGTTACTCTTTCCTAATTCTGTGCAACTGTGTCTTAAGAAAGCACCCCTTACAGAAATTGTTCAGACTAGTATTTCTCTTTTTCTGCAGTTGCTTTCTTGGTGTGCTCTACTCCAACATGATTTTAGGCCAGCCTGTCGAGGAAGCCATGGTTTCCAGCCAATGTGAAATGCAGTCTTGCATTTTTTCACAAGGGACTTGAGACATGGCTACGAGAGGTCTTTGCACCAGAACATACCCAAGGTTCCCTCTAGTCTGAACATGCTTCTGACACTGCATAGGACTTGCTCTGCAACTCTAAGCCTGACTTAAGTAGCAAAAAGGCACTGTGCATCCTGTGTTCTCAGTAGCTGCCCACAGTAGCATGGAGCTGAAAGCCTCTCTTCCCTCCCTTATTATCACACAATGGAAAAGAGTAAAATTGTGAAATACAAGAGTGCATTTGAGACTGAGAAACAGCAAAAAGATATTAGATTGGTAAGACATAACAGGAACTGACAAAGAGAAAATAGTCAAGGCAAAAAAACCTTTCTCTCCTGAATTATTCTTGATGTAACAATAGTATGAAAAGCCTTATCCACAGAGACTGTAACTGAAATTGACAAACTGAACCAGTAACTTGTAATGGGTTAAGTGATAGGTCCACGAGGTACAAGTACTATGTAAAATACAAGTCACAAGATATTCCAGAAGTTGTGGGGTTCCAAGCAGCACAACGTGCCTTCTCCACTGGAGCTTCCTGCTACTCTATATCTGTAAGTAGGCCAGTTGCTTTAACAGACAATTTTATTTTTTGTTACAAATTCATTTTTCCATGCAATATGCTCCAACCAGCAGTAATAGTGCCCAGCTCTCCTACCACTAATATTTTCCCCTATTAATACTATAGATGAATTGGAGCATTCTTGCAAGTATCACTGCCAGAAGCAGATTCTCAGATCTATGGAAAAAAAGAGGTAAAGTTGCCTAGACACATCATTTGAATGATCAAACTTTCAAGTTTGTCCATTTCATGGGGAATCTTCCTGCCACTCTGCTTCAACTATGACTGAATTTTTAAAGATACCCTAAGGGTAACAGAATTTGTGGTACTTTTGGAAGATCTCTACTCAGTTCTGAAAAGAAAGGTTAAGCATGAACCATTCTGTTCATGGTTTAACCTAACTGCTATCCAGACCTAAATACTCATTAGTATTCAAATTCCCAAACTTGTATCATCATTAATAAATCCCTGTGATCTGGGTACTTTTATTGTTTAGAATTTCAGTCTTTGCCTGTAGCAAGCTATATATCACGTTAACTGTTCAGGAAAATTTTTAATAGACACTCATCAAGGCAGCACACACAAAGCTCAAGGCATAGAGAAGATCAAAGGTGACCCGTACTGAAGGCACTTTCACTATTGTGCCCTTGATTTTTATTAAGAACAAGAAATGGACTTTTCATGTGATCTACCAGCAATGTTTTCAAGTTTTATTAAGAACGATTTTAGTACAAACCAGAATAAAGACTGAATTACTCCAGAAAAGAATCCAAGGAGGGGAAAAAGAGTTACAGTCAAATAAAATCAGCACAAAGTTTATGCATAACGATTGTAACGGAGCTGGTCGTTGGGAACACTCCTGGAACTGTGTGTTCACATATTCTTAGCTCAAGTCCAGCTGTTCTGCTAATTCCTGAAGATAACAGTTTAAAAAAAAAAATCACACACGGCACAAGACTGCAAAAAGATAGAAATACAGGGAGCGAATAGATATTAGTACCCAGAAAGAAAACTATGTCTCAGTATAACTTTTTTTAAAAATAAAAATAGGCTTTAAAAAAGAAATTAAAACGAAGCAAGAAAACAGATGGACAGAGAATTCTAACCAGGCCTTCAGCATTTTGCTGCTGGTTTGACATCAAAAAGGCTGGGAATAAAAGGGTGGAGAATGCAGGCTTTCATCCTCACAGGGTCAAATGCTGAGTCCTTCTCCAGTTTTGAATACAATCAACTAATCTGTATCGAGGAAGAATCACGAACTCTGGATTTTTTTTAATCTGACTGTGACAAGATCTTAAGTCACTGAGGATGGGAGGAAAAGAAATCGATACTACCTTCCCAAAGTATTCAAGAACTTCAGCCTCCATTTCCTTAGATGAAATAAAATAGCTCATCTAGGAGAAAATTAAGTTCTGTGTAACACACTGAAAAGCACCTAACAATTACTATAGTTCAATACAAGCGTCTATTTTAAAATAAGACAAGAAAACCTCCAAGTTAAGGACATTATTCATTCCTGAAAACTTCTGACCAAATTGTAACTATGCAGATAGTATAAAACTCCGAAATCATGACTTGTGGCTTAATGCTTCCTTTCACTTTATTCATACAGTCCAGAAAGTGAGCAGAATGAATTACTGTTTGCAAATCATAATGAAAACTTTAGTAGGACATATCTGCTGGATCTCACCCTCTTCTCTCACAACTGCCTATCAGCTAAGTCTGACTATTTCAGAATAACTATGTATAACCTAGTGGGTATCAGTATGCAGGAACTCACCCAACATTGTCTGTTCCAGCCTGTGGGTCAGCGACTTTCTAGCAGATTCAATGTCAGGACTTGGGTAATCCAATACCTGCCTGCACCAAACTAATGGACTGACACATTTTTGCACTGGAGTCAGTTTCTTCTTTGGAGACATACATAGCCTGAAAAGGAGAGAGAAAAAAGTCTATAAAGACAGACAAAATGAGCATAATATCAGGCATGTAACAAAATACTACATACTATGTTATTTCTATTTTTCTACTATATCTACAGTACAATCCCACAATATAAAGAAAGCACAAGTTTTACCTTTAAATTAACTATTTCGGATACAGGATAATACTGATAACATATGGCCACCCAAGGACTTCTGGCAAGAAGTGATGCCTATATTGCTACACTGGGATATACCAGCCAATATAGAATCATAGAATCTTCGTGGTTGGAAAGGACCTTTGAGATCGAGTCCAACCAAACAACCAACAATCTCTGCCACTAGAGCATGCCCTGAAGTGCCACATCTAGACATTTCTTAAATACCTCTAGGGATGGTGACTCAACCACCTCCCTGGGCAGGCTGTTCCAGTGCCTGACCGCTCTTTCAGTACAGTAATTCTTCCTAATATCTAATCTAAACCTCCCCTGCTGCAACTTCAGACCATTGCCTCTGGTCCTGTCATTATTCACCTGGGAGAAGAGGCCAACACCCACCTCTCTCCAACCTCCTTTCAGGTAGTTGTAGAGGGCAATGAGGTCTCCCCTCAGCCTCCTCTTCTCCAAGCTAAACATGCCCAGCTCCCTCAGCCTCTCCTCATATGACCTGGTCTCCAGACCCCTCACCAGCCTGGTAGCTCTCCTCTGGACACACTCCAGCACTTCAAGGTCCCTCTTGTACAGAAGGGCCCAGAACTGAACACGGTACTCGAGGTGAGGCCCCACCAGTGCTGAGTACAGAGGCACAATCACTTCCCTGCTCCTGCTGGCCACGCTATTCCTGATGCAAGCCAGAATGATGTTGGCCTTCTTGGCCACCTGGGCACACTGCTGGCTCATATTAAGCTGGCCATCCACCAGCATCCCCAGGTCCTTTTCTGCCAGGCAGCTTTCCAGCCACTCTTCCCCAAGCTGTAGCATTGCTTGGGGTTGTTGTGACTGAAATGCAGGACCTGGCACTTGGTCTTATTAAACCTCATACAGTTGGCCTTGGCCCATCAATCCAGCCTGTCCAGGTCCCTCTGTAGAGCCTTCCTACCCTCAAGCAGATCAACTCTCCCACCTAGTTTGGTGTCATCTGCAAACTTACTGAGGGTGCACTCAATCCCCTCATCCAGATCATCGATAAAGATATTAAAAAAAACTGGCCCCAAAACTGAGCCCTGAGGGACACCACTGGTGACCGGCCGCCAAGAGGATTTCACCCCATTAATCACAACTCTCTGGGCATGGCCATCCAGCCAGTTTTTTTACCCAGTGAAGAGTACACTTGTCTATGCCATGATTCGCCAGTTTCTCCAGGAGAATGCTGTAGGGGACAGTGTCAAAGGCCTTACCAAAGTCCAGATAGACAACATCCACAGCCTTCCCTGCATCCAGAATGCGGGTCACATGGTCACAGAAAGAGATCAGGTTGGTTAAGCAGGACCTCCCCTTCCTAAACCCATGCTGGCTGGCCCTGACCCCTTGGCTGCCCTGCACTTGCCACGAGAGCTCACTCAAGATGATCCTCTCCATGATCTTTCCTGGTACCGAGGTCAGGGTGACAGCCCTGTAGTTTCCCAGATCCTCCTTCCGACCCTTCTTGTAGATGGGCGTCACATTAGCCACCCTCCAGTCATCTCATACCTCCCCTGTTGACCAAGACTGTTGATAAATGATGGAGAGAGGCTTGGTGAGCTCTCCTGCCAGCTCCCTGAGTACTCTTGGGTGAACCCCATCTGGCCCCATACACTTATGTACGTCCAGGTGCAGAAGCAGATCATTGACTACTTCCTCCTGGATTATGGGTGGGTTGTTCTGCTCTCCATCCTCATCTTCCAGCTCAGGAGGCTGAACACCCTAGGGGTAGCTGGTCTGACTACTGAAGACTGAGGCAAAGAAGGCATTAAGTATCTCAGCCTTCTCCTCGCCATTGGTTGCAACTTCCCCCACCGCATCCAGTAAGGGATGGAGATTCTCCTTGGCTCTCTTTCTGTTGATGTATTTATAAAAGCTTTTTTTGTTGTCCTTAATGTTAGTGACCAACTAGGTTGGCCATAGGTATATGGACAATTTCACTATGTCATACAAATGTACAAATCAGGATTAATCCTTTCAGATTTAAGTAACATTCACCTGAAAGAAGGAAATAAAGCACCATGCAATATGCAACTGCTGTTTTCCTAAACACAAAGATGTAGCAAGTGATAAGCATCTTAATAGTCAAGGAACAGTGCTAAAGTGCACAGAACACATCTACTATTTCAGCAGCCTTGAACAATAACCATCTTATTTTTACTTATAATTTGTATCCTAGCACCTGATCTTTTAGTTTTCCTTTGAACACTGAACAAAGGGACTATCTCCGTCCGAAGGGGTATACAGGCAAGCATTAAAAACGAGGGACAAGAGATAACACACAGACTAGAGAGAAACAATGAGATCGTATTGTTCTGCAGGACACGCTGAGGCCTTTGCCAGTCAGCATCTCCACCCATTTATTTTAACATCAGCATTCCATGACTGAAGAAAGAAGTATTCCAGTTTAAAGGCTCTCAAAATTTAGCTCAAAATTTCTCCTCCCTCAAGAAAGAGATCAAAGAAAAAGTCATAACCATTCACACAGGCAAAATAGGGATATTTAAGCCTTCTCTTTGGAAATGTGCTTCAGCAAAAGACAACAACGAATTGCAAGATCTACAGCTCTAGAGCTTACACATATGCAGAAATGGTTAAATGAGCATTTCTTCTAGGAGTAATGACAGACTTCATGCTCTGAGTGAATATGGTTGTATGCCACACACTGTAACTTAGGAACATTTGACAGCCTAATCAGCTATGCTTCCATACAAAACAGACAGCAAAAATTCTTGTTTCATTTATGCCAATGACATCAGCAACACAGAAGTTATTTCCCACAGCTCTATTACGAGATTATTAGCTGATCCTTCCTCTGTAATTCTAGAACTTGAACTCAGTTTGTTTTATAAACAGCTTTAGAAGATTTTTTTTTTTTAATTACTACCCTTAAGGTCACTTCTTACAAAAGGTTCCCAAGAAGCATGCTTATAAAACCACCAGGAATATCTCACCCAAACCACTGATCACTTTGTTTAGAGCATGCTCTGAAACACTCTTCACTCATAAACACTAAGATTAGAAAACTGTGTTTGCAAATGCAGGAGAGAGGATTTTTATTAGCTGCCAGAGGCTTTCCAACAAAGCCAAATCTGTTTGTAACAATGCAAATAGGCACTGCCACATACTATAGTCCCTGTGGCTTACGCTCTGGCCAGTATCATTAAAATTGATTTTGTGGAAATCCTTACAATCTTCACAGGCACTCTGCCCACAAGAAAAGCGAAGAGCCCATTGCATATTTACAGCACTGAAGATCCTTGGAAAGCACAAGAATCACTCAATTTTTAGAGTTCCATGTAAACAATTACACACATTGTTGTACTTTCTGCGATTATCTGCATACAGTGAAAAGTAATGTTTGACATTTACTAGCTCTCTAACACTTCAAATGTACTGCCTTTTTAGCATTTATTTGTTTGTGCTCTTTTCTGTCCTAAAATATGTTTACACAATAGAAAAGTGTCAAAGGCAACAACACCAACTTCTGTGCTGTACAGGCTAGACTCACTCCTAGCTCTCTGGATAGCTGGCATGCCTTGCTGTGTTTGAGAAGTTCCACACACATTTCAAGTGTTTACAATAATACCCAGTATAACAGGCAAGAAATTAAAGCGCACATCCTCTTTGAAAGACACACAAAAGGGGTATCTTCAATAAACCTACAAGACCACTGTAATCAAAATGGCACCTGGTATTTTAAGCTCCAACACATTCTTTTTGCAATTTCCAATTGTTGCATTTGTTTCACTAGTAGTCTATTTACTAAAGCAATCCAGGCTCAGTAGCTCCCACTGAGCTGAGTGGGAAAAGCTCCCACTTTTCCACCTCCCTTTCTAACCAAACCCATATTGCAGATTCTCCCACCTCTTTCCAGTCAACTGTTTAACAGCCTTTGTTTCACACCTTACATTTCAAGAAAAGACAGAACTTTAGATTATACATATTTCATGCAACTCCACTTCCTCAGGACAAACACATTTGCATCACTGCAGCGACACAATGGCTCTTTCAGGATGGTTTCTTGCACATCATACAATTACAAAGTCTCATTATTATAAAGCAGTGATTTTAATTTCCCATCTGACAAAGAACAGACAATCTCAAGTTTTGAAACTTATTTAATTCTATTTGTTTTGCCTAATTTGGATTAAAAAACATAAGACCAAGGGCACAGCTAAGAATCAGAGTGATATTTCTACTACTTCTTCCTCTCTTCCCAACAGCAGGAAGTGAAAAGGAACAGAAAGGAGACTATGAAGCATCTACAAATAATTTCATATAGCTAAGCGATCTTTGTCAAACTACTGTGAGACCCAAAAGATGCAGGTTCTCCTCAGCTGAAAAGCTTTCCAGAAGAGACTCATTGCCATTTGTACCTGTTAATGCATTCTACAGGAATGCAACAGCACTGATTGGCAGCGCAGCAGCTTCAAGACTGAAGATTACCAGTACAACTTCATACAACTTTAAACACTACTAAATCACTTTCGCAAAACAGGAAGTTGAAAAGGATTGAGGAAGCTGACAGCTTACAGCTACCACCCCTACTACAAATGTTAACACACCAGAAACCTACACACCAATTTCTCCACAAGCCAGGAAAGACTCTACAATTCAGTGACACGAGGTCAAGTAAAAGAAAAGAGTATATAAAAAGAAGCCCAGAAGCTTTGATCTATTTTGAAACAGCATTAAGAAGTCCAGATGCTATGATTCTGCTGCACACGGTAATATTCCCTTCCTTCAGCTGTCACTAGTCAACTATGCCACAGCAGCGCCAATCTGAAGTTCAAAGCAGCCAAGGGCTCTACTGATTAATTCCAGAAAGACGCAGCACAAAAAGGGCAGAGCTTTTGTGGAAAGACTACTGTCACTGCAAGCTCAGATGATAACGTCAAACCCATGGGGCAAGCTGTAGCATGTTGCACTGTGACAGAGCCGAGTCAGAAGAGGCTTTGAAGAAAGGACACAACACTGAGGTAGGAATGGAATATCTGCATAGGGATTACCTCACCTGAGGAACACCTCCCAGCACATTAAAATACAAGAGGCTGATTGCCACAGGCATGAAATCAGAAGCCAAGATTCTAATTAAGAAGAAAGGAGGCGGCTTTTTGTAGCAAAATCATTCTACTGCTCCAGTGCAAGAGTGGAAGGAAAAACATGCAGATGAACATGAAGTCACAGATCTGAATTAGAAAGAAGATGGCAAGTGGAAGGAACTTGAGTTAAAGCTCATTTATTTTAGCCACATTGGCTTTAAGGGAAAACTGGCAGGTACAATAGAGTGACTGAAACATGAGAGCAGACAAAATGTCGCAGACAAAAGCAGAATTCTGAAAGTAACCTGAAGAGAAGATGCAAAAGAAAAACAGAATTCTAAGGCCAGATCATTAAGAAATTCCCCCAAAATACAGGAGGGAAATCCCAAAAGAAAAAGCTACTAAAAATAAATACATTAGAAGACAAGAATACTGGACAATCTTGGAAATAGACAATTTAGAATGCAGTGTCAATCTAAACCCACTTAGATCAATCTAAAACTTTCAGGAGATCCTATTTAGAGCAATTTAAATAAGTTAAAATAAGATGGATTTTGAATAAACAGCTACAGGTAAAGATCTGAAAAGAATCTCTGGATGTAAAGAAAAAAAATCCAAACCCCAAGTGACAACCCCGCAGATATCTGGCCCACAGGTTTCCTCTTTCCTCCTACCCCACCCCTGCAAAGTTCCTATCTTGCAGTTGTAACTGACTGAGACACACTGCTTAGCCTGTAATTACTAATTGGCTGGTGTACTTAACTAATGCTTCTAGTTCCATGAGATGCATGAGTTACAGGAAACTCCAGGTCTCTCAAAAATATGGATATGAATACTACAAAAGTGCTCTGACGATCTCATTAAACCTTCATATTAAAGTGGTACATCTCAACTACATGATGTGATTTTCAAGTAGAATTGAGAGTATTGAGAGAGGTTGCAAAGTGCAATTGGGAACACAACTATCTTGCTGTCACCAACTATTACAGATAGTTAGCTATGCCCTGGCTAGCCGCTGGAAATTATAGCCATTATTCATTTCCTCATCTCAAAATAACCTGTTGCTGTCTGAAGAGATGTTGTAGAACGGGAAACGGGGCCTTCAAAAGCTTGGAAGACTCCTAACACCACCACGTACCTTCCCTAGAACTGTCATACAAACTCCATACAACTCTCCACTGTTTCAGAAGAAATTTGTTAGAGCCTATGTGCTCTAACATGGGATTGTTGATACTTACATGGAATAGAGAAAGTTTGAAAAGTTGTGTCCTATTAAATGTATTCCAACATAAAATTCTGCTTAATGACTAGGCTTGAGAGCTCTACCAACACCTACAAGAAGTAGAAATGTGAATCACGCCTAAACAAAACACAATTAAGTAAATTTAAATAAGTTTCAGGAATACCATTAAAACAATAAAGGAAATTTGTATTGAAGCTTTCATGACATCCAAATATCAAGCAGGTTTAAAGGTCATAAATATCACACAAGTAGTAAGAAACAGAAAAAAGTTCTTCCTCAGGATTCTTCCTCCCATCCTCAAACATCTGTTTCACAACAAACATGGATATCTCAAAGATATTAGTCAAATGGAATATTATTTGATGTTACCAGTTGTTTCATTTGATAAACTAGTAACTTCTGTAGTCCTTAGTTCTCCCACATGCTTCTTTTCACATGATCTTCCTAGTTTGAGAAGATATTATCTGAATTTGGTTAAAAAACAATAACTGATTTAATCAGACTGACATTTAGTCTGCCACAAAATGAAAAGCATCTATTTCTTTTTTACTTAGGTCACAAGGTAGGAACTGATCAAAACCTGTACAGTTTCCAAGAGGCATAAACCACATTAATACAATGAAAATTTAGCAGTTGAAGAGGAAATGCTGCAATGTAATTTCAGCCATGGAATTTCATTCAGGTGCAGCTCTATCCTAAAACACTTATCCTACACTTTACTCACTCACTATGGCAAACTTCAGGGTTCCAAAACAAAGTTAGCACTCAAGGGACATTAAGCAATATGAGATGGAAGACAATCATTACAGGTGACAATCATGTTTATCATCTGTGTCTCAAAACAGCCACTTAGCCAATTAACTGCAATGGATGGCTAAAACAGAATGTAAACTGTTAAAAACAGGTGACAATTTAATAGAAATAGCGCTGAATGAGAGTGCATATAACAGTAAAAGTGTTTGCCTTCCATTTTAACTAAACAGGATATACAAAAGGTCTTCAAAAGCACCAATTACTTTGAACTATTAAGGTTAATATAAACAACCCACCAATAATTTCACTTTATACACACAGTAACTGCCTTTTGTTTGTAAATGAAGCCAGCCAGCTGTTAGCTATTTCAGCCCCACCAAGGAGACTTTAGATTGCAGCAACATGAAAACATTGGTAAGTGCTAGGCCACTGTCATTTAAAGAGGACACAACTGTTCTCAAGTTTGCTGAGCAATTACACATTCAAAATAGATACTCTGCAAGCTCTATACTCTTTTATGCACATACTGCATGTAAATTTTGAAGAAAAAGAGCACTGTATGTTTTGCTGACATTTAAAAGAAAGCATCTCAGAGAGCTTAGGTAAGTGACTGTGCAACAAGTTACCACAAAGCAAGTTACAGTGGATTCACAGCACATTAACTAATCACAGTAATTGCCCACGTGTGCACACTTACCCTGCAATAAATTTGAGACAGCTCACTTTTAAAAAGAAGCATAGTAAGTGTACTGTTACCAAGTTGTCACAAATGTGCTTCACATCCACACCCAAGCTTACCCAGCGAGTCAGGCAAGGAGCTGTGCACCCCATCCTGCCTCTCTGAAGACTTCTCCACTCTGGTACCCCTTCCTGCCCTTTTGACTTTTTAATTACTTAATAAAAAAGCACCTGTTCAGATTGAAATCTGAAAAAACTTAAGTTTGATCCAAACTGGTTCAAGAACAGCTAAATAGGAACACCCACAGAATAAATTACCAAAGTCACTGGTACCTTCTTGAGGAAGTAATTATCAGGCCTAAAGCAAAGTCCCCATGGGACAAGGAACAGCTCAGTACTGGGTGCACACGCATATGTACCTATTTGCAACCTTCAGTGCCCAATTATGAAGACAGTTTCTGCATATTAACCAGGATTCAGAAGCATATGGCCAAGAAACTCAACCTAAATTAAGTGAAATATTTTTAGTAATTTACCACATGATTTGACAATTCTCTCATGTGCTAAACTGTTTAAAACAAAACATATCTGGATTTAACTAACCACAGCAAAGAAAAACAAACAAGCAAACATATAAACAGTCCCAAAGTTCACTATACTGTAAGGCTGTTTTAATAGCTAATGCTTCTACTAAAGCAGCAGTATCAGAGGTTTTTTTCACTTGTTAGTAATTTAGGCTAGTACTACCTTCTCCTTTCATTTTTCACTTTACACTTCTGTCCTATGTAGACTTATCTAAAAGCATTTAAAGAATTATAACCCAAAATTGAGCTGATCAACTCTGAAATGTAAATTTAAGAAAAAACACATGCACATTCCAGTATCGATTTTAGTCACAGTATAAATTGTGCCATCTTAAATTCATTGCCAAACTTCACAGGCACTAATTTCATGTGAGCGCTAAATGTAAAACAATGTAATTTTAGCAGTGAAGAAAACTATTTCTTCTGCCATTACAAGGCTGTGGACAATTTCATAATGGGGTATATGAATACATGGGCCGAAAAAATGGTGGTATCACACAAAGCAGAGAGAAGAACAAATATAACCAGCACCCTTCATCATCTATTATCTCCCACAGCAAGGTCCTTCTGAAATCAAAAGTAAAGGCAAATCTAGGCTTTTCTATGCAGACAATCAAAACAAGCAAGATGAATAAATCTTTTATGCACTAACTATGATTTAAATCTAGTTTGTTTCCACGTGAGGATTCCTCAGCTGGTAAGTGGTCTTTCATTTCTACAGTGGTATAATCGCATAGTTTAGATGGGATTTTGGGTTAAGCAGTAGTGATCCAAATCCATTTGAACTTGAAAGAGTTCACATGAGGTTTAAATTTCATCGAGTACATTCATCCTTCGAGTTGATTCAATCACTTTTTGAGTGACCTCACATAACCAAGGCCTTAAGAGCAGGCTCTTTATGAAACAGTTTAAGAGAAATCCACTTATTCACACCATCCCTCCTATTTTCACAGGGTTGTTTCTTTTTGATTGCTCCACCACCCCTCTGAAAATTTCCAACTTCATTTAGAGCAATAACCTCCATTCATCAAACACAGAAATATAAAGTCATCCTACCTTCATAAGAAAAAAAATGGTTTTAGAGTATTTAGTGCCTCAACAGTTGAATTAAATGGTGTTCAGAAATTACTGCAGTTCCATTTCCATTTTTATAGAACAGTTTGGAAAAAAAAAATCATCAATCTATCCAAACGACATTTACCATTAAGTCCATATTAAACTACAGCATGAAGAGACTTTTTTAATTACACAGCCATATTTCTTGGTATGTATGACAGTAAGTAAATTTTAACAACTGCTCTTTTCTAGGTGTACACTTCTGTGTCTCAGTCATTGTCCCATGTCTGAAATCAAAAATTAGTATTATTAGTTGCTAAAAGATTAGCAGAGGAATTAAGACACATATCAGACTGCACATAAGTTTTGTTGCCTTTTCAGGACTAGAACTTGCTGAGAAACATGACTGAAGCCACAATAACAGGCAGCTTAAGTAGCATGCCAAACACCTGACACCAGCCAGAGCAGCACTCAGTGAACTATGCCACCTGCCCATGAGTGTCCAGAACTGCATAAACAAAAACACAAAGCATTTATGCCACCACTGTCACCATATGACCTGTTGTGACATAAACTTTCACCAAAAGATGCATTATGTTGCCCATAATTTAGGATTAATACATAAAATGATAACATCTATTCGGACTAGAATTCATGACATTCACAAATTTGGCCATCCCTCTCCAAACTTACTGTGCAAATTAGTATATTCCACTTCCCTCAAGTGCTATAAGCCAGTAGACTACAAGGCAAAAACTGAGAAATAAGAGTAGCTGCCTTGCAGAGACTCATCATCTGGAAGATGATGACTTGTGTTAATTTAGTAAGCGCATGTTGGATGAGAATAAACTTATGCTCTCATACTTCTCCAGTGGATCAGGCTGGATGTCAGGCAAATGACTTCTCTGAGGAAGCGCACACACTGTCTCCTCCCTAAGCAACTAAAACATTACTCATGCATGGAATCATTCCAGCGTTTTCAAAGGTGTTCCTAACTCTGAAAGGCATTTTTATTTGTTTGTTTTTTAAATTTGTCTGTCTGTTTGCTCCCAAAAAAGACCTTTGTAGATGAACCTACAACCAGTCCTGACCCAAGTCAGGCTGGTTATGCTTTTACTCCCTGTACACGCTTTCCCTTGTGTTTCTCTGTTGACAATGTGCTCCTCCCCACTATTTCTCCTGCAGCTCTAATGCTCAACTAGTGTCACAGGAAACTTCAAAAAGACAGCTGGAGAACAGCGTGATGTTAACAGAGAGCAAACCCTCTTGTTTCTCAGCAGAAGCTCATCTAAACATAATAAAGACAAGGTGAACGGCCACCTGCAGATGTTTCTGCTGTAGCAGCGGGGCAAGCAGTCCATTTAAAAAGAGAGGAACCACCTAAGGTAAACCATGGTCTTACATCGTTAGCAATAAATGAAGACACCTAAGACAAAGCATTTATGAGATGAAGGAGTATGTTACATGTGCTGCCTTCACAGCTGAAAGAAGTCGAGGCTTAAAACACCCTCGATGCACGTCTGGAGAAGTACAACAGTACCTGCGGGCGAATTCTGCGCTACCCCAGCAAATTTCCACAGGTTTCCCCAACGCCTCCACACCTTCTTGAACTCGTGCAAACACTGACAGTGGATCCTGCGGCGGAACTGGCGCCTGCTCCGGCCTCCAAGTGACCCCGCGCAATCCCCTCCCCGCACAGCGCGGCGGGCCCCCAGGGAGGCGCCATGGGATGTGCAGGAGAAACCCAAACACCCTTCCCCCGCAGGCTCCGGGACGCCCTGGAGAGCTAATCCCTTCACCCAGCCCCGGAGGGCGAGGCCGCCCCTCCACACAAAGCCCCCAGACCCGCTCCGACACCGGGCGCAGGGCCGGGCGCGGCCCCTTCCTCCCCGGGGAGGGGGGAGGACGGAGAGAAGGGGGAGACCCCACACACACCCCAGCCCCGGCCGCCTCCTCACCAGCCGGTCTCGTCCTCCTCGCAGCCGGCCAACCGCTCCAGCTCCTCCGGCCTGACCAGCGCCGCGTCGTCCAGGAGGCCGTTGCCCCCCTCACCGGCAGCGCCGCCGCCGGGCTCCTCGGAGGGGGGCGGCCGCCGGGCGGCGGCCCTGGGGCTGAGGCAGCGGCCGTCGGGCGGGGAGGCGGCGGCGGCGGGGGGGGACGGGGAGGGCCCGCCACCCAGCAGGCGCTTGGGGCTGGCGGGGGCGGCGGCGGCGGGCAGGGCGCCGTGGCGGCTACGGAGCTGCTCGTTCTGCTTCTCCAGCTTCTTCACCAGCTCCTGCAGCTTCCGCACCTCCGCGTCCGCGCTCACGCCCGAGCCGACGTCCTCCATGGCGCCCGCCGGCTGAAGGGGGGGGCGACTGCGCGGGGGGAAGGTGGCCCGCGCCGCCCCGTCTTACATGGCCCGGCGGCCGGCGGCGGGGGAGGGCTGTGGCGCGGCGGGGCGGGGCGGGCGGCGGGACGCGCATCCGGCCGCCGCCGCCGCCATCTTACCACCTCCCCCGCCCCGCCCCGGCCCCTCCCGCCGCCCTGACATCATGGGCGTAACGCGGAAGCGTCACCGCTGGCCCCGGCTTCTCCCGCTGCCGGGGTGGGGTGGCGGTGGCGGGGATCTGTGCGGCCGTTGGCGCTCGGCTGGTCGCGGGCCTGTCGGGGAAAGGGGCTGCCCAAAGTGCCCCAGATGCTCTAAAGCGTACGAGGTGTGCCCCTGGCCTGTACCAGAAATAGCGTGGCCAGCGGGACCAGGGGAGAGATCGCCTCCCTGTGCTCGGCACTGGTGAGGCCCCACCTCGAGGGCTGTGTCCAGTTTTGGGCCCCTCACTACAAAAAAGACATTGAGGTGCTGGAGCGTGTCCAGAGAAGGGCAGTGAAGCTGGTGAGGGGTCTGGAGCACAAGCCTTATGAGGAGCGGGTGAGGGAGCTGGGGGTGTTCAGCCTGGAGAAAAGGAGGCTGAGGGGAGACCTTCTTGCTCTCTACAGCTCCCTGAAAGGAGGGTGTAGCCAGGTGGGGGTCGGTCTCTTCTCCCAAGTAACAGGCCATAGGACAAGAGGAAATGGCCTCAAGTTGCACCAGGGGAGGTTTAGATTGGATATTAGGAAAAATTTCTTCACCGAAAGAGTTATCAAGCATTGGAACAGGCTGCGCAAGGAAGTGGTTGAATAACCATCCCTGGAGGTGTTTAAAAGACATGTAGATGTGGTGCTGAGGGACATGGGTTAGTGGTGGTTTTGTCAGTGTTAGGTTAATAGTTGGACTCGATCTTAAAGGTCTCTTCCAACCTAGATGATTCTATGATTCTATGGTCCAAAACCATGGCGAGCATCTTGAGCCCTCCGTGTGTGACAGGCACGTGAACTGTTCCCAGAATATCACTTGAGCCTTTCATGTTATGTAAATATATATGTATATATTCATAGAAAAAGTGACAACAAATAGCCCTCTACAACAAGATGCTTACATCCTTAGGTTTAAGAAATTAGTGGGGCTTGGGGGTTTACGTCTCCAAACTTCATCTGCTGGCATGGTGGGGATGCTCTGCCTCCTCTTCCCCATGCTACTGTGAGACGGTGCCCTTAGTGCCATCACAATTTTTTTCCTCTTCCTAAGCTCCGTCTACTCAACAGCTTCCTTTTGGAGCCTGCAGTTGCTGTGGAGAGGAAGAACACCAGCAAGTGGGCTGGAGGAGGACTGGAGTCAGCAGGGGATGACACCGCGGATGAGGAGCACTTACCAGGCTCAAGGAGGGAAGAAGGGAAACAAGACCTGTGGGTTGTGCTGAGGAGGTGCGAAGCTTGGGGACAGTAAATGCCACACGATCGTGTCTGGGTTCCATTAGGTGTGGTGCGTGGACTGCTGAGGTGTTGAGGCTGCCAGCAGCCTTATGTATGGGGACAAGGATGGGGTCATTCCCTTGCCTTATGCAATACTCTCCCCATATACGTTCAGAGATTACGTTATTTCTTTAAGTACAGAATTGTTTGAGACTTTATGCTGGGTTAGTTATCCACTGTTACTGTTAGGTCCTCACCAGAATGCAGGTCTCCAATCCATAAATACATTTTATGTCATTATTTCCTCTAAACAAATATCACCTTAAATATTTAACTACATTAAAATACTTCTGGGCTGGTATCTTTTATTAAAGCAATTTAAATGACTCTTGTTATCTGTCTTCATTATCAGCTAGCGAAACAACTTTTTATCAGCAGCAAACTTTACCACAGATTTTGTATAATTGTCACAACTATAAAACTATTAAACATTTTTGGCCCATGAGCTGAGACCTTTGGGATCATTGATACCACTTTAATAACCACCAGTGGCAACCCTTGGAGGCTGGTCTGTAAACCAGTTTGTAAATCCGGCTCATTCTCTCTTAAGTCTGCATCATTTGGTACCACGTCAAGTGCCTTAAGGGAATCCAGATACATTCTGTGAGCGCAGTTACTTTATTATCAGACCTTACAAGTCCTCCAAAAGGCAAGCAAAATGATAAAAAGGTTTTTAACAATAAGGATTTTCTGTGACACTTTCAGTGACACTGCTGACAATTCAGTGGTTGGTAGGTGTAATAGTGGTCTTAACCTCTGCAGGGAAGTTTATTACAACTTAGAATATTTATAGCAGGACCAAACAATGTAGCTTTCTTATTCTTCTTTAGCTGTTCTCAGTCCAAATGTCAGTGTCATGATAAACCTTCAGTCACTTGCTTTTATAATGGCAATAGGAGGAGTTTGATCCTTTCTGTCCAGCAGCTACTGGGATCAGGATGGGGCTGGTGGCTGGGGCTGAGAGGGGGACAGAGGGTGAAGTGGGGCTGTGACAAAGGGCTCTGCAGGGGGACACAGGCAGACAGCGTGGAGAAGGACTGGGACCAGAAACAGCCCTGGGCTCCTGGGAGCTGCTGAGTCGAACTGCAGCTGTTCCTGGCGATTATGTCATGTTTGGGGGCCTCCTCTGTCATGGAACGGGGCAGCTCTGAGAGCCCCCGAGTGGTCTGTGCACTCCATCCTGCCTCTCCTCTCCTTCCTCTTCCTCCTCCCTTCCCCTTCCCCAGCCCCTTTTATTGTCTGTCTGTCCCCCAGATTCCCTACCCCAACTTTCTGTCCCCTGCTGCCGCCATTGCTTTGCTGCCAGCAGCTCTAGCAATTATTTCTCCCTACAGGATCCACTCCGTGCACGTGTGTGGATGGGGGAGAGTGAGGAAAGTGAGAAAAAGGTTTGAGAACTGAATCATTTGCTATTTTTGCAAGTAGTAAAGCCAATTGAGATGAACAAAGGGAGTCACTGGTTACTAGTCACCATAGCCTGTGCTTGAATAGCAAGGACTGTGATCCTGCTTTCTCATCCACTCTTGTGCTGCAAGCACCCTTCTCATATTTTGGGAACTGAGGAGCAGCAAGGCTTGCACCAGAAGCCTCCCATTATATATCAGGTCAATAATGGTCTTCCATGAGCTTCTCAGTCATCAGATTCCAAGCTTGCACTGGCCAGATGTGAGAGACCACACCCCAGCAGAGGCCCCTGGGTGATTATACACAAACAGCATTAATTGATAATAATGCCAGAAAAATGAAATCTTTCCACTGTGTCACAAGAGCAAGAGAAATTCCTCTGCATGTGAAATTAGACCTGTTGCAGATTATTTTCTGAGCAGCTGCAGTTTGTGCCTATGCTGTTTTTTCCACACACATGGAGAGGGAAGGGAAAAGCAGCATTTCTGCAGCACTGTTTTCTAGATCTCAGTACCTGCCTGGGTGCTTCCCTCCTCTGACTTGGGGCAGGTTCCTAACTCATGTGATAAGAGGAAATGAGGAGCACCCCCTTCAAAGGAAAAGAAGCCTGGGCAAGGCTCCCATGTCACTCGAATAATTCAGCACACGTCCCTCTGACAAGCAGTTCCTGAGAAAAAGGCCACCAGGAGCCTTGTTTTGGTAGCCTTTGAGCTCTCCAGCATGGGAAACCCTGTGGTTAATTTCTCACGGCTGTAATTTGCTGCATTGTTGGGTTTACACCTGGTGAAACTGTTAGAATCTGACTTTGAAACCTTTATTTCAGTTGTCACCTGGGAGAACAAAAGATCCCTCAGGGGGAAGAATACATGAAGATGGGCAGATGCATGGTGGGAAGTTAACATTTGTAGCAAATATTTAACTTCACACCTGGAAAACTGAACTGATTTTTACGCAGCTTGGTTTAGTCTCCTGCAGAAGGTTGTTGCCTGCCAGACTTCTCAAAGGAGGTGTTCAGCAGAGCAGGTCCACACATGTTTGTCTTAGGCAGTGTTTATCTAAGCCTTTGACAAAATAGAAAGTATCATTTGTCATTACAATGTATGGTGTGTGCAAACATTGCATACACAGTGGAATAAGTATGCCTCTTTCATAATGTGTCCCTTTCAGAATTAATTTCAAAACTGTTCAGCTGGTTCTACTGAAAGAACCAACATTATAACTTCAGTTATTTATAAGAGATATCTCTGGGTATATCTGGCCTCATCAGTGGTGAGACAACACATTTAGCCCTTTAGTTTAGACTTAGGTTATTTGGAAACTCAAAAATACAGTCAATGTCTTTGCATACAACTTCAGTGACTGTCAGAGAACCACAGAATCACAGAATAGTTTGGGTTGGAAGGGACCTTTAAAGGTCATCTGGTCCAACCACCCTGCAATGACCAAGGACATCTTCAACTAGATCAGGTTGCTCAGAGCCCTGTCCAACCTGGCCTTGAATGTTTCCAGGCATGGGGCATCTACCACCTCTCTGGGCAGCCTGTGCCATTGTTTCACCATCTTCAGTGTAAAAAATTTCTTTCTTCTATCTAGTCTAAATCTTCCCTCTTTCAGTTTAAAGCCATTACCCCTTGTCCTATCACAACAGGCCCTGCTAAAAAGTTTGTCCCCATCTTCATTGTAGGTCCCCTTAAGTACTGAAAGCCACAATAAGGTCTCCCCAGAGCCTTCTCTTCTCCAGGCTGAACAACCCCAACTCTCTCAGCCTGTTCTCACAGGAGAGGTGCTCTATCCCTCTGATCATTTTTGTGGCCTCCTCTGGACTCACTCCAACAGGTCCATGCCTTTCCGGTGCTGAGGGCTCCAGTGCTGCTGAGGACTCCCAGTCTCCTGAGTTTCTGTCCTTTAGAAACTTGAACAGCAATGAGCTTTGTAAAGGCATCTGTGGGTAAATACACTTAAAAGTCTTTATAAATAATTTAATAAAGGTATTTACTACTGACACTATCGTGGGTGAGAGAGTGACCCACATTGAGTACATTGGTCTTTTTGCCAAGTTACAAGCCTGCCTGAAGGGCTGGCAAGATTCCAGCTAAGTTCTGCCATTGAAAGTACATCTATCTTTGGTATCATCAAGTATAAAATACAGCTCTCTGGCATGAATTTACATGCCTGTTCTTTTTCTGCACAGGAAAAAAGAGATCTTAACAGTTCAACCACAACCATCTTTAAACATGTATTTTATGGTCCAAATCTGGAGCAAGAGCAATTCTAGGTTACCGCACAAACAGATTTCTAATGAGGCTGGTATTCACAGCATGCCATGTGGCTGGAAAACGTATGAACGAATATGTACTTCAGTCTTTATAATTTGTGTCATTAATTTAGACTGATGACTCTTTTCAAAGATTATCATCACAATTGAGCATTGTAATAAAACTTTCATATTGCAGAATCGCAGAATGGCTGAGGTTGGAAGGGACCTCTGGAGGTGATCTGGTCCAACCCCTCTGCTCAAGCAGGGCCACCTAGAGACAGTTGCCCAGGACTGTCTCAGAAGGGCTTTTGAATATCTCCAAGGATGGAGATATTCTCCACCACCTGTCTGGGCAACCTGTGCCAGTGCATGGTCACCCACATAGTAAAAAAAAAATCCTGACAGAGCCTCCTGTGTTTCAGTTTGTGCCCATTGACTCTGGTTCCTTTCACTGGGCACCACTAAAAAGTGCCTGGCTCCATCCTCTTTGCACCCTTCCTTCAGGTATTTATACACATCAATAAGAACCCCCCCGAGCCTTCTCTCCTGTAGACTGAACAGCCCCAGCTCTCTCAGCTTCTCCTTACAGGAGAGATGGTCCAGTCCCTTTATCACGTTTGTAGCCCTTTTCTGGACTCTCTCCAGTAGCTCCATGTATATCTTGTTCTGAGGAGCCCAAACCTAGACACAGCACACCAGGTGTGACCTTGCCAGTGCCGAGCAGAGGGGAAGGATCACCTCCCTTGACCCACTGCCAATACTTTGTCTAACGCAGACCAGGATACCATTCGGCTTCTTTGCGGCAAGGGCACATTGCTCACTCATCTTCAACTTGGCGTCCACCAGGAGCTCCAGGTCCTTTTCTGCCAAGCTGCTTTCCAGCTGGGTGGCCCCCAGCATATACTGGTGCATGGGGTTGTTCCTCCACAGGTGCAGGACTTTGCACTTGTTGAAGTTCATGAGGTTCCTCTCAGTCTGTTTGTCGAGGTCCCTCTGGATGGCAGCATGACCCTCTGGTATACCAGACACTCCTCCCAGTTTGGTGTCATCAGCAAATTTGTTGAGGGTACACTCTGCCCCATCATCCAGGTCATTAATGAAGATGTTGAACAGGAGTGAACCAGGTGTACCCCTGGGATACAGCACTGGTTTACTGGCCTCCTACTAGACTTTGTGCTACTGACCACCACCTTCACTGCAGGGCCTGAATCACTGCAGGCACCCCACATAATATTTAAATATTCACACTATGTTCACCACCATGGTATCTGAGTACCTTCCACTGGTTTAAGATCTTTTGCTCCTTGCATTTTTTGCATATCTGCATGTACAGTTCATTAAAAAATGCAAGTTCAGTTTTGTCATGGAGTTAGCTACCAGTATTTCATGTTTATCAATCACTTGGAAATAACTTAATTGCTCTTCAGAAACCTGCTGAGCTCAACATACTTAAAATGGTGTGGTGAGACTGAAGTAAGTCAGAACACTGGGAAAAGATTTTTTGCTGTCAAGAAGATTCCTGATTTATGCTCATTTACAGACTGCAGTGATTTCATTCACTTGGGTAACATAGACTGAAACCTTGTATGTCTCCACCCGTATGAAGCAATCTTCTGTTCTAACATTCAAAAAAAGTTTCTAAATTTACTGAGAACTCCCCTGACACGCCTTTATTAACAAGCCAATGTTGGCAGGAAAAATATTTCATTGTGCTCAAGAAGTTCTTAAAACAATATTCCCTACGCACTTTTTGAAAAGGAAAAAGCACCAAATCTTCTTCAGAATGCAAAATAATTGAAAAGCGAGCAACTTTCAAACATGTTGGGAGTTTGAAATGCTTTATATATATGCATACTGGAAAAGCTAGTATGTTTTAAATAGATTTTTGGTTAGATTTTCATGAAAATTTGTAACTGAAGGGGGGAGAGACGGTATACTGATAGTGTAGACCAAACTTTGCAATTAAATTAGGTTTATGCTCAATGGATTCATTAATGACTGCATTAGCGAGCCTTTAACAAGGCTGTGCTTCTGTCTGAAGGCAATATGCTAATACTGACAAAATAATTAAGATTTACAATCAAGAACAGAAGATGTGTGGCCAGTTTTAAAGCTGGTTGTAGTACAAATACTGTGTGCAAACAAAAGAATTCCCAAAGAAGCCACAGATATTGCCTCTGTTCTTGAGCCTGGTGAGAAAACGAGAATACACTTTTTGAGAAATGGTGTGTGGCTGTCTTATTAAAAACCACAGCGTAATGCAACTTCGACTTTTAATCTTTTTTTCCCCTTTACTTTTATTTTCTGTTTTGAGAAAGGATTTGGCTATTTTGCACAGTACAGAAGGTATCTGTCGCCATCTACTGACAGCACGTTGTGCATGAGCCGGAATGGGGCACGTAAACTGAGCCTTCCTAGGGCGAAGGTTGTGCACCAGGGCTCTTGCCAGCCTCTTCCAGAGGACTTGAGGTCAACAGACCTCAGTCACCGCTCTGGAGGCTCCGGGCTCACTCCTGAGGAGGTGTGCCAGAGATGGTACAAATATGTCCAGAGAGATGGCTCTTGCCATGGGGAGGTAGCGCAGCTACATGCATGCTCTGGCCTCTGCGCTGACAATTCCCTGCCCAGATTTTGGGAGCACTTGGAGAAGAACCCCTGCTCATTCCATGGTGGAAGAAATTCCTTGAATTTGGAGGATGCTGTAAAGTAAATCTTACAGTGTAATGGGTCCCAACACTCACTGATCTCCTCAACATCATTATTATTATCGCAGCCTCATGATTTTTTTTGTTCTGGATTCTTGTATGGTAATTTTTTTTTTTTTTAATATATCTGATTTTACCCGACAGTGGTAAAACAACAAATAATGCATAAGATTGAGCAAAACATGCTCACATTGCTGCTTTTTCTAGTGCCATTCACTCTGTGGTCTCCTGCTGCCCAACTAAACTAACTAGCTCCAGGGAGGAGCCGAGTTAGCTGCTGCGGCCTCTGTCAGCAAGGATGAGCAAAAGGAAAGGCCCCGCAGGGAAATCAAAAGAAAATTCCAATTCATTTGTTTCCCAGAGCATGTTTCTCAGTGCCTAATTAAGTGCATACCTTCTTGCTCAAGTCCACAAGAAGAACTGTCATTAGATTTCCCAGTGCAAGAATATTGTAGGGTTTGTGAATGAGAGGCAAATTGGGAAAATACTGTTTAGAAACCACAACGTATTAGGAGAGCAGGCTGTGCAGGGAGGCGGGCAGGAGACCCCCTGGAAGGGGTTGCAGGCAAATGGCCCTCTCGTGGTGGCTCTCAGCAAAGTCACAGGAAAATACTCTGATCTTGAAATGGCAGGTCACTCACTGTAAGTCAGTGGGCCTGATGCAGGGATTCGTCCCGCCCCACCACCCCCTCTCCTATTTGTAGGTGGATCTTGATGAACAATTTGGTGTAAAAAAATTAAGGAAAAATTTATTCTATTATTTTCCTATGGAATTATTTGCTCCCCTCCTAATATTATCACAACACTCACCAAGCAGACTGAATAACTGGGATTTTTTTTCTTTTTGGTAATGACTTATTGACTGCAACAGCAAGATCATCCTCCAAAATATACAGTACAAATAGTCTCATTTATTCTCATGTGTTTCTTTAGTTTACAGACATTTTAAAGACTATTAAACATTAAAATAAAAGAAACTTATAAAATGGTCTGTTTCATTATCCATACTCCTGCTTTGTATTTCCTGTTTCTTTGATTATCCCCCTTAGATTTTAAGATCTTTGGTTGGAGTAATCATTGGACTTTTGTTTACCAAGTGCTTTGTTTGTTACTAGTACACCTAATAGTACTACTCAATGGGGAGCCAAGCTCTGCTGAATGTAAGTAGCTGAAATATTAATTTAAAAATACTGAAATCAGCTGATAAAAATATCAGCTGATAAAAATACCAGCTGATTTGAAGTGTGAGCACACACTGAGACAGAATAGTTCAGTCAGATAACTGCGGAAGGCAACTGGAGTTCCTTTAAGCCAGTGCTCCAGGAATTATCTTAAGTATGTATTCCAAAGGGCAAAATTATAGCAAATAACTCCATTCATAATTAACTCAGAATCCCTTAATATTATGTGTAAAAGGAGAGCCTACAAGGAACAGAAAAAGAAAAAATGTCTTGCCAGACAGAAGGCATATAGAAAGGTGAAAACATCAAAAGTCAAGCTTAGGTAGAGGTTGCAAAAGAAATTCAAGCAAATATTAAGAGGAACCGTGGCCAGATAAACAATAAAAAAGAAGTGGCTACCTCGTAAAACATAGATGTGGTTGCAATTAAGGACACCCGCCCCAAACTACCTGAATATTTGGCTCAGCGTCAGCGTCAGTAATGATAATGCCGCAGTACGCAGAGGATGTTAATGAGAATGGGTGTGGAAAGAGAAGTTGTCATGTGCAAGGGCAAAGAGCTCAGCTCTCAAGGACGCCCAGTAACTGAGATAATACAGCCAGTGGTAAGAGGTTTAATGCATTTACTAAAACAGATGGCAATACCATATGATTAAAAAAATAAAAAATAAAGTAGCGATCTTTAAGGAGGAAAGTGATCCACAAAAGTGTATTAGGTTGATCTCAACTGCATACAAGGACTCAACATTTTGTGAAAGAAATAAAGATTTAAAAGTACATAAAGATGGGAGAAATAGTTACCAAAGATAATTGTGCCAAATTAACTTGGTATTTTTCTTTGCTAAAATATTCAGTCTTTGCAATAAAGGAAATCCATATAGATTTCAGTAAAGTGACTGACATGGTGTTATGTGGAAGTCAGTGTGATGGTGCAGGAAAATCTGAGGGAAGAAACCAGCTGAAGGGCAAGTGCAATGGCTGTACTTACAGGAAACTGCTCAGGCTATAGGGAGATGATTTGTGTCACTGTGGATTAGGGATTGACTGCATTTATCATTCCTGTTAATTATTATGTCCAAAGAATAGAAACGATTAATGAAATACACTGGTGACAGAAAGAAGGTATCTGGCACGCACAGTAGGACTGAACTGCCATAAAGCAAGGGCTCAATTAACAGAAGACTAATGCAACGAAGGCAAGGGACTTAGAGACGAGGAAGAATTTCTTCAGTAAGTACAAGTCCATCAGCTGCTGACAAAAGATGAAGAGAAAGGCCTGGCTTGGTTTAGTCAGTTGTCCATCACAGGATGTCTAAAGACATCATTATGAAAAATGAAAACACATCTATAGGTGTTTTATTTCAAATAGTTTAAAGGGAAATATTTATGCAACCGTATAAGCTGAGACCTTACGCAGAGTACTCAGAACAACTCTGTCACAGTGAAGAAAGATTAACACGTGCTGGGACAAGTTCAGGAAAGAGGTCCTTAAAATGGCCAAGGAAATAGCGATACCTGCATATAGGCCAGGAAGTGCCTTGTTTAGCTCAACTAGATGTGGTTTCAGAGGGTAACAAGGGTAAACACTGGGGAGGAAGAACTATGAAAGTCAAAGGATACTACACTGAGAACAAATGAGTATAAACTAGCTACCACTGAATCTAAATTGACAATAGACTTGTCACCAAGGGAAGGATTTGAGTTGCGAGTCCCATGTTTCCCAGCTTCCTCCACACTCAAGCTGCAGTTCTACGCAGTCTGAACATTCCCAATACAAGCAATACATTAACAAGCAATACATCGGTGCACATGCTTAACTTTGAACACAAGATTGGTCCCATCAGGTCTTCAGGTTTCAGAGGAAAACCGGGACCACGAGAAAAGAGGATCATATAATGGAACCTTTAAATTCAAGCAAGGCAACCCATACAAGCTTAACAGAAGGGAAGATTTTGCTGCATTTTATAAAGCAAATTTAACTCACTATAGTGTAAATACATCAGTGCATAAAGATTAAACATATATATACTATAACCAAAAACTGACCTCAATTTACTCTCTAATCAGTGGGAATTTAAACCTTGTAGCATCAGGGCCCTCAGCTCCTTTTGTAATTCAGGTAAGTCGCAAACTTACAGATTCGGTGTTGGATTTTGTTAATGCATGTAATAATTATGAGTGTGCCAGTACATGTAACGTGTTGCAAGTGTCCACTGATGTATATCTTATATATATATATATTAATATACATATTTTTATACATCTATGTATTTGACTTCAATCAAAATGCTAAACTGAGGTATTATAACATGGTAAGCAACATACCAATAGAACTATTCTACCTTGTTGCCAGGTAGAAAACCAAGTTTATAATCCTTTTAAACAATGATATTTCTCTACCAAAATTACAAAAAAGAAATAATATCTGAACATGTAGTTACCATCATGGAAAATCCCTTTATTGAGGGCTCGACAGTAACAAACTCAATAAAACATGTACGCTTTATTAGAAGTTACCTTCTATATGAAGCTTTCTCTGTAGGTATCCCTGAGCCCTTGCAGTATTGTACTCTGTACACAAGCAATTCAACTGATTTTATCATTTGCGGCTTGAAACAGTCTTTGGAGTGTGCCAGTGAGCTGTGACCTTCTAAATGCCTTCATTGCTGGGTGGAAAGGCTGAGTCACTCATTGCGAGGGATTTCTGGAGGGTGAAAAACTAAAGAAATAGATGGGACAGCTTCAGCCCAGGTGTGGCTGCAGCCAGTGGTGCTCTAAAGCTAAATATGAACCATGATTAGGCTATCTCCAGGAGAAGGAAGCTGCCTTGGGCTGAGGCACCTGCCCCCATCACAACCAAGCCCCCGCGTTAGGGCATGGTAGGATGCTGGTGTCTGGTGCGATGAGACACATTTTGCACTTCCTTTTTAACAGGTCTGAGCCTGTTGCAGTGCTGCACAGTTCTTTAAGTACAGAAAGCCCTACATAAAAGCTAAGCTATATTCAGACCTCAAAAGATGTGCCAAAATGACAAAAGCCAACCCTTGGTGGAAAGTTCAGAGTAGAGAGAAAATTCAAAGGCCTCTTATTTTTAACCGAGAATGTAGCAGTTTGTCTCGATTTCCCAGCTCAAACAATGCGGCAGGCTGGCGAGAGTGAGATATTTTCTATGGGCTCAGTTCCTACTATTGTTTACAAGCCAAATGTGAGGGTAGATAGTAATGGGTCAGCCCACTCGTAGTCATGGCACAGGCGTCCTTCACGAGTGACATGCCTGTGCATTAGAACAAAGAAACACGTGAAGGCGAGGGACTTACAGTCTTCTTCCTTTCTCATAAGCATTTTGGCAAGAAAATTCTGAGAAAAACGTTAGGGTTTCTCCAGAGAATTTTATTATTATTTTTAAAAAATGCTTTCAGTGCTGGTTACAATAGATTTTTCCTAAGAGTTAAGCATCTAAGCAGTGATAGCTATATATTTCTCTGAAAATACTGCATTTATGACAGAATCCAATGAAGCATAGGGGTGTAGTAATTTGGCAAGAGCAGGATTATTGTCTGTTGTTCACACTGTCGTATTTCTGCAGTTCAAAGTGATGAACCAAATTGCATTGTTTCACCCAGTCTTTCAATAGGTGTATTACACGTTGTGCGTGTGTGCATGCACGCGTGTGTATCTCTGTGTCTATACACGCACACGGACATCAATTAAGCATCCTATTTAGACCATGTTGGATCTGAAAAACTTAAAAATCTGACTTCAAACAGAAGAAGATCAGGCTTAGTCTTGAATTAAAGGAGGTTGCAAGAAAGCAGGAATGAAACATGGAGTGGAAATGCCCTCTTTATATCACTTGAGGCCCCTGTACCTCAATTTTAAGAGCTTTAAAGAACAATGAAGATGTAGAATTGTTTTCAGCAAGACCATAGCTGTGGACATGACATTGCAAAAGATGTAACATTCACCTTAAGTCGGCTTTGCTCACAGCCATGGAATTCACGGGGGTTGAATTAGACAAAAAAAAAAATGTTACATTTTCTGTCCCTACTTTATTTAACTGGTAAATATTACTTGAAAAGTGAACAGAAGTTAAATAAAACATTTTAACGTGAAGTTACTAATTCTTTAATAAAAAACCAAATACTATTTGCTGCAACTCTTTTGAAAATATATAGCATTAATGGCTGTCAATGAAGACTGGAAAAATGGTTTTTAGGGTGAGTGCAGGATGTCAAGTTCACTGTAGAATAAATTCAGGTAGGTAATTATGACAGTGGACTTACTCTGAATTCCCATTACTGGGGTGCCAGCCTGATAAGGAGATAAATTAAGGTTATGTGGCAAAATGCCTGGACTGAAGACTGCTGTCATACTATTGATTGCATTTGTTGAAGTGGGCTTACAAAGTCAACCAGACGCATGATGTATTTTATTCTCCGGTTTGCAATTGTATTAGGGAATCCCAAATACACTAAAGCTCCACAAGCAAAGCCGTAGTCTGACCTAGGTGTAAATTCAGAACTATTTTACCTGGAATGTATCTACAATAATGTTGTCACAATCAGAATCTGAAGTTTTCTCGGGGATTAGGGTTTTGGCATGATAGCCTTCCAATCAAAGTGCTTCAGCTACTTCTAATGAAATCAGTGTAACATGGTTATATAAGACAATGATACAAACCTCTCCTAAATGGAGCAGTATTCTTGTCTCCCAAGGGAGAAATGTATGTTTACATTTTTGCTGTGTGTTCTAAGCCTATGCAGAGTCTCACACGAGATTTCATCTACAAGCTAAAATTACACATTGACCACCTACTTTTCAATAGTATATTTCAGCTAAACAGACCACATCCTGACACAAAATCTCCTTCCAGCGTTTTTGCTATAAATTCGGTGTAACTCCGCTGAAGTCAGACATGAAAATCGAGTTTTGCCGCGCTCAGAATCTGTTCACCATAACACTCACACCCGTTGATTAAATTCTGCCCTGCCACCTGTATCTGAAGGCGAAACTTGCTTTTGGATCGTAAGAGTTGTCTCTTCAAGCAGGCTTACTCTGTTTCCTTTGCAGCCGCACATGCGGCTTCTAAACCACACACGGTGCTATCGCAGTGTCTCAGGCTGCCCTGCAGTGTCACTTTTAGCCACAATTTTTGCTCGGGGCTCCTGGTAGCTGCATGTTGCGGATGGTCCACGCTGCCTCCACGCCACCCTTGAGCTGGCAGGGCGGTGGTTTTCCAATCTAAGGATCCTTAGAGAGAGAATCCGACCGAACGAAGCGTGGCCCTTCTTGGTTACCTCCTGTAGGTCCTCTGAGAAGTATCTAGAGGCCTAGGGATCACGATCTGAAAACCACCAGAGCTGAGCAACCCAACACCCTGGTCCGCATCCTTGCCTTTTTAGGTAGCTCGTCTTTGTACTGGTACTAGCAAGGAACTCCAATGTGCTCCCCAGCGCTGCTGTGCTGACCCTCTGCGTGGGTTAAAACACGCGAATAATGAAGATTCTTCTAACCCTGCGCGTGGGGTAAAATGTGCAAATAAATGAAGAGTCTCTACGTTCTCTTCCATGTTATATACACACGTTACTTCCTGTCATTTTATTATGTTAGCGCATCAAGCCACCACTCAAATCAGGCCGCGCTGTACTGAATATAGGGACCATTTTTTAATAACTAACTTCCTGGGTTATGGCAAGTTATACAGCAGTGTTATACAGTGGCAGAGAGAAAGGGCAAAGAAAGATTTGGCAAACACGTGTGGTTATGTGATTATACCAATCATTGTGATCAAGGTCCACAGCTTATTAAAGAAGTTTAAGAGAGTCTTTTGGAAATTTATAGATCCAGTAGCTTTAGAGAGGTGTATGCATGTTTTTGGAGACTAATTCAGCCTGATATACACTTTTTTTACCTTTTGATCCTTAGATCAATATCTGTATTAATGTTTCTTTCAGAGTCTTGTCAATTTTACTCCTAATATATAATTATCACCTAAATATTTGATAAGTATCCCCCCAGTTTCTTTTTCCTACACAGAGTTGGCATTCCTGCCTAGACTATGGATATAAAAAAATCCCAAAATCTCAGGTGGCATGACTCTGCATGCCAAAGGGGAATCTGGCATCAGCTAACAATGCTGAAAGGATAAAAAGTCACCATGGTAAAAAACATCTGGAATCCACAGGAATGTTAATGCCAGCTGGATCAGTGAGGGTTATTGTTGTGGCAGGCCATGGCCAGCCCCACTCCCCCTTCCCAGCATCCCGGCAGAGGCAGCCGGGACCTCCCACTCGGAGAAGATGGCTGCCTAGTCCAGAAAGAAAAGTTTTTAGAGGTAGATTCTCAGAGAAGACGGTAATCAAAGGCAGCAGCAGCAAATGTCCGGAAGATAAAGGAATGAGGGATGCATATGGATAATATAATATATAATATAATATATAATATATATAATAGATTATAGCCACAACTCACATACAGATGTCCCACGTTATGCTGGGCAATTTTTATAACAGAAATGGTACAATACCCTAAGCACTGACCAAAACCCCAGATTCCCTGTATTCAGTGTGCTTTCAAAACTCCTTGGTATTTTGACCTGTTGTGATTACAGTATCCTGTAAAAGCACCTTCTGTGGTCATCTATGGGTACAGGTCCTTGCCCTCTAGAATAACCTTCGAGTGATCCTGCCTGTATGTTTGCCGTTGATACCTTATCGGCATCCTCTTAAGCAGGTTGGATGACTTGTATTTAGGAGAATCTTTCCTTGGTGTGGCATTTGTTTGTAACAGCAGACACATCTTACCAGACGTATCACATGGGTGTTTTACTGTGTTTTAGCTGTGTGGGCTGTTCTCAGAAGAAAGAGCTCACAGGGCTCTCATGCAGAGAAGTCCAATCCAGTATGTAGCCTACCATCGCTGCTGTCTAGCCCATGATGTGCCGGAGAACCTGGTTTTTGAGTCAGTGGAAGAAGGATCGCCAGACCTGAAGTTGAAAGCAACTTTTATCCTTACTATAACCTGTGGGTAATGCATTCAGAAAAGAAAGTTTTTTTCCGGATAAGGATTTCAGTCTAGCTCCTACTGGCTTCAATGGAGAACCTCTAGCTCTTGAATCAGAAGAGAGAGTGTGCAGCAGATTCCTACTCACCCTTTCCATCCCACTCAAGATTTTGCAGACCTTTATTGTACTCCCTTTATGCCAGCTCTCTAAAAGACTGGAGATGATCCATTCCACTCATTTGTAGTGAAGGATGCCACAGAAGGATGCCATGAATATATCAAATGTTTCCTCAAAAGTAAGCTCCCAAAAATGCACAGAAAAAGAAAGTGTAGGGGTGCCTGTGAGATATCTAAGAAAAAACCGTGAAGAATCAATCATTTCATAAACTTTATCCATCCTGAATGAGGAAACAGATGAGTGGGGAAAGAAGCAGAGGAAACAATGCGATTGTGTAATGAAATATTGCATCAGGATGCACACGCACAAGGGTAAAAATAAAGTAAAATTACAGACATGGTGTTCATTGTGGTGTTTCTGACTTTGAAACTCCAACATATATGGATTTCCTGGAAGAAAGGGGAGAAGGGATTTGTGAGGCCATTGCCTATTTGCTTCCTCTTTGTCAGGCACCACCAGGCTGTAATGGCCCTGTCCGCCTCCCCAAGAGCCTCCCACCACCCTGCCCATGGCCCAGGACCCCATTTCAGACTCCCTCCAGGCTGTTAATCACCAACACTACAGCAGTGCCGGTCTCTAGCTCCCCAAAGCCCTCCTGCCCTGCCTGGCTATAGGACCTGACTTTTGGGCTGACATTGGCTTGACCTTGGGACTGCCCCATCGCCATGTAGCTGCCTGGCAGTCACTGGACCTGTTCTTGACCTGCGGAGTGACTTCCCAGCTTGACCTTGGACCTGTCTCATCCTCACTACCTTGCCTGATGATTTGGACTCTGGTTGAACCTGGCTGCCCCCCAGCCTGCCGTGCTCCCTGGCTGGGGTGGTGGGACAGGGCCTGGCTGAGAGGCCCTGCCCTGCTGTCCCCCTGGGGGTCCCCCATGGCTCCTGGACTCCAAGGAGCCTCCTTCACCCCCTGTCCTGAAACACTTCCCATTAGCAAGGGCTGGTGCAGAGCATGCACTCTGTCACTTGACATAGTGGGAACTCTGTGGGTTTATTGTTCCCTCGATACACGCTGTGGCTGGATTCACCCACCCTTGATATTTTTTCCCTTAACTTAGCTGGGAAGAAAAAGAAGAACAAAATCTTTATCTCTGTTTCACAGATAGGATCAAATAGAAACAAAATGATGTAGAAGAGTAGAAGGGAAATAGTGTTGGTAAAATGCATAATTAGACCGTGGAACACATTGCCACGGGCGTCAGCAAGCTTAGCAAGGTTAAAAAGCAAGGTTGTTACACTAATAACAAGAATATCCAGAGTTTTATCAGCCAAAACTGAACTAAAAATCTGCAAGGAAATTAAAACTTATGCTTCAGAGCTTAAGGAATTGTCTCACTGTTAGAGACTCACATGAGACTTTACCTAGAGCTACAACTCCTCATCCTAGGACCTACCTACATCTTGGTTTTAGGTGTCAAGTGCTAGTCACTATTGGAGACTCTTGGCCTGAGCCAGTGTGGCAATGCTGGGGCAACTTTGTTATGGGCACTAAATACCTGATCTACTTGTCGTGCTTTTAATGATTAGCTGAAAGAAGGAGAAACCTGTCCATGGACAATTCATCTCATCCTACAATAAACAGGTCAGATGAACTGGGCTCTAAAAGTGCTGAATTCTCTCTTTGGAAGGAGTCTAGATGATAATTTCATGTGTAGACATTCATACTAAAGGTGTGAAGTTGGGTAAGATTAATGCAGCTCCTTTAAATATATCTGAGTTAACTGTAAACTAGTTAACTTAAGTATTACTAGCTGTGAAAGTTAGCCTCTCTGTCGAGGTCTATTCATATATTTATTCTCCCCCTCCCCTTTCTAGTAATCTTTTATTGTTTATTTTGCTCAGCTATTCCATACGATTACAAACCAGGAGGTAGAAATAATTTAAGGCGCATAATCTCTCTTCTTTCTTGTTTCCCTCAAAATCTTGAAAGCCCTTTCCTCTCTTCTAATGATAGGCATAAATGGCAGGTTTAAGTGGAAGTCTTTGTACCATACTGGGCAAAATTTTTACTGCACATCTTGTAGATCTGCATCTGCAAGATGCATTTCTCACTGTTAAGCGAGTGGTGAATTATTCTGGCATGTTCATTACTTTCTGGTACCTTAAAGAACCTTTGCAATAAGTTCCTTTGCATAATATTTGCATTGGTCATGATGTCTCTCTACACACTTCTTTTAGTGCTCCTTCAAATACCTTCCTAGGCTGCTCTCATCCATGCCTGGAGCGCTGAGGCCTTTACCTGTCAATCCGCTATTGCTCTTTGCTCTCTAATAATGGGATAGCTCAAGTCTTCTTTAAGCATTTGCATATGATCTGGTTTGTTGCTGCACTCTTTGAAAGTCATCATGCCTAACCTTTTATCTATCGTGACATTAGGCCTTCTGGTCATGTGAGCTACTGGAGTCATGCTGAGATCTGGGACCTCTCCACTCTTTGAGGATACCTAAAAATTCAAGAAGCTGTGGAGCCCTGATGTCAAAACACAGATATTTTTGTTTAAACTTTGAGTTCGAATTTTATTGTTAGCCTAAAAGGCAAACTATAGCACTGCTTTAAAACTGAGATTTTAGCAGCTGCCTCACAGGGAAGCGGGAGACAAAACATGGATCTCTGTGCAGTTGCGCAGGTCTTTTGGTAGGATACTATGGTTTTGATCTACACATCATTGTGAATGTGACTGGTGTGCCCAATGTCAACAAGAGTGGTGGGGCCAAAACCCCACAGCACGAAGAGGTTCCTGACTGAGTTCTGCTCTCCAGCCCCCAGTTAAAATCTCCCCAGAACATGGTCAAAGTGTCTGCTAGCAATCCATAGCCCACCTTGCAAGGTAGTCTGTCAGACAGAGAGCCCATGGCTCTCCTGCTTCCTGGTTTGTCTTCTCATAACCAAGCCTTATTCGAATACTGTCCCTGTGGATTTCAGTTATTTTGCTGGTCCCTCCATCCACCTTCAAGGCAACAATATCAACTGCAAGGAAGAATATTTTATGGTAGGCCTGTATGCCACTCCACCTTTTAGAGTTACTTGCAGTGGTGCAATGGAATTGTCATCCCCAAAATCTCCCAAAACTGGGAAAAACCAGACAATGAAGAATGACCATGATTTTTCTCTCATTCACAAGGGTCCCTCTTGAAAGTGAGAAAAACTCTTGTTTGTCATTTCTGCCCATAGCAAGAGACGGAAGAGAAATAAACAGAGGAAATGATTGATGACTGAATTCACAGAAGCCTCTGAGAAATGAAGAAGGACTGAATAGGGTGAAGAGGGTTTGATGGGCAAGAAAAGGAAAAAGAGGAAGAGCCTCTCTGTGACGAAGGGACTGGTAGAGATGCTTCTCTCTGACCAGAAAGATTGCAGAGAAGGGGCTTTTTGGGCTCAAGAGCTCACCCAAAAGAACAACACTGGCTCCAAAAAGACAATGGACACGGACCATGAGATGACGAAGCATAAATAGGTGAATAACTGCTTGAAAAGATGGTCTATCAAAGTTACCGTTCAACTTGTATATATTTCTTTCTCTCTTTGGTACTTCACACGACACGTGTGCCTGAAATTTCATAAGCCTTAGTCCTTCCCAAAGTGCAGACTTCCTCCTAGAGTGGGGCGCTTTCCCACAAGAACTCTTCACCGCTGTTCCCTCCCTGGCGGTAGAGCAACAGCAACCGCTCTGGGAGCTGAGGGCCTTTAATCCAAAGCAGAGAAAGATTACTCTGCCATTTCAGTTCACCGAGTGCCCAGGGGCTTCCCAAGGAAAAGGCTCAGTCAACAAGTGCTCCGACCCCTACAGCCCAGGAGGTGGGGTTGATGCCACGCCACCCCAGTCCACAGGGGTCCCAAACTTCTAAGAGGCAGGAGAGAAAAGATGGAAACAGCAAGTAACGCCGAGCTCTTCTGCAAATTGAACGGAAGCCCTGAAACATTCCCTCCTTTTTCTGCATTCCTCACGTCTGCATAACATTTCTGCGTGTGAAATTTTAGGGAAATGAAATAATTTCTGGTTCCAACTTGCTGCTTTTTCTGCAAAGCAGATTTTTTCTTTTTAATCCTGAAGCCAAAACGTTCCCCTGAATGGAAAGCTTAGCCCCTCCTGGCTGTAAAATTTATACAGAAGTGTAAAAGAAGCTTAATATTTGAAAAGTACTTTTGCTCTTTAAATACATTAGATTAGGACACACGAGTAGCCCTGGTGATGGACACTTTCAGATATTTATGAAGTACAGAAGGAAAACAAAACCCTCCTGGCAAAATTAAAACTCCTTCCCCTGGTAATTCTGCAAACCCTGGCACTGCGCAGGGATTGGCATGTCTCAAATCGAAATCACACCGCTTGCTCTGTTTAACAAAAGTGAAGGCACACAGGCCATGAGAAACCAAAACTGTGCAGCAGAAATCCAAATGCACGGTGCTGCCGTGCTCACCAAGCCATGAGAACGATGGGCAATGCTTTTTCCAAAGGCTTTTGGAAAGCTTTCCCAAAGTTTTTCCCAAAGCTTTTGAGAGCATTTGAGCCTTTCCTCAATGCATGTGCTCGGCGCGCATTCAAGAGAGAGTTTCCTGATGCTCAGCGCATCCTCATCCTTCGCCACGCAGCCCTCGCAGAGCCCTTTTCCTTGCCCTCACAGCTGCCGTCCAGCCCAGCGCGGATATAATTCAAAGCACGCACAGCTAGTCAGTGCCATCAGGCAGTGCCCAACCCTCTTCAGTCGCTGAGAGGCTCATCCCTGTCCTCAGAAGTGGTGTCATCTTGTAGTTGCTTCGGTCCCACTGTCCTGCTGATGTCTTTATCTGCCATCATGGTAAAAGAAGGTGGGAGGGGAAAAGAGAGCATTTTTAGGACTGAGAGCCGGCAAGCTTCATAAAGCTTGCAAAAAAAGTTGGTGATCCACACCTCCACCACAAATGCTCTGTCAGTTAACTGATCAACATCAGAGTGGTTAACTCCTCGTCAGTAGTTGTAAGAAGGACATCTTCAGCATGAGAGTAGCCACACGCTTTGGGTCACAGAGATGTGCTTTGCTGTCCCTTTGCTGCCGCTGTACTCTGAGTTGAAGCCTCAGGATTAATGTAGCTGCTGCTGGTCAAGTCACGTTGTAGCATAGCCACCCTCTGCTAGATGACACTTCTTTCTGCAGCTCAGAAATGGCACCTTATGGGGTAAAGCTATTCCAAGTTCCTCCTTAAGCAACTGTTCAGTTTTATTGTCCTTTCCTCCTGCCACAACAGCAGCAAGACAGGATGGCGAAAGCTATAGCTGCTATTGAAAAATAAAGCACAAGTTTTGTGCTTTATTGCAAAACTGACTGCATCAGTGGCAGTGGGTAAGGACGTCTGCATGAACACCTGAGCACGTGCTACTACAAATGTGTGGGGATGGAGTGAGGGAGGTGGTGAGAGTGGGCTGGTGGGACTGGTCCCTCTGAGGTGGCTGCATAGGGACTGCCCTTGTGTTTATAGCAGAGATGCCCCGTGCACTCGGGATGCAGTCCTATGACTCCCTGGCCTCACCACTAGTGTGACAGGCACCGGAGACGTGGCCACAGCGCCAAAAGTGCCATTTGGAGGAAATCCCCCAAGTGAAAACAAAGACTCTGTAAGTCATTTCCTCTGAGCTGAACAGAAAGACATCTGTGTTGATCCAGCTCTTACGCACTCGTCACAACAAAACAATTGCTTGTAAGCAGCACAGACCCTGCTTGCTTTCCTCCAGACTGACACTTAAAAACATGAGAGATGTATTTCAACTGAACTTCACAAGCACTTTTTTCTCTCAATGAGGTTTTGCAGACTGACAGTCTCTATAGGTAAGGTTGGGCTAAGAGAAGAGAGTAAAGAAGAAAGCCTGCATGACATCCCACTATAGACCCTTTCAGTACTTAAAGGGGCATTTCAGTACTTAAAGGGGGCCTACAGGAAAGATGGGGACAGACTTTTTAGTAGAGCCTGTAGCGATACGACAAGGAGTAATAGTTTTAAACTGAAGGGGGGTAGATTTAGACTAGATAGAAGGGAGACATTTTTACAGTGCGGGTGGTGAAACACTGGCACAGGCTGCCCAGAGAGGTGGTAGATGCCCCATCCCTGGAAACATTCAAGGCCAGGTTGGACGGGGCTCTGAGCAACCTGATGTAGTTAAAGATCTCCCTGCTCATTGCAGGGTGGTTGGACTAGATGACCTTTAAAGGTCCCTTCCAACACAAACTATTCTGTGATTCTGTGACCCTGAAGTCTGAATTTCAACACAGACTCCCGATGGGTGCAAAAAGCCTCCTTTAGTTATTCTGGCTGTAGATGAGTGAGCTTTGGGGTGGCTGCATGTAGCCGTTACCCATCATTAAGTAGAAGGGAAGGAACTGCAACTCCAAGGGCCATCAGGGCACGGGCAGATCTGTGACGGCCGCCTCAGGGTTCACAGCCCACTCGGGATGGGGAGAGCTGTGCCCACGCTCCCCATTAGCCCTGCGAGAGCTCACGCTTCACGGCGGTTTGGAACGAGAAGTATCTGATCCAAAGCACCGATGACACGTGTTGAAAGCCGGCTGACGCCAAGCACTAGATTTTGGGGCAGAGTTTGCATCCTTCTCCAAGCTGTATAATCTGCCTTTTTCTCTTTACTTCACCGAGAGTTTCCGGGCAGCTCCTGCCGGGTCTGTTTGATGTGGGCCACCTTCTCGCTTCACCTTCTAGCCACCCTGCATCTGCACGGGGCGGGGGGGCGCCCGGGGCGGGGAGCGGGCTCCGGTGCAGGGTCCGTTACCCGCCCCCCCCCCCCCCACGGCCGCTTCCTCCGCCGCTGCCCCGCGGGGAGGAGGAGGAGGAGGCGGAGGAGGAGGAAGAGGCGCTGCCGCCGCCTTCCCGGGCCGGAGCGGGGCAGTGCGGTGCCTCCCTCCCTCCTTCCGCCTCCCTCCGCGCCGCCGGCGCCGGGGCTCCATCGGCGGCCCCCGGGACAGGCAGGTAAGGCAGAACCGGGGCCGGGGGCTGCGGGGCCGGGGGCAGCGGGGCCGTCCCCGGGGGGTTGGCGGCTGGCGGAGCGCAGCCCGCAGCAGCCGCTGTCGGCACCTCCTCGGCGTCGCACACGGGTCTGTGAGCGGGCGCTGTGACAAAAGCGGCGTTTCTAAACCTGTGCTTAAAACGGGTCTAGCTTGTGTAATATGAGGGGTCGCAGCCCAGGCTGCCGAATCACCTTGAAAGCTAACGCGTGCTGAGTATTTTCTTGTTTGTGTGACTTTCTTCTACGAGCCTTTCCTTACGGCCGTGTCACCGCCGTGCTTCACTAAGGCTGTCCCACCTCGTCTCAAGGCGCGATCAGCCTTGAGTGTGAGCTCAGCCACCTGAATAATTCCCCCCTGCTTTCTGCCCCCCGCCGTGGCGATCCTTGCTGGGTGGCGAATGCTCTGATGTCCCCTCGTGCTGGGACACGGCGTACCCCCGCTGTAGGTGACTACACTTGCGTGGTGCCATTCCACAGGCTTCCTTTCTGCGTCCCCAGAAGTCGGAACCCATAATTATTTGGACCGTGAACTGAGCTTTTACCGTAGAGATGGCCACGAGCTCTCTGCTTGGAATGACAGATGTGCACCTTACTGTGACAAACGCTAATCTGAAATACTTAGCATTGTTTTATGAGTCAAATAAGTGGGAACGTAGCTTTTATAGACAGAAAAACTGACCGCAGCAGAAATGCAGATTAAAAGGTGTCTTGTGACTACTTGCTTCTGGAGCATTTATTTTCATTTTAGAGTAAATGTTGCTGATGCTTTATCTGACTGTCTCACCTTTTGATATAGTGGGGCTGTAGGGTGAAGCATCGCTTTTTAATTTCTCAGAACTCTCCAGTGACTGGAAGATGGGTCGTTACTTATGGCTGCTATATCAGTGTTTAGGGTATTTTGGGCCATCAGAAAGCAGCACGCATACAAACAGGCTCCCAGTGACGCTTGAGGGAGTACCCAGAGTGGTTTTGCATGTGCTCCTCTCTCCTGTCGGCACACCAGCCCTGCTGCTCGGATCACACCACCGGTGCAGAAGAGGCCCTTTAGGTGTCCTGGTCTTGTTTCACAGGCGCTGCTCTGGTAGGTGGGGAGGCAGCTCCTGGGCAGGGTGCTACGCGTAGTCTTTTGATGGTTATGGTTTGCAAGTGGGTTACAGTAGGAAAGAGCCCATTTGCTATCACGCTCTCCTCTGATAGGCTTCATATTTCTCTAGGTTTTATTTTATATGTTTTATTTATTGAGAAATTACATCTTATGGTGAAATAATCAAGTTTGTCTCTGCATTTAGCCCTCAGTGAAAGGGTGCTTTACATGTTCTGCTAAAATTCTAAATGAATATTATAAGCATTTTGAACCAAATGATTTCTATGTGAGCTTGCCTGGTGAAACTACTGAAAACTGTGCAATGTGGTTGTATTTGGCACCTGGGTGCTCCCTTCTCTCTCTTTTTTTTTCTTTTTTTTTTTTTTTTTAATGAAGTAATCTCCCAGGTGTGAAAATCAAAAACAAAGATTTGGAGTTCACAAAGTTGAAACATACTGCCAGTTAGACCTCCATGGTGAAATAACTAGTTCTCAGCCGCTAGACCTGATCTTAACCCTTCAAAACTTACAGGAGTACCACCTTGGTTTTTTATGCTAATACAGAATTTGTAAAATCTTTTAAAACCATTGATTGTGAGGCAGCTAGAGTTATATCCTAAGTTAAGTTACATTTTAATTCTTAGCTATGGGCTTGCTGTTGCGGATTTGGCGTTGGAATGTATCCAGTAACCTGGCTGACTGCCTACAATGGCTAGAAAGGGAGAAAAATAAAATAGAGCTGATAAAACAATATCAGCTCCATATTGTTTCATCTTGCCCTGAAACAACACTGTATTCAGAAATGCCGTGATAGTGTGGTATCCTGTAATTAAAGTTAAAATAACTGGGAAGTGATTACATTCACAGAATTGCTTGGAAGCATCAAGAAGTCTTCCCCCTCCACCAAATGTAGGTGCAACCTGTTGTAGATTTAATTGCCTCTGTGTGGTGTTAGCTTATAAACTGGATACACAAGATAAGGTCCACAGTGGTTTTAAGTTTCATACAAATATTTGTATCTCAAATATGCAAAAGATTTTCTGTGTATTAGACAATGGAAGTCTGTGCTTCCTGCTGTCAATGCAAAGATAACGGAAAAAATGTCTTCAGCCCCTGTTAACCATTGACCTATAAGATGTTTTTCTACTTTTGCTTGTTTTGACTTTTTTCAGTAACCTATTACCTTTTTACTGCTGAACTTGGAACTGTGCTTTAGAAAAAGGCAAATTTGTATATGCCAAAGACTGTTGTAACAATCTACAATAGCTCTCCTGCAGAAATAGGATAAGAAAATACCAGTATAAAAATCAAAAGATATGGAAAGCAGTACTTGGCCAAACTGGAGTGGAGGTTGGCTTGGAGAAGAAGGCCTGAGTTGGTGTTTTTTTTTATATTTTGAAGACCACACATGCTTCTGAAGGACATCTATCATGTATTTCTGGATTTGGGCTACAGATATTTTTACTATTATGTAGATGTATCTATTTGTACAGAATTACCAATACGTTGGCTAAAAAGTGACAGCAATAGTCACTCAGTTGTTGGCCCATGTAAGTTGAGTGATGATGTTCATTAAATGACCTGCTGATATCCATACCTTCCTCCGTTATGCAAAACACAAGGGAATGTCTGTCAGTAACACTGACTGAGACCACCTTCTCACTGCAGAGAGATCAGCCCAATTTACCCTATTCCTCCTGGCCAAGGCCTCATGCTAGCACTAAGCATTAGATATGTCACTGATATAACAGGGCACAGTTCTCCAGAAACCAGTAAAATTTCACCTATGTTATAACAAATGGTCAATTGGGTCTCAAGAAATGTATTTTTGTGTCTTACTTCTAAAGGCAAATGCCCCATTTGCTCTGCTGACCCTCAGGCAGAGGAGCACTCTGCTCTCCTGCTTCTGGTCTGGTTTTCTAAGTGTATTTTCTAAAGCAAAAAGCATTAAGAAAGAAAGCGGTGTGTAGGTGAGGGAAGCCGGTGTTCTGGTAGACACGTATGCGCTTTGTCTGGCATGGCAGAAGAGGAACTGGGGAGCAGAGGCTTGTGATTGACCACTGCCCCGTGGCCATTACAGCTCCGGCAGTTCTCAGTCATCCCCCATCCCCTGCCCCGGCTCAGCAACACGGGCAGTGATTCAGACTCAGGGAAAATACCATGTGAGGTAAAACTTTGAAAACCAGATAGACTTCTTTTTACAGGTGGGGAGACGAGTCTCTTTGTAGGAGATGCTTTGCAGGGAGAGGAGTGGGTTTTTACAATTTCCTAAGTGCAGAGGTGGGATGGAGTAAGGGGAGGTCTGATCCTTGCAAGCACAGTGAAGTGGCTGCTGTGCTCAAATGGGATCATGAAACCTCTGAAAGAGTAGCAAAAGCCTCCTGGGAGCAGGCCTGTCCATCATGGGCAGGATTTACCTTTCTTAGGAAGAATGACATTGCCTAGGGCAAGCCTTTGGTTTTGACAATACCCAAACATTTAGGAGGAACATGACATTGGTGAAAAGATGCCTCTTGGTTGGATGCCTCTGTCCTGTGGTCTGGGTGGTTCAGTAAAGCTCATGCCTAGCTTGGTGTGGTCCAGCCTTGGTACTGTGGGCAGGAGAGATGGTTTTTGGGACCCTGCCACAGAGAGAGGAGTTGATTTGGGAGACCCCAAGCCTGGCCAATGGCTGACGTACAAGAGCTGTTCCCCATCTGCCAGGGGCAGCCATGGGACTCGGAGATGGAGAGGAGAAGTGTTTGGCTGGGTTTGCAGTCACAGCCCCTCCTCCGAGGCAAAGCAGCAGGCTGCCAACTGGGCTGCCCTGTTTCATTTCTTAAGGTGAAAATCCTATGCGACATTAAACAAATGCAGGAAAAAGTTAAAAAAAAAAAAAAGAAGGTTGCAGTGTGCTGGGCTATGTGGAACCTGGGTGAATGCTTTCTTGGCACTGCGGCTTTTCCTCATTCATGTTTCTCTTATCAGCGGATGTATGAATGGGTACCCCTTTGCCACATGTAGGGTATAACGTCATGTATGCTCAAGTAGGTCACGGCTGAGTTTCCTGTCTGGAGGGGTTTTACTCATCCCTGTGCCTATTGTGAGCTGCGACGTGATGAAAGTGTAAGAACGCTTCAGATCTAGGTCTTGGTTCCACTTGAATGTGGGGCAGAAAAACCTGGCTTTGGGTGGTACGGGCAGCGGGATTCTTCCTGCTGAACCAGGGTCCGGGCAGGACACCAGGACCTTGCCATTCTGAAGAGTGTACTTTCCCTATCATGTTAGACTGAGACCAATTCCCGACCATTTATGCTTATTAAACAAAAGAAGACTTTTTCCCCTCCCCTTCCTTCATGGTAGCCACATAACTTGCCATCGGACCCACATGGTAACTGCCCATCAATTTTAGCTGAACATAGTAACTCTGTGCTAGGCAGCCCTGTGCAAAAAAAAACCCCATTTTGTCAGGTTCTCTGTACTAGTCTACAGGGTAGGCAAGAGAATCACAATACATCAAATTCATGATGTATTCAGGGTTGCTGCTCGTCCCGTGAATTACAGGATGTCCTATATCACAGGCCCAAGCTCCACATCCTGGCAGAAAGAATAATTGTGTATGTGTGTGTGCGTTCCTCCTTCTCTCCCCAATTACAAGCATCTCTTCTCAGCCGAAGTTGCAAACCGCAGCCATTCCTGGTGCCACAGCGGGGGGAGGAGAGAGGGAGCCTCTTCCACCTTGGGTTGTGCGACACAATGTGGGGGATCTGCTCCCAACATGTAAACTGCGTTGAGCTGAAATGACCGCTCTTTCTGTCCCATGGGAGATCCTTTAAACTGGTAATCCTAAATGTACTTTGGGATCTTGTGGAAGTGAAATTGCTACCTAAACTGTAATCCAGCACAGATGCTTAAAAGAACATTTTTTTAGCATGAACAAATCTAGCGCTTGGGTGTGAAGAGTGGCCGGTTCAAAACTGTCAGTGCAACACCCAATTCAGCTTGCTTATGTGTAATGCTTTATGAGATATGTTTAGTTATGTAGCCACATGTGATTTTCTTTTCCCATCAGGCCACCGTTTCATCCAGACCATGGCTGCTCGGGCTGTTTCAGTTTGCTTTGTCATGGTAGTCTGTGAGGACCAACTCATCCCTGGCGTTGAAGGGGGACTTAGCTTAGGGGACCTCCCATTCTCCCATTCATCCTCAGTGGCGCTTGAATGGAGCGGGTTTAGTTGTTGGGGGGAGGCATATTTACAGTTCTGGTGTGTCAGATGAACTGTGAGGGTCTGTTTTATGGGAGGGGGGGGTTGTGAGAAGGACATGGTGAAAGGCCTTGGGGTGTGAGAGCAGAGATCGGCTGGAGAGCAGAGTTCTGTGTCAGGGGCTGCTGGCAGCTTCTCCGCCATCGCAGCAGCTCTCTCTTCCCACCAAGACACTCTCCCAAAGCATGAAGGGGATTACAGCTGTCTGATGAAAAAATAAAGTCATGGGCAAGCAGCAAAATTTCATCAATTTTCCCTCCCTTTTCTTGAACTGAAACCAGCTCTGAAAGTCAGTGTGAAGCAGGCACTCGCCACGAAAACCTGAGACCTTGCCATAAAGGACTGTCTTGGCCTTGCCTTTGCAGTGTCTTAACTTTACTCCTTGTCATTTTGGCCTCAGATGGGACTGGATTGTGGAGTAAGATACTATCAAGCATTAGTGACAGTGTTGCATGATGTCTCATAGAGAGTTTAAGCTGAATGTTCTTCCTCAAGATGATAAAAGTCTGGTGACACCTGACAAGTGCCTCTTGTTCCCCGTGTAGCTCGCAACAGTTGAAACACCCCTACATCTGAGAATTGACGTCAAGGGGAGCAGCGATAACAAACTGCTTTGCTAGAGATGCTCACTACCTTGCAGGAGTGAGAGGAAAGGGCAAACACGAGACCACAGCGTTGCCTCAGTTGTGTTTATTTTCGGATTCAGTGAGAAATTTTTTCCCTGAATGAATACTTATATTTTGACACGAGTGAAACTGAACTCCTTTGGTGTTCCTTGTTGCTTAGGCTGCACTGTATGTGAAGAAGAAATTCTTCAAGGTCACAGCCTGGATTTCCAGTCCTGTATGTGGAGACTTCATTAGTAAGTGGCTGAAATGCAAATAAAAGTTTAACAGTTTAACAGAACCCTAAAAATAATTTTAGAGTAGAATTCTGTGGTATCTGCCTCAATAACTTCAGGAAAATAGGTCTCACTCTTTGGAGTATCTCTCCAGAAAGTATTCAGCAGCATGGATTTTACTTGAAGAGGTCTTTGTTTTTTAATTTTTAATCCCTATCATAACATACATATGGTTCAACACAGAGCAACACAGAAACTGAAAGGCTTTGTAGCCTACTAAAGAAAATGAAAGCTGTTGTAAGTACAATCCTTCAAGTAGTATGTCAGCTAGACAGGCACAGGGCATGAGAACATGAAGTTTGGTCTGGTAGCATGACTCCTACAATTTTGAGTGCAATCAAGTGGTAATTCTCGCACCAAGAGTCATGTTATCCCATCTCAGTGAAGTGAGGGTGTGGTATGATGGGGAGGGAATTTTGGTTTTCATTTACGTGAAATTTTCCTTGTAACCTATCCAACATAACAGGGTAAGAGAGTCTGGAATCAGAAGATAAGACCGCTGACCTTGCCAACGCCACCACTTTGGTATGCGCAGCCCTGAATTGCCAGATGTGGGAACAGTAGTGCGGAATCTCAACTGCAGTGTAAATGGTCATGCATTCCGGGTCCGATCTCTTGTCCTTGTTTCGTAGCGGAGGGGACGTATCCTGGTGAAAATGATGCAGGGGAAACTTGACAAACAGGAACTTGCAGTATTTCCTGTCCCCCACTTGTTGCCTTGGGTTTTTCCTCATGCACAGAAGTTCTGACCTGTAACTTCAGGTGTAGCAGCGCTGTCTGCATGAGAGAGGTTTGGGGCTAGGCCACTCAGTAGGTGGAAAAAAAGCAATAGTTATAAAGTGGCCTCTTACTACTACCTCAAAATAAAGACTTTGAGAGGAAATACACCTATTAGTCAATGTGGACGCCAGCACATGAGTCGTGGCCAGTAGCTCATCATCTGAGTCAACTTCACAGCTTTGTCTTCAGCTGAAATTCCCCTGTTTATTATTGAAGTATTTCTTACTGTGTAGCTTCCACGTAGTCTAGCGAGTGCTTGTTTCTGTCTCTATTTAAAACCCGTTCTTAATATAAGTGTATATTTTTCGTATTAATGATCCTATTAATAAATGTGTTTAAACATAGTATAGTTTTCTGGTATATTCGGTTTGAGTTGAACTGTCATGGTAACGAAAAAAGGTATGTTATGTAAATATCTAGTATGTATTTCTAGCATCTTACCACAAAGCATGTGGTTACTTGGGCTATGTCTTTTGCATGCTCGATTTTGTTAAAAGCGTAATGCGGGGGTATAGATGTTGGAACTGCTCCTGGCGGAGGGTACAGGGCAAGCAGGAGTCGTGCTTAATCCCTTCCTCACAAACCTGTTTAACTCTTGCCTCGGATAACCTAGCTACTCAGTGTCAGGCATCAACTTCAGTGTCGATGCTTTAGCTTGCTGCTAAAGTGTTCTTAACAGACCATCTGAAAAGCAACTAAAAGGCTAACTAAAAAGCGGATATGATTTTATTAAGCTTATTCACTTTTTAGAGAGAGAATGGTTGGGTTTGTGCCTACAGCGGCTGTTAACAGCTATTGTTACGGTGTAGGCGTAAACTTGGCTCACTTCTACTCTACATGAATGACTTGGAAGGGTGGATGCTTGATAAAAGATACAAAGATCATGATTTTAGCAATATGGAGAGTAGGCTGTGGTCTTCAACAGCCCAGGAAAAAGGAACAGCACATCTCTGGAGCTGGTTCAAGGCTATCTCATCTGGTTCTGTTAAATTGGTGTTACTATGATAGGAAAACAAGACAGCAGCCATCACTTCTCTCTAACCCAGTTGCTTATCCAGAGGTAGGTTTCTCTTCTGCAAGCTGCGTGCCTAAGAGTCCCCCCAAATTCCCTGAAAGCCAACTACATTTTTTTTTTTTTTTGCAAACTTTCCCTGACCTCACGACTTCCTTGCAGCTCTTCTCAGCCATGTGCTTACTTTTACGATCGTGCGGCCCTTAGCTGGGAGGTAGCCAATTTGTTACAGATGAGGCTGGACTCATTTTCCCACAAGCCGCCCCTTTGCACTGAGGCTCGAGGATGCGTGTGTAGCTGTCATTCTGTGGGTACCAAAGCACTCAGCTGGATTTTATGCTGCAGGTGCTACAAGTTTTCATCCATTCTGGGAAGCAAAATAGTTTCTCTGTAGCTGCAAAGGGAGGGGAGTGGGGGGAGAATATCTTGAGGAGCACTGCAGAAGTGATAAAGGGATTTATACCTGAACTCTGATGAGACAGTTCCGTATGACTAAGGAAAATCTGATGGTTGAAATGATAAAAATAATCTTAAAAGACAATCAGGTAAGGAGCTATTGCTTGCTGTCAGTTTGGGAAATGGTAGTTTCCCTGAAGAAGTAAAAAGATCCTTTACATTTCTTGTGAATAAAATACAAGTTTAAAAAGCGGGTGACGTGTTGCTAGGTAAATAACTTGCTTCCCTAGGAATAAACAGCATATATAGTTGATGTTTGCAGGATGTCTTAAAACCAAATGCTGGTTTGATTCAATTCAATTTTGAGCAACTTCTCCAAATAAACTGATCTCGCTAGTTGTACTGTTGGCCGGCACATTGTGAGGTGAATTGCTACCTTTTTGAGTACTGTCAGATCATTATACCTGGTCTAGCAGGGCTCCAATGGACAGCATAGTCTGAGCTTTGCTTTTTTTTTTTTTTTTTTCTAACTAAAAACTAAAGGCTGGCTTTGAAGATGGTTTCCAAAACCTGTGGATCCATATCACTGGATTTCCTGCAGGCATTGAAGAAATTATAGGTGCTCCATGACTCACTGTGCTTCTCTGTATGCAAGGCATATCAGGTCACTTAAGGGTAGCCTGGAACAGAGAGTGGTTGAGGTGAAGTCATAATTGACGCCTGCTCCTACTTCATGTGGGATGTACCTACAGACCACTTGTACATACCTCTTGTGAGGCATGGAAAATATCTTTTTAATTCATAAAGCCGTTATCAAACTTAAAACAAATCCAGTTCATGGCATTCTTTGGAAATTGTATGTCAACCCAGGAATGAGTGACTCAAGATGTCACTCACCTTGGGCTTGTCTGTGTTTTTTCCATGGAGTTCAGCTGAGAGATGCTAGCAACAAGCTGGCTGGGATCACAAGCAGAGGAGAATCTGCACCCAAATGAGTAATTCCAGAGCAGTGTTCAGTATTGAGAGTGCAGGGTAGTGCCGGTCCTGCTTTTCTGCCATCAGGAGCCAAGCCAGAATTTCTATGGCTTCAGCTTGTGCCATGCAGATGCACCAGTGGCACTCTGCCATGGCACTCCTTCAGAGCAGAGAACAGACAGGGGTATTGCAGGTTTGCTTATTGCTGGCAAAGTATGTTCAAGTCAGACGAGCTTTCCTTCGGCCACTGACTGAGTTTTCGTGGTAGCTTTTAAAATGATCGCAGGTAAGGATCTAGAAGGCTGGGTGTTGCTTCTGTGTGTTGAAATATTATTGTAGGAGATTGGTTCTAGCTCCAGAATGAATGGGTTTGGGACTAGAGGAGAGGTGCTGCTAGATGGTTATTAGGTGGCTTATTTCCAGCATTCTCCACTTTAAGAGTGTGTCAACCCAATGGTACAAAACAAGACTGTGATCGTGTTCAAGTTAGTGTAAAATTAGGTTCGTTGTATTGGTATCGGTTACTTGGCATGTACCCTGGCAGAGCAGAAAGAGTTAACTTTAGTAGTTGGAGAACAAGTAGTTCTCTAACTTTAGTAGTCGGAGAACAAGTAGTTGTTTAGGGGAAAAAGTTCATCTTAGAGTGTTTGGAAAGAGAAGTAACTGAGGAAGTATTAGTCATTCCCTGTGCATAAAGCAAGTCATGGTTTGTATGTATTACAGTATTTCAGTTAAAACATGTCAGAAGAGTGTCTTGAACACTGAAATAAACTGAGCTTATTTTTGGTGTAATACATCACGTGCTCACCTGAGATTGTATAACATGTGGAAAACCAAACTCAGATTGAGAAGAAAGTGAATTAAATTGACTCCTTTACTGTAATTAAGAAGAAGGACAGCCTCAGGCACTGTTGAGTTTTTTTTTTTCTTTTTTCTTCCCCATAGATTTGATTTGCTTTTCTCAGATTTGCAGTTTTTTGTACAATAGCAATTGACCTCCTACTTAATGGTGAGCTTTAGGATTCCTAAACAGAATTAGGTTCAACGTCTGATTTAGCAGAACATTTATTTTTCCAGCCCTCTCAATCTCCAGCATGGTGGAGAAGTAGGAAGAGCTTTTGCACAAGCATCGCCCATTTCCTTTGCCAATCTCATCTTTGCCTGTTTCTTTAGTTAGTGGGTGTTACTGTTTCTCTTCCCCTCTTATCGGAAGGGGTGTTTTTCAGAAAAAGGCGAAGGCAGGACATTCTGCTTTGCCGAATGTCCACCCGCTGCCACAGGGCCAGCAGGGGACTGGTGGAGTAGCCTCGGTCTATGTAGAAATTAAATAAATAGACTCTGCTGTGAGCTTCTGCTCTTCCAAATCAATGCCATGCAGGTTTGGAGACAGTTCTTCCATTTTCCTCTCTAACCTTGCTTTGAAAATATTTGCTGGAACAAAGAGGACTGTCTCCATTTGAAGGTATGTACACACGCAGGAAGGACCAGTATACCACATACCGCCTCCCAGTTCAGACCCTGACCTTCCCTTTCTGTTCATGCTTTACCTTTTACCTCGTCTCTTTCAGCTGAGAGCCATTTATATTGGTGCAAGTAAACCAAACTAATATTCTTCACCAGACCTTTACGCTGCACAAGCGAAAAGGCAAATCTCTTGGGGCCTACAAGAAAGCTGGAGAGGGGCTGTTTGCAAGGGCATGTAGCGATAGGACGAGGGACAATGGTTTTAAACTAGAGCAGGGTAGGTTTAGATTAGACATTGGGAAGAAGTTCTTTACAGTGAGGGTGGTGAGGCACTGGCACAGGCTGCCCAGAGAGGTGGTGGAGGCCCCATCCCTGGAGACATTCAAGGCCAGGCTTGATGAGGCTCTGAGCAACCTGATCTAGTTGACGATGTCCCTGCTTACTGCAGGGGGGTTGGACTAGATGGCCTTTAGAGGTCCCTTCCAACCCAACACATTCTGTGATTCTCTTTATGCTTTGCCTCATCTGGCCAGCTGCAGTAAAACTCCTCGCGGCATCCTGAAGTCCTGGTGATGGCACCACAGCTGTGAAGAGCTGCTGTATGTCAGCAGAAAATTAAGTTTACCGTTTTCACTGCACTTTATATGTGGTATTTAGAAATAAAAATAAACCTGAGCAAGAAAGCAAATATCAGTGCATAAAAATATTAGCGAGGCTTGGCTTTTGTCCTCATGTGAGCAGCATGGATTAGGCACCATGGAATAGTTAGTGACAGCATCCTCAGTCAGCTGCTTAAGTTCATCGCTGTGATAGCGCAGCTTCCCTCATTCAAAAACCAGAAATCTACCCTCAAAAAGAAGTCTTTAAAAATAAAGCGAACTTGTTTTTTGTTTGTGGTTTGTTTGTTTGTTTTTAATTACCTTCTCCAATCTTAAATCTTCCTTTGCTTGAATCAAATATGTGATAAAATATAGCTGATTTTGCTGGCTGTTGCAGGAGGTTTTGTCAGAAGGCCCAGCTGGGGAGAAGTTTATCATGTAAAAGTTTGGCCGGCCTGCGTGCTGAGGCCCCCAAATATGCAAAGCTCTTGCCTGGAAGCTGTGTGAATGCAGCAAACCCTGCTGACAGACAGGATATTTTAGCTTATGTCAGACTGCATATGGCTTCTGGTGAGCCCAAAACCACGGGTGTTCAGTAGAAGAGGTCACTTCTGCCTGCAGAAGATTTGAGATTGGGTTTCTTCTGTGGGAAGCGCTGTTCAGTTGTGGTAGGCCACCTCGAAAGGTTTTCATAGTCTACAGCAAGAATAAGGTGGTAACTTTGGATGTTGGAGTGGAATTTAACAATAGTAGCTCATGCTAAAAGCATTATTATGGAAATAATAGCAACCATTAACCACTGTATATGCGTTGAGCAGAGGAAAATGCAAAGCCACATTATGTATGTGGTTACAGAGCTATCTAGTCTTCTAAAAAAACCCACTAGACTGGCAGAGTATTTGAGGTTTTCTGGGTATGGCTTTGCATATGTTTTTAATTACCTTTCCCATGAATATGATGAATTACAACTACTCTCTATGTACGCATGTACATATAAAGACCTCTTCCCCCCAATAACATAAACAATCTGCCTTTCATGTCACATTATTATTACTCTGTGTGAGGAAAAAGGGGGTGAATGAAGGTAGGCGTTAAAACTTTGATCTATATAGATGATGGTGAAGAACACAAAAATCTTTCACAAGCATTGAAAAAACAGCAAAACCATGGGCTTGGAGATGAGGAGTGACTGAAGGAGCTGGGACTGTTTAGTTTGAGGAAGAGGAGGCTGAGGGGAGACCTCATCACTCTCTACAACTGCTTGAAAGGACATTGTAGAGAGGTTGGTGCTGGTCTCTTCTCACTGGTAATTAGTGATAGAACAAGAGGCAATGGGTTCAAGCTGCAGCAGGGTAGGTTTAGGCTGGGCATTAGGAAAGAATTCTTCACAGAAAGAGTGGTCAGACACTGGAATAGGCTGCCCAGGGAGGTGGTGGAGTCACCATCCCTGAATGTGTTTAAGAGTCGTTTAGCTGTGGTGTTAAGGGATATGGTGTAAGGGAGAACTTTGTAGAGTGGAGCTGATGGTTGGACTCGATGATCCCAAGGGTCTTTTCCAACCTAAATGATTCTATGAGTCTATGTTATAGCCCGATCAACATTGCTTTGCAGGCAATAAATACAGTAGGGGAACACGTTCGTGGTTTGCAGCTCTTGGGTTTTGCTTATCTTCAGTACAGAAGTGAAGCTGACTTTCTAGTCTTCAATGAAATCGCAAGATGAACTCGTAATACCTTTTGGCTAACAAAAGAAACATGGGAAGTTGGGGATAGCCCACAATGCAAGAGCTGAATACCTGCTCTGTCGCCAATACTATTTCTTGAGGCAGTGACACATTCAAAAGCTTTTTATCTTTAGAGAGGGCAGGTGGCTGAGTGTGCAGAAGGTCAGTAGGCTGGGAAAACTTTCGGATTTTGCTACTTTAACTGATGTTTCAAAGTCCTTTTTTTTTGTGCCTTGATTTCTGTGTCCCAAACTAAGTTTCAGCTTTATTTTCTTCCAGCAAAGAACACCACAAATGCGAAAGAGGTTTTTGATCTGAATAAAGTGAAGGGAAAAAATAGTCAGTGCAAGCTTATAGGTATTGTGGAATTTTTATGTGGAAGAAATAAGAAAAGGTACAAATACTCAGCTGTAGAGGAATGAATAAAAATACAAGAAGCAGTGGAGGATAGTGAAAATTGATCAGGCCATCCTTTGTGTGGTATCCCATAGATAATGTTGCTAACTCAAAGTTAGCAGTGAATGATTTAAATTAAAAAGATGCCAATGTCAACGTATTTTCTACATCGTGGATGGTAATAATGTAATTTTTGTTTCATAAAGCAGAGGTTCCTTTCCTAAATAATTATCTGGGGGGGGACTGAAGAAGGTGCACTATAAAGCTGTGGAAGGATAAGTTAGTCATTGGAGTGTGCTGCTTACAGGAGGTCACGATAAAGAGCAATAGCTGAGTTTGACGATGGAGACATGTACGTGTCATTCTCCTAAATCTGGACTCATTGTAAGGGGAAAGAAACCCTTTTGCTGCTCTTACCGTTTTTCCCAAGCTGTTCTGTGCGCTTTGGCTCCACTTCTCTTTTGTGATGGTTGTTGCGTTGATGGTCCGGTTTGGTGTGATGAACCACCCTGCTGCCAGCCGACCCTATCGAAGGGGACCGTCGCTTTTCCAGCAGCTGCCCTGTCACTTTTTCACCCCAGCTACCTAAGTTAGAGTGCTAAAAGGAAACAAATGCTTGTATTTTGCAAAATGTCGAGCCTGTTTCCGAGGAATTTTATAAAACCTGTGCTGGTTGCAATGAAACACTCCTCCTGCGTGTGTATGTGAGTGGCTTTCAGTTGAACAAAGGATATTTTGCAATATCACATGGTTATCTCAGAATCTCCAGTCAAAGAGTTGTCACTGAGTTACCCCTTACCCTGTTTACTTTTTAACCTAAATTTAGTGCAGGCAAATATGAATTTTAGTTTCACAGGGTCCGATTATATATAAAATTATCCAGTTGTTCTTTGGCTGTACTTTCAAACGGAGCCTAAGGTTTTGCAAACCTTTGGGTATGATTTTGAAATCTATTTGAAAGTAGCCCCCCAAAATTGCATTTCTCTTGGTTAAAAAAAAATAATAAAAAAATAGGTTGCATGTGATGGAAGTGGTTGCTGAGAGTCTGCTGCTAGAAAAAAGAGGAGGAAAAAAAAGTAAATCCGAGTATTTTTTACTTCTCCTTTTTCTGGCATATGATACATTTTGGATATCATTACAGTATTTTTCCCCTCAATTCCAATTTTTAAATTATGACAGTTTATGCTAAAGTATATTTTTCGGTATGTGTATTTTTGTGAAATTTACCATTTGAGCAGGGGACTAATAACAGTTGTCTTTTATTTAGTTGTCTTTTACTTTTTGGAGTTTGAATCTGCAACCTCGGATGTGGGGCAAAAAGACTTCTCTACCATATGAAGCAGAAGAGCAGATTTTGCAATCCTTGCTTACACTGAGTAGTAATTATTCAAATAAGCCTGTGCTGGATACTCATGCAAGTAACTATTCACATGTAACCCAGTTTCTAGTTTCATGGTAAAGCAATGGCAGCTTCAGCAGAAAAAAGAGGGTAAGGAGTTCTCCTTTTTTTCTTCTTTCTGCACTGTTTCTGCTCTCTACCCAGAACTGCAGCGTGCTGCCTTTTCACTTACCCCACTGCAGCTGTTTGCAGGGACACATGATGAACTTGATCATCAAATTGATCTGAATTACTTAAAAAAAAAAAAAAAAAAAATTTTAGAAGAGTTTCAGATTTGCGTCAGAATTACAGGGTACCACCTATGTACTTAAAATTGACTTTTTTTTTTTTTTTTAAAGTGTAACTAGAGCTTCTACTGAGCTTTCATCCATTTATTCAACTGTTTGAATGTTGCATGTGCTTACTGACTGGTTTACGGTGACTAATTGTTTCAATAAACAAACAGGATCCGGGAGCTGGGAGTGGGAACCAGGCGATACATGGGTTGTGTTGCAAGTGCGGGGGTTACCTCATCGCTTAGTGCCTCAGTTTTCCCCAGGGAAATCGGGGAAAGATGGCATGCATAGGAAGCTCTGTCTATAAGTAAAAACTTTGTACATCTTGACCGACACTGACTTAGCAGGGTTATCTTCACAGTTGTTTTCATTTACTTTGAGGAAGGTGTATCTGAAAGGGGCCTACAAGAGAGCTGGGGAGGGGCTGTTTGCGAGGGCATGTAGCGATAGGACGAGGGACAATGGTTTTAAACTAGAGCAGGGTAGGTTTAGATTAGACATTGGGAAGAAGGTCTTTACAGTGAGGGTGGTGAGACACTGGGACAGGTTGCCCAGAAGAGGTGGTGGAGGCCCCATCCCTGGAGACATTCAAGGCCAGGCTTGATGAGGCTCTGAGCAACCTGATCTAGTTGAAGATGTCCCTGCTTACTGCAGGGGGGTTGGACTAGATGGCCTTTAGAGGTCCCTTCCAACCCAACACACTCTATGATTCTATGACTTCATGGCGGTACAGGTGAATATTTGTATAATGTGAAGATGGATCAGTGCAAGTTGATGCAGACTTTTGGTACTTCAAGTTGAGAATGTTTTCCCCTCCTAAAAAAGCTGTGAATCTGTAACTCTTCTGGATTTCAGTCATAACTCTGAGCACTCAGCATATCTGCAAATTAGGTGTACCTAAGGTTGGCAGGGAACAGGGCAAGTCCTTGGCAGGAGGTACCGTGCAAAGCTTAGATGGGTGGCAGCACAACGAAACTCCCACAGCTGTTGGGAACAAGATAACAATGCATCATGCAAACAGGTTCATGTCCTGGGGAATGCTCTGGGAACTATGGAATACTTGGCGGGGGGGGGGAGGAGGAAGTGTAGAAAAGTTCTAAAACTGTCCTGAAGAAAGAGATGTATGGGTTTGATAAGAGGTAAGGGTGGCTGTTACAGGTGCATCTTCAAAGAACTGTTGCAATTTTGGAAAGGAACTTTCAGAGTCATAGGTGAGGTTTCAGTTGTCCCGAGCCTTATTTATAGACACAGAAATGTGGCTAGAGCCATTGGCTTGGAAAAACCCCCAAACAAAACAGGTTTCTGTGACCAACTGCAGATTCAAAGGCTGATCTTCTGACCTGGGAAACTGGTTCTTATCCACAGGGATCTCCATAGGAGCAATAATTCAGTGTAGCAATCAGGTGCAGACATTGACCAATTACATTATTGATGTTTTTATTTTTTTTAATGCTGATTTTTGTCCAAAGGATTTTTGCTTTGTTTCTTGTATAATGTGAATGTGACCAAAGAGGGCTGGTAGGGAAAAGAAGTATTTTAGCACCACCAGTAGTGAGTTTTGAAATCATGGTTAATTTTGAATCTTTCTTTTGCGTTCTAGTGTAGCGCTCTGGGGATTTCACTGATCACAGTTTCTAAGACAAATAATAATTATGGTTTTTGGTAAGTGCCAACAGAGCATTTGTACTATAGAGACCACAAGGACTGTTTTGAGTGGGAGTGATGTGATGGGAACCCTTACAGGCTGGCATGCTTTAGGTTGATCTGAAAGTTAATACTGGCTTTTAATTCTTTGAACAAAATTTGTACTTTCAGTTCACGGCAGTATCCTTCCTTCTGCAATTACCTTTAGTATTGCCAATTTATTTCTAGAAGGGCAATAAAAAAAAATGTGGCAGCTTGAGTAATTAAAGAATGCACTTTAGACATTTCTTAATTCAAGAAAATCTGTGTTCTTCCCAAGAATGCAATGTGACAGATGACCAGCAAAATGTATGTGTGTACATGCATCAGAAGAAGAGGAAAAACAGAGATTGTTCATAATAATTACCATTTCCAATCCCATTATAGTCTTTTACTTATGCATCCTAACCTGGTCTTATTGTACAGTTCCATGTAAACCACAGACTAATTTTTTTAGCGTATGTAGAGATATACCTTAAAAAGGGATGTTACAAAGCAGGGAACAACTGCATCCAGGTGTGTGAAATGGCAAGCGTGTGGGACATGATGGTTTAGTTGGCCAAAACAGGGAGTGAAACGCAGCATCAGGACTAGACATGAAGCTGAGAGGTGTCACTTCAGGTACTGTCACAACAAATAATGACATGTTTGGGCACAAAGCAAAAGGAGAGGCACTAAAGTGGATTTGTTTACATTTCATTTTATTTTAACTTTACTTTTGTAGGGTAATGTCGTGAGGAGGCCTGTGGCGTTTCAAGCTTCTCTGCACACCACTGTGAAATATTTTGTCCATGCTGAATTTATGTTGCCTGCAGAGAAAAATGTACATACGTTTCCACAGTGAATTTTGAAATACTTTAGGGAGTAAGTAAGTGCATAAATTAAGCTCTGTGAAGAGAAAACTCCCCCCCCCCTTTTTTTTTATAGGTTGGGGGGAAATTTCCTACTGGTACAGTGCCTACCTAGGGCTTGGGCTTGGGTTGCCCCCTCCCCCCCCCCCCCCCCCCCCATACATGAGAAGATATTTGTAGTGACTGGTGCTTCAGCAGGTGCTGCTGTTCTTCAAGCCATGGCTTTAGCCCACAGCCGCGCTGCTGTAGCCCGAGCTGCCGTCGAGGTCTGTGCCTGCAGCATGCCCTGGCTTTGGAGCAGGGCTCGAGGTGGGGACCAGGCGAGCAGAAACCTAGCAAAGGGAAAGGTCATGGGGGAGGAAAAACGTTTTCTGGAACAGCTTCTCCGCAAAGCTCTCTCACACCTTTCATTCCTGCCTCCGTGCCACCTCATGTGCCAAGCCTGCGCCGGCAGCAGTCTGTGCCACGTGATGAAAGCTCTGGTGGGATCCCTTCCATCGCCACTGCCCAGCCCAGCCGGAGGAATGCTCCCACCCACGGCAGGGTGGCACGGCGGGGCGGCAGCCAGCAGAGGAGGGAGCAGGGCTGCTGAGCTTCAGCTGGCATCTTTGCAAAGAACAGAGAGATCGCCTGGCACCTCTTCATGCTGTGCGACATAGTTTAGTGGTAGTTTGTCAGCGTTAGGCTAATGGTTGGACCTGATGATCTTCAAGGTCTCTTCCAGCCTTAACGATTCTATGATTCGTCTGGCAGGCCGATGGAGCCAGGCTTGCCGACAAAGTTAACTGCGGGAGCATTTGTTTTTATGCACTCCTAAATCTGTCCTACAGGGAATGATCACGATGTAAAACTTTACAGCAGCTCCGTGTCACTGAGTGACCAGAACTGTCAAAAGTGAATGATTTAGGTTGTTGGTGGTCAGCATGTAGTCTTTCTAAACAGGATACGGAGGGCATATACTTAGCAGTTTCTGAAAAATAATCTTTAATTCTCTGTTCTCAAACTGACATCTTCTAAACGCTCATTTGCGTCTGAAAACTTTCATTACTATAACTGAGGTGAATTTTCAAAATTACTTCTACTGATCCATGTTCAATTTTGTAATTAAAACTTTTTTGCACATGCCGTAGCAATTAAAACTCTTGGTACACATTAGGACTTTGCGGTGAAGGGCAGTTGTACGCTGCTGTTTGCCTGGAGCACGTTTCGGACTTCTCACCCATATTTTCTGTGTTGTAATCTGCAGGGTCCCTTATTTCATCCCAGTCAGGTACAACTTTTGGCTTCCCGGGAGCGAGTCAGTGCAGCCCTCCGTTGAGCAAAGCCTGAACTTTCTTGTCTAATAATTAACTTTTGTAAAATTCCAAGTGCTTAGGATAGGCTCCAGCTTTGTGTGTGTTCAGGTAGTTTCATTTGTAAGTAGAAGCTCTTTTCACTACAGAAGTCTCCAGATCTGCAATCCTCCAAGGATACCATAATGATTTCTTTCTCTCGTCTTCACAGGAACTGATATTCAATGGCTAGAAACAGAGGTGACAAGTGGCTGAAATGAATACGACTACTATCCTACAAGAGATTTTGATTAAAAGATCACAGCAGAAGAAAAGGACTTCTCCCTTAAACTACAAAGAGAGGCTTTTTGTACTTACAAAGTCTATGCTAACATATTATGAAGGTCGAGCGGAGGTAGGAGACACAGATTTATACTACAGACTGCCTTTTGTTCCTTTTTGCTTTTGCATACTATCGGCTTTTTTCCTACTGTATACCATGCTGTCAGAAGTGGATGGGGACAATAGCCACGGGTGGCAAGGAACATGAGCTGCCATTTCTCTATTTATAATGCAGATTGACAGAGGTAACTGCTAGTCACTGTGAACTGTTTCTTAATCAGACCAGTAGTACATAGCCAGGTTGCCAGGAAAAAGATAAAACAGCTTTTATAGCTGGTCATCAAAGCTGATTTCTTTCTCTTTCCCTAGGGATGAAAGATCAGTGCTATCACCAAGTGGGGAAAAGGCAGAAAAACTTACAATCGTCGTTGCTTGTGGCTATGTTTACTGTGAAGGCCGTGACTTTCACATCTGGGAATGAGCTGAATTCAAACAGGAGAAAGAGCATTTGATAGGAGCAGTGCATTGCAGGCCAAGTTCGCTAGAGATGAGATCCGTTAGAGTGGATCACGTAACCTAGTGATTGAGATGAAGTTGGAAGCAGTTTATCTTTAGCAGCACAAGCAGCTCATCCCTGTTACTACTTTCTGTGTAAATTCAGTTGCACCCGAAGTCAACTGTGTAAACTAGGCAAATTATTGGCCAGCATTTTTTTTCAAATGAGCTCCAGACTCAGTTTCGTCAAGATCACGTGCCCCTAGAGTGCCCCATCATATCTTTAGTGCTGGGGGTGTGATTTTTCCGCTTAACTGGGGCTACTTTCCAGATTTGTCACAATGCTGAAGGGTATTAAAATGGCTGCAGTAGCTAGTGGAGTGTGCTCTACACCCTGGGAAGCCATTCAACAAATAAAATGTAATGGAGATGACTCTGCAACCTCTTGTGTCAGCAGTCTTGCCTCTGATGAATGAAGGGGCTCCAGGAGAGCTAAGGCCTCCTAAGCCTGTTTCTCTGCCAGAGCTTGCACTTGCAGCAGAATTGAACTCACATACCATGCTCCAAGACCACAGCAGTCTGATGTAGCTGCTGTTCTCTGAATATAGTTTGGAAACAGTCAAGGATTAAGAACAAGATCACAGACTGGCTGAGGCTGGAAGTGACCTCTGTGGCCCATCTGGTCCAAGCCCCTGCTCAAGCAGAGCTGCCTAGAGCTGGTTGCCCAGGACTGTGTCCTGATGGCTTTTGAATATCTTCATGGCTGGAGATTCCACAGCCTCCGTGGGCAACCTGTGCCAGTGTTCTCAGTCCACTCTCACAATAAACCCAAAAATAATTAAATTGTTTCCTGACATTCAGACGGAGTCTCCTTTCTTTCAGTTTGTGCCCATTGACTCTCTCCTATCACTGGCCACCACTGCAAATAGCCTGGCTCTGTCCTCTTTGCGCCCTCCCCTCTGGTATTTATATACATTGATGAGATCCCCCCTGACCCTTCTCTTCTCCAGGCTAAACAGTCCCAGCTCCCTCAGCCTTTCCTCATAGGAGAGATACTCCAGTCCCTTTATCACCTTTGTGACCCTTTCCTGGGCTCTCTCCAGTATGTCCAGGTCTCTCTTGTACCAGGGATCCCAGAACTGGACACAGTACTGCAGGTGTGGCCTCACCAGTACGGAGCAGAGGGGAAGGATCACCTCCCTCAATCTGCTGGCAATACTTTGTCTAAGGTAGCCCTGGATGCCATTTGCCTTCTTTGTGGCAAGGGCACATTGCTGGCTCATCTTCAGCTTGGTATCCACCAGGACCCTCGGGTCCTTTTCTGCCAAGCTGCTTTCCAGCTGGGTGTATATTGGCGCATGGGGTTGTTCCTCCCCAGGTGCAGGACTTCGCACTTGTTGAAGTTCATGAGGTTCCTGTCAGCCCGTTTCTCCCGCCTGTCGAGGTCCCTCTGGATGGCAGCATGGCCGTCTGGTGTATCAGACACTCCTCCCAGTTTGGTGTCATCAGCAAACTTGCTGAGGGTACACTCTGACCCATCACCCAGGTCACTAATGAAGATGTTGAACAGGACTAGACCCAGTTTTGACCCTTGGGGTACAGCGCTAGTTACTGGCTTCCAACTAGACTTTGTGCCACTGACCACTACCCTCTGTGTCTGGCTGTTCAGCCAGTTTTCAGTCCACCTCAGAATATGAATTAATGTATTTTTACTGACTATGGAGTTAAAATACATACTTACTTTAGAATGACTTTTTTTTTTTTTAAATGCCCCCACCCAGAATAAATAGGTGGGGTCTAAGAAGCCCTCTGAAATGTCTTGCATGCTTGTCCTGTGTCAGCTTACATTCAGGTCAAATAGAACTGTAACTAACAGGTTTTGCAGGTCTAGCTGTCACCCTTTAAGAAGTTACCACTTCCAGCTTTCAGCTTTACATTTCCCCTGCGGGGTAATGTCCTCTGGCTAAAATACCTTTCCAGGAGACTGACTGGTCTGAGAGAGGGTTTAAACTATTGGGGTTTTTTTTGCAGTGAGATGGATCAGGGCTGCCCATACTGCCTGCGCAGCTGAGGGCACTGACTTCTTAAAACGTTCCAGCCTAAGATAAGGATAGTTGGGGTGAAAATATACATTACACCTACGCTCGCCCAGCAGTTTGCTGCTGAAACAGGCAGGTCCATCTCATCCCTGTCCTAGCCTTGCAGGCCTTCCCCATCCGCTTGAATTGGTCCTGCCACTTCTTGTAATCCATACTGCTCCGAAAAAAACCTGCTAATCAGCAGAAAGGTGTTTTATCTGGTTTTATTTTTGCTGGATTAGTGTTCTGCTGGATGAGCAAGCTGCATTCGCGTGGTGCAGGATCTAAGAAGTGCCAGAGGCGGTGCCAGGTGGTGGAGGAGGACAGGATGCTCCCACTGTTGACAGCAGCAGGTTGTTAGACTGGCTCAGCCGTAACGCATAGCTTTCCAACCTCAAAACTTTTTGATTTTCACTGTTCCTCCCACTTTAGTTTCTTTTAAACATTAATCAGCATTTTATTTTATTAACAATATTGTTCGAAAACAATGAGCTCTGATCTTTGAGGGGCACGCTGAATATTTTTGTCAGCAATACTCGGTCTCTATTTGAAAAAAAAATAAAATACTGTGTGACTAAGATCTCTGTGACACAGTGGTAGTTATTCCTTTGTGTCACTGGGCAACTGAAATGGAAAAAGTTTGGGGGTTTTATCAGTTGTTGGGTTTTTGTTTGTTTTTAAAGCCGATGATGGTGGCTGTAAATTTGCATTTAAAGTAAGACAGTTGTATATTCTGGCTGAAGTAGTTTATATAAAAAGGCAAAGAAATTACTAAAGATTAAAATAATTCTGGCCCCTCTGAATAGTTGAAGGTTTGCTACTGAAATAAATGTGACTACTGTGTATGCTGGTTGAATTTAAAGATATGACAGAGGAAAGGATAGATACGGACTGATCTCATTTCAGGCTTTGCAATATTGAAGTCCAGATTGGTAAGATAAGCATGGAAATCCCAAGCCAAGAAGATCCCACACCCTTATTTTAATCACGTAACTGCAGTGGTAGCAGTCTGCCAAGGGAGGCTGACTTCTGCTCCTCTGGGCAAGTGTATGATTCCCAGGGTGTTCGTTGGCCAAACTGAAGTCTTTTCTTGTTTTTTCCATTCTAACTTCTACGGGAGTTCAGTAGAGAGAGTGCAAGAAGAACCCAGGGTTTTGTGGTCACGTGAATAGTCATACCGCTTCTTTTTAAAAACAAGATTAAATTAAATCTTGTTAACCAGATTAGTCAATACTCAAAGTGTGGGCAAGTCAGGATTGTAAATAAGGTGACAGAATTAGATTTTTTGGTATGTCTGGTGACAGAAGTGGAACACTTATGACAACAGAAAGCAGTCAACCATAGCAAACGTTGTTCTTGTAAATGCTATGGAGAGTTTTAATTGAGCCTGTTCTGTGCAGCCGGTGGTGGGGGATCACCTGCTCTTTGACCAGAAACTGCGCATTATAGAAGCGCTCTTCTCTATTTTTTCTGTCCTATGTCTTGACAAAGTGCCATATACCTACTTGGAGCAATAAACAATTATCTCATAACCATGACTACTAGCAACAGGGTAAATCTTGTTTAAACTTGCTCATAACCTATTTAAATTTTTTATACGTGCTTTCAAGCAGCTCAGGCACCCTGTCATGGTGCAAAGTGCCTACAGTGAAGCTGGAGCTGCGCTGCTGCCATGAGGAGGAGAAATGTAGCTTCTGCACTTAGAAATATTGCCGGACTGTAGGTCATGGAGGAGGTGTGTGAGCTATTGGTGAAGCATAACTACAGAATCAGTGAAGAGGCTGAATTTCAAGACTGGTTTCAAAGGAAAGAAACCTGAAGGAGGAGAGTCCTGGTTTAGGTCACCTGTGCAAAGCTCTACAGTTATGAGTAACGTCATGGGAAACTTATTTTGTGTAGGAAGCCAACAGGACCTTGGCTTTTATGGCTTAACTTCTTATGGGCATTATGCTGTTTGGTAAAAAATGGGAGATGTATCACCTTAAGATTGGTTAAAAAGATGGACATGAATAAGCTTGAAAATAAAGATACATCAGGAACTGACTTGCCCCAAGCATCACGGAGATTAATTTTTAATGTTGTCAGAAGAAAGGAATATTCTGTTTAAGTTGGAGATGGCTTCTGGTTTTGGTGCTTTGTTTTTGGCATAAATTCAGTGACTTCTTAGTAAGCGTAGATGTTGGGGAAACACCATTATTGCACTATTGTGCAATATTCGGCTAACAATAATTGCAAACGTATAAAAGGCTGAGTTAACATGTAAGTTTCACGATGCCTTTAACAGTTTATCAGCTGTCGTTGTTAGAAAGAGTGTTTTCTGTCTTTTTTTTTTTTTTTTCCTGAATGTTGCAAAAGCGGATAATGAGATCTGAATGTGGTGGATTCCATTTGTAATGAAGACAAAGTTTCATTGTAGTAAGAAATAACTGAATCGGCCTCCAAGCACAGAGAGCACTGATCATGAACGTATAAAAATATGGAAGAAGTTAAATATCTTTCTATTCTGATTATGGAGTTGTACTGTAAAACTGAATATGCTACAGTCAGAAAGACTGAGGATGCGTGCAATGTTCTCAAATACGCATTGCAGACTTAACTGAGGCAGTTTTAAACAGATTTACTTCGACAGGAGTAGCTATGGTGGTTTGGACATGGCAGGTAGTAGGCATTTTTGCATAAACTGGCCCTTGCTCGTGAGGACTCCTGCACTACGCTTACTGCTGTCAGCTGGGGGCATCGATTGCAGCGTAACCTCTCCAGGTACATCTGGTTGTAGACTAAAGGCATGTAGTCTTGTAGTGAGGAACCACTAGTGGGGAATATTTCATTAGGAAATCTCTTCCCAATTTTGTGTGGTTTGACAGCCCAGCATACCTACTTCAGGTATGCTTCTGTTCATTTCCCTGAAGTATTTTATTCTAAAAAATCAAAAAATACTAATCTGTAGGAAATCGATAAGCAAAGCTGAGCAATTTTCTTTGTTTAAATAAACTTTCTTGTCTGAAAATAAAATATTTAATGCGGTAATTAAAAAAAAAATAATTCATTTTGAACCGTTTTTTTTGTACTTTTGACCAGCAAAAATTTAGCTAAAGTTTTCAAATTGCTAATTTCATCTTGAAGGGAGTGCAGGTTTGAAATCCAAGGAGGCATTTGTGGAAATAACTTCACATATGCATGGCCCTAGGTACGTTTGGCCATTTTCTATCAAAAGTGGCCTCATGTCTCGCAAATTCAACTTAAAATGCTCTGGAGCTTGTTTTCAAAGGTGTGGTGCGTTCACACTTTCAGCTGACCCTCTTTGGAAAATCAAACCTTAGTGTTTATCTAGGAGTCCACCTTATCACTGAAATTGGGAATACTCAGTAAATACCAGCTGAACGTTTCTAATGGAAAGGAATAGTCACTTTACAGCTCTACCAGCGTGCCTGGTGGCTGGCGTCCCACAGTGCGAGTGACCCCCCCACCCTTCTGCAGAGTGGCTTAGCTGCTCCAAAGAACGGCATATTTTATTTCTCTTAAGTTAGCCAACGGGACAAACCACACAGCTACTACATCCACCAAGTGGTCCACCAAGTACTCTTGGTTTATCTTCTTTCTCCTTGTGTGGCAATAAGTTTTACTGTTGGGAATTCTTTCTCAACGACTGGTCAGAAGGTGTCTCTGAACCAGGAGAAGTACATTAGGGCAGTCCAATGGCCCTGACGGGAGCAGGCTTACTGCTGCGTTACACAAGTTTTAGTTGGCTCATGCTGACAGAGCAGCTCCCTTGAGCTAAAAGTGCCACTAGACTAGAGGTTTTTTCTCTAGGTGGCATTTTAGGTAAGGGAAATTCTTTGAGATGAAGGCAAGATAATAAACGGAGGTGTTAAAGTACTTCTCGTCATGGAGTAGTTGAAAGGAGCTGTTTTGCGCAAGTGAGATGTCCTGTTAGTTTGTTTGAAACATTTCACATTGATGTTTCTCAGGAGTGTGGTGCTTCCACAGAGCTGGCATAGAGCTGGTCATAATTTTATAAATTGTTATCGATGTGCGGACTGTTAGTATCCTCGTATCTATTGGAGTTGGGGAATGTTCCCTTTCACCGTGGTATTTCTCTCTCTCTTTCTCTCTCAGCTAGCTGAGTGGTGACACTCTTTAGTTTGAAAGTGTGCTGATGTGTGTGGTTTGGTTACTGTCCTCCCACGCATGGCACGGCATGTTCGCATTAACCTTTCCAGCCCACGACAACTTGCACTGACCTTGAGAGCGAAGCCGAGTATGAGCTTATGAACGTGAAATTGCTTTAAGCCTTAGCATCTTTCTTGTTTGCTCGTCTTCGCTGCATGGATTACAGTTTACAGCAATAAACTTTATTACCGGATTTTGTGTTTATATTGATTTTGTGTTTTCAAAAGGTATAGGCTAAATCCTGGTCCCCGTGGTTACCCCGCGTGTGTCTGGGTGACGCGGGGTCTGCGGTGTTAGGAGGAGGACAAAACGGGGGAAAGTCTGTGCTGCAACACCCGTTAGCTCTGGAGGGATGCTGGGGTAGGCACAGCGCTTACCTATGTATTAGTATGCAGAAACCATTTGCTTCTACAGAGAAAGCAAATAATAGCCCCAGGGGGAAAACACTTAAGAGTCTTATTTATAAGGATGCTTCTGTGGAGTGAAGGAGAAAGCGGCTTTCCGATGAGCTGATCTTGGGAGACGCAGAGTGCTCTTGTCTTCGCTGGCAGTAGCGGTATTTGCCATCGGGATTAGACTTGTGTGAAAACTTCTTGCATACACAGAAGAACTGTTACAACTAACAAAACCTAACCAGGATCTAAATGACAAAAAAAAAAAAGGCAGACTAAAGACTTGACCATTCATGGGGCTTGTTGATGTTGAACGGAAACTTTCCTAAGGAAAAAAAGGTTCTTCTGCAAGAGTTTTATTTGTTTCTTGTAATTTGAATAGAGAGGAGACAGAAGCTACTGAAATTACCGTGGTGATATTTTAAGGAAGGAAAAATAACTTTAAAAGCTCTGGGGCCCGCTCTAAAGCTGTAGGTTTCAGGGTAAAATTGTGTAGCTTCATTGCAACACTAATCTTGTGCAAATACTTCCTTTGGAGCATAGCATTATAGAGTTCCAAAAAGCTATGCTAGTTACTTTCCTTTGTTTTTTGTTTTTTGGTTTTTGTTTTTTTTTTAACAGAAGATGAATGTGTATCAATTCTACTGTTGTTTATTCCTATAGTGCTTATCCTTTATTTTTAATGTAATTACCCTAATTTATATGGTTTCCTTAAGTCATTGCATAGGTGATTTAATTCTTTATATAAATGAAATCACAATTCAGTATTAAAATGCTTCTGATAAGTTCACTGATTACTCTTGGTTTTTAATGTAAGATAAATAGTTTCTGAAAGGAGTAGATTGGCAGAGCCTTTTTATTTTTTTTTTGTTCCAACTCATAGGTCATAACGATAGAGCTTTCTTACAATACTTGCAAGTTTGCACAATAACTTTATTCCAATTGGACCTGGAAGAGGACTGTGAGTTGGCTGCCATTTCCCCTGTAGGAAACAGAAGTGGATATACGCTTCCACATGGATCACGTAGAAGTCCTTAGCTGTACTTACTGGGGATGTGTCTTCACAACTGTCTCTAAGAGAGGTCGTGGCTTTAAATCAGCTCTTACTGTTTAGCAATTTTTAGTGTAATTAAACAGGTTTTTTTTCCACCAGCATTTTCAGAGAAAGAAGGAATAAAAATTTTTACAGTGCAGTCAGGATAAATTGTTCAAAATGTGCACACACTCGTGCTTTTATATGTGTGTGTATATATATATAAAAAATTAAAGATGTAATGATTAACTTGTAACAGTGATTTTCAGCATAAATTATATTGCTGAGCAAGTACAACGGCGTATTTACAAGTTATCTCACCTAGAATGATGCCCTTCACATCCACCTGGATAGAGAATATTGTGTTTGTACCTCTTATGAAATACTAAAGAGTAAAAATACACGATGGAATATAGGGCTTTTCAAACTTCTTTGGAAGATCTGTATTTAAATGCTAACTCAGAATATGAGTAGCCACCCTTTCTAATTGTATAATACATCTATAATGACTACCACCATTGCTTTTACAGATTAGCAACATTAGGAAAATAATTAATGTTAACTTATTTTCTTTGCACATGATTACATGTGCAAAATGTTCTCTCTCTAATCAAGAGAGAGAATTAGCATGTGACTTGGTAATCGTAGGTGACTGACCAATGGACACTCTTCAGGTTCGTTTGTCAAGCAAACTTACAGACATCTTTGTTGATATAGCAATACCTGCATTGTGATCCTTATATATAGATCTCTCTGCTCAGCTGGAGTAATGGGATTGTGAGTGTCGTGGTTTCAGCTGGGATGGAGTTGGCTTTCTTCCTAGCAGCTGGTGTAGTGCTGTGTTTTGGGTTTGGGATGGGAACACTGTTGGTAGCTCACTGATGTTTGTGGTTGTTGCTGAGCAGTCAAGGCCTTTTCTGCTTCTCGCACCACCCTGCCAGCGAGTGGGCTGTGAGGGCACAAAAAGCTGGGAGGACACACAGCCGGGACAGCTGACCCCAGCTGATCAAAGGGATATTCCATGCAACTGGGACATCATGCTCAGTATATAAAGCTGGCAGAAGAAGAAGGAAGGGGGGGGGGGGGTGTTTGGAGTGGTGACATTTGTCTTTCCAAGTGACCATTATGTGTGATGGAGCCCTCCTTTCCTGGAGACGGCTGAACACCTGCCTGCCCATGGGAAGCAGTGAATTAATTCCTTGTTTTGCTTTGCTTGTGTGCGCAGTTTTTTCTTTACTTATTAAACTGTCTTTATCTCAACCCATGGGTTTTTTCTCATTTTCACTCTTCCAATTCTCTCTCCCATCCCAGCCCGGGGGAGTGGGAGAGCGGCTGTGTGGTCATAGCTGCTGGCTGGGGTTAAACCATGACAGTGAGATATCCCTCTCTGATGAGAAGGAGCAATGTGGAAAGCCGAGTCTTCCTTTAAGTAAATGTACAGATGTAGAAGTGGTACGAGTCATGTTATGTCTATATTGATTTAATTATTTTGATTGATATTAATTACTTTGTGATGGCTGCTAGTCCTCCGCAATAGCACTGAACACTTATAGCAAAATCCCAGTTCTTCTGAGAAGCTGCCTATCAAAGCAAAAGATGCGCCAACGAATGAGTAGAGACATAGTGCAAAGCACTGATGAGACGTTACAGTAACCAGGAGAAGTTTTACCACAGATTAGTTACCTACACCTACGTTGTATGGTAGCCTGGGGAAGAGGAGGATTGAGCTAAAATGGTAGCTACCCACTGCTCACGGTAAATGTATTAAGGAGGCACCTTTCCTTTAGGAAATGAGGTAGATCAAGCTGTAGGAGTTAATTGTCCGAAGTACAGCTCCACGTAAAGTTTGTCAGCATTTTGAGCTATTGAGTTGAATGAATGAGAAGACCGTGTTCTCCAGCAAAGGCCCCATAAACCTCATGGGAGGAGCAAAAAGGAGTCAGGAGGAAAGCAGCTGAGAGAATCTGAGAAGAAAAATCTTTCAGAGAGGGTCTGGAATAGATGGTCTACTGGAAAGCAGTAGACGATGGCATTGGGAACCATGAAGTTGGTTCCTGGTTTGTTTGTTCCCGTTCCCCTCCTCCTTCAGAAAAATAATTTTTTAAAATAACATTTTTTGCTCATAGGCGGAACTACTGTATTGATGATGATCTGGAAGACCCCAAATATTGGCTGAAAACCCGAGAGAAGACTGATAACAGTAGGCACAGCTGGGGAAATTTTAAGCAGGTGCAAGTGAAAGCTGTTCAAATTGGAGAAATAACTTAAAGCTGTTCATGTGAATGGAGGCAGCTTCAGCGATGCATGAGAATACTCCATTGAAAACAGCAAGTCATAAAGAAAGTTAAGCTGTAAAAGAAGTTGATTATGTTGCAGTAATGATTCCCCGTTCTCTACAGCATCTACCAAAAGAAAAGTCTTATATAAAATTGGAATCTGCAGTAACTATCTTTCTAGAAGAATTTTGATGTTTATGAGGGTAGACCAAATTAGACATAGTTGAAGTTGAAAAATGTAGGTTGTAGTTGTTGAGATCCTGACAAAGCATAGATGAGAATATTTACCTTATGACTAAACAGGAGTGGATAAGTCTTAAAGGTGTTAAGAAGGAACAGCTGGAAGGTAAATGGGATGATGGAGGGCTAGAGAAGGCCTATTTTTAAGAGTGCAGAGGAGAAGCTGAGAAACTGTAAGCTATGAAGCTGATTTCCAGAAAAGTGTTGGAAAAAACACACTTGTTTAAAGTACCTGGAAGATACCAAAATTGCACATCAGCCCATGAGCAAATAAAGATTTGACAAGAACCAAAAAAAAAAATAATCTGCTTTATCTGTGTTCTTTCTGCCATGGGGTAACAAGTCTCGTGGGTAGCAGAGAAGTAGCAGATACCCTGTGTTTTCATTCCAGGAAGAGTTTTGACAGTGCTGTATGAGAAATTTTCAGATGTCAGCATTAGAAATTACCTATATATGCCTCTCGTAAATCTCATGGCAGAACGCATGGGAAACTGGTAGAGCGTTCAGTAGGCATCGGTGGTTTCTTTTGAGGTTGAAAGACTGTCGTGAATGGGTGTCCTGTCTTGCATTTCAGTGTTTTCACTAGTGATATTGTTGCAGAAATTGTTGCTGAAAAGAAGCTTGTTGAGTTCTCGGGTGACGTAAATCTTGAAGGAGTTGCGAGCATTTGGGAAAACAAGTCTAGAAATCAAAGTGGTATATTGGGATTAGGTATGTGGTGAGTTTGATTGTTTGGGATTTTTTTTTTATTTTGTAGAATGTGATTCAGTGTGAAAAGTGCAAAAGGTAAAAGTTTAGTCAGGAATGCTGAAATGTTCAAATATGGAATGGGAATAATTTCAGGCTGTCCGCAGCAGGACCTGGGTGACAGGATAGTGAATCATAAGCTGGATATGCGTCAATGATACCCCGTTGCTGTGAAAGAGGCAAATGTTACATTAGGATGAATAAACAGGACTGTGAATCCTTACAATCTGATGATAAGGCATCAGCTGCAGTGCTGCATCTGGTTTGGGGCAGTACGTTTCAAGGAAGATGTGGACCTGCCCGCGAGATTGAGGGCAGGAACAGCGGGAAGGATGAGGCTCCCAAAAGCCTGGACTGTGATGAAGGTGTTGGTGGAGCAGCAAGTGTTCAAAGCTGATGGACTGGTGATGGATAGGAATCTTCCATCTGAAGATGGAGAGATGGAGTGGTGATGCTCTGTAGTTGTGGACTCCATCACCTGAACCTTGAAAGAGTAGGTAAAGCAGCTGGTGCCTTGGCTAGGTGACCTCTTGGGTCCTGTCGTGGGGCTCTGGTTGCTCACCTGTGATGCCCATGGTCTTGGGCTCTCCTCCTTTCTTGGCTCAAGTTGGCTAAGTGTCATGTTCAGACAGCATGAAGGCTGTGTTAGAGGGGTGGCTGAATGGAAGGTGTCGCTCACCCTGCAGAGAGCGCGGTGGCCCTGAGAAGGGAGAAGATGGGGCAGAAATGCTACAGCGGGGCTGGCTGGACTCAGAGCTCTGCAAGGACTTCACAGAAAACCGTGAAGAGAAGATTTGTCTGAAAGAACCTCAAGCTATGCGCTAGTTATTTTGAAAGCTGAAAGGTTGTCGGTGATTTCAGGGCCTGATATGGATGGAGGTGTGGCTGACTTATTTTGTGTCCTTTACTTTTATTTATATTGCTGCCTTATGCGATTGGATCATAACCGTAATTGTGTACATTTGACTGACTGCCTCTCAATTGCAGGAGGAGAGTAAATTACAGGTAATCCCATTGTAGTCATGGTTAGGAAGTTGTGTCAGTGCTACTACGGAGAATTTCTTTTTGTGCTTTTTTGGTCTCTCCAGTGCTGCTGGTTGGCATCTGCTGAGCAGCCAGGCCATGGTAAAGGATTCTTGGTTTCTTGTTTTGCAGGAAAGGGTTTAAGACTTTTTCCTTCTCACTTTCCTTTGTATTTTTTCCCCATTGAAATTCCTGAGAGTAATATCTTGGATCAGCTCAAACGAGATCAGAATAATAATCACCTCTCGCTTTTTATTTCAATTCTAGCTGCTTTGGAAAGGTGAATAGAAACGCTCGATGCTTGCTTTTCTTAGAATAATCATTAAAAAATTAATTGAAAGGAGGCAGGGCATTCTTCAACTTATTTGACACACTAGAAAATAAGGGGATGGAAAATGTGGCCATCTAACACGTAGCTACAGTAATTATATTTGCATAATCAGTAATTGCTTGGATGAAAATGCCTCTCCAGGGAACTGCATCAGTATCCAGTGCTTCTTATCACGAAATAGCAATGCTATTTAAAAAAAAAAAAAAAAAAAAAAAAAGGTACAAAACCACCCTTACATCTGGCTGTGGAGCATATTCTACCAGAGAAATTCTCTCCAGGGGATGTTGGGTTAGCCAGGCTTTTCTGAGGTTTTGTAAAGTTGCAGAGCAGCTCCATAAAAGGAAATGTCAGTAATGCTGAGACCTTCTACACTTGTGAGAACACAAGTTCCATGGGTCACATGCTGGTGACCTCAGGATTTCCTACATGGGGATATGCATGGGAGAAAGAAATAGTATGAACAACAGAGAGAGAGAGAGCATGGGTGAGACAAAATCTAGGTATTTCTTGGCAGCTGGGCTGACTTCTGTGTGTTTTCACTGAGTTGTTTTTTTTTTTAAAAAAATGAAATGTCCTTTGTATTGTTTAACCCCCCGACCCCACTTCTCTGAGGGTAAGCAGCTCAATATCTTCATCAGCAAAGAGGAAATACTCAGAAAAAACATTTTATCTTATAGTGGGAATATGGGCTGCTTAAGCTGTAAAGCTACTATACTCAGCAGAGGAGGAATTCCAAGCGAACAGAGGATGAGCTGTTTGATTGTATACTTATCTAACACTTAGATATTTCTTGTCTTCCTGTATTCTAAGATATTTTTTTTTAAAGGAATTGTGGAATCATATATTTGTTCCGTATCTGACAATGTAGGTATAGTGTTAAACTTCTTGATATTACGGTCTAATGTGTTAAATAATAGGAATAGCTTATTCTTTTTGCATTGCATGGAACCAAGACTTACTGCCTGGGCTGGCCATCCTCATTGTGAGCAAGGAGCAGGGCTTCTAAAACTGTAAATCATGTTTTTGAAGCATAGGCAAGTATGAAGTACATATGGCATTTTGCATTTTGAGAAGCTTTGTACAGTAGTTTCTGCACAGTCACTTCCCTTTTGTTATTTTCAGCAAGCAGATCTATTTAAAAAGAAACAACAAAACCAACCAACCTTTAGTGTGGCTACGAAGCACGTATTTTTATCTATTTCTTATCCTTATTGGAATATAGTATTTTTATACCTTTATTACTGTTCCAACCGTGTTTCCTTCTATAGCCCTCTCCCTCTAGAGATGTATATCTGTCTCCAGAAGAGGGGGAGACCAGCTTCGATAGGTCCCTTGCATTCACTGGCCTGTGATTTTTCCAAATCCTTTGTTAGCACTTGTGCCCAGTTGAGACAGCACGCATGAATGTGCTGGTGAAATACTACTATTTCTACAGTGAATCTAACCTTTATTTTTCTACTGTTAGCCACCTTCCACCTCCAAAAACAACTGTGAAAAATGTCCCTCAGTCTCCTGTGGTTTGACATTGCATAATTAGCCATTGTACTAATTTTGTCTCCTTGTTTCTTTGGAAAGAGTGGTTGTGGGTGGATTTCTCATGGCTGGCTCATGCCTGCACCTCTACTTCCCAACTGCTTCTGGGCTTGAGCACTCCCTTGGTTCTGCATTTCATGTCTGCCGCGTGCCTGGGTCTAGAGCAAGCCAGAATAAATGCAAGACAGTGATGGTGTGGAGGATGTCCTGTTATAAAGGGAAATCACTTAAGTAGGGAGGGGAGAGAAATTGCAGTCGTCTCGTTAGCATTTTTCTTGTGTCATCCCTTCCTGCTCCTGTGCCCTTTGGTTTAATAGTGAGAAATGCTGAGCTAAAAACACAGACACACACCTGGCGATTTGAAGCCTGATGGCCATTAATAACTGCTGTCTCTGATGCAATCTGAAACATGTCTGGAGCCGTACATTTGTATCTAATTTCACATATGTAAGTTTTTTTTTAATCTGGAAAATATGCAAAAATAGAAGAATCTTCTCCGACCTTAGGCTAAAATTGCTGGACTGAGGTGTAAGGTGGGTCAGCTTTGAGTTGGCTTAATTTGGCATTTCATGGTGAAGCAAATTGAAGCACCTTAAATCATGAAAGTGCACAACGACTTAAGAAATACGATTACTGGAATGATGTGCTGAGTATGAGGAGGTTTGCTTTATTTTTTCCACCAGAATGTTAGTTGATTATCTTGTTGGATTCCTGTCCCTTGTCCTCCTGGCAGATATATGCTCCTGGCGTGAAAATCTCTGCATCTTGGAGGAGAGGCAGGTTCAGAGAAAGTAATCAACCCTGTTCCTCCAAGGAATTTTTGTCATTCCGGATAAAAAAACCTCAATGTATATCATCTCTCTCTCTGTCCCACAACCTCAGTTAACCGGCAGATGGAATCCAAGCTACGTATGAGTGCCCCACTGGACAGATACGTTACAGCAGTGGCAAGCGTTTCCGCTGTGTATGTTGTTGTGCAGGAAAACAGATCTGGAGGGGTGTCTTCAACACCGCTACGTGGAGCGTTGAATTCTGTGCTTCATGAAAAAGTGCATCTTGTTCGGATCCTCTGGCAGGAGGATCCAGGCCTGACGCGCAGTGAGAAGGAGAGGGAGAAGCAATACTTGCTGCTGTGCCAAGTGTCGTAGACTTCAGTAACTCACTTTTTGGCATTTGCATTAATGTATGTTTTACTTCAGGCGGTCAATGTTCAAGTAAGGGGATACCATAAAGTAAGCAGAAAACTTAAAATGATTTTTTTATAAAAAGAAATCCAAGGTTGCGTACTCAGTGCAAATTATTTTTCAGCACAACATGATACAGCTTTGTACCACAGCTCATGATCATGTTTATGATTTGCCTTTTTTTTTTAATGGTTCATTAAAATGCCAATTTTTTTCCCCTTTTTTTCCTTAATTTTAAAAAGTCCCTTATTTGGGCTTCTTCTTTTGGGGGTGTGTGTGTATGTGTGTGTGTGTGTTGTTTTTTCTGGTGTTACGTAACAGTTACAGCTTTATCTGAACTTGGTTCCTGTCTTTTTTCCTGATGCTGACCATGACGTGCATGAATTCTTCATGCGCCTTTTCTCTGCCTGCTTTCTTCATAACAATATGCATAAGAGACGGAGTGCTAAATGTGTTTTAAATGCTGATGAAACTTCCATGTTTTCCATGGAAAGCTACTGTGTTTCTAGGGTGGTGGAATTGCGACAGCTATATTGGAAATTGCTCTTTGCCTCTGTTTATAAGGCTGTGTGTTCAGTTGCTTATGATTGTGCCAGATTTGTGCTATTTGGCCTGAAATTTCTGTCCTCAGGAGAGAAGAGTGCAGCTGAATAAGGACCGCAGTATCTCAAGTAATTCAGTAATTACTGATTATTTCCACGTTGTGTGCACAGTGTCCATCTTTCATAAACTACACTCCGGACTGGATGTGTTGGATGTGCTTGGCAAGTCAGAATTTTTGCCGTGGATTAATTCAGCCACAAGCTGCTGACATTTTTGTTTTGTTCCAGATTCCAGTAGAAGCTTTTTCTCCTACTAATGACTCTGTTCTCGCAAAAGAGAGAGGTGGCCCTATGCAGAATCCGTAGATTCATCATCATTTTGCTCTCAGAATTGTATTGTGCAGGTGTTTCCCTTTGCCAGGTAGTAGAGCACGTTGTAAATTTCTGTGCTGGGCTTTCATTTTTAGCCTCTTCTGCTTCAGGTAGAGGAAAATGGTTTTGATCAATTCCTTCAGAAACAGCCGCCTTAAAAAGGTCTGCTTCTGTGTGGACTTCACTGTCATTACCTGTTGCTTTTACATGTAGACTAAAGCCCAGAACACACCAACTCCCATTATGGGCTGGTCTTCCAAGGAGCTTCCTCTCTGGAGTGTTCAACTACTCTGTATTTCCATGCATTGTTACTTTGGGCAGGACCTGCTGAGCAGTGGGCACTCCTTTCCTCCTTTAAAATCTTCATAATTACCAATTTAGGTGAGCCAAATCTTCTCAGATGTCTGTGCTTTTGACCTTGCTTCTTCAGGGCTTCTGCTAGCCTTGGTCAAAGAAGTGCCTTCAGCGCAGACCTCAGCTTGGCCCAGGGCTGGGTTTCACCCCTATCTTCTGCTTCCTGCCTCAGAGCAGCATCCCAGTTTGTCTGGAAACTTGGTGAAACACGGCAGTAGCCACAAAATGGTGGGAGCACTTCAGGAACAGAGTGAGGGAGCACGCGAGATGATGCCTGGGCACTGAGTTCCCTCACCGGTTTTAATCATAATTTAAAATAAGCGAGGGGGAAGCCTTCCTTCATCTGTACTCAAGTTATTTTTTGTAAAGAAGAGTAGATTAAACCTATGATTACAGCTGATTGGAAACTTTATCTAGAAAGAAGTGGTACTTTTAACTAAGCAATTAGACTGTACTCTGTGCACTTTCACTGGTGTAGATCTTTACACCATCTTGCTCACTTTCCAAACGACTTCTGCAGTTAAAGCGACATCGGTGTCATAAGTGGAAAAGAAAGCAAGAAGTCTCTGCTCAAAAAAAAAAAAAAAGAATTAGATAAATCAGTTGTTTTACATGACTTTTTTTGCCTTTCTCTTACAGAAAAAGTACAGAAAAGGATCTGTGGATATTTCAAGGATTAAATGTGTAGAAGTTGTAAAAAGTGATGGTATTATTCCCTGTCAAAATAAATATCCATTTCAGGTATGTGTCTTTTACGTAAAATATATAAATCACAGTGCTCTGTTTAACAGCACCAAGCCGTTTGGATGTAACTTGCTCGAAATTACTGTCACTTCTAAATACCGAGCCCGTTCTCTGGCGCTCTGGTGCTCTGTGGGAGGTGGTTCAGGATCGGTGATTAAAAACCACCCCCAGCACTCTCTGCTCCCCCTGCAGTGCCCTCCCTTGGGACTTGTTCCTCATACACTTGGTCCTTTTCTTTTCCCCACCCTCTCTGCTTGGCTTTTGCCTGGAAAGTGCCTTGTTCTTGTCTTCCTCCAGAAGGGGTTAGCTGGCAGCCCCTTTTCCCTGCCTTCATTCTTTCACATTAAATTGAATTTAATTACCATTTAATTATATAAGAATAAGAAAACTAACATAAAACTTGTTCTGTTTTTCTTCCATTGTGAACTTAATGGAAATAAACACAGAAAACAAAGCACTTAGAGGGGGAAAAAGAAATGTTTAGTTACGGGGGGGTTGGATGCTGTGCCTGCTTAGGATAGAGGGAATGGTTGGAGCGACGGGGAACACCACTTGCTTTCCACCAGTACAGGCAGTGAAGAGAAAGAAGGCAGGAATCACCTCAGAGCAGTACAGAACCACGAGGAGTTAAGAAATGGCCGGGAACAAAGGGTGCCTGATTAGGAAATAGCTTTAGCAATTAAGTTGAACTGTTTTTAGAAAACACACGGTGAAGAATGAAAAAGCAAAGCGTGAAGCAAACATTTTTAAGGAATACCCTCAAGATAAGGTACCATTACAAAATCCTTCCTTAATCTACAGAAAGCAGCATATATGAATAGTAAACTCTAATAACCTTTTCCCAGTTTCTGTATTTTGTGCCAGAGTACACTGGTTTTGCCAAATGTCAGTCGTTTGTCTTGTTCTGTTTCTCTGTTTCCTGAGGAATAAATAAATTAATATTACCAGGTAAATGTATTTTGATTATTTCATTTTCCTCCCTCCAGGTTGTATATGATGCTAATACGCTTTATATTTTTGCACCAAGTGCACAAAGCCGGGATCAGTGGGTGAGGAATCTGAAAGAAGGTAATGGAAATTGCTTGTGCTTAACATCTGGTGTATGTAGGTACCTTTACTTGAGCTTTCCGTCCAGGATGGAGTTAACTCGGTGCTGTGGTTTGGATTTGTGGCCAAAACAGTGCTGAAAACACACCGGTGTGTTAGTTCTTGCTGAGCAGTGCTTGCACATCGTGGAGGCTTTGCTTTTTTCTCCCTCTGCCCCCGCAGGGAGTAGGCTGGGGGTGGGCAAGAGCCTGGGAGGCGACAGAGCTGGGACAGGGGACGTGGGATGACCAAAGGGATATTCCAGGCTATACAACGTCATGTTCAGCAATAAAAACTGCAGCAGAGAAAGAAAGGGGTTGGGGTTTTTTGGCTTCCATGTTGGCCGTTGCTGGCTGGGCATCGATCTACTTGTGGGAGATGGTGAGCAATTGCCTTTACATCACTTTTGTAGGGTTTTTTTATTTGTTATGGTTATTAAACTGTCTTTATCTCAAGCCCCAATCTTTTTCCTCTCGCTCTGTCTATTCTCCCCCTGTCCTTCTGGGTGGGGGGAGTGAGCCAGTGGTTGCGTGGGTGCATAGCTGCTGGCCAGTGTCAACCCACAACAAGCTAGACAATAGAAAAAGGTAAAGCTCCTATTGCATGTATCCACCAATTTTTATTTTTCTTGGGCCAGCTCATTGTTTGCACACCCAGCATGTTATAACAGGTACTGGGAGTATCGAACACACAGACTGATTTAATTTGCTTTGTGAAGTCCAGCTGCAATCAGAATTTGACTCTATGCTTTTGCACAATGTGTAAATCATCAAAAAACTTATGCAAGCTTGTTAATGGCATCACTCAAAAGTTTTGTTTGAATGTGGCTAGACAACATTGCAGGCCTGATGATGGTCTTACTCTGATGTAAAATGGCAGGAAGCATCTCCACTGAGATGTGATCTGATTAGTGCTATGATAGTGAGTAAAGATCTTTTCTCAAGAGCCTCTTAATGCTTTCTGACACTATCAAATGCTCACATTAATTGCAGCTGCTCTGTAAAGTAATAAGAAATAATTCCTGGGCTGGAGACCATAGGGCAAGGAATAACCTCTGAAACTCAGCAAGCCCGTGGGATGGGGGTAAGGAGCCTTTCAGACCAAACACAGGCAGGTGGTGTGCCATGGAATTGTGATCAGTGTCAGCTTGCTTTCCTTCCAGAACACTGTTTGTAGAGGAAATCACAGAATGGTTTGGGTTGGAAGGGACCTTGAAGATCACATAGCCATGGGCAGGGACACCTCCCAGGTTGCTCAAAGCCCCATCCAGCCTGGCCTTGAACACCTCCAGGAATGGGGCATCCACAGCTTCTCTAGGCAACCTCTTCCAGGGCCTCACCACCCTCATAATAAAGAATTTCTTCCTAATATCTAATCTAAATCTCCCCTCCTTCAGTTTAAAACCATTACCCCTCGTCCTATCACTCCACTCCCTGATAAAGAGTCCCTCCCCATCTCTCCTGTAGTCCCTTTAGGTACAGGAAGGGGCTATAAGGTCTCCCTGGAGCCTTCTCCTCTCCAGGCTGAACAACCCCAGCTCTCTCAGTCTGTCCTCATAGGAGAGGTGCTATGAGGTCACGTACTATCCTAAAAATGTCCTCTACTATCATTGTATCACCTCCATGTAAACTTGAAAGAAGGTCTTTAAGAGAAGAAATGCTAAAGTAAGGACAAATGAAGATTATGCCTCACGTCAAAGATATTGTAATAGTTATTAAAAATAGCCATCTTGTAGATTAATGTTTTTTTGGTACCTTTCAATATACGCTCTTTTTCTTCTTGTAGAAATAAAGAACAACAGCAATATAATGGTAAAATATCACCCTAAATTCTGGACAGAGGGAATTTATCAGTGCTGCAGACAGACAGAAAAATTAGCACCTGGCTGTGAAAAATATAATCTTTTTGAAAACAGTAAGTACATGTGTTTTCATATGAAGTTCCTTTGGCATATTTTTCTGCTTTTTTGTATGATCCTGTCATCACACCTGAATGCCCTAGGAATTAGGCAAATTTATAGAGCACAGTGAATTGTTGATACTGTGCCTAAAGTAAATCAAAATGTTTGTTTCATTTCCAAGCATTTTGTAAAAAAGATAAAAGCCAGCAAATTGTCCTTCCAAAAGAATGTTTAGAAAAAGCTGAAAGGAATAACTGAGGTTGCTGATTTTATTTTTCACTTGATTTGTTTTTCCCATCTGAAACTTATTTGACCAAGTGTTTACCTCAGACTGAGGATAAAACATGATGGTGAAAAAGATTCAGCTAGAGATTCTTGCCAGCTCTTCAGTTTTAATAAATAACTTCTACGTACCCTTGTAAAAGAATAATAACCATGTTGCATTCGGTGCAAAGATGATACAAAAAGCAGAAAGAAAAAAAAAACAGCACTGGAGAAAAAAAGTACTTTTGGTCCTGAGAGAAATAATAAAAAATACATACAAAATTTATGTCTTATTTAGCGATGCAAGGGTCTGGGGGAGTGTAATTTTCTTAGAAGAGCAGATGTTAACAGGAACAAACATTTAGGATGTGGCAACAGGAACACTACTTCCTTCTCATATACCTTTTTTTATCTTTATCCCTCTTTTATTTCTCATATGTTTCTGCAGCCGAGGGCTGGTTCAGGGATCTCTGTGCGGCAGGCTCAGGAGTGGCACAGATATTGCCAAATCCTGTTGTGAATGCAGCCTGCCGTCTGATTTAGTATGTTTTTTGCAAGAGTACTTATCAACGTTTTCCTAATGCTTAACTGGAGCCGTCTTTTCTTTCTGACTTACTAAACTATCCTGAAGGCTAGTTAAGATATTAAAACCTTATGTGAAATTTAAACCTTCTATTCAGTTTTTAAATTTATGGCTAAATGGATAGACACAGATCCTCTCCTACGCTCTGTTTCTAGGTGTAATGAGATTGCCTTCTCCAATGCCAGAAAAAAGTGCGGTAGGTAGTGTCTTTAAAATATTAAATAGCTAATTGCTGTGGGTTTTTTTGAGATGGCGTTTAGGTTTCCTGTGATTCTTTCCCTATCTTACAGCAAAGGTGTATTTCTGTATGCGTCAGTGGGAATCATGCGCTGTCTCGGGGGGGAAAAATCCCCATTGGAATTCAGCCGCAGCTATTAGCTGTATTTGCGCTGCTGGTGGAAATGGGGGTTGGAAAGCAAACGCCAGCCGGCGTTGCCCTTCACTGGTGGCTGTGAGGCTGCAGAGCGAGCCAGCCCCATGGCTAGCAGCCGGGGGGTGGTCGGCCACCTGCTCCAGCTGCCTCCTGGAGCCACCACAGCTCACTCCTGGGGCAACCCAGAACTAGGCCAGTGTTTGCCTCTGGGATGCTCGGGCTGGTTTGTACTGGTGTGATGGGCAGGGTGGGAGGGGTGGAATAATGGAGCAGAGTGGGGTGATAATGATGTTGGGTCATTTTCAGCGAAGGCCTCCCCCACCAGTTCCTCCAGTTGAAGAAAATGGCAGCGAAGAGGAGGAGACAGTGGTGGCAATGTATGACTTTGAGCCTACAGAACACCATGATTTGAGATTAGAGAAAGGTGAAGAATATATGGTAATTGAGAAGAATGACATTCACTGGTGGAAGGCGAGAGACAAATATGGGTAAACACAAGTTCCTTATTTTTCGTTACAAAGTTAATAAGGCTTTTTCCATGTAGTGGTAGTTTATATTGACTATGTGTCAACAAATAATTGTATTAGAGCCCACTTTGGACCCCAGCCCTGAAATCTCATCTTTATTCCCACATGGAAACCAATCTTTATAAGTGTGGTTCTTGATAGAATGTGGGTCCTGAGTGCAAAGGTGGTCATGGAATTAAAAGCTTTTACAATTATATTTCCTGTCAGACTTCATGGTTTCCCAATTAAAGCATCAGCCAGCCTGCAAAACCTCACTAGACTGGTACAGTACTCCTGCTTCCCTGGGGAATGGCTCATTAGGGAGCAATATGGTTAACACTCAGCTCAGCAGGCTCCGACTTCCAGACTTGAATAGTCATCATTTTATTTAATAGCTGGATCATTAGAGGCAATCTCTGAATGACTTGAGAGAGAGTTGCAGTGAGATGTCTTAATGACTACAACTTTACATTCCCCAGATGAAATTATTTTTTTTCCCCTGCGGTTTTAAAGGTGGAAGTTGCTATCCTTCAATATTTATCAGGTCTCCGTTGTGGTACGTTAGGGGTAATTGCGAGTTATCGGGCTGCGGCAGGCTCCAAACGTGCTTCTAGTGACTGGCTGTGGCCTCCGAGCGCAGAAGTGACAGAGCAGCAGAAGGTTTCTCTTCTTCACCCCTTCTGCGGGTGTTCTTGGACGCTTCTGCTGCCCGTGGCACTTCTCTAGGTGCAGTGAAAATCAATGTGGAAATGTTGATGCGGAAAATTAGTTTCTGTATAATCAGCAGTAGAGTGGGGGGATCTGTAATAAATAAATGACAGTGAGTGACCTCTGGTAATTAGCAGAACGAAACACTCTCTTCTAGGCATGCAATTTTACGTGTTTTCACTCAGGTTTTTTATTTATTGTTTTATTTTTTTAGAAAACAAGGATATATTCCAAGCAACTATGTAACAGGAAAGAAGTCCAACAACCTTGATCAATATGAGTAAGTGAATATTTGAATTACAATCTGGAAGATCATAAAATGAAACCTATGCTTTAAGAACGACGACCTGTTTTTAAAGTTTTGAAAGCAATTATTTGCATGCGATAGCATTGTTTTCAGAGATGAAACTTAAATATTTGAAATAGGCATAAGTTTGTTCTGATTCTCTTCATTGCTTTTTGCTGTGAATCATAATGTAGAGTCAAGTCAGCGAGTTGGCCATCAAGCATGTCGTTTTTAAGCTATTACCATTAAAGCAAAAAAACCCCTCCCAGTTGTCTGATAGGAAAAGGGAAACTTTAGAGGAACTTTACCCATTATAAGTGTGTGGAATGTTTTTCTAATATTAAAGTGATATGTCTATCCAAAGTGTGTGGTGGTAAGATAGTAGAGTAGAAAACAGTGGAAATCATTCAAAGGAAACACAACAGATCAGAAATTTTGGAAGACAGCTCTAATTTTCAAGACAATATATCACTAGGAGCATTTTAAGTCTCTGTGTATACATGTAACTTCTCAGATATAGAAGTATAGCTTTTTTTAAAAAAAAAAAAAAGTTTTTTACGCTTGATGTTTCATTATGGAGTACCTAGTAAGAACTTCAGGGTAAAAATTAACACTGTAGACTCCAAGCCTGGTCTTGATATTCAAGATTTCAGTACAGCATAAACTCTTGTGCCTGAGAACTTCAGACTATTTCATGACTTTTAGATAAAATGGAGCCGTAAGGCAATAATAATTAAAACCAGTTTCCGAAACCACATTAGTAGCTCTGAAACTCTGCTCTCAGCCACGTATGGCTCCCGCTGCTGTTTTTTGTGAGAAGGTAGAATTTCTTCTGGGATTTTGCCCTCAGCTTTACTAGAGGGGAATTAGTTGTTCCTGGTTGCTCTCTCCTCTTTGAGGCTCTTGTTAAGAGCCCTGCCGTGCCCTGGGCTGGGCTGCGGGGCTGGCAGAAAGGGAAGGAAGGAACTGGGCTGCCTTATCTGGTCCAGCCACTTTGTGCCTTCCCACCTTGGGGCCCTCATTCTGAGTCACGGCACAGTCCAGGGAGGATTACTCCAGGTCATCTACCAACTGCAAGAAACCACTATCTCCAGAACGGCAGAACTTGATTAGAGCCTGCTGTGCCACTTCACTGCTCGGTTACTGCCGTGATGGCACAGCTCAAAACGATTGCACCGTGCCGTTGTGAGCAGTGTGCTTTTCCTTTTTATATGATTGGCTACAGCTGGCTGAAACGTCAGTGCTTCCGTGACTGCTTCAACCTGCCCGTGCAGCACCGAGCTCGGGGATGTGTAACCGTGACATTTAATTTGCTTTTAGCCTCCTTTTTGGTAGGTGGGTCCTCCCTGGAAAATCATAACTGTGAAGTTATTGAATGAAAAAGCATCCTGGCAGCCAGCTCGGCGGGTGGCTGGACTGGTGTCCAGGCAGCTGCTTCCCTGGGGCTGCCAGCCTACCCTCGGGCTACCGTTCAGAGCAACTCCCGCCACCAGGCTGGAGTTGAAAGGCTGAGAGACCTGGGTCTCTCTATCCTGGAGAAGAGAAGACTGAGAGGGGATCTCATCAATGCTTATCAATATCTAAAGGGCGGGTGTCAAGAGGATGGGGCCAGACTCTTCTCAGTGGTGCCCAGCGACAGGACAAGGGGCAACAGGCACAAACTGGAACACAGGAAATTCTATCTGAACATGAGGAAAAACTTCTTTACTTTGAGGGTGGCAAAGCACTGGCACAGGCTGCCCAGATAGGTGGTGGAGTCTCCTTCTCTGGAGATACTCAAAACCCGCCTGGACGCGTTCCTGTGCAACCTGCTCTGGGTGACCCTGCTCTGGCAGGGGGTTGGACCAGATGATCTCCAGAGGTCCCTTCCAACCCCTGCCATTCTGTGATTCTGTGATCAGCCTGTGCATGTTTGAGAAGTGGTTTTGCTGAAAAAATGAGTTCAATTACCTGAACTTTATTGGCTTCTGTGGGATCTCACTGGATTTGTTTCAGGTTATTTTTATTGGATAACTGCACAATGTAATAGAGACTGATTTTTTTTTTTTTTGCACATTAACAAAGGTTCAGTTCTTGACCTTGATTTACAATGAAGTTATCGAATCTGTAGCTTTGTAATACTTTGCTTCAAGCTTTTTAGGTAAATGGTGCACCTTGGAGAAGTTTTGGTTACTGATGTTGTGTTGCAGGTGGTACAGCAGAAACCTGAACAGAAGCAAGGCAGAGCAGCTCCTCAGAAACGAGGTGAGCACAGCAGCCTTGCCATATTAACCATGAAATTCACGTAAAGTAGCTTTTTTTATTAAAGCAGATGTTTATTTTGACATGTGCAAATCACAGACTTGAGTAGAAGAGACATGCAGCTTAAAACCGCCTGTACAAAACTGTTGATGTGCTTGTGTTTCAGGATAAAGAAGGTGGTTTTGTGGTGAGAGACTCAAGTCAGCCTGGCCTGTACACAGTTTCCCTTTATACAAAATTTGGAGGGTGAGTTTCTGTGGCTGTTCTGTACACCTTGTCTCGTCCGAATCCGTTTGCATCTGTATCCAAATCTAGGGGCTGGAGAAAAGCCCAGGAGAGAGCTCAAGAAAGAAACGAGGGCTGCTGTGATAGAAAAGATGGGTGACTAAAATGAGCTTCCTGACTCCATGGTTAGGTCATGTTTGGTTTAATCCAGCATAGACCTGAACCTCCACCTGCGAAGGAGGTCTTGCACTCCCACCCCATTTGGTCTCTTCCCTCCTGCCAGCCCAAGTGTTTGTGCTGGTGTGTGGTGAGCTGGATCCGGGAGCTTGCCAGGCTGAAAATTAACCTTTTATGGGTTAATCTTCAACTTGGTCTGAGCACTGAGATAAGGGCAAGTCACCAGGCTTGGGGTCTTTGATATTCAAGCTGTTCTGAAACATGTGATACTGGGCACCCTTGCTGGCCTTTTCGGTTTCCTTTTCTTAGTCAATGTGTTCCTCTTACAATGTCATTTCTTGTGAGTCTTTTATTTTTACTAATTGTTATTGTTGTTACCTTTCCAGAGAAGGTTCATCAGGAATAAGACACTACCATATAAAAGAAACAGTGACGTCACCGAAGCAGTACTACCTCGCAGAAAAACATCTCTTTAACTCCATTCCAGAAATAATTGAGTATCATAAACATAACGCAGCAGGTAGATGAAGTGGATTTTTTTCTGTCACTTAGGGTTGATTTGAAAAGGAGCGTGAGGCGTTTTAGGGTTTTCATGAAAGTTTTTAGGTTTTTATAGTTCCTTCTTTTTCAGGGAAGTCTTGAAACGCTGCATTTTCACATTTTTTTCAATATAGGCAATCATTTGAAAGGTTTTATGTAAATGTATCTATATAAATGTATAAATATGTTGCTGTCCCCAGAGTGACAGAATAGCTGTATCAAGTCAGGAAAAATTCATTTCGCTCCACATGGTGTCTCTGTCAGCCGCCTGTAACCCAGAGCAGATGGATGGGGATGGTACTTCCCCAGACTACCCTCCAGGCCCTGGCTTTTTACCTGTGGGTCACCACTGATTACAATGATCTAATCTTCCCATATAGCAAACAGCTGAGGAGAACAGAAATGTGTTGTTTAGGAAATCCCTAAAGATGAGTCTTTGTGAAGGTGAGACACTTCAGATCCGTAGCTGGTGGCTGATGCTGGTGTCTGCCCACTCTATGACGGGATGGGGAGAGTTTAGGAATCAGGTCGAAGGCACAGATACTAATATAGTATACTTTTTTTCGTGTCCGGTCTGTGCATAAATTTGCCTCATGACTGATATTTTCCAGATGTTTATATATAATTCAGATGATCTGGCATTTCCTGATGATATTCTGGAAAATGCCTTTCTGGAAAATATGCTCCAAAACATAACCCTACTTTTCATTTATTACAACTGATTTTACTATTTGGTTTTTTTTTTTAATTGTTTCACTGCTTTGACATTAGGTGTATTCAGTTCTGACAAGATTTTAGGAGAATATTCAGCTAGCATGCAGCATTTATTTTTTATATGTAAAATTCCTGCATGAAACTGTTGGAATTTATATGTGTGAAACAGAAATGATCAACAGTAACATTGAGAATATACATTTTTAGATAATCTTTCTGATCTGAAAGGGGTCCTCAGCCTTTGTTGGTGCCAGCATAACTCTAAAGCACAAATATGTATGCATATATCTATATCCATCTCTCACCAGTAAAGAAGATGGAACAGTGTGGTGAGTAGGAATAGGGCAGTGATTGCCCCCCTGTACTGGGCACTGGTGAGGCCCCACCTCGAGGGCTGTGTCCAGTTTTGGGCCCCTCACCACAAAAACAGACATTGAGGTGCTGGAGCGTGTCCAGAGAAGGGCAATGAAGCTGGTGAGGGGTCTGGAGCACAAGCCTTATGAGGAGCGGCTGAGGGGGCTGGGGGTGTTCAGCCTGGAGAAAAGGAGGCTGAGGGGAGACCTTATCGCTCTCTACAGCTCCCTGAAAGGAGGGTGTAGCCAGGTGGAGGTAGGTCTCTACTCCCAAGTAACAGGCAATAGACAAGAGGTATTTAAAAGATGGGTAGACGTAGTGCTTAGAGATATGGTTTAGTGATGGTTTTTGTCAGAGTTGGGTTGATGGTTGGACTCGATGATCTGAAAGGTCCCTTCCAACCTAGGCAGTTCTGTGATTCTAAGTGAGATGCAGTGAGTGTTCCTGTGTATTTCTCGTAGCAGCTTTGAATAGTCAACACAACACAATAGCAGAAAATATGGTCGAAGCTGTATATAATGATACGCTTATTGTTAATTAGCGTTGCAGTTTGCAGTGAACAAGTGTCTGATTTGCTTCCTGGCACTGTTTCAGAAGTAAGCTGTGTCTCTTGAACTATCTTTGAACCTCAGGTCTCGTTACCAGGCTGCGTTACCCAGTGACCCCAAAGAAGACGACAGCACCAACAACGGCAGGATTCAGCTATGGTAATTGCATGTTATATTCATCTACACGTATCTTTGATGATTGAATGTATCTTAAGATGCTATGATATTTTCTAAGAATTTGGAAAAGACCTAATTTTGTACTGTGGTTGGCTCTACTAACTTATGCGGGTCCAAGTTGTACCTTGGAGACCCTTGCACAGAGGAGGCAAAGGCGTCACGGCTGGTGGTTGGCATGCAGTGCCAAGAGCAGCACTGAGGAGAGGCAGAACATGTCACAGGTGCTCCAGGAGAATTCGGCGTCTTCCTCCACGCTTCTGTGGACACCTTGAGCTCTGCCCAATTGAAGAGCTGTGCCTTTGTCTCCTTTGTAAGCCGTCCAAACATCTTACTCAACCTTGGCCCTTTGATCTTTGTGAAGGGGTTACTTTTTTTTTTTTTAATATAAATTTGGAATAACCTGTTTTAAGCATGGCACATCAGGTGATGCGAGAAGCTTCTATGCATTGGCACAACTTTCTATGATGGCAGCTTGCTGAAATCAAGTCTGATAATATCAGTATGCAACTAATGGCCTCAGGAAAGTTTGAGTTTTGCCTTCTGTATTAGTCAGGAGCTGCTTAAAGGTCATGTCTACCTAAAAGTTTATTTGTTTTGTGAGGTGTAGAAGTGTTCGGTTTTCAGGTTAATTCTATGACGTTTTCTCCCTAAATTTCCTAACTTGCTTGTAATCCAGCTTCCCTTTCCTCTTCCTTATCACCTACCAGTTCCGTAGGTTCCTTAATACAGGAGTCATGCGCTCTCGCTTGTTCTGTTTTATAGAGAAATGGGAAATTAATCCCTCGGAACTGACGTTCATGAGAGAACTGGGGAGCGGTCTGTTCGGCGTAGTGCGCCTTGGGAAATGGAGGGCGCAGTATAAAGTGGCCATCAAGGCAATTCGGGAGGGTGCGATGTACGAAGAGGATTTCATTGAAGAAGCTAAAGTAATGATGTGAGTTGTGTGCTTAGCGCTTCTATTGCCAGTTCTAGGCCTCTGATGCCATGTACTGATTATACATAAAACACTTGGGGCAGGTGGTTTTTGAGTTTTGTGGGGTGGAGAGCTAGCACTGGGCGGAGGAAGTAATAACGAACACGATCTCAATCTTTTCAGGAAGCTAACCCATCCTAAATTAGTGCAGCTGTATGGTGTGTGCACACAGCAGAGACCTATTTACATCGTGACGGAGTTCATGGAGCACGGCTGCCTTCTCAATTACCTGAGGCAAAAACGGGGAGTTTTGAGTAAAGACGTCCTGCTCACTGTGTGCCAAGATGTATGTGAGGGAATGGAGTACCTGGAGAGAAACAGCTTTATCCACAGAGACCTGGTAACATCTCACTAGGCAATACACTCATCTTTGAATTTTTTATTTTTGAACTTACCTGTTCCTTTTTGACACAGCCTGTTTGTAAATAACAGCTTTTCTTCTCACAGAAAATTTTAAGTAGCGGAAGTTGGCTCTTTAGGGTCTAATCAAATGTCTAAAACTGCCCTGCACAGAAAATTATGAGAGGTTTCTCCCTCCTAAGACGATCTCTCTAAAATTTTTATAAAGCATTAATAGCTATTTGTGCTGATACAATAGCGTATGTCTGTTCTGGATTGGTGCCATTTTCACCACTCCGGAATCCCTTGAGGCGACAGTTTTTTCTGGTGATTTTTTACAAAATGGTTTAGATGTCAAAACAGTACTATCAAGAGGAAATGCACTTACATCTTTTATTCCGGACCATAATGAGAATACACTACTGAATACACTTGGTAAATCAGTGAACTTGCTAAGCAACGATGACAGATTCCTCCAAAGTAATTTGTCTGCAAGAGACTGCAAGTTTTTGTGTTCATCCAAGTCTAACCATTCCCTTTGCAGGCTGCCAGGAACTGCTTGGTGAGCGAGTCAGGAGTGGTCAAAGTGTCGGACTTTGGAATGACAAGGTATGGCTGCGTGTAAACACATCGGTGGGGGGTTGGGAAAATTCACCTAACCCTTGTACTTAGCCATAAGGCAACACATGCCCAACAAAATTACAGGCAAAAATGTTTTTTGACCTCTCTGGGGAATATCCTTTGGTTCATTTTTTTTCCAGTGCCTTTAAAGCTTGTTCGTTCTGTGGTTGTGTGCTGATTTCATTACTCATTTTAATTGTGGAAAATCAAAACCTAGGCAGTTTGTTCTCTACAGAAGTAAGGGTGTCTTGCACTTACCACGAGAGGCCTGGCTTTGAACTGACTCTGCGGTCTGACTGGTCTTCTATTAGCAACTTTCTGTAGCATCTGTGAAAATCTTACAAATCTTAATCTTGTAGTGATGCAGGAGGCATATTAGAGCTTGTGTCTCACACAGCAGAGCTCACGCTGTTAATTGTTAATCTGTATTTTGGCAAATAAATGATAGAAAGAGGCTGTTCGGTGAGTCTGGGATGCTCTTGGGGTAGACGGTTCGGAGTAGCATCTCGCCAGCTGAAGTGCTGGGAGGTGTTGAGGCCTGGAGAAGAGTTAATTTCCTGCCCTTGTTAGCAGCTGTGGGTGCTACATCAGGTGGGTGATGCGTGGGCGAGGCAGGGGGTGGCGAGCAGCCCTTACAAGGAAGGTGTTAAAGCACTGTGGTTTGTCCATGCTCTTCTTGGCTTTTGCCACCTTTCTGTGTCGCTGAGCTTGCGTGTCCCCTGGCATCTGAATTCAGACTGGCCCGTGAGGAACAGAGCAAGCAATTTATGCTTTTGCATCGTTTTCTCTTACAATACAGATGTTTAACTCGCAGGTGGTCTAGACCTGGGTTGTATAGCTAATAATCACGAGAGGACTCTGAGGTTATAAGAAAAATGAACTGGGTCTTGACTGAAACCTCAGTATTGCACCAGAGAAGCATTTTTGTCGTGTGATGCTAACAGTCATGGCCATTAGGTGGCAATATGAGCTTCTAATATTCAAATCCATATCTAACTTATAATTTGCAGGCTAGGAGGCTGACCGAAAGATATAATGCTTTCTTTTTCTTTTTTTTTATTTTAAGATATGTCCTTGATGATCAATACACAAGCTCCTCAGGGGCTAAATTTCCTGTGAAGTGGTGCCCCCCAGAAGTTTTTAATTACAGCCGATTCAGCAGCAAGTCAGATGTCTGGTCATTTGGTAAGACATTCATCGTTGAAAGAAAACGCTAAAACCCTATTTTTACGTTTTATCAATAGCAGTTGAGCTTCAGTTGTTGAGAAGGATTCAGACATCTAAGAAGCAGCTCAGAGAACCCATTTGCCACAGTTTTATGCATAAAGTTCCACAGAGACCTTTAGAATTCATTTATTAAAACCCATGCTACTAGAACAAGATGTTTCCAGTGATGACACATGTGAACACTTTCTAGGATATGGATCTCAAACTATCTATCAGAAATCCTGAGCCCAGGGCACAAAATAGATGTGTTTTCAAGAAGTTATTTGCTCATTTTCTTACTGTTTATTTTCTTTCCTTTTTTTTTTTTTTTAAGGTGTTTTAATGTGGGAAGTATTTACAGAAGGAAAAATGCCGTTTGAAAAAAGCTCCAACTATGAAGTGGTAACGATGGTTAGCCAAGGGCATCGTTTGTATCGGCCCAAACTAGCCTGTAAGCAGGTGTATGAAGTCATGATGATGTGCTGGCAGGAGGTATATTCTTTTTTTATTTTTTTTGGCCTTTGAATTGAAAAAGGTCAGTCTAGCAAGAGCAATTAATCTCTCTTGCAGCATTCTGGCTGTATGCAGCTCTCTCAGCTATTCATGTGTTTATTGCTAAGACAGAGATCTCCCCCTGGTTTGCAGCTGAACTAGAGCTGTGGTAAGATAAAACCACCAAGGAAATTTCTACAAAATAAATGGACTGTCAGATTAAGTATGCAAAGGCATTTTGTAACAAAATGAAATAATAGCTAAATCTGTGCTGGTCATGATTATATCTGTGTACAAATACTGCTAGCAAAAAAAAAAAAAAGTATAAAAATCAGTCAGAACAGCCCAGAGGTGGAGAATCTGATTTTATATTGCTTCAGTTTATTAATCATTACAGAAACATGCCAGAATGACCAAAAATATTCTTAAAGAGATAATTCATTAGCTGATTATAAGTTATATTGGAAATAGAGGTTAACTTGCAGTTGAATCTAAATACAGATCCCAGTGTTTATAAAGAAAAATAACAGTACGCTGTACTGTTAATCTTCTGAACCCAGAAAGATACTGACTGCACAGTTTCCAAAAGGGTCAAAGGGGCAGCAAACCCAAATTTAATACTTTATCAATCAACTAAATCAGTATAAAACATTTTTTGTAGTATTAAAGCAGAAAGTCTCGAAGAGGATAAGTGCGTTTAATGAGATGCCTGTAACTTTGAGAGAGCAATCGAGGAAACCAGGAATGGAAAGAGCGACATGACTTATTTCTAGTTAGTCTTTGCCACAGGGGGTGCTGGGAAAAAAACCTGCTCTTTTCCAGTAATAAAGATGACATACTGTCTGATGCTTGTCTTGGAGGACAACGTGCTGGAACAGAGAGCTATTAGTCATCAAACCAACTGGTGGAGATCTAAAACTTAGAAAGCAGTTGGTTTCCGCAGCAAAAAATACATTAAAAAGACCAGTGCCCTGGAGGGCCGCGGAATGGCAAATACGTCTGTAGTTCAAAAAAAGCTATTCACAGGAGCCCGCATACTACAGATCGTAAAATTTTGTTTGTGCCTGGTAACCTGCTGGAAATGGTCATTAAGATGGAATAATAAATTACCTGGAAGATAAGAAGTCGTTTGTTACCGCTCTTTGAATATTAATATGTATTTATAGGGTTTATATGAACATCAGTGAAATTGATTAAAAATGTATTGATTTCATCAGGGGTTATTAACAATAAAATCTAAGCAGTCATCATGTGGGAGAGAATCTTTGTGATTCGCAAACAGGACATAAGTAATGGCAAGATACTGTCAGTGTTTGTCATAAAATATGATTAACTGTAGGCACCTCAGTCCTCATCTAATAATTTTATTAATGACTTGTAGAGGAACGTGAATACTGAGGCTTCAAAATTCAGCAGGTGATACAAATCTAATTGGGCTGATAAATGGAGGAATAGTGCAAGTTACCCAGACATTCAGAAGATGCTAAATTAACTGTGTCAGTAACACCAGCGAAGACACTACCTCAGTTTATTGCCGTAATTAAACAAAAGAAACAGGATGTTATGACACATGAGGAACTGTATGGAAAATAAATACAGTAGATGAAGAGTGCTGTTGCGTAAATCTGATGCAGTCTCATTTTGGAGTCCAAAAAATAATGCTGAAGAGGCTTCAGAGAATGACACTGAAAGTTCTTAGGAGCGTGAACAACTTGCATAAAGAAAGAGGCAATGAGGAGAAAAACGGAAAAGTGTAGCACTGTGGAAAATAATTAATTATATGAAGAGCGTAGCCCAGCAACATCTATTAAGGCTTTTTCAAAACATAAAAAAGGTGACACTTACTGAAATTAAACATCTAAAACCTACACAAGGAAATATTTTTGCGTCTCACATTTAATGAAATGGTGAAGTCATTGCCACAGAATGATATCGAGACCAATAATTTATCAAAATCAACACACCTTTATTGCTTTCTGATCACAGTGGTGCGTGCTTTTATTTTTAGAAACCAGAGGGACGCCCGACTTTTGAAGACTTGCTTCACATAATCATTGACATTGCCGAGGGTGAAGATGCTTTCTGAAAAAAAAGCCAGCAGCAGCACAAGTACAGAAGGCACTTTCCAGAGACGTGGCTTCACCATTTCTTTTTAAAGGCTTGATTCTGTAAGCTGCTGGAGGCTGCTAAATGGCATGGGGAGCCTGTAACATCTGATCTGCCTCGACAGGAGGAGAGTTCTACGTGATGTTAGGAAATGAGGACGGTATCTTCAGCAATAGTAACTGTCTGTACTTTCTCTGAGAAGTCAGCGTTGCAGAGCGGGCAAGTTGAGCTCTTTATGGAGGAAGAGAGAACGTGGCCAAAGCCCAAGAGCTTCATTTGCCTTTACTGGGTTGGGTTCATGTATATACAGTCCACAGTTTCTGAGTTTCTCTTTACACAGGCAGTAGTATTAGTAGTGATTTGCATGCTTAAAAATTGAAGGTATCTATAAAACGCTATTTACTGACATTGAAATCTTTCCAGAGATTCTCCAGAAACATTCTTTTTCTTCGTTGATGGGTGTTTCCTGACACATCAAGAACACAAAACGTGTCTCTCTTGTTTGCACATAATAGGTTGTTAACAGCAGTCTTCAGTTTAGTGTAACACTCAAAAAGCTTTGCTTCAGACCTGAGTCGTGATATGCCCCAAGCGATTCCGTGCTGTTTGGTCAACCAGAGACCTCCCACGGTTAGTTTTGATGTTACTTGTGAAAAATAAGTCCCAGATTCAGCACGACGGGCTGTCAGTGTACCATAGTACCTTGTTTTGGATTAATTATAAAATAATTTATATGCTGTATGTATTGTAAATACATAAATTCCATGCATTTATTTATATAAAGTGTGTTTTCTTCTTGAAATTTTCAAGTACAAGTTTGTCCTACCTTCACTTACATCCGCAGCTCGACCCATGGGGTTGTAAATGAAAGAAAGTACACTCTCAAGTGTGTTTAAGGAGGGCTCCCCTTTCTGTCTGTCATCTGTACGTACAGTGATCTAACCTTTCTGTTCGTAACAGAAAATGTCATGCTACGTGTGTACGTAAATAAACCGAATGTTAACTATTGTTTGGAACCAACTAATGCGTTGCCAGTAATTTACTGTCAGTGCATCATAAGCCAAAACTGATTGTTCATGTGAACATGGTGTTATGATAGCCTATGGATATCTGTGCGTATACACACTCGATACTAAATATATATAGTAGTATGAATATATATTTAACTGAATTTGGCCATGATGAAATGTTCAGTGCAGAAATGCCTGAACTCTTTCGAAGTGACACGCTCTGTCCCCTCTGCTGGAGGCCAATGTCTCCGCAGCCTTGCTGAAGCCTGTCTCAATTAACCTGACTTTGTGCTGGTGGATGTGAGCAGTATTTGCACTTCAGTTTTGCTGTAGCTGTTTCTTAGTAACTCTGTTACATCTTTTCTTTTTCTTTCATTACTTGTGCCCTTGTGCCATGTGTAATAGAAAATAGATTGCACAGAAACGTCTTTTTTTAATTTTTTTTTCCAAATAGGCAGAAAGGAGTATGGTGAAGTTTATTTCCAATCAAGCTAGCTATAGTTACCTTTAATACATTCCATCATTTCTGCATTTGAGTAATTTCTGTAATCAGTTTTGGAGATGCTTAGATCCTTGCACTGCTTTGTCTAAATCGTTGTAATCAAAAGGAGAAAGCCTTTTGTTTCTTGGAAGGAAGGCTTTCCTTTTCTCATGCTATTTCATTGAAAAGTTACAGGCTGTCAGAAAAGGTTTAAATGTCTACTTCCTTTTTCTTAATGATGAAGTCTCAGAAGATTATCGCGACAATGGAAACCAACCTCTCAAAGTGTTGTGTCCAAACCGCTACCTAATCCATACCAACCGCATGTATTGCTAACGGGGAAAACCTGGGGTTTTCTACCTGTGGTAGGAAAAGGAACATGGAAGATCTAAGGCTAGCCGAGTTCATCTTTCCTTCCCTAACTGCTCCTTTGCACCCCAGGTTCTCAGTGGAGACCCTGCAAAGTACGGTATTGCCAACACTTTTGACACTACGTTACGAGGAATACTGCGGTAATGTTTCCCTTTAAACACAAATGAAGCATAAGGGAAAATCAGGAGATTAATAGTTTCCAATGAACCTTATGCCTGTTTCTATAAATTATGTGTTTATTATTAATTTAGATTATAAAATGCACCCTAACTCCTGACTTTTGGCAGTGGTTTCCTCCTTGAGGTGGGTGCTTTGAATCCAAGCCCTTGGGCCTGCCTCTTCCCAATACCTGAGGATAATTTCTGCATACCTGCCCTTGGGCTTGTTACTTACTTAGGATGCCAGGAACTGTGAGGCACCTAGTTTTTAGATGAAAGTATTTTTGTAGTTGAATGTAGCCTTAGATGGTTAATTTTGGAGAGGAGCAGAACACTTCTGGGGGCAGCTGTCTTGCTGACTCTCCTGATGTCTTCAAAGACAGGTTGAAATACTGCACCGTCGTTTCTCCTGGATGAGTTTACTCATCCTTAAGCAATTGCAATCCTTCTTCCCCTTTTTATTATTACTGAATTTTTCAAGTGTTGGGGGTCAAAAATGTATCTGAACAGAACCAAATGTTGTGATATACGTTTGCTGTACTTTTTTCCTTTTTTAAAAAAGAAATATTTAGCCCTACTGATTACAGTTTAATAATTTTTTTTGTAAAATGTGTCTTTGATACTAGGAAGTCACTTTTTTTTCTTTTAAACATGTCAGATTAGTCGATTTTGGGTGTCTTTTTTTTCTTTGTATTAAAAAAAGGTAAGTAGGCGGGGTCAAGCAGTATTTGTGGTTTACCGTGTTTCATGTCAGAGTGAAGAGCTCAGCTAGGGCTGTTTTACTGTCACAACTGATGAAGAGAGCTTTGCATTTTCATTTGAATATAAGTGGACAACCAGACATGATTCTTTCTACCTGTAAGTAAACCGGGCCGCATATGTTGATCTTGCAGGTTTGTTTTGTGCAGCAGCACTGTACTTAGCAAATAAGCTATTTAAATATTGCCATAAAAATACTAACCAGCTTTCTCTTGCACTGCTCAAGTGATCTCTCTTCAGACTGCTTGTCTTGACTTTCAAAATTACTGCATGGATATGAATCTGTCGTATAGATGGATTCTACTTTTGCATATAGACAGGGAGATATTCCCACATACTGTCCTTAAAAGCATGCGCAGCATAGACGTGAATAAAATGTTTGGTAGAACTAGAGCTGTCTTTCCTACAGAGCAGAATTAACTCACAGGAAAGACAGAAAGCCTCAGCGTGGACATGTAAGAACGTGTCTTTTAAAGTATTTTTAGAGGCAAACTATACTGTGCCTTTCTACTAGAGTATTATTTTTCTAGTACTGTTGAAAACTGACAGACACACCAGATCAGGAGGCGTATCCTGTGTTACAGTAAAGATCTGGGTTTGATGGGTGAAGCTGAATTTTTAGTGTTGAACACAGTTCACCTGCTGCCACGCTGCAAGAGCAAGAACTTCTTGCAAAACATGCTAGGAGAGTGAAAGTCTTGGACATTGACTATGGCGCTTTCAAAATTAGTAGCGCTTTGAGAAACAGTGAATCAGAAAGAAATTCAAGCCAAGAAACGTATGAAATAATAAAATGACAAGATGAAAACTATAAAAATTAATCTCTAACTTGTTGCTTTTATCTTTGATGCTACTTCCCCAAGTCTGTAAATTAGAGTGAGTTCTAACTGAAGATAGGAGGAAGACTGCACACACAAAGGAGTATGAATTGGCCACCTATACAGGCAATATTATCAACCCAAAGCGTACTGCTGGGTGTTGTGGGACTTTATCAGACTGCTTCTTGGCAGCAATGGACCATCTCAATGGACCATCTCAAAGGACATCTCACTAAGGCTTCTCTGTTTTCCTGGGACTATCTTTCAGCTTCTCAAGCAAACGGCTGCTCCTGACAGCTGACCAATCTTTTCCTTCTTCCTCTAGCATCCCATCTGCTCCGTTATCCACAGATAGATTTGTATTCAGGCCCCTAAGTTGGTTATCAAAATGTCAGCTGCAAATTTTTAGGCTGAGTATTTGTCAGGCTAGCTTCAGCACCTGGTTCCTAGTGTTTCCAGTTCGTCCACATGCTTCTCTAGCCATGGTGTCTTTTCTCGTTTCAAAACTGTGCATGCGAAAAGGTCTGATTTGGGGCATCAGAATTTGATAGGCTATCATGGCTCTGCGCTAGTGTTGGGATTCATGTTTGTTAACGTGTCACCAGGGAGATAATATGACACTGTTTTAAAAACAAGTGTCTTCCTCCTAATATAGTCATTTCCAGAAAGGAAAAAACAAGAACGGTGAAATGGGATACATTTTCTTGTTCCTGTGTTAAATTATTTGTAGAATTAGCTGAACTCTGTCTAAGGTTGCAAGCTTTCATCAGCAATTGGAAAAATTAAATTCTCCGCACAATTGTAGAAGGAAGACAGCAAAGTCTAGAGTCGACAGCCATGATTTCATGATTTAAAATCAGGAAGAAATATTTAAAACAATGAGTAAATTCTGAGAAACTATTTTAAATTTCCTATTTGCATTTTAAAAGATAGCAATTTTTTTGTTTGGGTTTTTTTTGGCATTAAAATGCGGGGGTTTAAAAATTAGTATTATTATTTCTTAGTTTGCCTGCTGGCTGATGAATAGAAAAGAAGAGAAAGGAAGGAAGAGCCCGAGTCAGAGGAGGGGGTGTGTGGCCGTGAGAAGCTTCAGGCAGGAAACGCGGGCTTCCTGTCGGGCTGCACCGAGCGTTGCTGTGGCACCTGGAGGCAGCCCTGGCTGTAAACATCTTCCCCGGCCGCGAGCAGAAGAGCAAGTTTAATCAAATTATTCATTCAGCGTATCAAAGCTTTCACCGTTTGCAGGGTTGGCCAAGTCTTTCTACAACGGCATCGCAGAGCAGCTTCGGGCCTTTCTGGAGCGAGTTATGAATCATAGAATTATAGAATCATAGAGGTGTTAGGGTTGGAAGGGACCTTAAAGATCATCTAGTTCCAACCCCCCCTGCCACGGGCAGGGACACCTCCCACTAGATCAGGTTGCTCAGAGCCCCATCCAGCCTGGCCTTGAACACCTCCAGGGATGTGGCTTCCACCACCTCTCTGGGCAACCTGTTCCAGTGTCTCACCACCCTCATGGTGAAGAACTTCTCCCTAACTTCCAGTCTGAATTGACCCATCTCTAGTTTTAATCCATTCCCTCTAGTCCTACCATTACCCGACGTCCTAAAAAGTCCCTCACCAGGTTTCTTGTAGGCCCCCTTAAGATACTGGTGGGCCACTATAAGGTCTCCTCGGAGCCTTCTTTTCTCCAGACTGAACAACCCCAGCTCCCTCAGCCTGTCCTCATGGGAGAGGTGCTCCAGCCCTCTGATCATCCTCATGGCCCTTCTCTGGACACGTTCCAGCACGTCCATATCTTTCTTGTAGTAGGGGCTCCAGAATTGGATGCAGTACAAACAATGTGATTTTAATCAGGGGGAGAAAAAGTGTTGTGCGAGAAGCTCACCAGTGACTAGGGAGGATGTAAAATGCATAGATCAATACATAGGTGTTTGCTTGAGATGCTGAAATTCCAATCTGTCAGGTTGAAACTTCCTGACTTAATTCAGTTTAACTAAAGCAGGACTTAGCTCCGCAGAACTTTCTTTGTCTGCATTCCTTGATAATGTTTCGCAGCAGACCTGACCTGAAAAATTTCCAAACAGAAATTAACAGTTTACACTGCTATAATTTATGCTTTTATTAATTTCTATTGAGTTAATTCCACAAGTGTGGAACTCTAGGAGTAACGTATGGACACAAGAACTTCAGAAGCAATGAGGCTGCCGAGAACAGATGGGTGAAGACAGGTTTGTTTTCAAAAAGAGGTGGAAATGCTCATCTTTAGGATGATAAATATCTGCTGGACTGATAGGCTGTGATTTGACACTTAAAATGCTCCAATAAGGAGAATAAGGAGAAGCAAACTGCGGAACTGTGCAAAGTTTGTGCTGCTCAGGACCCAGCAGTTCAGTTCAGCATGGCCCATGGCCTCAGTCTAATCGGAGTCTTCCCTTTGGGCCTGCAGAACTTGGTCAAATTTTGTGATCTGTAATTGGTTACATGTTCTAGCCTTGGAAAAAATCGTTCACCAAATGAGGCACATGTCCCAGGAAGCCCTCTAATTAAACCTTTAACCAACACCTTTTCTGTGGCTCTACGGACAGGACAAGACACTAAATACTTGATATCGTATATGCTTGGGATGTGTTAAAAATCATCACATACATTCATTTATTGCTAATTGCTTTTAGCACAGAAAAGGGAGGGTCTGACATGTAAAGCATCCATTAACAGAGCAAGCCTGAAATTCACTGAAGGCAAAAAGGATTCCTGAGCTTATGCTATACATTTATTCAAATAGCTGAGCTCATAAAGAAAAGCAAGGCAGAATTGCATGTCCATAACATCCTTCTGAACCCCTCACTTTCATGCTAACAGACACATCTTTAAAATCTTCTTAGAAGATCATTCTTACGTCACATTGAAACTCCACAGCGCTGCTTCTAAATATTTCTGGTAAGCGGTCTGTAAGGAGAGCAAATCGTCTAATGAGGAATAGTACATTTAATTAGACTAGGTGGTTTAATCAGAAGTAGACAAGCTTTCAAATGTTATATTCCTTTTTGCACATCACTAAATACTTTATAAACATCAATTAAACTTCATGGCACTGTCTGAAGGAAAAGAAACCCAAGAATTTTTTCACCCATGGTGTTGACGCTTTATGAAACACAAAAGTGATTCTAAAAAGAAATGGAAACCTAACACAGCCTAGGTCAGGAGACAAACACTATTCCTTCCCAAGATATTTGGGAAGGTTTGGTAAGTAGCATGTAATTTTAAACCACCCTTTTTCTAATGCCTCAGAAGACAGTACCTGCAAGACCATACTGTTGTGCAATATGCTTCCTAGGCGCTAATTAATATTGCCTCAGAGACACTCACTCCTTAACGCCGTGACATTATTTTACTCTTGAATGTTTGGGGTTTTTTTGAGGGAACAAAAAAGCAATGGTAATAAACCAGAAATAATTCCCAGCCGACTTTTGAAAGGTGATTTTCATCCCAAGCTTGCTCTCACCTGGAACATTAATAATCTCAACCCTGTAGCAAAACAATGCCAGAGAGCATGTTCAGGCAAACTCCAGCCACCAGAGTTGTAAACCGATGAGGGACAGTTTAATGTACACTGGAAAATTATGCAGCAAATGGATTGCATTGCCCCTATCTTTTCAGCCTGGTTTCTTTAAAGAAAATCGTCAGTGTCAACTGGCTTGGGTTTTTGTAATCGCTGCATTTTGCATAGCCGTCAGTGGAAACTTTTATCAAACAGTTGATAGTGTCTTCTGATTAATGTAGGCTCGTCAGCTTCCTACATGATAGGTTCTTCACAGGATGCAACAGTCTAAGGGAAATTGCCCCACGACTTTCAAGATAAATACTCTAACCAAAACACATACGAGGCAGGTCTCTTCCTCTTCCAGTTAAGAACTAGTTTTGGTCTTATCTTTCTGACATCTGACGTTCTCCCATCTTTTATTTATTAGTGCAAGATTTGCTAAAATAGGTACCTTCATAGAGAAAATAATTTCATTTTCATTGTGTAGTAAGGGTGCTTAATATTTTGAGTGCTAGGATGCATACTCTGAGCACACTTGGCTGAAACATTTGTAACAGGCATTGGCAAACGGTCTTACAGAGCACCAGAAGGGACATCCTATTTATTCTAGGCTGGATTAAGTCATTGGGATCAACAAGCCAAAAATGCCATCAGAGAAAAACAAATGAAGTGGAAGACACTGGTGGGAGAAAGATATACCTTGTGAAAGATAAAACGACAAAATACCAAGACCTAGGGTATGTCAATATTTCAAATAACTTTCTGAGGCTTCTTTTTGTACTGTGACCTCTGTGGCAGAGAAAACTCAGGACGCATTGGAGTGGGATATAAAGTTTATTTTCTGTCAGTGCAGCTGAATATGCTCTGTGTGCCTGGCTCTCATGCTTCCTAAAGAGAGCGTACATCCTACCCGAGAGCCTGAGCCCGGCCCGCTGGTGCTGCTGCCCTCCCACCCACCCACCGGTGATGCATGACGGTGAGAGGGTTCAGGGAGCCGACCCAGCGGAGAGCGGTTCCCCACAGGTTTAGCGTCCCGTCTCGCTTGGCCGGAGATGAGACGAGCAGCAGTGCAGGGGGGAAAGGGGCCGGGACTATAGCTGCCACAGCTCGGCTGAAACTGCTGTGCCAACACAAGTTGGGGAAAGTAGGTCTCAGACTGAGTAGAAATGGACCAGAGCGGATGTCAACCATTTATTTACCTTGTTCAGACCTCCTTAATGCCTTCCGGCCTACTTAATACCGTATCCTCTCTGCTGCTTATACAAGATATATTAGATTGATTTCTCTCTAAATATATGATGTCTGTGATGATGTGTCCAATGTATTTTTTCCTCAGGATTATCAACCACTTGACACCTAAGTGTGAGGCACATCTTTTGTTAGCACTTTAAACCTGGGCATACATTATATTAACGGCTGCAACAGAAAAATCAGTATTAATTAGAAGAATTTAATGTAGCATGTCTCTAATAAACCCCACAATAAGAAAAAGCTTGTCATGCAAGTGTGGGTTTGTATTTGGCTTGAATGATCTAAAAAGTATGTCATCGCTGAAGGGAACGGTTCTTCACCTCCTGTCCCTGATGATGTTCTCATCCCCTTCATTGCACTAGTCAGAGCTTGCACAGGACGGTGCCATCAGTCAGATTGGTACTGATCTGGCTGACAAGGTCTTTCTTTTCCTTTCTGATTTAGTGAGCCAATTTAACTCCTTGCATTGCCTCATAATTGATAAGACATTGTAAGGGAGACAGTGGGAGCAAATAAATGGGGCAGCAGAAAAGGTCTGCTGTCTTTGGTGGATACAGATTGAGCCTTAGTGATTTTCGAGATATCCCACAGTAAGAGAGAGATAGTAATGGGTCTAAGCACATACGGTAGTCCTTAATTCTGTAAGTTTTGTAAACAAACAAACAGGAACACTGCAAATATGGGCAATGTTCTCATTCACAGATCACACCATCCAGTCTGTTTTCTGCTGCTGCTGCTGCTGCTGCACAGTGCAAAAAAGGTAAGTGAAATGCTTAAGCTTTTCAGCAGTTAGGATGATAAACATATCTATGTATAAAGGACTTTTAAAAATCCATGTGTTTTCAACAGAACTGCTAATTGCACAGAAGTTTAAAGAAGCTCTACCCTGCATATCCCTAATATGAAGGAAGGCATATATATCCATGAATTAATATTTGTATGTGAATATTTATAGATACGTATTCACACAAATACTTCATGTTTTTCAAAATCAGAGCAATGAGAACAAAAATGAACCTGGACCCTGGTACCGGCCTGGTGACCCAGTACTCAGCCTCACAACCAGACATTTCCTATGGTTCTGCTTGGAAGTGCAAGGTAAGGAATGTTTTGGCAGGTGAAAAAGAGAGAACTGGGGTGATGTGCCATATGGTGGCTCAGTACCGCAACGAGCAGAGGAGTAACTAACTCTTGAGCATGTAAGGTGCTTCATTGCATAAAAATGATAGAGTTAAGGTATCTGAAGATTCATACTGATGTAAATACGGGGTCACAGTGGGGTCTCCCGAGCTCTCTGTCATGGACAGGGTGGTTCCTTCACCCACTTCTGGGTTCGGGTGATGGAGGTGGGAAGGGTGGGACTGCCCGGTTGGGCAGATACAAGCTCGCCTTGCTCAGCTGGCATATGAAACATCCACCTCACTTTTACTAGATCTAAGTCGAATAATCCGAGCTTTCAAAGCATAACCAAGTGCAAAGCTAGAACCTAACCTGATGCAAAAATAAATGATTCTGTTCCTACCAATTTGCTAAGAAAGTCTGCAGTGCCCTCCATGTTAATTCTCAAAATAAATGATCAAATTTACAGACATTGTAACTCCACTGATTTCAATGCTGCTCTGCCTTTACCCCAGCTGAGGACTTGTCCCAGCCTCCATACCACACAGAAGCCAAGGTAGATGGCTTGTTTCTTGTTCACTGTACTTTCCATTGTCATTTTGGCTTCTACACCAAACTACTCAAATGTAAGTCTTGCTTTTTTCACAAGTGATGAGGTGATAGTGCTTTACAAGGGGAAGTAATGACCATGATGAGTTCCTTTTAGTTACTGAGATTGTATAATAGCAGGGGAATTAAGCAAGTAATAGTAGGGAGAAAAGACTAATTATGAAAGATACTTTTTTTTCACTAGCGTAAGAGGCAAATGCAGTTAAAGAACAAGCCGTTACCTCCTCTACCTGCTGAGGCCTTGGAAGACTACACAAAAAATCCCAGAGTTATTGCACTCTATGACTTTTTTGCTAGAGGACCTTCGGATTTACCACTCAAGAAGTCAGAAGAATACATTATCCTCGAACAGTATGATCCCCACTGGTGGAAGGCAAGAGACCAACATGGGTAAGAGAGCGGGCACCTATTTCGGTCTCCCTACACAGAAAGAACAAAAACTAAAACAACCCCTGTGAAAGCAGGCAGATAGAATGAGACATGTGCAACAATTTAGGGGTGGGTTTGAAAGTGTTCAGCTATGTATGAGGCACATGGATTGAGCAGGCAGACTTTCGGCAGCGTTTGGTGCCCCAGAAATGGCTAGGGAATCTAGAATGTGTTGAGATTTCAAAGTCCTAGACTCAGCAATGTCCCGAGCAACATAAGGGCATTTGGGGACCATGTGAATCACTGGGCTCTGAGCCATGCGCAAATCCACCTTTCCATACTTCAAGTTCTTTACAATGCAGTGTATATGTGTAAACACTTCATAAAGACCATAGAGATTATTAAGACGTGTGCCTGAAACAATATCCATGAACCAAAATTCCTGGATGTTTTAGAGAACTAGGTAACTTCAGTTAGGATCCTTTCCACATCTAGGTTTGTTTCATGTCATTTCCCCTTTCTCCTTTGCATTTTCTCAGTGTATCCTGTACTGTCATACTGGGAATGGTTATATGCTATGTAACTGTCTCCTTGTCATTCAGATTTCTCCTTTAAATACTTTTAAATGCTTTTTCTGAACTCATATTTGTAGTTAGAGCCCACTGGATTATTATTCTGTGTATGCATGCAAGCACACACTTTACACTTTATATACTTTACACACTTTACACACTTTTCACTTAAACCGAAATGCTTTATATAGTTACAAGGTTAGCAATGAAGAAAATGGCTTCGGATTCAGAAGAAATGTCATTTTTTTCTAAATTTTCTTGTGATTTGACTTGAAAATTTTCATTAATGTGATGCTCTCAGCACTCTATAAATATCCTATCCCAGCTGACTTACTCATTTCAGTAGCCATCCACAGTTGTGGGTCAGAAAGATTGTGCCTGGGATGAAAGGAGCAAGACTTCCGTTCAATTCCCACGTTGGGATTTAGTATCTAATGACATAGCCAATAGTATAAATAACCTTTATAGATCAACAAAAGGAAGATGCATATCTTAATCCTATTAATATTACACAATATACTACAAGAGAATCATAGAATCATTTAGGTTGGAAACGAACTTTAAGATCATCGAGTCCAACCATTAACCTAACATTGCCAAAACCGCCACTAAACCATGTCCCTCCCTCAGCACCACGTCTACATACGTGTTTTAAATACCTCCAGGGATGGTGACTCAGCTGCTTTCCTGGGCAGCCTGTTCCAATGCTTGATGACCCTTTCGGTGAAGAAATTTTTCCTAATAGCCAATCTAAACTACACTCAATATGTCATTTCAGGAATGAAGGTCTAATTCCCAGCAACTATGTTACCGAGAACAAGAAAAGTAATTTAGAAACATATGAGTAAGTATCCTTGAAAATGATAATTGCACTTTATTTTCTAAAAATGGTTTGGAGTGATACATTAAGTGCTTGATCCTTCAGTCTTTGTTAGACGTGAACAGATGTTTATTGAAAGCTCTATTTTTTTTTGTTACTCTTAGAACGAAATAACCATTTTGATTTTTAACTATTTGGTCAGGGAGTGTAACATGAAGTTACAAACACCAAGTATTTAAACAAGATTCATTTGCATAAATCATAATGTCAGAATCCAGATGTTTCCTATTTCTGTAGGCTCACTACATAATGTTTCTATATTCTGATCTCTTCCTGTTGTGAACACATAATTAATTGATGAGAAGCTAATTCTGATTACTTCAACCTAATTTACTGGAGAGAAGAGTAAAATTCTGCAAAATTCTAGAGAAGGGAGGCTTGACGCAGCAAGCGGGACTGTAAAATGCATCACAGTTTGGTGTAACTGTTTTTTGGGTTTTCTTTTGTTCTAGGTCATATTTAATCACACTGAATGGGGAAAAGAGTTGTTATATTTACAGTGGTCTCATAAAGTCATTCCAAATTAAGAGATGCTTATATACAATGCTAGTTCTATTTGGGTTTTTGGACTGTGAAGATGGATTACTTTTGTGAAACAGAGCAAGAATTAATTTTTACCGGCTGAAATTAAAGGACAGGTTATCTTCTTGTTGCAGGTGGTACTGCAAAAACATAAACAGAAGCCAGGCAGAACTTCTCTTGTGCCAGAAGGTAACTCAGTATTTTCAAAGAGCTAACGATATCTAGAAAGATCTATCAGTAGAGGCATCAAGACCGTTACCACAGTCAAATCCAAAACTGCTTGGTATGCAGTCAGAGAGAGAGAGTACTTTAAAATAAAAAGGCTTTCTGGGGTGAGCATACGGTGCAGACTATTCAGACTTGACAGAGTTTTAAGTTGTATCCCCAGCAAATTCAATGTAGATTTTCCATACTAGATAAATTGAATCACATGTGGTTTACTGTGCTTGTCTTTTGTACAAAACGCTGAAGACTGAAATCTGCGCAGTAAGGAAGTTAGCGAGGCGGCAGAGCTTAACAAAACCCCTGCATCTTCCTTATGTATAGAGCAAACAACCCTTATTGCATTCTACTCCTTATCAGTTACCAACGTGCCCAACTCCGTTAAACTCATTAGGTCTTTGCTCAAGAACTAACACAGGGCTTGGGCAAGACAGACCAGAGAAGAACATCCCAGATAGAACTGGTTTACAGTATTTTATTCTAGTGATATGTACCACTTGATTTTTTAATAAATCAAAACATTTTTGCTACTTCACACTGAAGAGTATAATTGACCTAAATTATTTAACTCCAAGAAAATGCCTGGCACTTAGTATTTTCCCGTGGTTAATTCTGGTCTGCTATCTACCTAGTTATTAATTCCCATTGTCCACTGCTTTATCGCTCTCCCAAGTAGTCATAGGTGTTCCACAGAATTTGGTAATCAGCTGCAAGTCCTACCTGAAGGGAGGACTATCCAAGCTTAAAAGCAGAAAATAACTCCACTTGTATTTCTTTTCAGGCCAAAGAAGGTGCGTTTGTTGTCAGAGATTCAAGCCAACAGGGACTTCTTACGCTGTCCATGTATTCGCAAGCCAAAGGGTGAGTTGCTCTGCATGGGTAGGGTTTGAATCAAGAGGTGATGGAAGAGCTTTCCCCAAAGTCCGCAGGCGAAGTGGGTAGGTTGGGCATGTGGTGCACAGGAGCGGGGAACCACCGGTTCATGAAGAGTTAATTACCCCAATGTGCAAAAATGTTGATGGTGGGCAGTGGATCTGGGAGTCAGGGTGCAAATGCCCTGGCAAGACAAGATGAACTGCACTCATTGAAATGGCCAAAGAATCTGCTGTGAAAGCTGTGCATCCCACCCATGTAATGCAGGCAATAAGACTTTGCATTCGCATCTTCTTGCCTCTCTTCCTACATGAAGTGCCATGGCCACCACACCATGCTGCCACAGCCTTCGGCTGCCACACCGAGCTGCTTCCCTTCTCCGCAAGCTCTGTGCACTGTAAATTCATCCCGGACTCTGCTGCCCCCAGGGTTCTCCTGTTTTCCTCCTAAAATCACCTCACCTACTCACTGTGCAGTCCTACTTCTTTTGCTGGAAGACTGCCACAGGACTCGCTTTTCCACCACATCAGTCGCAGTCACCTACAGCGCTGACCTATCCCTTCCCGAGCGTCCTTATACCCCTCCTCCCCCAGCCCCCCTACATCCTCCTGCATCGGTGGCATCTGCTTTCCTTCTCTCCCTCTTAGAGGAAGCCAGAGGCGAGAGGAGCAAAGCAAAGGCATCGCTGCTACCACCACCCTCTTCGTCTCTCCCTCCCCTCCTCAGAAAGGTGGGACTACCCCTGTGGTGGGACAGCCTGACGATTGCAGTAGGGTACCAACCTCCAGCAACTACCTCCAGCCTGAAACGCAAACCTAACTTCTTCATTTTGAAAGTCCCAGAGAGCAGGGGTAGATGGGCAGCAAGATGTACAGAAAGCAAGAAAGACAGATAGTGTGGAGAAACACAGAAAAGTAAACATATCAAGTAAAAGCTCCAATGAGAAGCCTTTTGAGAAGCAGAACGGAAAATGTAAACTCACAGTATACATGAATATGTTTTAACTTTTGGGGGACATTTAGGTAATGAAGAGCATTTTAATTTTAAAAGCTTAGATTCAAATAAGGATTGAATTAGGAGGAACATCTGTTAAACACTACGGTTATTTCTTATGGATGCAACGATACTTGTGCAATAAAGAACATTGTGCAATATCTCCCAAAGTTGGGAGAGACACAAGGAGTCTTCTTTTTTTTTCCTGAAACACTATCCCAGCCACACATTGCCATTTCAGGTTGAGAATTGTACCCCAGGTTTTCTGAGTTTTCTGTCATTTCTTTCAAAGTGAAATTTAATCAGATTTATAGTACAAATTACTTTTATTGAAAATCATAATCCTTTTTTTGATTTCAGAAGTCATAATGGAGATATTCGACATTATCAAATTAAGAAAAACCACTTGGGACAATATTATGTAGCAGAAAAATATCTCTTTTCATCTGTTCCGGAACTCATCGAGTATCATCAACACAATGCTGCAGGTAACGCGTGTAAGCAGATGAGGTTTTAACACTGATGATTTGAAACTCCTCAGGACTTTGGGAGACTGGAAATCACTCTTCCTCTAATACTTTCTTTATAAGAAGAGACACAACTTTTTTTATTGCTGATTAATTCAAATATGTCTATCATCCTTTCTGCCAAAGTCATAGCTGTAGTGTGCATATACCATAGGGGAAGTGAAACTACCAAACTCATCTACATGTATTAAATGAATTTACCTGCTCTGTATTCTCTTGGTTCATATTTGACTCAATGGGACTTGTATGAAAAAGTAACTTCAAGAAAAAGTAACTTCAGGAAATAAGAAATGTATGTGAGATTCCAAATATTTTTGTTTGAGAAGAGATATGATATAGCATACTTACGGAGTAAAATGGAGTAATCGGTCAACAGAATATTGTTGCTTTGTCCCCTACAGGCCTTATCACTCGTCTCCGACATCCAATTGGATCAGATGGATGTTCTTCACCAGCAACAGCAGGATTTAGTTATGGTAAATTTTTTATCTTCTTTTGGTGGTGATTTAAATATCTGCCTAGGCAAGAGTTCCAATCACATTCACACAGCTAAAAATTAAGTTGTATCTGTGAAATTTCCAAGAAACACATAAACAGCTGCATATTCACCAGAAACAGACACTCATTTCACAGAATCACAGAATTTCCTCGTTAGGTGTCAGTACTGAATGAGACAGATGACTCGAGTCCTTCTGTTCAGCGACTGTTGCGGTTCTGTTACGACACCATTTCAGAGCTATCTGGACTTTTCTAAGCAGGCCTAAGACTCAAATATACATTTAATAGCTTTTCAAAGGCTATTTGATTTATTGAAATGCTTCGGAAATTGAAATTAATATTATTTATGGGGAAGATTTTCCTTGTCAGTTCTGCAAGTTTTAGAAATAAGAATGAAATCTTACACAGTATTAGAAAACAAGCAATAAATGCCACTTTTGTGTATATGGATCAGGAAGTCCATCATCTGGCTGATGATGGGAACCTCCAAAATCGTGTATCTTTCCTGTGAATGCTTCAATTAATCTCAAGGCTTAATATTCTGAAGGGCAGAACTATTGTGGTTATTACAATAGAAGCAGCCAGTAACTCTTTCTGTAGCAACACTACCCATCCAGAACTGGTTGAGTTCAACATCACATATGATAATGCCAAAAAAGTTCTCATATGTAATCAAAGCTAAACACTTGTGTTATCTTCAAGCCTCAGACACTCCTACATTAAGCAATTTAAACACTAATCACGTTCTACAAGCTGTAAAATAAATATTCACATATAAAAACATATATGAGCATGTGGGAATTTTCAGATGTTTAAAGCTCATGCTATAGATGATGAACAATTGTGATGTTTTGCAAATAGCAAAGCATGTCTGCTGGAGCACGGCTCAGGAAAGCTGACCTGACTGTTGTAACATTTTGGGTTGCTTTTGTAGAGGAGTGGGAATTAAACCCATCTGAACTGACGTTCATGAAAGAACTTGGACGTGGGCAGTTTGGAGTCGTTCAGCTGGGCAAATGGAAAGCAACCATCAAGGTTGCCATCAAAACAATCAATGAAGGTGCAATGTCCGAAGATGATTTCATCGAGGAGGCCAAAGTGATGATGTAAGTACAAAAGCTATTATATCTGACAGTTGTCATTGAGATGACCAAGAAATAAACATAACCTGATTCCATTTAAAACAGACAAACCAGTTTGAGGGGAATAGTGGATGTGCAGGACAGAAAGGCTGATATAAAGGACTGAACTGGACTGACACAGATGCTTGCTGCACCCATCGCCAGACTCTTTGTTTAGAGCATGCACTGCTTTGAGCTGTGGAGCTCGATGGGGAGCAAATGTGCTGAGAAATAAAGGTGCTCCTGCAACTATTCTTTCATCCATCATTCAGTGCCTCTAGAACCACTGGCAGAGCTCATACCTAATGAAAGCTTTTGAGAAACTATATTACCATTTCTGCTAATTTTGTAAATTAGGGAAGTATCCAGACCAGCTCTTGGCACAGGCCAGAGAAGAAGAACCCTTGCAGGGTCATGTCCGCTGCCTGAAAGGGAGGCATAACTAGACCTTTCCATTTCACAGCATGCAAATCAAGCTTTGCATTCACTGCATTTATATAACTGATGAACAGTTATGAATTTAAAGAGCGCACTTTTTTGAGGAAATTGTAGGCAGAAATGTGTTAGATGGTGGGACAACTCTGAGGCCAGTTGAACCGAATGCTGTTTATCAAGTATGGAAAGTATTTTTCAAAACCATCATAAGAATCAAAGGTCTAGTCACCTGCTAAGGACAAATGCTAGCCTGTCTAAAATGCGATTTTAAACAGGAAACTCTCCCACCCGAAGCTGGTCCAGCTTTATGGAGTGTGCACACACCACAAGCCTCTCTATGTTGTGACCGAATTCATGGAAAACGGCTGCCTGCTCAACTACCTTCGGCAGAGGCGAGGGAAACTCGGCAGAGACATGCTGCTGAGCATGTGCCAGGATGTGTGCGAAGGGATGGAATACCTGGAAAGAAATAGCTTTATTCACCGTGATTTAGTAAGTACAATAGGCTTTCTGAAGTTCTTGGTAAATATTGGCAGTATAGAACACGCCACTGCATTTCATAGCACACTAACGTGTCCCGTAAGACTTCAGCCCTGCAGGATCTAATAAGCCAATAGTGTTTTCCAGCTTCTAAACCAAAACTTTTCAGCTGCTCTTTTGTCTCTGAGCAGCTGGAAAAACTCCTTGATAATTGAGAGAAGTCAGAAAAAAATGGGATATTAGCACGGAGCAGGCAGGTGTTAGGACATCCCAATACAAAAGTATCATGCAGTGATCACAACACAACCGAAATCACAGCAATACAAAACATCAGCAACAATGAGGGTAATTTTTTTAAAACTCAAAATCTTTTTCTATCTACATATTTTCTGCTCCCTACTGCCTTACCTTGATGCCGGGATATCTGGGTGGCTTTTCTGCCCTACCCTTCATACACAGGGAACCACAGGAGAGGAGCTTGTTTCCTTACTCCCTGCTCTTTGTTCAATGCCCAGTTCCGGATGCAGAGAGGAAATCCTCCTGCTCTCCTCCCTAGTTGGCCGAAGAAAGGTAAAATCTTGAAAATTTCCAAAGAGTTCCTGATTTCTGTAATGAAAAAGTCACTTGACATTTTTAAAAATTCACACTGAGTGTCCTAATGCTAGTGTTCAGGAAGACATCTGCTTGGATAACTAGACTCTGCAGCCTAAAATTTCTTTCACCATGCAGGAATATGTAAAAATCTTGCAACTCATACTACATGCATTCAAGCTGATATATGCCATGTATGTGTAACTACACAGTAGTGAAATGTGTTCACTGACTCAGAGCCAGAAATTCACTTCGATTTTTGAGCAAGACACTCATCTCCTTTTAGAATATAAACAGTATGAGCTGAAACAAAAATAATGAGCTGCTGTATTTTTCTTAAAAGAAACAGCTTTAGCTCAGGTTTCAGATATGTTTCTCTCATTTTCCCCAGGCTGCAAGAAACTGTTTAGTCAACGCTGAGCACATCGTTAAAGTATCCGACTTCGGCATGGCAAGGTACGAGGCCATTGACGCAGGTTTCATGAGTACCTATTCTCAGCCAGCTGCAGCATGACCTTGAGTTAACCTCGTCATTTGCTTTGCTGATTTGGGGAATCCCACTGAGGTCAATTTTTGAATTCTGATGAAAATTGTGATGTTTTTTCACTGTTGTACCGTGAACTGGATGTCGTGTCCTCCTCTTGCTATTGATGAGTGTAAGACAAAGTGCCAGGTAAGCTTCAGAAGTGTTTATGGGCAGAGAAATTCCCAGGGTGCACAGGGCTGCCAGAAGCTTGGAGAAACAATTTTCCCAACTTCTCTGAGCAGCGAGGAGGACAAAAAGTCCCTAGGGACAGACTGGGGTGCTGGTGCTGACCTTTAGAGGTGGCAGCGGCTGAGTAGGTGGGGAAGGAGTCAGGGAGGACCAGCAGGGCGGGCAGGAAGTGAAATGTGCGCTGCTCTAGCAGGGAAGTGGTTTTTCTGTTAATGAGAGACCAGACAAAGACAGAATCATAGAATGGTTTGGGTTGGAAGGGACCTTAAAGATCATGTAGTTCCAACCCCCCTGCCATGGGCAGGGACACCTCCCACTAGACCAGACTGCTCAAAGCTGCATCCAGCCTGGCCTTGAACACTTCCAGGGACGGGGCATTGACAACTTCCCTGGGCAACCTGTGCCAGTGTCTCATCACCCTCACAGGGGTTTCTTCCTGACATCTAATCTACATCTCCCCTCTTTCAGTTTAAAATCATTACCCCTTGTCCTATCACTACACTCTGATAAGAAGTCCCTCCCCATCTCTCCTGTAGGCTCCTTCAGGTTCTGGAAGAGGCTATAAGGTCTCCCTGGAGACTTCTCTTCTCCAGGCTGAACAACGCCAACTCTCTCAGCCTGTCTTCACAGGAGAGGTGCTCCAGACCTTTGATCATCTCTGTGGCCTCTTCTGGGCTTGGACATGGAGAAAGAGAGCAAAATGCACTCCAGCAAGCACAGGCCAGGGAAGTGTAGCTCTGCCCTCACAGACTTCCCCAGAAGATGTGCTATGTTTCATAGCTGAGTTGACCGAATGACCCACTGCTACCCAATGGGGTTGTCTCACTCTTTTCTTCTTTCCCCCCGCAAGCCCGGCCCAAAGCTCTCCACTTCTGTGTTTTACTGCTGGGTCAGTAGACCGAATTGGCATGCTTTAGAGGCAGACAAGCTTGGAAAGGAGTGTGTGGCTCTGAGCAGGAGATGGTGGTGACAATCACCACATGGCTGCAAGTCATTAGATCAGCACAGCTGTGGAGCTTACCTTTCCTTTTGGTTTCCCCTCCTATTTCTAGCCTAAGGATTCCAGCACCTCAGCAGTTCATAACTAAATACTTCTTTTTCCAAAGGCCGTCCTACACGATGGCAGTGCCCACTGGTTGCACTGCTCCCCAAAAGGGTAAGGTCAGTATCAGGGGTCTGGACTCATCCAAACGCACCAGAAAACACAGTTAGAGACCAAAGGGCTGCCAGGGTCTGGTCTGAGAGTAATGGACCTGAATGGCTCACTGCTGCCAAAAAAAGCAGAGACCAGTGGTGTGGCTGTAGGACAGGCACTCACTCTACTGGGGAGACCATGAAGAGGTGACGGGAACACAACTTAATCATTCAGAGCTCACACAACTGTCACTACTGGTTAAATTTCCTGTTATTCCGTTCCTACTATTATTTCCTATGTTTCTTATCCAATAACCTCTCGTGATTCTCTGCCTGCACCAAAATAAGAAAGGGAGGCAAAGAAATTATTTTCTCTCAGTGTGACCTCCTTTAGAATGTGCTTTCAGAGGTGCCAATGCATGATGCCTTCGGTGAGAACAAACGTGTAGTGCACATCTGTCATCTGCTCAGGACCATTAATACTGGGAAAATGTGCACAGAGCTTGTATGTATGTAGGGGTCAGTCTAGTAGCCATTTAAAATTTTGCCCTATAAATGCCTGCATCGGGCACATAATTTCATTGTAACTGGGAGGTCTGCTCCTATAAGCTTGGGCAAAGAAAATTACTTTTCCAGTGCACCTGCGAGAGCTGTTGCCTTGTATATGATCGGCATTTCTTTCAGTGTTGCTTCTGTAAAAATGTGCCAGATACTACACCTGTGAAGTTGGGCAGTTAGAAGCGTAGCCCTCTCCCAGCAGCGTTGGGGTACAACAAGTGGTTGAAAAGGTGGGCTCTTTTTTAAAAAGAGACAATAATTATTTATTGCTGCTGTTTTTCCTGCCCATGGTGTAGGGATCTTATCTATCAATATAGACTCAGAAGATGACAATAACAAACATCCTGTCGGTCTTACAGATGATATTAAAATGTTTTATTCTGACATACTTCTCATGGACAGTTCAAATCATTCGTTTAAACAGAAATCTCTTTAAGTGCTTAGCTTCCAGTGTGGGTATCTGTGTGCATTTCATATCAAATTAGTGATGTAATTTCTTTGTTTCTAAATTGACACTGTATTTTCATAGAATTATAAACCATCTATGGAAATGTTGCTGGAACTGCTCACCCTTTAACTATTATTAAAATATATGCTGTTTCCTGTTCTTCTTTAGGTATGTCATTGATGACGAATACATCAGCTCTTCAGGTGCCAAGTTTCCAGTCAAATGGTCATCTCCCGAAGTCTTTCATTTCAAAAAATATAGCAGCAAATCAGATGTCTGGTCATTTGGTGAGTTGATTAGGTGAACGTGCAACTACTGATGTGACTTAAGAAAGTGTAACTTTTTACTGATGGTACCTATCTTAAGCTTGAGTCCTTCCCCTTTTTCAAATCTTGCCTATATTGGACAAGTATGATTTTTAACAGAAAGGCTCTGTGCCTAAATATTAGATTTCGACTGAAATGTGCATTCTTAGTACATCTCCATTAGCCAAATGTATATTCACCTCTGTTTCACAGACCACCACCGTAGCTGACTTAAGAGAGAGCAGAATTGTATCAGTTGAAAATGGTTTTGGTAGTCAGTTCAGCTCAGATTGCCCGTCTTTTCATGCAATCCACAAAAAAATCAAGAGTGGGTCTTGTGCTTCTAATGCCATTAAATGGCTTGTGAGTTTGGGGTTTTTGTTTTGTTCTAAATGTTTTGGTTCACTTCTAGGTGTACTGATGTGGGAAGTTTTCACAGAAGGCAAAATGCCTTTTGAAAGCAAGTCAAATTCTGAAGTTGTCCGTGAGATTTCTCAGGGTAACCGACTTTATCGACCCCATTTGGCATCCTATACCGTGTACAAAGTCATGTACAGCTGCTGGCACGAGGTTTGTTGCCCTTTTTTGTGATAACCTGAAGACATTTGTGTACAAAGTGGGTCTACCCACTAAATGTGGATTTTAAATCCTTTTCTTCAGGGTACATCTGCACATCACTACAGTTCCTAGGCTGCTCCCCTTCCACCCTCTCCACTCCGATTTAGTACTTGAGGCTCTTTCTCCATTTCTACAGCAACTATTTCTTTCCATCTTGGTATCAAAACATTGATTTCACCAACTTCTCCATCTGAGCAATCCCATAAGGTCCCTCCTTCTGTAGTGTCTCAGGAAGTGAATCTTCAATTTTAAATAGAAAGTACTTTCAGAAGAGCTTTGTGTGCGATGCTTTCATGTAAATAGGCAGGCATAGACTGAGAATATCTGGGGTACCCTGCTGCTACCATTGCCTCCTTTATCCCACCTCTCCTTTCTTGCCCATCTTTTAACTCTATATGACATTTTTAGACCCAGAGTTAAAAAAAGCTTGAGAGACCGAAACCTAAACTGCATCTTGCTTGCTCGCTTACTGCAAACATCCATCGGGATGCCAGCCTGCGGAGAGAGGATGGGGAAGAAGTTCTCTCTTCCCCTGACAGCCATCAGCCAGGAGGTTGTTCCATGTTCAGCTGCAATACATCAAATGATACAACAGCTGAGATCCTTTTTCACCAGGTCCAGGAAACATTCCTGGGCATCACGGTTTCCTGAGATGTAGTGTTTTCCAGTGATCCGTTGCAAGGGAGAAATCCTATAAGAATTCTGGTCCAGAACTGAAATAAAGTTTAGGAACACTTGGAAAAGTTGCTGTGCTCACACTGCTCGTGTCATGAAGAACAGATGATTTTTTTTCCTCTCGAATTATAAGCTTGATCTTTTCTCCTGTATTAATAAAATAAAATGTAATTTTTAAGTGGTAGCTCATAGATACTTCTGAAGTACCTATCGTACTACCATCTTCTGAAGTCTGGTACTGTAACTGATCACTCTGCTAATATAAATTTATCCTCTGCTTTTCCTTTCAGAAACCTGAAGGACGTCCTACTTTTGCAGAGTTAATAGAGACCCTCACAGATATAACAGAGATGGGATAATGGGCGCTTTTACGTGAATGTTTTACTGAAAGGTTATCATTAAGCATGTCAGTAACGTAGCCGATAAAGAAAACCTCAGCCTTTTGCAGCAGTCTCCACTTAAACTGCAGTACCAACACCCTACATACTGAAGCAGCTGTTCAGGCTTGGCCTAATTTTTACTCATTTGAGAAAGATACCTCAGCAGACTGGTTCGGGACTCTCAAGGCTCTGTTTTCATCATTAGGGAAAAAAATCTGTCTGGAAAGAAGTAACCAAGCTTACTTACCATACAGGCCTTTTTATTTATTCTTTTTGTCAGAGCTACACTAATTCCTGTAACAATATTATTAAATTATTCGGTACCAAATATGACTCGCGCACTGGGGAATACTGATTGGAAGCAGCAATTAATGATGGAGGTACCTCTGCTAAAGCTCTAGCTAGGTCACGTTTAAAGGCAAGCCCTTTTGCTGCGAAGCATGCAGCACTGAAGCAACGGAGCAGCCTTTCAGAAGGGGCATCAAGCGAAGTCCCAACCGCCGGAGCAGCACCCACGCGTGTGGAGAAAGACGGGCAGAGGCAGCAAAGGGAGCAGTCGTCATTTAGCAGCTCCCAAGTCACAACTCAGCCGCTGGAAAGGTTGAGCATCCCTGAAACATTTTAAACCTGCGTGGCAACTTAAGGCGCCTTCTCTACCGATTCTGTATAAAAGAAGGGGAGTGAGGATTATTTTATCCAAACCTCTCCCACAATTTTCCAGTATCGTCTCCCACTTCTTGCCTGCTGCTGCCGACTCAAACGCCCACACTCGCCGTAGTCCTCCCCTTGCAAGCACCCAGAATGGTTACTGGGACACGTTAAAGCTGACGGTAAAATAAAGTGCTTTGAATTAGTCTAGCTCACATGGATCCTGTGATACCTGACACGGACAACCCTACTTCTTATGTTATTATTCACTTTTAATTTTAAATCTGAACTTTGGTCGACACAAATATATTCTAGAGAAGAAAAAAGGCAGATGCAGTTAATAGTTGTGTAATATAAAATAGCCAGACCATTACAAATAAATAGGTTCTTTAAAATATGTGACTGCATTGTGAATTATTTATAGGTAAATACATCATTATATTTAGTTTTATAGCACTTTGTAGACAAAATATGTAAAATACTAACTAAAAATGATTGAGTTCTGCACAATTTAACTTTTCATTTCCAAATTTAAAAAATAACTGTAACAGTAAAATGAAATATAACAATCATCCCAAGACTTGACTTTCCAGAAGATGATGGCATCTCTGGGTCAAATTCACTCCTGGCATTTAATTATTCATCTTTACTGCAATAGTACTTTGATAGTTATCATCCCTTCGGGAAGGAAGTTGTTAGTCATATTGTTTGAACATTCAGGAGTAGCTTTAAACACACTTTTAAGGCATTTCTACTTCAAGTGAAGCTTGATATCCCTATCGTTTCATATGATCTGCTAGAAGAATTGCCACCAACTGATGTCACTGTTTAATTTTACAATTGACTCATTTATGAGCATTCAGTTCCTTATCAGACCTATGACTAAATACAGATCTATCCAACACAGTACACACGTCGAGATCACTGCAACTTTATGCCCAGGTCTCAGAAGCGCAAGGCTTTTCAGCAGATGACGCGCTACAAATACGAAATTCAAACTGTCTCTGCAGTATCAAAGTACGTGGTGACTTTGAATAATGTATGAGGCATCTTTTTCTAATAGCTCTCGTAAAACTGGTTTTGCCACATTTATTACTGCAAGTTAATATGTAATACACCACAGAACCGTGCAATAAAAAACTCCGGCAGGTTTATGTACTCAAAGCACCCTGCAAATCACCATTTCACTGAGTTGCCCCATGGTGAATACGCATCCATCCTTGAAACACGTTCGCCTAATACACAGAGTCACTAAGGCTTGCCCACCAAGCCTTCAACTTCTCAGTATAATCCTTCTGTAGGCTGCTTTGGGAAAATTATGAATAGGCTGTTATTAACACTCTGATGTAGAAAAATTTAACAGCTGCTATCATCGGGCTGACAGTAAATAAATGAAAAGGCACCGGAACGTGCTTCAGAGTCAGTGTTCAATCAGCAACAATAAAGGTCTACAGGACAAAGGTCAGGTATGTACAGCACATTGACTTACCAGAACAGCTACACCCATAAATAAAGACTAAGTAGGCCACCTTAAACCTCACGGTGTCTCTCAGCTTAGCCCAAACTCTAACCATATTCAAACAGGCAAAAATTAAAGTACTTAGATGTGTGAACAGTGACTGCCACCCATGTCACTGAACGCAGAGAGGCACATGTGGGCAAACAGACGTCTGCTACCTGTGTGCTAAGACAGAGACCTGGAAGAGCAGTAAAGGCTAGGAGACACTGTCACACCTCCGTACAGGGAATGTCTGGTCAAAGGCTGCACGAGCACTCAGCGTTTGTAGAAATTCAGCTGATGTGTCCTGATCAATCACCAGAAAACTTGCAGCAAGTCGGTAGTATGTATAGGAGGAAAACCAGCGGAATTCCCAGCTTCTGTGCACAAGTCGTTTAGGATACGCTCTTCTCTATAAAAAAGCCACATTGTCAATAAACTGGAATGTATTTTCTGAAAGCGAAACGTCTTCCCTCATTAAAAGTACTCCTGGCAAGCAACACAGATCAATTACTTGTGTGTAAATGTCTGGCGACGTTTATCTCCAGTGCCATTTGGTTTTCAGACCAACTTTCCTTCCCCCCACTATAAACTTTCACAAACAGGGAGGCCCCGCAGAGGCACGAACGGACATCACCACCACCACCATCACCACCACCACTCCTCCCTCACACACCGGCCTCTCCCATCCTCTTCTGAACCTCGGCACCATTTTAAAACCTGCCAGAAAGGAGTCAGCTACGGGAAACCCACTCTGCTAAAAGAATACTTTCTAACAAACTTGCCAGTTTTTGAATTTAAACAGTAAGAGAATGGCACTTGCTAGGAGTATATAAATCCCCGTATAGTTCCAGGATGCAACCGTGATGCATAAAGAGGGTGAAGTTTTGAGTCAAGTACTCTTTGGGATGGAAATTTTTTACAGCCCGGCTGTTTTAATCATGGCTGGGGAGGCAGCAGGTAAAGGAAGATGGTAGAACAGGTTTCTACAGAAAGTAATAACCCATGCACTTCCCTCCCAAATTCCCTGCAGATTATTTAACCTATCCAAGCCTTCTTGACCTACCCACATTTAATCAGCACAGCTATGTAATGAATGTAATGGCCCATTAATTTGTCCTGAGGTACGGTGGTAATGAGTAGCTGCCATGATTTGTTTTGTATCAGCATTTAAAAGCCATAATTTGGTTAGCAATGTATTGCCTCTGAGGTTTACTTTGTTGAAGTTCTTAACCATCACCCCTACTTTCCAAAACACTTCAAATTACTTTAGATAATATTCTTCATTTCCCTGCCTGGAAAACCTGACAACTCACTGAAATACTCTCCATTGAGACTGGCCATGAGAAAGAGATCCCTAATACATCAGCTTTGGGGTTTTTGTCCCTAATTTAGAAAGGAAGGTATTTTCACTTGCCAATTACTTTTGTTGCTCAGAATTCATGTCTTTTGACTACTAACCATCAGCACTAAGTGTTCCCGGCTGATGCTTTCTACAGAACACCAGGGCAAACATAACACATCTGAACAAACTGAGTAATTTTGTAAGAGAAGCTAAAACCTCTTGATCTTCCCACACTCTTCCCTCCAGTTCCATCACAACATTACGGACTTCTTAGTTCAAGGTGAATATATAGTAGTTTCACACATGTCTTTTCTAGGGAAGTAGAAAATTTTCTTTCCTATCAGGAAAACTAGTAAAAGTCAAAGCTACTAAAAGAAGGTCATGATCATCATGAGCAGGTCAGATGGCACGTGAACTGAAAGGACATCAGCCAGACCTTCAACTGCAATCCACTTATGCATGCACAGGACCAGCAGCTAAAACCAAGATCATTCGCTCTGGGTCTATCAGATGATAGCATTTAAATGCTTACAGAAATATGAACTGCACTCCTTTTTATCCCTTGTTTAAAAACCACAGATCATTCGGTACTTAATCAATGAATAATTTATTACAAGAGAAATATTAGCGAAATTTCACTAAAAATTCAAATTATTCCAAATTGATAACTAAATATAAACATTTTCAAAAATAACATCTCTTATAGCAAAACAGTTTTATACAAAAAGATAATAAGTTACTTCTTAACATGATAGACTTCCTGTACACCATGAAAATAAGCATTAACTTTGGTTTTCTGAATTGTAAGAAAATAACATTATTTTCCTAGTAGATGTTACTTACGTATAAAAGCAGATACGCAGGTCTGGTAGAAAATGCAGAATTTTTGCTCGGTATAAGTGAATTGACTGTCAGGAGTTGGTATAAAAAGAGACCAGACTTGGTATAAAAAGAGCCCAGACCCTTCTTAAAGAAAGTATTACTACTTATCCTAAAAACATGCCTACGCACATCCATTCCAGGATTGGACTGGTTGCTTTTTCATATAAATAACCCATTTGGTGACACCAGTGATGACTGTACAAGTAAATACAGGGGCTACCAGCTATGCAAAGGGATCTCTTTTTCTCTCTTTAGGGTCAATCAATATTTTCTTCAGTTATTCTTTAAGTTGTATGAGTAATTCACAGTGCAAAGCAATGCAAGTTTTTGTTAAAAGGCAAACTGTAAAGAAAACTCCAACTTTAGTCTTTCTGTTATTTGTATTACCTGCTTTTAACTATAAAGATTTTGTGGCTTGAATTTGGCTGATAAAGCCGAAGTATTCTCAACATTACTTAAGTAGTAATGGAACTCTGTTTATATATTTTCTTCTCTGAAGCATTTCTAACACATGCATTTTAACAGCAAAGAATTGCTGCAAGTCTCATCACTTGGAAAGCGGAAAAACATTCCAAAGCTGTACGTTGTCATTATATTTTCAAGGCAAGTACTTGTCATTTCAAGAAAAGTACAAATATTTTCAAGTTCTGTGAAAATGTCTCTTTTGCTGGGGTAACGGTGCTGCCACCTCCAGCACTATTGAATGTCCTTCTCAAACTGGGTAATCACAGGTGACAACCTAAATATCAATTGCCTAATGACATCTTCTGGGCTTCTCTTTACATTGGCAAGATTACCTGCAATATTTTATAGAGTACTGTGAGCAGAAGAACCAGACAAACTTTTCCGTATCACATTTTTTAGATATGCTCTTCGCTGTAAAAATGAGGGTTTAGAAATAAGGTGCAAGTGATTGATACAATTTCAACCTCCTCCCGTAGGTATGCCAACAACAAACCTATCCAAGTGAAAAAAAAGGTGCTTGCCATTTACAAATAACTGTAAGCCAGCATCCCTAGTGTTACTTTCTAGTTTTTGATAGCTTCTAAAGCTATCGTTAAAAATCATTAACAAGCCAGATGTTTCATGAACAACTTTCAAAAAGGAAGTACTTAAACTTTGCACCACACAAACATATAAGAAATATTAGTAGCAGCACTTTTGTTCTTACAGCTAAATTATGATCTTTCTTTCGCTGAACAATTCGCTATCAAGACACTACAAAGTGTCTACTTTTACTACACCCGTTGCACATCAGAGAATATACAGCCTGCTTCATGAGGAGGTTCTGCTTGGCACATAAATCTCAGCTGATTAAAATCAAATTTTAATAGCTGACATGCCAGCGTCCTCTGGCAAAGGTTCTGGACTCACACTTTAAAAACCCAAGAATCGGAAATACTACCTTTCTGATGAGCTCGTCACGACCCGCACATCTGATTGCCGAAGGTACATTCTTGCTCACAAAGTGCCAGCAAAGGGCATTGTAATGAGTAAACCATGGACTGCGCAAGCTGTTTTGGGGAGATAAAGATCAGTGACCACAACTGACGAGCGTGCTGTGGTACAGATACTAATCTGCAGGCCTACGGTAGATTAATAGCTAAAACATCTAATAGAGGTAAACACTCATTTTTAGAAAAGATGAAAAGGCTAAACTACAACAAAAGATGTTTTGAAGTTTCTCACCCCTTGTTTACAGCCCTTCCTTCACCTGGCATTAGAAATAGCGCATAGATTGGAAAATGGATTTTGGTTTTATAACGGAATATAAAATAACAGGACTGTTTTGCTATTAAAAAACACTGATATCTTTCTGGAAAACAAGGAAAAAATTTTGAAAAGCCTAAATGGCTTTTGATGAACAGATGTCAATATTAGGAAAAAGTATGGAAATAAGTAAAGTCCCTTCTTAAGCCTCAAAGTAGTATAAAACAGAGTGGAAATTCTTAAATGCACATTTCAGGTTTTTTCTGACTTCAAATAATTTATTCTTTTATTTTATGCAATTTTTTTAAGCGAACAGCAACAGTGTTCAGGCCTCTAATGAATGTGCTCTTCCTTAAAATGTAACTTGGTGATAATTTTGAAATAAAGAGGTACATGCACATCTGGGGATTTGCAATCCATTCAGAACTCCTAAGGTAGAAAAGCTAAGACTTTGCTGTTAAAAAGTGAATTTTGAAGGAGAATGGCTACCAAGAACTACAATTTTTTGTTGGCTTTGAGATTCATTAGTGGGTCGTGAAAAATGAAAAAAAACTTGCATAAAATTTTATATTGAAAGCTAAGCGCATTAAACAATATTTTCTTCATATTATATCTCCCATGAACATCCTTCAGGTAGACTATCTACAAGTTTGCTTGGCAATAAACTATAAAAATACAAAGAAAGCCTGAAATACTAAGGCCATCACGAAGATAAGAGCAGAGCGCTTGTCACTTCAGTAAGGATTACCTTTTATCACGATGGCAAAATGGTCCTTTGTAAATATAGCTTACAAAGGCCAATATTTTCTCCCAAAATTCTCCAATAGGAGATGCTGCATAAAAAAAACAAAAAAGGACAAGGTTGTTCATTGCCTGACATACAATCACCACCAGGTTTCCGTCTCTCATGTTAATTACTGAGCATTTTCATTCATTACTACCAACAGCTGGCACAGAGAAGTGGCCCACACTTAACTGGCCTTACAGACAGTTGTCCAGAGGATTGCAGAAAAGAGCAGCATTCTGGTAGACACAGGTGGGCTGCGTCTGCAATTCATGACGCTTCGATGATGAACACCACTTTAGAGTTTCATTAACTGAATGCAACATTCTCCTCCTCGTATGCCAAAGCTGGGTCTTCCATGCTCTCCAGTAAAGTGTGACAGGTTTCGCATTCACGGTGTGGTAATGATGGTTCTTTGGCAACAGCAGACATCAGCTGGCGCCAGGTGATATCAGTATTTTTGAAAGCGTGCAATAGAAAAATGCCTATGATGATACTGCAGAATCCACTCAGGGTTCCAATGATATCACCCAGGTCCATACTACTCCACTCCTTGAATAGGATGATGGAGCACGTCACAACTGTCGTGGTGAAACACACGTAATAAATAGGTGTCACTAGAGATGTATTGAACACGTCCAAGGCTTTGTTGAGATAGTTGATCTGAGTGCTGACTGAGAGCACCAAGATGCCCACCAAAACGTAAACCAATGGACGTCGATAAACCGGCTTCCACTGCAGCAATTCTTTAATGGCAATGCCCAGGCCTTTCACAGACGAGACAGAGAAGGCACCAATGAGTGAGCAAATTAAAATGTAGATCAGTATATTTGTCTGACCTTTCCTTGGAGCCACGATAAAAATCAGCACAAGGGCAACAACTGTTAGGAGGACCGCAAACGTAACAAACACTGTAAGAAACAGGAAGAGGAAGAACAGTAATGGACGTGAGAGAAAATACCAGACTATGTCCAAGTACATGCTAAAAGTTATTCAGCATCCTGAACGCTTCTCTATGAACTGTAGCACAAGTTCACTACGATTGCATACAGACCTGGATCTTGCAGCTTGCTTTCCATCTCGTCCAGCGAGGTGACCTCCTCCTCCTCAGGGGCATGAATAACCATGACGGTTGACCCCAAAATGCTTAGTACACAGCCCAGCTTCCCATGAATATTCAGCTTCTCATTTAAAAAATAGGATGACAATATAGCACTGTTTGGCAAAATATAAATAAAAGGTTCAGTCTACACCATCCATGCGAGATATTTAAAATTCATCTGTGTAACATGATAGTAATTCAAAAACCCTTCTGAATTTGGATATACGGGAAACCACCCTGAAACAATCAAATTTTAAGTTTTGCAAGAAGGCTGGCCAGGACCATGAGGGTCAGGTCAGGTTTTAGGGATGGGTTAGTAACCCTGATCCCTCCCTTCTGGGTTGTAAAAGGTCCCAATTGCTCAAGGAACTTCTCACTGCTAATTGCTTCGGTCAGGGGCATGCACTCTCACACACCTGTAGATCGACCACAGGAGCTGTTACTTTCTTCCAAAAAAGGTTTAAAGCACTCCAGTTGCCATTAGAACCAATGCACACAAGTTTTGGAAACCGTTCCTCATCCCTCCTCAGGCTCTCCCACCCTGGCACAGTTTCTGCCTGGCTTGCCAGGACTCCCCCAAAAACACAGAGAAGGCACATCTCCCCCTTTGAAGAGGGCTGACCCAGGGCTCTCCAAGGGCTTCAAGATTTAACCTAAGGATAACATCATGGCCCAAATGAGGCTACCTCAAAGGACCCACAATCAGCCAGCTAGAGCACAACCTTAGGCACAGACACAGGCTTAACAGGGTGTGGGTGCCCTCACAAATAGTTTTTCAACCCACTGATCAAATTACAGCTATTTTTTTTTTCGCACAAGGGTAACGAGCTCACTGACATGAAGTTCTCACAACCTCTCTGTTTCACGAAAATTGGAAAGATTGCTATCCACATCAAAGGTGAGGACCTTAAAACTCAGGCTGTCTCACAAAGCAGCAGCCAGGCAGACAGTTAGTCTGCATCTACCTACGCGCCGATCCCAGCACATCTGTAGGTGACAGAGTTACACTGGTTTTGCTACAGCAGAACAGCTGCATTTTTAGCAGTTAGATTACTACAAGCATCTTAAAAAAATAAATAAATACACAGCCCGGGTTGGTTTGAAATGCAACGTTTCATGTAGTATACTCTTATTTTTAAGACCCGAGTTTTACATTTAAAATACAGTAATTCCATTTTGCTACTAAATTATTTCCCAGACCTTTCATTGTAAGCGTAATCCATATCTCTTCTGCTTCTGTGATAGCCATATTTAATGCATGTGCTTAAGTACTTGGAAAGTATTTGTTTCTTCATACATCGGAAATAATACGAAGGGCATTCGTATTGCAAAACCACCACAAATTTTAACTGTGGATATTAAAAAAGCTAGAGTTCTCTTTCCTGTCTTTCCAGAAGGACTTGGAAAAGACCCAACAAACCCAAAATGCTTACTAAGTGTGCCTTAATATGAAATTATGCTCCTATAAAAAAATAAATGTTTTTGAAAACATTTTAACAGGGAAATACTGTATTTTCTTTTGAAGTCTTTTTCAAAACTAAAGACCAGGATAAGACTCCTGAAGAAACCTTCAGTTTTCTAGGAAGAGATTAATTACAGCCTTCTACCACCGTGCATCAGCAGTATACCTGGTATATGCTGATAAGAAATACTTTATAATATAGGTGGAAGGCTGTTGGGAAAGCATTTACTAGTCTTTGGAACAAGACTTCTCATTCCCCCTACCCAGAAAATTCAGTTCTAAATAAGAACAGGACCTTTCCACCAAGGAAGAAAAAGCATTTTTTTGTCCATATATTGCTTTTCGGTTTTCTTAGTAAAATTCTCTACTTTCAGCCAAAGACAGTATTTTCCCCTCACGCAGTGAACGGTTCATCTGTCAGGGTTTGCCCCCAGCTTGTACTAACCTTATGAGAACACTCAGTGCACCCAAGGGGGTAACTAAGGTTGCAGGTGCAAAGGCGTAAGCAGCAAAGTTTGCAGCTTCTCCTAATCCCACTGCAGAAGAAAGAACATTTGGATCAGGTTGAGGTGACGGGGAGGAATAAATGGAACATCAATATACATGTTTTGTATGATAGGCAATATAAACAAAAATCTTTTTTCTACACTATATAAGCAAGTTTTCCTTTCAAAATTATCTAACCTCCTCTGGACATCACAAAGGCTGAAGAAAGTTAAATACTTTTCTGAAGTTCAACAAGACCAAGTGCGAGGTCCTCCATCTGGGTCGGGGCAATCCCAAGCACCGATATAGGCTGGGCTGCGACTGGCTTGAGAGCAGCCCTGAAGACAAGGACTTGGGGGTGCTGGTGGAGGAGTGGCTCAACATGAGCTGTCAGTGTGCACTAGCAGCCCAGAAAGCCAATCGTATCCTGGGCTGCATCAGGAAAATCATGGCCAGCAGGTCAAGGGAGGTGATTCTCCCCCTCTACTCCACTCTCGTGAGACCCCACCTGGAGTACTGCATCCAATTCTGGAGCCCCTACTACAAGAAAGATATGGACGTGCTCGAATGTGTCCAGAGAAGGGCGATGAGTATGATCAGAGGGCTGGAGCACCTCTCCTATTATGAGGACAGACTGAGGGAGTTGGGGTTGTTCAGTCTGGAGAAAAGGCAGCTCCGAGGAGACCTTATAGTGGCCTACCAGTATCTTAAGGGGGCCTACAAGAAAGATGGTGAGGGACTTTTTAGGATGTCGGGTAATGGTAGGACTAGAGGGAATGGATTAAAACTAGAGATGGGTCGATTCAGACTGGACGTTAGGAAGAGGTTCTTCACCATGAGGGTGGTGAGACACTGGAACAGGTTGCCCAGAGAGGTGGTGAAAGCCCCATCCCTGGAGGTGTTCAAGGCCAGGCTGGATGGGGCTCTGAGCAACCTGATCTAGTGGGAGGTGTCCCTGCCCATGGCAGGGGGGTTGGAACTAGATGATCTTTAAGGTCCCTTCCAACCCTAAGAATTCTATGACTTTTCCCCTAAATACTCCTAGAAGCTGGACAGATTCAATCCCATTGCTTTTGACTGGATATTAAAGAAAAAGTTGTTATTCTGCAAAAAGCAAACACAGTATTTGAGAGACAGGATATCAAACCAGCTTCTGTCATAACGGAGATTGCAGACGCATTTCTTTAAAGTGAGGGGAGTGAAAAATCAGGGAATAAATCTGTTTAAAACAATCTGCTTTATGTAACATTCACATTATAGGTTGGGAGGAAAGAGGTGACTTACTTGAAAGCAGTCCAGCCCACCACAGCCATTCCTTCAAATAAGAATATCCACCCTGTCCTGAAAGTGGAAAAAATAATCTTAGAAGAAAGTGATCACCTTATTATAATAAACTAAACCACAGCTTCACGTTTGCCCCTAGCCATATAAAGTACTGAAAGAGCATGTTATCTGCATGTGGCATGAAGAATTTTTTGTTTGATTTTGACTGTCATTTTTAATGACAATAGCTCTACTGCATTGTGGCTTGGACTTCTGAAAAGTGGTATTTGACAAAAGGGAAATTTCCAAGCAAAAGTAAAATGTCCATGAAGGTTGTTAGCAAGCTTAAGAAATGCTTCGAAGGGCTTCCCCAGGTCAGATCCAATATATTCATACAGAGTCAGCTGCATTTTGACTCTGCTTATACGTTAAATTGAGAGAAATTAGAAAGAAAAATACCACCGAATGCTTTTTTTTTTTTGACATAAAATGTAAATATATTGAACATGCACTAACACATTTGTTTCAAATAACCGAATTCTCTGGAACAGTATACTGCAATAAACACAACAAACAACATAAAAACTGCTAATGCTATATATTTAAATCTATGCAAAGGGAATGATGGAATTTGTCCAACAGGCCTTTTTCTAGATCTTCATCTGTTGACTTTGATGAAAGAATAGTTGTACTAACTCTAGAAACTTTGGTAATGGGTATCCTTTCTACAGCTCATTGCACTTCCTTTTAAAAAAAAAATAATCCTAAACCTAGTTACCATTTTAAGACTTTCCATCTCAAATGAGGGGGAAAAAAGACGGAAAAAAAAGAGAGAGAAAGGCATTTTGAAGGGTAGGATGAATGGAGAATTTTATTTGGTATCTAACTGCTGTCAGGCAGGAAACATCAACAACTTACTAGATTTAATACCCAGCGCTGCCCCCACAGCCCTAGGAATTCTGAAATCCCAGGCCCTGTAATCACACGCAGAGAAATAATACTGTATTTCCATCCCTAGCCAAGATAGAACTTCGGATTGCTATTAAAGTACGTCAGTTTTCCAACTGTAACGGTTTTAAATGTGTGATCTGTGAGTTGAACCTTGATTTTGCCAAGTTCTAAGAGGCGTTTGTGTCCCCAGGAGCAGGGGCGAGGCAGGCACCAGCGCTTACCAGCTCGGGGCACTCCTTTCTCTGCCAGTTTCAAAAGTCCTTTCTTCTTCAGTATGAAACTAGAACCAATAAAGATACTGGAACTTATCGCCAAAGCCAAGCCAACGTAGAGGCGATATTTGCTTCCAGCAGAGGTGGAAATGCTCCAGTTCGTTTCATTGAGAGTCCCGTCCATCGAGGCGAGGAGAGAAGAGCGTGATTCAGAGACGTTGATGATCTGGCACCATGCTTGGCAGGAGTCATGGCAAGTGAAAGAGAGCACGGCCCCTGGGAGGAGAAAAAGGAGGACAAGTGATTCATGAACCAGGCATGGCTCTGGGGGAGCCCCGTCCTCGCTCTGCTTACTCTTTTCCATGTCTTCCTAGAGCACTTGCCATTTCTGATGGTGCAAATAATCCACAAAATCCACATAACATACCCGATGCTGTCCCAGGTCATTACCCACCCCTCTAATTCACAGGTGCGTACCTTTTTTTTTTTTTAAATTTTTTTTTTCACTACATTGGCTCAGTCAAGCGATGAAGCCAATACCAAGGCACGCAACATTAAAATATTATCTTCAATGTAAAATTCTAACTGAATTGTATGAGCTAACCTGAAATCTCACAAAGAAAGGCTGCTTTTGTGCTGTGCAGAGACCACATCCCCAAAAATACAAACACATAGACAAATTCCTTATTCCAGACTTTGCCTGCTAGAGTAAACCTGCTGTTATTCCAGGCTTCTGCTGAGATTTGGAAACGACAAATAAAAAGAAATATCTATATAAGGAGCAAACCCTTACTGCATGTGGGCACAAATACGCTTTATTAAAGTTGTTCAGTGTGAGGCAGATCTACTTTAGCCACTCGTAAAATTTTGAGGTGGAGGCCTCGTTACACCTCAGAGCAATTTTCATCCAACCTCGACAACGCCTAGCTGGAGGAAGACCACGGCCTGCAGGGGACAGTCCCCCTGGCTACCCCTGCGACCCAGCTGCAGAGCCGGCTGACCCTGAGCTAAGACTGAATCACAGAATGGTTTGGGTTGGAAGGGACCTTAAAGATCACCTACTTCCAACGCCCCTGCCATGGGCAGGGACACCTCCCACTAGACCAGGCTGCTCAAAGTGAAGCTTCACGCTCTCCACCAGCCAAGCCTTATCAGCATCACTGTCACGACAGCCTGTGGGAATGACGCCATTGCCATCAGCCTACATGTGGTTTTTAAAGGAAGAAGAGGCATTGTATTTCCAAGAATGAAAGGAGTGGTTATTTTGCATGGGGCAGCAGGGGTCAGGCAGGAATGCTGCAACAGGGCTGACGGTTTCACCGTTTCTCATGGTAGGCTGCGGTGGATCTGAGAATCTAGTCTGGAATAGCTCTGGAGGACAACCTTTTTGGAAAGAAAGGTTTTGTGGTGAAGACATGTTAAAATACAAAACAGCTGATGTACAGAAGCTCAGTCCATTGTGATTCATATAAAGCACTGGATGCAACAAATAATTTCGCTTTCCGTGCTTCCCCTGTAATTAAAATGACACATGAATGATTCATTCTGCTGAGTGGCACCATCAGTAATACGCTCACTTTTTTTTTTTTTTTTTCTTCTTTTCACCCAACTGAAAAAAACACTAGGAAAACACCAAAACGCTTGGTAAAAAGGATGTGCCTCTGTGTCTGTTCATACCTAAGCTCTGGAAAGATGAACGTTCTGTCAAAAGTACTTCACTGCACAATTAACAATAAGCAGCCTTGAATAATTCACCTAATACTGTTTAGGAAGGGCTATTTAAAATATCAAAAAGTACTGAAAGCAGTACGAAATTTGATATCATACCTTCATTTGCAGCTGACACTGCTGATATTAACACTGGGAGACACCACCTGTTACAAGTAAGGAACTGGAATGAGTACCTGCTCCCAGTTTTCCCGTGCCATACTGCGCAACAAACAGACTACAGGAAGTTCTAATTTGATTTTCACGTTTCCTTGTTTGCTGAGAGAGTTTCTGTATAACAGGAGTTGTTCTGTATTGCTAAACCAGACTTTGTTAAAATGATCCCATGAGATGGGGGACCATTATGTCCGTATTCTGCAGCTGAAGATGGAAATCTTAAAGAATTTACAAGTACACAAAACTACTTTTGCATAGCGTGGAGGGCAGATAGTATTCTGCCATCTTATCATTACTAGAAGTTGCAATTGGATAATGTAAAGGAAATGGGATTTGCATCTGTATCTGAAAGTATTTTAAAATCCTAAAGTGTTAGCACAGTCTCAGAAGAAGAAAATTTTGCAGACACTTAAGTTTTGACGTAATTATTAAAGATTAAATTATAAAAGAAAATTACAGAGAAGTTCTTTAGGCGTAAATGTTTCTCTTGGGTAACTCAACATCAGAGCAAGGCAAAAAAGCAGGGAGGTTGCCAGTGAATGAATCCCTGGGCTCTCCATGCCTTCTAAGGATGCTAAACCAGACCGGTGACACCTGTACCTCCACCACGCAGCTTCTACAGGCTTTACGGGAGAAGCAGCAACAGCTCTTGCCTTTAATTAAAAGAAAGCATTGAGACAAAGACTCTTGATAAGTATGGTCTTCTAACTACCTGCAATGGTAAAGGCAGCTTTTTATCAGCGTGTCGGGTTTCTAAAGTGAAGAAAGTAACTCTCTTCCCCCCCTTTTTGTGAACGGCGTACTTCCATTGAGCTGTAGGCGAACGGCAGGCTTATTCCCTTCCGTATGACACTACTACTACTTTTTCTACTGATTCATAAGTTTTTCAGTCCCCGTCAGACTTTACAACATCGAATAATGAAAATTTAATCACGCCTTGTTTAATCTGCAGCAAGTCACTCAGTGACTGCCACAGGATGTTTCTCTCCTTTGTGAAATGCCATCTTTGCTCACTTTTACAAAGAGACGTTGGATTTTTCGCCTGTTCCGTCTGCCAGCCGAGAAGAGTCGATTTGAATAGCTGTGATCTCCATTTATTGCACTGATAAGCTTTTTTCTAGTTTTAAAAAGATGTGTCATTTGTTCCATTTCCATGTAAGGTGGTATGTCACTCCACTGATCAAAGAACAACCCGAGAGCTGGGAGGAGGAGGCTGATCCAGGAATTACTATAACTTTATTGCCCACTGCGACCAGTCTGAAGACTACCTGGAAGGACCGAGGAAGGTGACAAACCTCTGAGGCCGCCTGGCTTGCTCAGCACCCAGTTTCTGTAGCTCAGCGAGTTTCACCTCCCACTTCCAAATGTCAACAAACACGAACCTGTCAGCGGAACCCCTCCTTGCTGACACAAACTCTCCCAGCTCTGACTTAAAGTCGGTAGCAACAGGAAACCAGTCTGCGCTCAGGCGGGCACTGTTGTAACTTCTAAAGTATTTTTACCATTCAGCTAAATCCAAAAATGTTTTCTCCAATACCTAAATATGCTCTCAGTCAGGTAGATCAGCCAGCCCGGTACTACACATTCCTTTCTAGCAAGTTTAACTCGCTGTCGGTTTGCAGTCCTGGTTCGTTAGCAACAGCCAGCTTCGCTTTTAACCTGCCCCTGAAGATCCTGGTCCTAAGTCATCTGGAAAACTATTTGCTCCGATTAGACATGTACTTTGACCATTTTTATTGCGCCCACGGGTCAGCTCACACCTGGCAGGGACATGAAATGCCGGTCTCCATCACCTGGGAAACCCCAAGCCCACTTTGTCCAAGGCCTGGCTACTGGGGCCAAAAGCAGGATGTGCCGGGAAGTGGCAAGGGACACACACACCCCCCCCCCCCCCCATCACAAAAGCACACAAAAGATGCCGAAAAGAGCGTTCAGGCACGAAGCGACCTCGGTCGAAGAAGGGCAGGAGCCTCCCCGACGCCGCACTCCCGGGAAAACAACTGCGTGACCTCACGGCGCAGCAAAGTCTGACGAAGGCTGCAGTCGCGATAGCGATAGGAGTCGCAGAGGGAGCGCGGGAGGGGCCGCAGAACCGGCGCCGCGCACATACCGCGCCCTCCCCGCCGCGCACCCCCGCGCGCCTTCCGCGCCCCCTCCCCCTCCCCAGCGCCGCGCGTTCCCCCGCGCACCTGCCGCGCAGCCCCGCGCCTCCCGGTTCCCCCCTCCGCGCCCGTGCAGGCACTGACCGGTGCGGCAGGACGAGCGGGCGGGCAGCGCCTCTCGCTGCCCCATGGCTGCGGGGCGGCCCTTCCGCGGGCTGCGCAGCCCGGCGGCGGAGGCTCCGCCCGTCCCGGCGCACCTGGGCGCGCCCCGCCCGCCCCGCAGTCCCCCGGCCCCAGGCGGAGGTGGCGTCCCTCACCGGGGGGAATGGACATGAAGGACTCGAGGCGCCACCCCAGGTGGCTTTTGGTGTGTCTAAATCGCTACGAAGTCCTAGTTCTCACCAGGGGACTTCTGTGAGCCCACCTGAACTCTGCATCCGAAGGAAGGAGCTTGCTCCTGGGGCACCCGGACAGTATTTGTGTTCCATATATTTAACTTTCCTCCCTCTTGACACACCTGAGGGATGGGATGCCATCTAGAGGGACCTCGACAAGCTCAAGAAGTGCGCCCATGTGAACCTCAGGAGGTTCAACAAGGCCAAGTGCAGGGTCCTGCACCTGGGTCGGGGCAACCCCTGGTATTGACACAGGCTGGGGGATGAAGGATGAGAGTAGTCCTGCCAAGAAGGACTTGGGGGTACTGGTGGATGATATGCTGGACATGAGTCAACAATATGCACTCACACCCCAGAAGGCCAACTATATCCTGGGCTGCATCAAAAGCAGCGTGGCCAGCAGGTCAAGGGAGGTGATTCTCCCCCTCTACTCCGCTCTCGTGAGACCCCACCTGGAGTTCTGTGTCCAGCTCTGGAGTCCCCAGCATAGGAAAGGCATGGACCTGTTGCAGCAGGTCCAGAGGAGGTCACAAAAATGATCAGAGGGATAGACCACCTCTCCTGTGAGGACAGGCTGAGAGAGTTGGGGTTGCTCAACCTGGAGAAGAGAAGGTTCCGGGAGACCTTATTGTGGCCTCTCAGTATTTAAAGGGGGCTTATAAGAAAGATGGGGACAAACTTTTTAGCAGGGCCTGTTGTGATAGGACAAGGGGTAATGGCTTTAAACTGAAAGAGGGAAGATTTAGACTAGACGGAAGAAATTTTTTACAATGAGGGTGGTGAGACACTGGAACAGGCTGCCCAGAGAGGTGGTAGATGCCCCATCCCTGGAGGTGTTCAAAGCCAGGTTGGATGGGGCTCTTAGCAACTTGATCTAGTTGAAGATGTCCCTGCTCGTTGCAGGGGCGTTGGATTAGATGACCCTTAAAGGTTCCTTCCAACCCAAACTATTCTATGATTCTATGAAAGTGTGTGATGGGCTGCCAGGACTAGTCTTGACTGCTGGCTCTGTGGGCAGGTGGTGGGATCCCCCCGGCCAGACTATCCCAGCTTTGCAGAACTAGGTCAGCACCTGGTGATACTGACCCTGAGATGACTCCCGGTGGTTGAACAGGCTCCAGGGTGTCATTAAGAAACAATTATCTTTATTACCCAATCAATAGTTTCAAGGTAGAAGTCTAAGCCCTTGTTTTTAACATGGTTAAGTGAAATACATTTACAAAACATATGGCTTAATAAGCCATTACATGCTAACCCAGGGTTACCCAGCAAACTTCTTGGGACAGTCTGAGGACCTTTAGCGTGCACAGAGCTCCCTAGAGCGGAGCCAAACCAAGCCAGGAGTGTAACACACCTCCAGAGAGCACCGCAGGGACATGCTGCCTTGAGTCTAGCAGAGTTCTAACCATGCTTTGCAGCACAGCACCTAAATTAATCACCTTTGGGTTTGCAAAGTTTATTAGCTCTGGTGCAGACTGGTGAATATCGTGACAGTGTCAGCAAAATAACTTAAGTTTTCCCTGCCTTAGGCATCCTTGACTTTGCAGTCCTGGGGTTAAACCAAGAGTTCAGTTTTGATGTCTTAGTCTCATCTTTTATTTCTGTATTTATTCTGTAATATAAACAGTACTCTGTATGTTAGGAGAAAAGGAACATTGCTTTTGGTTTTGTGCATTTAATTACCTGTCCACTTTATCTTTACAGCGTCTGCATTATAGGAACTTCTACAGAAGGTGGCTCGAACCAAGTGCAGGCTGCCTTATAAAAGGAGTTTGACTTCTCTGCTTTAGCATTTCTAAACCACAGATTACTGCTACAAAAGAACAATAATTTTAAATAGTATTTAAAACAGTTAAATTAAAATCTTAAAGCACAATCTGAAAATCTGGGAGCAAATTTCCATCTTCTTGTACCACATAAGCATGCCCATAGGATAAAACCACATACATGGACAGACACGTCTGCGGTCTGCTCCCCGCTCCTATTTTTGTTCTGTGACACCTCAGATGTGTCAACTCCACGTGTTCACACCCCTGTCTCTGCCAAAATGTGTCAGTTTTTCCAGCTTCCTGCAATTTGACCAAAGCACATGAAGTGTCAGTCTTGCAAGCAACTCGGTGGATCTGCAGAGAAAAAAGGAGGTGGGAACCCCCGCAGGGGCCTGCGGAGAACGTGGGAGAGGGCAAGGTGCTGAGGACCACCGCTTCCCCAGGCACAGCTTGGGGAAGACCCAGCATTTCTGCAGGTCTGCAGGCCCACTCCTTTAGCAGACCATGGACATGAAAGTCTTTTTAATTCATGAATAAAATATTTAATCTCAGATACAGACTGGTCGGTAGCTGGCTGAATATGAGCTGGCAGTGTGGCCAGGTGGCCAAGAGGGCCAAGAGCATTTTGGCTTTTATCAGAAATAGCGTGGCCAGCAGGACTAGGGCAGTGATCACCCCCTGTACTGGGCACTGGTGAGGCCCCACCTCGAGGGCTGTGTCCAGTTTTGGGCCCCTCACCACAAGAAAGACATTGAGGTGCTGGAGCATGTCCAGAGAAGGGCAACGAAGCTGGTGAGGGGTCTGGAGCACAAGCCTTATGAGGAGCGGGTGAGGGAGCTGGGGGTGTTCAGCCTGGAGAAAAGGAGGCTGAGGGGAGACCTTATCGCTCTCTACAGCTCCCTGAAAGGAGGCTGTAGCCAGGTGGGGGTCGGTCTCTTCTCCCAAGTAACAGGAGATGGGACAAGAGGAAATGGCCTCAAATTGTACCAGGGGAGGTTTAGATTGGATATTAGGAAAAATTTCTTCACCGAAAGTGTTACCAAACATTGGAACAGGCTGCCCAGAGAAATGGTTGAGTCACCATCCCTGGAGGTATTTAAAAGACATGTAGATGTGGTGCTGAGGGACATCGTTTAGTGGTGGACTTGGCAGCATTAGGTTTACAGTTGGACTCAATGATCTTTCCCAACCTAAATGATTCTATACACTTGTTTCTTAGTTGAAAATCTTTATACAGACATTACTTCATGTTTTCAAATCTGCAGTAAACGGCAAAACCACTATTGCGTGAGCTGACACAGGCAGGACACAAGAACAATCACAAAACCATGGATGAAACGCAAAGAGTAAATTTATTTTCATTACCTCATGAGCCAGGGGGATCTCAGAGGCAACACCTGGGCAGAGGCACACAAGCGCGAATGCAGGCACCATGGAGATCAGTCCTTGCTAGAGAGTTTTCAAACCTGCTGTTCTCACCTGTATATCAGGGATCGCACAGTTTACCGTTCCACTTTGATCTTTCCCACAGCAGGGCAGGAATCTCAAGCATGTTCGATAGCTCCTCTGTCACAGGCTTATGTTATCTAAACACAGATACGCTACTTGTCAAGCACACAGGACTAAACAATGATTAGTATGATGTATGTGGTTTTTCTACACCTCAGCTGCAAGTCACTTGAGCATGTTTACAATCCTCCTCACCACTCTTCCGTTATTTTCCCACAACTATGAAACTTTTTTCCTGAGAAAAAAAATGAAGTCACAAAAAACTTGCAGCTAACAGTCCAAGTCTGTGGACAGACATAAAGAACATGCAATCTATCATATAATTACAGAAGGGAGTGCGTATATTCATGTGTCCATACTCCACTGATGATTGGTACTTTTCAGACTCAACTCGTTTCAAAGAACTCTGAGACAATGCCAGGAAGAAAGAAACTACATAAAAGTAATTTATCAACATTGTTATATTTTTCTTTATTTTGGATGATATGTAAAGGTCAAATGGGAAAGAAAATGAAGTCTTGCTATACAATCTTATCACCTGACATAAAGAGGAAAAAGATGCTAGTTTACCATTCAGAAAGGCACCTATGACTGATGTGGAGCAATGCCTGGCTCATCAGCTAATGCAAATCAGCGCAGCCGCACTTCTTTCAGCGGAGCTCTGCCAGCTATGGCTCAGCACAGATCAGCCTTTTTGTGTATGAAGTAACAATATGCATGCACTAACAGTCAAAGCAATTTTGTGGCAGTTCCATTTCTCCAAAAGAGAAATAAGGATGTTATGAAACCCTGCTATACCTTTCTGGGTTATTGTACTAATTTTTTCTATTAAATGTGTGGAAAATGCAAGAGAGAAGTTATATTAAAATTGTTACTTATGCAAAGAATTAAAGATTTGCTGAAACTTAAGCAAGCACTGACTCTAATTCTTGATTTTCCATAAAAATGGAAGCACTGAATATCCAGCCACCTTTATACTTTTATAAATAAAATAGTCATTAGAAACCACATTTTTGTGCCTTAATAAAACTCAGCTTGCCTCTGTGTTAGCCACGAATGACTGACTTAGACAAAGCTTCCATGGCTTCTTGGCTTTGTCATAAATTCTTTAATTTTGTTGAGGACTTTTTTTCTCATACACGTTTACATTAAGTTCCTTTTATGTGCTATGATGCAGTGTATATTATCGTAAATACTGAAGATTATGACAACAGGTTTCACCACAGTGAGAAAAACTGTTCACCGTGCAGCTAGTCCAGGTGCAGACATGAAGCAAGATCTATCTTTCTTTTTATTAGTATTATTTAGGAAAGCCGCCTATGGGATTTTGAAGTTCTGTAATCATTGCTCATCTTCCCTGTTCTGCATTACTGTCCTCTGCCTGCAGTCGCTGCTACCCAACAGGATCCAAACATGAGCTCCGTTCAGCAACTACAGACAGGTTTATTACCTATTATTTTATTACTTATTGCAGCCACACAAAAAACTACTGAGCCAGATTTGAGAGTGGAGCTCTGACCGTGGGAACTCCACCTGCCCCAAATGCTGGTGATTTTGTGCAGACCTGCAGGAGCAACACGTAAAGGAATTAACTTCAACAGAGACCAAAAAATGGTGCCTCTAGATTGCAGTTCAATATGATTAGATTGCTGTACTTGCTGTGAAGAGGTTAATTCCATACATTTTGCCTTAAAAATGCCCAGATAGTGCCACCTTAATTCCTACTTTACTACAATGAATGAAATAAAAACAAGGCTAGATATATCAAACATATTTTAACTACAGTGCATTTTCTACCACTCTTACCAGTGACAATATCATATATTGATGATATTCTTAAAGTAGAATTAGTGTTGAGTCACCTTTGTATGTGTAAGCATTTTAGCATCACTATTCTGTGCAACCAACCCAGATTTCCCTTGTTATTTTAGCTTGAAATTAAATTCTGCTAAACAGAAATCCTAACTGACTCTTCACAGCTACTGACACTCCTGCAGGGTCACCACATTTTTTTTTTATCCCAATGATATTACTGAATGAAGTTTCATTTTTTTCCAGAGAGTTTTCTGCTGGGCCAGTCCCTCTGTTACTTGCAGGTTCCAGGTTGAGAAGAGAAGAGACATCTCAAGCCACCCCAACCTGGGCGGCACAAGGATGGCCTCATTGCAGGTTCAGCTCAGGGCACACAAATGACTGCTGGGAATGGCCAGACTCAGCGCTTGTTGTGCCCGTGGACATTTCAGAAGCGCTAATCCCTGCTCAGAGTAGTCTCTGCAAAAACACCTGCAAAAACCAGGGTATGGACCTGAAAGATGCTGATAATGCCTGCTAGTGCTCGTGTCCACAGAAGGCTTGCAGTCTGTCTAGTGCTTTCCGATTCCAGCCTCATCTGCCTATGGGAATCTAACACACCAACACGCATCTTAAATTGCTTCTACTTCTTCCCTATCCATCAAGCACTCATTTAACACTGAAGTAAAAATACAGTACCACCTACTGGTGGAGATACTGTTTGCGCTCATGGTTTTCCAGTCACCAAGCCTCACTGAGGCCGATTGTGCTTCATGACACTGAATTCCCTGTAACACCAGTCTACACAAGAGAGTATTAAGTAAGCCAGAAGCCCTGGAGCCTCCTCAGCTACAGCGCTTCCAACATGACATTCATTGCTGAAATCGCATCAGCACTAGAAAAGACAGAACGGGATTTGCAGAAAATAAGCCTGCCAAAAGTGCGGTCCCAATCCAAACACCCATCTGTGTACACAGCTCCAACACAGTAAGCTGAAAGGCAATGTGTTGCCATTAAAACCTGCTTATTTATAAATAAATACATATATATAATGTATCTAGTGTTTTGGTTATGGGTGTCTGAAACTAGAGGTAGCTTTAATAGGATTGAGAAGAATTACAGATGATGACAAAGCAAGACACAAAAATAGATTAAAGTTGGCCTACTAAAACAATAATCCATTAGCACGGTCATTCTCCCATCAGTCAAGGTTACTTCACTGGAATACGGAACGACAGGAAAAATATCTGTGAAAAAATATTGATGCTAAACTAATGTATTGTCGGTGAAGCCAATGACAACTATGTAATTGGCTTTTAAAGGAGGGCAGAATTGAGACCACTGTGTTGAGCTCACCCAGAATTTGTCCTGCAAACCTCTTTGCAGATAAGTGAGCTCCTGACCACTGTCAGACAAGGAACTGGTCTGCCTCAGTAGGACTCCATTTCCTCTGTTTGAGGAATCGCTATTACTCCATGGTAAAACAGATACGAAAAAGTAAGTTAGAGTTTCTTTACTGGACTGCTTATTTTAAAAGAAAACTGTCTGTTCTCCACCAGAGTAAAAAGGTGTATCTCCTTTGCAGTTCTTTCTGGCTTGAGAGATGCAACATAGACTTGTCTGGCTTGGTTGATCATCTAAAACTTTTGGACAAAGCCATGCACCAAATCACAATTACTTTGATGTTTGTGTGACACCCATATGTTCCAGACACTCAGTGCCACCACATATTCACAAAATCACTGCTCAGCATTGGACGTTGAGATCTTTCAGACTGCAAACCAGGCAAAAACCCATGAGAATGACAGAGGTAAAACTGTTCCTGATTCAATACTAGCTGGATGCAGTAACTTTCTAAGACTCCTTTCCTAGCTATGATTTTAGAATAGTTGTATTTCAGCCCTTCAAAACCAACAGTGAAACATATGCCAGAAATTGGAAGAATATTCACTTCTTTGTCCATTTGTTATGTTGGATATCTTACTGTAGATTTGTGTATCTGGCTTCTCCTGGGCATAAAGTTACGCGTTTCCTTGTTGCCCATTACTGTTTTATTTAAAACATTTTTTTATTCTTTAAATTTCAAATGCGTACGTATTGTCTTTCCTAGAAAATGGACTGACTGTCTACACGGTTGGAAAGTCATAGCAGCAGATGTGCCTAATTTGTTTCTCTGGTCAGGAGGCTGACCTGTGATAGTGAGCATCATTTTGGGTTTGTGATTAAATCTACAACGTGTCAATCCACTTATGAATGACCACTCAGTCACCTGGGCTGCAAGACTGAAGTTGGTTTGTATGAATGTCAGTGGCATTGCTGCCTCCTGTTCTTGGTTAAGGAAACAAACGCGTTTTAATCCTGGGGTACCATGATCTGGACTGCTTTCCTCAATTCTGCTTGTTGTGAAGCAAAGTTAAAAAGTAATTCAGTGACTTTAGCTGTGTCTCAGTTGTGGCAAAGATACCATTTCAAATTTGAGCATACACTCTTTTTGCTGCGTAAAAGATTTTCTGCACTGGATTTCCTGCTCAGCAATGCTTTTTTTTTTTTCCCCCAAAAACGGGCCATGAAAAATAAGACAGATCTAAAAAAATCAATCACTCAAGCTCCTGAGAATTTAATTTTCCTCATTCTTGTGGAACCACCAGTGAAATGAGAAAGTTGAGGTACGCAAATACCTCAATATCTTCTCTTTTGAAGCACATTAGGATGCTCATGGGGCTTTCTTGATTGTGTGACCACTACAGATGAACATTTCTAATGAAGGAGGACTGCAGCTAATTTAAAAACCATTTTGCAAAGTCATAATCCATACCAAACTTGAAGATTAGTTCAGTGTCTTAACACTTCATCATCACATCATCATGCCATTTTCCACTAAATATGTATTCACAGTTCATGGGCTTTTTTAAGCATCAAAATAGGAATGTAAAAGTTATGTTAAGATTAGTTAAGAACTTTCATTAGTTTAAAATGGTATTTCCAATTATTCAGCAATATGGTAAACACATTAAAATAAACAGGAAATTTCCATTTGTGGTGTTTTATCTATTCTGGTAAAGACCTGTTACTACAGTAAAAAAGCATCTGCCATATTAAGAAAATGGGCCAGCAGACAAGACTGAATGTATAGTCATTTACAATAATATTTTTTTTAGTTTTAAGACAGACTATTAAATATTTGTCACTCCTTATATTTGTCACTCTAGTATTTGTCACTTCTTGCGCGTGTTGATAGGGCTAGTAAGCTTCTCCTCAGTTGAGGGATAATAGTGACTGCCACTAGCACTTTCATCTCTCTCTAAATCTCAAAATCCATCACTAGGTCAAGGAAATCCTCTTCTAATATCTATGTCCTTCCTTGGGAATAATTCAGAGAACTGCACATGGGACCGGCTGGTCGAGAAATCAATCAATAAGGGATTTATGCATGAAATGTTGATTATATTCAGCTTTCCATGGTGGCCCTGCTTATGCAGTAAGGAAACGTGGCTGATTTAAAGGACTGAAATCGCTATTAGAAGCAGCAGATTACACTGCCAAGGTAAGCACGCACTGATGAAACTGTTTAGTGCAGAACTGTCAGGGACTCTTTGCATGTTAGAAAAGAGAGATTTTGCTGTAACACACTGCAGATGCTAATGTTCATCAAGATTTTTAGTTGCTTGTTGTAAAGAAAGAAAGTAGATCCTTATATGATGCCAAATTCTGTTCTGGGATATCCTTACTCGAAGCATTTGCTCTCTGAAAATAATGACTAGAGAAGTGAACGTGGTGGGCCAGTAAGAAAGTGAAAAAGAGCAGAAGAGATGGAAGCTGACCTTCCATTCATTACAGTCCTGTAAAAGGACAATATTGCCTGAGTTTTCTTGCAGCCCTAATGATTTTGATGTATAGCAATTAATATAATTAGGTTTTAGATCATAATGTCCGAAAACTCTGTTGTTTATCATAATCATCAAATTTAAAAATCAAAGCCAGTAAAAGCAAACTATTCGTGATGATACAGTAAAAACAATATGGTAAAAATCTAAAATACCTCTAAACCAAGTGTTTATCTGTATTACCTCTCAAACTTGCTACCTAAATATGATAAAGTGAAAATAAGCCATGGATTTTTAAAATAAACGTAGTGTAACAATTTGTAACAATGTATCAGTTTAAGAAAAATACCTGTGACTACAGAATAAGAAACGCAGTAGTGATACAATTTAGTGAAAAACATCTGAAATATTGTTTGCAAAACCTCTGTAACACAATTTAAAAATGCATTAAGGTGAGTTCTGGACCCACTGAGTTTAACAGGACATTTACTACTGTTCCCAGCGTCGGGGGTTTGTCACACAAATGCTATAACCACGGTCCCCGAACCAGGAGCAATTACTGTGTCTGTTCAACTTGCGCTGGGCACACGCTGCGTTAGCATTTCTGTGTCTTAGACTCAAGAATTTCAAAATCTGCTTTGAGAATAATGGAATTTGAAGATATTCCTGTGCTACGTATCCTGACTGACAAGGGAAACAACCTGGCGCAGCAGTCACCCGAGCCTGACATTCAGATTTAGTATTTTGAGACCACAGGGTAGTAAACACTCCCAATTTCCATGTGCAGATGATTTTGAGGCATACTTAATGCCCACTTAATGCTTCCAGTGCCCCAGTAAAATGAAATATTCAGCCCTGCCCCAAACGGCAGCTCCTTTTTCCCAGCAAGTCCTACGCATGGCTGCCACAGCTCCTTCGGCAGAGCACAAAGTGTCAAAATAGATACTAATGGGGCCATTTGCAAAAATACACAGAAAATCCTCTTTAACCTGCAGAACAGGGGAATGCACAGGATACAGATTTTTTCCCAAACTCCAGGCTAAGTACTTGGGATGGGTGTGGATTTTTCTACACGTCCTATTTTACCACACTTCTTGTCATCTTTAACCCCTAGCACTTCTGCAAATCAGTACGGCTGGAGAGCACAAAGTTGAAGATGGGTTTTTTGGTTCTTGAAACTAAAGAGGACTCAAAGTCCAAAGATAAACATGTCAATAAGTTCCTATGTAGACATGCTGGTACTTGGAGTCCTAATGTGAACTGACTGGTTTAGAGCCCACTGTGTTGGGGGAATGATTTCCCTTGAGATGAATACATTTGCGTTTGTCTGATGCTGAGTGATTGAAACTGGTTGGACACAGCTTTACTTTGCACCATTATTTGTGAGCTGTATGGACTCCAGTGTGGCTCTGCAGAGGATATAGGTTAAATCAGGATGGAATTTTGTGTGCCAGCATTAGCAGAGCTTTCACAGCACCTTTAAGCAGACGTAAAGCTGCTTAATTCAACCTGGCGTACTTTCAATCTCCACACTTTCAAACACACTTTCTCCTTGGCGTAAGTCGGTGGAAACCCTGTTACAGCTTTTAGGCTCCTGGTGAATCTAACCTCATGTTTACTATGTCTTTGAAACTTAGAATCTTTTTACGTGGCTCCTTAGACCTGATCCTTGTGTTAGAGCTGGTGCCTGAGCATTCACACCCCATCCAAGGAGTTGCACACACACCATCAGAGTCTTCTGCTGCTGGGACCAGGGTCCCTTCACAGCAGGTGACGCCTGGGAGCTGACGGGTGCCCCTTCCCACTCCTCACACACACACACAGAGTCTCGGGTGTGCTCCCTCCTTCTTCAGGCTCCACCCTAGGTTTCCCACAGCAGTGTCTCAGGCGTAGGATTTTATAAAAATAAATAATTTAATGCAAAGGTACAGCAGGTCAGCCCAGGCTGGGTGTCTCCAGAGAGGGATGTCGTAAGAAATCCCTGGGCAATCATACCCTTGTGATCTCTACACCCGCCCCTGACGCGCTGCTCATGTGTCTGTGGTGGGTTTTGGTCTGGGGTCTTCTAACACCTTCTTGGATTCTTTTTCTGTGTCCAGGCAGGCAGACCATTGACTGCTCTTATCTTGTCGATTTGCAGTCTCTGCTGAGGGTTGTCACCTCCTTTTCTCCTGGTTTATGCTTCTTGTACCCCTGCACTTCCTGGCAGAACATAGGGAACAGAAAAGTCCCAGACTTTGGGAATATCCTACCAAAACATCACTGTGCTATCAACTTTTTTCTTATACTATAAGACTAAACACCGCACTGTACCAGCTGCTAGGAAAATTACTAAGAAAATTAACTCTATTGTGGCATAAAGGCTTCAGCAAATCTAGCTATTCATGCTAAGTAAAGCTAGGCAAACAGCAGAAATCATGCTATATTTCAAACCCAAGTAATTTATTCTAATTAAAACTCACTTATTTAAGCTAAACAACTGATATGTCTCAGCACTTGCTCTCAAGCATTTAAAGACTGACCAGCAATGCTGGACTACATTTAGGACTATTCGTTGAAGAACACACCTTAATCTTCAATCTTTACCTTCCTACTTTGTAGAATGTTGTATATTGCTGTATTATTTTTTGCACTGCGTGTCAATCATGTCTGATGACTGCTGGAAACATGTGCTTCCTCTCCTATTTCCTATATAGGAATATTTTTAGTTTCATTGACTAATAAGGAAAGTCGGGTAAGTCTGGGAGTGATGTGGCAGCTGTATCATCCTGCTTCTCTTTTGCAGTGTGTTTGATTCCAGAATGCAAGTACTTTCTTTAAGATTGATTCATTCTATGGCATTTTATTTCATTTATCAGTGGTACTGATCAGCCACTCATTTGTCAGTTTGAGGCTTTCAGACATCTTTATACTCTGAGTTCATACATGAAGGGATATTGTTACTGCAGAATTTCTAAACCTATCTAAAAGACCCCGTCAAGAGCAGGTCATACTTGTAGATCACACAATTCATGCCCAAAGAGTTGGCAGTCTCATTGATGACAAGATAGATTAAAATAAACAAAATGGTAAGAATAGTGACGAAAAGGGAGAGAAGAAGTTATGTACACTAATGTACACTACAACATTTTCAATTTTTTTTAATATTGACATGAACAAAACAGACATGAACAGCCACTAACATTTCCATTTAGGTATTTAGGTTCAACTTGCTATGTGGGTAAGGAGACTACTCCATCAGTCTTTAAGTTCATAGTTACAGAACCTACTCTTTGCTCTCAACAGAGCATATAACTCTCAGATGTCAGACATACTGAAATTTCTTTGGACATCCAGCTGATGGAGGCTTCTGGTTTTCTGGATATCATGTATGCATGAATCTATTTATCAATCCTGATATGATAAATTATGAGCCTTTGGTTCAAAACCAAATGAAACAGTAGTAGACGCTTCAAACCAATTGTCTAAATATTTTCAAAGTAGGATTAGAGTCAGGAGAAAGAGCTAAATGAATGCTTCCTCTAAGACAAAGATGTGTTGAACATTCTCTTCAGCAGCAGTTGCCTGGTCATTCAGCACACTGAAGCACTCTTGGTGCCATTTCTTGTCTGGTGGGAATGTCATGTGAGAGAGAAAACTGGAAATACTGTTGTTGGTTTTGGGTGAAGCAAGGATAAAAAGGATTCATCTTTAGGGAAAAAAAAATTGCTCGTTACTTCTGCTAGTTGTAAAATGACTTGATTCTTTTTTAAATCAGTCTTCCTCAATTACCCAAGGTAAGACAAACTTGACCATGAAGGTAGGAGTGATTGAGACCCATCACTCCCACACAATTGTTCCCAGTGTGGTAGTACAAGACACCAGTGAGGACCCTGGACCGACGAACAAAGGGGAAAACAGGTATGTCAAATTTGCCATTTTGTATCCCTCTGGGTTTTTTTTCTTTAATAATTTGCATGGGATTAACTATGCACAGATACTTGTCATCATCTAATTTTCTTCACCCTCTATTAATAAATTAAGTTTTTAAGATTGTGATATATTGCTTATCGTAAATATTTAGGAGATTAAAATCTGTGCTCTTTCAATTTCCTTATATTACTTAGCCCATGATTAAAATGGTGAGAAACAGTCTGTGACAATTTAGATCAAACGTTTATTTGTATTTCAGCAGATATCACATAACTGTGTTGTTTTGCTGGTCCCTAGGCAACGGTATCTACCTGGTGCGTTTGCACGCTACAATATTAACAACAATAGTAATAAAGACGAGTAAGTATCTTTACCATTTCATAGAGTACTGCAATATTGGTTGTTTAAGCAGCAATGAAAAAGAATGATATATATCTAATCATTTCTTTAGAAATACTTATGTCATTTAAGTAATCCCATAAGTGACTGCATGTACTTTTGAACTTCATGCATATAGTTATGATGATCATTCTCAATACCAAAGTTACTGGTATTATATCTATTAATTTAAAACAGAAGTAGTTCTATGTGAATACAATAAGTATAATGTTATACTTACTGAATTGAGATGACTCTAATAAATAAATGTGGAAGCAATGGCTATGTGCATCCCATGAGCCTATCATATTTTTCTTTTCCTTAGAGAGGAGAAGAAAAAGAAAAAAGAAAAGAAGAGGTAAGATAAAGAGTAATAATACTACTGTTTCTAAGACATTTAATTTCTTTCCAAATATGTTTTAACTTAGTCTGCAACAACTGAAAATGTAAATCTGTTTCTTAGCAAGTCAGAAAAAAAAAAGGATGGAGAAACACAAAAGAACAAGGAAAAAAAGGAGAAAAATAAAAACAAAGATAAGTCCAAGAAGAAAGAAGATAAAGAAGAGTAAGTATTTTTCGTTTAGGTCCTGCTATTCTAGTCGAATAAAATTGCTTTTGATGAAAAATCAAATCCATTCATGGACATCCTGTAAACAAGATGCTTACAGAGTAGTGAATGAGTGTACAGATTGCTGTCGTTATCCCTAGAGTAGAGTTGTTCTGATTTGACTTCATAAGTGGACAACAGAAATATGCATGCATGGAATTGATTTGAAAAAAAAATTATGAAAAATCTTGTTTGGATTCTGATTATTCAATATTTTTTTGGATAACACCCTGCCCCTGCAGCAAAAGATGTGCCAGTGTAAAGCAATCTCTTCTGCACATAAGGGCATCTACAAGCAAGTAAACTCTTCTATGATCTAAAAATTCTTGCTTTACCTTTAGCTTGGTAAATTCACAATTTTCTGGCCAAGGAAGAGAAATTTAAAATAGTGCAGCAGGCACTTGTGTTGTACGATTTCATGTTCTTTGGTTTCTTTATGTAAACTATGCCAATATTTCATCTTTCTCAAAGCTAAACTTTTTCCAGTGAGAACGGCATGATTTGCCTCACTTATTAAACATTAGTAGTCATATAATCATTTTATTTTTTGAAAGAAGATCAAATCAATTATCAGACCAGACAGTTAACTACGTAAGAAACAAGTTAATTTAAAAAGGTTGAAATTACATGTGCCACTACAAACTGAAGTGGGACTGCCAATCTGATTTTTCTCAGCAAGATTTGGATTCTACAGTTTGCGTCCCAAGTCACACCTAACAAGAAGCTTCATGTTCTCCATGCATTCAAACAAAGCTTAACTTTAATATAGACCCTCTATTTAACAATAACAATTTCTGGAATGCTTCATTCCTCAAAAATTGCTATGTGTATTTTATGACTCTCATTAAATCTCCTTTTTTTTCCTGCCTATCACTTAGGAAGAAAAAAGATATTTTCATTATTGATCCAGCAGGAAATATGTATTACAACTGGTTGTTCTGCATCACAATGCCTGTCATGTACAACTGGACCATGATTATTGCTAGGTGATGTACTTCTTTAATGACTACATAAAACTTCTGGCAAATCATAATATTCACAAATAGATTAAAAAAATATTTTATTCATCACTGATTTCATGCAAGTATTTAATCTTTATTTCATGGTAATTTACTTCTGTCTTTTCCTATTCAGAGCCTGTTTTGAAGAGCTTCAGCATGACTACTTAGTGGCATGGTTTATTATTGATTACGTTTCTGATGCCATCTATATTGCTGACATGTTTGTACGGACAAGAACAGGTAAGTATACTCAATGATCAATTGGTGCTCTTAATGTATTTGTGTCAGGTGGCTTAAAATATTCAGAATACTGCTCTTATTACCTGGGTATCCTTGATGAGGTGCAATATTGAAAAAGACATCGAGACAGATCTCTGAAAGACTGTAGTCTGTGACCTGTAAAAACAGGAGAAACTCTGATGTATTACTTCAAGAATATATAAAGCCTGAGGTAAGCAAGGCATGAGGTAAGCTAGATACAAGCTGTTCTGCCTGTAGATGACTCAACAAGACAAAATAAACATGCAATGCTGACAAGTGGGGCTCAGGGGTTCTGAAAAATTAGCACCAAAATCCGGATTTTGTATTTAAGGAGATTCAAGTATTTGCTTGATTTTCAAGACCACTGCGCAAGAAAGACATCCAATTAACTTCAGCTGCAACTGTTTCTTTTAAAATCTTATGCTACATCCAGAGCTATTGAGTAGGTACACTCAATATGGAACTGAAATTCCCACGTTCAAATTCTTTCCCTCATGTTAACCACCCTCCCTATATTCTGTGGAGTTTTGCGGGGGGGTTGTTTTTTTTTTCCAGATCTTCACCATAGTGGAAAAGTGGAGGGAAAGAATCAGAGCTAGAGATGTTTAATTTTCAAAGCTGTATAGTTTAGCTCCAGCTGAACCATATAGCATGAAGCTGAATATTTGGAAATAAGAAATTGTTTATCAAAAAGTAAGAGAAGTTATGTACCATCTGGAACTTGCAACCAAAATATTTTTCAAAGTAGATTTGGACTGACATTGAACACAATGAAATTGAAGGTGTAACATTTTTTATTATTTACAATTTGATTTTAGGTTACCTGGAGCAAGGTCTTCTGGTGAAAGAAGAACAAAAGCTTCGAGAGAAATATAAGACATCTTTTCAATTCAAATTAGATTTTCTGTCAGTCATACCAACTGATCTCTTATACTTTAAGTTAGGACTAAATTACCCAGAATTAAGAATAAACAGACTACTCAGAGTAGCTCGGATGTTTGAATTCTTCCAGCGAACAGAAACAAGGACAAACTACCCAAACATCTTCAGGATCTCTAACCTTGTCATGTACATTGTGATTATTATTCACTGGAACGCCTGTGTGTACTACTCGATCTCAAAAGCCATTGGGTTTGGGGCTGACACGTGGGTCTACCCCAACACCTCCGATCCCGAATTTGCCCGTCTGACTAGAAAGTATGTCTACAGTCTCTACTGGTCAACGCTGACCCTGACTACTATCGGTGAAACACCACCTCCTGTAAGAGATTCTGAGTATTTCTTCGTGGTCGTTGACTTCTTGGTTGGAGTATTGATTTTCGCTACCATTGTTGGTAACGTGGGCTCTATGATCTCCAACATGAATGCTGCCAGGGCAGAGTTTCAAGCAAGGATTGATGCTATCAAGCAGTATATGCACTTTCGGAATGTGAGTAAAGACATGGAGAAAAGAGTTATAAAGTGGTTTGACTACCTGTGGACAAATAAAAAGGCTGTGGATGAAAGGGAAGTCTTGAAGTATCTGCCAGATAAACTAAGAGCAGAGATTGCAATCAATGTTCACTTGGAAACACTAAAAAAAGTTCGTATCTTTGCAGACTGTGAAGCTGGTCTGTTGGTTGAACTGGTTTTGAAACTCCAGCCGCAAGTATACAGTCCTGGAGATTATATTTGCAGAAAAGGAGATATTGGACGAGAGATGTACATTATCAAAGAAGGGAAGCTGGCAGTAGTTGCTGATGATGGAATTACCCAATTTGTGGTGTTAAGTGACGGCAGCTATTTTGGAGAAATCAGCATTCTTAATATCAAAGGTAGCAAAGCTGGCAATCGAAGAACAGCCAATATCAGAAGTATTGGATACTCGGACTTGTTTTGTCTGTCTAAAGATGATCTCATGGAGGCTTTAACAGAGTATCCAGATGCAAAGGCTATGCTGGAAGAGAAAGGTAAGCAAATCCTAATGAAAGATGGGTTGCTGGACATTGAAGTTGCAAATTTAGGAAGCGATCCTAAAGATCTGGAAGAGAAGGTCACCTACATGGAAGGAGCAATGGACAGATTACAAACAAAGTTTGCCAGGCTGCTGGCCGAGTACGAAGCTGCACAACAGAAACTGAAAAAAAGACTAACACAAATCGAGAAAATATTGAAGCCCATTATACAGGAAGAATTCGCAGACTTAGAAGGAGGAGATCCATCCACAGATAAACCTGGAGAGTCAAAAGCGGAATAAAAACACTGGAGGTTGCCAATAAAACTTAGGGTCAAATCCTGCATGGGGCTGAATACATTCATTTCTAATCTTTGTAGGACCTGACTATTAATTATGAAAAATTATTTGTTGAGGTCATGTCACTAATTTCCTACAAGCAGCACATATTTGGCAGGTTTTGGAAAGAAGAAGAAGAACTGAGAATGAGGATGAAAGATAACATCTTGCTCCTGCACAAACAGGTGTTATTATCTGCTAATGCATTATGTATGTCGCTCTACAGCAAATGCATTCAATCATTCAGTACAGTCATACACTGGCAAATATTGACAGTTTTGCTGACTATTTTAAAATCATTTATTTGTGTCTACTTACAGCAAGAAAGAAAGGTTTGGTACCAATTATATTATCTAAAGTCAATATAGGCATGAACAATGATATTAAATTTGCGTATAAACAAACACATTTTAAAATCTATTGATTAACATAAGATTAATTATTGTTATATAAAGAATTTGGTATATCTACAATGCAGATGCGAGTACGGAAGGCTGTAAGATTTGGAAAATATTATTACTTTATTGGGTCCACCTTGGCTGATTTCTTGAAATGGAAGCGGGCAGTTTTAAATGGTCCTTTTTTCGGGATATTACATGCAAAGGCTGGAATAGAGCGGGGAGAAAACACAACTTTTTGCAAGCATCAATATAACAAATATGGATGGCTCAAAATATAGCTGTTCTTTCCACAATAATAACAAATACATAATATTGAAGACTGTTCTGCTCCATGTAATCATACGGCTGCTGAACATGGACTATCAAGTTTTTAATATCTGTGCTTAAAATTTTTTATGTCCCTAGCGTAACAGTTGTGGATGCTGGCAGAGTGCAAGGGGCAGACACAACAGAAAGAGGCCAAACTCTTCCTACAGCATCTTCTGTAGCTGCTGTTGGGAAAAGAATACAATGACTAAATAGGTTACTTTTTTCATTGATAGGGTATTCTGTTCATAACTACTACTAAGATAGAAAAATCTTTTTCATATGTCAGATACATTTTCAACTGCTTTAAGAAGCATTACTCCTTGGATTTCTTCCCTAATTTATGTCCTTTTCCATTGGTTAAAAATTGGGTTTTACTAGTTGTGGTCTCAGCTGGGTATTTTCAGCTGGGTATTTCCAGTAGACTTTGATCATCAATTGGACTGCCACTCTTAAAACATACATATGCAAACATTACTATCACTTGATAATCTCTCTATACTTTTGTTCTTCTCCTTAGTAAGATGGAGATATTAGAAATTGGATCTTTTGTAAAGTGCATTAATTTCTGGTTGTTTTATTTTTTTGTAATGTTGATAGGTTTCCAGAATGCCAGAGATGTATAAGTAACTCCTGATTTCACTGCAAGAATTAAGTGTTCTTAGAGTAATGAGTGCATAGGATACATATGGAACAAGAAAGATAAATGTAAATATGAAACAGCTGTCCATTCGCTGTTGATCCTGTGCTTTGCACGACAAATGGCATAATGTGCTGGGGAGAGGAAAGAGTATGCCATCATTTCATTACAGGCTCTACTGATGCACACAAGAACAAGGGTTATTCTGGCATTTAACTGAATTGTGAAATGTTGGACTTCGCAATCAGCATTCTTCCAATTCAGGTCTTTGAGTATAATTTGCAATCTGTGTGGCAGCAGCATCCTATAGCGCTGCGTCGTATTTCAGTAGGCGCTTAGGAAGCACTTTTGTCCTTTGTTGAAGAGTTTAAGACTTTGTATTAGAGAAATGTGTGATAGGAGATTCAATTAATAAAGGCAGAGATCTACTGATTGTATTTTTTCTTTTATTAATCCCTCAGTCTACGACACAAGCTATAGTCACTAGCTGCCCTTTTCTTGAGAATAAAAATTATGTTAAAGACTTCAAAATAAAGCAGAAAACCAGAATTGAAATCCAGCAGTTTACTATTTTCAGACTCATTATTTGAAATCTTGCACTATTTAACTTTTATAAACACGTATTTGCTGAAAAAAAAAAACCCTAAATGCAGTTTCCTCCTGGCACAGCAAGACAGAACATGAGTGCCATCAGAAAGTGTCCATCAAATGTAAGTTATTTCAACTTGCGTTATCTACCAGAAGTTTTTCCAGGAGGCACACGGGTTCCTCAATATGTATTTCTGCGCAGCAGAACCTGGATGTTACTTCAGCAAAGTTTCTAAAAACAGTTTTCAAGCCGCTCCTACTCTGAGGATGAGGAGCTGTGAGGAAAAACACGCCCAACAGCCGCACAAATGGCTGCCAGAAAAAGACCTGCAGCAGACAGAGCAGCAGGCAAAAAGAAATTAAAGCATTAAGTAATAAAGCGACGCCGACCTGTCTTATTAGTAAACGTGGCTTTGACTCCAAGGGCGGGCCGCGCCTTCCGAGCCTTCTCCGCAGTGGGGGGTGCGGCGCCCCGGTGCATGCTGGGTGTTGTAGTCGCCGGCCGCCACTTCCGACCCGCTCGCGCGGGGAGCGCTGGGAGTTGTAGTCGCGCCGCCGCGGGAGCTCACCGGCGTCCCTGCGGCTCCGCACGGAGGGGCCGGGCCGGGCCGGCGGGAGGGAGGGAGGGAGGGAGCGAGCGAGCGAGCTTGTTCGCCTGCCTCGGGGCGGTTTCAGCCGGGGGTGTGAGGGGTGGTCGGCCTCCCTCCGCCGTCCTTCGTTCGCTGGCGGGGGAGAAATGGAGGCGCCCTGGCGCCAGGGCCAGGGCCGGGGCCGGGGCCGCGGCAGGCCCGGGGACGGTCTCGCCGGCCGCGCTGGAGCGGCTGTCCGGCCCCCGGCCCCGCGGGCCCGCGGCGGTGCTGGCGCTGTGGCCGCAGGGACCAGCGCCGAGGGGGCCAGCGGTGAGTGTCGTCTCCGCCCCTTCCATCCCGGCCCGGCCGGGGTCTGCGGGGTGCTGGGCTGGGGGCGCCGGCGGTGGCCCGGGGCCCGGCCGGGCCTTGGGGAGCTCCTTGGGGAGTCCCTTGGGGAGTCCCGGCGCCGTGGGGGAGGGAGGCGGGCGGGCCGATGAGGCGGTAGCGAGCCGGTGTTTCGCCATGTGCCTTCTCCTGCCTGCAGGTACCGTCTGGGGGTGACGCGGGGGTCCCGGGCAGCCGCGGGGGCTCGGGGCTGAGTCCTCCCCGGGGTACAGGGCTCCTGTGAATAGGAAGGTAAAGGGTGAGGTAAAGGAGGAAGCTGCTGCTCTTCAGTAGGATTGGTTCAGGAGGGTGCTGCCCGCTAGGGACAAGCTTTAGGCAGCCCGGTCAGCGCCACATCGGCCCGGGCTGGGGAAAGAGCCGGGCTTTCCAGTGCCTGGGGTTGCTCTGAGCGCAGGTTATTAATAATGCAATACTGAGGGCTGAATACTGAGCTCTCTTCAAGTGGCAGCATAGTTTATTAAGGAAAGCCTAAAAACTAAACTTGCCCAAACCCCAGGGAACATAGTGGGTATAGTGGTGTGATAGTTTAAATGGAAAACTAAGGAGGTACTTTAAGACCTGTGATCTCTGGAAGACTTATATATCTCCGTGATATGTTATCTTAAAGGAACATTGGTTTATTATGAACTCTGTTAAGTTATTTATTTTTTTCCTCCATGTGACAGTCTTCCTCTATTTCACATGCAATAACATAGAAAAAAAGCTTATATTAAAGTACTTATGTTCGTGTTGTAAAATACTCGTTTTCATGTTGCTGTGTTTGAAATAGTATGAACCCACTATTGCAATAAGGACTTGTTGGATGGAGGGAGACCAATAAAAGTCATAATTTCAAAAATACCAAATGCTGGGAGAAGTACCTGTAGGGTATCAGCAAATTATAACAATTGCTCTTGTTAAGAATTGCCTGATTTTTATTTTTTCTTTCCCCTTCATGCTCTGAAAATTGTTTGTGTGGGATGTGTGTGTTTTGGTTTTTTTAAGTATCCTTTTAGTAAAGCATCATTACAGATGTATATATTCTAGTATGTTTAGTTGGATTTGTCATCAGTAATTGACAGATAGTAATTCCTGCTGCGAATTTTATGGATAATGCACAGTAATGAAGAAAATACAGTTTATCTCGTGTGGTTTTGAAAAGGTAGCAAGGTACTGCCCTTAGAAACATAAAATCAGGAAGCTCTTTAAAGAAGAGGACAGATGAAAGTACGTAGAACTGCGTGTGGTGTTATGATTAATTTCATGGTATTAATCATTATTAATCTGTTCTTTTAATAGAACTATCTTCACAGAAGAAATTTGATGAAATTAAGAAGGCTAATCAGGCTGCAGCAAAAAAGCTAGTTGAAGACCAATTTAGCTCCTCATCCGAAGATGATGATGAAGATGCTGAAATAAAACAAGGAAAGATTTTGGCCAAAACATTTACCATTTACACCAGTCAAACTGGTAATTATTTTTTTTCATTTATTGACTCTTATTTCAGTATGAAAGCATAAACAATGTTGTATTACTGGCTGTGTATTAGGTTTTTTTCCATAATTGGAGGGAAAGCACTTTATTCTGACGTCTTGTATAAAAAAAAAAATTCTGTGTTCCCAGCAATGCACACTGGCAGTACTTCTTGCCTTTTTATTGCAGAACCAATTGTATAGTTTTAAAACTATCTTAAGTACTTCTAATAATGTGGTTTTATAGGAATTTATGACTGGCCTCTGTTCAGAGAAAAAAAATACTTTTACAGCAGTCTCAACATGAACAAAACAGCAGATCAAACATAACTTGATTGCTTTAAAAATCTTTATGTATTAAAGATGGAGATGCAAGTGAATTGGAACGTACAAGACAGTACATGAATGAAGCTTTTCAGTCGGGGGCTATGACATGTCTGATCTGCATTGCTTCAGTTAAGAGGAACCAAGCTGTAAGTATTTTACAGTAGTCTTTGTTTACTTAACACTTCCTGTTTAGCTTTAGTTTTGGGAAGTTAGTTACCGTACTTTTAGAAACTTATGTCATTGACTTTGCCCTCTATAAGTTAATGGGGAAATTCTCCTTGTTTTCACAGTATAATTTTATAACAATGTCATAAGTTATTAAAAACATAAAGAAATTAAAACTTAAATTTTCTGCGGCATTTCTCTTACCAAATTGTTATAATCTTTCTAAGCTGACAATTTAAGACATCAATATGTGGAAAGTACCAAAGCCATAAAACTGCATTTCTGTTATTTAAACTGCTTTTCAGCAGCAGGCTGATATCCTAAGCAAAGGGTTGTGATTTCACTCAGGAACTGACAGGGAGAAGTACACTGGGAACAAGATCATAAAGGTTTAGTGATGGAGACAGGACACAGGCAAAATCAACTCTCTCTTAAATACATTTGCTTTTAATTCTGTTCCATTTTATACCTCTCTTGCTCTTTGAACAAAAGACACTATGTTGCAAGCCACACTTCTAATCAAATCTTTTTCTTACAATCATTGTATGTAAATCCTAAAGTTTGAAAGGGGGAAAAAATCTTTTTAGTACTTTTACTACCAAGACATCTGTAGGCCAAGAGCGTAGGTCAGGGAGAGAGGTGGAGGGAGAGCTGAGCTTGTTTAGTCTAGCGGAGAAGGAGGCTAGGGGATGATACAGTTGCAGCCTCTGTCTACTTGGAGTTGTAAAGGTGGCCAAAGTCATGTTCATGGTGTAACAAGGGGCAATGGCACAAACTGGGGCTTGGGAGGTGCAAATCGGCTACTAGGAAGGTAGTATGACACTTCGACAAGGTTGCCCAGGATGGTTGTGGAGTCCCCATCCTTCAGGATTTCCCAACTCTGCTAGGCAAAGCTGTGACTGAACTGAGCTGAGTTGGCAGTAGTCCTACTCTGGGCACGAGGTTGTGCTACATGACCTCCAACAGTGTGTGTAAATCAACATTTCTATGATTATATGAATATTTTGGGCTCCATAAGCCTTGGCAAAAACTTCCCACGGCAGCAGGAAAAAAGATTATAGGTATGAATCTGTAACAGTAAAACTACCTGTATTAATCTAACAATGTGTATAATCTATCTTTGGAAATCCATTTTTTAAATAAAAAAGTAGTATGCTTGTACTTCTTTAGATATTATGGATGTTCATCAGTGGAAACGGAAAGAAACTTAATACAAAGCAATTGGCACTTAAATCTGCCCTGTAGGTCTGGAGCTGTTGTGGATGCTTTTGTATATTTCATCTGGTGTGTATCCAGAAGTGGGCCAAGGACAGCCTTTTCCTTGTGTCTTCTCCTTTGACGGATGATGATTTTGGGAAGAAAGATTATCCCTGGCCATGGTGAGCTCTTCATGGTATACTTTTATTGTGAAATATACGCAAACTGGAGTTTACTTTAGGAAGGAATTGTACCTGTAAATGACATGTGCACCAAAAAAAATAATTTAGAAGACTGAATTTTCTATTGCTTTTTTTCTGAATTATTTTCAAGTTTTCATTAACACGATTCAAGAATATTTCATAGTAAAACCTGCTGCATCAAATTTGTTTTAACCTCTGAGAAGGGAAGGTAACTTATCTATTGTGCCTCAGCTTCTAGTATTTATTTCTGAATGGCTTTACATACTTGTCACTTTTAAAATGGGCACCATGAAATAAAAAAAAATAAAAAGCAGTTCTAAAATAGCAAGATTTAGGGATTGATTTATTATTTTAGTATCTGTATAACTCAAGCATTAAAGGCAGTCTTGCAGTTTTACATGAGATTGTATAAAGGAGGTGATATTGTGGCTGCATGAATAATGAAGCTTGCTTTTTCAATAGATTTGTGTTTGAAAGTACCTTCAAGGTGCATGTTTGTTGTGTGCTTTATTTGCCCATCTGCTTCTATGTGGAAGCTTGTAGTAGTATCTTTGAGATGCAATCCTCTCTCAAATTTGGTTGAAAGTGTCTGGTGGATTTAAAAGCTATAATGTGAGATCTCAGAGAGAAGGTTTGCTTAGGAAATAAGGTATAAAATTGTCGGCTCACAGCGTCTCAAGTTGATAATGCTTATTCTACTACAAACTAGTTTTGTGTTTATAATGAAAAAATTTCAAGGCAAATGGTATTTAACATTTACGCACACAATAAAACTGCTGTCACTATGGAGAAATGATTTATGGAGAAATGATTTATGGACTGTAATGTATTATATAGGGGCAAATTGATATTTTATTTGATAAAAATGAGTACGTAGGTCCTTCAAAGCCTCTCTTCTCTGAATAGAGGCTTTGAATTCTCCCTTTTCTGTTGTCTTTTCCCAGTGTAGCCAGAAATGGGAGCTGCTTTGTTCCTCCTTCCTTGTGTTGCCTCCCTCATCTGTAGTTTGCACCTGAAAGTCTTTAGGGCCTGTGGCACTAATGAGTTCCAGTCCCTTGGTGCCTATCTACCTTTAGGATATTACTTTTTAATATCTGCCACTCTCAAGGATAATAAATAAAGGTGTGCATCTTACAATATCTGAGATACTGAACTGATACAACTTAAAATCTTTCAGATAATATTTTAATTATTACGCATGGTTTTAATAGCATTGTTAAATCCTGTTTTACATAGCTTATAAATTGCTACTGGTAAAAAAACCTGGATTTTAATATCTCTTTTTTTATTGGTTCTGTTTAAGTAGGTTAACTCTTTGTTGCATGCTTTCCTTTGGTATTACTTGACGTAAAAGTTGTTCTGTGTGCTTACTACACTGAATTTTTTTTTATATATTCTTAGAGAAAAAAGACTGCAGTGATAGGACAATTCCTTAGACATTCTAATGAATGTATTGTAAAATCTGACATATAGCAAGACCTTTATTGTATATTATGAATTTGATTAGGTTGTTATTGGTTACAGTAGTTGTAAAAACATTAATTGGTAGGCTGGTAACAGTCTTGGGAAACTTAAATGATTAAAACCTGCTTTTCTTCTTAAAAAATTCTTCAAAAAACCGCTTTTCTTTTCACTCCTTTTTTTTCTTGTTGTAGTCCAAAATGTAGGTTTGAATACAAACGGTCTGAAACTCCCAGTAGGTATTACTGTTACTGTGGAAAAGTAGAGAATCCAGCACTGGACCCATGGCTGGTACCTCACTCCTGTGGTCAGATATGTGAGAGGGAATTCAAACCTTCTTGTGGTCATAAATGTTTGCTGCTCTGTCATCCAGGTAAATCCACTGTGTCTCTTGGTTGTATGACCTGTATTTATGTAGCTGTTACACAGCTTTACTTAAAATCTGCTAACTATATTTAAAATTCTGAGAATAAGACATGTAGTCAGGGCTGCATTTGCTGAATGACCATGAGGTATTCTTTTTTCCTGTACTTAGGACCCTGTCCACCTTGCCCAAAGATGGTCACAACAACCTGTCACTGTAAGAAAGCCAAACCAGTGCCCCGAAGGTGCAGTGCCAAGGAATGGTCCTGTCGCCTGCCGTGTGGCCGGACGTTGCTGTGTGGACAACACGCTTGTGAGAATTCCTGCCACGCAGGTAGACCTGCCGCCTTAGACCTCTGAGTAGTTGTTTTCATTGTTAAGAAACATCCTTCTTTCGCAATTCCCACTCTAAATGTCACTTTCCGATTGCATACAGGAGATTGTCAGCCTTGTCCACGAGTCAGTAAACAACGGTGCATCTGTGGAAGACAGACAGCAGAAAGACTTTGTGCGAGCCCTCAGTGGCAGTGTGATCAGGTATGTGAGGCTGTCCTTTTTAGCTTATTTCTCGTCATTATAAAATTTGATTAATCAGTGTATTAAGGATTGGAATAACTCATTTGGTAGGAAAAGAGTTTTATTTTTTAGGTTTTGAGAGTGCAATCAAAAATACAAGCAGCGGTGTTTGAGAACGGATCTACTTGGTGTCACAAGTCATTTCTGATAGCAGTTAAAATCTTCTGGAATTGTGTTAGGGTTAAACTAGCAGTGAATTTGACCTTGTATAGTCTGTTTTCTTGTACTTGAGGTTGAAACTTCAGCTGCTGTCTTCAAAAATAAGCATGAAACCACAACTTAGTAGATAAGAGTTTCATGCTTATTTACTTCTAGTGGCTGTAACAGAATGAAAGCTTTGTGATTCATTCTTTGAAGTATATTTGCAGCTCATTCTTATGACCAGGGCTATGGATTGACAGACTGTAAAAAATAAAAATAATTTAAAAAATTAAGTGGCAGGGGGAGGTTGCACCAGGAGGTACCTAGTGATTACAATCCCAGTAAGAAAGGTACTTGGCCTCTGTAAAGTGTCAGTTAAAATGCGATTTATTTCAGCTAACGCTATAGAGAAAGGGATTATATTATAAATAATAGTAGGGTCCTTTGGATGCTGAGAACCCCAAGCTGTGCAGCATTGAATGAGCCCCTGATCCATGTGCAGCATGCAGTGCAGACCCCATCTGTAGAAAGGGTTACCCTAGTTTGGTCATTGAAGCTATTGTAGGGTTTTGTTATGAGGAAGCAACTGTGTTCATCATTTCTACTGTCAAACAGAAAGGATGTTCGCATGGCAACTTCTTGTTGCGCTTTTAGATAAAGGCAAGGACATGCAGGTGGCGTAATCACTGGTACCAAGTGGGAGCTGCCTCCGATCTCCTCTGCTACAATAAGTTTATCCTGCGGCCAAGGGATATGTGCAGCACAACACAGGCCTGGGACTACTGAGATTAACTGTTATGTGAACCACTAACTCTTCAGTATACGGTGGTCTTCCAGTCAGGATCACTGCAGGAGTGATCAGTTTTATTTGGCAAACTCAGCGAATATAAGACTTGTTAACAAAATTCAGAAAAAGTTAAATTCCATCCAGATGTCTCTCACCCATAGTTTTCCCCCTTGGGTTGCTTTGTCTTGGTACGTAGTTTTGTTACATTGCATTGACTCCATTTCTCTGAGTTTACCAGGTGTGTGGGAAACCTTTGCCTTGTGGTAATCACACATGTGAACAAGTTTGTCATGCTGGTCCCTGTGGAGACTGTCCTCGTTCTGGGAAAAGGTCCTGTCCATGTGAAAAATCAAGTAAGCTCCTTTTTTTTTTTTTTTTTTATTAAAAAAAAAAAGGTAAATCTAAAGAAAAAGAAGTCACACAGTCTTTGAGAGTCAGTAGTTTAGCCTAATTCTGCAGGGCAGGGTCCATAAAAATTTCTTGCAAACAGTGAACTGTGACAGCTTATTTACATTTTTGCTTAATTCTTTCAAAGCTTTATTTAATACCAGCGGTTTAATTAGGAAGGTGATTAATTGAGTAATTCTAGAGAAGGTTTTAAAGAAATGAGAGAAGATTGGCATTTAAAGTCATAGTACACAGTGCATTTTTTTTCGAAATATTTTGGCTTTTTTTCTAAACCTTTGCTTGTACCTCTCTCTCTTCATCTAGAGTTTACCTTGCCTTGTACAGAAGATGTGCCCACTTGTGGCGATAGTTGTGACAAAGTTCTGGAATGTGGCATCCATAAATGTTCACAGCGCTGTCATCGAGGTCCCTGTGAAATATGCAGACAGGTCAGTCTTACTGTAGCAGGTTCACATTTTACTAGGGTTTTTAAACACTATATGCCTGGAACAGTGCAAGTCTCCTAAGGAAAATGAAGTCATCTATCACAAAATCTATGACTTCCTGATCATTAAAAGCAACACATTTTTCCCTATTCCCCCCCCCGCCCCGTGCCCCAGCACAATTCTGAATTAATAGTTGAGCATTATGTCTCTGAATTGCAGCATGGATGAGGGATTTATTGGTTTTGGTTGGTTTTATTTTGTTTTGGGTTTAATTAATTATGCTTTAAGACAATTTTTTCCCCAGCTCTTCTAGCTTCCTTGCTGCTTTGTCTTACTACACTATTTCTTCATTAGTGCAATCGAAGATGCTGTAACATAACATTATTTCCTTGTTAGTAAAAAAAAAAAAAAAAAAAAATAATATTTTGCTCTGCTCTAAGTCTCTAGGGTGCTTCCGTGGTCTGGCCTATAAAGCTGTTGCTCTGTCTGCTCTCGGTTGTCTCTTCCTGAACCAGCTTTGGCTACAGAGACTATGGTGGAAGTAGTTAGCACATGATAGCTGGGATGAAGGTCAGATAAACCTGCTCACCAACTTCTTAAATTATCTGTATACACAATGAATGAATCTAGTTTACTGTGGAGGAGAGGTACATTTTGGTATGAATTTGTTTTGCGTTTATGCTTGACATCTTGCACTACACACTTGAGTGGTTCCCTTGAAGTGGCTTCCCTCTTGGTGAGACCATGGGTACCGTGAGGTGCCATCTAGAGCACAGTGTTTGCAATAGAATCATGGAGTCATAGAATGGTTTATGTTGGAAGGGACTTTAAAGACCTTCTAGTTCCAACCCCCTGCCAATACCGAAACAAGGTCCCCAAGTAGTTATTGCACAGATAGGTGATCTGCTTGGAGCATGTCATCTACTTCCTGTTGTGATACAATATTTTAGTATTACTCTCCCGTGAACTTTTCTTTACAGCTAGTAGTAGAACGTATTATTTTCCACTTTTTTTTTTGGGTACTAAACATGCCCTGTTTTTTTCCCTATCTTGCTGCCCAGGAAGTTGAAAAACAATGTCGCTGTGGAAAGCACACTAAACGCATGCCATGTCATAAGCCATATCTCTGTGAAACAAAGTGTACTAAAATTCGTGATTGCCAAAAGCACCAATGTAGGAGAAAGGTAAGTGTCCAGAGATCACCTTTCTCTCTCTCAAGAGGTGATAATTTCTAAACGATGTTTAGATAACATTTTTTAAATTTATATATAATATTTTGTATTATATATAAAGCACATCAATCTGTTCTCCCAATTCATGTTATTGTATAGAAAGAAGACTTTTCTTCAGTGTCATTCAGACCAGTTTGCTGTGTACCAGAATCCTTTGAAGAGGATGTCACTCAGGAAAACTCAGTGGCCTTACAAACTGGGAGGGGATTTTGACAACTTTCCAGCTTCAGAAGGCAGTTTTGCTTTCAGATACTTGAGTAGTTGCTGATGCTTTATGCATTCTGGAGTAGTTAGATCAATTTATTCCCTTACTTCGTAGGAAGATCTGGAGATCTCTCATAACTTTGTAAGGGACACTCTTATTTTTGACAACACAGCATTCCACCCCACCTTCTAATATGCATCACTGCAAACAGCAGTGGTCTGACAATTGGGAATCTTGTTTCTCTGCTCGTTTGAAGTCAAAAGAATAGTTGATAGCTGAGACCATTCTTTTCAGTTTATTGATTCATGAAGGCTTGAAAGTTGCCTGCTATGTGTGAATTAAGACATTATGGAAGTTGGACTTCTTACCACAGAAAGGCATGAAAAATACTGTTTCTTTCTTAGGTATTTTTGAGTATTATTATTACAGTGAAGTTACTTCATGTGAAAAGATGGCAAAGCAAGTAAATGAAATCCTGATGTCTTATGCTAAAAAATCCATGTTTCTCTTCCTAATTGACATCCTTTCTTATACAGTTTGGAAGGAGGGTACTTTTCAAGTTAAAAGATGAGGTTCTCTCCTGACCTGGCATCCACCGTTGTGGTGGTGTGATGTGTTCTGATTCTTCCACGTTACTACTTTATGTACAAACAGAAAGTAGATCCTAAAGTTATCTGACCTTTCCTGCAAAGGTAAAAGGTGTATTGTTAGGTTGTTGTTTCTTTTTTTTAAAAAGTAGTTAGCAACAGTTTTGTGCCAGGGAACTTTTAAAATGTTCTTACACTTCTTGGAAGCACTCTGCCTTTTTAGTGTGGTATTATTTTATAATTTGAGTTCTTAAAAAGCATTTTACAGATGGCCTCCTTTCTGTATCTGTCATGAATTTGAGGAAATTTGATGAAATAGCATGCAAGTTGTTTTTAAGAAGTATTGAAAAAATGAGATAGTAGAAGAGTGCAAATTTATATCAGAAATGTCCAAGTTTTCAGTTATATATTTATTTTTTTCTTAATAGTGCTGTCCTGGAAACTGCCCACCTTGTGATCAAGTCTGTGGGCGGACTCTAGGCTGCAGAAATCACAAATGCCCTTCAGGCTGCCACAGAGGTAAGAAGGATCCCTGTAGTGATGGAATATTGTTTATTCCAATAAACAATATTCGTGCTTGCATGACTCTGTATGGTGCTTAATGAATTCTTTCCCTTGTTGCATGTGGGCTTTTTGTGGGGGCGGCGTGTTTGAACGGTTTTTAGTGCTGGTTAGAGCTTAAGGACTTGCATAATGACAACCTGAGTTTTTACCTGGTAATTTTGCTTCGCATTGTTCCTCTGAAAATGCTCTGTCCCCTTTCCAGCTGCTTAATTCAAAATCCATAGCTTGACTTTTTTTCCCAAATAATTCTGTTCACTGAATATGCATAACAAAGTGCAACTACGTATAGGAATGACTGTGCTGATTGAGTCTGGATGGTTTTTAAAAATCACCGTGCGATACGAATGGGCTTAAAATAAAGGTGATGGAATTTGAATGTATATTGCTATCTTACTGGTAAAAGAGAAAATAAGAACTTGTTATGGGCTATATGAAGGGTAACAAAAAAGTTTACTTCTGCATCCAGTGACCTTGGTTAAAAAGATGCTGCAAATGGCCAAAATTACCTAGCAGCTTTTATGCTGGCCAATAGCTTTGACATTTGCTCCGTAGGGGATTAAATTGGAATGACTGAAAAAGTGGCTGCCCTCTCAGCAATTTTCCCCACAGAAGCTGCTGCCCTGCTGAAACAACAACTCAGTACCCTGTGTAATTTCCCTTAGTATTTTGGACTTCAAATTGCAACAACTCAGGAAATAATTCACAACTTGTTCGACCAATCTTTCTTTTGAGGCAGTAGTTCTTAAGAGGACAGGATAGGTAAATGTGGTAGTTGTTGTGGTAGTTGTCCTAGTTAACCTGCTGTTAAATCTATTACCACAAACTGGTGGTTTGTATTTTCTCTCTTAATTGTGCCCATTCTCTTCTTCCCTTTCTCTTCTTTTACCCTATACCCCTACAAAATCATGGAAAAATGTAATTTTATTTTTTTTTGTACTGTCAGAACAAAACTCATAACATTGTTCTTCTGCATTGGTTTGGTTGACAACTAAATCGTAGAATAAAATTCTGGTTGGAAAACTAAGGAGCTAATGCTGCATTATAGGATAAACTTTTACATTGAATGGCTGTTTATATTTGAGAGTGCTTGCATCTTACAGCCTGGCTAAAAGTGACAAGGTTGTCTAATAACTAACAGCAGTATAAAAATCGTAAGTCAGTGCCTATAAGAAAACAAAAGTGAACTTTGAGAACATAAATATCAAATATATACACTTCAAAGTATATGTAATTTATTAAAACACTACAATTGTCAATATTTAAGTGCTAACTCTTGCCAAAAGTTGCATCTAATAACTATGTTATCAGATGATAAATTTAGACAATAACTTCTGTGTGCTTTAACAAATTACAGTCTAGTACAATTTGTCAGAGTGTTTGAAAATATTACTAATAAAGGAATATTGACCTGCTGTCAAGGGGGAAGTTCTCTCCCACCGAGGACTTCTAATTCTGTAGTCACACTCCTTTCTTCAAGTCACGTCTGGTACATTTTGAAGTACCTCCGTGAGGCAGTTTACCTAGAAAACTTGGCTAGCAAAAGGAAAATGAAGAACAATTATTGCTGGGATGTAGCAGGATTACTTAGCTATTTATTTCAAAATATTTATATTCATGTGTTTCTCCTTATACACCAATATTTTAATAGCTCCTGAAAGTTAGGATTATTAGTTTATCTTCAGTATGTAATACCAGGTCAGGTTAATTTTGCAATGAGCTGCCAGATCTCAGTGACTACTGATTTTGAAGGAAATAGTATACCTCCTAGAAAATCACTTGCCAGATCAGGTCCTTTAGAAGGTACCTGATCTCAGAATTATTAGAGCTTGCTGATAATAAGCACTTGGCCTTTAGCAGGGGTCCCTGAAAAAAGGTAACTTAATCTATTCTATTTGTGATTTGATTTTTACATATCTTTTTTTCTTAAGTATGTAACCACGCTTGCTGAAATTTAGAATGTGGTGCCAGGGAATAGAAATGTTTTGTTTCCTACTGTAGTGCATTATAACACTTGATTTGAGAACTATATGCTCTCACCTTAACTTCACGTTTATATGCGATCTCTGCCCTACCATCTTTTTGAGTATGTAGGCAGTTGTTTGATTAGTAAAATACTTAAGTAAATTGTACACAAATTAGCCACTCTGGGCAGCATAGCTTTAGACCTTCAATTTCTTTTGTAAAGCTGTTTGTGTGCTGATAATATGTTATGTTTTAATTTACTTTGCAATATTAAGACTGTATACTTCCATCGTTTTTATTTTGGCAGCTTTTTGTCATTGAGAGATCCGCTTTTTGAAGCGTTGCTTCTCAGATCCTGCTAACAAGTCAGAATTGCTTAAAAGTTGTGCTGTTGATAACGCCTTCAAAGCATTGCGTTCCTTAAAATTTCAGGATGCAACATGATTAGTAAGACAAAATCCCACGTCTAAATTTGTTTTTTTTAGAGGATTCTTACTGCATATTACTCAATAATAAAACTTAGCGGTTGGCACATGATGAAGAAATAGTTTGGGAGAGCTGTAAATTAAAACATAGGTATTTTACAGATCTCTCTTTAAATATATCAGGTTAGTAGCATGAGTAACTTTATAAAGGAGGAGGATCTTTTTTGAAAAGCATTAATTATACCTAGAGGATTAACTTTTCTTTAACGTCGTATAAAATTTGCAAAACTTGATTGTACCAGTTTTTCAATGTCCCTTTTTTCTTTTGAGTATAGATGAAAGATGTCTTCATATGTATGTAAGACTGAAATATAAACAGCAAATATCTAAGTGTTGTGCAATTGAAATTTCTGGGCTTTAATAATGCTGACTTCTTTTTAAACCATGAGGGAGGGATTGTTTCTAACTTGATACCAGTTAACAACTAGAATAATCGAGATTATTGTTGCTATTCTTCAAGAACGGTGAAATCCCTCTTTGCCAAGAGGGATTTGAAACTAAGCAGAAATAAAAATTTACAGCCATCTATTATTTAAATCAAACAGCATAGGACAATTATACCATGTGCATATTCAGAGTTACATTAGTTGCCATTTTTTATAATCAGTAGCTTATTGAGAATATCATGTTGTTAATATATTTATTTTTAGGTAGTTGTAATCCGTGTCCTGAGACTGTAGATGTGAAATGCAATTGTGGAAAAACTGTCATTAAAGTCCCCTGTGGCAGAGAGCGCACCATCAAACCTCCCAAATGCAAACAGCTGTGCAGGTCAGTAAAGAAAGTGTGTGTGTTTCTAGTTCGTCAGTGGAGTTGAAGGTATCCTTAAAGTAGTAAAATATAAATTTAAAAGGCAAAAATTATTCCTTTAATATGATTACAGGTATTACTTCTCAGTTTTCTGTATTCTTGACTATGCAGATGGAGATTAGCAATAATCCTTCCTATTAGACACCTCTTTGATGCTGCAGTTTCATGAGCAGCTTGCTGCTCAAGGGGGATGTTCTGTCCCATCGAGCACTTCTAATTCTGTAGTCACACTCCCTTCTTCACGTCGTGTCTGGTACGCTTTGAAGTACCTCCATGAGGCAGTTTACCTAGAAAACTTGACTAGCCAAAGGAAAAAGGAGAATATATTTTGCTGGGATGTAGCAAGATTACTTAGCGCAGAATAGAATTAGGAGTGAAATAGCTGTTTGAATATGCAAACCCAACTTTGATTTTAATTTAATTGAGAACTCCTGTAGAATTTTACTGCAATATTAACCACTGCTGAAGGTGAGCAGTAAACTCATTTTAAAAATGAGAACTTGTTCATCTCAGTGCTTTGTATTTAGCATAATTGTCCAGTGACTGGAACTTTGTATTTCTTGCTATCATATTGATTCATTCTTGGATTTTACTTCAGTCGACCACCTACCTGTCACCACTCTACCCAGGAGAAACACTACTGTCACTTTGGTCGATGTCCTCCCTGTCGTCAGTCCTGCCAGAAAGCATTAACGTGTGGTCATTTGTGCCCAGTTTCCTGCCATGATGAAGCACTTGTGAAGCAAACTGGCGTAGTAAGTAAATAATGAAAAATAGTGTGTTATCTTTGTTCTGAAGAATGAACAACAGTTGTTTGACCTTAGTCTTATGATGGAGGCTTTTGGAGTTCAGAGTAAATAAATGATCAAGCACAGAGGTATGCATACCGCTTAACCGAGAAACTAAGTGGTTCTAGCTCCTCTGTTGCAATCTAATTAACTTTGTAATATATCTAATGAACTGCAGTTTTCAGCAGTTATAATTACTTGAGAATTTTTGTTAGTTGTATTACAAACATTTAATTTCAAATGTAAGCAATTACTTCTAACATAAGAGTAAAAAATAAATTTTAACTCTGATACTTACTAAACCATCAACGTTTGCACAAGTTCTAAGTGAGAAATTGTTTGGCATCTTTAAACGTGACGCATGTACTGCACGATGATAGTTTCACTTGCTTAGTAATTGAAATATTTTTATTTTTTTACCTCTATTCAATGCTTAGAATTGTTTTGCTGTTTTGATTATTTGTTGTTTTGGGTTTTTTTTTGGCTGTGCGCGTCATTTTTAGCAGTAGGGTCACAGGCCTTCATTTTCCTATCCCTATCCATGCTAAGGATGAAATACTAACTTTTTGTGCGTAGGGTGTGTTGAGATTTCCATTAGTAAAAAGTTAATTTGTTAGAACTGGGATCTCTTTAGGTGATATGTTTGTTTATGGTCAAGCAGATCCTTTTGTGTTTTGTATTGAACTAGTGTTGTTTTATGCTCCCAGCATCAGTCTGCAGGTCCTTGGGAACAGCCATCTGAGCCAGCTTTTATTCGAACTGCGTTACCGTGCCCTCCCTGTCAGGTTCCTATACCAGTGTAAGTATTAAAAAAGAAATGAAATAAAGTTTTGGTATGGAAAGAGACCTTTTCTTCTCATACTGTTGTAGAGCTGGACATTAAAACAACCGTATTTTCCTGTTCAGATGCAATGAGTCTGTATGAAAACCATTCTCGTAAAACTGGGAGCATTGGTGGTTGTTTCATAGATACTTGTGTAGTTCATGCTCACTGTATGAGACGATTGATAGTTTTAGTAAAGTTTGGTTGCACATGTTGTGCGCAATGCTACCTTAAAAGAAAAATACGAAAATTGCAAAGACAGCCACTGTAATTAGGTAGTCTTTGGTCACATACAGGTTTTTCCATATAGTTTCTTTTGTGTTTAGTTTATGGGATCCTAATTTTCTGCATAGTAAATTGCTATTTTGTTTCTCAGTTGTTCAGTTATATGCTAAAGAATGGCAGGTGGATGCCCTTCATCCCATCTGCTCATCTCATTTCTATTTTTGACTTGTGCAGAAGGTTCTCCTCCTTGAGTTAGAGCCAAATCAACTCTTTCTGTGAGGATACTGGGGATATAAGGGAAGATATGATGATGACTTTTTTTTTTCACCATTCTTTTTTCAATTTGATAGAACTTCTGTTTATATTGTGGAATAAGGACTTAGAATTCAACATCTATCTGAAAAAAGATATACTGGGGTTTTTGGTCTGTTTTTGTGTTGTAGTCTCTCACTGTTTTAAACCCTGCATACTTCACAGGCATTAGTGCCTACTTGTTTTCTAAACATTCATCCTTATTGAGGGAATATTATGTCCTCATTTTATGAAGTGAGAAGTAGACAGAGGAAGATGATAAAAAATACCAATTTAACGGCTTATGTAGATGTGTTTAGAACTTTCTCAAGGACTGTACTATGATAGGTTGTACTTCTGTACCTACAGCTTTTTGTACTTCAAAACTGTGACTGCTCAGCACTTCTAATACTTGAGCTCAGAGTTTGAAGGCAGACACCCAAAAGGTGAAAAACGTGTAGCTAGGAACAGTCTGGTTTCAGTGTTTGGGTAGATGCCTGTAGAAACCGTCTAGTGTAGGTCTTCAGCAGAGGTCATTGTGTAACATCGTGCATTATGTAGGGTGCATCTCTGAATTCCAACCTCAAAACCACCTTCTTTAGTCTGAAGACTCCTCCCCAGAGGAGATAAGTCTGCTAAGCGAGAAGGAAAACCATACTGGAAAAGTTGTACTTAATTTTGTAACTAGAGGACGCATTGTTACACTTCATAGTACTTGGGGCGACTTAAGGTTCTACTAGCATTAGATCACAATTCCGCAATATCCGAACTACCTTGATTGATCTTTGCAACTGTAATGTTCTTTTTCTTTCTTTTTTTTTCTTTTTAATGGAAGAGATAGGAGAAAAGTTTCCTGAATTAACAAAATAATAATAGTAAACAAAACCATAGATACAAAGTAATGTGGTGCTACGAAGCAAAATATCTGACACCTTCTTAGACCATTAGCAGGGCTTTTAGAATCATTGGTAGAACAGTGGCATTTGAACAAATATGATAATGGAGAATAGTTTCAATAGTCCTATTCTGTATGAATGGGTGGTTGTTAGTGGGGATTCCGTCCTTCACAGCTGAAGCTTTGCAATACTTTTTGATGTTTTTTCTAATAATTTGGATGCGAGCAGTGAGATTTGGAATGGAATTTATTTGGTATCTGTTTCTGTAAATAGTTAAAAGGGAGTTTCTGGAAAATTATTTGCTGAGAATATTTCACAGAACTTTGAGGCTGGAAGGTACATTAGGATGGGGTCATCTAGTCCAACCTCTTGCTAAAACCAGGTAAACACTGAAGTCAGACCAATTTGTTCCAGCTTTGTTCAGCTAGACCTCAAAAACCCGAGTACATCATTGATTCTACAGCCTCTCTGGACAACCTCTTACAGTGCTTGATTATACCGATTATTTTTTTTTATTTTATATTTTTCTGAATGGAATTCCTGCCCTTGAATGTATTGACTGCACTGTCCCTTAGTGTTGTCTGCAAAATTCGTGCGTTTTGTCTCTTCTGAGTTACTGGGGAAAAAAATTTTAATCAACGTAGATCCCAGGCTGAAGAATTCCACCTGTAACTGGTACCCCAGTAGGATACAAAAAACTAGCCACTATCATTTGAGCCCAGTGATCCTGCCAGTTTGTCACGCATCTGGTAGTTCATCTGACACCAATACATCTCAACTTAAATGCAGGGCTGCTGTGGGGAACCTCTCCTCCACGGATGTAGTAGTTACGTGGCACGAGGCGAGCAGGCTGGTCAAGCAGTTTCCCCTTGCAGTGCAACAGAAGCACGCTACAGTGGAAAGCAGAGGTCCTAAAAAACGAATGAACTGGTTAGAGAAAGATTATCTTGGATGTAAGATAATTGAGCTGTGTAGAGTGAAGAACAGGCTCCTTTGCAACGTGTGCTTCTTACTAGGTGAAAGACTGATTATTCTTGTTAATATCCCGCTGTCCTAAAGATCCTCTGTAGCTATTTGTAGTTGCTTTGTATTACAGAAGTTATCAGGGTTACTTTTTTTAATACTTTTCTAGAAATTTTTAGGAACTGATGTAGAGGTATTTTAGCTTGAATATTAATGACGTTTTCATCACTCTCCCTTATAGGGTTTCAGTAGAGAAATCAAAATAATACTTTGGAAGGAGATGGCAGATAGGAAATCAGAGGTAAAAAGAAAAATAAACTTTTCAAAATAAAAGAGCAAAAGATTGATTTAATTTTTAGGAGATCAGCGTTTGAATGAGTCACCATTTAATACCTTCACAATTCTGATCAGTGTGCATTTTTCTTTCCTAGGGATGGTAGACCATTCTAAAAGGGATAGAGTTGTAGACATAAGGGTAGACTGGGTAGTTCTCTGAAATAACTGAAATATATGAAGTGATATATTAGTAAAGCCAAAGGAGAAGATGTTAGGAAGCAATTCAGGTAATTCTCTAAAGAAATTTTCTAAAATAAAAATTATTAATTTCATATACAACTATGATTAATCTACACATGAAACACTGATTTTTGGGATTACCATCATAAAATACAGCAATCCAAACAACTGCTGAAAAAGACAAGATCTGCTTAGATAGATGATTTTCTTTTAGTTTGCGCTTTTTAAAAATAGATTGCATTATTGTTGTGTGAGAAGCACCAGCGCTGTTTTAAGTCCCTTATTAAATAAATACATGTTTTCTAAATCTCTGATTTTCTCTCTTTGACAGGGAGTGTCTTGGGCAGCATGAGGTGAGTCATGGAAAGTGCCTTTTTAAGTGGAATATGAAGTATACCTCAGTTTGTCAGTCTGCAAAAAAAGAGTATTAAAGATAAATATTATATGGCTTGTTTATATTTTAAAACCAGTGAAGTACCTTATCACAAGGGCTTCCATATCACAAGGTATTTTAATTCCTTTTTGAAGAATATATAACTACTTGACTTTTTAGAATTCTTGGACAGAAATTTAAACTCATGATTTGTGAAGCTATTTGTATATTCCTGCAGTTGTTCAAATTTTTTAGGTTTTTTTAGTTTTAATTTTTTTTGAGGGGGTCTTTTTACATTATACACTTCTTGTTTTTTTTTTTTTTTCTTCATTATTGTTATTATTCTCTCCCTGTCACACAGTTCTTCTAGAAACTGTTGTGTTTATTTTAGAAGGATAAGGAACATAGTGTCATACAGGAAAATTCTCGTCTGACTTAGATCTAAGCGTGTGTGGATGAAATCAGACAATACCAGTCTGATTTCAGTACCAGTACTGTACCAGCTTCTTCAGTGTTACTTATTAGCTTGTCTTATTGGTGTGCAGCCTTTTCCAGGTTCAGATGAAGTCATTGCCTTTTTTGGCTTACATGAGAAGAAAAGCTAATTGACCCTTGAAGCAAAACAAATACCAACATTATTCACAGTCATTTCTAAAAGTCACTGATTGCTAAACTAATCTTTAAAAAAACCTATTGCTATTACAGCTTTGTCTACTAGTAAGTCTGGCATAAATTCACTATCAAAGTGCAGCTAACAATACTGTAACAAACCTAGTTTAGTTTTAAGCTCGTAAAAAAATTCTAGAAAACAGTAAACACTTGAAAATATTTACAGATACCCCTCCCCCCCCTTTTTTTTTTACTTTGAACTTCTTTAATAATCTTTTGGTATGTGTTGTAATGGTGGCTTGATTGTGTGATGGCAACACCTACAAATGTTGTTAACAAAGTTTATATATCCCCAGTCTGTTTGCGCAGCATCCTTATTAATCCAAGCAAGGTGTGAATACAGCTTCCAGAGAGCTACTTTGCAGCTTGTCGGTTGCTAACGAAAAATGTGCTGTGAAAATGGATGAAAAGAACAACTGTGCTTTCTTGTTTGTTGTTGAGACAGATGGGTTTTGTTTTTGCTTTCCACAGTAAAACTTGCAAGTGTCTCAGCCAAGGTTTTATAGAGTCAATGACGTGTTTTGTGATAGGACATATGGAATCTCACCCTAACTTTCATGAATTTATGTATAAACAAAATATCAGCTGTGGTATATAATTTGTGGTATATAATTTTGGGTTTGGTACTGTTCAGATGTACATGGTTGTAAAGTTTGTCCCTCCTTGTAACAGAGGACAGCACAGCTCTTCTATGTAGTGAAAATGGTTCCAGTTACTGCATATTACTACATACACTCACTACAATTACTACACAGACTCACAGGGGTTGTGGTAGGATGAGGGGTGTAACGGTTTTCATCTGAAAGTGGGGAGATTTAGATTAGATATCAGGAAGAAATTCTTTACTGTGAGGGTGGTGAGATGCTGGAACAGGTTGCCCAGGGAAGTTGTCAATGTCCCATCGCTGGAGGTGTTCAAGGCCAGGCTGGATGGGGCTTTGAGCAGCCTGGTCTAGTGGGAGGTGTCCCTGCCCATGGCAGGGGGGTTGGAACTAGGTGATCTTCAGGGTCCCTTCCAACCCAAACCATTCTATGATTCTGTATTTATAACTATTTATTTCAGAATAATTAACAAAAATTAAAACAATCCCTTCTTTGTTGACAATTTCGGATTTATTGATGCTATATGATATTTTGGATTAAACCTTCCTTCTCTCAGCCAGCAGAGCGCAGTGCTTCCTTCCTCCTGAAGTTCAGCAGTTTCTGGAATGGAATGAAGTGTCCTAATCTTTGAGGTTTTGATAGTAGTCAAGGAAAAGAATGATTTGTTAATGTGTGTGTGAGGGGCGGGTGCCTACAGTGTGTTTTCTGTGCATTGTGTGTTTTTATGTTGTTCTGGGATCTCTTAAAAAGAAGAAAACCAAATATGTAGTCTGTTCAGTGTTTTACAGCTGCGTTGGCTCTTAAGTAATCTCACCTCAAACTAATTTACTTCTGTTAATGAGGTAAAACGTATGTATGTATGTATGAACACTTCCCTCCTGTAGTAGCTTCCAGCCCCTGAGGGGTTTTTCATTGGGAAAAGTGAACTTTTTATGGGTGATGAAAGCAGCAATTTTCTCAAACTAAGTTTTGCTGTGAAGAGGGGCTCATTGCTGAACCATGTTACTACTTACGTTGGACTGTTGTTACACCTCCTATACTGGAGGAGGTATAAAAGAAACAAACTAGGAGTGAAATGAGTTATAAAGGCTTCTTGTATTTTACTAGGATGCCTGCAGATGATGAGTAGAAGAGAGAATGAAAGCAAACAGTTTAGGAGTTGTATAATAAGCAAATCTACTGTGTTTACAGTTTTACTTGGACAGTAACTTTAATTTGTGTAGGTATTGGAGTTGGTTGTTTTGTTGGGTTTTTTTGTGGTTTGTTTTGGTGGTTTGTTTTTTTTTTTAAATTTCACTTTGGCTTTTAGCTTAAAAAGTATTTCTACGGGTTTGACTTAATTCGAGTTCTTACGTGTCTTTGGGTATTTAGAAGAAGCAATTTATCGCTTGAAACAGCAGACTTAAAACAACTTTTCAGATTATATAATTGTATAAAATCCATGTTCAGTGGAGGTATGATTCTACGTGATGAATTTTTTTAGGTTAAAACCTAAAATAATATTTCTTTTAGCTACGTTGTGCAGCCTTCTTTTAAATAATTTTACTGTGCAAGTTTTGGATGTTTTTACATATATTTAGAAAAATTAATAACTTCATTCTTTGATCTGTAGGTGCTTAAAAGTAGCTCTCAATTTTGTTTCAGGTTATAGGTCAGAAAAATCACTTACCAACAGTTGCTGCCACCTCAAAATGAAAACTTGGTGGTTTACTTTTTCTTTGAACTGCTGTAAGCATTGGCATTTCATAGCAATAGCATACGTGTGCTCTTTTAAAATCAGATTATGAGAGATAATGTTTATATTCAAAATCTATTTTTATGGAAGAACATTAATTAAAGCCCATACAAGATAAATGAGGGGAAAAAACAGGAAATCTTAACTGGATATGGTATAAATTTATCTGCTGTATTTAATTCTCTCATAGTTGCTTCATTTCATTAAATGTTCTAGGGGAAGGGAAACATTCTGTTTTTGTTTCAGTGATGGGTATTTTGAATATCCTGTGATATCAGTCTTGTTCTCAGGCAGATAGAACTCTTTTTTCTTCTTGGGTTTGTTTTGGGGTGGGTTGTTTTTTTTTTGGTAGGAATTTGATGCTATGTTTTATTATTCTAAGTTGGTTTTTTAGTTGTGGTTCAGTTATAAGAGGAAGACCATTACTCTGCCTCTAGGTAAAATTTTATGTAAAACTTGATGAGATTAATCTTTATGGCTAAATACCTTATGAATATATCCAAAACTTCTCTGCCCTATTGTACTTGATTTTTTTATTTTCATATTTCAATTGTTGTATCTGTTAGTTGCTTTTATGCATTTGAGAGATGTGCTGGAAAGCTTCTGAAAGTTGTCTTGTCCTTTTTTCCTTGCCTTCCTTTCCTTTCCTTATCCCATGGAAGACCTGTGGTCTTTTTTGTTTTGTTTTTTTTTCTTCTTCCAATCGGCTTTCATAAAATACTTCTGGTTCTCATCTGTGTTCTTTATTCTTTAGCTCATAAGCCTCCTGGAGTTTGTGGCTTCTTTGATATTCGTCTTTGTAACAAGAGCAGCGACCTCCATTTAGCTATTTCAGAAATGCATTCCAACTATAGAAAGCAAAACTTTTCTCTACTTTGTCCTTTGGATTTATTACTAATATCCACAACAGATTGACTTGTCAAGAAGCAGAAACAAAATTTTAAAATATATTGTAGGTTTAAATTGAAATTCTTTTGCTTTTGGCTACAATGTCAATTGATTCCAGAAGACTCTCTTATCTTTTCTTGGACTCAAGACTTGGGAAACTCAGTGAGTGGGGCAAGCTGAAGCTGTGCTGGATGCAGCCAGAGGGCTGGGATGTTCTCTGCAGTTGGCTGACTGAAAGCTGCCACTGATGTCTGCTGGCTTGTGGTCTTCCCTGCCCCTGGCTTCATCCAACGCTGCAGCTCATCTGGTGTACTTTCCTCCTGTGCTCGGCACTGGTGAGGCTCTACCTCGAGTGCTGTGTCCAGTTTTGGGCCCCTCGCTACAAGAAAGACATTGAGGTGCTGGAGCGTGTCCAGAGAAGGGCAGTGAAGCTGGTGAGGGGTCTGGAGCACAAGCCTTATGAGGAGCGGGTGAGGGAGCTGGGGGTGTTCAGCCTGGAGAAAAGGAGGCTGAGGGGAGACCTTATCGCTCTCTACAGCTCCCTGAAAGGAGGGTGTAGCCAGGTGGGGGTCGGTCTCTTCTCCCAAGTAACAGGAGATGGGACAAGAGGAAGTGACTTCAAGTTGCACCAGGGGAGGTTTAGACTGGATATTAGGAAAAATTTCTTCGCCGAAAGTGTTACCAAGCTTTGGAATAGGGTGCCCAGGGAAGTGGTGGATCTGCCATCCCTGGAGATATTTAAAAGATGGGTAGGCATAGTGCTTAGAGATATGGTTTAGTGATGGTTTTTGTCAGAGTTAGGTTGATGGTTGGACTAGATGATCTGAAACGTCCCTTCCAACCTAGGCGATTCTATGATTATACTTGAGGGAGGCTACCAGAAGGGATGCTCCACTTCTGCCTTTGTGCTCCTGCCAGTTCTCTTTAACTGGAGCTAGTGGTTATGTCCTTATCTGATAGAAGGCTAACTCTTGGTAAAAGGTGTCCCATCAGCATATTGAACTGTGCAGGCTGTTACTGCCCTGATCTGCTGTAGCTGCATGAATCACAGAATCATTTAGGTTGGAAAAGACCCTTGGGATCATCGAGTCCAACCATCAGCTCCACTCTACAAAGTTCTCCCTTACACCATATCCCTTAACACCACAGCTAAACGACTCTTAAACACATCCAGGGATGGTGACTCCACCACCTCCCTGGGCAGCCTATTCCAGTGTCTGACCACTCTTTCTGTGAAGAATTCTTTCCTAATGACCAGCCTAAACCTACCCTGCTGCAGCTTGAAGCCATTCCCTCTTGTTCTATCGCTAATTACCTGTGAGAAGAGACCAGCACCAACCTCTCTACAGTGTCCTTTCAAGTAATTGTAGAGAGTGATGAGGTCTCCCCTCTGCCTCCTCTTCCTCAAACTAAACAGTCCCAGCTCCTTCAATTGCTCCTCATAAGATTTATTCTCCAGGCCCTTCACCAGCTTCGTTGCCCTCCTCTGCACTCGCGCCAGCACCTCGATATCTCTCTCATATTGAGGTGCCCAGAACTGGGCACAATACTCAAGGGGTGGCCTCACCAGTGCTGAGTACAGGGGGACAATCACCTCCCTCCTTCTGCTGGTCACACTGTTTCTAATACAAGCCAGGATGCCATTGGCCCTCTTGGCCACCTGGGCACACTGCTGGCTCATGTTCAGCTGCTTGTCAGTCAGAACCCCCAGGTCCTTTTCTGCCAGGCAGCTCTCCAGCCACACTGCCCCAAGCCTGTAGCGATGCGTGGGGTTGTTGTGGCCCAAGTGCAGGACCTGGCACTTGTCCTTGTTGAAGCTCATTCCGTTAGCATTGGCCCATCGGTCCAATCTATCCAAGTCTCTCTGTAGAGCCTCCCTATCCTCATGTAGATCAACACCCCCGCTTAGCTTCGCGTCATCTGCAAACTTGCTGATGATACACCCTATGTCCTTATCAAGGTCATCAATAAAGATGTTAAACAGAAGTGGTCCCAACACTGAGCCCTGAGGGACACCACTTGTGACCGGCCGCCAGCTGGATTTAACTCCATTGACCACCACTCTTTGGGACCACCCATCCGGCCAGTGCTTGATCCAGCAGATCGTATGCTCATCCAGGCCGTGAGCCGCCAGTTTTTCCATGAGAATTCTGTGGGGGACAGTGTCAAATGCTTTTCGAAAGTCTAGGTAGACAATGTCCACAGCCTTTCCCTTATCCAATAATCGGGTCATCTTGTCACAGAAGGAGATCAGGTTCGTCAGGCAGGAACCAGTAGCATGAGCTGCAGCAGAACCAGTAGTCATAAAATTGAGTGGAAATGGGGGAGCAGCGAAAAGAGAGAAGTGGGCAGTGGCAAATCTTAATGTTTAGTATACCTTTTCACTCATTCTTTTACCTTCCAGCATCCTTTGTCTACTTGTGTTGCTACTGAAAGGAAGTTGTGGCTGGGGGAGTTAGAGGAGGATGAGAAGGGACAGCATATTAGGAACGATAAAAGGTTTGGTAATTGGTGTCTGTTCGTTGGGTCTAGTACCATGCTCAACTTCAGACTCTATTGGCCCTGTTGCTGGGTTTTGCTCATTTGGTCAACAGAAACGTAAGCCATCAGAGACCCGAGTTGTAGGATGTTTGCAAGGAGGAGTATGACCCAGGCATTCAGACTTGCTATGGTTGTGTGAGGGCTTTAGCCAGCATGATGAGCTTCAGCTCTGACACAGGGATGGGAGAGTAGCTGGACATGATAGCCTCAAGGTTTTCACCTGTGTATTCCATGCTTGATGTTCAGCCTGCCATGCAGACTCCTCCTGTTCACAGAGTTGCTGTTGGTCAGGATGAGGAGAACAAGGAGTTCAGAAGTCTTCATAGAATCATATCATAGAATGGTTAGAGTTGGAAGGGACCTTAAAGATCTGGTTCCGACCCCGCTGCCATGGGCAGGGACACCTCCCACTAGACTAAGCTGTGAATGAATTGTGTTTTGTAATGACTTTGCAATGACAGTCTCTTTTTTGGGTGAAGCCCAGAAAATACTTCCATAGGCAAGTGGATTCAAATCCTACTTTGTATATTTTTGCTTTAGGACTGAGGGAAATCAACATGGACAGTGCTGAAGGGAGAAGGTCTCTCGTTTTGCTCTCTGGGGGGACCAACCTCTCTTCCGTCGTTTCAGTTCGGGTGCTCACTTAATTGTATGGACAATCAACTTGCAAACCTAGCAAAAGACAAGGGACTTTTTTCCTGTTAATTCCTTTTCTTCCATTTTGATTAGTGGAATTGTCTTGCTCTAAAGACAGATGTGAGGTAGGATTTGTTCAAAGTAAATGGCAGGAGTGTGCCATTGGGATTACAGACCTGGAAGAGAGAAAAGGAAGGGGTGCAGTGCAAAGCTGTTCAGTCAACTCAAGCCGCAACACAAAAACTCACGCCCTTAGTCTAGTCAAAGTGAGTTATGTCATGTTATCCTATTGTGTAATAACATCACAAATAGTTTCTGTTTTTCTCTGCAAAATGATCGTTATATTAAGAAAAAAAATCAATTTTTTTGACAGCATCAGAGAAGTGATTTTTTTTTTTGCATGTGAATATTATGTAATGGTTGGGAAATGGGAACAGCAAGTTTCCTCTAATCCGCGTGATATGGAGGGACTTGTACTATATACAACTTTAGGAAAGTATCCTAGTTAACCAAGTTAGAAGTTTACACTCCAGTACCAATGAAGATTAAGGGCTTCTAAATAGGTGCTCTGAGTAGTACTACAGAGCTCTGTTAACTGGAGTGTTAACCTGAAATTAGAAAGTACAAATGTATCATAAAACATTAAAATCCTAGTCCTCTCATAAAGCCATTTCTTCTTCCCCTTCCACTCCTAGGAGTTATAGTTGATACAGTCAGTATCTGGTTTTTAGTATTTCTGGCTTTGCAGGGTGTTTTCTGTTTGTAGAATTGTCAAATGTTTTGGGTTTATGATGACCATAACACAATTAGCTGTGTGAAAGCAAACTGTAGCTGTCATCTTCAGTAACTGTAAAGCAGTTTAGGAGCATTTAATGGAAGGCACCAGTGTTATTTGGAAAGAAGGAATAAATAGCACTAAAAGACTTGAGAATGTAATAGTCTGCTTAAAAAAAAAAAAAAAAAAAGCAAAGCCCCACACATGTTGCATAACTTAGCTTGTTTAATTAATAAAGTGGGCTTTTTTACCTGCTATAATCGGTGTAGAACAAATGTGTATGGTTATGTTGAAAAGGCTATTAAAAGAAAAAAGGTCGCATAGACATCGCTCTGGTTTTCTCCTTTTATCAAAGATACTCACGAACCAAAATATCTCTGTAATGATGCTCTGCCTGTGTGTGTGTGTGTATACATACAGCACACACAACACACATGCGCAGTGTGTGTGTATATACACTATCTGTAAACATATACGTTCATAGTTATTTATTTTCAACTTTTAGGTTAGTCCATTACCGTGTCACTCTGCAAATCCCTATTCATGTAAAAGATTTTGTGGGCGGCTTCTTGATTGTCAGAATCACACCTGTATGAAAGAATGTCATCACGTTACTAAATTGAATGGTAGTGCAGATGGAAAGAAGGTAGGTTGATTTCCTTTTTGCTTTTATTTTTGTGTATGTTAACTGTTGTCTTCAGTTTTAACTGGAAAATAAAGAATTTGCAGGTGGAAGGCACAGGATCTATTCCAGATTGCACTGGGAGACTTGGATGTGTTCTGTTCCCATTGATGCTGTGACGTGCAGCTAATCTATACTCCTTTAGACAGTAAAACTGAGACAATATTATATATTTTGCAAATGCTGCGCTTTTTTTTGGTTTTATGTTGGCATACATTACTTTGTTTTCATCAAAACCTTATTTAACACTCTGGACGTGTCTTTTCTAAAGTCAGTTCTTGTGACTGTCAGGATCAAGTGAACTACTGATAATCCCTATATGCAAATGCACTTGAGATGTACCGTTCCCCTATTCTATAGGGGAAACTGTTTACTGAGAGCTGTAAATGGGATGAGGAGTTTAGCAAATCTTTAGGAGAGTGCACTGGAAATGTTGCAGAAGAGGTGAAGGCTTCTTAAAGCGCTGAGGTGATATATTCATGTTTATCAGTGTCTACTAGAAACTGTCATTTATGTGATTAAGAAGGTGTAGGTTGCTGAAGATATTATGAAACAAAACTAAAAGTAAGTACGAAGCTGAAAATTGTTCTAGTTTTGAGCAGTCAAAAGCACATAGCTTGTGGTCTGAGAGAGTCATGATTTGGAGGAAAACAGCTTTAAGGTTTTTTTAAGCATTACTTCAGAAAAAAGTTGCAACTTGGTCTCTCTGGACACTTAGGAAACTGAGCAAGCACTCAGTTGGGTACAAAACATAAATGTTGTATTTTAACTTACTGCTATATTTTAATTTTAATAGGATGATTTCCTTGTGTATTCCAGTCCTAGGAGTGCTTTTGTTATCTAGTAACTGCACAGCAGTTATTCTATTAATGATTGTGGAACTTTTGTCTGAGGAGCATGAGCTGTTGGTGCAACTTGTGGAACAGTAACCTGCAGCAATAGGGTGACATCAGTAAATACCGAGTGACAGTTCTTTAAACATCTCCAGTTATGACTCTAAGAGGCTGTTTGCCTGCTTCTCAGTGAAACCAACGTAAATGGGTCAGCGTTATTCCTACCTCCATTTTGACAATACATTCTCAGAAAACGAGAGTCTGTGTATCTGTGCATTATGGGTAAATCCCATTTCTCAATTTTCTGTGAATTTTTGTAAAGTCCAGTTGGTTTTGACCTTTACAGCTTTTGTTCTGGTGTTTTGACAGACTGAATTGCAGGTGTAGTCAGGAAAGAGCTGATTAATTTCTTGCTCATATGTCTGAGAGTGATTTTTCTGTCTGGAATTTAGGTTTGTTCTGCATGTTGTGTTAGAAAATGTTGCAGAAAGACCAGCTGTTTGCTTTTACCTGCTGTTAAATTTTACATCACAGTTTTTTAAATGCTTTCAGTTGCGATTGACTTTCTTAGATGTGAATTTTTGGGTGTTGGGTTTTGTTAACAGTCGTTGTACAACGGTTCCTTTTTAAACTTCAGCAAAAATTGTTCAACTGTAGAAGCAGAAGAAAAAGGGAGTGAAAGAAAATGGGGGAAAACTGTATTAAAAACTTAAATTCTTACACCCTTATTTTGAACAGCATGAAGTGAAATGTTGGCATGGTATTAGCCCTTTGGGGGAAGTATTGTGTAGCTTCGTTCTGGGATAAATTTGCTTTACTTTGACTTCTGTGAAACTGAGCATTTGAAGATGATGGTGGGCCTTAAATACTGTGCTGCGTAGGTTCACTTGATAAATCATGTCAACCGATCTGTGTGTATTTGCAGATTGAGGTTCTGGATTAGTTATTAAGATAAGAACATGAATAGAAATGGAGCTTAATTTACTGTGCCGATGTTCATCACATTGTGCTGATGTTGAAACTTAAAATTTCCTTCTTAAAATCAAGCAAACCAATCTCCCCACCCCCATATTACAAAGCAGTATGGCATGACTAAAGTAACATGGTGGGTGGGAAAAGTTAGTTCTGAATATGAAATTACTTCTTTTTCTAACAGTTTTCTATAGAGAATTTAACAGGCTTAATGTCGATTTTCCAAAGCACTGATATTAAGAGGTCCTTTTATGCCCAGGAAGCAAGAGAGAACTCTGTCTCTCTGACCAACAGTGGCATTTTTGCTTTTCTTTTAAGAGCATATTTTAATAATTATTTTTACTTTAGGGATATTTTACTGAATAGCTTGATTCCCTTAGCAAAACCACCCCAACTCTTCTATATTAAAGCTCGGCAATGGCATCTAACAAACAAATGTTTGGCATGTTGCTTAGTACTTTGTTTTTATTTTGTTAGGCAGGTCCAGAATGTTCGCAGTGTGAAGAGGAGTGTACCAAGCCGCGGCCATCTGGCTGTCCTCACCGATGCGTTCTGCCCTGTCATCCCGGGGATTGCCCATCCTGTCTCCAGATGCTTAAAATAAAGTGTCACTGCAAATTGTCAATACTGTATATTGAATGCTTGTAAGTGTCAGAACCGAACCCAATTTTTCATTTGAATGCTGCTAGCTGGAAACCATTTGAAATGTCTGGGGATGGGAGCGACTCTTACAGCAAGTTATACAGTTTCTTTTGAAGGCTATAATTTGTAACATAATGCTCCTTTTTTTCTATTTAAAATCTGCCAGTGTTTTATTTGGTATTACTGCTAAAATTATCAAAGCATGGAGGCTCATGAGCAGAACTGGTTTATATAATACAGTAATATTTTGAATTATGCAAATATGTAGTAATTACATAATATTGGATCTATATGAGGTGCTTTTTCACCACATGTGAAGAGTTTTATAACAAGAATTAGAATTAATGTAGTTAGTGTAAAAGGTCTTTACAACTAATGTCCTTCAAACTCCAGCTGTTTTAATTGGAAAATGTCTTAGTAATCATTTGTACTTCTTTTTAATCGTGTGTGGGCAGAGTAAGCTAGGCTTTACTAATTACAAGATGGGACTTGTGATTTAAATGTTGTCATCTATGTATTGCTCTGAAAACCTTCATCCCATGCATGTATGCTCTTCTTTGTGCATTAATTTTCTTTAAAGTACCTCAAATACTCAAAATTTATGTGGTTTTTGTCTGTAAAATAGTGTTGCTTGTATTACTTATCCCACAGGATGTGGACAGTTGAGCCCACTTTTATTTACAGTGAGATATACTTAAAATACACCCCTAATTGTATTGACTTTCATTGCTTTTAATTTGGGATTTATCACAAATACATCTTTTCTTTTACAGAAAACTGACATGTGCTGATTTAGCAGAAAAGGAGCTTCTTTCTTCGTGCAAAAATCAGTGTCCAAAAGAGGTAAGCCATACGAACAAAGAAATACTTGATTTGATGGATCTGTGGAATTTTGTGGATTGTACTTTTTTATGTGGATTTTGATACGGTTTCATACGCCAAGAAAACTAGAGAAGCTTAGTCTAAATGAACATGCTAAACGATAGATGCGAAGGTGGTTAGTCAGCTGTACTCAGAGGACAGTTATTAACGTCTTGCTGTCAAAGTGGAAGGTTATATTGACATATCAGAGATTTGTCTCCAAGGCATTAATGGCTGGAATGTTTAAGCATGCAGATGAGGTTGAACGTGGAAGAATATGTCCTCGAACATGGTTAAAAACAGGTCTTAGATTTGTATCTCCAAAATAATGGGATGCTGTTTGATTAGGAAACATGCTGAGGACTGTGTTTATGATTGTTCTTGTCCAAGTGCAGGTCTAGTGGTCCCCCTCTGCTACAATTTGGGGGGGAGGGAGGGGATTTTATATTTAACAAGTGAGATGAGTTAATAATGCCCAGCTGCGTTAGTGAAATCTATGTTAAGTAGTGTGAAATAGAAGACAGGCCAGTTAATCTTTCTGTTGTATCTGGGTATATCTAAAGGGTTGCTGTGAAGAGAGAAGAATAATATCCTTATTGCACGATGCTTAGACTATGAACCAGTGTATATAGGCATCAGTGAGGAAGATTAAATACTACTTTTGAGTAGTAAAGCTTGTGGAGTAGGGGAAGAACTGGTTGGAGAAGCTACCAAATTTTCATCAGTAACAGCTTAGACATGTGTCTGGATTTGTCCAGTTGTGGATAATACTGCTGTACGACATGAGGGATGGGCCAAATGACTTCTTCCTTGTCCCTCCTAGTGCTGTTTTTATGTGCTGCTTGTGTGCTTTCAGAAATCCATGCATTACTTAATACTGTATGTTTGTTCTTTAGTTATCATTAGTTGTGGTGAGGGTGACAGTCCTTTCTTCACTCCATTCCCAACTCCAGGGTTAGAAAACTTATGAAGTGGAAAAAAAGGAAAAAATACGTTAACAGTGTTTCTACTGCTAAACTCTGCAGAATTTCTGAGACATTCTCCTTCCCTGCAACAAAATATTTTCTTTAGTACAAGCATTTTTACCCCATAGTCACTTATTATTTTGTTGTTCTGGTTTGGCCTTTTACTGTGTAGCTGAGTCTCTTTGTCTTGTACAATGTTTGGCTAGCACTCATGAATAATTTGATTCTACCCATTCTCCTTCCCTGATTTGACTCCCCTTGTGCTGTTTTACCTCTTTTCCTACCTCATCTCTTGTAGTTCTGAGTTCTGCCTCAACCTAACAAACGTAGGTTCAAAACTTTACTTTTGTTTCATTATTTTCCAGCGTCAGAAGCATCGAATTTGAATCCTTGCCTTTATTAGAAAGCTTTTTCTGGTTTTGAGTAAATGCAAAAATTCACAGGATTCCTGCTTGTTCCTCTGTTTTTCAGGCAGGATTGTGTTATCCCCCAGAGGAAGGCTGTGCTCTGTGCCGTGTGCCTACTTGTATCTTCTGCTGTTTGCCCTTGTAGATGCCTTTCCGATGTCTTTTTCTCTAAATGAATGTGCCTGTCTTCTCATCTGGATGTCTGAAAGCTCTCTTCCTGGCAGGGGAACACTTTCGGATATTATTTCATTGTCCATTTACCTCTTAATTTTGTCCTTTCGTTTTCCTCTCTTTTACTTTGGTTTTATTTGCTCCAAGACTTCCTCCTCTTTATTTTCAAGGGTGTTTATAATCTCGTAACATGAACTGTGTGTTCCTGTACTTCAGCTCTCTTCAAAGACTTTTTTTTTAGTATCTCGTCTTTGACTTTGATTAATGTAACTGTTGCGATTTTTCTGGACACATTCCCAAGACTCAGTCTGGGATCTAAAATCCATCTAGTAGTGGTACTGAATTCTGGTTTGCATTTCAGAATTGCCCGGTTCCATGGATGATGTCGTTTTTACTTAATTCAGTGGGATGTGAAAGAAAGCTTAGGACAACAGAGTCCACTTTAGCTTTATAAAGCTTTTATTTAACTCTAAAATTATCATCCCGTAGATGCCTTGAAAAATAAGGTTTTATGCAGCTTCTGACATCCAGAGAATCTTTTTAGTGTTATTGATGATGTGAAAATGCATGCTCTTCCCTTCCTGTGATTCTTGCTCTAGGTCTTACTGCCTTTCATGAAACATAAAAGTATTAGCACATCCTGTTTCAAGTAGTTCATATCTTTGTGTTACGGTTTATCCTACTTTCCTCTGATCCTACTTTGGTAACTTCATAGGTGCTGTATGGGGTTTTTACCTTTTTTTTTTGTGTGTCTAAAAAAATACTTGTTCCCGTTTCTCTGAATATTGAAGAAATATTTTGTCTGTTTTATAAGTATACAATATTTATCTCCAACTTTGGGAAAATTAGCTAGCTGCATCATAATGCAAATTGTACTGATAGTTCTCTTTTAAAGGAATCGGTGATAAGGCTGCCCTTTCAAATTGTGTTTAACAGGCATCACCCTGCCATCACACACCCCCCCTTCAGCAAATACAGATCAAACCCATTGAGGGGACCCCATGACAAGAACTTCCAAACAGCTTGGCCAAAAGATAAGACGGATAAGACTTTTAAAGTTTACAAATCAAATATGCCTGCTCAAAACTAAACTGGAAATGTTTTGTGGGTAGTCCTGACAACCTCGAGTAAATTTCAAGTTAGCGTTTTATGAGACTTTTCTTATTTGACGTCAGAAGCTGGCCTTGTGGGCATCAGCAGAGCTCCGTGGAGTTGCTGTTTGCGAAAAATCAATGTGCGTTGTAACTCCACCGAGCTTAGCATGGTGCAGCTTCGGTTCAGTAGAATACGGTATCTTACTGAAGTCTTAGTTTGGAGATGTGTTTCTTTTTGGTTAAATGACGTTGTGGTAGACAGTATACTCCCATGTTTGAATTACAGGTAGCGTGGTACATTTGGGGATTATGAAACTCAATTATATTGTCTGGTGACTTGGAAAAAAATACAGCAGGAACTTTGAAAGTCTTGAAAGGTTTCATGCTTTTGTTTTGGCTATGGCAGTGTAAGACTATAAAAATTATTTCTACTATTATACAGTACAGCTCACATTTCCTTTCTGCTTCAGGGAGAAGCAGTGTCTTTGATGTTGCCACAGCTGTGAGATGAGAAGCTTTAATTAAAAAGTTCTTTCTCTTGTTTGGTAGCAGTAACAAAATATCCTGTTGAAGGAAATTTAACTTTTTTTTTTTAATCAGGGTTGATTAAATTCTTATGATCATCTTTGCAGATGTTTTGGGACAATTTTTACACTGAAGTTTTAACATTCTATTAGTTCTATTAGGCATTTACATATTCATATCAGTATTTGTGTATCTGTTTCACACTTTATTCTGTGTAATTAGTATTTTTTGACAAAACTGTCCTTTATACTTTCACTGTGCACTCTGCTACTGTGTTGATGTGAAATATGGGACCCCATTGTGATAAATTTATTTTAACATGATAGTGCAGTAGAGACAATGCAATTTTTTATTTTTTTTTTAATAAATGAAATAAATTTATTTCCAGAATGCTTAACTAAATTCTGTAAACACACCCTGAAACTATACGTGGGTTGTGAAAATTTAATTTTAAAAGGCGGATGCACAGCTTTGGTCCGTAATGAGAGGATTTTCTTCAATGTCTGGCCTAAGCAGTGGAGGGTTTTGTAAGATCCCTGGAAGCAGGGCCAGCCTTTGAACTGAAGAGTCTGTCCCTTTGCTTGGAAGTGATAAACTTATCTTTTGGCCTTATATTTTGGGATTGCTGCTCAAAAGCCCTGTTTTCTTTATTAACAGGTTATTTTCTTTATCAACAGGTATGTGTTAACTTAACAGGTTGTATGTATTACCTTCTGGTGGAGATCAGTTAAGCCTCCATAAATGTTGATGGGTTTTCTCATCATCAGACATAATGTTAAGAATTAAATGCATTGCCTACAGGGAAAATACTTGTAGGATTATTTTTTTGCTTTGTGTTTTGTTTTCAGAGCTGTGGATGAAATCCCTTTCTTGTAAAGGTCGTGCCATGTCAAACCTAAAGCCTGTTCATTTTTGCCTCTAGCCCACAAGCTACTGACAAGAGATCTTGTATGGTGAAAAAGATCTACAGGGGCACACACTTTATATTTTAGCACCAAGTAGCTCAGCATGGACACTTAAAAACAAGCAAAAAAAAAAATAATATAATCCTTTCCTGCTACATTATTTATCCAGCAGAAGCAGCGGTAGGATTTTTGGGTTTTGAGATCATGGGGAAATGCTGTTTTGCCATTCATTTCACTGCTCCTCCTCTTGATTTTTTTTTTTTTTAAAAGATTCATTTTTATCCTGCATCCCTGTGATGTAGACTGTGTAGCTCTGTGCAGGGAATTAAATGTGCAAATTTGGGTTTCAGTATTGGACTAAATGTATTTCTGTGCTCTGCAAATTTTGCTCTAATGGTGCGTAATATAAGAATTTTATTGCAGTAGCACCTGGAGATTGAGGTGAGGGCAACTATCTTGAATTCCCAGCTCTGCCATGTTGGTTATTAGACTGTTTGTTTGGGCTTTGACACGATTAATGGAAATGTGCCTAATTATCATGGAAGAGTAAGCTGGAAGTAACAGTTCTAGCCATGGATTGTTCTGGCCAGCGCGGGATGACTTGCAGGTGAGACTAGACCGCGTTATTGTGCGTGATGCCCTGGGGTAGGGAGCCAGGAGGGGGGCCCTCTTGCTTCACAGAGGTCACGCAGTGGCAAATTGGTTTTGCAGAGCTTGTGGTCGTTAGTGAGGAGACTCAGCTGGGAGAGTCCCTGCTCCTGGCTGGCAGTCTGACCTCAGCAGCCTACAAGGCTTCAAGACGAGTTTTTCCCCTCAGCTTTCCAAAATGAGGCAAAATGCCAGATAGATTTGCTGATGATGAGTTGTGCCTGAACAAAACCTAAATTCCTCCTTTGACAAGGCGACCAATTTGTATTTCTTTTTCCCCTCCAGATAAAGCGAATAGATTAGGTCTTCTACGTAAGACTTCAGCAGGGCAATTGAGTCAGTGCCGCTTAGTGAACAGCTAGTTCCAATACAGAAGAGGCTTAATACAAGGGTGAAGGTGGTCTAAAGGAAACAACTGCTTGTATTTTATTATTTAAAAAAAAAAAAACAACCAACCACTCCCCCCCACCATAAAAAAAAAACCCCAAACCCCCAACAAAACTAAATGAAAAGTTGGAGCAAGAGATGTTAACAATAAGGAAATTTTCCCAAGGACTGACTTGACACCTGACCCTGCATTGTTTTCAGTGCTGACCTTGGCACCAACAAACATGTTGGAATTCTCTGATGAAAACTTGCGGGGTGTTGTCAGTACGTGACAATTGAGGAGATGCATCTGCAGAACGCATGTGTTCGGGGCGTGTTATTAGGTACAGAAAAAACAGTAAGACCATGCATGTCAAGGCTAATAATAAGCTCTGAGGAAATGGCAAAAATTCTTACTGTCACAGCATGATTAGCTGGAGAGAAATGCAAATGCGAGCTGAAGATGTACTGGGGGAGATGTTCTATTAAGAATAAGATGCAATTAAGGCGTTGTACAAAGTTCTTCCTGCTGAGATGTCATTTGGAATATTACAGGCAGTTCTGGCTACTGTATTCAAGAAACATTGATTTAAGGTGGTTGAAATTCAGTGCAGGGGATACGATGGGAATAAAGAGCCTTTTATGAAAGGACAGTAGAGAAATATTTCAATGCAAGGATAAGAACTAATGGCTTTAGACTGGCTAAAATAAATGTAGGAAATTAAAAAAAAAAAAAAAAAAAAAAGCTCTCGCGTCTTATAGTGAGCTCCTGGAACAGCCTCCTCGGCAAAACAGTAGAAAAGGAGTAGAACAGGGGACTGTTTTCTTGGTGAGACTTTGTCCAGCCCTGCTGGGGCCATCGGAGGTGTCTGCCTCTGGGAGGACTGGAGTTTAGGACTGAACGTGGTGACTTAGAGGTTGCTTCTAGGCCTGTGTGAAATGGGCTGAAACGGTGACTGAAAAAAACAAACCACCCGAGCCTAAACCGCAAAGTATCTATCAGCGTAATTATAACTCGTGACTGGTGTGGACATGAAAATATGTATGTCTGTTCCGTGATTTTTAATCAGAAGGTTTTGCGTTCTGTTTAGATGTGTGTTTTGTGATACTGGCTCAGAGGTTGAGCCAGTTCCAACGGGCTTCTGAGAATCCAAATTTACTAATCAACAAGAAATGTGTGCAGCTGGGGTTTATAATTGTCTTATGTGTATTCTCATTCTTGTGGATGAAGTGATGTAGTATGTGTACATCTTCCATTTTTAATAAATGTGGAAAAAATGTGTCTTGAAATTGTACGTCTTACAGCATTTTGCAAGTTGTGTTAATCCCTTAATGGCGGTGAAGAGGTGAAGTTTCACTTTTAATAAAGAATACTATCCAAGGCCATTTGAAATAGTTTGGGGATTTAAAGCTACCTCTTAAATGAATCCATTGGAAATCTTATGGGGTATTCCATCTCCAGTTATTAACAATATTGGGTTATGTAATTGAAAATGAAAAATCATTCATGTGGAGATTTCTTATAGGTATCTTTTCAGTCAAGTTCTTAATACAAAGTGAAAAAATTTGCTTGCTTTCTTGACACTTCTGTCTAATCCAGTGGTGGGAGCACTGCCACGTTCCTAACAGTCAGCGTCTTTAAATTAGTATCTCAGTTCTTAACACAGTAATTGAATAATAATATTTTCATTATAAATGTTAAAAATTGCACTGGCAGTAAAAGAAGTCTGTCTTACAGATGTCAGAAATGGGATAGTCTACCAAATGCAAAAATCTAGGATTTTATGAAATTATTTTGGACATAAGAATATTGGTGACCTGTATTTGACTTTTGTATAGTTCAGAAGATTCTTGCATGCGAAATTTTATTTTATGGTATTTTTGCTTCTGATTCTCCCCTTTTTCTTTTGTTGACTCTGATCTACAAGTTGCTACAGTACACTTAATTTCAGTTTTCAGTTTCTTTTTACTATAGATATAGTAAAAAGAATATACTAAAAACATAGATAGCTAGGGTTAATGGTATAAATTGCTGTGGAGATGACTATTCTTGAAACATTTGAAAGGAGGAACTGGTTTTTAATCAAGCTGGGCCAATAAAAGATCAGTCTTTCTATAGGAATTGAAATACGGGAAATAACAAGCAAACATTTGCCAAAAAAAAATAAAAATCAATTATTTCACAAGTGGAAAAACTGATAAGCTGAGTGAGTCTTCTGTTAAACTGCTATGTCCGAAATAAAACCAGTTCATATATTCTTTGTAATTTTACAGTCATTTATTGGTGTGGGGGTTTTGTTTGTGTTTTTTGTTCTTTGTAGTTGCCCTGTGGTCACCGGTGCAAGGAGGTTTGCCATTCAGGTAGCTGTCCTCTGAACTGCAGCCAGAAGGTTAAACTCCGGTGTCTCTGTAAGAGACTGAAAAAGGTAAGTTTCTAAGTTACAAATCTGAGAAGGATGTATTTTCTTTGCATGTTCCTAGGCCTGTATGCATGGATTGTCTGTGGTGCAGATTAGAATAGGTCCAGTTACTCCAGTAGGGCCATAACAGTTCGCATCAACTGAAGATCTGGGCTGCGATATCAAAAGATTCACTGGAGAATATAAAATCCTGTTAGTTCTAAACTATGTCAGCTGCTGGACTTACGACAGCTTTATCTTCAAGCACACTTGAATTTTTGTAGTTTCCTTGGGAGAAGCGTCAGGTGACCTGCAGTGATTTGAGAAGAAAAAATCTTTTTTTTCTGATATTTGGAAAGTTTAGAATTATGTAAGTTGGAACAAGCACAGATGTTGTGAATCCCTAACTAATATAATCAGTTACGGTTCTCTGCAGACCTCAGAGCAAGTACAGCCATCAGCGGCCTTAGCTTCTTGCGAAGATAAGGAACAAAGTCATGTAACAAGTTTATTAGAGACAGATAGCATTACAAGGGGAAGAACAGAAAATGATGTGAAGTCCTGGGAAATAATAATGACTTAATGAAAAAATTATTGTCTGGCTTAATTAAAAGGTGCTTAAATTATTTTTCTGGAGCCAGTTAACTTCTGAGCCTTCCAAACAGGCTGCAGTTCCCCAGCGTTCTCGGAGTCTCCACGAAATGTCCTGTGCAACCAGAAATCTTGGCAGGTGGGGTGTTCAGCAGGAGAAAGGATGACATAGACAGACCAAGTGCTTCAAATCCAAATCTCTGCTTACAGACAACCACCTGTTAATTTTTTTTTCCTGCAATATTAGGGGGAGCAGAGGAATTGTGTGTATTTTAGCCCATGACCAGAGCCTGCCTTGTACTCTCAGCCAGTTAGGAAATGTACATGAAATTACTGAGGCTCTGAATGCTGGCTTTTTCTGCCCTGAGTTCAGAAGGTTACCTTAACTTTGTCGTAGGCAAACAAGTGAGCAAAGAGAAGAGGGGAGGAATTAAACTGGAGTATGTGATTTATTCTTGCTTTCAGCTTAGCTTATCCCAAAGAAGGAAAAGAAAAAAGGACAATTTTATACAGAATTACAGCTTCAAATAATGTTTAATCATTAGCTTTATTTTCTGGGTAACCAATGTTATACTAAATAAGAATGTTTTATAATTATTTACATAAAGAAACGGACAGTACAACTGAAATTTTATATAGGGAAATGATTATAAAAGACTCAAATTATACTTAACAGGAAATACAGTGCAGCAAGATACAAGAAGGCCAGGTTTCACTGGAATGTGATGCATTATGCAAGGAAATGAAACGGAAAGCATCTGAGGTAATGTATCCGTTGGAGCTATATTTTTTTCCTCAGTGCTTCAAGACAAGTAGGGAAAAAATGAGCACAGAATTATTTTTCAAGGCAGTACCAGAAAAAAACCCCACCGACAGAGGCAGATGCGCTGTTTGGTAGCAGCTACTTTTTCAGACTTGCATTTGGCTTAGTGGGGATTACAGTGTTGTAGACAGTGTTAATTAATTTGTGAAATACTATGTTAAAAAAGCATTCTGTTAGTTTCCTTTTTTAAAAAAAAATACATTGTTAGAACTGGTTCATTCCTCTTCAGCTAAGAACAAGTGATGATCAATGATGATGAAGCGGTCATCGCTGATGATTAGTGCTGTAGGATCAGGGCTGGGCCACCCCCCAGGGCATTGTTAGATCTGCTCGTCCCTGTGCAAGTGTTACAGGTGTTGGGTGCTGGTGTCCAGCATGAGTGTAGCCCTGTCATGCTGCAGGAGTTACCCTGTACCAGAAGAATGAAGAGTTTTCAACAATTTACACTACTTCATAGCCTGCTGTCCGTGTGACCCCCTCCCTCGTTCTGCTGTTTTACGAAGTAAAGAAATTGGTGCGTGCTGCCATCCAGAGAGAAGGACTATCACCCTTGCTTTTATAAGCCTTTTATAAAAACTTGGTGCATAACTTGCTTGGTTTTTATCAGGTAAGAGTTAGATGTAATAAATGTACAACCCAAAAACTCAATGGGTAAAGCTGACTTTTGTCAGCTTCTGCTCAGACTTTCGGAATTGATTGGCAAATTCTAACAAGTACCAGATGGACCAAATCCTGCAAGTTTGCAGCAGGTCAGAGGCTAAGACTCCTGGGATATGCCTCTAGAAAATCCCAACTGTAACAAACAGTTCCAGTAAGGGTGTGAAGACAAGTTCATAGGACACAGAGTGCACTAAAGCAAGGTGGATTCACGAGAGCCTGTGTGAGCTGGAACACAGCAGCGTGTCTCGGTGCAGTGCAGTGTCAGCTCCTGGTTTAATTCAGCCACTGGTGAGGCCCCACCTCGAGGGCTGTGTCCAGTTTTGGGCCCATCACCACAAAAAAAGACACTGAGGTGCTGGAGCGTGTCCAGAGAAGGGCAACGAAGCTGGTGAGGGGTCTGGAGCACAAGCCTTATGAGGAGCGGCTGAGGGAGCTGGGGGTGTTCAGCCTGGAGAAAAGGAGGCTGAGGGGAGACCTTATCGCTCTCTACAGCTCCCTGAAAGGAGGGTGTAGCCAGGTGGGGGTCGGTCTCTTCTCCCAAGTAACAGGCCATAGGACAAGAGGAAATGGCCTCAAGTTATGCCAGGGAAGGTTTAGATTGGATATTAGGAAAAATTTCTTCACCGAAAGTGTTATCAAGCATTGGAACAGGCTGCCCAGGGAAGTGGTTGAGTCACCATCCCTGGAGGTATTTAAAAGACATGTAGATGTGGTGCTGAGGGACATGGGTTAGTGGTAACTTGGCAGTGCTGGGTTAACGATTGGACTTGATCTGAAAGGTCTCTTTCAACTGTAACTATTCTATGATTCTAGTTCCCGTTTCTCACCCCTGCTGTTGTAATCCATGGGGAGGGAGGGTCTAATGCAATCAGCAAACGGCTACAAGTTTCTACTATAAGCAATGCCACAGACTTGCATACCTTCCTCACAGAAGAACATGGACCAATTTGAGGTTTTTTTATATGAATTATAGAGTTCTATTTAAATTCTTACTAGGCATTTTGTGTGGAAAAAAACTGCACAGCTGGCCTCCTGGTATTTTACAGCTGTCTACCAGGCCTGTGTTGACTTGTAAATGGCATACTAGAATGGTCTCCTGTTATTTGCACTTTATAAAAGTAGTTTATTATATCAGTTACTGTTCAATGCGTCAAGACTGGAAAAAGTCTGTTAAAAACTGCAGACACTTACAAAGATATTTTAGTTTGCATAGTTGCAAAACAACTATCAATTTCCAAAATCAAAATGTGTTAACTCTTAATAAAGCTCTTTGTCTATAGCACCTAGTGAGTATGGACTCCTCAGTAATTGAAAGCATCTTTTACTGTACTTTTTATTAAAGATACAGTTCTAGAAATGTTTTTCCATACTGTGATTATAATGGTTATAATGGTTAAGCTTCACACTGCCTATGTATCTTACACAAATGCAACCACACCAGTGTAAAAAGCTGTTCTGTTGCTTTTTTCCCCACATTTGTGGGTCACTTTTTGTTTTGCAGCTGAAGTTCTGCCATTAGGTGGCAGTGAAATACCAGGAGGCTCGTTGTGCAGGTTTTTCCACACCAGACTGTGATTTCAGACGCATGTGGCTGAAAAGGCCTTTAATACACTTTTCTAGAGACTCTGCCATTGTGTCTAGATTAATGAAGTTCTCAATAGTGGTTTTATTTGATAGACGGTTTAGCAATGTAAAAAATTGTCTGAAAACCTGCAAATAGGATGGTTCTGTTGACCCTGTGCTGAGTGCACGCTGTTTTAGCTACAGTGTGCTAAAGCATGGGCTGGTGTGCTTTCTCCTTAGCCATCAAGAGCTCTCAAATTGCAAATTGTTTGGAACAAATTCCACCTGCGCAAACTATATTTAGTAAATCATTGTCACTGCTAGTTTGCAAATCATCCAGTTGTTAAAATCAAGACAGTTTTTCATTTCAAATTATTAACTGTATGTTTACATCTAACTTTTCTAAGGTAGTGATTCAGTGGCTGCAGCACTAAAGGGTCTAAGAAATGTAAAGAAGGCAGCAGACACATACAGTTCCCAGTATACTCTTCCTGCCACTGCTGTTACTGTAGTGATCTCCAACTATGGGAATTTTAGAGATCGAGCTGGTGTCCTTCTGTTTCATGGTCTTTGTTGGATTTATCTCCTGTTAGCATGTCTAATTGTTTTTCAGTAGACATAAACTTTTGGCATCTATAAATGTCCTGTAGCACTGAATTTCTACATTTAGCCGGATACTGTGTGGGAGTGGAATGCTTCTCTCTGTTATGAACCAGCCTCCTGGTAATTTAATTTTATGCCTTTGCTTTTATATTCTGAAAAATAATTATTGATGTTTTATCCCTATTTGGCATCTTCACACTCTTCAGGATGTTGTGCCCTGTTAGTTGCCTGATGAATCCTAGTTATGCATCTCTTTAGATGGAAGCCACTCCACCCTGTTGTCTTTTCTATATGTTCAGGCTTTACATCTTTTATTATTGCAGGACCAAAACTGAATGCAGGAGCTAAGATTCAAGTGCATCATGTGTTTACGTATTGACATTTTTTTCTGTACCATCCTTTTCTTAGTAATTTCCAGCAGTTAATTTGCTTTCTTGAACATTAAAAGACACTTATATAATGAGTTATCAGTTATAACTCGCATGACTTCTTTTCATACGACTTTCTGATGGTGGAGCATTTTCAATTACATTTGGTTTGCATTACACCAAGAGCTTTAAAGCAGTTTGGTTCTGCGTTATCTAATATATGCTGTATTTGGTACAAATATAGAGGTTTCCTTTTGCTCTAGAAGTCAGGAGGGAATATTTAAAGTACTTGGAATGAAATGTGTATGTGTAAATTATATACATATCTAGAAGTTATCTGTATGTGTAGAGTGTACTGAATTGAGGATAAAGTTGCTGAAAACTTAGAATAACTCTATGTAGGGATTTTCCTGGTTGTTAGTGAACAAAATACTCTTTTTAGTTTTTGTATTTGTCAGTTGAGCTTGTCAAGTTGAAGTCAGAAGTTCAATTTATAACCTTGTAGCATCCATTATATATTTCACGTTTTCCAAATGTTAGATGCTGCATCTTTCTCTGACAATATTTTGTAATCTGACTAAATTAAGAGCTCACTTGATGGGGGGTTTGCTCGTTTTTGCTGAGAACCATTCTATGGGAGTAACTATGACTCTGTAAGAACAGTTGCTTATCACTTTGTATGTCTGGACAGATCAAAGAGGCAGAAGCCAAAGCTGCTATTGAAGAAGAGAAACGAAGACAACAGGTATCAGCCTTTCTACTTCCTCCCCCACCTTGCTCTTGTTAGTAAATCATTTAATTTACATGCAACTAAAGATGTATAATTTATAATGTGATATGCACAGTCATTCCTGTCAGCTGTTACCTTACTCTAACATGTGTGCAGTGGATGATTTACAATGGTTATGAGCCCACTTGTTTTTCCAAACAGTCTTCATAATTTTATGCAAAATGATAATTAATCAGTTTAATCTTTCATTACTATACCTGTGTATAGTATAGTTTGGTTTTAAAATAACAAGTACTCCTGATTTTAATCAAACACTTTATCATGCCATAAACCCCACAGAACTGCTGAATAGCCTCTATAAAGATTTTAAATTTTGGGTGAAGCTTCCTCCTCTCTCCCATCATGAAAGAATGAGGAAGCCTAAATGAGTCTTTGTCCTTCAGCGTCTCTGAGGGGAGGAAAAACATGTACTTACTGTGATTGCTGTTGTGGTGAGCATATGTTGTCAGCATTGTAATCCAAGAAGCTTCTTTGCCAGCTGCCTGGAGACGCTAATACTAATGGTATTTCAGGCAGTAACGGTAAGGTTGGTGGGCGGTGGTGGTAGGTCAGGTTTGTCATCTGGAGGCTACAGCCGTAATGCACTCCCTCCAGCCAGTTCATGCGTGTCTGCCTGTGACTGAGCATTTGACACCAAATCATATTCTAAACCCAGTGTTTGCTTTCTGACGCTCCTTTTACTCAGTTATCCCCAAGGTCATACTTATGTTTTCACCTGGCTGTCACACTGTTTTTATCACAGCGGACTGGCTCGTTTCCTGCCTGAAAGGGGGCGCGGGAGGCATACTCACAGCCCTGATCCTCGGGTACCATTCTCCCAAGCTCATTAGGATAGGCAGTTAATCTGTGGGTTACAACTTCTGTTACGCATACTTTGATTAATTGCCTGGAGATGTCATTAAAGCACTATGTCTACCAGCCAATGCTGTAGCAAGGCCCACTTTTCAAGGGGGATTGTGTCTACCCATCCTGCAGGAAAAGCGTGCAGCTATGTACCTGTTGTCCAGGGGACCAGGCACTGTTTCATGATGATCTTGTAATGTTTACTGTTAGATTCATGCCTCAACTGTCTACAGTATTGACCACATATTCCCTTATACAACTTGTAGACAGTCCATCTAATTCTTTGTGTTCTTGAAGCTGGCCTTGGAAATGTTGGTTCTAGAGCAGGGGTCGGGAAGCGTAGCTTGCATATGGATGTCTGAAACATCTGTGTTGTTAGGCAGAGGTAATCTGTAATGGATGGTTCTGCAAGCTAAGTACTGATGTGTACTAATGGACATGTGCCTGTGTAAAGAACATGCTTATAATTCTAGAGCTAGAAATTCAAAGTTGCTGGTGTTTGTATTGCACTGAGTGTGTTTTCATGCATTCCAGAAGGCATCCCAGTTACTAACGAATTCTGCCTCAAAATCACTTTAACTTATGGTTCGGTAACGAGGCTCCTCTGAAACTCCAGCAGATTCACTCCTCCAGCATAGTGTGCAATGTTATTTTTTGTCTTGGTTCTTCAGCAGCGACTGTTTCTCTCTGCAGCACATGGCAACTGCTTCTGTGTACATGTTTTGTGATGGATGCAGCTTCAGGGATAGAAGACTTCACCTATACATAATCAAGCCTATTAAAAGGTTAATTACGAGTTGCCAGTTATATAGCAAAGAGGAGGACAACAACAGTAAAAAACATTGGACAAAACCAATTAAAAAAAAATAGGACAACAGTAACTAATAAATAAGCTCTAGAATTGCACACAAGCACTAACCTCAGGTACTGCCGCCTTTTATCTGGAATTGATTCCTTTCCAATTTGATCTCCTGATCTGCCTTCTGGTGATGCAGATTGGAGGGCGTCACTATCATAGGGTGTTGGGTCACATTAAGAGTATCTATTTATTGAGTTTATTCCCTTCTGACAAAAGGTTGCATCTTGTACCACTTTCCTGATCTCAATAACACATTTTTATATCGACAGTCCATCTGTTTCTTAGAGCTTCTTGAGACCTGTTTTGATTAATACTTCATTAAATCCTTTATATACAAACTAGTTAGTGCTCTGGTAAATCTGCATGTTTATATTTTGGTATTTGCTATATTTGGTAGCAGTTTCTGCTAATAGCATTTACAGATGGAATCACTTGTTTCTTAGTGGAAGGGAGAAGGCTTGTTAGGCTTCTCATCATGGCCTGAGCAGCCAAACTTTCCTTCTGCTTCCAATTCAGAGGCACCGCATGAGGCCGGCGTGTTCACAATCGTTAGAGGTGGAAAAAAGATCAGTGCTTTGATTATTTAACAATTCAGACCAAGCTCTCGCTCTGTCTCACTCTAGTGTAAAAGATTTGGTTGAATTTTCGAGCCAACTGGTAGCAGTCAAGAGTTTCAATACTGAAAATCGAGGCCTCAAACCTGATTCTAATTTAATGAGTGGTATGAAAGATTTTGTTTCCTTTTTTCTTAGAAAGAAAAATGTTTTAACAGCTCCTCAGAAGTTACAAAAGTCAAATACCCCCTGCCCCCCAACTCCCATATAATGCAAGACCTGCAATTTCAGGATATATGCTTTGTGTCTATATAGTCACCGTTGCTTGCATTCATTTAGCTACGTTTTCCCATGGGGCTGCTGCACCTTCCAGTGCAGGAAGAATGCAGAGAACATCACATGAAGGAGCAAAATAACACTAAATTAGACATTACCTGACATAAAATTGTTTTGAGTATACAGTTTAAATAAACGCATTTCATTTTACTTTTAATACGTCTATACGCAAAGACGTTAGGTTCTTACTCTAAATAAAAAGCTTGAGCTTGTTTAGCTTGAAAAATTAGGGTAGTTTGAAAACCGGGCACAACCATTAACTTTATTGTTCAGAGATCATTGAGGTGACACTTTGGGAACGACGACAGTTATATAAAATCCGTAGGTAGCTTTTCAAGGATGGCTTCTTTCTCGTATTCTGTGCCCACGAACCTTTTTCCCATTCTGTGTTTTGTTTTTTATAATGTATTTATTTTTAGCTGGGTTTTTATAAAGAGCACTAGGAAGGCAATTCAGTACCTGTTATATAATTGTTCGAGGCCTATATTTTAATTCAGATTACTGCAATTCATGAAGCACTCTGCTTTTAAAACTTCCAGATCACAAGTATATAATAACTATAGAAGCCCCAAATTTTATTTAACATCTGGGTAAAATGAAATACTGCCATATTATCTATAAAACCTTAAGAACTCTGCCCTTGCCTCCAGATTCTGGATTTTGAAACACCATTGCATTAAAACACTTTGCTTTTCTAAAAGAGGATTAGCTAGTTGAAAGTAATTTTGTTTCAAATAGCAGGCTGTGGAACTTTGTCTGAACTCTTCTCCCATATCGTCAGAGAAACGCCAACAATTTCTGCCTTTATTAGGTACAAAGGAATAGACATCAAAATGGGTCCCTTTCTCCTGCTAACAGTGGTATCTGGCACAAGAAGGGAAGTAAGATCTGCTTTGTGAAACTCTGACAAATATTTGCTGTCAGTAAAGGAAGACCAGACATCAGGCCATCTTGAGTTACAAAGGAAAATTGTATTTACGGGACTACTTTTCTGCCCATTTCCCAAAACAGTCTTATTTTTGTTTCTTTAATGCACCTACCTTATTGTCTTAGTCCCGCTCTTCCTGGCAGCGCTGCAGGAGTAGTCATGTAGATTTATTTCCTCTCGTGGCCAGGCTTTGTCTCTGTTCACTCTCCATGTTTCCTCTGCTTCAGCTCAATCTTGCGCCTTTTGCCCAGCCGGTCCTGGCTTGCTGCACTCTGCTGCTCCCATCTCTCCTCTCTCTGCTCCCCAGCTCCTTGTCCCACGCTTTCTCTAGTTGATGGCAACTCGACCCAAAAATCCGGGCAATCATCAGACCTTTTCTGGTTTTAGTCCGTCTCAGCTCTCCTTTGGAGCATCTTTTCTGATTGTGCCTAGCAGTTACATGGCTCCTCATTGGAGTCTCATCCCAGTCTTACACTCTTTGTTCCAGGCTGCCTAATTCCAGTTTTATTTCAGCTTTGTACCCTGGAATGAGTTTTGTCTGTATTCTCCCTTTTGAAAGGATGTGGAGGGGGATGAGGAACAGGGATCAAAGGATCCTACTGTTCATCCTGGGCATCACCCTGAAACTGCTGTTCTGGCTGGAAGCTTCTTACTTTTCCAGTAGCTTTGCTTCATTTTTGGGCCTAAAGACATGTACCTTCTTTTGCAGGATGCAATGTACCTACTGCAGTCGTATATGAGTGACTAAGTGTTAAGTTCTAACACTTAACAAATGGAATCTTTTTGTGCATGTCTGAGATTATAGCTATTAATCCAAAATATAGCTAAGCACAAAAAATATAAAGAATTGAGGGAAAGATTATATATTTTTATTTATATTAATTTATTTTCATCAGAGAGCACATCCTTATTACGGGGGGGAAGTCTTTAAAGATTTCAGCGTATGCTTTTATATATATTATTGTAATAGCTTAAATACTTTTGAGTGCTTTTCTTTAATAGGAGAAATAGCATATTTTTAACATATTTCATGGAAATAACAGTCTTCTTTTGGCTTAATGGATTCAGCCTGAGTTAAAAGTCTAGTGTAAAGCTTCAGTTGGTTACATTTTTGTCGAGTTTTTTATAGGAAACTAAACAATGTTTTAATACTTGGAAGTGAAGTGCTTTGTAGCCGTGGGATGTAGTGCTACCGTCTCCTCTGTAAGAGATGTGTAACTTCCATTGGCTGACAGTTATTTTTATAAAATGGGTTTTGGGAATGTTATTTAAAATCTGCGCATTTCCTTGTTTTTGATTCTGAGACAGATGTCAACTACTTCTGTTTTTCTTCATCTAGGCTGAACTGGAAGCTTTTGAAAACAGATTAAAAGGGCGAAGAAAGAATAAGAGAAGAAAGGATGAAGTGGAAGTGGAACAATCATCGTGGCAAAAATACAAGAACCTCATTATGCTGCCAGTGTTTGGGGTTGCTGTTGTGATGGTTGCGTGGCTCATGGTCTACAATGACTGAAACAACTCAATATTTAATATACCTCAGTCGGGCTTTAGGTAGCTGTTATTCCTAGAATGTTAGTCTGTGCGTAACAGAACTTCATATGCATAGATGATGTATGTATACTGTTTGCCAAGAAAAGTGCAGAGGAGGGAAGAAATGTCACCTTTTGTGTTACTACATTCACAGCACAAAACTGAATTCAGACACTGACAGTAATAGTAGATTTTAGTCTACACTGAAGTGCTGATGTAATTCGTCTGACTGAGATCCGTTAGCATCTCTTCTATTAATATATTATTTTCCTTGTCTCCATTTCATAAGATTAAAAATAGCTTAGTATAAAATGCTTTATTGAATATTTGTTTCCTGTAAAATCAAATTTAGTGGTTTATTGAAGATTAGTAGTAATATGCTAGTCTTTATGTTGTATCATACAATAATTTCTGTGCTTCATGTCGGTCTTAATTATAACAACTAATGGGGAACTTGAGATCACTGAGGCTTGAATATTCTGGGGCCTCATGTCAGAACTTTGTTCAGAGAAAGGAAGTGCAAATTGTCTTTCAAGTCAACTGTATCACAAACAATAAAATGGCCCCTTTACAGACTGTGGGGTTTGGTGTTTGGTTGTTGTTTCCCCCAACAAACTCAAACCGCTTGAAAACTTCATTTAGAGGACAGATGCATACACCGAGCATGGATTTGAAGTAGCTTCAGGGCACAGGGATGTGTTCTCATCGCTGCCCCCAGCGCCAACAGCAGAAAGCAATTTGAAGTTGAACATCACTTAACTGTTTGTATAGATAAATGTCACGTTTGAATATGTGCATAGGTGTACAAAAACATAATTGAATAGTGTAACAATACAGTTATGTGTCATCCTGAAGCCATCTGGATGGTGCTTGCTAATCATGTATAAACTAGCTAATCTTTTAAATGTTTAAATATTTTCTTACTGACGGTTTAGGATACCTTGCTTTCGGGATATTAGTGTTGGTTGGTAGAACTGAAAGGTTTACACAGCTTCGAGATTATTAGAGAAGCAACACTTGTCTCAGCTGAGGGACCGCAAGTTAAATTCAGGGGTGGGGGAAATCAGAAAACTGAATTTTTAAACCTGTGCTGGAAATTTTATGCTGATACTTGGGTGGGTAACTGAAAAGTGCTTACAGGATCCTGAGAAAGAAGAGGTACAAAGCCAAAGGGCATTAGGTTGCCCTTGTAATTCAGGCATACAATTCATGACAAATCCTGCAAAAGCAGTGGGACCATTTGTGTGAATTAATAGAGAAGATTGCAGTTTGTTTGAAAGCTCCTTCGGTTGATTTTGGCCCACTTGTAAAGGGACCCGGTATTAATTTGAGCTGATATCCAAATATAATTATGGTTCAGCAGCAGAAAAAAACAAAAGCTGCAAAAGGCAGTAGCTTTTAGATTGTATAGATTGACAAAATGGGGAGGAAATAACTTTCTTTTCAATTTTTGACTTAAGTTTGGTGAAAGAGAATAGAGGTAAGGAAAACTTGGCAATATTTAGCATGGATTGGTGCTATTTGATAGTATTTTGTGGGTTTTTTTAATTGATTTTTAGAAATGCATACTACTTCTGCCACAATGTGTCAGGCCATTAGTATGTAAAGTAGAATTAATTGAAATTACACTAGGCAATGATAGTTGGATCTCTGTTGAGTTCTCTTACTTTCTAGTATAAGGAATAAACTGTTTTCCATATTGTTACTTTAACTCTTTCCTGTAATATTAATGCCTGGAAGATAATTCCATAAAAGTGTTTCTTTGATCAAGAGAGGTGATGCTGTTGTGTGACTGCTTATGCCGTAACTGTCACTGAGAGAAAGAGAGGTTATTGTTCAGCTGAAGTAAAATGTGATTGTTCATCTGAAGTAAAAAGATACTTTTATAGCTGAAATATGTAGATCAACGTGAACAAGACCATTGTGGAAAGAGCTTCTATCTTACATGACTGTAGCTCATTTTTCTATTTACTGTTCGGTTTTACTTTAAAACAAGTATAATGTAAAGTTTCTCCTTGCCTCTACAGCAAAGAGAAGATATCTCTATTAGAGCTATAAAAATGAACTGCACTGGAGTTATGTTTGATGTAGTTCTTAGTGTTCTTTTCTGCATATTTTGCAGTATTTGTGTGAAATACTGCAGAGAAAAAGACTTGCTTCTCATCTTTATTATAGTAAGAAAGGACACCAATCTTTAAAGATTCATTCCATTCATACAAATGTGTGTATAAGTAGGCATATTCCCTTTCTTAAAGGATTTGTGTCTGTCCTGAACCTCGCATATGCAAGACATACCTATTTTTGAAATTTTATTCAAAATAGTTCTGTATATCTTATCCAGCCATCTGAGTCATTTGCACTTTGTTGGTCTGCCTGCTGAACCAGATATTTGTTTCTTGTCATAAAAAATAAAAAGTGTGTGGGTTCGAGCAATCTGCAGATAAATAAATCACTGTTTCTGTTTGCTTTTTAAAATTATTTTTACAGTTAATTTTTTTGGTTGGAGCTGCATGTTGCAAGCATGACAACCTTTGACGTAAAAGGTACAGATAAAATCACCATTATTCAGCATACGTGAAAGATGGTAGTTCTAGAAAGGAAGTATTGAACTGAAGGTAGGGTGGTTTTTTTCCAGTAATTTAAATGTAATGTGCTGTTACATAATGTAATGAGCAAATACTTTAAAATTTTAACAATTTACCAAAAAATGCATATTGATAAGTCTGACCTGCGGTTGAGGGGAAATTTATAGAGACAAGCCTGATCATGAGGATACGTAGCATGCAGAATATTTAGCTATGTATAACATGAAAAAAACTTGGGGGAGGTTTTCCTTATTCTGAATGCATTCTGGTGAGCTTTCATCCTTCTGCTGAACCAAGGTGCTTACAAGTTGTCAATATATTCTGGATTGGAAACTCCTTGGACAAGTTTGTTCCCTGTAACAGTAACAAAGCCATTGTGTATGTTAATTTAATGTAAAAACCAAGTCAGATAATAAATGCATCAAAAACAACTTGAAAAACTGTTTGTTCTCAAGGACTGGTGTGGTAAAGCAGCAGACTTCTCCCGGGTAATGAGGACCGACATACTGCAGTGGAAGTTTTAGGGGTGCTTTTTGTTCCCCTCTCTGGCAGTGATAGCTCTTACAGCTGGGATTATGGAATCCTGTTCCCTCATGTTACTGCGCTGACAAAATTGCGAGAATGGGTTGGGGAAGCAGATAAAGATGAAACAAATGGCAATGGACTTAATAGATGGTGAGTTTTGGCCTCATATAAGGAAATATAGATGATTTATTAGACATTTGTCCTGACTTTAGCTACTAGAGAAGGAAATGTTACTATAAAGAGAGCACCAAAATTTGTTCATTAAAGCTTCTATACTTGATTGTGGTGTTACAGCACTGAACTCTGAGTTTATAATCTGTTCTGTTTCTACTATAAAGTAGTTCTGTTTTGAGAGCATATCTGCTATATGCCAGCTTCTATTAGAGGAATGCGCCTGTGGGTGGTGGCGTTAGAGCACAGAGATGCTTGGTTTGAAGGAGGTTCCTGTGCCAGGCAGTGGAAGCATGATGTGTGTGGTGGCCGCTCTCTGGTGCATGGTTCAGGGTGGAGCATGCTTGTCTGCACAGCCTGTGGGTGACCCTTGTCCTCACTTGCTTTCAGTTCAGATATCCCTCTTCTGCTTTGATTTCATTCCATTACCAGTTGTTTTCTGTGGGGATTTTAACTCGCTCCCTTTTCTTCCTCTTCCTTCATGAATGTAAACTTGTATTTGTGTCTGCCATCATCATTCAATTAAATCAATCAATTGCTCAAAAGAATTATAAAATGAAGATCCTGTAGTGGTCTGCACTTACTAGGAAGGGAAATGCAAGGTAAAAAACAGAGAAAAATCAAATTAAGTCAAATCAGTTCTAAGATAATGAGATATGCTCGCTTCTTTCCACTAATGGTTGCATGTTAATGAATTATTTGGACTCTGTATTAAAATGTTTATATGCCATGCAACCAGAAAACAAGTTTCTGGTATGGATAGTGTATCGATACGAGCTCTGGGATACATTAAAGTCAGTCATAAGGTAGACTACATGGCAGCTGTCTAGAAATAAATTGTACGCTGAAGGAACTGTGGCTTAATTGAACCAAGTGTTATTTAATCTAAAGAATTGTTTCTCATGCAGCGATTTCCGTAAAATTGCCAACAGAAACAGAATTTGGCTTAGGCTTTCTCTGTGTGCTGAACACCGTGGCTGAATCTTGTAGTTGTGAAACTGTGATTTGAATGACTCCCCCACTTGAGGAAATTCGTATGAGATTAGGAGTCAAGATTGGTTTGGGGTTTGGAATTCACGGTGCTACTGACAAAGAGAATCGTATCATAGAATGGTTTGGGTTGAAAGGGACCTTTAAAGATCATCCCGTTCCAATCCCTAACCCCTAGGGTTAGGTTCAAATCCCTAATCCCAAGGCCAAGATGGCTTTGCAGTCTGAGCCATGTGCTGCACTGCTTAGATTTCTGTTATCAGTTGTTCCTATTGTAATTTTTGACAAGGCTAATCTCTGTAAAATACTGTAATAAGTAATGGATTATGGTTTGATTCCTCTTTTTATCAGCATTACAGCATGAAATATTTGTTGGTTTACATTAAGCAATTTGAAGGTTTTGCATAAATGTTCTTGTTTCTGTCCCTTTCTGTGCTTTTCCTATTATTTGTGCAATTGTTTTAAAAACAAAACCACTGCTTGCTTCCAGAGGGGACTTTGCTTGGTTGGGTAAAAAAAAAAAAGCAGGACTGAATTACCATGAACAGGAGTTAGGTGCAATGCCACTCCAGAAGCACACAGTGACCAGTCTCTGCCTCATAAAGTTTGCACACAAACAAAATGTGACAGTGCCTAAATCCGAAGGTATGGAAATAAAGATAGCTGGAAAAAAAAAAGTTAGGAAGATATGTTTGCCTTATATATATATAAACAAACTCTATATATGAGGGGTATCATCCTCACTGATAGCAACAAGTGGTGACTAGGGATAGAAGCCATATTCATGTCGAGGTGGTGGTTCACATTTTTTGGGTGTTTTCTGACTCACATTTTGAATGATAGCATTTCAGAAGCACTGAAACGTGCAGTAAAACGGGAAGCCTTTCTGGTTTACAGATGTCATCTCAGAACCCGGCGACAGCTCTCTGTAGCTCCTGGAAGGGTCCTGAACTGCGTCTGTTGTAGCGCCCACTTCTGCCCCTCAACCATATGCATTTTGTCCTGTTGACTTTATCATTCTTGGATAGCGTTTGCAAGCTCCGTTAGTACACAGACCCGGGCTTCAGTCAGACCCGGCATCTTTGGATGCGGTACAGGCAAGAGAAGAAAAATGCATCAAAATGCAAGTCTTAAAAGTCGATGTCTCAGGGGGGTGGGGCATTTGCTCTGTCATTTGCAGCTGCAGGCGGCACTTGGCATGAGAGCTTTGCTTCGAGAGGTTTGTAACAAACAGCGCACGCCTCCAGCTCTCCGGTCCTTGGGGTCGGTCACGGCCGGGACAGGTGCAGCGTCCCCGGCCGCCGCTGTCCTCCCGGGCAGCGCTTCCTCGTTCGGCAGGGACGGGGCGCGACAGGCTTGCGTATCCCCCGGAGGGGCTGGGAGCGGAGCCTGCCTGCGGGAAAGGAGATGGAGAAAGCTCCGCTACTGCTGTGCTGGCGGCAGCGCCCGGCGCCGCTTTCAGCCCTCCTTTTGGAGATAAGGAGGATGGGTTGGGGAAAGGCGAGCCGCTGTGCTGCGGAGGAAAGCGTTGCGATCTCTGTAGGGGCCAAGCTTTCTATCCTTGGGGTGAAATAAGAGCCGTTGCACAAATAAAGAGGATCCAGTAAGAAGGAGGGTCCTCCAGCGCCCGGGAACCGCGGATGGATGGACCTGGGAGCTCGGCCCGGGCTCGCCACTCCCAGCTCTGAACTCCGCGCTCCATCCAACCCGGCGGGCCGGGAGCGCCGGTCGGTCCCTGCCCCGAGGTGGCTTCAGACCGATTCAGCTGCAAGCGCGCATCCGGGCGGACCGGGAACTCGCCGGCAACCCCACTGCCTGGCCCTCAGAAGAGCCCCAAGCGAGCCAAGGTAAAGGGTGCGAGGGGCGAGCTCCGCCGGTTTCTGCCCCGCACATCGTCCCTGGCTCAGGCTTCTCTTGCCACCTGAAGCCCCTCGCAGCGTGACAAGGCGTCGTTCCTCGGGGGCGGGGGGGCAAAGGCTTGTGACCACCTCATCCGCCCTCCCTGGGGGACGGCTTTAGGGCGAAATTAGCAAGTGGGCTGGCTCTCAGCTTGTCCCCAAGGGGTAGAGCCTTGTGTGCAAAAGGGGGTGGGGATGCGGCGGCTTTCTCGCCGAGGTTTATTATTATTGGGTGGAGGAGGGGGGAGGGGGAGTCTGCCGAGCAGACAAAATGCGGAGCCCCCACCGCCCCGCAAGTGCGTATGTGCGGGAGGCGGACGGCCGCGGCTCCTCGGAGACTGAGGTAGAGAAGGGTGCGGGGGGCGGCCGAAGTGGAGAGGGTTCAGCGGTAGCCAGAGCATGCTCTCCATGCAACAGTTCCCTGCCCTGCCTGCGGAGGAGGAGCGCTACCGACAGGTCCTCTCCGCCAACAGGGTAAGGCCAGCCCGAGGGAGCTCCCCTCCGCGGTGGGGACGCCTGGGGGACACGGAGCTGAGGGCTTGCGAGGGCGGCTGCCTCCGCCGCTCGGCGACCCCCGGGTGCCGGCGTGCCGGACGGGAGAAGGGGGAGCGCGGTCCGGTGGCGAATGCCCCTGGGCTGCCACCGCGGGGCGGAGCGGCAGGTTGCTCGGGCAAGCGGAGAAGGGGCGAGCCCCGCGATCTGCCCTAGCGAGAGCGGACCCGTGGCTCGCAGGCAGGGACGGTGCCGCGTCCCCGGGAGGCGCGGCCGGAGCCGGGGACAAGTGACCGCCTGTGCCCAACCTGCCGTCCCAGGGCGCTCCCGCGGCGGAACTTGCGCGGGAGGAGCGGGATGTAGGTGAGTCGCAGTTAACAACCGGTCGATGTTAGCGTTTCGCTAAGAGCTTAGCGGCGCCCTCTCCCCAGTTCTCTCGCAAAGTCAGCGGCGAAGATCAACGGGGCTGATGTGCCGGTTCGTTGCCCTGGCGCTGGAAGGAGCGGGGCAGAGTAGCGCCGAGCCCGACGGCAACAGGTCTGGCAACAGAGTTTGGGCTTGACCTCCATCAGGACGGCCGTGGCAGCTCCACCGGCGGCCGGCCTCCCGGAGAGCCGCCGCACCGTGACCTCGTCCCCGCCTCGGATGCAGCCTGGGGTCGGGTGGAGGCAGCGGGGGGCAGCGCTGCCGGCGGTGCCGTGGCGGTGCGGTGGCGGGACCGCTGAGCCCGGCGCTGTCGCACCTGGAGAGGGCGGCGGAGCTTCCCGCAGCGGTCCCCACGCCACCGACACGGCATAGCAGCGGGTTTCACAAGTTTGCAAATACGGCAGTGTACTTTAGGAGTGTCGTCGCTCCACTTGATTTAAAATGCATGATCCTTGGACGCGTTTCATGGCAGACGATTAATTAATTAACCTTTTTTAAAAAAAATTATTAGCAGCCTGGCTGAGATGGTGAAACTCTTAAGTGAAATCAAATATCTGGAGCTTTTAATGCATTCGCGGGGTCTCTTGGGAAGATTTAGCTTTCAGCAGTAAAAGTATAGGAATGGATTTTTCCATATGGCCACTTTCACCCTTCCTGTGTTCCTAAAAGGTGGACCAGGCAGCAGGAGTAAATTGTAATTCTTTGGTTTTGTTTTTGTAATGCACCCCTTAGTTGGAGATTGCTGTTAAAAGCTTCTCAGGTACTGTGACATGGCGTTGGGATTAACGTATCACTAAGACAATCCAAGCAACTATAAAGGAATAATACAAGGAATTACGGAAGCACTCTGCTTATGTGTCTCTGCAAAAGCTGGTGACATCTCCAGAGCGTTTTGGACATGAAGGTCCTGTAGGAAGCTGTGGGCTCCTGTGGGGGGACAGGGGAATCCCAAACAATGTCCAAACCTCCTGTAGAAAGGCAATGCTCATGACTTTTCCTCCCTCCTCCATCAGCCACTTACGGGGTACCCAGCCAGCCTGGTTTTTCTGCCTGTGGGGAAGCCTGGCCCTTCAACCTTGCATATAATCATCACTCAGCATGTGTTTTTAAGGAAGCCACCAGTACTCATTTTCCTGAGGAGGCTCTCGGGGCGGTGAGCCAGGCAGCACCGCTCGCTTGCCCAGATGAGAGGAATCTGCTTGTGCTCTATTGGTACGGGATTGTCAGGACAAAACATTGTCTTTCCTCAGTCTTTTGGAGCTGGGACTATAAAATACTGAAGAGAGCATTCATTTCCCCTGCAGAAATCTTTCCTGGCACTTAACCGTGTTCCTGTGGTAGATAACTTCAATGGGCAGTGAATCAAAAGTGTAAGATGGCTTGAAAAATGTCATGATTGGAGGTGTCCTATAAAATGTGCAATGTGCACACAGCAATTTAATATATCCATATTGTTGTTTAGCTGTTAACTATGTATTAGATGATGTCTGCAGATACAAATGAAAGCCAGGACTGTTAACAGTGCCAGTAATTATTTAAAAATGCAAGCTTGCTTGAATGTAGGAGAGGTTTTTTTTGGTTTTTTTTGCTAAGCTGATATACATGTTTAGGTCTTAGCACTCTGCTCCCTTGAGGAACATTGCTTTCCTGCCGTTATACTAAATCCATGTATTGCCAGACACATCCTTTCTTGTCATTACTTGCATGGCCAAGCGAGGAGTGTGTGCAGGGGCTGAGGTGGAAAAGCACCCATACAGAAATCTCGTTTACCAGGAGGTGAAAGCTCCTTCCAGGGGAAGGCAGAACAGGCAAGGGAATGTTGGGATGGTTACACCCAGCGAAGAAACCCAGCGTCTCCTGCTCTCATCACTTCTCAACTGCTGTAACCAACAAATGCTGAAGTCTAAATAAGCCCTTTGTACACAAGCGGGAAGACAGTGCTTCCATCGGTGTGGCCTAGTGGCCGTTTGGGCTCTGTGAGTTTTTGCCGTTGAGGCCCATCAGATTCAGGCCATCCCAATACAGCAGGCATGATATAAGCACTACAGGCACTTCCTTAAGAGAAGTGAGCCATGGCTTTGACCCCACCTGGACCAGGAGGCTGTGGACACCAGGTCATCTGCTTTCAGGCTGAGCAGCATGCGCTGTGAGGCAGTTACACATGACGGCACTATCTCCTGGTGTGGTCAGGCTTTAAAAGATAGCAGCTACCACTACACTGTGTGGGAAGAGTCAAATCCTATCAGCGTGTCAGGTATCCTGAAGCAGCACTGTTTACAAGGCCAGATGAATGCCTTGTTTCTGAATGCCAGCCAGGGTTTGGCAGGGGCGGGTGTCAGCCCACTTGCAGCTGGGCAGTTCTGGGCTTGCACATGTAGCTTAGGCTCGTCCAAATGTGGCAGACAGACACCTCCTGATTTTGAAATGCCTTTAGGACAAAGCATTTGAGCAGCGGGGCTTGAAGGGGGCAGTCTGGTTACAGTTTGAAATACTGATGTTTCTACTCTGCCCTACCAAAAAGAAACGGACCTCATAAATGGCAGGTTAGGCAAGTACAGTTCTCCAGTGCCAGCGGAGAAAGGTGGGTTATAGCCCTTGGTGAAGTGATGGATTGTCACAGTAGGACAAGAAAAGTTTAAATCCTCCTTGAAAAGGTCTTCACACACGTAACAACCTCTGAAGACAGTGGTCAGACAGGCTCCAGCTTGACTACCCTCATTGCCTCTGTATTTTTAATTCTAGTGACCCTCTGCAGTCAATTGTTTTTCATGTAAGGGTATGCACTTTCGTCTGGAACTGTGCTGAGCCTGAGTGCCAGGGTGTAAGAGTCCCCTTCCACTTGCTGGGATCTGTAACTGGGGAAGTTAATCTGTGTGTGAGGTGGGTCCTCACTTCCTGAGAGGCCGCATGAGGAAAAATGGGGAAAAAAAGAGAGGGAAGACAGTCTGGGGCTTGCCTAGGTGGCTTGCCTGGCTCAGGTCACAGCCTCTGTGTCCTCCGGCCGGCCCGCGCTGCCCCCTCTCCCCAGGCGGTGAGCGGCGGCAGGGCGGGCTGGCAAGCGCAGGTCAAGCCGGGCGGCATGCCGTGCCGCCGCGCTGGGGGTTTCCCCGCCACAGCCGCCTTGCCCGGCTGTGCTGAGGGACGCGGCGGGGGGGAGAGGGCTCGTTGGTGGGTGCCTCTCCCAGTCCGCAGCCCCGCCAACAGAAGAATGTGATGCCGATCGCATCCCTTCCGTCTGTCCACCGCCCCCTCTATAAATAACTCTTGCTGGGCTGACCTGTCAGATTCCCCCGGCAGAGCGGATCCCCTGACCCGGGCCGCCTGCAGTGGAAAGTCTGAATGCAAAAAATACCGCAGTAAAAATAGAGCAGCCGCGTAGCCCCGCCAGGAGGTCCTAGCGCCGGGGCCCAGTGGCTCCCGGTAGCGCCCCGGCGCAGGTGCTGACCGCTCCCCTCACGCTAACGGTGCCCCTGGCGCTGACCGCTGCCCTCACGCCGAGGTCGCCCCTCACGCTAACGGCTTCTTTGGCGCGGAGGGCTCCCCTCACGCTGAGGGCTCCCCTCTGGGTAACGGCTCCTTTGGCGCGAAGGGCTCCCCTCACGCTAACGGCTCTTCTGGCACTGACCGCTCCCTCACGCTAACGGCGCCCCCGGCGCTGAGGGCTCCCCTCACGCCGACGGCTCCCCTCACGCTAATGGCAGCCCTCACACCGACGGCTCCCCTCACGCTAATGGCAGCCCTCACGCTGAGGCTCCGCTCAGACTCGCCGCCCGGGCTGCGCCGCCTTAGCGCTGCGCGGCGTATGGCGCTCCCCGCCCTCCCCGCATCCAGATTGATGCCCGCTTTAATACCCTAATGGTGGCTGCTTTTCTCCTTTTTTAACTGTAAGATGGAAGCGTAAATAATTTCTGCCATTCTGCTGGGGAACAGGTAGTTCCAAGTACAGTTTTTAATTTCGGCTCATCTTTCTCATCAGCAAACATGAAAGAAACAGGGATAATGGTTTAATATCCTAAATGTAAAAATAATAATGAGACAACAATCAAGTAAGAGCTTGCTGTTTCAAAAAAGAGATGAGAATCTTGCTACCTCTGAAGTCCGAATTAGATTTCATCCTGTGCCTACCTGGTGCAGAAGATGGCTCCCCTGAAGGGACAGATTCTCCTCAGCTGTGGTTTCAAGCCACTGTAATTTAAGGTGGTGCTTGTAATTATTTATTTATGCACATGATGTTATTTCTGGTGTTCAAGGCCAGGTTGGATGGGACTTTGAGCAGCCTGGACTAGTGGGAGGTGTCCTGGCCCATGGCAGGGGGGTGGAACTAGATGATCTTTAAGGTCCCTTCCAACCTAAGTGATTCTATGATTCTACGACTGGAGGAAAGGAGTTTATTACTGATTAATATAAATATTTAATTACTGATTCAGGTATTGTGAAACAAAAAAAAAAACTGAAGCAAGCATTAAAACCCTTCGGAAAACACCTCTCCTGCCTCATTCCCAGGCTCGGCTTCACTTCAGACTCTTCTATCCCTCGCTTGTTATCGTCGCAGGTGACACTATGTCCCTTCAGTGATGCAGCCGGCGGCGCAGGGGAGGACTGTGGTTCTCTGTTGCTCCTTCCTTCTCACTCTTGCTCTGCTTTGCTGTGGATCCTCCATGGGCCGCAGTCTGTTTGGAAATATCTGCTCCGCCATGGAGCACCTGCTTCTCTGACCTTGGTGTTTGCACTGCTGTTTCTCACCCTGTTTCAACTTCTTCTGCCCATGTAGTATTTTTTGACCTTTCTTAAATATGTTTTCACAGAGGCATCACCAATTTGGCTGATAGGCTCAGCTGTGTCATGTGTGGTAGAGCCAGCTGTAAATGGCCAAGTCCAGCATGGGACAGTCCAGTCCCCTGACTGCCAGCCGCTTGTCACCTGCACCCAGTACAGATCTCCATGTAATCAGGGGCAGATTTATCCAGAAGTGGTGGCCACCTCATCGTAGCATCAGCTTGCTCACAACTGACCAAAGTCGCAGTGTTACCTCTGTGGTTGTTTGCTCCCCTGTCCCTCTTCCCCAGTCCCCAAATCATGAAGGGATGAAATGAATCCAGCCGTCCCTCAGTTCCTTTTCATCATCTCTGTCATTAGAGTGGAACCCCTGCAATATCTGCTTCTTTGTCTGCCACACAGTCTATGATTCTCTAGTTTTGTTCATGTTGTTGCCAGCATAAGGTAGTTTTTAGCATGTTGCCCTGTAGAAAGTGAAAAGAGGCTGAAAATCAGATACTGCCAGAGCTGCTTTGTAACGGTGAAGTTTGTGCTTGCTTGTTGCAAAGCATGTTTCCCAGAACAGTATGCATTCTGTGGGACCTCAGCTTTGTGTACGTGCTAAATCAATGAATATTGCCTTTTTTTTTTTTCCAGAGAGGACACAGAAATTGAGACAGTTTTAAAAACTTTTCCCCATAGAATAATCTATGGAGATTATTCTATTTAAACCTGGGGGAAAGCAGCCTGTCAGGCTGCATCATTACAGGTGCTTCTGTAAGCTACTGCTCTTCCTCAATTGCAAGGCTAACTTTTTCTTGCAAAAGAAGCATTTTCTATATTGAACATTTAAGTCCCCTTCACCCAGTCCCTAGGGGAAAGGAATTGAAGGTAGACATGCATTTACTTATTTGTGACTGCATCAGACTGCATCTATTCCAAGTCATGTGTTGTAGTTCAAGATCAATGTTTAGTGGATGCTGCTCATGCTTTGGTACTGGCTGATCAGTGATTGTCAAAGTCTGTTGTTCCCTTCTCTTCCTCAAACCTGTAACACTCAGTTCTGCCATATACAGAACCTAGTGTTTTAAAAACTAATGTGCTAGAATCTTCCACCTCTGATCTGTTTGATACCAGAGAGATTTAACTTAACAGTGATTTAACAGTAATTACCCAGGGCAATTGCTATTGCTTGTCACCTCAAAGAGCTCCTAGTTTCAAAATAGCCTATACTGTCACTCCAATGTTATTGAAAGTTACTTGAGAGTGTCTCAGACTCAGGAAGCATTTCCTAGGAAAGCAGACTCATTTTTTTCCCCCTTGATGCCTCTGAATGAAGCAGTAAGAAACCACTTACGTGCTCCTTGCATTGTTCATCTCATTAAATTTCAGAAAGCAGTCAGTGCATTGTCTTGGAAATAAAACCACTGGTAGCACTGAGGAGCTTTCCATCTCATGTCTCTCAAACCTGCAGCTCTGCATTCATGTAACAATACAGCATATATCTGTAATTTACAGTTACATCTGCTCTGGACTTTCGTGGGCCAGTGGTGTGACACAGAGGTTTCTTGCCTTCGTCCTGCTTCCAATGTCAAATCTTTTTCTGTGTGGATTATTTTGCCTATGTTAAAGTTGTCCCAGAACCAGTGGGACCTGGAGATTATAAAAATAGAATATGCTACAGTTATCAGGCTTTCCCCAATCTCCTACACTTTTGCAGCTTCAGGAAGAAACACAGACGTCTGAGCCCACCTTGCCTTAACAGCCTGTGCTTTTCTGCCATCTTTTTTTTTCTTTTTTTTTAACTTTTTTTTGCTTTTCTTGATTTGTAGCAACTGTGTAATAAAAGAATTAAGTAGTAAATGCCTTATTTAAGCTTCGATTTGTTCCTGCTCAGCCATTTTAAAGGTGTAAGTTTAAGTTTAAATAATTTGTAGTGCATGTATACAAGGATTCAAAGGAAGTCTGAAATGACAACTGAATGTGTTTACACGTTATTAACAATTCTCCTTTTCCCTATAAAGTCAGAGTATATGGAATAATGTTGCTAGTGGTCTGGAAGGGCTAAGAATCCAGATGGCTTCCATTGCTTTTTCCTCATCATAAATAAGATTATTATGTGACTCTTTGAGATTTCCAAAGAAAAAGTGAATGGAAGGAAAGCTGGCATCTGTTCTACGGATGACAATTAAATTGAATAGTCTTAGCCATAAATACAGTAGGATTGTTCTTTGCCAAAATAATTCACCAGACTGTTATTGTTTCAGTGACTTAGGTGGAAGTTTTTATACTACAAATCCTTATGTGATCCATAAACCTTTGATACTATATCAAAGTCATAGTTAAACGTGTACACCAATGTGTCTTGTTAACCCACTTAATCTTGAGTTTTCTGTTATCAGCTCGTTGTTTCATAACTTCAACAATAATGAATACCTTTAATCTCTAGTCACCTCTTCAGTTATTTCTGTCAAGATGTCCTGGTAGTTTCAAAAATATCCTTCTCTTTCTTTTTCTCCTACTGAAGCAAAATAGTATGTTTCTGAACAAAGTGGTATCCTACTGAAAAATGAATGAGTCACCTCTAAATTTTTTCGGTAGTAGGTTATTGGCCTGTGAGACATTGTATAAGTCCATTTTCATCTTTGGGAAGAGGGCAAATAAGTATCCAGCTATGTTGATCAGATGAAGCTTTTCTTTGACTCTAAGCCCTGTCTTTTCCTTTGATTAATATTGCTGCTGCTCTTATCTTTGGTCCAAGGGTTAGTACGTTTTTATTCACAATTCAGAAAAAAGTCAGTAGTGTAAAGTTAACATTACACATTCAAATCCAAAATTTTGATTTCTTCTAGGCAGACGTTTATAGTGTAAGCATAATCTATACACTGTAGAGAAAAATGAGTAAGAAATGCATGAAGCATAAGGAAACAAATGCTTCTAAGAAGATTCCTGCCATTTCTTTAGCTTCCATAGCACCCAATTCATGTCACTTCTGATTTTAAATAGGTTAAGTAATTGTATAATTAAGCAACGCGCATGGCACGTATATAATGTACTGGTCACCTTCCAGTTCAGAAGGCTAAGCCTACTGATCAGGCATTAATGGCAAAAAAAAGGGTATGTCCAATTATGAGGTCTAGTTGCCTTGTGTGGGATGGGGCTTCTAGTGGGATTTCTACACAGGTGGTGTGATTGATAGACTGAATGGGAGCCACAGGGCAGGCAGGATTTCTTTTTGTCCATTCTAGTTTTCTAGGCTTGAAAGCTGTTTTTAAGAGGTGTTCCTCTAACTTTATCCCTTCACCCCCTCAAAATGTTTTTTTTCAAAACCTTTTTATTGTCACAAATTAGGACACTAAGATTTTTTTTTTTTTTTTTTATGGTTTCCAATTTTGCTTTCTGGTGCTAATGGCTCTTGTGCAGGCATCTGCTTACTGAATTCCAAGCAAAGCAGGAACCTGAAACGAGTACTGTGTTACTCCCCTGCCTGTTGGATTGCGATTCTCAGCAATGTATAGCCAGAGGCTTGCCATCAGTGCTCTACTTGCTTAGCAAACCTCAATGCAGTGAACATCTGGGTAGTCAGGAAGGCATTAGAGTGGTCTCTGGGTGTGTTCAGAAAAACAGCATGGCACCATTGGAACTTTCGTGAGTAATTTTTGCAAGCCCTAGAAACTTAAAGAAACCTAATAACCCCCGAAGCATAAATTCTGCATTAATTAAAGATTAATTTCCCCCAAACACTTTCCCACTGCCTGCTGAGGTGGGCTGAATGGATGTTCGTGTTCTGGTATTGAGAAATATCAGATAACGCTAACCATAGTCTAGTTCAAAAAATTGATGTCTTCCATAGACACTTCAGTTTTTGAAAAATCTTTGATATCTTCCATATGTTTACTAAATCTTGCTCAGCTTATAAGACATGGCAACATCACACATCTTTGCCAACAGCTGTTAGTAATTAAAAAGGGGGAGCTTAGAATTGTAGTAAGTTTGCCATCAGCTGAATTATTTCTTAATCTGAATGTTCTTGAAGATGCAACAAAGTTCCATTTTAAATATGGGAAGCATCCGTTGCTGTAGTTGCAAGTTTACATCAGTGAAATTACAAATAATTGTAAATATGTATGATATGTAAGTAAGTGTGTAAACAATTAACATTTATGCCAAAGTGGAATCATTATTCAGCAGCATTTCTTTTGAAAAAGGAAGAAATTCAAACATATTGCTATTGAAGAGGTGATACTACTGTTCTCTAGTAGTGGTAAATATCCTTTTTTCCCCTCTCTGCTAATTCAAATTTTGAAGAGTGAACAGTACTGACCCTATATGGTGGATAAATGGTCTGTCTAATTCTCATTTTAAATGGAGAGCAGTTACTGGTATCACACCAGACACATGGAATCCAAGAAAATCCTTTCTTTTCCACTTCAGCCCCTTTCCATGAGATGTTAAACATAGATCACCTGTAATGGAGAACCAAGGTCAATTGTTTGCATGTTGAATAACTTTCTGATTTCTAAATCAAATCTTCTCAGGGATTACTAGTTATTACATTGCTTATTTAGATTTATTTCAGTATCAAATAGATGCTTTTCGAAGTGCCTTTATAATCCACTACATTGTCAAGATAAAACACCAGAGCCTTTCCCAAAAGAACTAGATGAAACATGAATAAACTCCTCAGATCTCCTAACTATAGTGCTTATGTGTGACCGACCAACTTATTTCCACCTCCCTCAAAGCCTTCAGAAAGGGAAGAATGAATTATGAAAGAGATGTAGCACCAGGACCTAGCTCTCTTAAACTAAGCATATGCTGTACGATAGTAACTTGGACACTGGTAACACCACTGGCAGCACGGCATTCATCTGTCATCCTGGATAAAAACAGATTTGGAACTCAGATGTGTTGGTGGCTCTGATAGCTGGTCATACCTCAGCTAGAAAGGTCAAAGCAAGACTGGGTTATATCTGAGGGGTCTGCAGTCATGCTGTTTGGACAGCACTGTAGGCGTACTCCAAAGGAGAAGGTCTCAAACACACAGATAACTGGAACACCATAGTTGTGTTTGGATTTTGTCTCCGCAGACTTACCGCTCGCTGTCTCTGTCTCAAACTGAAGCTGGACCAACATCAGAAGTGTGTTGTCGCAGAGCTGGGTGAGACATACCTGAATGTCACCTTGTCTCTTATGAGCTTTTCATGCGTATCTCCACGATTTTTCAGTTCCAAAGTTGTCTCAGTGGATCACAAAACTGCTGAAATTACTTGTCAGGAGTTAAGAACCCCAAATTTGTGTGACAGAAATGAAGGAAAGAATAGCACACCAACATTCATTAGTCTGAATTGGTGACTTCTGGTGACGCCTGGTTTGGATTTTTACTACACTGTGTCTCATGCTGGATTAATAATAGCTTGAAAGGTCACCTGAACAGAAGTGGCCAATGGGTCTCTGTGGTAGTCTGAAAGGAAAAGAATCGCCATACTTTACACGCTGTGTCTTCTGTACACAGAATAACTATCACTGACACAATTTACTTACTTTAAATGCAAATTTAAGTCATGAAGGTTAAAGGGGTTTCAGGTGTCTGCTTCAGCTAAAAGAATCTGGCTGAACGTGGCATTTAGCACTAACCAAATACTTCTTTTGGAAAGGTGTGCCCAGCTTTATATGACATCTCCCTTACTGGGATACTGTGTATTTTGGATTGGCATGATGACTCAATATGTTTATATTTCAGTGGTTTAAATAGGGGTAAATCGGAGTATTTTATTTCATGGACGGGAAAGGAGGTCTGGTCATCAAAATGAAATTTGAATGAATTGTCAGCAATTTGTAATTTGTCTGAGGATACAGAATTTCATGGGAGAAGTTACAGGATCACAGTGAACTTTAACTATCAGGAAAGCTAGCGCATTTCATTATCACATGAATTGTTATTTGCACAATAACATGCTTCTCATGTTTGCTGCCTTACTGTATGAAAAGAGTTGGGTTTTTTGCAGCCTTGCTGTATGAAAAGTTTTTTCCCCCCCTAAATTGCACTATTTCCTTTCAGAATAACTATGGCACTTTTGTTCTTAAATTCGTGTGCACAGGAATTTGAGTATTACTTGTATTTGCAGACAAAAGCTGCTTAGTATCCAATTTCTTATGCTGCCTTAACATTCATTCTTCAGTTGGTCCATTTCAGTTTGGCTCTCTGATTCCTCTAACACTGGAAAATGAAAGATGCAAAACCTTGTTTCCAGTGACTTTTTGCCTATCCCTGTTTTTAGTGTGTGACTTTGCCTGTACCTTTGGAGGATTTATCTTACACTTTCTGCTTGTTACAATGACTGTTAAAACATGGTATTAATATTTTTCAGATTATAAAGTAGTCAAATAGAAGTGTATTCCTGACTCCCAAATTTTCACGTGAACAGGAGAGAACTGATTAAAAATGTAGAATGTTTGCAGCTTCTCTTATTCACTCTCAGGCATTTGAATATTGTGAGTTGGTCGAAAGAGGCTCTAAGAATGAGTACGTTTAAATTTCTTTATATATGCTGTTGTGTGTTTAAGCATTGACACTTCACATGTTCAGTTTTTGCTCTGTAGCCGTGAGAACTGGGAACTGTCTTCCCTTACAGGGAAAGGAAAGCTGTAACGGCTGGTATGGTCATGTGAATTCAATATCTAGATGTCGTGGTCTTTAAGACCAGCATCATGAGAGTTGATAAAATCACAGGGGCTGACAATAGAGCACTTCAACATTAGAAGAGGAACAATATCAGGGATACAGAAAGAACTGCAGATAGTTTTCATAATCTAACATATTTTCCATACATGAACTATTACTTGGCTGGGTAGCAGATTCCTCAGTGGACCTATGGGGACTTCTACAAGGCCACCTGTTTACTGTCCCCTAATGACATTCTTTCTGCATTTCATGGTAGCACTCTTGTCTTCTTTCCACTTCTTTCTAGCATAAACACTAGATGGTACTTTAGTGATGGCTTGCTCAAGATATTTTGATGCTTCTGATGCAACAGTTGTCTTCTACATTTCTTTGTAGAGACCCGTCATGCATAGAAGGTACTGACAGTAGGCTGTTAGCCCTAATGATATTTCTTTATTGGGAGAACATCTGTTAGGTTTGTGGTGACAGCGTCAGGAGATATTTTTGTCAATTGCTTATACCATGATTCAGACTGTTTTATAGACTAGTAACTTAGATACTACTTCTGTCTAAAAGGAAAATTGCATGGTACCATAGGCTTTTCACCCATAAATCTTAATGTAATCTGTCATGTCTGTGCTTTAATATGACAGGCATGTTATTGAAATGACGTCCATGAGATCAAATTCTCCCCACATCTTTCAGAAGATAAGTTGTGAATTTTGGTCCAATGAATTTTTTGTCTTTCTGTAGTCAGATGGGACTGTATTTTTTTTCCTTCTTACTCTTTTTCTGCCTCTGCGGTTTCAGAAAATCAACTGTCAGCAGTCTGATCCAGCAGTCCTAGGTAAGCCTAGGACTTTTTAAAAAATCTGCACTGAAATTAGCTCCGAGTTACTTCATGGTGTATTTCCTTTATTGCAGTCATTAATGAAAGAATGGCACTCAGGTAAGCAGTGGTTAATGGCATTTCATTAGGGACAGAATTTTTCAGCTGTCAGAAGAAATTATCAGATGTTCTTAAGCATCCTGTATTCTGGCTATATTCTTGTTTATCACAAAACCCGATTGCATTAAAAGCAAATGACTTATTGCCTTAAAAACCAAGCACTGACATTTCCTAACTGTGGTGCACACAGTATTTAATTCAAAAAAGTCTTTCTTGAATTGAGTTTTCTAACAACAGTGGTAGGAAGGGAACTTGCACCAGAATTCCACAAGTGCTGAGAATATATTTTGCTCCAGTGCTGTGCTAAATCTATTTTATGCCAAAATCTCCAGCTTTTAGGGTTGGTTTCTTTGAGTTTGCCCTCAAGGATTTTGCTTCTAAGTCTTTGTGCCCTTCCCTTGGGAATGGAGATAAGTGTGTATCTACAAGGTACCTCAGTCTTACAGACTTAGGGAATGATTCAGGGGAACTATTGACCACAGAGAGAGTTGAGGGAGTCTGTTTTCTTATCTTGGCCACTAACCTGGAAGCTTGCAGTGAGCTGAGTGAATATGCATGTAGCACCCCTGTTTCCTTCTACAGGCCCATTTTTTTCTCTGAAGATTCCATTATTTATGCCTCTATTCCATTGTTTATTAGAATTGAGAGGACAGAGCATGTCTGAAGTTTATGCAGATGCCACTGGCATACTAGAGCACTTAAAACTGCTGCATATACTCTTTGTGTATTGCAGTATTTGCTAGCAAGAGGAAAAGAAACAGTAACAGGGAATATATAAAGAGTAGATATATTGCATTTATGTTTATCTATAGGACACTTTATTAAATTCTCATTGATGATATAGGAATCATTAGCGCTATCTCTAGTTTGATTTCATATTCACCACAGAAATTGATGGAAAAAAACCTCATCTAGATATTCAAGTGATGGAAAACTGGCAAAATTAAGTTTATGCTAGCTTGATGATGATTTTAAATAGGTTTCATGTTTTTCATGAGGTCTTTTCCTGTAGAAGGGAAAAATACAACATGCTGTTTAGTTGCCTAGAAATATTTATACAAAACTAGCAATTCTCTTAAAGAAGCATGCCTTTCACAATCCAACTTTCTTTTCTTTAGCAGGCACTGAAAGCAAATTTGGATACAACAGTCTCTTTTTAAATCTGTGATAGTAAGTTGTCAATGCAAAGACTGAAGTTTGTTGTTGCTTTCAGGAGCTGACAAGAAAGAAAATGTTTGAGGTTCTCCTTTACTATGGTCATTTGCCTGAAGTAGCTATGCCAATACACAATGTCATTACATTTTAGAAAAAAATTCTCACAGAAAGAACAAAAGCAGCTCACTGTTTTCTTTGGCACACATTTAATATTTCTTGTAGGTTAACTCTGAGGCATCTGTAGAACAGTGGTGGTAACTGCTCTCAGTTATACACTTGTGCTTGGGATGATTAAGATCTCATGGACCTCCAAAATACTCAATATCACCTCCTTCTCACAAGAAGAGTAAAAAAAATTAATGATGAATACTATTTCTGTGTTTTTTTTCAATTCTTTGAGAATACAGTTCTCTTGTTTATTGATAACATAAGTTTTTTATTCCTAAGACAATCTCTTTGTGGAGTCATGGGTCAGCATTTACCTTAGAATCATAGAATGTGTTGGGTTGGAAGGGACCTCTAAAGGCCATCTAGTCCAACCCCCCTGCAGTAAGCAGGGACATCTTTAACTAGATCAGGTTGCTCAGAGCCTCATCAAGCCTGGCCTTGAATGTCTCCAGGGATGGGGCCTCCGCCACCTCTTCTGGGCAACCTGTCCCAGTGTCTCACCACCCTCAGTGTAAAGAACTTCTTCCCAATGTCTAATCTAAACCTACCCTGCTCTAGTTTAAAACCATTGTCCCTCGTCCTATCATTACATGCCCTTGCAAACAGCCCCTCCCCAGCTTTCCTGTAGGCCCCCTTCAGGTACTGGAAGGCCGCTATAAATTCTCCCTGGAGTCTTCTCTTCTCCAGGCTGAACAACCCCAACTCTCTCAGCCTGTCCTCACAGAGGTGCCCCAGCCCTTTGATCATCTTCATGGCCCTCCTCTGGACTCGCTCCAAGACGTCCGTGTCCTTTTTGTGCTGAGGGCTCCAGAGCTGGACACAGTACTCCAGGTGGGGTCTCACAAGAGCAGAGTAGAAGGGGAGAATCACCTCCTGGGTCTGCTGGCCACGGTTCATTTGATGCAGCCCAGGATGCGATTGGCCTTCTGGGCTGCAAGCACTCACGTAATACCTTGCATACCTGGGTAAAGCTGGTCACTTTTGCCTGAGATTTGCAAGAAATGCATCTTGCTTGGGAGTCGTTCTGTCATTCCTTTAGGAAAATGAGCTGGATCTTATGTTTGTTTGTCTTGAAGAAATTCAGAGATATCTCCTGAGTGCCCTAATCACTGGGCTGTGTACTGATGGTCCTGCTCCCTGTCATCTGGCCCAACAGAACTGTGTCCTTTTTTACGGAATATTGTGACTTCAAGGTATAGTATGCTCTGATTCAGGAGGAGCCTATGTTCAGGTGGTTGTGATACCCTACTGAGTTGTAGATCTAATTTTTAACTGCTTCGGGCTGAAGAGGGAATTGAACTCAACAGCCCTATTTCCTGCAGGAGCACTTTAACCACTGCACTGTTAGAAAGGGCAATTTTATGCCATTTTTCTCCCCCCACTTTTTTTTTTGGCTGTGCTTTCACAAGTAGTTACAGCAGCTGTGTTTTGGGAGATCTGTATTCATAACAGAGTTGTGTTATTCCTGTTACCTGTGCGCTCAGACCTCCCAAGGGGGCCTAATACAGGATGTGCAAACCAAGGTTATGGAATTTAGGGAAGCCTGGCATGAGTAGCTGCTAAGTTGCTATATTCCAGCATGACCAGAAGCAAAACTTCATGCAGACTTTGAAGACTTTAATATGAAAATGTAGGCAAGTGTGGACTGCAGGAAGTTACATAGTCAAGCAGTGATTGTCTAAATGTCACTTAGATTTAGGTTCCTAAAAGTCACCAAAATCCTTATCTTTATCTGTTCCTGGATATCTGAGGTGTTACTTGCGGGTAAGGACAGCAATTTAGCTGAGATATCCTGAAATCTTGGATTGCAGCATTCGCAACTTGTGAATAAGCTATTGATTAAGAAAAACACTTCTAACAACCAGTTAATTCCCCAACATTCTTTGTATTTCTTTTGTTGTGGGAAATGGTGATGATCAGATTATAGATCTTGTCAACTCACCCAGGCTGTATCTTTTAAAGAGACAGAGCTACCACTCTTATTATTCTTACCGTGAGCTGTCTGTTTCAGATGTTCAGATAACTCCACCATCTTTAAGTTGACAATCAACTTACATCCTGCTTGCTAGATAAGCCCAGTAGAAGGACAGTGTTGAGGCTGAATCACTGGAATAGGAAGGTTACCAACCGAGATACTGCTAGCACCTCACACCGTTCTGGTACCGTGGTCTTTACTTTGAACAGTGGAAGTGGCAAAAACAGTCACATGGGACACTGCACTGGATGTGTCTCAAGGAGGTCAGATAACATGTGACGCTTAGCAGTACCAGAAAAGGTACATACAACTGCACAAATGCAGTTATGGTTCTTCTGTCTATACAGTGTTTGCAGTGTCTGGTAACCAGGGGTATCAGAAATAGATGTGTCTATTAATAAATATCTATGAAATAGATAATTCTGATATTATCAGCATGGGAAGTTTCCTTACAAATAGTCTTTGTGCCATGCTGGAACAAGAGACATTGCAGAATGGTGGAAAATTATGCTGTAAATCCCACTTATGGCTACACCCTTCTCAGTCAAGGCAGTAAAACGGGCAGTGAGCTTGGGGGGATATATCTAGTCTCTGCACAGCAATTTCTTAAGAAATAGTTCAACTTCCATTTATCCCAGTCAGTCTGGTAATCTGTTCTTCACAGAAAGGTACTTACAGCAGAGCCAGCCAAAGGGATAACCCACAGAGCCTGGCATTTACAAGACTAACAATATATATGTCTCAGTTTCTCAAGGTTCTTTGGGGAGAGGCTGTCAGGGTAATGGACGCATTTACGCTCTTGTGTCCTGTCACGACCAGCTTCAATGTGATTGATTTTCCTGACAAAAAGGATAAACTATTAGTCATCCTTTGGGAAGACATTGTCTGGAATTAATAATTTTCTTATCCAATTTCACCTTATCATAGGGAAAATTGTAATGATTTTTAGTCAATTTTGAAGAAAGATGTATTAACTTCATAACAACAGTTTCAGTCTTGAGTTCTGTTTAAAAAGTATGACATTTTTCCAGTATGAGATCATAATCTTAATGGAGTCATGTTTAAATATATATATATTAAACCCATGTTTAGGCTTTTGCAAAGGTTTGAATTTCTGTACTTTGTGCAGTTCAACTGAGTTCAGAAAATAATTTTTCTCTGTTCCTCTATATTCCATTTATAGAACAGAAAACATAAGTTGCAAACTCTACAGAATACTGTGAAAAGTTATAATTTGTAAAGTACTTTAAAAAATGAGGCAGCATTATTGTGCATAATAACTGGAACAGTCCTTACACTTCTATTGTCATATAAAACAAAGATTATCATAGTTGCTTGATTCCTTAATAAAAGAAACTTAAGAACATGGAGCTCTTGAATAATTAGTAATGGATGATTTTTAATTGTAAAATAAGCTGTATTTAGCTTTATTGCTTGAATTTATTATGCATTTTACATTTTTTCAAATGAAATGTCTATCGAACTTCTAGTTCACCAGAAATGTTTAGAAATTTCAATGAAGCTGTAAGTCTGTGGATATTGGGTGGACTAAACTAAATTATATGGATTACACTTGGCTGTCCACCAACAAGAAAGTTTACATACAACTTTTCATTAAGAATCTAAAAGCCATTTATAGCATATATTGAAATCATATAGCTGTTCTGTGTAATGGGGAGGACTGCTGCTGAAAACGTAGGAGTTACTAATTGACACCAGAATGATAAAACTGTGCTTTCTTGTTTTTCAGGTTTTAGGAACAGATGAGGATAATATGGGGGATAGTTGCTCTCAGAAACTGGCTTCTGCCAAGTTCCTTCGACTTTTGCTCCTAATTCTGATTCCGTGCATCTGTGCCCTTATCCTTTTGTTGGTGATCCTGCTTACCTTTGTAGGTGAGTGCTAATGGAGTAAATTGACACATTTTTAATTCAGGAGACTAAAATTGAAACTGCATTCTCAAGTGCTAATGTAATTGTGTATGTCAAAGATACATCTTAGCACATCTACCTAACAAACTAGTCTACCTTGTGATTTAATAATGTCGGAGAAATAAGTATGCTAGTTAGATAAAATGTATTTAAGGTACCGAAGAGGAAACCACTTCTGAATTTCTCAAGGTAGATTTTTGAGGAGCACGCTACCTTGAGCATGTAGCATGTAGATGGTTTTCAGCTTTCATTTTACAAGTACAAAAAGATATTTATGTTAGAACTTTAGATTACTGTCACTGGAGTGGAATATTTATCCCTTTATGGCACACATTGATGTGCAAATCTGATTTTTATTTTCAGGTGAAAGTTAATTTATAAATAGCCTCAAATCTTTCTGGACAGCCTACAAAATATCACTGTTTAACTAAGGAAAAATATGTTCATTTCTTATAAATATGAAATATGTATCAATGCAGAACCCCAAGTATGTTTTGTGGAAATTTGTTCCAGGTATATAAGATTTCATAATGGCTTAGTCTGTTAACTAACTTTGTGTCTGTAAAGAATTTAAAGGTAACAACTTATTAAAAAAAATATAATAAAAAGCCTTCCCTTTGTTACCTTTAGAGAAGCTGACATATCGTAAAATCACTTCAGCTACAACATGAGAAAGACAGTAATGCTAGGTTAAAGCATTAATTTTTCAGGAAAAAAAAGAAGTGAAAAAATCATCTGTTCTGCTTTCAGTGCTGGGAGTTTCTGGGATTTTTACTTCTTTTTTTTTTTTTGCTAATGAGAATAGTTTTTAGTTGAGCTTCCTTAAGTAATTCAGAAGTACATCTGTAACAAATGGAGTAATATGTGAGGTGTATAAATATAAATCTGTTTTCCTGTTTTAAACACCCAATTTCAATACACATCATACAATCAAACAGTTAGCAAGCACAGGAAGAAACTAAACACTTCTCAATAGCACCTTCAGCACTGTCAAAATCAAGACAACTTAAATCTGTTTTCTCAATTCAGTCTGTAAAGGATTTGCAACAAGACATTGTGGGCCTGTTTTTTTCATTTAGCTTAAGTTAGGGAAGTAAAAAAACCAACAAAGCTAGTGAATGTTATGATTGACAAGTAAGTCTTGGAATGTATCTTTAAACTAAGAACAATCTGAAATGGATTAAGATCAAGTAAATCTGGCAATTAGGAAATATGATGCCATTCAATTTACTTTCCTTATGTTTAGCATTCCATTTGTATCCCTCATATCCTCTGCCCTAGATTTTTGTTCTTTGGTGAGAAAGCAGATAAAAAAGCAGGTGTATTTACGTCAGCTCTACTCAATCTCCTCCTCTGAGGCATGTATTGACATAACACTCATTAAAATGTATGAAATCCTCTGGGGAAATGGGACCTGTTCTGATACAGCTTACAGAGCAAAAATCAGGACTATCTCCTCTTAAGTCAATGTAAGTACTGTAGGGTGAAGAATAAGGCTTGGTGTTATTACGCAAGTCTAAAACTGGCAAAGCTCCTTTCAGCATCTTTTGAATTAGCATGATTATTATTAGTATTCTTCTCTCTCAGCCAGCAGCTTTCATTTTTTGTGCACTGATAGCCTAGAAACAAATATATCTGATGACTGGAATTAAATTAACAAATTCTGTGAGCATCTTTAAAGTGTGTGTAATATAATATAGTCTGTTCTTTTTGTTGAGAATACACTATATCCAGAATAGTAGCTCATTTTCATTTCAGATTAATAATAACTGAATTCTGTTACAGTCTAATATTGGTATGAGGACTTAGAATGTAAGAAATGAGTTGATAGTCATGACCGGCTAACACAAATTATTCAATATATAGGAAATTCTATTCTCATTTTTTCACAAAATGGAGGAGTTAAATTCTGTGGTTGACATTCTGGTATCTTTCACTAGTGCTTAAAACCTAAATAGTGAGCTCCAGTGTATCATTTAGAACCTTATGAACTTTTTTGCTTTGACTTTGGTAACAAACTCATCAGAAAATTATATTTTATATTATATTATATGCCATTTATATTTTGCAAGAAAATATTTTGTTTCCTGTGGTAAATTTCTAAGTAATTACTCTTTTCCTTCTGTAATATTTTTTAATTAAATGAGGCTGATGATACACATGAAAAACTGTGCACGCACCTTAGAACTTTCCAATTCACTTTCCTTACATCTGTTTTGCTGCCTGCACATCATTGCAAGCTCTGATGTTGAAGAAACTGAAAAGTTGGTATGGGTGGAAGGAGACAGATAGAGCAGTACAGTTATATTGCAGTAATAGAGAATGTCCTACTCAAGGTGTGTCATGGGGGCCTGTTTTCAGAATATTTCATTAATCAACCTTTCAAAAATTGTTTACCATCAAAGTATTCAAGATGCAAAGCCCTTGAAAAAGTTATTTTGTTAGAACTGTGTACAAAGAAAGGACAAAGCAAATTATCAATAGAGATACACCTTATTTTGACTAAAGATGGTCTTTTATGGTCCGTAGAAAAAAAATAGCAAGCTGAGTTGTTTAGCTATGACTTCTCTTAAGTACTTACACTCTGGCTCTGCGTACTCTTCTCTCTCTCACCAGGAATATGGCATGCTTGTCAACCAGTAGAAGAAAACTTTGTAATGAATGAATGTTGTTTCACTCATTGAAGTAGAGGCAATACCAGTTGCTAGAAAGGAATTCTAGCCTTTAGACCATGACCATAATAATTTGTTGATTGCCTGTGTTATATCGGAGGACGGGAGGGTTTAGCAATGGTCCTTGCTTTGGACTGTTGAAGACCTAACATGCAAGACCTTGACCATGAAGACCTAACTCAGCAATATAAATTTGAAAGGCTAGATTATACATGACTAAAATTAATGATATCTTACAATTTCATCTGACCCCTATAGACATGAAGAGCCTTCTAATAAAATTGGTCCATAATATTTTTCTGGGGATTATAGTTAGCGTAGTGCAGTAAATTTCATTACTTTCCAGAAAAACAAACAATAACTGAATCCATGGTGTGAATAACGAAATCTTTCTTTAAGATGGAGAGATGTAAGATCACCTTCAACTTGTGTTGAAATGTGTATGCTGTGTCCCATTTTGCTTACACTGAAAAAAAATCGTTAACTAATGAATAGTATGCAAATATTACAAAGGTGAAAATTAGCATGTTTGTAAGAATGAAAAACCTCTGGCATTTTCATTCTTTTCTTTGCAGAGAGGCAATGTTCTAAACCACTTGAAATATTGTTTTAAAAAGTCCTTCACATCTGATGAGCATTATACCAAATTAAATCTTTTTTTACCGTAATTGCTTACTATTGCAGTTATTTATCTGGGAAAACAAAATGCTTTATACTTACAGTTCCATAAAGGAAAATCAATTATATTTATTTTATAGGGATAAATGCGTTCCATGGTAGTTGTCCCATTCCTCCCATTCCTTCACAGCAGTATCCTCAGCTCATACTTAGATGGTCTTCTACCACCTCCTGTTAACAGCCATTTACGACTAATACTTTGTTTATTGTCTTCTGTAGAATTCAGAACAAGTTTTGTGACGCACATAAAGAATGATTTCATGTATGTCAGACTTTTATAATCCAGTTGTAATTTTTGGGCATGTGGTCATGCTTCAGGACCACATCAAATAAGCCTGCCTTTCAGGCAAGCAGCATACCCTCTATGCACAATGTTAGGCATTCATGCATTTTGCAAAATAATATTTTAAAAATCTGTTAGTTTGTCAACACTGGTGGGAATGCGGATTAGAATTAAAGTCTCTAAGATGCACTATGGATATGCAAATAATTGAGGTTTTGGTTCTCTCGCTGTCCTTAAGTTATCAGCACGTAATGTTTATATTTTGTCTCTGACGTATTTTGAAATTAATTTTGGTTCTCAGTGAGAATTCTTACAAGTGTTATGTGTGATGGGTTGTTTTTAGTATTTTCATCTTAGTCTCCTTAAAAACAAAGCTCACTCTAATAGCTGCATTTTTATTATCCTTCATTATTCATAAGTACGAACCAGCCTGGGCAGTTCTCAAATCGTTCTGTTGCTTGAGAAATCCGTAGCATGATTCTGTCCCCCTAAGAGATGCTGTCGGTGTTCTTGCATGACACTGGTTGAACAAAGATTGTCACTATTATATTACCTGCTGGATCTGTATTCTCCTTTCCCTTCCCCTTCTGAGAAGACAGAAGAAGCTGTGTCTCCTTCACAGAGTAAACATCAGGAAAAGTACATTTTAGTAAAACTGCTAGGCTTAGCTTTGTGCCTGTTGGATCCTCCACATTCATAGGGTAACATGCATATGTCAAGACTCCTGTATCAATTTGGAAATCCAACTGTACTGGTCCATAAGGAACTTTTTGCTGCACAGAGGAAGTTAAAGTTGCAGGAATTATACTCTAGAGTAAAAGGATCTTGATCCCCGAATCATTTGGACTAGTTCTCCAAGTAGTAGTTCTCCAAGTGATGTTGAACCTCGAGGCATATGACACATCTTCAAAATCTAAAGTGACTAGCAGCATGGAGATCCAAAAGTTGTAATTGTGAACGCAATATGAAATGTAAACAATTTCATTGCCAATCAATGGCAATATTTGCTGTAAGACAGGTATCTAAATTTAGGAGTTTAAAATTAACATATAAATAAACCATTTGGTCCTGGGATATTTTCTGATGGAAGATGGTAATCATCAGCTAAATGACCTGCCTGTTCTTTGATTTGATCTTGCCAACACGGCTATATTATGGGTAATGTCCAAAGGAGCGTATTGCAGAGCAGCCTGTATTTCACCCATCTAAAAGAACTGATTTAGTCTAGCAAGCCTTCTTTACTGATACACCTGGTATGTTGGGGAAAAAAAAGATGCTGTGAATATAGCTCCAGGTCAGAATGTCTGCTGTGAGACATCACTGAGGTCAGTGGGGAATTGTTCTTGTGATCTAGAGAATAATAATGGACAGAAGGTCACAGTGACTGAAGCATGGATTCTGTTGTGGCGTAATTGATTCCCAAGGAGCCCATAGAGCTTTATTTATTATCCAGTGCTAAGTGAGTGTTTAAGACAGGCACAGAGTTCAGGATTGGATACTGAATTGCAATAGAGTCATTATGTGTATGTTACATTTCATTTCTTAGGTTAAGAAAAGCTTTATAAATAAAAATTTCTAGTTACATGACACATTTTGCTCAAGAGATGGGAAAAAAAGAAAGACACCAGATAAATTTTTTTTTATTAGACCACAGTTTTATGACTGTAATTAGGAACTTTCAGGCAACAACAGCTGTTAATATGAAAGGTAGCTACTGTTTTCCCCTCCAGCCCTTTAGTATGATCCTGATATTTTTGCCAAGACTTTGTTGCCTGAGAGCCAGAAGTTGATGATAGGGAAAATCTCTCCTTTCTGCACAGAAATCTGTCCTTTCTGCACCGGACCTTAGGAGCCCAGACTTGTTCTGCACCTTCTTTAAAAGATGCCTTCCACAAAATCTACTTTGAGTTCCGTTTTATTTGGGAATTGATCCATTATTTTCATAAGCCACCTGTTAAGTTGCAAAAAAGTTAAAAAAATAATTACAGCTGACCTCCTTTTTGGCCCCTTGGGCAGCTGGTAAGCAGCTTAAGGTAGTGTCTTTACTTCCCAGGAGGAGCAGGATAAAGTCTATTACTGCAGCTCAACTGATATGCAATGGTTTGGTATGCTGTGGGACCTCCATATTGTCAGTGACCTGCCCATTTCTTCAGAGTGCAGAGTCGCAGGGACAGACCCTGCAGAAGAAATCTCAGTGGCTACGTGCTGGCTAGTTATAGTAGTGAGTTGGTGTTTTATTCCTTGTGTAACTAACTGCCTCATCCATTACACATACTTTGGTAGGCTGCTTTACTCTGTTTCATTATCTTTTTAAATAAACTTGGTCTTTTTGAGATTTCCTGCTGTGAACTGCAAGAAATCACCCACAGTATACACTGCCAAAATCTCAATTTAATGGCTTGAACAATGTGACTATTTCTTAGATCTCATAATTGTCCATTTCAGATCTTTAAATGAAACATTAATTCCCCAATAGTGAACAGGAACTGGAAAATGATCAGTAGAACTGTTGGCAAGGCATCACTTTGAACCGAATGAGCTTGGTGCCAGTTCCATGTTGTACCAAACACAATGAAGGCCAGCATGCTGTATATTTCTGTCATCTGGACGTGCCCAGCTGTAGCTGGAGATGCAAATCCAAAATGTTGACAGCTGTTTCTCACTAATTAACTATCTGTCTTATGATTTACTGTCTACAGCTCTATGATTTACTGTCTACAGCTCTGTATGAACTCACATAAGAAGAATAGTTGGATACAGAGTGCGGTATACATGAATAACATGCATATTCTGTATGTGTTGTATGGCTGTTAGCAGACAATGACAGAGAGTAAGTCAGTTCTCATTACTGAAGAGATTACAAAAGAATGGATTGTTTTAAAGCATCACTCCGTTTTCTTAGGTATCTTAAAATTTACATAGTTCCTTCAGGGATTTAGATGCTAGAAAAATCTCCGGTATTTTTCTAGCTTAATTTAAGATTGAAGATATACAGTAGCATTTTTAGGGAAGGAAAAGGATGAGAATCAAAGCAAATGGAAGCCTAACTCAGCTAGTGGCCTCTCTAGCCTGGAGTTGTGTGTTTGAATTGCCTACCATGCATTGGGAAGATGAGAGGATAGGAGGAAAATGTGGGGAGGGAACAAGGTGATTAGGGAAGGTAATCCAAAACCCTCACATACTCAGTGGAAGCAGAGTTGCCATCTAGAGCTAGCCAGTGCAGAATGCCTAACAGAGGTCTATGCCTGCCTCTCTCAAGGGCATATGCACCAGAGCCCAGGCTCGTGTTATTTTGTGGGGCAAAAAACTGTTAAAAAGAATTTTAATACTACTCATTGTCAGTAGAACAATTGAGGTGATACAATTGGTAAGGTCTTTTGTGTAGATGAGATTCATTGTGTGGTACACTTGTGAAGAGGAGAAAGGGAGCTATCACTAGGAAACTGTGAAAATAGAAGAAAAAATGTTAGTGTTGGAAAGATGGGTTGAAGAAGCAAACAAGCATTTGGGGATCTCAGTGAAAGAAGTAAATGTTCTTATGGGTAGTGATAGACATAGATATTATTTATAGTTCCAGAAAAAGAATGAAATAAGGCTTAGCGTGGAGAGGATAGAACCCAGCGGGTAATTTCAAGATTTTCCTTACCAGTATTTATTGTCCCACTGTATTAAACCAAAGGGTTTTTTTTAAACTTCTTTCAAGAGTTTACCCGTCTTGTAATGTATTACCTGCTGTTCTGCTGAGTGATGTATAAATAGCTAATCATTTTTACTTTAATTTTAAATCATTATTCATAGCCCTTGGGACCAATGTTTTCTAGGCTTTTTCTATTTTTGTGTTGAGTGGAGGAGAAGAGAAGAAGAGCCTAAGGAGGAGGAGGAGAGAGAATGTGAAAAAAATCCCCTCAGCTATTCTTGAGTTACAGAAAAAAAACATGCACTTTTCCAAAGGAGGAAAAAAGCTCGTTTTAACTTTTCGAAAACCACAGAAAAAACTACTGAAGTTTCAAACTTGAAACAAAGTAGGCTTCTGAATCATGGAGTTTTAAAGCTTTATTTGGAATCAAAGCATCGAAGTAAAGCTACGTATGAGTGAGCACAATTTCTGAGCATGATCAGTCACAATTTCTTAAATTTTAGCAAAACTTATTACTACTGGTCCCTATTTGTGAAAACAGCACATTCATTTTTCCCATTTGGCCTGACCAGAGGACTCAAGTGAAAAAAAAAAATTGCTGCTGAAATAATTTGCAGGGGGAAGATTTTTAGTTGGTTCTATAAAATACATGCAGTAAATTCCTCCAAATCCCAATGAATTACAAACATTTGCTGGTGGAAAAACAGAAACCTTAACATGTGTGGATATAAAGTTCCCCTGGGCTCTTCCAGTAGAAGTTAGACACAAAGATTTACTTACAGTTAATGACAATGGAGCCAAAACAACCCAGGCTGGATAAATAAGTATATGGTAAATCTCAAATGGTAACTGTTTCACTGGACTCCATTATATTTCAGGAATCTCACAAGTTTTTCTTGCTGGTTCCAATTGCTATAGTTAGAGGTTACCCAATGAAAAATAAAATGCTAGTTCTCTTCTTATCTATAAAGCTTGCTAACCCAAAGTCACTTCAGATTGTAACTGGAAGTTGGGTTCTTCTGGCATTGTTAGTTGTTCGTAGCTGTGATTAATAAAGATTTCCTCCTGCCCAGTCCTTGAACTTCAGACCAGTGAACTGATTTAGTCTCGATGCAGAGTGCACAAAGGGGTGAGAAGAGGGATTCAGTAACAACAGTGGGAAGGGGCTCAGGATACCTGAGTGAGCACAGGCTGTGTGTGGTGCCTGGAGCTGGCAGAGCAGTGGGTTTGGCGAGGGAGAGTGCCTGGAGTGGTGATGGGTGAACGATGCCTGGCTGAGAGGTGATCACGCAACCAAACATTTTGGTAAACACAATAACCAAACTGAAAACAAAACTCAGGAGTTATGGTGGTGGGTGTTGTGGGGACTCAAAAGTCATCCGTACCAAACAGCTAATGAAGGATCAAATCAATATGAAAGCCTAGGAAAAAAATGATTTTTTTTTTCCACACATCAGAGTGGAAAGAAAAATCTGTGTGATTTGCCTTGAGTTCAGAGGGTTTGTAGAGAACAACAGGAGATGAATTCTCAGTAATGTGCTTCAGGTGTGACCATCTTTTTGGCTTGAGGGCCTGTAGCTAGCAGTAAGGGTGAGAGAGAAGAAAAGGAGCTGAAAGGATAAGGGGAAAACACTTATCTTTCCATATAGAGCCCAGCTGGAAGACGCCATGTTTTTGGCCTTTTCTTTCAATTTTGCCTAAGGAAAGGCTGTTGTATTTGTGTCCTATTGTTGAAAGGATAAATATTCTTCACTCCCTTGTTTTTAATTTATTGTCTTGAAACAATGTGAGGGGAGTGCTTAAATATCACTGTTAGGAGCAGACAACATGAAAAGCTACTAAAATTACTAATTATTGCCAGGGTATTTAAAAACAGTGGGAAGATTTTATGTTTTGAGGGATTAGTTTTAATTATTTGTAATCAAGTCTAGCTGAACTATATTTATTATGATTCTTAAACCCTTTTACGTGAATAGCTAGTGGCAAAAATTGCTTTTGCTATTTACCGAAAATTTCTTATATTGTGATACAGAGTTGTGCTTTTCTTCTAGCATTAAATATGACTCTAATATATTTGGTTAAAAAAATTGAGTTAGCATTTGTAGTTTTTATTATAGATAACTAAGGTATATGTCCTATACATGGTTGAGATGCCTCCTTTATTATTTGCATTAACTAAATATCTCAGTAATACTCACAGGTTAAAAATAGATTCTCTTACTATTTAGTTTGAATTCCCTGATGCTTATAGGATGCATCTCCTTAGTGTTACGTAGCTGGTTGGATTTGTGAACTATCATTACTTGCAACTGTTCAACACATACAACTAAGGAAAGTCTGTGTTTGTCTATGATATAATAAATGAACAAAAAAAAAATACAGTAAGTGCCTAAAATTTGTGATATGACAATATATTTAAAGTCCAGTATCAGAGAAGAATGACAAAGAACTCATGGACCTGTATTTAGCAGTGGTAGTTAAATTACATAATCCTATATAGAGAAAACAGTACCTCTTTCCATTTTAAATTTATTTCTCCATTTATCCTGCAGTAGTTACAGCTTTTGTTTTGATGTGCTACTGTTATTTTGTTGCTACATTAAATTCTTAACTTTAGTTCTCTTTGATTTTAACTTTTAAATAAATGTTACTTTTTTAATCTGTGCCATTATATTTAGAATTATAGAATAGTTTGGGTTGGAAGGGACCTTAAAAAGGTCATCTAGTCTAAACTTTTATTAACCTTCCAAAACAAATTGTTGACTCTTATCCTCCAGGTGATGGTAATTTTGGTCCTTTTTTTCCTTTCTTCCAGGGGTGTTAGAAAAAACATGCTTTTATTCAAATGGAAGTGAGGTCCTCACAGTTAATGGTGACATTGAAACATCTGGTGTTCTTTTGCCAAACATTGTCGAAAACAGTTCCAAGACTGGTCCTACAGTGGATCTCAGCACACGGCCCTCTTCCTGGACCACCACATCTTTATCCCACATTGACCAAATGAACAAGAACTCAAATATATTTAGAGAGACTTTCCAGGAAAATGCATTTGCTCTTGCAACTCAAGCCACAGTGCTCAATCCTCATCCTACATATGATGCTGGTTTGGCGGAGGGCTCTGAAGACAGCACCCAGCTGCTTGCCACTGCAGAGGAGCCGAGTTTGTGGTCTACAGATGCATCCTTTAACAACACAGAAGGGATGACCACTCTGCCGGTATTAAGTTCTACCCGCCCATCTGTGTCACAAAAACTGGATCAGAAAAAAAGTAAGTTTACATTTTATTTGGCTCCATACTTCTGACTCAAAAAGTATAGAACATGCTGTTGACATTCTTCCTAATGTGTTCCCATGAGTTTGAGGAATGTGCTCCTTTTGATAATTTATTTTGTCATGTACATTCCGTGTTGCAAGCAAGTGGTTTCTTACGATAATATTTGATTGACCTCATTTGAGAAAGATGCAGTAAATTCTTTCAGGTATGGATACTTACAATATGTTCTTCAACTGGTGATAATCATGCATGCTTACGAAGACTGAACATGAGTTATTACATGCCGTATTCAGTTTGAATTTTCTGTGTTTTTTTAAAATTATGTAAGTGGCAAGTACCTTCCTGATCTTGGGGAGATAATTACAGTTACCACTTCTTCTGTGTTAGTGGATAAATTTTTCTCAAATTTGAAGCAGTTTCTCTATGTAGCAATAAAGTTCCAGTGAAGTTTCTGAGAACTATAATAAAAATGTCTAGAGAGAATAATAATTAACTGTGATCATGTTTTTTTTTGTTTGACTATGAAAGTAGGTGCATTACACTAGTCCCATGGTAATTTTATTGATTCATCATGTCAGTAGTAGTGAAAGGTTTCCTGATACTGTTTTGCTAACAACTGCAACACTAGGGTATCATATTAAAATGAATTTGTTTCTCTTGAACTGCATATCATTCCTTTGTTCTTGATCCCACCAGAGCACAAAGCAAAACTTATTCTGGGTCATAGAGAGATCTGAAATAGATGAAAGGAGATAGTCAGTGACCTGAAAGTCGCATGGTCTATTAAGTGTATTTTTAAAATTTCTATAAAATGAAAATGAAGAGTATCTGACAGTGACATCTGTCAGTGACATCACTTCTGAAAGGCCACTGAACTGTATGTTATTTTGAAGAGCGGGTCTGTGTGTCTCTACTGGATTCTGTACTTGGTTAAGTTGTGAGATATGATATTAGTTATCTGAAATTTTTTGCTCTGCTTGTTTTTTTTTTAAGCATTCTTCCTTCAGGAGTTTGTCCCCCTGCACCCTCATCTTCAAACAGGCAGATAAAAGTTGGGAAACATCTCTGTTTATGTCTTTTTCTTGTTCTTTCTGGAGTGAATTAAAAGTAGGGAAAACCTTCGAATAAGAGTTTCTTTTCTTTAAAACCTGGTACACAAAAGAGATTCCTTTTGAGGACATTTCAGTGGTAGCTCATTTTCTCACTCATAAATTAGCATTCAAATATAATAACTTACTGGGTGTCAGTGATTTGTCAGTATTTTCTTCTGTCCCCTAGACTGTAGTGACTCCACAGGCCATTTAAATGGTGCAGGCTTTCTGAAGGTTCTGTTTGCTAAATGAATTTTCTTAAACAGATTTATCTTTTATTTTCTCCCCTTGCCCCCCAATTCAGAACAAATGTATATTAATGCACGCTTGTATCCTATTAGTGATTCATTTATTTACTTCTTTTGGTAACTTTGTTAATTATCACTGCACCAAGGTACAGCATAAAAGCACAGCGTGCTACACTGCAGATACTTCAAACCCATAGGATTTTCAGTAATTACTGTAGCAAAGGACACCTCATGTTAGTGGCCGTATGATTAATGTTGAGCAAAACTGTAGGGCAATATACCACCTGTTTTTCTTAACTAGGTCTTTGATGTGTTATGGGGTGTAACTGATCCTATTTTAGAAGATGGTGTCTTTGCATTGCAGTCTTAGTAATTGGGTAGATACAGTATAGATATACTATGTAAGATTCTGTGTTTGTATTTGTATTCATCTGCCTAATCATCATATTTGAGATACCTGGAATTCCATGAAATATAGTTGAAACCAGTGTAAAACTTTTTTCTCTTTTCATATCATGTTGGAATGAACTCTTTTGAGATGGATAAAATGTATGTGTGTGTGTATGGGAGGTGATATCTTTCCCTCGTAGAATGCTGCCGCAGGGACAGTGCTACAGTGGCTCAGGACAACCTTAGGTCTGTATTTCTAAAGTTTCAATTATTTGGTGTTTGATATTATATAGAAAGGCACTTGTAGTCTGTGAAGAAATATAAGTATGTGCTCTATTGTGGTAAGTGCAGTTCATTCCAACAGTGTGTATATTCAGTAGGCATGACTACTTGGGATTCTACTGTGAGGTGGTTTCTTCTCTGTAAAGAGAAAAGGACAGAAGATTTTCAAAGACAAATTTGAAATACCACAGGTTTCTTTAAAAAACAAAACAACTAAAGAAAACCCATTCCAAACTGAGATATTTCAGGTTACATTTTTCTTCCCCTATCAGATACATCAGGAGCTGGTATGTTACTAATCAATAACCTCTCAGTCGTGAATTCCATTTTGAGGTGTTTTGCTTATCTGTATTCCTGTGGACGTTGCCTTAATTCTGTGTGTAGATACATAGAAAATGTATACATATATTGGGGATCCAGACCAGAAGAATTTGGTCTCAGAGTAACTATGTGTACCCATGGCTGTCCGAGGCATGGAGGACTACAAAGCAGGGGATTTTGAGTTCACAGGGCTCCTCACTACCTCATTTGTCCTGGCCTTTGCAAATTAACTCCTTGCACTTGTTCTCGGTCTCTTTGATCTCTCCTTTCCCACGAACCTTTGCTTCTTGGAGAGAACTCTAAGGTAACAGAGAACACGGTCTGATGTCCACAGGAAGTTCTTACATATTCTGATGCAGAGGGAGATGGGGAATAACTGGGACATGAGATATAAGTAAATTTTAGAATAGTGAGACCAGAATAGCCTTTTAGAGTAAAAAGTGGGTTTATTTTTTTTTTTCTGGACCAGTAAAACTTAACGACCACATGGGAATGGTGGTAGTAGATCAAATTAAGTCTCTCTTGCTTACTGTCTGGACCGAGCTGTGACCATTAGCATATGCCTAAAGAAGAATAAACTAGGGATAGCATAAATAGACACTTCAACATTATATGGTAGCAGATTCCAGTGATCTGCAGTGAGTCCTGATGAGCGTTCTCCCATGAATTTATATAATGACTTTTGAACCCATCTAACATGGAGGTTTGAGCTTTTTAGGCTTATCTTATAAGGAAATTAATCTCCAAATGAAAAGTGAGGCTGGTGTTCTGTCATCATCAGTGCACACTAGCAGATCATCCATCAGTACAAGTTTCATCTTGTTCAATGCGGGAAGTGAATGCATTTCTGTTGATACAGTGAGCATGCATAACTTGGACTTTATGCCGGTTTTACGCAGGGTGTTAAAAGACAAATGATATGTCATACAACATAGAGACTGACAGTGCAAAACCAACCAGACAAAATTCTCTAAACGCATTTGAACTGGCATTCATGTGTCCGTAATGTTTTTGGCCGTGGTTTCAGTATCCCTAGCGCTGAATTTGCTTTACTGGTGTACCACAGCTTCAATAAAAGACATTAGAACCCATTAATAAGAGAAATGATAAACATTGTGACTATATGATATTCACTCAAGACTTTAAAATAACACAAGTAAAATATTGCTGAGTTACTAACTGGAGAGGAATGAAATTTGGCACATATGACATCAATTATATAAAAAGTCCTTGAAGCGGAAAGAAGTTCTTTGGCAGAAATTCTATTAAAGAATAGATTAGTGGGTAAATGGAAATGCATGATGCAATAAGGAAGAGATGAAGAAGTTTACTTTCATTTTACAAGGGAAAGCAATGCCTCACAAATCTATTAGAAAGTTCTTCGAAGGAGTCACTGAAAATTCTGGTTAATACAACATACTTGGCTTTTTAAAATGCTGTTAACAAGAGCCCTCACTGAGAAGTCTTAAAGAGACTCTTCTCACAGACTAATTACTCATTAAAAGACAGAAGGAAAAATGAGAATGAATGGTTAGGCTCCACAGTGAAGAAGGTTACTGATGGAGTCTTACAGAGTTATCTGATCTGGGAAAGCAGTGAATAGTCAAGTAACGTTTCTGCTAATACAGAATTATCTGTCTAAAATGAATAGCTAGGAATCACATAAAGGTCTCATAGTGGAGAGAGTGTCTGATAAAATGTTTACATGACTTTGTGCCAGTAGGTGCAAAAGAATGCTGGAGAGTGGGGATCACCCCTAACTCTGTGTAATACAATGCTGGACTCTCAGATAGCTTTGCCACCAGAAAAAAAGACCTGACAATTTGCTGCAAACAGCATTCTGGCTCTTTGACTGTCAAGAAGGCAAACAAAGTGTTAGGAATCATCATGAGATCTGTGAAGAACAAAACAGAAGATCTCAGTACATCAGCATATAAGTTCAGAAAGATAATAGTAGAATTGGAAAAGGCAAACATCAGGCAACCAGACCAGTAGAGACATGGAATGGCTTAGATGTGAGGAGGCACTAAATAGGAGGAAGACGCTGTTTTCCTCCTGGAAAATAGCTGGCTGAGGTGTAAGTGGTTGTGGTAGGTATCCATACCATTTTGAGTGTCCTGGAGAAATGGAACAGGGAACAGTTACTCGCTGCTTTTCATTATATCAGTAGGTGCCCCCTTTTTTCAAAATTTTATTTATTATCAGTAAATTAAAATAAAAAAAGGAGACATAGCTACATCATGGAACTCATTGCCACAGAACGACGGGAAAACAAGGAAGTATGCAAATGCTTTGAGAACTTCATGAGAGGCTGTTCTGTTGGGGGCTTTTAATCACAGTAGTCCAGTTGCAACCTCTGACTTGTGAAGGCTCAAGATTTTAGGTTGCCAGAAATCCTGTTATACTCCTAGGTGGTTGTTCCTTACATTTTCCCTAAATTCTTAGAATTTTTCTTGAACATATAATGCTGGCCCCTGCCAAAGGTCACCTTCTGAGTTAAATGTATCCTGTGTTACCTCTCAGTTGGAAATCAAGTGAAGGAACACGTTTTTCCTGTTGAGGGACTTGAGTTTGTGTGAGTTCATGTTTAAATATTTTCTGAAGGCATGGGCCACGGTCCTAAGTCACTAGGATGGTTCATTGGAGAGTTTTCTGATAGTGAAAACATCAGGAAGGGGGTCTTAGGTGAACCAATAAATTCAGTAGTGTATATTTATGGAATTTAGAAGTATATGCGGTAATATTCTGTTCATCTGTCAATCAATGCTTAACAGAAAAAGAACCATGTACTAAATAGTAATTATCTTAAAGAATAAAGGATGTTGTTCCAAGATAAATATCAGTACAATTTTATTGGTACTTTTTGAAACAAAAGTAGGCTGCAGTTAGTCAGTAAAGTGGGAGACTAAGCAGGAGAGATCTCAAGTGTATGAGATTGAGCGGGATGTTTTCATTTCAAATGAAGCAGACTCCCTGTTTTGTAATACTGCTGATTTGGGGAGACAGGAAGGAGAGCGAGCAAGGGTTGACATTCTTCCTAGAAAAACATCCTGTAAACTAATGGAATATGCACTGGGACAGGAGGTATTAGTATCTGATTTTGCTTCTTCCACTCACTGATGTTTATGCATACGTATATTTAATATCCCTTTTTTTCTGTGCCAAGTCTCTCATACTTCTCTCCTAGCAGACAGTCTAGTAACCCCTCTATAGGCACAGGCCTCATCTGCTCTGAGAGGAGGGGAAGTGGCAGCTGTGGAGAAGGAGATTGAAGCACCCGCATGTGTTAGTAGGAGATGGCACTGGTGGTAGAAGAGGTGGTCCACAGAGGCTTTCATCTGAAGAACTGCCTGGCTGTGCAACTCCAGGCTATGCTGGGGAGTCCAGGGAGAGCACCGAGCCTCTACATCTTTCATTGGGAAAAGAACTGAGTAAAGAACTGAGTAAAGGATAGAAATAAGGTACATGTTTTTTCCACCTCTGGGTTATTCTGAATGTGCTTGACAGAGCGCTAGGAAAAGGCATGCATCCCAAATGAACGTGGATGTGGTTCCTGTTTAGCTCCTCCCTGTACTTGCACAAATATGTGGGAGGGTGAAAAAGCTCCCAAGCCCTAAACAGTTGCTTAGAAGAATGAAGTAGAAAAGTGCCTTCACAAAAGTGAGTCACTGTATCAGAGGACTTCTTAAGCATTTCAAAAACATAGCATTTATATTTGCTTGTTTGCATCTTTTACTCTTTTCCTAAATAACAAATATTCTTACTATGCAGAAGACTCTTGGGTGTTTTCATGTTTCATGCACATCTTTGAGCAATTTAATTTCTTTGCAATGCCCTGCTCAGCCTAGAGGTTATCCTATTGTCATTTAACTATGCTTAATTTATACATGAAATAAATCTCTTTGTTTCTACTCAGCATCTCCTACTTTGTATTTGGTGTTCTGCCACTACTAGAATCTACAGAACACTAGTCTGGCCCAGCTTTCTGTTTGGTAGAAAAGAGCAATATGAGAACCACTGTGGGGATAGCTGGATGGGATATGTCACATGTGGCACGGAAACAAGAAATTCCCTGCCTCTCTTTCTCTGCCTTGTGCAGCTCGTACTAAAGACATTTTTCTTCTACTGAAGTTAAGGTATCCTGTAACTGCATCCCAAGTCAGACCATAGGCTTGCATCTCCCTGATCCCCAGTGTCTCAAGCAGTGATCTAATAAATCACTTTGTCTTCTAGCTCAATTTATGTGTAATTACTCATAAAAGTTGGAATAGACCCATGTAAGGAGGAATAGCAATAGACCCATGGTAGATCTTTAGGGGTATTCTTGTCCTCAAAAAAAATAACATTCAAAACATTGTGGAAACATTATTTTCTCCTGAAGGAAAAATGGTTTTGATTTTTCAGATTGCCATACAAGAATATAAACAGTGGTCTCCTAAACCCCAGGCCGGGAGTTTAGCCACTCAGCTGTGGGGTTTTTTTGTGCAAATGCAAACAAGAGTAGACTAATATGGTAACTATTAATTTTGCTGGTGCTTGAGTTCATGCTTGAGAGTGTTTCCTCTTCCACCAGTAGCTTCTGTTTCTTTATCTCACCTATGCCTATATTTTCTCTCAAAATTAAAGAAAAAAAGTGAAAAAAGCTGCCCTAAAACTTTGTCAATGCAGTCCTCGTTAAAAAAATGCTTTTTTTTTTTTTCACTGGTTGAAATAGTCATTAGAGCCATTCAGGTTTTCTTGTCCAGCAGAAATTTAAAATTAAATGTGCAGTTGACATGGCAAAATTAGTGACTTACAAGAGAAACACATGGTGGATTTTCTCTAAATTCGATGGCAAGAATCTGGTTTTCATCAGTTTGCCTATTCCACCATTGCTGTTTCATATGGGTGCATGGGCATAGCTTGGCAAGGAAACCATTAAGCTTCTGACATAAAAGATGTATTAGCTGGAGTCTAAAAGATTCTTAAAAGTCATTACTCTTTATATAGAATATAGAGATTTTTTATTACAACTTATATAAGGAAGAAAAAGCTTATTAGCTGTTATCACCTGGTGCATTGCTGCTTTTGGATAACTCTAAGCTTGCCAAAAACTTCAAATACTTTTGGGAGAATTGTAATGAGGTTGCTAACTCTTTCATACGTTTATCTCTAGCTAAGCTTGTGATTTCAATTCCCTTTAATAAATTTGTCTTTTCTTATTGCAACTATTTTGTTTGTAGGTTAGCATCTGTCCAAATGCGGTCTGATGAAACAATGTTCTCTGTGAGATATCTAAAAGACTTCAAGTATCTGTTGGGATTAACGCTGTAATGAGTACTATGAATAACTATCATCCCCCTCCCCCCTTTGCAATTCCGTGTATCTTTACTTTTTGGCCTTTCAGCAGCGTGGTTTACTTTAGAGTGGGATATGCTCTCCTTGGAAATAACTACAAGGTCAGCTTTGTTCTGGTCTTTAAATGATGTGTGTGTCCTGAGTTATGGATGTGTGTACCTTCAAAACTTTAAAGAATAAAGAAAGGGCCCAGGAAGTTGTATATCATGCACTGCAACATATACTTTGCCAGATGTGCTATCAAATTCAGAAGATCTGGACTGCAGTATTTCTGGCCAATGCAAATGATCATTTACAAACAATGACTATCTATGCTGTAATGAAACAAGCACATACGTACCTCTGAAAGACATAGTTCTGGCAATTTTCCATATAAAAACCAGTAATTAGTTAGTCTTTAGTTAACCAGGGCTTTAAAGATCAACACCAAGATCTTAAACTTCAGCTGCAAACTGCCAAGCAGGAAACTGCAGTTTGCAAAGCTTGGGTTTCATGTACTTGCAGCGTTCTGCATAGCAAGTGTGAGGCTGTATTCTGCTCTAAGTTTCTGGGCAGATTTCACAGGGAGGGGTTTGCTGGGTTAATTTGTGTGAAAGTGGGGTGGGCAGAAGTTACCATTGTGAGACAGGCTGGTGAAAAAAGGATCCTAATTTCTTATTGAACAGTTCAGAAGACTAATTTGGCTATTCTAGAAAGGTAACTAACCAGAGACAACTGGGACAGCTCAGGTATAGACTATTTCTATGCTGACCTATTCATAGCCTGTTGAGTATCTCAACTATTGTAAGTCTTTTACAAAGCCCTGTATTCTCTTGCTTTGAACATAACAGTATCGGTGCATAATTAAATGTTGTCAATCAAGCTAGCATTCATTTCCACTTATTGAAAACACATTTGTTAAAAAAAACAACCAACCAGAAACATCTGGATGCCTGTCTGGGTCCTGTGGAAGCTACCATTTTTTTGTCCCCCTTTTTTTTTTTTAAATAAAGCCTATCAAGAGTACTAAAGTCATGCACATCTTTCAAAACAATAGCAAAATCCTGTCCAACCTAATATGCCATGGAAAATAATCTCTAATGATAGATCTAATCCTAGAATTAATTTCATATTGTGCTTTTTGTTTATTTAATGGTAGGTTCTTAGAAATATGCCTCCAGTTTCACTAAAGAATCCTGTAATTAGGAAACAACTAATCAAAAAAACAGATCTGGAATACAGGCCATCTCACACCTCTAGGGGGGTAGGTGTTCAGCCTCAGCTTTGGCTAATGAGTTTACCTGCTCTTAGCTGTGCCTGCCCAAGGGATTAAAGAAGCAAGTATGTGCCTCAGCCAAGAAGTGCAGCATCTGGAAGCACCTTGGTAAAAGAAGTGGGTGTCCAAAAAAATGAGGTGGCTTGATGAAGCATCCAGCCTTCTGCAAGTATTCTTTGGTCAGGAGAATAACTGAGTTAGAATTTATGAGTGCATTAAGCTCTGAGCAAGAAGTGTCTGGTGCAGACTGGATGTGGCGTTCCACTGTACAGCAGCTGGTACACATTGCCTTAAAAAAAAATTATGATAACACTTCAACTCTGATCTAAAATATGAGCTATATTTCCTTCATGGCTAATCCCCTCTCTGTGACCTGTGAGATAATGAATTGTTTTTCTCTCTACTGCAGGTGGTCAGTAGCCTTATCACCTCTCCCTTTGGTACCTGTGGAGCACAAGGGGGAGTTGAGAATCACTCATTCCTTTCAAATTGTATAATTCATTAGCTGAATGAAGTTAAATGAGAGCAATTGTTTTCAGCTAGTCTTGGAGTCTGACTTCTATTTCAGATCTGCAGATGGGGTTTGCAGTTCAAAAGCTTGTTTCCCACTTCCCCACATAAGTTATTATGAGTCATCTGGGCTTCGTTTGGAGGTTAGTGGTGCTGAGAAGGTGGCCCCATTCCCTTTACTCAGAGCCATACAGTGCTGTATGCGTCTTTTTATGCACTGATACTTGCTGTCTCCTCAATGAGCTGACTCAGTTCCAACACTGGCTAAGTTAGCTCTTGGCTGGTTTGGCACCAAAGTTGTTCTAAAGGAAACGGCAAGCACACATGGTTGAGAGGAAGAGGTATTGCGCCATTGCATCAGTTCAATTGTCTTGTGAAATATTTTTCTTAATGTGTCAGTTGACCTAAGAAAAGTCATGACCTTCTGTTAGAAACTTACTCTGACAGTACCTTGCTTATATCTTTAGGCTACCATGGCTATTACTGAAATATGAGTGTGAACTCTCAGGAGACATGAATTCGTCAAATGTCTATCCACGTGTAAATGTAACGAACTTAATAATACTTCTCTCGAGGTTGTGTCTTTGTGCTGTATTGAAGCTGTATAGAGACACTTGAACCGTTAACCTAACATTGCCGAGTTACACTGAACCATGTCCCTCAGCACTACTTATTTTAAATACCTCCAGGGATGACAACTCAGCCACTTCCCTGGGCAGCCTGTTCCAACACTTGATAACCCTTTTGGTGTAGAAATTTTTCCTAATATCCAATCTAAACTTCACCTCGTGCAAGTTGAAGTCATTTTCTCTTGTCTATCGCCTGTTACTTGGGAAAAGAGACCGACCCCCACCTGGCTACACCCTCCTTTCAGGGAGCTGTAGAGAGCGATAAGGTCTCCCCTCAGCCTCCTTTTCTCCAGGCTGAACAACGCCAGCCCCCTCAGCCGCTCCTTATAAGGCTTGTGCTCCAGACCCCTCACCAGCTTCACTGCCCTTCTCTGGACACACTTCAGGACCTCAACGTCTTTCTTGTAGCGAGGGATCCAAAACCGAACACAGTATTCCAGGTGCTGCCTCACCAGTGCTGAGTACAGGAGGACAATCACTTCCCTAGTCCTGCTGGCCACACTATTCCTGATACAGGCTAGGATGCTGTTGGCCTTCTCGGCCACCTGGCCACACTGCTGGCTCATATTAAGCTGGCCATCCACCAGCACCCCCAGGTCCTTTTCTGCCGGGCAGCTTTCCAGCCACTCTTCCCCAAGCTGTAGCATTGCTTGGGGTTGTTGTGACTGAAACGCAGGACCTGGCACTTGGTCTTATTAAACCTCATACAGTTGGCCTTGGCCCATCAATCCAGCCTGTCCAGGTCCCTCTGTAGAGTCTTCCTCCCATCAAGCAGATCAACACTCCTGCCCAATTTGGTGCAAACTTACTGAGGGTGCACTTGAAAGTGCTTACTTAGGTGCTTCTTAATCCTTGTTTCCATTTTGCAATGTACTTTAGAGGATCTCAGTTCTAGCAAAGGATAAAATTCTGTTTTTCACAGGTTGAAGAGAAGCTTCTTTTTACATTTTTTTCCATCCCTCCATCATTTTTGCATCTTGATACTGGAGGTATTGCTGTTTGTACACACTTTTTCTTTTGCGTCGTCTACAGACACAGAGTTTACCAAAAATTTGTTGACTGTGGTGGCAGTCTTGAGACAGAAATATTTCTCAGCTCCTCAATGACATTTTAGTCTTGTCCAGAGAGACTGTTAGAAATGGTAACACTGCTGTTGACAGTTGTTTGTAATATTGTGCTTTTACAACAGATGTGGAGTTAAGTATTCCCATTGTCTTTTCCTTCACTTCCTGAGTGCTTAATGGATACTTTTAGGTATGAGCTTTCTATGTCCATGGTACAACTAAATAGTTTGTCAGTTGCAAAGGAAGTGAGAAGTGTTATGGAAGTGATGATTCTATGACTGATGAACTTGTTCCTATGCTAGCTGGGAATTAATCTGTTTTGGATTTGGCAGTTCTAGAAAGGCAAAAGGTTCCTTAAGATAAAATCAGTGTGGATGTTACAAAATTTGTGGAAACTTTTTTTTCTCTGAAATTTGGTTTTCAAGACACTTCAGATGATACAAAGCAAAATGCTTTGAATACGAAACTGTAATTAACCATAGGCTTCTTATAGAAGCAAGCCTACAAAAGATGTCCTGAACAAGCCCATTTAGCTTGACTTTGCCTTTAATTTTCAGAGGCATCAGGAACTTAAAGTGTATGTTATCAATCTTGGTTGTGGCATTTTTAGCATTTTTAAGGGAGTCCAGTCCAACACAATTATTTAACAACCCAAACTTATGTGCAAATAGAGTGTTCTTTCAGCAGTTTAAAAAGGAGTTATCTCATTTTGAGCAAAAGATCTTATAAACCTAGTAGCTTTAAAGACATCTTGAGTGTCCCAGCGCTTGAATGATGTGTATACTTTCTAAATATAAATAGGATGAACCATCCTGTTCTTCTGTATTTTTCTGTGCTCCTATATCACACCCATTAAAGCTGTGGCATACTTCAGCACAGATATGGAGGATTTACTTACCTATCAGTAAGAAGAAATCTTCAAAACTAAGTTATCTAGCACTTTCTACTGTCTTTACATAATTTCTGGATAATAACTAGTTTTAAATATTAATTCTACTTAACATAGGGTCTATCATGACAGAAACCCTTTTATTTTCAAAGCAGATACTTAAGCTAACTGGGCAATATTGTTTTGGATTGACCTTGGGTGGCTGCCAGATGCCCACCCAGCTGCTCTCTCACTCCCCTTCTTCAACAGGACAGAGGGAGAAAATAAGATGGAAAAGCTCATGGGCTGAGGTAAAGATGGGAGACCACTTACCAATTGCCATCAGGTACAAACCAGACTCATTATTTGAACGTATTGCCAATTAAAAATAGAGTCGAATGGTGAGAAACAAATACAAGAACTAAAACACCTTCCCCCCCACCCCGTCCTTCTTCCCAGGCTCAACTTCACTCCTTCAATCCCATCCCCTCTACCTCCTCACTGCTGTGCGTGGCACAGGGTGGATGGGGACTGGGGGTTGTGGTTGGTTCGTAACAGTTCCTCTCTGCTGCTTCTTCCTCCTCACACCTCTTCCCTGCCCCAGCCTGAGGTCCCTCCTACTCCAGAGTAGCTCTCATGTGGGTCCTCTTTATGGGCTGCAGTCCCCCAGCATGAGTCCTCACTGACAAGACCTTGTTTCAAAGTATTGAGAGAGTACTCTCTTTTTTTTGTGACAGCTAACATGCTTTACAGCAAAAACAGTTTGCTAAAATTAAATTTGTGAAATCTTACGACAAATCTTCATGTTTTAGATGATAAATAAGCTAATCATTTTGCTGTAGTATAAAAGGGACAATTAAGCAATATAGCTAAGTCAGACCATGGAATGTATGCAGTATGGGAATAGGTTTGCAGATATTTGGGTTTCAGTGATCTAGTGAATAAATAGTCAAAATGGGTGGGTCAAAAGGAATACTTTAGTCATGTAAGAGGACCTTGGTTTTAGTTGTAAGACAATGGAAAATGGTGCCTGGTGTACATCAGTGAAGAAACCTTTGGGCTGTTTGGTAAATAGCTGGGGTGAGATTGTAAAAGTGAACCATCACAGTGACATAATCCCCCAGTACATTGTTTTAGCAGGAAAAAAGCAACTCTGTAACTGCCTTAGGGATGTTATGAAATGGCGATATGGCATGAGAAATAATAGTTGAGGGGAAAGGAGGTGTGTGTGATAATCCATAAAGATTACCCAAAATCAGTTACGAAAATGCTTGAGACCTTCTGCTCTAAGAAAGCATTTCTTAACTGTATTTGTATTATTTGTCCTATTATTTACTTACTTGGGTTGCTATACATCAGGATGGAAGCACCAAATGCATTGATTATACAGGAGCTGTTAATAAAACTCCTAAAGCCTGAAACTTAAGAAACAAATGCTTTTGAACCATGAGATTCTTATAAAATAAGCTGCTTATTGACAACTTCTTTTTTGCATGGAATTGCTCTTAAAATTGCTCGTATCCCCATATCCTAAAATACTTCACTTATTTAATACAGTTGCAGAAGTGAATTGTGTCTATTTTCCTAACAGAAGTTTTGAGTTAATCAAAGGCAGATGACATGAATTATGTACATGATGTTCCTTTTTAATAGTCAGTTTGAGTGGAAGTTTGAAATATTGTTTTGATTTTGTGCAAATGTACCTCAATAGATACAAAAGGAATACGTGCATTTGAAGAGAATCCTAGCAGGAACCAGAGATGAGTAAATGGTGCTCAGCTGTTCTTCATTCATTGTGTTACTTTAATTTCTTTCACGCCACTTTTCTTGTCATGAAGAATTTGGAACCTGCTTCATTTATAGATGCCTCTTTAGCAAGCTTTTTATTTTTCCAGTAGTATGATGACAATGTGCCTTGGCTCACATTAAATCTCAAGGAGGTACAGAGGTCCAGAGTGACACATTTAAAAAGGGAAGGCAGCTATTTAGAACAACACTTGAGCATACGCTAAATTCATCCCTATCCAGAAAGCACTTCAGCATGTGCTTAAAAGATGGTCTCAGTAGAGAAGCTCTCTAGCCTCAAGATTTAAATTCCAAATAAGCAAAAGTCAGCCCCAACCTCCCCTGTTGATTTGAATGGGGTCTGCTGGTGCTCGGTAGTTCTGAAAAAATTGTCCATTTATTCTGTGGCTACCTTTTTATCCCCAAATGCAGGGATGTGAAGAGTTTTAAGTAGTTTCTTATCAGGATCTTGAGCACAGTGCTAAACTTAGGAATTCCCCTAATTATCCATGGTCTGCCAAGGAGGCTTTGCAACTTTTCCCAAACCTGTGACCTCTGATTTAAGGCATCCAACTAGTGCCCATTAGAGTAGTGCACCTCTAATTAGATGAAGCTTTTATTTAAGTCTTTGTGCATTGTGAATCACAGAATCATAGAATCTTCATGGTTGGAAGGGACCTTTGAGATCATCAAGTCCAACCATACACACACAAAAAAACCCGCCTACAATCTCTGCCACTAGAGCATGCCCTGAAGTGCCACATCTAGACGTTTCTTAAATACCTCTAGGGATGGTGACTCAACCACCTCCCTGGGCAGGCTGTTCCAGTGCCTGACCACTCTTGCAGTAAAGTAATTCTTCCTAATATCTAATCTAAACCTCCCCTGCTGCAGCTTCAGACCATTTCCTCTGGTCCTGTCATTATTCACCTGGGAGAAGGGGCCAACACCCACCTCTCTCCAACCTCCTTCCAGGTAGTTGTAGAGGGCAAGGAGGTTTTACCTCAGCCTCTCTGCATATGACCTCATATGAATGTTCAATGCCTTTCAGAACTGGATGTCTTAGTTTGGATATCCAAAAAAGACGTTAAATATTGATATGGCGGTTTCAAATATTCAGTTTAGTGCTTTGAAATATATAGGCAAATAAAGTTAAGAACACTCTTCATTTGCAATGTTCTCATTATCATATATAGTTTTGAACTGCTTATAAAGCAAATGTTATCCTCTCGTTTAGAAAGATTTAATTTTGGAAGGATGATGAGGTACCCTGGTGACAACAACTGTTTAGCATGTTATTTAGGTATAAATGCATCTGCAGTATTTGTATTCTTAGTGTTTCAACATTCCATGATGGACAAAGTGTAACTGAGGGGTAAGTGACAAAAAAGTGTAATGGTTCTTTAGGCCTAGGATAACAACGGAACCCTCCCCCCGCCCCCCAGTTATTGTAAATCTTAAAATAGGCAAAAATGATTTGCATCTGAATAGCTTACACCCTTTTAAATATTTTCAAAATTCATGAGTAAAAAATTTTTAAAAATCTTATCTAAACCGTAAGACACTAAGTGCAGAAAAGTTGGATAAAATCCAAATAGAAAAAAATAACGAAGAAACACAAGCAAGGTGGGATGTGTTGAAAGCAAATTGCACTCATTATAATTACACTCACTATTGAAAGGTAATATGCGCTCATTGTAAGTAATGTTTGCTATGTCTTGGGCAGGGGAGAAAGTATATAAATAGGGACATACAAACTATCTGAAAATAAGAGCTGTATTGACAAGACTGTAGAAATTATAGAATGAAGCAGACATCGTAATGCAAAAAGTGAAGGGAAGGTAAAGATGGAAAATGAAAGGAAATGTAATTACATGTGAGGTTAAGTCATATAAAGAGTAATTTCCACTGCATCCATAATAAGAGATATTCTAGGGAGAAGACAGCAGGCGTCTCCCAGAGATGGGAAGAATCATTCAGACACTGAAGAGCTTGAAATTGTTGAAGAAATGAAATGCATTCTTTGTGTTAGTATTTACAATGGCAAATTTAGGACAGATGTCTGAAAGACAAGCATTTTCAGGAGTCTTGAAGGAGAAATATTAAGGGAAAGCAGAAAAAGAAATAATAAAAAAAAATCTTTAACTAACTGATTGATTTAAAAACAAAGTCAAGTGAACTGGATCCAACCTGAAAGAATGAAGAAAATTGTGACTTAGTTTGACTGGTATATTTTGAGTAGTATGGCCAGACTGTGGTGTTGCTTTATTGATTTCAGACTGCAGACACAAGCAGCTGCAGAATAGCCAACAGAGTACTTTTTCGAAGAATTGAGAATTTCATACTGAAGGGAATAGTACAAATGATACAGAGATGTTGACCAGACTTGAAAAGAATTGAAGACTTAGGATTTTTTTTAAAGCTATTTCCTTCCACAGCTTGATTTTAGTTTTCTGTCCGTGTTATGTCTTCCTCCAGTTTATGCTCTTATAGTCAATGTAGCCTGACACAGAGACTCATCAGGATTTTATCTTGTAGTAGGAACTATCTAAAGGACCTAATTCTGTTACTGCATCTTTGATATGTCCCTGCCTTGTCCTTGCTAGGAAGAATCTAGCCTTCCATACAGAAAGACAATCTACAATTTCCCCTTCTCTTGGGCTTCCTCTCCCAACTTCAATTAAATTTTTCCACATGACTCCGAGTCCAGTGTCTCTATTTAAGGTGTGCTTGGTTGACATGGGGCTTATCTTCCCTGACACAGGCACCTTCATGCAGTGAGAAGCCCATAAAAACTATCCAAATCTGATGTGACTAAGTGGGATCTGGGCTAGCTGAAGAAAAGATTTTAAAAAAGACAATACAGCAATGCATGAGTCAAAACTAAATCTCCTTTGTAGAATTGTTTTAGTGTTTTCAATTATTCTTTCATGTTACTTGAATTTGAAAAGAAAGAATATTTTTATAAGATTATGGTGGGTTGCCCTTGGGTGGCTGCCAGATGCCCACCCAGCTGCTCTCTCATTTCCTCCCTCAAGAGGACAGAGGGAGAAAATAAGATGGAAAAGCTCATGGGCTGAGGTAAAGATGGGAGACCACTTACCAATTGCCATCAGGTACAAACCAGACTCGACCTGGGGAAAATTATTTGAACGTATTGCCAATTAAAAATAGAGTCGAATGGTGAGAAACAAATACAAGAACTAAACACCTTCCCCCCCACCCCGTCCTTCTTCCCAGGCTCAACTTCACTCCTTCAATCCCATCCCCTCTACCTCCTCACTGCTGTGCGTGGCACAGGGTGGATGGGGACTGGGGGTTGTGGTTGGTTCATAACAGTTCCTCTCTGCTGCTTCTTCCTCCTCACACCTCTTCCCTGCCCCAGCCTGAGGTCCCTCCTACTCCAGAGTAGCTCTCATGTGGGTCCTCTTTATGGGCTGCAGTCCCTCAGGATAAGTCTGCTCCAGCATGGATCCTTCACCAGCTGAGGGGCTCCAGTGGTGGGTCCATTGGTGCTGGCTGGAACCAGCCATGTCCAACACAGAGCAGCCCCAGCCTTTCTTCACAGAGTCCACCCTGCAGACCAGACTCACCATTGCCACCTATGCCAGATACTGAGAAAGCTGGGAAAAACAGGCAAGTTTTGTTGGGTGTAATCCTCTCACTAAATGATGTAAGAGGATGCAAACCCCAGGGAAATAAAGTGAGAGAAGTTATATCTGAATTTTATTTTAATTCTGAGTAATTAATTATATCCATGAGAGACAAAACAGTAGTTAATACAGTGAAAGCTTTTGGCTGGAGGGTGGTGCGATATATTTTAGCCATTGGTGGAACTGTCAAGGCCAGAAAACACTCATAAACCACTATAATCTATTGGCTGAATTTTCCTTTGACAGAAATGCTAATAATACTTTACTCTTATCTGTATCAGGTGTTGTAATTTAAAATACTTTTTCCTTCAGACTTTATTTTTCTTTTAGTGTTAGAGATTATGACACCAGTACTTCAATTTTATTAATCTCTTATCATATAATTAGTTTCTTAAATTTATTAAGGTCTGCTATCCTGCATTTAACTGTACTTTTCCAAGGGGCTAAAAGAGCTCTCAACTAATGCGCTTCCTAGCTGTAGAAATCTTGGTGGTTTTCCTCCAGAATGTGTAGGTATCCTTTTTATTTTCTTTGATAGTGTAATATGACTGTGTGCTGTTCCGTAGGGATTGATTGATGTTTTCTGTTATGGTATAATGTGTCCTGGAAGAGAACAAATATGCAACTTTTCTAGGAGTGTGGAAAAAATGCAAGGAAGGGCCTGAGAACGTGTTTAGAAGGGAACAGTCACCCAGCGGTCACACTGGGCAGCCAAGCTGTCCCTCACGTCAGGAAGCGGAGGCTGCCCTGAACTGTGGAAATCATGTTTTCAAGCTAGTGTTCATGTGAAAAAATTGCAGACTATGCTTTTGTTGTGAAATAGTTGATTTTAACTCCTGATACTTGAACTAGGGAGAAAACAGTTTGTAGATTTTCCTGCTGGGCAGATTCCAAAGGAGGGATCCTAGTTCCTGGCATCTATTGAAGTGTGTCAGAAGAAAATCACTCACTGGGGCACTTTTCCTGAGTTATGGAGAAAACACCTGAAATGCTGTATCAGTTCAGTCCCAAGTTCAGTCCCAATCGGACTGTACGTGAGAAATTCATAGCTGGAGGGAGGCCAAGAAAATCTGTCCATCTTCTGTTTTAATTGAAATGAAAAATGTACCAAGATGTCATAGTAAATTAAAAGAGGTATTAAAATTTTTGAAGACAGTAATGAGTTTTGGAAAGAAGTTTTGCTGAGAGCACCAGATGCTAGGTGGAATGCCATGCTCCTTTGATCTGGAGCAAAAGTCCATGACAATCTGGATATTCAATAGCAACAGGACAGAGGAGGTACAAAAGGCATTCTATAACTTCATATGTCTCACATAATGAGATTGTGAAATCAAGCAGAGTCACAAAATCCTTTTACGGTCAGGAGAACATAGCAACTTGGGATTGGAAAAAAATTGGTTTGCTGAAGGTCATTCTCATATCAAGAAGTCTGCAAATTGCTGCTGTAGGCAAGGCAGGCAAGTTTCTAAGTTAGAATGGATGAGTTTGGTTTGGGTTTGCTCTTTTTAATGGGATTCCTAGAAATTTTCAAGACATTTTAGCATTAAAGATGAGATTTCATTCCACATTTGTAGAGCTTTTGCTATGAAAGAGCCAGGTGAATGTTGCCATTTTTCCTTGGTTTTACTGAGGCTTTACCGGTGAATTTATGGACTGCAACTGTTCAAATTCGTACTGAGAGGGTACCAAGCTAAGTTCTGTATTGAAGTGGGTGGTGATCACTACTGCAAATTGAACACTGTTTCGTTTTCATAAGCTACCTAAAGATGTTCTGTAAAAGTTGCTCTGATTAAAAAAATTATTTTCTAATTGAACTATCAGCAAATGACCTGGGATATGAAAATCAGGCTGCGTACAACAAATGTTTTTTCTGCCAAAAAGCTGTTCGACCCAATGATCTGATCCAAATGAAATAGTTATTCTTTTCCTCTTTCTCTCCTCCACCCTGTGCCCGCCCAAAAATTAAAAAGTGCTGGAGGAGAGGAAGAGGGAAAGGGAGAAGGAGAGGTTGTTTTTTTCAGGCAGGTTAATGTCCAGAGCTAGTTCATTGCATGCCCTCAAAAATACCCAGACGTGACAACCACCGTTGGGTGAGGAATCGTGACCTTATCACTATAGGGATGGTTGAGCATTTTGAAACTAAAATGATTAATCAAGTTTAAGCTGCAGTTCTGGTTGCATTGCCTTTGCGGAAAGAATGTAGGTGGTTATTTTCAGTCAGCTCAATCCTCTAGTCCAGTTCACTTTGTGCAGATGGAATCCATAGGTAGTACAATCTGGGAACAATCTGAAGAGGAGAGAGGGAAAGGGAAAATGCATTGTTTAAATTAGTTTCAGCAGCACTGAATATGAAACAGTAGAGTTGCATTGCAATTGTTGGAGTAGAAGGAAGCCCTTTTTTACCAGTTCAGTCCATCTGGCAATAGCCACTGATAAACAGAAACCTCAAAACTCTTAATTTAGATGAATGTCAGAAATGACCCACATAATTAGGAACCACGCTGTTCTGATCAACAGCTTTTTCACATGTTGTTATTCTAATTCACTGCTCTTTTTTTTCCCCCCATTAGGGATTGCCAAAACTAGTTTATGTGCCTTGTATTCCCCATAATTAATGAATTTTTACTGGAGAAAAGAAGTAAATAGGTTGAGGCTTTTCTATGTGTATCCAGCATTTATCTTCTTCTCTGCTCTGTTTCCTGCTTGGTTGGTAACATCTTTAGTACCAGTATGTTATACCATCAGTCAGATTAGCATTCTGGCACTGCAGGGCCGCATAATTTGTAAAACACGCTTAGCCTGTGCATATGGAGCAGAATTTAGCAATTCAGTAGAATAGTTATGCATTTTGAGGTTTACTGCATTCTTTTCTTATATCTGTGGCTGTTTGTCAGTGTAATTATTCAGATTTTGTTTATTTGAAAAAAAAAGAATACTGTTATTCTTACTAAAATAGTTACCTTATCTCTTCAATCTTTTTATTTAAATACATACTCCTCATTAAATTAGCAGTCCCTTTTGCTTGTATTTTAAATAGCTTTTCTCCTACTTCTAATGTCCTTTAAAATAAATTATTCCTTGTTCTGTAGAACGCTGTGTCTGTGTCACTGTTTGCTTTTGTAGAGAGCAATTTGGCACTGAGCAGGCTTGCCTGTCTGAAAGGTATTTTCTGTCTGTCGCAAGGTATTGGGCTTGATGCAAGAATTACCAGATGGACTTGTTTTGTGCACACGATCAGAATAGAGAATCTTCTGAGTTTTCTACTGGTCTCAGTTTAGGTGAAATGACCTTGCTCTGAAATAGCGTATTACTCAAAGTATGACCAATTTATGCAGTTGTGTGGAACTTGAGAGGTCCCTTGCAAAGCAATAAAGATACACCTGCCTGCTGCTGGGTTAGAGGTCTGTGGGCTGGCTTGGAGAGGGACGATGCATCCGTGCTCTGCAGCTCCGTGTGGTATAAGTGAGCCAGTGGGGTGCTGTTCCTGAGTCCTGTGTACAAACACAAGATAGCTTTCCTTAATTTACTGGACAGGGTTTTTGAGACTATAGCACTTGTTACTACTGCAGTGAGGAGAATCTGAGATATATATAATACTGTGATGCAACAATTGCTATCATCCTGAAATTATGCTTTGACTTGGAGGTGTTGAGGGTATGGGACACTCACCTGTTGCACTGTAATTTACTTGCTGGGTGAATGATGGAACAAAAAATAGAAGATGTGGATTGAGGATCAGTGTTAAAAAGATGAAGTTCTAACCCAGGTACCTGCTTTCCATAAGTGTTCCAGGATACGGATGTGCCTGGGATTAATGCTGAACTGATGTTGTTTTATAGGAATGCAACATTCACGGAATTGAAGATGGATCATGATTCTATTGCAAGGGCAGGTCCTGGGTTTAGTCCCTCCTTGCATCTCTCTTTCTTTGTTTTAAAAATTCTTGTAAAATTGCTATAAAAGTATATCTTCTTGGCCATGAATGTTGACTTCAGTGCTGTGTTGTCCAGCCACTGAGTACTCCTAAAAGATCAGATAGCTCCAAGGAACTGTAGCCCTTCTCTGTCAGGATTGTGTGAATTATAAAAGGTCTAAAGGAGCCCACGCACATGATCTCAGCCAAAATGTCACTGCTTTTTGGCACATGTCATGGCAGGGACTATTTTGCAATTGTGTCTCAGGAGATACAAGGTGATTTTGTGAATAATTTTGTTGAAATTCCATTTGTGTAAGCCCTGTGTGCTTCTCGTTCCCCCCAGTTTAGGATAATTTTATTTATTTAAATAACTTCAGTGTGAAATGTTTGTGGGTGGGGGAGACCCAGAATTTTGCGTGGGTATGTTATCCTTTTATCACAACAGTTACTGAAAATGTAGTCCGAGCATCAGCAAAAGAATGTAGGCAAGAGAGAACTGTAAGGAGGTTAGCAGTTTAAATAATTTCTCCTGTGAAAGTTTCAATATTTGTAATATTTAAATCAGAACATTAGTGTTTTCTTCTTAAGCTTTCCCAAGCAATAAGTCTTTTAAGCAAAGTTCAAATAAATGGCAAAGAGTTTGTTCAAGTGCAAAATACAATGTAAAAAATGGAGAGAGATTTTACATTTTTATAGCAGGTCAAGATACTGTGCAAAAGTCACAAAGTCAGTAGTCATTCCAGAGGTGGCATCTTTTAAAAGAAAACTTTGTGATTCTGAAGTGAATTTTCTTCCCTTCCCTCCACCTGTCTTCCCTTTCCCCTTTCCTCTGGAAAGGTATTTTAGTATCACTAAATTTTGGTGTCACAGCCTAACAGGTAGATTTGGTGATCATCCTGGTGCTATTTTCAAAAATACCTGTACAGCCTCAGAGCAGAGGTGGCACTAAAAATCATTGGCATGTGGTACTAACTCATATAGCCACTTTTGAAAACTGCACTCTGCAATTTTGAAAGTTCTCTTAATTTGGAGGCTCACCACTTTTTTGCTGATCTCCCAGCATTTACTTTTAATTCTGAATGAAGAATCTGCCCCTGAATTATATGGAAAAATGTGATTCTGGTATGAACAGGTTCATTAGTCACTCTAGTGTAGGAGTGAAAAGGGAGTGTAGCAGAAAATGGGTGTACACTTGTTCTGAGATTTCTCATTGGCAGTACTGGGAAGGGGAGGAATCTTAACACAGGGACTTGTGGAGATAGTTTTAGCTTGATTAGAATGATGGCAGAGACTTGCTGTTATTTAACTGGGGCAATATTCAATTCCTTAGATTTTGTTGGTAGATTTCTGGAGAGGGAGAAGAGAAAGGGAGGAACTTTGAGTACACTCAGCAGGCACTGAAAAAATAGGGATTATTTTTTAACAAGTCAAGATAAAATTTGAAACCCACCTTTTTTGTCCATCCCTTCAAAGACATTGCAACTTGAAAAAGCCCTAACGATTTTTTTTCTTCATTATGCTTTGCTTTCCCTTACTCTTATGTGAGGCTGTATTAGTTCATAGATACCAGAATTTGCCACTAGTGCATTTAGACAGTGAGGACTGTGTTTGGACTGAAAGGTGAGGAAGAGACAGACTTGCTGAACCCTAATAGCTACATCTTGTATGCTTTGCATGCCCAGCATTTATCAGTTCAGGAGTTTGGGTGTAAATGAGTCACATAATTATTGGAAGAAGCCAGTCCCAAAATGTCTGATGATGGAAAGGATCTACCCCATTTGGTGCTACCAATGTCCAGTTTGCTCGGATAATAAGAACATGAGTGCTAAGGCTTGAATGTGCTCAAGAGTTTTCCCCCTTCAGAAGGCTAGAGTTGGGATCATCATTTAGCATGAGTTTGATTTGTTTACATCATGATTAGTGATGGAGTCTGGTCTTGAGAATGGGCTGAGGTCCCAGCTTATTGTACAATGTGGATACGCTCTGAGTGTGAAAAAAATGCTGCTGGAGCCTGACTAGGTGGTCTAGAAAGGCCTTCATCAAAGAAGGGAGCTGTCATAAATATTAGATTTTAATAGTTTGTTCTTGATGAAAATTTTGAATTTGATGTATGGCTTTTGAAACTCACTCTTAAGAACTTTGTGTAGTGAGTTAACCTGATGATCATGCATAGCTGAGAGAGCCTACTGCACATGACAGTGCATAAGCAGAGAAAGGTTGCTCTGGTAGGTCGAGAGTGGGACAACAGTTTAGGACAGGGTAGGTGTTCAGCCTATAAAATCAAATAATTCTACGTTGTTTGGACAGAGAAGAAGGACTGTGGAGGTAACACCATCACCTTGGGAAACATAGGTAAGCAGGTTGGTGAATTTGGCAGGAAAGGCCACTGCAAAGTAGAATGGTAGCAAAAAGAGAAACATTATCATAGAATCATAGAATCTTCATGGTTGGAAGGGACCTTTGGGATCATCAAGTCCAACCATCACACACAAAAAAACCGCCTACAGTCTCTGTCACTAGAGCATGCCCTGAAGTGCCAAATCTACACGTTTCTACCTCCCAGGGCAGGCTGTTCCAGTGACTGACCACTCTTTCAGTACAGTAATTCTTCCTAATATCTAATCTAAACCTCCCCTGCCGCAACTTCAGACCATTTCCTCTGGCCCTGTCATTATTCACCTGGGAGAAGAGGCCAACACCCACCTCTCTCCAACCTCCTTTCAGGTAGTTGTAGAGGGCAATGGGGTCTCCCCTCAGCCTCCTCTTCTCCAAGCTAAACATGCCCAGCTCCCTCAGCCTCTCCTCATATGCCCTGGTCTCCAGACCCCTCACCAGCCTGGTAGCTCTCCTCTGGACAAGCTCCAGCACTTCAATGTCCCTTTTGTACAGAGGGGCCCAGAACTGAACACAGTACTTGAGGTGAGGCCTCACCAGTGCCGAGTACAGAGGCACCATCACTTCCCTACTCCTGCTGGCCACGCTATTCCTGATGCAAGCCAGAATGCTGTTGGCCTTCTTGGCCACCTGGGCACACTGCTGGCTCATGTTAAGCTGGCCATCCACCAGCACCCCCAGGTCCTTTTCTGCTGGGCAGCTTTCCAGCCACTCTTCCCCAAGCTGTAGCATTGCTTGGTGTTGTTGTGACTGAAATGCAGGACCTGGCACTTGGCCTCATTAAACCTCATACAGTTGGCCTTGGCCCATCAATCCAGCCTGTCCAGGTCCCTCTGTAGAGCCAACCTACCCTCAAGCAGATCAACTCTCCCACCTAGTTTGGTGTCACCTGCAAACTTACTGAGGGTGCACTCAATCCCCTCATCCAGATCATTGATAAAGATATTAAAAAAAACTGGCCCCAAAACTGAGCCCTGAGGGACACCACTGGTGACCGGCCACCAAGAGGATTTCACCCCATTAATCACAACTCTCTGGGCACGGCCATCCAGCCAGGTTTTTATGGAAACACCCAAAACAGAGCAGCTTTTTTTGTATGATGGCCATTCTTAGTTTCCGCCAAAGTTGGCTGTATCCAGGCTATTCTTATTGTATGTTCATCCAACCTGTGTCAGAAAGAAATTTGTTTTGTGTTATTTCTAGTCCAGTTTTGTAGAGGTTCAGAGGATTGTGAAAAGTTTGTTTGGTTTTCCAAACAAAGCTACTGAGCTTCTCCAGAGTCCTTTTTTTTTTTTTTCTTATTTTTTGACAGTATTATGATAGCATTATGGAATGTTGTCTTTTCTGTGAGGTACAGGCATTGCTTATATATCATATGTACTGACTAGTCAATTCAATAAATGCTTTGAACCAACTATTAAATGGTGATACTTTTGTTCTAAATATATTGTTTTGATTTCACAGGTGCCTGCATAAATATCACCAACAGCCAGTGCCAAATGCTGCCATATAACTACACCACTATAACTTCAGTTCTTTCCATTGTCAAAAGTATTGAAATGGAAAAGTTCCTGAAGTTCTTCAGTTATCTCAGTCGTCTCAGCTGCTATCAACACATCATGCTGTTTGGCTGTAGTCTTGCTCTTCCTGAATGCATCAGTGACGGTGATGACAGGTATTTGGAAATGAAAATCAGTGGCTAGAGCCAATTGTGGTAAAATACTCTCTGTCTAATCAGACAAGGGAAGATCCAAACAAAGCCTATGACCTTCTCATTGCAAAACTCCTGTCTGTCAAAGCTATTCACAACATTTCTGCCATGATAAGCCAACTGCAATAGAGTTCTCTTAGAAAAAATATTGCCACTGTATGGAATAAAACTGGTGTATCAGGGCAGTCAGGCTGATTTTCTTAAAAAAGGCTGTCCAGAGTTCTTGTACCTCATGCTTGGTAACAACATAAATGCATTGGATATTTATCGTATTGGCATAAAGTGTGGTAGCTGTTAGGTAAATTAAACTTCAAATTTTTTTAGTCGTTTCCTGCAGAAAAGTTAATATTTTAAATATATTTTATAGTATTAGTTTAGCAGGATGGTTTCAAAGTGACACAAACTGTTTTGGAAGCTGCATTTTACATAGCATTTACATAGCTAAATAGCATTAGTATCATGTGCATACACTTTTTTCACTGAGTTTGATTTGAAAAAGGATCAGTGAGTTTAACAGTGCTAAAATCAAAATAAAAGGAAAAAAGGAAATATTTTTTTAATACGTACACAATCTCTGATGTTTCTGGATGAGGAAAGAGAGAGGGTAGAGTTCTTTCTACTTATTTTCATTTCTCCTTATTTCCAATTTCTCCACTGTGAAATTCAGTGTAAGAGAATATGGCAATTGGATAAGTGATTAAATTAACGTAACAAGAACCAAGAAGCTGAAAGCTGTGCAGTTTAGAAGGGATAGGATGCTTATGAAGAAAGTTCTAGGAGGTGAGGTAAGATGGTCTAAAATATAGTTACCAATGAAAGGTACAGTCCCACTCCAGGCAATGTGTACCTGCTGTTTCCATTGCACTAGAGTGATTCCTAGGTTGGCCAATTATGCTCACTAAACTGATGTAAAATTAACACAGAAAAAAAGCATACAGATGATTATATGGATAGGATTAGGGTGGAGGTCAGGCAGCATGGGTACTGGTGGAACAAGGCTGAGCATTAGGCTGGCTGAGCTGTTTAATCCAAATACACCTGTGTGTGTATCTTTGTCAGACTACCAAAAACTACGTTCAGTTAACCCTGTTTAACTCAGTGCATGACTAATTATAGCTCCCCTGTTCCAATTCAGTATAACAATGGTTCCAGTTAAAGATCTGGTAATGTAGAGCCTTAAGCTACCTGCTGTCTCTAGAAATCATAAAACAAAATAAGAAAAGTGCGTTCAGGTAATAAATTGATGCATTTAAACATTCAACAACAGAAGATGCTATTTCTCTGTTGCTTCACTTATTCCCTTGTCTGGAACTTGACTTTCACAAACCTTTTGAGAGCAAGTGGTGTATGTCAAAAGTGCAAAGCTCATAAATCAATCAAATAAAGATAGTCGTGAAAGGGTAAGATTTTTACCTTTCCTTTTCTGTTTCTTTCCTGAAGGCATCTTTCTTGCAGGGCTTACATTATGACAGCTGCCTTGCTAATTTAAAAAGAATAGAAGTTAAACTAAAGTTTGGAGCATGGAGGTTTTTGCTCTGGTTTTGGGTAGCAAGCAAAATACTTTGAGATTCATGAGTCAGAGTTTTTCTTTGTATGTGTGGTCGTTTTTTTGATTGTGTTTTTTTTTTTTCCCCACCAGCAACCGTTTGCCATTAATTTTTAATGTCAAAGCTGGAACTGCATTTCCATGTCCTGGTTTACGTTCTGGAGGTCACAATGCCTCCCTCTATTCTTATTTTAAAATATTATTTGTGGAAACTCTTCTGGCCCCTGCAGGCCAATTGGGAAGAAAGTCTAATGTGAGACTGTAAATGATGCAGGATTATGTTAGAATCTGATTTCACTTTATAAGTAATCGTATGTCTCCAAAGTGTGTCATGGGTGACACTGAAAACGTAGGCTGAGTGGCAACCACAGGAAGAACCATAAGGGTGGATTCACAAAGTGCTGGTTTGTTAAATCTGCTTTGCTAAAGCTGAGTTGTCCTAGTTTAACTTCTGCTCTCTTCTTTAAAGAGAATACTTTTTTTCTGCAGGCAACTGAGTGATTTCTTTGATTACAGTTTTTCTTGTAGCACCCAATTATTGCAGGCAAACAGATGTGTTTCAAAGCCAAGAATAATCGTTTGAAGAAGCATCATATCTACATAAAGTAGTTAACACCTTCCCTTCCCCTCCTCCCCCAATAACTCCTCTCAGTGAGATCTTGTCCCGGTTTGAACACGACAGATCTGGAGAAAGCTCTTTGTTGGTATGAAAAGTTCTTGGTATAATAGGGGAAGTTGTGTTGTATGTGTTGTGCGCAGATATGAAAAAGGAAGAGGCCTGGTTTAGGTGTGTTGAATAGGGGAATCTGGGAAGTAGAAACATACTGAAGGAGAAGCAGAAGAAGCACTGTGGAAAGACTCTGATGATCATGAATGGGGATACGTCCATAAGCTGTAGCCCTTTTTTGGGACTATGCTTGTTTTTAACATACAGTATCACAAAACATACACTAGTGTGGAGAACAGTATGTTACTGACATAGTCACTAGTTCCTCCAGTCAATTACAGCTGTTTCATTCTAATTGCCAGTGCATCTCTGATCATAATGTTTCATTTATTGATACTTCTTTGTTTTATAGTGCAATTGTTTCAAATTTATGTAAAGCATAATTAGACAAATGCTGCTAACAGTAGAGAAGAAATGAAACTCATGTGATGCTCAGATGTCTATTCTTAGGTATTGTCGAGAGAGTCTGTGTTGGCAGCTGCAGCCATGGGAGCAATAATTATAACAATGCGTAAAAAGCAGCAACAAGAAGGAAAGCTACAAACACTAATTTTTGGCATCCAGTGTGCTGTCATTACATAGCTTTGCTCTGATATTTAAACTTATGTCTGTTTCACATTTATCTTTCATGTGTTTATAAACATTGTATTCATTAGCATTTGAAGGAGATTAAGTTTCTAGGCAGAGAGCGTCTTCAGTGTTTGTGTAACACACAATGTAATTAGGTACTGGGATTTCTGAATACTACCACAGTACTGTTGCTCTTGAAAATTGTTCTTCTATATCTTATGGCAATGAAAATCATGTGTGGCACTGAAAAGCTATTAATTTAAAAAGCTGTATTAAATTCCAACAACTGGATGTACAATCAGCTAGCCCTGCTCTTTCAAGAAAATATGTAACAGTACCTTTAAGATATTCCTTTCCAGTAAAGGTAAACCTTGAAAGTACAACTCAAACCTGTGTGAGACTGGAACATGGAAAGTTGAAGTCCATTACGACTTTTTTGCTTGCTTATTACTTTCTCATAATTTGGATAGTAAGAGACAGTTTTATTTAAAGGCACTATGAAATTTCTTCGTCCTTGGGTGAATGGATGAGATCTTTCCAATACGACTTCAAAATCCGACTTAAGAAACTTGTCTTAACACAGTCCAGCAGCATTGCTAAGAGAACATGACTCAATCCTGAAAAGTAACACCAATGATGCAAGAACATCTTAAACTAGTCAATGTGCTTAACTACTGACTTCTGAAACATTCCAGGTAGTAACTTTGTCCTTTTAGGTAGTATTAGCCTGCAGCCTGTTACCACCAAATGCAACACTGGTATTTTATTTGTTGTAAGAAAGATCTGTTCTCAGCGTTGTCATGATTAATGGTTTAAGCTAGTGAATTTTACTTCATGTTGGGAGCCAAAGCCCAGCTAGAGCTAAACCTGGCTTCTGTTGTCAAGGACAACAAAAAAAGTTTCTATAAATATATTAGCAATAAGAAGAGGACTAAGGATTATCTCTGTCCTCTAGTAGATGGGGCCGGCAACATAGTGACCAAGGATGAGGAAAAGGCTGAGGTACTTAATGAAGTCTTTGCCTCAGTCTTCAGCAGTAGGACCAGTTGTTCCCTAAGCACCCAGACCCCTGAACTAGAAGACAGGGATGGGGAGCAGAATGAAGCCCCCGTAATCCAAAGGGAAACGGTGAGGGACCTGCTTCAGCACCTGGAAGTGCACAAATCTATGGGGCTGGATGGGATCCACCCAAGGGTATTGAAAGAGCTGGCAGAGGTGCTCGCCAGGCCACTTGGTATCATTTATGAGCAGTCCTGGACAACCGGGGAGGTCCCAGCTGACTGGAGGTTAGCAAATGTGACACCCATCCACAAGAAGGGCCGGAAGGAGGATCCGGGGAACTACAGGCCAGTCAGTCTGACCTCGGTGCCTGAGAAGGTCATGGAACAGATCCTCCTCAGTGCCATTACACGGCACATGCAGGAGAACAGGGTGATCAGGCCCAGTCAGCATGGGTTTGTGAAGGGCAGGTTGTGCCTATCAAACCTAATATCCTTCTATGATAAGGTGACCCACTTAGTGGATGAGGGAAAAGCTGTGGATGTTATCTACTTGGATTTTTGCAAAGCTTTTGACACCGTTCCCCACAGCATTCTCCTGGAGAAACTGGCTGCTCATGGCCTGGACAGGTGTACTCTTCGCTGGGTAAAAAACTGGCTGGATGGCCGTGCCCAGAGAGTGGTGGTAAATGGAGTTAAATCCAGTTGGTGTCCAGTCACAAGTGGTGTCCCCCAGGGCTCGGTGCTGGGGCCAGTTCTCTTTAATATCTTTATCAATGATCTGGATGAAGGGATCGAATGCACCCTCAGTAAGTTCGCAGATGACACTAAACTGGGCGGGCATGTTGATCTGCTTGAGGGTAGGTTGGCTCTGCAGAGGGATCTGGACAGGCTGGACCGATGGGCTGAGACCAATGGTATGAGGTTCAACAAGGCCAAATGCCGGGTCCTGCACTTGGGACACAACAACCCCATGCAGCGCTACAGGATTGGGGCAAAGTGGCTCGAAAGCAGCCTGACAGAAAAGGACTTGGGAGTGTTGGTTGACAGCCGGCTGAATATGAGCCAGCAGTGTGCCCAGGTGGCCAAGAAGGCCAACAGCATCCTAGCCTGTATCAGGAATAGTGTGGTGAGCCGGACTAGGGAAGTGATCATCCCCCTGTACTCGGCACTGGTGAGGCCCCACCTCGAGTACTGCGTTCAGTTTTGGGCCCCTCGCGACAAGAGGGACATTGAGGTGTTGGAGCATGTCCAGAGAAGGGCTACAAAGCTGGTGAGGGGTCTGGAGGACAAACCTTATGAAGAACGACTGAGGGAGCTGGGGTTGTTTAGCCTGGAGAAGAGGAGGCTGAGGGGAGACCTTATCACCCTCTACAACTACCTGAAAGGAGGTTGTGGAGGGATGGGGGCTGACCTCTTCTCCCTGGTGACAAGTGATAGGACAAGGGGAAACGGGTTCAAGTTACATCAGGGGAGGTTTAGATTGGATGTTAGGAAACATTTTTTCACTGAAAGGGTTATTAAACATTGGAATAGGCTGCCCAGGGAGGTGGTGGATTCACCATCCCTGGAGGTGTTTAAAAAAAGGGTAGATGGGGCACTTAGGGACATGGTTTAGAAGTGGCTCTTGTCAGGGTAGGCTAAAGGTTGGACTCGATGATCTTAAAGGTCCCTTCCAACCTCAACAATTCTATGATTCTATGATTCTATGACAAGGTCAGTTACTGCAACGTAGTGGCTGTTTATTGATAGCAACTCACTTGCATTGGAATCCACAAGTCCTATGGACTTCAGCTATTGCATTCAAGAAGAAAAAAAATATCTGAAAAAAGTTAGTGCGCAGTGTTTTCAGATTGTTGAAAGAAAAAAAGGCTGTATTTTAAAACCAAAATTAATGTAAAATTTAAAGATTCAAAATCAATAGAGAAGTTCATAGTGGGTCAGCCTGTAAGTGCATAATGCAGACATATTCATTGAATGATGCTTTCTAATATTTTTTGCACTCTGTGAATACTCATGTTTCATCAAAAGACTTGGTAAGATAGGCAAGCTATATAAGATCCTGAAGGCCTACGTATATGGCTCATTTTAGACTTTTTATCATGGGAATAAATTTGAAGGTTATGGATTCTCATAATACCTCTTTGCTGTCATGCTGTCTTCTAAAGCAGAAGCTAATAGCTTGAGTACTTCCACTAATCCTCTGTGTAGAAGTGTATTCCAGAAAGCCGAGGAAACATCTTCCATTGATAGATCCTCAGAGTCTCAAATCTTTGGAGGTCAAACTTAAAGCTCTGCCTAGAAAATAGTATTAGGGCAATGCAAATTAAAAAGTATGATATGCTTTCAAGGCAAAATTCTAATGCACCTTGCATTTCTGTGTCTGTTTACTCACTATGGGTTTTTTCATGTCAGACATCTTTGAAAATAAAGTTGTGAGGAGGTTGGTCTTCAGTTAGGACTCAGAGAGTCCATCCGAGATCATGGCTTTTTACGCTGGAAGCTGTACAAACATGCACTGAAGGGCACCCTGCTGCCTCTGAAAGTTTATAGCCCAACTGAACAAACCGAGTAAAGGATAGGAAGAGAAAATAATAGTGTCACGTTAACAGCTAGGGAAGCCAAGACTGAGCAAGAAATTTGCAGTAGAGCAGAGAACTGAACCTGTAACACTTAGAATCATATAGAATCATAGAATGTGTTGGGTTGGAAGGGACCTTTAAAGGTCATCTAGTCCAACCCCCCTGCAACAAGCAGGGACATCTTGTCCTGTGTCTTTAGGTACATTATTTTGCCTCCTGATTAAAGTCTGCAAATTCATTTGACTTATCATTAATTAACTTTAGTCGTGATCTAATAGCTAAGAATGTAAGAGGAAAAAACTCTCCACTGTAATTTGACTTTTTGCTTTTTTGATTTTTATTTTCTCTCAGCTTCATTCTAAAGGAGAAAATAATGTAATGAAGGGAAAATGCTTTCTTTGATTTTCAGGCTCTTTCTTACAAAGGAGTTTGTTATAGAAAGTCTATATGTAACAAATATTTCTGTTGTGCTGTAATATCTATGTTACACACAACAGTAGCCAGATAAAGACATGCAGAAAGCCAAAGAGGTCAGAATAGGGCTACGTGGTATGTTGTGGGTGGGGAAAATTAACTAGCGAAAATTAGGTTAATAGGAAAAAGGTTCTAAGAAGCTGTGAATAGTTTGTATGCAGTCAAATATCCTTTGAAGAGCTGCTCTGTTATGACTCATAGTGGCAAATTAAATTTTGTGGTTTTTTTCTTGTACGTTGTCTTCATCTATTTTCTCTAATTTATAAAAAGGAAGAAAATAAAATGTCTCATTTTCATTAAGGACACAAACTAGGATGAAATATTAGGTCCAAAAAATGTGTGGTGTCTTTTATTATAAGCTGACAATAGTTTAAAACAAATGTGAGGTGAGGTACAGGGAAGGAGAGGAAGAAAACTTCTTTCAAGTCCTCTTAGAATATGGAAAATAATCAAACTTCCGAGAGTCAGGGATCTGCTCCTGTCGTGTTTTGTATAACGCATGAATGAGATCAGTGATGTAGCTATTTTATTTCCCTTTTCCTGCCTTTGTGAACTGCACTCTAAACTTATTAATGCTCTTTGTTTCTCATTCTTACAATGAAATTAATTTTTATCTGATTTTCTTTTATCACAGTGAACATTTAGACTTTTTAAAATAACAAAACATTATATAAAAACTATTTTTTATAGTTAATTGAGGGTTTTCAAGTGTTTAGCAGAGAAAGTTGACTAAGTCACATAGGTCTTGTTTACATAGCTAACAAGAATTTTTAAGACTATGAAGAGGAAGCTAAGCGCATACATTTAAATCAATATCTATTATGCAAAGTCCATGATGGGTTTAATTGTATATGAATGATGTATGAATATGTATGAGTTTGGATAGGCAATCCTCCACTGGCATGTTCCAGTCTTGTTTTAATCTACCTAATTTTGGTATCAAAAGCAAGTAAATATGGCAAGACAAAATAACAGCTGCTAGGAACTCTGGTAAGCAGTCTGATAGGTAGTCTGTGACTGCTATGCTATATTTTTATAATGCACCTGCGTGGAGATGCCAAATTATAGTTGCACAGACAACTTTTCCATTCCACAGCCTGTAAGAAGTTGTGAAGTTACAGTTTCAGAGTCATTTTTGAATTAATGTGTTGAGAAACTCTCTTGGAAGGACATTTACAATCCGCTGTCATAATCCTATCTGCAATGGTTTTGTTACAGTGGGTGCTATCCAATTAAAAAAGTCAAGCTACAGCACTGGTGACAATCACTTACCAGTCCTCTGAGGAAGAAGGTGGGATGATTTTCTCCTACCCCGCACTGCCTTGTCTTTTTATGTTCTTCTCATGACCCAGTCCAGTGTATTTCTTGCCATGACCCAAGCACATGGGGTGGAGGCTGCTTTCAGATGCTTATAAAGCATCTACCAATTGTTTCCTGAGTTTGCAGTATAGCTTTTTACACCCTGTGGGAGTTGCTTCATCCTTTTAATATGCTTTCTTTCTGCTGGTGCCTCTTTATACCAAGCAAGTTAGCATGACTCAAAGAGGCTACTCCAGCTGGAGTTTTGGCAATGGTTGTTTATCAAGGAGATCCATCAATTCTATTCATCGGCCTTGAACCAGAAGATTATAAACTTCAACTTTTTAATAATGAATAAAGCAGAAGTGATGTTCAGTGGATGAAGTGAAGTGAAGGGTCTGGAGCGCAAGTCTTGTGAGGAGCGGCTGAAGGAACTGCAATTGTTTAGCCTGGAGAAAAGGAGGCTGAGAGGAGACCTTATTGCTCTCTACAACTACCTGAAAGGAGGGTGTAGTGAGGTGGGGGTTGGTCTCTTCTCCCAAGTAACAGGCGATAGGACAAGAGGAAACGACCTCTAGTTGCACCAGGGGAGGTTTAGATTGGATATCAGGAAAAATTTCTTCACCGAAAGGTTTGTCAAGCATTGGAACAGGCTGCACAGGGAAGTGGTTGAGTCACCATCCCTGGAGGTATTTAAAAGACATGTAGATGTGCTGCTGAGGGACATGTTAGGGGTAACTTGTCAATGTTAGGTTAACAGTTGGACTTGATGATCCTTAAGGTCTTTTACAACCTAAACGATTCTATGATTCTAAGTAAGTGCATTGTATCTAGAATGTTTGAAATCACATATGTTTTGTTTTAAATATTGCCATGTTTTGGCTTTGAGCCCTTGAGAATCCAACAGACTGATTATGTACAAGAAAACACACTGTTGTAAAATCTGTCTTTGAATACATAACCGAGTCATAATCCAGCCTTCAGTTTTTAAATCTAGTTGCGGTTCATGTAAGCGCAGTTGTGACTTGAACCACACAGCTTTGAATACCCATCTAATGAAAAACATGTATAGTCAAATCCTGTCAAAAGTGAACACAAAAATTAGAGAGGAGGAAAGCGTGATAAAGTTGTGAGTGCTTGCCCACACAAATAGTGTGCTCTACCTGCTACTGTTATTCATTTTTGAGTCTTTCATTGTTGATTTAACAGGTTCTACAATGGAAATTGATACAATTGTTCCTTTTTAGCGGAAAAACTGAGGAACACCCAGGGTGTGTGTTACTTGAGAAGGCCCAGAATAGCAGAACAAGTGAATACTTTTTCTTTCATTGTGCCCTTTGTACCAGTCAATATGCCTTCAGATAGCTGTAATTTCACCAATAGTTATACCAATAGTAATTGCACAGTCTAATTCTTTCAGCAGTAAAATGTTGAGGATAGAGTTGCTAATGGCAGATAGTCAACGTGCCACGGGAAACATCTGGTAACGTGTTTCCTGCACAATGTAAATACTCAGTTTCAGCTCCAGTAAACCCTCAAATTGATAATGTGCTAATTCAAGGTGAAATAGAACTGATTTACATCAACAAGAAAGTGAAGTGGTTGGCAGGTGTAATGCACAGGGTAGAGATTCAAAGTAGCAAAAATGTCTGCTTAAGATAAAATAGCACTAAAGTAAAACAGCAGTTAAGTAAAATAGCGCTAAACAGTTCCTGTGTACTTTTGGAAATATTTATATACGGTAACAGATGTCATATGCAAGGTCATGATTGAAACCATGTTTCAGTGAATGTGCTAAACATACCTGAATTCTTTCCCTAAATAAAAGGACAGTGAATCAAATCAGAGATAGTTCAAACAGAAAATTGAATAAGTAAGAAATGGATGCATATGGACAAAGAAAATTTACAATATGCAGATTCAGACAGTGATGGAGTATTTGCATGGAGAAAGGAATTAGAAGAAAACAAATCCTTAAAGCCTAACTCCTGCTCTCAGGAAAGGTAATTGTTCAAGAAACAAAATTTTGTTTCTGCTGTCCTATGACTAGAGCATGTTCTTCATGAGGTACAAGTAAGATGTTGAGTTAGTAAACAGCTGGTTTACATCTGATTTCAAAGAAAGGAATGCTCACATATTTCTGAAAGGTTGGCGTTGACCATCTTGCCAAGAAAGAAATGAAGAAACTTGAAGAAACAGCGTTCAAGAAGAAGCATTTCTGAATATGTATTTTTCTTCTCAGTGCAGCCTGTATTACTCATGAATAATTTCGTACTTCATGAGTTATTTTGTTACCTTTGTGTAACTGTTACTTATAAGGCAGAAAAAAGTGTCCTAACAAAAACATTATACTTTGAATTGTCCCTCAGAACTCAGACCTTGAAGTCAACATGTCACACTCATCACCTTAGGTGCTTGGTCCCAAGCTGAGACAGTATAAAGATGACAAACACAAAGTCTGCTTTTGCACAAGTGCTAAGGAAAGTAAGGTAATAATGTGGTATTTACCAAAGTGCCTATATCTAAAGCTGATTAACATGTTTTCTTAAAGGACCCTTTCTCCAGATGTCTCTAATTTTGGAAAAAATAAAAAAAGCACCATTTCAAGTTTTTTATGCCTAATATCTGTTCTGGACAAAAAAAGAAAGAAAAAATGGTTTTCTTATGAAAAAGTGTTCCTAGTATCTTCAAGTATTCGAGAAATGGAACTTGAAGTTTGGCAGGGAGGTTGCTCTAATAAGTGGTAAGCTCTTTATCATGGCTGTTGGAAGCTAGGAAGGTAAGGGAAGTAGAAGAGAAAATGTGTTTACTTTAGGGGAACTTCTGTTTATAAAGTTAATGTATCTGTGGATACAGAAGTTAATCCCCAAATTTTGGCTTACGCGTCTCTGAAAAATCATAGAGTCTCTGCAAGCTTCTATATCCATGTCATGGCTCAGGTAGGAGCAGCACTAGCTAGGGATAGCACTGCAGCTGGGCTACAGGCCCTTACATAAAAGGGCCTGGAAGTAAGTCTTTGATGCCAAACTCTTTTACAGTAATGTGCCAGTAGATGGCAGATGCAGTGTAGGGGAAGGACAAATCAGGGACAAAATACAGGGAAAGAAAGGCAGAGAAAGAAGATGCTGGGGAGAATGTTTTTTCGCTGTTCAGAGAACTGCCCTTTCCCCACCCACAAATAAAGGCTGTTTACAATTACTGCTATATATAGTTTGTAAAGAAGTCAATATACAGAAGGAAGGGATTGCTTAAGAAATTAATTAAAAAATTAGAAGCTAGAAAAGTAATATAGAGAGAGGCAATGGCATCCTACGTCGGCCAGAATGATGTCTGTGGTCCAGTGGGTGTGAAGCCAGCTTTTGCTGCAGCGGGCAGCATCAAAACTGCACGCCATGTTTCACCCTCTCCACTGATCTGATGTACTGACTGTGAAAACTTTTCCAAATCACGGAAGAATCTTTCAAAGTGCATGTTGGGGGGAAATATGGATAGACCAGAGTTAAAAGGTTATCAAGCAGAGAAACATTTTTGAGAACAATCTAGGCATGGGAACGTCCCTTTGAAAACATATTTCACAATGCTGCTCAAGGGAGTTAAGGGAAGGAGGCAGAAAAGAAAATCAGGAGGACTGGTTATTTTATGAATGCATATTTTACTGATTGACTGCCTGCAGCCCTGTTGTCCTAATGATTTGCTGTGTGTATTATCTATTATAAGATGTGGTTTCTGATTTCTAAGTTAGTGTTTTAACTAGAGATCGCAGGTCATCCTACTACACTTGCAATATATTATTACTTATAAATAAATACTAGCCATTTAAGTAGTTGAAATCATTGTTTAGAACAAATTATAAAATGAACATGGCTTTTTTGACAGGTGAATATATCTGCTAGAAAACCATACATTCCTTTTACAAAATTAGATTGATTTCATTTAATAAATTGCAATAATTGTAGGACAGGAGCTTTCAATAAAACCTTGCGTTTTCACAAATGTTGCGGGAGTACTAACACTGATAGTTTCCTATCAGACTTGTGCACCTGGACTCAGAACCAGAAAAGTATAGATATATGAACATTTTATCTTACTATAGCAAAACTGCTCTAGTAGGTATGAGTACACTGTTTTTTGCAGAAGTTAATGAACAAAAGGGTTTTGGATTGAACAGTGGTTAAAAGATTCTTCAAGAATTCATATGCTTTTCAGCTTGTATTTAGCCTCTTGTAGTGCCCAGCTTATTAACAAGCAACTTTTAAACCATATGCAGTTGAAAAGTTATGAGATTTCGGTTAGTGAGACATACTAACCTTTCATAAGGTTGTTTCTCTTGTGAGCAGTTATTGTCGCCGTGCTGGAGGCCATAGTGCTAAGTACTGTGCCACTCGCAGGCTGAGCAGGACAGGCAAATTAGAATCAGGATCACGCAGATGGGAAGGGACCTCTGAAGCTCTTCTAGTCCACCCCCTTGATCAGATCAGGGCCAACTTTGAAGATGAATGAGATTGCTCAGGGCCATTTCCAATTGAGTTTTGAGTATCTGTAAGGACAGAGTTTCCATAACCTCTCTGGAGAACATGTTCCAGATAACTGTTTCATGGTAGATTTTAAGTTGATATAATTTGGTAGTGCTGCTGAAAGAACCAGTCTTATCCTGTTTCCCTGCTTGTTATTCCCCAGCTCAGCAGTGCCCTTTCCATGTTCTGTCAGGAGTATTTGTTCAGCTCCATGACGTATTGGATCAGGAAACTGATCTGAATTAAATTAGGAGTGACTGATCTGATTCACTGTGTAACAGCATGAAGTGTCATGCTGGCACAAAGAGGGAGGGAAGAGAATAAGTAGGGAGAGGTCCATAAGCCACGCTGAGGACAGGTAGGACAGCTTCTTTCTTTCAATGCCATCTGCTCCTGCCAGCTTGAAGTCTTTCTGAAACAACTTTAATGTGAGGAAGCAGCATGATAACAGATTAACAATGAACTCAATGGAGAGGAGCCTAGAGTGTAAATGAGTGATAGATGTGTCTGTGATTCTTTGGGATTCCTGAGAAGGTGCAGCTCAAAAAGTTTTCACTTAGGCTGATTCTTGAGGTCTTCCTTTCGACAGTGCTCTGAATTGCACAGGGCAGCATGAGTTCTGGAGAGCTACATGAAATTAAGGGTACCTATCGCAGTCGTCTGTGGAAATGGGAGACTGTCCTTTAGGCACAATGCAGTTTTTGGTGCCTTTATTATCCTGGTCATACCAGCAGTTAGAGCAGCTGTGCAGTGTATGATTTACTCACTGTTATTCCAGAATTTCTGTAACAGTGCCGCGGTTGAAATAGCTTTGTGGGATTCAGAGGACTTCTATTTCACTGTAACAGCTTGTCTTTGCCAAGTGTGAATTTTGTCTGCCAACAGCAAAAGATCTTGTAACCTGGATTCTCGGGCATATTAGGAGCTTCATTTTTGCAAGAGACACTTCTATAGAGTAAACTAAATCAATAGCATGTTCAGCATTTGCAGGTAAATATCAGGCGAGAATTTTCACAAGTTTTACTTCATTTATGAGAAGTTTTGGCAGATGGAACAAGATTGTAAAAATAGCTCATAATTGTAGCAATATTCTTAATAATATTTAAAGTGATTCCTGGCTGAACTATAGCTCTAATGAGTTCATTTACTACATCTCTTCCATTTTCATTGTCATGTTTGATTGTGATGCGATCAGTAAGAGAAATCTGGAAGGGCTGGCTGCCTTAGGCAGGGCAGATCCTCTGAGCTGAATAGGGTTATCGAAAAAAACACATTAAATCATTTTGATAACTTTTTTGTGGTAATAATTTCAATGCTATATGGCAAAATTTATGTAGCACTTTGCTTCTGCTGGCCAGGGTATACGTAAGGTGATTTTGATTGTTATGGTATTGTAAGCTCAGCTGTGACATATGGTGCTGTCATATCCAGAAAAAGACTGAAGGGTCAGAGCGGATTTCTGAATTTCTGTTTGTTGCTGATTACAGATAGAAATGACTCCTTGTTTTAGTCAAAATAATATATCTGGGTTTTGTCTACAAAATAAATGATTACACCGATGGAAAATTCTAACCTGCATTGTAGAGATTATGTGCATCCTTATGGATATCAGCTGAGTTTGGCCACATTGTCCAAAGAACGTTGCTAGGCCTGAAAGAGATGTTAAAGTCAACAGCAGCTGATATAGAAGATGTGAAATTCAACAGCAGCTGATGCTTCCTTTATTCATTTCTGGATGGATAAGAGGAGTCTTTTTAATCTCATGGTATCTTTGGATTTGTTCCCACTTCCCCTTTCACTGGAATCAGGAATTTATATTTCCTTCCTCTGTCTGAGCAGCCTTCAGCATTCTGTGTGAGCTCTTTTTTAAGTATGGTACTCTTGGATATCAGTTCTAAGACTTTTGCAAGTGTAACTCTTTAGCTGTCTCTTTTCTGTTGCTACTAGATATGGCAACTATTAAGGAATAGTTAATTGGACCTGTAATTTTTAGAGGAAAAAAATATAAGGCATCTGTGTGGGCCCACAGAACATATTCCAGTCCAATTTTTGCATCTTATTTGGTTCAGAGACTTTTGTGTTCTCGTAGCCTATATACAGATTGCATGCTCTTCCACGCTGCAGGCAATCCATTCAGGATCTCCGTCTTTTTCATTCTCATTGTGTAAACCAGGCTTTTTTCAGTCCCTTGGAAAGGGCGTTCCTCTTCTGGCACATCCATAATTGCCAGCCTCATGACAGCAGATCAAATATTCATGAGTGTACGAGTGAGAAATGGCTTTCTGCACTAGCAGTAAATCCTTATACTCAGTCCCTGAAGGGCAGATGAGTGGGCATCTACCAGCGATTCATCCAATTAACAGTAGGCATAAATCTCGTGTAAGCAGCTGGAGCCATTCTTCAATCACCCACCTCGGGGAAACTGAGCTGCCGCTGCTGCCTTTTGCCAGGATCGCCTCTGAGGCCTTTTTTCTCCATTAAGATGTTAGGCATTTCTCAGACTGTGCATCCTGTGTAGTCTTTTTACATGTTAATTGTGCATCTTTGGACTTGCACGCAGGAACCTGCTTCATGAAAACACTACATGCGTTTGAACTAAAAACAATGTGGGAAGTCAGAAATGCACGTGCAGCTAGCTCTGCATTCAGTACTATAAAGTGTCGCATGGAGTTGAGGCTCCTTCCCAAAATATTGCTATATGGATTCAGTATAATTTTGTCAAGTGAAATAACCACAAAAATCTAAAATAATCTTGCTTTCTTTTCAGATTTTATTACTAAAGAAGCAAATTTCAGTTTTAAACCCATCTCTGGAGACAAAATAGGAAAAAAATGCACTCTTTCCAAATAACTTGCAAGATAAAGATGAAAACTGAACAACGAAAGACAAAACCACATTATTTTCTCTATTATGTGAAACTGAAACATTAAACAGCCCATTTATTTACAAATCGATGAATCAAGAAGTAGTATTGAGATTTTTATGAGCTTGTCACATATAGCTTTATTCAGTAGCTTTGAATATGCTGCTCTGCATGTTGGAGAGCTGTGAGAGGGCACAGAGAAAGATTTCGCAGGAACCGTCACTCTAAAAAATAGCAAAGCTGGGTGTGGGTGTTTGCTCTACTGTAGAAACTTCCTTCCGTGACATTTATATTCTGTGGAAGTCTTTATTGTTAAAAAATCCCCCAAAGTATTAATGACAATTAGAACTAACAATGGCTGGTGTGTCAGCTCGTCACTTCAACTTGTTTGACTTCAGGACTGTAGAAACACAAAGGACAATCTCAGTTTTCTTCTTCCCATAATTTTTGCATTTTTCCTGGGTTTTTCAGTTTGTGTCCCCCCCCTCCCCCTTCTGCCTTGCAGTCTGTCACAATTGTATTACCTGTTCCTTTATTCTGCCTCACACCTCAGATCTATCATTGTTCTTAGCATATGTGCCAATGAATGATACAGGGAATTACACCTCAGTGCTCTGTAGCAAGGCTGTATTACAAATATTTCCTCTGGTAGCCATGCCAGTTTAAACTTTTCTTAAATGGATTTGGCTGAAAAAAAATTCCAGCAAAATACTATGCAGTTGTTTTCAACTTGGCTCAATACCTGAATACGGCTTCCTGTGTGGCCACATAAACAGTTCTCACAGAACAACTGAAGGAATGGAGTTGAGGAAAGAACAGTAAAGAGGACCATCAGTAGTTGAAAATGTTCATCAGTCTGCATTTGGTCAGGTTGTCTACTGAACCACAAATGTGACCTTTAGCCAGGACAGGTCCAGTCAACAACTGTGTGTTCTGAGAGTGATCTTTGTGCTGTATTTCCAGCTCTGGTATACCACCTTCATTTATAACCTCTTGCAAGTCATTTGCCCTTTATTGTTTTAATCTGTAAAATTGCAATAATTAATTTCTCAACAGGGCATGGCTGTGGCAGTGCTTTTACCAGGGGAGATCATAGACTCATAGAATTGTTAGGGTTGGAAGGGACCTTAAAGATCATCTAGTTCCAATCCCCCTGCCACGGGCAGGGACACCTCCCACTAGATCAGGTTGCTCAGAGCCCCATCCAGCCTGGCCTTAAAAACTTCCAGGGATGGGGCTTCCACCACCTCTCTGGGCAACCTGTGCCAGTGTCTCACCACCCTCATGGTGAAGAACTTCTTCCTAACTTCCAGTCTGAATCGACCCATCTCTAGTTTTAATCCATTCCCTCTAGTCCTACCATTACCCGACATCCTAAAAAGTCCCTCACCATCTTTCTTGTAGGCCCCCTTAAGACACTGGTAGGCCACTATAAGGTCTCCTCGGAGCCGCCTTTTCTCCAGACTGAACAACCCCAACTCCCTCAGTCTGTCCTCATAATAGGAGAGGTGCTCCAGCCCTCTGATCATCCTCATGGCCCTTCTCTGGACACGTTCCAGCACGTCCATATCTTTCTTGTAGTAGGGGCTCCAGAATTGGACGCAGTACTCCAGGTGGGGTCTCACGAGAATGGAGTAGAGGGGGAGAATCACCTCCCTTGACCTGCTGGCCATGATTTTCCTGATGCAGCCCAGGATACGATTGGCTTTCTGGGCTGCTAGTGCACACTGATGGCTCATGTTGAGCCTCTCATCTACCAGCACCCCCAAGTCCTTGTCTTCAGGGCTGCTCTCAAGCCAGTCACTGCCCAGCCTATATCGGTGCTTGGGATTGCCCCGACCCAGATGGAGGACCTTGCACCTGGTCTTGTTGAACTTCATGAGGTTGGCATGGGCCCACCTCTCCAGCCTGTTCAGGTCCCTGTGGATGGCATCCCTTCCCTCCAGTGTGTCAGCCGCCCCACACAGCTTGGTGTCGTTGGCAAACTGGCTGAGGGTGCACTCTATGCCACTGTCCATGTTGCTGACGAAGATGTTAAACAAGACCAGTCCCAGTACTGATCCTTGAGGGACTCCACTTGTAGATACTAATGTGAAGACACAAAGAAAGGCCACAGAAAATAATGAGCACTAGATAGACATATAGAGAATTTACCAGGTTGCATGGAGAGTCCCTGCAGGATGGTTAGTTGTATATTTTATTTAATGCTTTTGTCAGCTTTAGCAATTTCTACCTTTCCCTCCCCTGATAGTTTATTTTTGCTTTGCCTGTATCCCTTTGGGAGGGGCCAACGCAATTGTCAGATGAGAAAAAAGAATACTTTTTTTTCTTTTTTTGATCACATTACTTTTCGACTGAATCAGTTACTGGGCCTGGCTTACTGTACAGCCTACAAACAGCTGTTATTGCAAAACTGAAAGCAACACAGAAACAGATATATAGATATTTGGGAACAAGAGCTGCATATGCTGTTGCTACTTCCAGAAAAGACTTATCAAGAGCCATTGCCTCAGTGGCTGCTGCCTTTGAGAGCCAGGCCCTTGAGCTACCTTGAACAATTGTTCCTTCACAAATCTGTTAAATTCTGCAGTAAGAGGAAAATAATTGCCTAAAGGATCTTCCCTCTCCTTACTGCTTCTTGTAGCATACTTCGTTGATAATTTCTAGTACTCGAAACAACCACTTAAGTGACTTAAAGAGTCTACTGATGAGCTCAGTGCATGGTAATGTGATTGCAAAGAAGAGAAGTTAGTGTTACAGAAGAAATAATTTCTGAAAAGAGTTAATCTAAAAATGTAAAACGTGTTTAAAGGAGATCCATGTAGGATTATAATCAGGCAATTTGAATTACAATTTAAGTGAACTCTAGGTGATTGGCATGAAGAGGAAGTCAGATCATCTGCTGCCAAGCAGCGTGTACCCTCTTTGGAAGCTTAAAATCAGTTAACGTAATGGTTTTAGAGCATATACTGTATTGTATGTATCTGCTTCAGTGAATATTCAATATAAAGCTCTTCTGATAAATAGCTTCTCTAAAGATACCTTATGCATATTAAACCCCCTTATTTATTCTCTTTACCCATAATATACTTTGTAACAAACTATAAACAGTATTTTTGTTTCTTTTTGTGCCGTATGATTCTTAATATTGATACGCAGCTGAAATAACTGAAGTATGAACTTTTAAGTGTGGGGAAACCAACCAGAGTTAAAAATATGTCACATATCTGTTCTTTCATCAAACTCCATCTTCAGCAAGTTTTTTTCATGAATATCCTGAAGAGCAGAATGGCACCCTAATCTGTTATAAACTGCTTCTGTGCCTGCCACTGGCGCCAAATAAATAATGGTAAGATTGCTGTAGACATGCTAGTTTATTTTTAAAATGATTGGTCTCTAAGTAGCTGTAAATAAGACTAATCAAGATGGAAATTTTTAATCATCTTTTCATCCTTCAGTAGATTAAGCAGCATGTCCATACTAAACTTGATCATTATCCAGAAATATTTAATTTATGGATGACACATGACTGCACATTGAAACTGGGCCAAATATTGCAGTAATTGCTGGATAATCCTGTGTTTTCTGGTTTGTCAGAGCTTCTCTAGAGACTGCAAATTCTGCTTGGCTTCTTTAATCACTGTGCAGTTGTCTGGTAGAAGCCTAGTAATTTTTAAATTATTATTGTGCTGTGTGTATACGCAAACATTTACACTGCACTGTAATATTCAAATGGTAGACTGCATAAGCTAAACAAATGAGGTGAACTTTTTGTATTTGTGATTTTTTCATATAGATGTAAACAGTTTAATATGCAGATGAATCTTCTGAAAAAAATTGCTCATCCCCTAACATTTGTAGAAGCCTTTTAACTATCATGTGTAAATATAACTGTGCAGATTTATATTTTAATGTAACTTTTTACTATTATTTGTAAAATTTCCATAGAAATTAATGATCAGTACATTGAAAGACCTCTGGAAACAATTAACCATATATTGAACTTTGCTGAGTTACATTTGAAGAAATTAGCATACTCATACTATTATTACCTGATGGCTGTATGTCAGGCTGCATCTGCAGTGTGGTGCTTTGGAAGTTAATGATTTATGTGTGGTTCAAGGAGAACATGGATCATACCGAATACTCCACATTTGTATAAAACTTCATCTTAGAGTATTCAAGAATTGTTTGTAGTTTTGGTTTTTTTTAAATAGCAGTCCACTTGTACAAATCCTAAGAGCGGTATAAATTTGGTTAGCCATGGTAAACTCAAGTACACCTCAGTCACAGACTTGTTAAATTCAATTAATGTTCCTGCTATCACTTATTTGGAAAAAACCCAAAAAGTCAGCAGAATATACTGCCTTCAAATTACTATTTGTGATCATCAGGTATGCTCCATTGAACCAGTGGGAGCCATTTACAGTTAATGAGGTAGAATCACTGCTTGTGTTTCTTTTCACTGTAATGTAATTTTGTAGTGTATTGTGTGTTTTCCTAAAAAATAAATGAAACATGAACTCTAAGCATATCAGTCTGAATAAATTAAATGGCTAGCGTCCACAAATAGATCAAATCAATACTCTGTGTTAGTTATGTGGCATCTTATTTCTTACAGGTATTTTGGAACTCAAGCTCATTCCATAGTAAGTAGCGGCTTTTCTTTTGGCATGTTCTGCTAAGGAGCCTCTGTTAAACCAGTGGGTCTGCTTATGTGAATACCTCTACCCAGATGTGATTATGCTAATATAACATGTTAGAAGTAGTAGATCAGTTAAAAATGAAAAGCTAAAAGCCATCCAAAACCCTAAATGAAAGTGACTGGAGACAGTCGCTCGTCTTGCAAAATCCCCTTTATTTAGGGAGTTTCTGAGGCTCCGGTCAGGAGGTAGTGATGTCTGCTGCAGAGCTCTTACTGTGCTCTTTCTTTCTTTCCATATAGAATAGGTCCTGTAAATAGCAGAAGAATATTTTAGAACATCTTTATCTGAAGAGTCATTACAAGTCAGATAGTAAGCTTTTAATTTGCCAGTACAATGTGCAGAACTAATAAGTGGCAGCTCTTCCTATCATCAGGAGGGACCATTTGTTCTTAGTTTTGTACACAGCCAGATATCTGCTTTATGGCACTGAAATCTTCTGCCTTTCAACACATTCCAATCTGGTGGTGAAAATTACTATTTTAGAATCTATCTGCTTTTTTCCAGGCAAGAAGTAAGCTGCCAACTAGGAAGCTGCAAGAGACAATCTTAGAGATAAAGGTCCTGATAAAGGTTTCTGAGATAACTTCAATACTGCAGCATGTAAAGTGTATTGGGTTGTAGTCCTTGACATTACCTGGAGAATGTATCTCTAAAGACATCTATTTTGAAGCAGTGGTTCCAGCTAGAGTAGGTAACAATCTCAGTAACAACACTGGCAGCATGTTCCTCTTGTTAGCTACTAAGCAGAGAAAGGCAACCATGCTGACTTCAGAATATGTATGCAAGTGCGTGTTTTGCTTTACACCAATTTCCTCATGTTACCACTAGTAGTCACACAGCTCTGGCAGCTTTTTGTTCCTTGCTTGTGGAGTTTGCTGCCGTATCACACGGTTGCTAATAGTACTGTGTTTTTCTCTATTACTGTAAAATGAAACACTAACTTACTTGTGCCTGAACATGGAGTTCTAGCCACATTTTTAGGGTGGGCAGATACAACCAAGAGTCAGACACAAAGAGAAAGATGATATGATCTAAGTGGAGTGCTAGGAAAAATATCTTTTTTGTGGCATTATGGATGGTTGTCAATGAAGCAAAATTGCATTTGCTAAATCCCAAAAGGTTCTGCAGTAATTTAGATATAAACTGCAAAAAAAGGTGTTTAAAACTTAATCAGTGTAGGGGTAAGGGACAAAACATGTTAGATGTGGTATGTGGGTGGCCTCTAAAGGTGGCCTCGATGTGATGATGCAAAATGAAGTGAAGGCTGACAATGATCCCCAAGATGCAAACCTGAGTGACAGATTGACTAATTTCTTGAAATAGCCCTTTGTTCCTTCTCAAACACGAAGGAGACTGTATCCTCACAGTAAAGAATGTGGTAAGGATTCGGAGTCATGCATTTACATTTTTGCAATAAATTAGCCATTTCAAATCTGGCAGCTTTCATTAATGACTAGACTTTCTATAATCTACTTTAAGTAAAATGATACCTCGAAGTGTCTGTCCATGTGTTTGTGCTTTTATACATATTTATTTCTGAAACTTCAAATGAAATACCAGAATACTGAGTTGTTCTTGGCTATGCAATTTATTTTCTTTTGGGTAACTACTTCTGTAATAGTTCTTTAAGTTGTTTCCAAATTGCAGTAACATCAAGAATTTGCAATTCGCCCAACATTCTGAAAAAATTCAGTATATGCAGTTAAACTTCCTTATTTTATGTTAGTTTGTGATATTTCTTTCTGTGTTGTTCTCATTTTCTATGTGAATTTCCCTCAACAGACCCAATTTAAATAACTCAAACAGTAAATAGCTTCATTTTACTGAAACTGTTCGTTGTTACCATGATATTCCTTGTCTTGTCAGTGGAGCAGAAGTATGTATTATGTAAGATTATGTATTCAGGGCTTTATCTAGTTATGTCTTGAAAACATGCAAGGATGGAGACCACACAACCTCTTTGGATAACTTGTTTCACTCCCTGACGAATTTCATGCTGAAAACGTTCTTTATATCCTGTCTGAACGTCTCTTGTTTCAGCTTATGTCAGTTGTTTCTCATCCTCCCACCAAACAGCGCTGTGAATGGCTAGACTCCATAATTTCCCCATGGGTCCTGAAGGGTGTAGTGGTTGATGTTACCCCCAAGCGGCCTCTTATCCCAACTGTAGGCGTCCAGTTCCCTCAGCCTGTCCCGCAGGTGAGTGTCCCAACCTCTGACCAGCTTGGTGGCCCTCCCCTGGATTTGCTGCTGTTTATCAGTGTCTTTTCTGTATTGGAGCAGCCAAAAGTGGACACAGTATTCACACGAAGTCTAGCAAGTGCTGAGCAGAGGGGGACAATCCTTCCCCATTATATACTCATGTGATTCAGGCGGGATACTGTTGGCCTGCTTTGCTGCCAGGATACACTGCTGGGTTATGCCCAGCTTGCTGCCTACCGAGACCCCCAGGTTGTTTTCAGCAGAGCTGCTCCCCAATCAGTCAGTATCCAGCCTGCATCTTTCTAGGTTCTTTCTTCCCAAGTGCAGGACTCATCCTTGTTAAATTTCATAAAGTTCCTCTTGGACCATTCTTCCAGCCTGTCTATGTCCCTTTGAATGGCAGCTTTACCAGCAAGTACATTGATTGCCTCCCACAGCTTGTGTCATCTGCAGACTTGACAAGAGCACACTTGGTCACCTCTTCCAGGTCCTTGATAAAGATGTCAAACAGGACAGATCCCAGTACTACACGTCTAGTTATTTTATCATAACAGTCAGTCAGGCTGGTCAGCCATGATTTACCCTTGATAAATCTATGCTGACTGTTCCCGATCATCATCTTCCTGTGCCCAGAAATGTGTTCAAGGAGGACTCGCTCTGTGATTTTCCTTGGGACTAAATCAGGCTGACCAGCTTGAAGTTACCGAGCTTGACCTTTTTGGCCTTTTTTTGAAGATGGGTGCAACATTTACCTTTTTCTAGTTGTGAAAAACCTCCCCTGATGTCCATGACCTTTCAGAGATGACCGAGACAGGCCTTGCAAGAGCACTGAACAGTTTGCACCCTTAGATACAGCCTCTTGGGTGCCATGGGCTTGTACGGGTGAAGTTCTCTCAAGCATTTCTGAATGTGTCAGCTGTTTCTGTAAGAGAGCCATACTTAACAATTACAGGTATTTCTAGGTCTCTGTACATGTTGTTCCTTCCACTGAGAATTGGTTGACATTTTCCACTTCAAGCAGTTTTGTTTCCTTTCAGAATATTGTGCCAAATCACCTTCTAGGTCAGTGTAATGTTTGTTTAGCTGAAATTCACTTCAATTACATCACTTCCTCTGTGGAATCTTTCTGGAATTTAATGGTCATGAATCATGAATCAAGTATGGTATTGGCGGTGACAGCTCACAATTACGGGAAAGGATATAATTGTTTAAGTACAAGTAACTCTCTGATTATCTTTGTTTACAGTGCTGTTGATGATCTGAGCAGATGACCCTGAAGTTATAGACCTTATAGTGATAGTGAAGTTATAGTGAAGACAGCGGACATTCATGACTGTATTTCTAAATTAGATAAAAAAATTAATAAAACCCAAGGCACGCCTTCCCAGTCTTGGTGTTCACTGTTTTAAAAAAAAAAAAAAAGTAGTCTAGAATAAAATATTTTATTATAGTCAGAAGTATCATTAAGATATAATAAATGCACATTAAGTTGACATGTTAATCATATTTTAAACATTGCATATTTTAGAAGTTCATCATTCTTTTTTCCCGAATGACAAAACATTGGTTTCAAGCTAAGTAAAAAATTACAGTTTAGGTCATATTTTGTAATAAAGCAAAGTCAGCAATGCATAATAATGCTTTAAAAAATAAAAGACATTTTACTTGCAAGTCAGAGTTACATTTTTTCATTATATACTTAGGAATAAGTGCCCCAATTTTAATTATGCCTGAGAAAACTTGCACTGTTTTAAATGTGAGTGAGATCTTTCCTGCTTAGAGCACGTATGCAACTTCTGCTTTTTGGTCATTGATTCATAAGTTATGAATGTTCATTAGCTTTCCAGTTTTCTGCTGGTGAATTTTTATAATACTCTAAGAAATGCTATAAGCACTAGAGTTTATTTGAGGAAGGAGTCCACACATTGAGAAAATGTAGTGATGGGGCATTGGGTACTTGTGTGAGAGATCTTTTTTGCCACTTACGTGTTCTTTCTGTTAACTCATCCAGAAGGCTGACATAGTCTTCTGACAAAGACCACTCAGATGTCTTATCTTTCCTACTGTATATTCAGGCCTTTCTTCTTCCTAATTTTTGGTAGTTATGACACACTCTCTAGCTCTAGTTAGTAGATGCCACCATCTAGCTGCGTTAGTGCTTCTGCTTTCCAGAAAGAAGATCTGGGTCTTTTTGGCTTACCAGTCATACGGGTGAGGAAAGTGTTTGGATATGCTGGCAGTGTGTCTCATTTGGGCTGCTTTGCTTGTGCGTGTGGACTTCCAGATGCAATTGCTCCTGCTTACTGAGATGCTTTCTTTCATTGTGCTCCAGCAATAACTTACATTACTCTGTTTGACAGCTCTCTTAGGTAACAAAGTGCTCCCATATAGTGTAAAGTGGTTGATTTATAGTCAGATTTTCTTCTGTGTTAATGTGGTTTTGGCCGCTTATCAGACCAGTCTCCAGCCAAACTGCGTTTTTTTGGGTTTGGTGCTGAGTTCTCGCTGATAGCCTTACACAACAGCTTAACTTCATTTAGGCCTACTTGCTGAGCTCTGCTTGGACCAAAGTTCAGTTAGTTCAAACAGGAGGAGCGCATCAGTCTCACTGTGTTGAGCTTGATTTGGGCTTAAATTCAGCCTGAAAGCCAGAGCTGATGCCACCTTAGTTGAATAATGAAGATTTGGCACCTTTTTGGTGTAGCTCTGTAGAAAGTAAAATTCTTCAAAAGTGTGTTATTACTTTTTTCTCTTTTTAAAATGTTTTCACAATCTTGTAGAGTAATAATCCTTTGTATTTTTGTTCTCTGTCTCTTTTCTCCAGTCGAGGCCTGTTGCCCTGCAGGACATTTTGTGAGGCAGCAAAAGAAGGCTGTGAACCAGTCTTGGGTATGGTAAATGCTTCCTGGCCAGAATTCCTGAAGTGCTCTCAATTCCAAAACAAAACTGAAAATGACACCAGTACAAGGGTATGCTTCTCACCACACCAAGAAAAAGGAAGGCAGTGTATGTTTCCATTCTTAATTGCTACACTATGTTCATGAGTTCGTATTTAATAATGTATTTTTTATGTGTAGGGAAAGCTCTGGGATGAAATTATTATTTCTGGTTCTGTTACTATGTTCCTTCACGTTACTGTGATAAAGTCTAGTTGTCAGTTGGTTATAGTTTTGCTGTGCTTTAATTGTTTAGGCTGAATTTTTTTCCAACTTGTATTGATTTGAGGCTTTTTTGTTTTGCATCAAAAATTCTGAGCTGGCTCATATTCAGCCAGGTGTCAACCAACACTCCCAGGTTCTTTGCCACCAGGCAGCTTTCCAGCCGCTCTCTAAGGCATTTCCATCTCCTCAGAGCTGCTGCTCTGTTCTCTAGATCCAAATCTAGGTGAGATCAGACCTGAGAGCAGGAAGCCTGATTCTGTTTTCTCATTGACCCCGTTGCTGGAGTTCTCTTGCTGGCATTTGAGAGTTTACTGTTGATGAGGCATCGTCCCATGAGCCTAAGTGACAGAGGCTTGTACGGTCCATCTGTGGATTCTAACTTTGTTTATGACTTCTGTGTGACAATAAAGAAGAAGAAATGGTATGATGAAGACTCTTTTTCAATTTTGTTTAAAAAACCTAAGAAGTTATACACTCAAAACTACCTTAGAAGAACAGTGAGGTTATACAGTGTATCTTTGAATGTTAGATAATGCTACAATTAAGTTTGTTTGTATATCCTGGGTTATCTCCTTGCGCCTTCTGAATAAGCGTAATATTATAGCCTTAAAATGTTAGATCAAATCTTTTTACCAGTTGGATTCTCTCCGTCTGTTATGGCATGTTTTGAGGGGTCATAAATTAAAGGATGCTGCTGTCCATACCTACCTTCACCGGTGGGAATATTTGTAATGGCTGAGGTGGGGAAATACACAAAGAGGGATTGTGTTTTGTTGAAGGCAGTTGAATACTTTCCAGGAAAACTGAACAGTATCTACAAGTCTTTTGTAGAGTTCCTGTGGGGTTTTGGGCAAGTTGCTGTATTGAAAGCCACTGGGAGCTGTATTTTAACCATATGATATATGCTAAATATGTTGAAAAATTACATCTAATAGATCTCTCCAAATGGGAACTATAAGCAAGTAATTATACAAATGCATATTTTTTTCCCATGCCTCAACTTCCCTTTGTAAAATGAGAATGAAACTGTCCTTGTAGCTCGCAAGGATTTTGTAACCATATGTGTGTTGATGCCTTTGGTACCATAGTAATGAACATCATTGGAATTAGGAGTACAATAATTTTGTCTTCATGGCAGGTTCAAATAATAAATAAAGTAAGAGGCTGTAGCATAAATACATAGGTATGGTAAAGCGTTGTATGCTGAGCAGTGAGAGTAACTAACAATGAGCAATGAGCAACTAGCATGTCATTAATTGAGCACACTTCTACGGGGCACAGAATGAGGTAGAATTCTGAAAATGCAACCCAGAGACCTGAGTTTCATGCATGTGTGGTACATAGACTGAATACAAGGTATAATATAAATATGCCTATAAAATTTTGACAAATTATAGCTGGCCAAAATGTTCAAAAGCCCCACCAAATCTAGATAGCTGAACTTTTAGATCAAGCCAGAAGAGATTGCTGACTTCTGAAATTTCCAAATTTCAGAATATCTTCTGGCTAAAATAATATATTTAATACTGCCAGACAAGCTTATTAGGCTAGTGCCTCATTGATGATTCTTCTGTAATCTGTATGGCAGGATTTGTATCTATCTGGTAGCAAACTGCATATATTACAGAGAAGAACATAGTGGAAGCTTGCTATTTCTCACTAGGGGAAAATATCCAGAGCCAGTTGTGAGACACACTGCCCCTACCTGTCAGGCTGTGGAGACCTGGGCTGCTTAATGAAGTTTTGACATACTGTTGTATAAAGCAAAAGGCATTTTTAATTCATATTTTCATGAACTACTGTGCATGATGCTTGGATGTGAATAGCTTTCATGTAGAAAGATAGACAACAGAGAATTTTTTGTCTTTTCTTATTGAAAAGAATGGTTCCAATGTGATTCCTCTGTGACTGAAGAAGGCCCAGGTTCACTAGGCTGTTTCTCCTACAGAAATAAATAATGCTGTAGTTGAATATTTATTTCTGAAATTTGTATATTTGAAAGAATTTACATCTCTGAACGCAGTAGAACCAAACAGCAGGGGTTGGTTCACTATTCCAATCCTTTTTTACTTAGCGCTCAGCCCAAAGCACTCTTCACGTTCTTCTCAGGGCTCAGTTCCTGGAAATTCCAAGAGCGTGTCCTTGGCATATGGCTGCTTATGTCTCAACTTTGTGGTTTCTTGTGGGGACTAATGCCTCCAGATTGCATGCAGTGAAACCCTTCCTGCCCACACATGCCTTACATATAATCTATTTTGTATGATGATGTAATTCTCTTTTGGGGCTTTAGTTATTTCTTGTATTTATCAAAAAAAAAGGTGTGGCTGCTATACCTGCTTGGTTTAACACAGTATCACCCAGTCCAAACCAAAATTTTCTCTTGATTGTTTTTGTCTGACTGTGACTAAATACTCGTTATCCTCCACATTTTCTGAATTGAAAATTATCACTCCTCAAAAAAATCCTTGAACCTCACATGCCTTTCCAAGCTCTGTTGAACAATGTGTGTTGACTGATCTAGTTAGAATCTAGGGCATTTATCCTGGGGACAGTTACCAGCTTTCCTGAAAAATGTTTATTAGTTAGAATTGGGATTATCTAGTGGATATATACTTGTTCATGTGTCACTGCTGTTATTTATCTCTTTGTCTAGATATTTTCTATTTACTTTGCAAATTGAGTGCACGTTACCACTATGGAGAAATTATTGTGACGTACATTCCTGATGTGACCACAGATGTACTGAATGTACTGGAAAATCTGAGCCATGTGCCATTATAGTAAAACCATCTGAATGTACAAAATGAGCCACAGAGAAAAAGGTGCAGGTCAGTAGAGAGGGCTGCATCAGTCAGGTTGATACCCTTTCACGCAAGTGGCAAGTGAATACCAGGTAGATGAGAAAATCAGCTACTCTGAAAATAGTTTTAGGAATCCAGCTTCTGAGAGTTAAGATGGACAGTTGGACTGGTTTCACAGTTCTAATGAGCATGTAAGGGAGTGAGAAAGAAGCATCATCAGTCATTCATTCTATGTGAATCCAATAATGCATTTCTAGGAGGGAAAAATCTCAGAAACCTTCCTGGGGTCTGCTGTACATATGCCTACTCTCAGAAATATTCCAGCTCTGTTTTTCTTTATTTCAACTGTCATTGTATTTTTCTGTCATTGTATTTACTTTGACCAGCCAACACAGCTGATGTTGTTAAAACCGTGGAGAAAAAAACCACAGTAGCTTGAATGAGAATAAAGCAACACAATGAGCTGATTTACATTAATGTGGAGCCGTCACAAAAGCCCTGAAATTATTTTTCAATTAATTTGAATGGTAAAATTCTTTCAAAAGCAGCAGTGACTATGATGCTTCTGCTCTTTATACAACAAAACTATGTAAGCGACAGTACGGAACTGTCAGACAATGTTCACTTCTGTATTATTAGTAAAGAGGCATTATAAATGTCTGTTTCTGATAAAAAATGATGCACATGGGGCCTGAATTGCACTTCATAGCCATGAGATTTGTAATAAATAATACTATTTAAGTTATACAAAAGACATAGTCTATTAAAATTTAAATATAGAATATCAACTCTATTGCATTGTTATGTTGGATATTATTAGACTGTTAGTTCTTAAATGTAGAAAAAATTATATGACAAAAGCCAACGAGACCTTTTTTTCTGGTGAGAAACTGTTTTTAAATAGCTGTCAGTTATGCCAAATTATGAAAATATTTTTCATATTATTTTTTCCAAGAACAAATTTATATTTTTGTCTTAGGAGATTTTATGTCTCCACAGAATTTTTTGGTAATGTTTCAAGTAGTGAAAGTTAAATATGTGAAAGTACATTTTTTTCAGGTTCCTTTTATTGCAGATAGTCCTGTGATCACAGTTTCATTCCTATTGGAGTGAATGTTAGGGATTTTAGTCCTGACTCAGATTTAATGGAGGCATTAACTTAGGGGTTTTTTTCCCTTCACATGAGTTTCTTAAAACATAATGCTGTTTTCTATGGTTTTTGGTTTGTTGGGGTTTTTTCTTTTTTTTTTTTTCTGAACTATGTAAAAAAGGGACTTTCCATGCTGTAATGGTTTCTGAGTATTATAATAATTCCTATATACTATAGATGCATTTAACTATTAGTAGTTAAACTTCAAATCTGTAAAAAGGAATGAATAAAAAAAAAGGAATTATGAAAAAGAATGAAAGTAAGTAAGTATAAGTAACACATGACATTATAAGTAGCATTAAATTGTAAGTAACGCAGAACTTTTCTGTTCCATAAGACAAATAAATATTTTTGAACTTTTTATTCAGTCATTATTGCAACATTTTTTTTCAGTTAGATACAGTATTTTAATTAAGTTTTTTTTGGTTAGAAAAGTTACGGTAGTTGCTGACCGGGAAAACCATTGTGGATAAAATGGGTAATCTCCCTTCTTGGCAAAAACATAGAAATTAATTATTGTACGTGTTGATGAATGCCCTGCAGTCTTCAAGGGCATGAAAGGGCTAAATGCATGTATAATTGCAGTGAGCTCTTTTAGGTGTTTGAAGATGCCACCATAGGAGCTCTTAGCCTGTTTTAAGCTGGATAAGAAGCATTTAATTGGAGCACCACATTAAGAATATTAGCAATAGTTATTAACAGTTAATGTAATGTATAACATTTTAAGATACTGTAAAAACAAAATAGTTAATAGTTAATAATAACAACTATAGACTTTAGCAGTACTTCTCTCTTATGATAGCATTGCCTTTACCCAAATTTAGCTTTGAGTTATGCAGTAGATCAGACAAACAGGTCAAACTTTCTTCTAGTGGCTGTCATCATACGTTATCTTGTCCTGCGTAAGCTGCAATAGTGGAAACACAGAAAATACTCAAGAGAATTAATGTAATGTATACAAGCAAACTACTAATTTTCTTAACCAAATACGCTTAGCTGATGCAGATCTTGTTTTGTGTTGTTCCAAGAATAAGACACCAATAAAAATTGTTCTGATACTGTTTTTTACCATGGTGCCTAGTTCCAGGATTTTTTACACTGGTGTTGATTTAGAGAATTGCCTTGAAGGAATACCTTTGAGCAGAGATTCAAAGGTAGCATCTGGTTACAACCAGGTATTTTTCTGTTGGCAGTGTGAAGCTGATATGATACACATCCAATAGAGAATTTGTTTGAGAAAACTTTTAAAATCACGAAGACATTATCTTTCTTTTGACCCCTGGCATTCACTTAATGCAGTGAACAGAAGAGAGAGATAATCTGTGTATGTGTAACATTGATACTAACCAGCTGCAAAAACAGCAATAGTGGAATAATTTTTGAGGGAGACAAAATGTTTTTCAGGATTGTGGTGGTGTTTCATGTGAGGAAACATTCACAGTTGGAAAAAACATTTCCCCCAAGCACACATTCTTTACTTCTGTTGACACTGCATTATATTTTATTATGTCTTTTGATTATTTTTTTTCTCCCATTCTGCCTCCCCCACTGCTTATCTCTGCCTGCCTTCCTGTTCTTTGCCTATTTCTGTTCCAGCTTGGAGTTTCCTAGGTGGCCTTTTTAGGCCACTTCACTTGAGTGGAAGAGAAGGGTCTTTTGTGTTCTTTCTCCCACAGTGTTTTGCATTGTAAAGAAATGGAGAAATGGAGAGTTTCTTGAGGGGAAGGAGTTGCCAGCTTTCCTTGTTCTGTGATTGTGATCCTAGTATCAAAACTTTCTAGAATTGACAGCTACAAGATGCACACACTGTACAGCAGGGTACTTATGTTATGGGGATCAGGTGATGAAAATTTTCAGGCAAGAGAATACAGGGATTCCTCTGTGTCCCACTGTGCTATTGTGACTGTATTGAGTCAAATAAAAAGTCCATCTTTCCTGTAGGGCTGACTCCAAAAGCTGCCAAAATCAGATGCCCAGAGAAGAATAGGAGAGCAAGGCAAGAATATTTGGCAATACTTTTCCAAAATACTCCTGCCTTGTCCATCTGTTTGAGATTCAAGGACTTTTCTGTAATTTGTGACCCACCATAGATTTTTCTTCTGTTGATTTGTCCCTTTGTTTCATGAATCTGTGTACTACATCGTATCCTGTTTCAAAGTGTTACAGCTCGTCTGTGCATTGTATGATGAGAATCACCTTTTGGTTGTTTTAAAGGCAATTTTATTTGATATCTTCTAGTTATTTCATAGCATTAGACAGTGAGTGTTGTCTCCATTTCAAAAAACAATTAGCAGCACTTTTCATGGTCATTTTCATAGATATACGGTGCTTTCTCTGTTGCTATACCTTGAAATGCAATCTTGAGGATGGTAGAATAATATGTTTGTTTCAGTCTGTGCTATCTGCAGCTTTCCAGGGACCTGCCCACATAATCTTCTATAGATGGCATTCCAGTAACCTAGCTGGGAAGTGCAGCACATAAATGGCTCCTGAGAGACACTTTTGATAGTACCCCAGACACAGGTAAAATAAAGCACATTTTGCCACCAGTGGTGGTTAGTCAAGGATTTTGGAAGCTTTTCCAGATTGTAAACCTTTCTGGGAAAGGTCTAAAACAACCAAGTTTCTCTATCGGCAAGGATTGCTTCTGTTTTCTTTGGGTTCCTTTTACCTAACATTGTTTCTTCTTCAGGAGTTTGGGTATGTGAGTATTTGCATGATTATATTAATAAACATGTGAGTTATTGACAGAGGTATGAATAATTAACATTTCTCAGCACATTCCCTTATAATAACAGCTTTAAAATTTTTAATAATTTTAGCAAATTTGAGTGGTATGGTGCATAATTTTTTAATTTCAGACATCTATTTCAGGCTTTATTTCTTCTGCTGCTTTGTTTCAAACAGTCTCAGTATTTCTGAGTATGCAGCAGTTTGCCTGTGCTCAAGAAAGTCTTATAAATGGTTGCATATCTAAATCCTCTAGGTTTCAGATCAAATATTGAAATTCAACTTTCAACAAAAGCCTAAGGCAAGGTTTTTATAATTTGCATTAAAACCTGATCTTTGGAGGTATGATAGAATTGTCAACCTTCTGAAAACCTCTTCTTGCACAAGCCTGGTAGAAAGCAGAAGTTACGTTCATTGGAGGTAGTGTTCACAGTGTGTGTGCTCTCCTTGCCCTGAACACTGCGCTGGCTGGACCAAACATCACCTGTTAGAGGGTGAGATTCATTTTTCTTAAAATTCCTTCTGATTGCTCTGGGTGCTAAAACTGAGAGAAGGAAAACTGATTTCATTCTTCCTCTTGTTTGCATGTGATGTACAAGAAGAATAGGAAGATATTCCCTTTAATAAGAAGAAATGGAGAATTGGATTGGGACGGAAATCGGGATGAATAGGAGCAGAATAGGATAGAGATGTATCAGGAAGGGACAGTCAGAATGATTTATAAGTGCTTGAACACACTTCTGTTCGCTGCCCAGAAATGAATATGGGTCTCCATAATCTTTGCTCTTCTGATCTGTAGGAAAAGTGGTCAGATAAATATCCTTCCCGTTTTTTAACTTTGTTCTCCCAGGCCAAATTGGCATATTCACAGAGAAGGTAGAAATCCGTCATTGTTGCTCCCTTAGTACCAGTGAAGATCTGTACTGATGGCAGAGATCTGTAAGACAATCAAGATGGTTCCTTTAATGGTTCTTTTTGATCTATTTATGCTGTTTTCTTTTTTGAACATGCAGGAAATTGCATAAAAGCCCAAGTTGGAAGAATGTAGGATTTCCAAGTCAGTTAAAGTTGCCTTTCCAACCTCAGACAGTCTTTCTTGTATGATGAATTACAATCTTTTGATTATGTTATCATATTCTATGGTATGTGGGATAAACATATCATGGCCTACAGGGAACCAGAGCCCATATTGAGGAAAGCTATTGGTTCTAGGGCCGCCCGTAAGGCTTACTGGTCGTAGCAATTGGAAAGTGCAATGCATAAGGCAGGGAAATGGAGAAAAAAAAGATCAGCTCATAATAAAGAAAATGTGATGTTATAATATCAAATGAGATTCTTTCCCTGTCACTGTTGCAGAGACCATGTGTAATGCTGAGCAAGGCACTGGGATCAAAATTTTCTCGACTGTTCTTTGCACATTTGCAATTAACTGAGCACTTCATTTGTATAGCTGGGGTTTATTTGCAACTGGGGCGTGCTCTTGCGTCTGCAAGTAGAGGTAACAGGAGCTATTCTTTAAACATGTAAAATAACATCAATCTTTACTCTCCAGAAAAAAAAAATAATTACTTACCGACATGTCTTAGATCGGACAACTGAAATTATTATTCATTATTTCTTATAACTTTCACCTTAATATATCAGTGCCTCATTTTTTTCCCCCTGTAAGATAAGAATGTGGATGCTATCTAATCTTACGTTGCTGTTAAGACTACTGTATTTTGCAGTTTGTAATACTCTTCCAAAAATGGTAGAATAGAGGTGAGGTTGTAACTCTTCAGTTAGAAGTTAGGAAACATGTCCAACCACACAGTGGGGAGTGAGGGACCCTGCTGAGGAGTACATTATAAGGGTGTGCAAAAGGATGCTGCTGGTGGTTTTGCCCTACCTTGCTTCTGACTAATGACTAAGAGGCGCAAATTAGTTGAAAAATTGTGTTCTAAAGTCTCGTGTATTTTGGGCAAACCTTCTTTAAAATATGTTGCACAAGTAGCTTTCACTGCAATAACCATGGCCCCATTACACAACTGGATAATAACGTTTTTGTTGCAAAATCAATTGCTGCCCAAATGGATAGTGCACCTGGGAATATAATAGAAAAGATTTTGAAATTATTCACATATGTTTTTATTGCAAACACATTTTTCATACAAGGGGGTGCGTGTCTGTTGACTAAGTCTAAATTACCCTGTTTCTTGGGGATGATAAAATTATATTTCAGGCTTAGAAAAGCATGTAAATATGCTGAAAAAAATAATCTCTTGCTGCCAAAAGTTAACCATAAAAATGAAGGTGCTGAGAGTGTGTGGGTGTATTGACTGACATTATGCAAAAGACAGGACTGCTATGCTAGGACCACAAATAAAATTGGAAATCTGGATAATTAATTGCATCTAAAGTCAGTGCAAGCTGGAGCTATTTGTCATTTTTTAAAATCACACTCTGCATGTTTAGGCATGGCTGGTGCTCAGTGGTACATCACAGCATCTGCTGTGCTCCTAGTGGCTCAGCAAATTGTGAAGAATATCACTTTGCTATAAAGAAAGGCTGATCGTGAGCAGAAATTATGATATCCTTTAGCCCCTTTAGTCCCAAGGTCAGATTTAACAGGTGTAACAGTCTTTTCATGACTGCCTGTTGAGTTCTTTTAAAATGGGTCATTCACTCATGGCAGTTTTAAATGGCTTTGTTCTACTTCAAAAATTGTATTGTTTCCATTGAGATTTATCTTTCAGATTTTCCTCTTGACCTTCTTGCATTCAATGATGTTCCTCTCAGTGCTATCCTGATGTTTCCCAAAACAGAAATATATGTCAATCCCTGTGGGAAATCCTGAATATCAATTTGTCAGTGTGAAAATAAATTCATAAGACTCCTGCAGCAGTAACTTTGTAGTACCATGGCTAATGATTTTTCTCCTCAAAGAGCTCAAGCAAACAGATAAGTTTTTTCATCTTTTTATAGGTAGAGAGCTAAGGCACAGATTGCCTGAATTGTCCAAGGTGATGCAAAGAGTTTGAGAACCTTTATCTCTGGAACACATAAAAGATTCCTTATTCCATAAGAACATCTTGCCTTGCCTAGGCTTTTTTTTTTTTATGGCGTTGCTTCATAGTGCTTTTATAAATCAGCTGATCTTCAACAAATAAGATCACATATGTATTTTTTGCAAGTAGCTGATTTTTTTCACTATTAAAAATCAAGTCAAGCTTATGGTATTTAATAAGACAAGGCGTGAAATTCAATTTTACTAGAGAAAGTAATGAGTTTTTCAAAGACATTTTCTGTCTGCTCCTCAACCACGAAATAATGGGGGATTTTTTATAAATCAGAAAATAGTAAAGAAAGAAATAAAAGGAAAAAGATGATGGAGTCTTGTCCTGTGTAAGGTAATATTAGCTGCATTTGTAAGTGGGTAAGAGCAATTATCATGAGAGATAGATAATACTTTTCAACTGTGAAAATCATAATATACTGACAACAGAAGGTGATTTTGCATCCTACTGAAAACCTAAATCAGCCCTTCTAGATGTCAAAACATGACTGTTCACTTTTAATGAAAGGAACAAACCAGTTATTAATATTCTACTGCCTAGGAGTTGGGTTATTTGGAGGGTTTCTCAGGAAAGTGTAGTTTTAAAGAAAGTGAATGCTTACTTTGCAAATGGTGGCATACCTAATACACTGTGCAGGGACAACGGGCACGCTACTTTTGCAGTGAAGGATGTCTTCCGTGTATGCTGTGAAGACATGGAAAGGCAGAGGTGGCATCTGGGATAACTGAAAGAATAATGGAGAACTGAGAACAGTGAAAATATGAATAAATTATTTTTCTAATATAGCTGGCCAGGGGCATCAAACAGCTGTTGGAACTTGAGATACGTCTTTGACTGCCAGGTAGCATCAGACCGACAGAAATAAGGCACCATGAGAAGCCAGCCTGAGCAATCAGCCTGCTGTAACCTGACAGCCAAGGACCTGAGGTGTCACCATCAGGGAGCAGCAGGAGCAGGGCTGCTCCCTCCAGGCAGGCAAGCTGGGAGCTGAGGCTGTGCTGGGATGGAGAGCCTGAATGCAGCAGGCAGAGCTGGCCCCAGACATGGCAAAGTGATGAACCAGGTCCAGGGTCCAAGCAGAGAGCCCATTCAGGAGGTGGGACCAGAGATGGGACTGGTGACGAGGCTCCAGTGTGGCTCCAAACCCATCTAGGAACCAGGGCCAAAGTTAGAGCTGCAGACCAGCTAGGAACCAGGGCCAAAGACGAGCTGTGGTGTATATACGAGGGATCCATCCAGGAGATGGAGCTGTACCTACAGCAGTGCTCGGGCAGGGTTTGAGCCTGTGGGCAGGGTGTGGGCGGAGGCCCCAGGTGAGTCTGGTCAGGGTGGTTCAAGACCATTCAAGCCCTATTAGTGCACTCATGGCTCTGACAGTCACTATGGGCAGGTTGTCCTGGTGGATTCAGGAACGCAAAAGAATGGCAAAAAGCTGTATTCTAGGATATAGGTTGTACCTGGTAGTGGCAGGTTAAGGACAGAAGTGAAAAGACCAGCGCAACTGAGGAATAGTATGAAACCATGGAGATCTCAAGGCCTAGGTCTAGAAGGGTCCTTGTCATCATTGAAAGTGCCTCGTGAGAGGGAGAAGAGAGAAAGGTATCAGAGTAACACAAACTGTCCCTTGCCAAAGTGAAAGCAACAGCAGGGCTAAAGGATGCTGGTCTCCCAATAGCCAAAATTCCTGATAGGAGACTGTTGTGAAGACCAGCGTGCTTCAAGAAGTAAGAGGCTTACTTTGTCAGAACAGGGAGATAATCTATTTTATTTTTCTGATTTAGGTTTAGATTCTTAGCAATACACTTCTATAATCCACTTCTTTGAATTGTTTGCCTGATTCCTTATTTGTCATTGGACAAATCACTTGGACTTCCTATCCTTCAGCTTTTCACCTGTGGGAAAAACAGAGACATTCCACTTGCTACCCTGCAGGCTAAAGCACTGTAAGATAAAAGCCGTGAGTTTGAGAATTGAAGAAAAAAGTTTCCAGCAAGTTTTCTTTTATGATACACTTACTAAAATCAAAAGATACATCACTAAATAATGAATTCCTGAAATTCTATGAACAGCATGGCTTAACAACCAAATAAAGCATATAAAAATTGCTGCAGCAGCATGGAGAGTCAATATTTTTTAGTTCATGTTTCTCATCTCTCTCTGCCTTTGATCTTTTATATCCTTAAATTGTGTCTGCATGCTTTGTGAAACACTGACAGATTTCATCAGCACCACTTTGCTTTTCATTTTGTTTCATTTTTCTATTTCTATACTTCTGAAGACGTACAAAATGAGATTACTTGTATGCTCTGAGTTACTTCACGACGGACTGTTTTGTTGGGAGAGATTAAAAAGAACGTTCCCTCCTTTTCTAAGTGAAGTCTTGGCACCAGAAAGAGGAGTTTAGATGGGACATTAGCAGTGTGTGAGTTTAGGACTGATCTTTCACTTAAGCTCAGTTTTTATCTGTCCAAGCACGTGCTTAATCAACACATTATTGTGGTTAATACTTCGCTGTTAAGGCTAATTCCTTATACTAGGAATTCTGCTGAGTGCAGCACCAAGTACAATGTTGTCACAAACATCCTCATAATAATTGATTTATTAATGGCTTCATCTGAAATTTATGTAGTGTATGACCTCTGTGCTATCGTCTACTGCAGTGCCAAACTGAGGTCATAAAAGCTCATTCTACTAAAAATGATATCATTAGATATTTGGTTATTTTTCTTTAATTATTTTTAACTATATTCTGGATGAATATACTTGTTGGTAGACATGTTATGAGGAATGGAAAATTATGATGAGAATAGTCAATTTGCATTTATTTGCTTTTGAGATATAGGTCATAAATATACTTTCGAGACTTAACATGTTAAGTATCAGATTCAGAGAATAAAGGGAGAAAAAATACGAACTGTATTCTCCTATAGGAATAGGAAAAATGCAAATTTAGGCATTTTAAGATGAGAAATATGGAGCTATGTCATGATCAGGTTCAAAATTACTTTGATGGAGGAAGAGATTCTGTTTTTTCATACCTCCAATTTGCGTTGTGGTAAAATTTGAAAGCTACTATTAGAAATATTTATTCTTGGCAAACTTGGATACAAAGTTTGAATTACAATGGAATTTCTATGAGTAGAATTTTGAACTTTCATGAGATTTTATTGTGTGAACTTGCTGTTCTCACACATGGATACATTTAATAACTTTACACTGGCAAAGCAACAGGATATTTTCCCTCCATCTCTGAAAGCTATTTCTCATTTCAGATATGTATCGTTGAAGTAAAGTTACTGGGGTTTTTTTGCTGATCTTTTACTGGAGGTGAAACTTTCTGTTTTGTTTAGGTTTGTTGAGTAGCCTGACTGTTAACTGTAGCTTTTGAAAAAAAAAAAAAATCAACACAAAAAAACAAACCCCAACAGGTTCTGTACTGAATATTTGCTTTTCTACTTGACATTTTTACTTTACATCCCCATGTAGTTTTCATTTGGTATCTTTCCCCATCTGTATGTTTTACAGGGATTTTTCTCAGCCGATGTTTTTTAAAGCAAAGGCTTGGAAGTTTGGTTTCTATTGTGTGGACTAAGATGTTAACAAATTAATGGTCATCTGCATCTTTGTATTTTAAGTGCCTTGAAGGACTTGAATGGGAAGGTGTTATGAGTTCCCTCCCTCTGAACATAATGGCTCTGCAAGGTATCTCCAGTGGGATGCCTGAAGTTCTAGGTTTTTTTTGTCTCTTTAGGTATCTCAATTCCCCATATATCAAATAGCAACGATGACTGTTTTCTAGCGTTCAGGGAGTGAAAAGAATGCCTGAGGAATCCTTCCCCTCTAGAAAGGTGTCTGTGCTATGACGCTGTCAAGGCTCAACCTGGTGACCTTTTGCCTGAAAACCTAGGCTGGGACCATCCATCTGTAGTAACTTTAGTTAGATATTTAATCCAACACATCTGCTTAATAGAAAAAAAGAAAACTTGTTTAATCCTATCCTAAGCTCAGTTTTTAACAGTTACTCTGTACTGCTGCTTTATAGATGTAATGGTAGATTGAACTTTGCTGATTAACTCAGCCTAGATACCTATTTTTGAAATAAAAAAAAAATTAGATGAAAATGACAGTTTGCACTCGTGTGAATTTGATTGATTTGGGGTTTCTTGCTTCAATTAAGACTCATTGTTCTAGCTATCTTTCATTTCCGCTTATTTCTTCTTACCCTGAAAACTTTAACATGCATTATTTCTTTCCTTCTCTTTTCCAGCACTGTGCGGAGGAGAGGAGAGTTTCTTGTGTGCCAGTGGGATCTGCATCCCAGGAAAACTCCAGTGTAACGGCTACAACGACTGCGATGATTGGAGTGATGAGGTCCATTGCAGTAAGTTTCTTAAACCTTGCAGTGTTCCATTGAAGCACTGAATCCATTCAGAGAAACCTAAAAACTAACGAAGGCTATTGGTACAGAATAGGAACTTTGCATAGTATTTGCATATATAGACATTTGGGCTCTCTCAGATGCCATTTAGTGTGTTTACCTTTGCTCACTCTGGCCACAGCTGTGTTTTTGATCTATCAAATTTTATGCCTGGAAGCAGATTCTAAGATTGTTGCAAGGACCTATGTGGAAATTAGAAGGATTTGGGGGCTTTTTTTTTTTTTAATGGATCAATAACATGCATCAGAAGAGCACTTCTGATGATAAACTGAAGACTGTTAGTTGTATCTTTTTCCTAGTCGTTGGCATTGGTTTTACAGCAGATGCAAAACCATCTGTTTAGAAAGTTCTCTTGGTCTCAACCCTGGATGTGGTTTATTTAAGTAAATACCAGTATATAGAATCATAGAATTGTTGAGGTTGGAAGGGACCTTTAAGATCATCGAGTCCAACCTTTAGCCTACCCTGACAAGAGCCACTTCTAAACCGTGTCCCTCAGTGCCCCATCTACCCTTTTTAAAACACCTCCAGGGATGGTGAATCCACCACCTCCCTGGGCAGCCTATTCCAATGTTTAATAACCCTTTCAGTGAAAAAATGTCTCCTAATATCTAATCTAAACCTCCCCTGACGTAACTTGAACCCGTTTCCCCTCGTCCTATCACTTGTCACCAGGGAGAAGAGGTCAGCCCCCATCCCTCTACAACCTCAGTAGTTGTAGAGGGTGATAAGGTCTCCCCTCAGCCTCCTCTTTTCCAGGCTAAACAACCCCAGCTCCCTCAGTCGTTCTTCATAAGGTTTGTCCTCCAGACCCCTCACCAGCTTTGTAGCCCTTCTCTGGACATGCTCCAACACCTCAATGTCCCTCTTGTAGCAAGGGGCCCAAAACTGAACGCAGTACTCGAGGTGGGGCCTCACCAGTGCCGAGTACAGGGGGATGATCACTTCCCTAGTCCGGCTCACCACACTATTCCTGATACAGGCTAGGATGCTGTTGGCCTTCTTGGCCACCTGGGCACACTGCTGGCTCATATTCAGCCGGCTGTCAACCAACACTCCCAAGTCCTTTTCTGTCGAGCTGCTTTCAAGCCATTCTGCCCCAATCCTGTAGCGCTGCATGGGGTTGTTGTGTCCCAAGTGCAGGACCCGGCATTTGGCCTTGTTGAACCTCATACCATTGGTCTCAGCCCATCGGTCCAGCCTGTCCAGATCCCTCTGCAGAGCCAACCTACCCTCAAGCAGATCAACACGCCCGCCCAGTTTAGTGTCATCTGCGAACTTACTGAGGGTGCATTCGATCCCTTCATCCAGATCATTGATAAAGATATTAAAGAGAACCGGCCCCAGCACCGAGCCCTGGGGGACACCACTTGTGACTGGACACCAACTGGATTTAACTCCATTTACCACCACTCTCTGGGCACGGCCATCCAGCCAGTTTTTTACCCAGCGAAGAGTACACCTGTCCAGGCCATGAGCAGCCAGTTTCTCCAGGAGAATGCTGTGGGGAACGGTGTCAAAAGCTTTGCAAAAATCCAAGTAGATAACATCCACAGCTTTTCCCTCATCCACTAAGTGGGTCACCTTATCATAGAAGGATATTAGGTTTGATAGGCACGACCTGCCCTTCACAAACCCATGCTGACTGGGCCTGATCACCCTGTTCTCCTGCATGTGCCGTGTAATGGCACTGAGGAGGATCTGTTCCATGACCTTCCCAGGCACCGAGGTCAGACTGACTGGCCTGTAGTTCCCCGGATCCTCCTTCCGGCCCTTCTTGTGGATGGGTGTCACATTTGCTAACCTCCAGTCAGCTGGGACCTCCCCGGTTGTCCAGGACTGCTCATAAATGATACCAAGTGGCCTGGCGAGCACCTCCGCCAGCTCTTTCAATACCCTTGGGTGGATCCCATCCGGCCCCATAGATTTGTGCACCTCCAGGTGCTGAAGCAGGTCCCTCACCATTTCCCTTTGGATTACGGGGGCTTCATTCTGCTCCCCATCCCTGTCTTCTAGTTCAGGGGTCTGGGTGCTCAGGGAACAACTGGTCCTACTGCTGAAGACTGAGGCAAAGACTTCATTAAGTACCTCAGCCTTTTCCTCATCCTTGGGCACTATGTTGCCGGCCCCATCTACTAGAGGACAGAGATAATCCTTAGTCCTCTTCCTATTGCTAATATATTTATAGAAACTTTTTTTGTTGTCCTTGACAACAGAAGCCAGGTTTAGCTCTAGCTGGGCTTTGGCCCTCCTGATTTTTTCCCTACATAGCTTAACTACCTCTTTGTAGTCGTCTTGAGTGGCCTGCCCTTCCTTCCAGAGGCCATAGATCCTCTTTTTTTCCCTAAGTTGCAACACTAGCTCCCTGTTTAGCCAGGCCGGCCTTTTTCCCCGACGGCTTGTCTTCTGGCACATGGGGACAGCCTGCTCCTGCGCCTTTAAGACTTCCTTCTTGAAAATCATCCAGGCTTCCTGGGCTCCTTTGCCCTGGAGGACTGCCTCCCAGGGGACTTTGTCAACCAGGCTCCTGAAAAGCCCAAAGTCCGCCCTCCGGAAGTCCAAGGTAGCAGTTCTGCTGACCCCTCTCCTTGCTTCTCGCAGAATCGAAAACTCTATCATTTCATGGTCACTGTTCCCAAGACAGCCTCCAACCTTCACATCCCCCACAAGACCTTCCCTATTTACAAACAACAGATCCAGCAGGGCACCTTCCCTAGTTGGCTCTCTCACTAGCTGTGTCAGGAAGTTATGCCCAGCACATTCCAGGAACCTTCTAGACTGTTCCCTCCCTGCTGTATTGTATTCCCAGCAGATGTCCGGCAAATTGAAGTCCCCCACGAGGACAAGAGCTCGCGATCTTGAGACTTCTCCCAGCCGTTTATAGAATATTTCATCTGCCTCCTCATCCTGATTGGGCGGTCTATAACAGACTCCTACTACGATATCCGCCTTGTTAGCCCTGCCCCTGATTCTTACCCATAAACACTCAACCCCATTATCACCATCATTAAGTTCAAAGCATTCATAACACTATGGTGCAGTAGAAAAGAAAAATGAATATACATGCTTGATATCTTAATTTCTTACTTATTTCTCTCTGGTAGTGTTTATCTTTAGAGCTCCTATGTGTTTTTCTCTGTTGACAAAAACATCCTTGGACTACTAACACCTTTAGAAAAGCTGAGCGAAAATGTGGAACAATTTATTTAATGGCGATAGATTGATATAATTTCTGTTACATAAGAAGTATTGCATGTTTTTATCTTTGAATTTTTCCTGTCAGAGTGAACTTCAGTTTTTAATGTAAGCTAAAAAATTTAAAAATACCTATGAGACTATGGCTCTCAAGTTCCATTAGAAATGGGAAAAGCTGCCGAGTACAGGAGGACAATGACTCTCCCTAGTCCTGCTGGCCACACTATTTCTGATATAAGCCAGGATGCTGTTGGCCTTCTTGGCCACCTGGGCACACTGCTGGCTCTTATTCAGCCGGCTGTCAACCAACACCTCTAGGTCCTTTTCCACCGGGCAGCTTTCCAGCCACTCTGCCACAGGCCTGTAGTGTTGCATGGGGTTGTCGTGACCGTCCTGGGAAGCTGCCCTCAGGGACAAGAGAGCAGAACAGAGCTGGCAGATCATTAAGGACACTTTCCACAGAGCGCAAGAGCTCTCAATTCCCAGATGTAAGAAATCAGTAAAGGGGGACAAGAGTCCTCAAATTTAAGTTGAGCCTTTTACAAATGGCAGCTGCAAAGTGCTTGCCTTATTCTGATGGAAGTAACTAGCTACCCTATACTATCTATTATTGCCAGTATCTTGAAGAAAACGTATGTTAAGACTGTTAGGTTTTCATAAAGCGGATCTTATTTCCTTCTAAGGCAGTTTGTATTCTTTTTGTTTACCCTGTCTGTTGTGGGCCTGAGAGCTGCCATACCCTAAAGGACACTGCTGCAGCTACAGAGGTATGAATGTAAACAGAAATGGGGGTATGGATGGAATTTAAACAGTAAACTTATCCAGAGGAAACAACATAGAAAAAGACAGCTTTGTTTCATTTGCATGAGGAGCAATGCAAGCATAGAAACTGTCAGAGTTACAAACTGAACAATAAGGATAAAGGTTGCCAGAGTACTTCACACTGTTGCATACTCAAAACAAGTAATGTTTAGAATTTTACTCTCAGCTGGCTATTGTTCTGCTTACACAAAACTAGAACTTAAATATTTTCATTTAGTTTGGGGCTTTTGGTATTTACTGTTTCATGCCTTTTGTTCTTTTAAAACTAAATTAACTATTGACTACAAAGCTCACAGCTCATCCATATTATTTTACTTTATGTCCTGAAGCATTGTCCTTCGCATTGTGCTATAAATTATGTTTGGACTTTCTAAGATGATGTGAAACTTGTAGAGAGCATGAATACTTCTGTGTGCAAAGGGGAAGAAGTGATTCATGTTCAAGTTCTAGAGTTGAGGTTGGTAAAGCCTTGAGAAAATGAAAGTTAGAACACTGACCTAGGAGGTAAAACACTTGGTTGACATTGATCTGGAGGGGCAGAAACCCCACTGCACCTTCTGGGAGAGTGCTGCACCTTGCAGTGCGTAATATACTTAGATGGACATCCTTCTTTCAAAGTGGGACCACCGTGCAATCATGGACACAGGAGTCACATGCCAAGAGAGTCACAAGCAAGCAGTAGCATGATTCTGTTGTTTAGTGGTTGAACTTCTCAGCTGAAGGAAAAGATTCGTGTTCCAGTCCCTGCTCTTGAAGCTCTTTATGTATGTTGTCCAGGAAAGAGCTCATTTAAATTGCCCACATATCCCAGTAAAGGGCACAAAGAACTTCCTTGGTTCCAGTGGCATAACTTCAGCAATAAGGAGTCTACCTCCACAATGTGGTTGACTACATCATCTACCCAGATATTCTATATACCCCGGCATTCTCCCTGGAAAACCCAGATGTGAAGGAAAAGCCTAGAGGAAGGCAATGAAAGTAGGTCACCTGCTTCCCAGCTGTGTATTTGTAATCAAAAGTTTTTTACAAATGGCACGAGATGCCACCAACCCTATTTACTCTTCTCCTCCCTTTCCTAACTACAACATAGATTCCAAGTTTTTATCAAACCTGGTACTATTCAAGAATTTTGGATATACTCAAAGAATATTTATCAGGGCCTTACTGAAGGCCTCAGCCATGGAAAGAAAGGCTAAACCCACCTAGAGCTGACGGTGCTAAAAATTCCTTGATGAGATGGCATCAGGCCAAATTCTGAGCTCAAAACTGCGTAAAACATAAAGTTCATTTGAAACCATTGTAATATCAAAGGCAGGCTTGAAAGTAGGGTCTGGGGATCTTGAGTTTGCTGTTAGAAGCTTCAGCTCCACCATCAGCTGCTCAAGACTGTCCGAGTAATCTAGCCAATGAAACCCATAACCTTTCTTGAGAACTTTATGCGTATAAATTAATTAAACATTTTGGTCCATATGTGTAACCAGAGCACTTTCTCCTCATAGTAATGATCAAAAAAGCAATTGGTAAGTACAGAATAAAAATGCTTATGATTTTTCTTGTTCTTCCATATTAGATTCTAATAAACTGGTACACATTAAGTATTAATGCAGACCTGTAAATTGTAGGGTATCTTTAACTAATCTTGTTTTAGTCAATATATTCCATTGTTAATAGTTTATATGAATGTTCCACGTTAACATTTTACAAAAATTTGTTTTGTAGACTGCAGTGATGATGTGTTTCGTTGCAACACGGGAAAATGCCTAAATTATACCTTTGTTTGTGATGGCTATGATGACTGTGGAGACCTTAGTGATGAACAAAACTGTGGTAAATGAAAGTTTTATGTTTTTTTTAAAGTCTTTTAAGATAGCAGTATTGCCTAAGCCAGCAATCTTTTTCCTTAAACTACTAAAACAATAATAGACTCTGCTCTTATTCTTCTGGGGCAAAGTGAAAATAGCTCACAAATTCTATATGCAATTTGAAAAGGTTTAAAGGAGAGTTCTGGGTTAATCCAAATTTTGAAGGTAGCGGTATTTTGAAGAAATGTTCCGATTTGCGATTTGTTTTAATTAATTCAAGATGTTATGGTTGCTTTCTTGCTAACTTTGCTGAATGTAACTGAGATTAAAGCAAACTGTAAGAGGCTACACACTGGTGATGCCATCTGTTTTATACAAACTGAACTGTTTTTACATAAGCTTCACAGTGAACTTGTATGTTTTGATGAACATATTCTGTTTCTTTCAAATTCTGTTTTCAATCAACTTTGTATGTTCTGCTCCCTTATATTTCTCTTTCTACCTACACTTAACTTTCAAAGGGAAAAAAATGAAGTTTTGCCATAAAAAAGAATAATCTTCACATGTAAATGTTGGAAAACTTTGAAAGCTGTATTTTTTTCTAACTTGCTCTGTTACTACACCTGAAAAAAATCAAGTGCTCTAAAATAAAGCTTTAAATGTTAAAATATTCTTTCTCACTTTTTTGTTTTGCTTTTCTAAGGAAAAGCACAGAGAATTTCAAAAGCAAAAATCAAGGCACAATTTTTCTGAGATTCGTTTTATGTTTATTCTCCAAATTAAGTGTACTCTAAGATCTTTCACCACTTCTTGTCAGTTTGGCTTTTTTTTGTGTTTTTTTTCATAAAACGTCTTTGATGTAAGACTTTTCTAAACATTAATCTGACTCCTACCATTCCTATCTTGACATAGTTTTTCTATATAAAATTTAAGATCTAACTTTTTTTACAGGCTATAGATGGGTTCATAGCAGATTTGGCAGACTGGACTGTGTCTATGCTTCCTGTTTATTTCTGATATAAAGTCAACCTGCTCAACAGAATGCTTTTCTTTATTTGTGGAAGCATTCATTCTTATGGAAAATTCTGAATGTATGCAAAAAACACAGTTTCTGATTAAGTGCCAAATGTGGCAGTTGAGAAACTTTTTTTTTTTTTTTTAATTTCTCAGTGAAAAGAGAAATGTAAGGAATGATTTTCAGTTAGCCGACATCTTCAGTTGCCATCAGGGAAAATCATTCCATGAGGTGGGAAGCCAGAAGATCTTTTAATCTGCTTAACAAATCTTAGAAACTTGTTTATTTGCAACAACTGCGCACCTGTGAGAAGGAATGAGTGCATCACTATCTATATAGGCAATAGAATTCAGAACATACGTAGCTACCATCTGCAAAAAAATCTGCAGGTACAGGAAATCTCTTACTGTAATTTACTAATGCAAAACGGCTCATTAGTGAGAAAGATTATCTTAGAGGCATAGAACAACTGATCAATAATATAAATTATACAAATAGAATTTATCATCCTTTTGTTTCTCCTCAACTTTGCATTTTATTTAGATTGTAATCCAGTGACGCATCATCAGTGTGGAGATGGGAGATGTATAACAGCTGACTGGGTATGTGATGGTGACCATGACTGTATAGACAAATCAGATGAAATCAATTGCTGTAAGTTCCCTTAATCTCTAAATTAGTTTTTTTTTTCTTTCTTTAGAAAGAAAAAACAAAATGTAAGATAAGTAGTATACTTACTTATTGCTTGTAAGGCAAAACCGTAAGCTTAGTTGATTCACAAGATTGCACTTGACAAATGTCGCTTCTGGTAGACAGCTGCAGCAAATTAAACATTTGTTGCCATTGTTGAGAAGTACCAGCACCAGCATTGCCTTGTGTTTCAGCTTCTTGTTAATTACAGAATTAGCTTTTTGTTAATTGTAATGTTCCCATTAAAGAGTAATGAATGAATTTATATAACCTCTTAAACTGTAGGTGTTCTGAGTTTGTGACAGCTTTCTGATATGTCTGTATGCGACCTATCACTTCTTGTCAGAGTTGGACTCCTGTCTGCGCCAGCGATGATGGTGTATATCTGCAAAACAACTATCCTAGAATATTGCTGAGATTGCAAAATCAAGTCTTGGAGAGCTAGCACATGTTTTAATGTGATTAAGCTTCTCATAAGACATATGCTTATGCTGCTTTGATTCTTGCTCTTGCTGCTATTCAGTGCTTGACCTTGCAACTACTATCATACAATTTTCCCTGAAATCTAAGAACCTAATCTGAATAAAGGGATGTAAGTAAATGGGCAAAGAAAGGGTGACAATTTTTATATGAGTAAAAATGATGGGGTTTTTTTCTTGGAAAAGCTGAACCTCCGTCTCAGCCTGTTGCTAATACCTGACACATATAGTTTCAGTCCCTGTAGCTGAAGATCAGCACAGCTCTAGGCTATTGAAAACATGGCTTACATATAACGAAAAAAGTCTAGTGGCCTTCAGTGCTAAGCAGTGTTATCTGCTCCTTCTAAAATAACTTCAAGATGATGTTTAAAAATAATTAAGACCTTCATTAACCTACATTGATCGGAATATAATCTTTTTTTCTCTCTAGCGTGTCATAGTCAGGGTCTGTTGGAGTGCAGAAATGGGCAGTGCATTCCTAGTGCATTCCAGTGTGATGGAGACAATGACTGTAAAGATGGAAGTGATGAAGAAAACTGCAGTGAAAGTAAGGCTATCCCTCATTTTACTGTTCTTACTGAACCGACTTTGTTCTAAAGTGCCTTTAGCTAAAACCGACAAATTTACTTTGCCTTTCAAATAACACTTGGTAAGGCTGGTTGGTGTGTGCTTTCATACAGGAAGTTGTAAGCAGAGTTTTATTAGAAATGGAGGTGATATAGTTTGCATAGTGTTTGGGTATCTGACATGATCAGCTGTTACTTGAAATAAATTAATACATATTCACATTCTCTGCAGAATTTGAAGGTACTATCGCATGCGTTGGTGTCATTTGAGGAGGAACTTTCTCATGAAAATCTTTTTTTCATCAGAACTTGGGAGTCAGAGAAAAGACATTTTCATAAGTAAACTAATGATTTAGTGTGACTAAGGGAAAATATATGAGAATGTAAGTTTTCACAGCTACCTAATAGCAGTCTCATGATGGATTGTATGAAAGAAAAGGAAACCAGGCAGTTTCTTGAGCCCCGGAGCATGGTTTCCCAAAGACCTGTGTCCTGTGGTACATTTAGACATTCAAAAAGAGATGTTGCCATGTTGTCACCGTTTCAGTATTTGAAGGTATTTTTCACATGTAATTCTCTTGTTTCTGGTAAGGTATAGGTTCAGATTGCAGCCTTTCCTTCAATGCGAGAATTATTAATGTCTTTCTCTTATGAATCTTGTTTTTAAGAAATTAAAGGGATTCACTTCATTAGAAAACTCTAGTGCTGTCACATGTAGTGGTAATAGGACAACCTATTCAAAAGTTATTAGAGTAGAACAGACCTGTTATCACAAGATAAATACACATTGTGTTTATATAAGCCTCATTTCTTTAGGAAACCAGTCTAGAAGAAATCCTTTCATAAGCGTGTCTACGCAGTCCCTTCTGTTCATATTAAGTTCTTGGGATCTTTCTACTCCCAATTTAAACATCTCCATTCCAAAATCTAAATAAGAAGTTGAAATACAGAAATTACAATTATTCTTGTTCACAATTAATGTTGGCGTTGCAAAAAGGTCTTGCATGAAATTTCTTACAGTTCTGACTGTGGCAATCTAAAAACTGAGGACCAAGTTTTGTCCTCTTCTGACAGTGCAGTCTCACAAAATACTCATTTTTTATTCTTCCCGATGTCCCACCTCAGTCTTATTCTATGAATTCCGTGATCCTCCATTTCACTTGCAAATACAAGACTATCATTTTTAATATAAAAGACATGAAGCAGGAGAATAGCATAAATCGAAAAGTACAAAACTATTTAAAGCATTCAATAAGCAATCAAGTCAACTTTTTAAATTCACTCAATTTAAGCCTCTTAGATTTGTTTATCACTACTAAAAGAGAATTTAACTGAAATCATTGATGCATGATCTAGGCTAGAAGTCAGTGATGTGTTTTGTTTTCACTGCTTTTTGCCCCCATGGATGTTGAAGAAATGATTAAAAATCTTTTTTTGGTAAGAGGAACAGATACAGATTCGAGGATGCTGAGGGCAGAGGAGGAGGATTGGGTGGTAATTATGTAGTCAGTGATCTCACTATATGCTAAAAGATTTTTCCGCTTAGCATTTAAACTGCAAAGCCTTTAAATACAAAACTTTTCCTTGCTCTTATTATTCATTCTTCGATGGGCAAAACCCATGAAAGTTTTGCGATATTGTGTAGAGCAAAATTCTTCCCTTATGCAACCACATATCCTGTCCATCCTAAATTTGCATGAGAATATGTAGGCAGAATTTGGACTTCATTTGGATTATTCCTCTTTAGTTCATTGCAAAGTCCATGTAAAAGCAAGGCAGAATTCTTATTTGAACTTTCTTCTGTATTTCTTAGGTATGTTGCTGATTTCAGCAACTACAGAAAATATAATAGGATGTACACTTAATACAAAAAATTCTCTGCTGTACAAATCAAACAATTTTGGTATGCCTAACTGAGGCAGTGAAGTTGGGGCTGAAGTGACCTGGAATATTGGTTTTGTTACAAACACAGTAAATATGTGAAATCAGCATAGAAATTTTAGGTCAAAATGTAGTGATTTGCCTATATATATATATATATATATATAGGATACAGGCATCTTGTGTAATAGTACAAGTGTGTACGTATAGAGGTTGCAAATGGCCATTGCTTCATCTATATCCAAATGAGATCCTATGCTACATATCTTAAGGAAATTTAAGGTATGGCATCTATTAACATTACAGCTGTAATTCATTTTGTGACAATAGAAATCTAATACAGATGTACTGACAGCTGGTTCTGTGATCCCTTCCAAAGACGGGGTAGAATGTGTTTATGTAAATTCAGCATTGATTGTGCTAGGATCGAAAGGATTACACTGAAGCACAGGGGGTTTCAAAGAGTTGAGAAACTCTTCCACTGTGAGTTAAGGTGGCATTGGAGCAAACTTCAAAAATGAATTTTAATATAAAGATTTGCGATAGCTTTAGAAGTCAAAAGGTTTTCCTTGCCTTTCAAGTTCCCTTTTGCAACCAGATGCACATGTAAAATAAGACAAGATAGTACCTCCATTGCTTCAATATATAACATGTATGAAGGGAAGTAAATCCACATAATTATGAAGAGATATGACTACATAGTCAGTCCTTTGGGACAAGGCTGTTGTCAGGGTCGGTGTTTCTTCAGCATCTTCTGTATACCCAATATAAGGATGCTATGACTGAAAGATTAATGTTTGTGCACAGTAGTGCAATACAAACACTAAGCAATAGCTCCAATAAACCATTTTAAACAGGATGAGAGGATAAAATACAAACTGTTTGGTCTCTGTGTACAGAATAGTAAATTAAATGACTGATTTTGCAGAAGTCATATGAATCAGAGAATTTAATGGTTTGGAAAGAGGCTGTCACCACTGTGAGACAGGGAGAAGTCCAGAGGTCTGTCAGAGAATCTAACTACCCAGGTAATGTGCTCAGAAATGTTTTGATGAAGTGCTGCCTTTAGTTATTCTGGATTCCATGTTTTAGGACCATAGCCTTTTGGGGTTTCTCCTTGTTTGGTTTTTAACCAGCCAAAGGAGGACAATAAAGCTTCAGCTCTGACGACCTTTCTTCAGGATGTTTTTTATTGTCCACCAAAACAATCATAAAATGAGAAGCAGATCAACTGAATGTCACTGAAGAATAATTCCCAGAGGGTATTCTCTTTCAGCTGGGACCTATTGTTCCCTTTGAAATCTGATTTACATGACTTTTCATACTCTGTCAGAGGATCATGGTAAATGGCTCTCATTCAGAAACTGGGCTATAAATTTGTATATTAAACATAGGGGTAAAGAAAAGTGACGTCTTCCTTCCTGCACTTGAAATGCTGTAGGACGCTTATTCAACTACATAAAGGAAATACCCGGTTGTAATTTAAACTCTGTATTTTTCATCACTACACTCCAGTCATTTTTGTTAGTCTGGTAAATAATTAGAATAGTAAATGTCTGTTTTCCTCAGGTCAAACCCTCTGTCAGGAGGGAGACCAGAGATGTACTTCCTGTCCTGATCCCTGTGGAACTTCTCTCTGTGAGATGAGAAACAGCCAGACAAACTGCAGTAAGTAGGTCACATGCTTCATATTGTCACTCTTTTAGGGTGTTTTAGAGGATGCAGGGTAAGACACAGTAAGTAACACTTTAATTTACTATCTAATGCACATATGTAATAAGATTAAGTATTGAAAAGGGCAAAGATGAAACTAAAGTTTCATCATAACTTTTGATTATTGATGTACTAAGAGATACTCATAACATTTGTCATTGAGATATTTTCCTTTCTGTGAATTGTTGGTATTTTCTAAATGGGTGTTTACACTTGCACTTTTCCTTAACATTTAATGACAGTCAGTGTTTACATAAAGTAAACAACATAGTGTAAGTGCAAAGCATAAGGTACTGGTTTATTTTCAAAATATAAGGAAACATAGTACTGTGTTTAGTAGTCTGGAGAACTTTTATCCCTCTTATGAAGAAATAATTTTGATATTCAAACTGGCAAAACTAGTTATTCTTCTGACCAATACATACTGTAAAGAACTGGGGCCTTCAATGCCATGTATCTTCATTTCTATATCCTGTACTGTACCACTCCGTGCGAGCCTCCTGTACCCACTGTACACTGGCTTCTGAGTAGCTGTCTTTCTCACTTGTGCAATGAAGCACAGTGAACAGATACTTGAAGTATATTTGGCTAAGTTTCAAAACTGGGGCAGAACTGTATTCAGAATTATTCAGAAATAATTAAAACTTGGTGATGTGTTCATACAGTCACATCAGTTCAGGTCACCTTGGCACACAGGCAGGCTTGCCTTTACTTACATATGAATGTATAGACATGTCCTGTAATTGCTCTGTGCTAAGCAGTTATCTCTGCAAGGTATAGTTTGGTATTATATGGTAGCTTGTTTCAATAGTGTTATTCCATTTAGGTTGGAACGGATATGGGAAGGTCAACTAGTCCAAACTCCACAGTCTCTCTAAAGTTGTGACTGTCACCCACAAGTGGTTTTTTGGAGAGAGGCACCATTCATGTTGCGGCCTCTAGATGCTGCTGAAGCAAAGATAGAAGATACTTTGGCATATATACTTTACATGTGCTTCTTTCAATGCTTCACCTAATTTTTTGTAAAAGGGCAATCATAGTGGGGGACTTCAATTTGCCGGACATCTGCTGGGAATACAATACAGCAGGGAGGGAACAGTCTAGAAGGTTCCTGGAATGTGCTGGGGATAACTTCCTGACACAGCTAGTGAGAGAGCCAACTAGGGAAGGTGCCCTGCTGGATCTGTTGTTTGTAAATAGGGAAGGTCTTGTGGGGGATGTGAAGGTTGGAGGCTGTCTTGGGAACAGTGACCATGAAATGATAGAGTTTTCGATTCTGCGAGAAGCAAGGAGAGGGGTCAGCAGAACTGCTACCTTGGACTTCCGGAGGGCGGACTTTGGGCTTTTCAGGAGCCTGGTTGACAAAGTCCCCTGGGAGGCAGTCCTCCAGGGCAAAGGAGCCCAGGAAGCCTGGATGATTTTCAAGAAGGAAGTCTTAAAGGCGCAGGAGCAGGCTGTCCCCATGTGCCAGAAGACAAGCCGTCGGGGAAAAAGGCCGGCCTGGCTAAACAGGGAGCTAGTGTTGCAACTTAGGGAAAAAAAGAGGATCTATGGCCTCTGGAAGGAAGGGCAGGCCACTCAAGACGACTACAAAGAGGTAGTTAAGCTATGTAGGGAAAAAATCAGGAGGGCCAAAGCCCAGCTAGAGCTAAACCTGGCTTCTGTTGTCAAGGACAACAAAAAAAGCTTCTATAAATATATTAGCAATAAGAAGAGGACTAAGGATTATCTCTGTCCTCTAGTAGATAGGGCCGGCAACATAGTGCCCAAGGATGAGGAAAAGGCTGAGGTACTTAATGAAGTCTTTGCCTCAGTCTTCAGCAGTAGGACCAGTTGTTCCCTAAGCACCCAGACCCCTGAACTAGAAGACAGGGATGGGGAGCAGAATGAAGCCCCCGTAATCCAAAGGGAAACGGTGAGGGACCTGCTTCAGCACCTGGAGGTGCACAAGTCTATGGGGCCGGATGGGATCCACCCAAGGGTATTGAAAGAGCTGGCGGAGGTGCTCGCCAGGCCACTTGGTATCATTTATGAGCAGTCCTGGACAACCGGGGAGGTCCCAGCTGACTGGAGGTTAGCAA